>NC_142392.1:25587469-26837469 GCF_059441095.1 Idiotropiscis lumnitzeri | reverse complement strand
TCATTGACGGAAACATGCGGATTTCTGCTGCAAAACAAAAAAGAGAAAAGGCTGATGTAGGTGATGCTACGACTGTCTTAAGACCTGACGATGTCTCTACTACCCAGAGCGGGGGAAAAAAATTTAAAAAAGGATGCTGACCTTGGTGATGAATCTGATGCTGCTGCAAACAATCTTCATATTACCGAAGTTGAGAACTGGAGAGGCTTAGAAGTTCCACCCAAAAAAGGAAGATGAGTTCATATCTCTCTCCTTGTCCTGAGTGGCTGCATGTGGATTCATCCGTGGAACGTAAATAAGTCAAGGTGCAATTGTTAAAAAATGGAAACCAACAACAGCCTGTTAAACTTTCCAAATTGAAAGTCGCTGTGCTCAACATTTGTGCATTTGATGCCGTGTTTCAGTCTTTCTTGCTCTTATTGTGACAGCTTTTCATTTGAAAAGGCTGTAAGCAGCAAGACCTGTGACAATCCATTCCTCCACTTGGTAAAAACCATCGCAACACGAGGTGTGACACAACACGTGTATTCCAAGAGGGCAGAACTCCTGAAAGAAATATTCAAGCCTGTCCACCTAACCTCTGGTGCTCTCCAAATAGATGCACAATGCCACATCTCGACAGTGATTGAGAGAGCCACGAGGAATCTTCCAAGTGTATACTTGAAAAAACAATGTTCCTCACCGTACTGCAGCCTAAGCACTCAAGTAATAAGGGAAGTTCCGCTTGTGTGTACCAACATTGCTGTCCTGCAGACTTGTGGCATGACTTATCTTCAGACTGCTGCTGAAGAAGGACTGAGCCTTCCTGACTCTACTTGCCTCCGACCAATCCAAAATGCATCTCAGTGTCCATCTACATTTAAAAAGCAAGACAACAGTACAGGAAAGGCTCTGTGTTCGGCGAATGTTTCCCACAGCTACAGTCTGGGAGAATGTTTGTGGATTGACACCGACCTCGGTACGAGTTGGACAGAAGTTGCCCTGCTTGAAATTCCCTCCAGTCTGGTGCTGCAAGAGAATGTTTACTTTGAGAGCAGTCATAGGATTTCAAAGAGGCTTGACCCAGGATTCTCTTGGACATTATGTGGCATACTGCAGGAGGGCTGCTTTTGCCTGGGAGATGTACAATGACCTGGAAAGTGGAGTGAAAGCAGCATCAGAAAAGACAAAGATCTTCCCACATGCTTTGTTCTTCACAAAGCAGTGATTGCTTAATTGTTGAAATGTAAATAGTTTGGTATTTTGTTTGTTGCTGTTTTTTTTACACATAAAGCTATTGTTTCAACCCAAGCTTTCTCTGCAGGCTCTCATCAATTACGCATGGACTGTTTTTATATTAATTCAGTTGTTCTCAAATGAGGGAATGCTACATCAAGGGGTGTGTTTATGTTGTTTTTATTTCAAAATAGATCAAGGGATATGTTTCGGCCTCACGTCTGCTATAATTTAAGAAATAATCACATAGCTTTAATGACCACTGATGAAATAAACACGTGAGCAGCAGAAC
Source organism: Idiotropiscis lumnitzeri (assembly GCF_059441095.1). NCBI lineage: Eukaryota > Metazoa > Chordata > Actinopteri > Syngnathiformes > Syngnathidae > Idiotropiscis > Idiotropiscis lumnitzeri. The sequence goes on along the minus strand of NC_142392.1, from coordinate 26,835,962 downwards.
AACATATTAAAAGAAATAAGATCGAATTTAAAGTAATGGACAGCAGTGAAAACAGGAAGATTTTAAGATTATTGCATGCTAGCAAAAAAAAGCTACAACAGTGAGTGTGACATGTTTACCTGAAGTTCGTCCGGCAACAGTTGCTTTCCAGGATCATGAAGAATGTAAAATGCGCAAAAACATACAAAACATCGGTTCATTCCAGGAACTAGTTTATAACCTGGAATTAATAACAAATACGAGTGATTCAAGTGATTAGCTGAACGCGGTAGCGCGATACGTAGCTCCTTGTTCGACAGCATCCAAAACAAAATAGACTGACGCCGGAGCGTTAGTGTTTGTGACGTCACCGCGTGAATTAAAACGTGTAATATCTATCGAACCGGAGCAACACAAACGAAACTTTTAACAGCACAAACAAGCACAAACGAAGCACAAACGAATGGCACCATTCCCGACTCATTTGGATGAAAGTGGGGGGCTGGGTGACGTCACCACTCGAAATAAAAAAGTGTAATATCTCTGGAACCGAAGCAGCACAAACGGAAATTTTAACAGCACAAACGAGCACAGATGCAGCACAAACGAAACAAACTATTTCACCCTATTTTTGCAAGAAATGGAGCGCCAACTTCACGCTGATGGACTAGGCGCGCGCCGTTGACCAGTACGGTGTGATAGACTGGATCGTGCTAGTCTAAGGAGTTATATCAATGGAATTAGGCCATAACTCATTGAGAAACTGGGTTTCTCGGGAAACTGGGTTTCCCCTGCGGATAGCACGGTAGTGTAAATTAAGGGTTCTGCGGTTCCTCTAAAACCGAATCGTGTTATTCAAGGAGTTATGTAAATGGTATTAGGTCGTAACTCGTTTAGAAACATGTTTTCTCGGTGCGGAAAACTGTCTCGTGTCCGAGATCTTACATTGTGGAAACAAAGGATGGACAAAGAGTGAGGGGGAATTGGAGGAGTCTTCTGAAGGTTCCCGAGGACTAGTGATGGGTCCAGCGACACTGAGGCGTCGATGCGTGCGCCGAGCTTCCAGGGCAAACCCCGTGTCGGTGCGCGTACTGCTTTGAGAAAGTCACGTGACCACTACCAGAATCGTGTCGACACAGCGGTCGCGCGCCAAACTGTGTTCATAAGGAAGCGCATCTGTCAACAGGATGCACGCTCAAAACAAGCATCGAGTTATTGGCGCTTTACTCTGCGTTAAATATCCGCAAGATGGAAGACATCACTGTTGATGCGCACTCAGAGGTGCAGCGCTATATGTCAGCAGGACACGTTGCACGTACGGATGTCCCGCTCTTATACTGGAAGTCCATGGAGGCAACATTCCCTCACCGATTTATATTAGCCACACAGGCGTTGTGCACACCGGCCTCTTCAGTGCCTTGTGAGAGGATTTTCTCAAAGGCGGGGGAAATTGCCTAAAAAAAAAAAAAGATATAAATAGACTGAATAACAAAACGCTGGAGAAACTATTTTTTTTAATAAAAATCTTTAATTACAATGAGTCCATTGTCATTCACAACACTTTTACTTAGGCATTCAGACAGATGTTCACTTAATTTATCAACTGCGTCTCGAATATCAACGATTTTTTTTATGAAAGTATGTATATGTAAAAATAATGTGAATGGAAATGCCTAATCAATGGAATTGGATAAAATTAGTTTGACAGATCAGAGTCTGATGACCCTGTCAAATTTTTCCTGCAAGTCCACCAGGTGTCAGTATTCAGCAACACAGTGTCAACACAGTGTCAATACAGTGTGTCACTGTGTCAAAACGATACAGAATGCCTCATCTACCCATCACTACCGAGGACTGCAAGAAATCTTCTGATAAGGCTGAGGCTGCAAAGCAGGCGTATACATCGAAGGAGCACAGACCTCAACCCCCAGCAATTTCTGGGATTACTGAACCTCTTCGAAGATCAACAAGAGTTAGACGACAACCGGACAGGCTGATTGAAAATGTTTAATGTTGTGTTATTGTTCCTAAAATTGTTGTAGAGCTGCTTGTTGTCATCAAAAAATGGATAGATATTGATAAGAAGTGAAAATAATTGATAACAAAACTAAATTATTATTATAATAATAATATTTTAAAAAATTAATTTAAAAAGTCATAGGCATTGTTTAACGTTTGAAAGGGAGATGTAATGAGAGCAGTTATGTCATTAGTCACTAATTGGCAGTATTGCCTGACGTGTGTTTGGTTACCAGACGAACAAGTGTCTACGCACATAGACGAGAAGTCAATAAATAAAGAGGCACAAGCTTGCAGCATCACGTTACCTGCGTGACTTCTTAAGATAGAAGACAAAACTTTACAGTAACCATAAAAAAAACGTATAGTCACCATAAAATAAAAAAAAAACGTATCGTAAACATACTAAAGCTGTTGCTTTATGTTATTTACAAAGAATTGGTGTTTAAAATCCCCCTCGCTCTTCTTTTTGTCATTTCTATATTATGTACGTATTAATAACTGTGTTTGCTTTGCTAATGTCAATAAAGTTTTTTTGTTACCAAAAAACGTATGAGTAAATATTTATCATCTCATCAATATTTGCACAACAGAGTACTGAGTTGCGAGATCCTCACAATAGTAGTTCTCAAAATCATATTTCTTATGAATTTAGCTTAGTTAAGGGATATTTTATTGACAATCGAATATCAATATACAAAGACTGAAAAAAATGGTGGTGGGGGCGCGAATCTTTTTCTTCTTGGTAGGGGCGGGCGTGAAATAATTGAGAAGCACTGCTAGTATATGCAGACATTATATTCATACAATCTTGCAGCCCGAGTGAACCACAGCATTGTTGCAAGTTCGGTAGGAGAAACTTGAACGTCCCACTGCTGTTCCAGCAGCGGCTTCTCGGGGCATAGGCGGAAGTGACGTAGGAGCTGACTCGCCAATGGGGTGTTAATTTAGTTTTTTTTTTTATCAACCGAATTAAAATATTATATAAAATATATATTAAAATAGAACAGCCAGGGTTAAAAAACAAACGCAGAGGCAAAGAAATATATTTGAAAAATACGTGCTTAAAGCATGACGTCATTAGAAAGCGCGCAGCTTCCGAAGGACCTCGACCACATGCACCGACCCGTCCACACCGAAATAAAAACAAACACCGCTGAATTCTTCTGATTTCGTGTGGAACTGACTGTAATTTTCTCATAGGATGTCCAGTGCTACTCTAAAGGACTACGACATAATTCATTAAGTCTTTGTGTCCGATAACCTCATCTTCGCGCGTTGATGCTTTTCGGTGTAGTTAGCTTAGCTTGTTAGCTAGCTAGCCGCTAACGACTCATCGCCAAGCAGAGATCAAGTGCAGATTTTTTGGAGTTATCATTTGAAAATGTGTGAAAGAACGACACCCAAGTACAAAGAGGAACTTTGTGGAATAAAAGAAGAGAACGAGCAACATCTTCAACTGCTGGACGAAGTTTGCAACCAGCCTCGTGTTGTGCCACTCAAAGCAGGTTTGTACACGTTTTACTCTCATTTGCTTTGTAAAGAACGACATTGCATGCATCACAACATTAAGTTGTTTGGGGAAATGCGTTCAATGTTATTGCCGTTTTAGTTTTAAATATTGCTTGTCGGTTTGCTAAACATTTGTTTATGCCAAATAAAATCAGTGCAGAAAATAAATGCCAAAGAATAACCAATAGTGGGGGGTGAACTCCATGTTTTCCCAGTATAAAATTTGAACTGATTATTTTACATTTTCAATTTTCTGGTTTTTATATCTTGTTTAAGCAATTCCTTACGGAAGGAATTCTGCCTAACTTACAAAATGTGCACACTGCGGCGAAAACATCAATGGCGGTTGATCAATTTTAGTGGATAAAACACAAAATATTAAGTTTTTTTTTTTAAATCAAGTACGTATTGGTCTTATTTATTTATGAACTTTGTACTGGCTTGGTCGGGTGAGAGTCAATGAACCTCGGGTGGCCCTGCACTGTTTTGTGCACATGTGCATAGTTTCACCCCATCCAAACATTTAAAATACATTGAATGCATCCATCCAGGGTTGCTCGGATCTCATCGGTGAACAAGCGCATGCTGCAAGGAATGCATCTGCATCTTTGGCTTACTATGGGCTTAAAAAGGGAGAACGTCAAAACCCCCTTTTCTACCAACAAGTCCAGGAACATTTAGTTCCTGGTAATAAAGTTCCTGTGGCTCTGGTGGTTTGCATCTCCCCCGCAACTCATAGTTCTTGATAATTTATGCAAATGACAATGATGACGGAACAATGGGAGGTGTTGTGTTACTTTGTTACTCATTACTGACACCCTATGGCTGTTAAGCATCATTGCAGTTACAAAATAATTCAGTGAACTCTAATAATATTATGGTGTATCTTAGTCTAATTTTAATACATATTGGATAACTTTAAAATATACAGTCATTCTTCAAACATGTCAACATGAAAGTGTTGTTGCTTAATTTATGTGTAGGGATTTTGATTCTTCACACGTAATTTTGTTTTAAAATTTATTTAGAAACAGAAATTTTATTTAAAAAAAAATCAAAAGGGGAATGTTGGAACGTACTAGCAGGCTAAATGTCATTTTGGGAAAAAACAAAAAAAACAAAAAAACAAACATAAATCATGCAATAAATAGCCACTCTGATTCCAGGGCCCCTTTAATTCTTTTACGGATCCAGATTATAATGGAAGCAAAAAGTACCCACGATGAAACTATCTCTAAATGCAAAATGAAAAATTTGTAAACATATTTCACTTGAAGGATTTCTATTCTATTAATGACATAATGTTGCGATGGCCCCCAGTGGCCCCCATCAATATGTTAGGGTCCCACAACAGGTGTTCCATCAGACGCACACAATAGCCTGTGTGTGCTAACTTCAGCTCGCTTCCAGAAACGTCTGTGACTATGTCAAGAATTAAATCGGGCATCAGCCGCAACGTGCTTCCTTTTTAAATGCTCGTTTATCACTGCTGTGCTGCTAAAGGGAGGTTTACATCGTAGGACGTAATTTTGTGAAATGCCCCCATGGTCCGGTCCAAATCGGGGTCACACGCATTGCATGCATCACAACATTAATGCGGCAGGTACAAGTCAAGGTAGCACGGTAGAAACAATATAAGACAAAGTCGACGCACGAGGTTTGACTTGACCAAACCAAATGTATGTTTGTCTTTTTGTGTCCGACAGAGGTCAGTGAAAACTATCTCCGTTTTGTGAAAGAGGAGCCAGACTTGACTCACATCAAAAAGGAGGAGGAGGAGGAGGAGATCTACAAGTCACCAGTAAACGTTGTCCCTATAAAGACTGAAGATGTAATCAAGGATGAGAGTGAGGACAAGAGAGGGGCGGAGCCTCCAAGCAGCAGTTCAAGTCATCACGTGACAACAGAAGGTGATGAAGACCACTGGGGACCATCACAAGCACATAATGAGGACACATTATCAGACGCTCATGACAATGATGATGATACTAATGATGATGATAATGGGCAAGCTCAAGGTGAAAGGGCATGTCACACTGACTCATTAACTTCAAATCTGTCTTTAAAACCGCACACAAGAACACACAGTGGAGAAAAACAGTTTTCTTGCTCGGTTTGTGGCAAAAGCTTCCTGCATAAGTCAATGTTAACAATCCACACAAGAACACACAGTGGAGATAAACCTTTTTCATGCTCAGTTTGTGGAAAATGCTACTCCCAAAAGGGAAATTTAACAGAACACACAAGAACACACACTGGAGAAAAACCTTTTTCCTGCTCAGTTTGTGGCAAAAGCTTCTCTGGAAAGTCTAATTTAAGAAAACACACAACAACACATAGTGGAGAAAAACCTTTTTCTTGCTCAGTTTGTGGTAAAAGCTTTTCTCTAAAGTCACGATTAACAGAACATACAAAAACACACACTGCAGAACCTCTTTCTTGCTTAGTTTGTGGTAAAAGCTTCTCCCAAAAGCCTCATTTAACAAGCCACACAAGAACACACAGTGGGGAAAAATCTTTTTACTGCTCAGTTTGTGGCAGAAGCTTCTCTCATAAGTCAACTTTAACAAAACATAGAAGAACTCACAGTGGAGAAAAAACGTTTTCCTGCTCAGTTTGTGGAAAATGCTTCTCTGCAAAGTCAACGTTAACAAGCCACACAAGAACACACAGTGGAGAAAAACCTTTTTCCTGCTCAGTTTGTGGTAAATGCTTCTCTGAAAAGTCTAATTTAATTAAACACACAACAACACATGGTGGAGACAAGCCATTCAGTTGCAGCGTTTGTGCTAAGAAATTCGCCACTAAACGGCATGCTGAGAGACACGATTGTGATGGCGAGAATATAGGGCTGGGCGATATGACCTAAAATCAATATTGCGATAAATTGAGCAATTTTACCTCGGTAATGATCGATGCACGATAAATTCCCCCTGAGGACCAAAATCAAAATAAATGCAGGAAGTGCATATTAACTGTTTTTTTATTGACCAACTGGTACACATTACTTTCAATGAAAAATAATAGTACAAAAACCATTTGTATAAACATTCCAAATATCTTGCTTTGCATGATTTGAACAATGTCACAAAGAACATCAGAAAAAGGGTACCTCTCACAAAATCTTTTTCTGCAAATCAATTGTGCCGAGATGCTGTCATGCCATTTGCAAAGGCCTAGATTTATGTAAAGGTATGTTGAAAACAATATAAATAATGCCATGTGCAAAGGAGCTAGTCGCCCGTAAACAAAATGCTCATTAGAATGGAAAAAAATGTCAATGCAATGCCAGTGCCAAATAAACAAGTGTGCTTCATTAGGAAAATGCCGTCTCGAGTACTCCGGTGCGCAGTCGTCACTTGTCATCTATGTAATGCACATTCAGGCTCAAACAGGGATCCATGTTGCGACCCGACCACAAGTCGGATGTAGATGCAAAATGTTTGACATGTGTCCGCTCCCGTCCCGATGTTGTCCATATCGGGAAGTACGGTTTGCAACAAATATTTTCGTACCTCTCGTCGGCTACTTTCATGAGGCGTTTAAATCCTGTGCGCTCCACTGTAACTAGAGGAACTAAATCTTTCGCTATGTGCTCGGCTATCGCGTCCACCTCTGAGACTCTCGTATGGTGTCGCCTCCGTAATGGGCTGTTGTCACTGGTCCAACCTTGCTTCTCACTTTGAACTTTTAGCACAAGCTCCAAGTCAACAGCATGGTGTTGTTGTGGGTGGTGAAAAAGAAAAGGTTAGACGCGCTGTTTTGGTGCTTACGACGCACTTTGTAGTTCGTGTTCTTTTGCTCAAACATCGTCTTTATGGAACCCAAAACATTTCCAAACGACAGATGTCGAATTTCTTTTCGGGACAAGCACAACAGGAACAACTTCAACTAACGTTACTTCGTCTTCCGTGTCAGCCGCTTCTGGATTTGAATCGCCAGCAACGACCGCGTCGTCACGTTTTCTTTCTCGTTCAGCTGGGTGGAGTCACATGACTAAAAAGACTTTTCTTTTTTTTTTTTAAACACTGAATTTTCCGACATGGGCAAAATGATTGTATTAAATTTCGGTAACAGTAAAGTTTCGGTTTATCGTCCAGCCCTACGAGAATAGCAGCGATCCTTGAAGCTTAAAAAAAAGGACAAAAAAAACTGAAGGAACCGACTCTTTGTGGTAAGATGTAAATGTGATTTTGAATAAAATATGATAAATTTAATTTTGCAAAGCTTTTTTATTGACATTAAGCCAATGTGATCAGTGCCAGAATAACCTATATGTCTGAGTGATGATTATTTTTTTGGTGATTTTACATCAAGATGTAAATAAAATTATTTGCCTTTGCCTAGAACAACATTTGTTAACGTTATGCTTTTCAGTTGTCTTTTTAATCGCACCTAATGGAAAAGGTGTGAGAAGAAACGGTGCTCATGAAATCGGTGCCTTCCACAATCATCAATAAAATCACTTGTTCCACTTGCTCAACTGGCCTTCATTACGCTGTGAAAAGGTGAAAAACAGAACTAGAAGTTGAACTATAAAAAGAACAAGACAGAGAAACGCAAGTGGTCTCCGTTTCTCTCAAAGGTTTTGGAATGTCACGAGTTGGCAACTTGATGGCGACTGGAGTCAGCGTTTATTTGTCACCATGGACGAGATGATTCGCATCACGCACTTTGTTGCTGCTGCTGTCTTAATTGAACACTGGAGGTCACCTGCCAGCTTCCCCGAATTTCACCGGCGGATCTTCAGCTATCCCACGTCTGACCCCAGATTGTTGTGGAATTTTCAGCAGTTAGGGAAGATCAATGAGATAGTCTGGAAAATAAATTGTCTTTTGGGTCAGTCTGCAGAGTGATCTCAGTGGGAGAAGTGTGTGGGAAGATACTGATGCACACAGGAAGATGAAGATTTATTTGACAGGAACTGTGTAATATTAAAACAAAAAGATACTTTTTCTGCGTTGAGCCTACTTATCAGTCAAGTTCGTGTTGTTTTGGCTTCACAAAGAATCCTCGAGTACAAGAAGCGAAAGGCACTTTCTTCAAAAGCAGGTGGCCACAATAAATAACAAAAACCTTAATGCAAAATAATTTTCCAGAACATTAAGATTGAAAAAAATAGTGACACAAATATTGAAAAAGTAAATACAGTCACGATTAAACATTGAATACTAAATTATTACTAAAACAGTTCAATGAATCTTGAAATAAATAATCACCGTAGTTTAATGAATACTGAAATGAATAATGACATATTTAAGTTATTTAAGTTATAAACACTGAAATCATTCTTTAACACTAACATTTAGAGAATAAAACAGTGATTTTAAAATACGCAACCACGTCGCTGGCGAAAAACCCTGAAAAAAGGCAAAGGTGCAAACATGTCATAAAGTTTCACTTTATCATCCCAACTGTTAATAATAGGGAAATACATTTGGAATACTATCCAACCAACAACATGGTGTCAGATGTTTTAACAAAACCAGCAACAAAAGTAAAATTCAATACATCTGTCAAGTTCATATTTGGGAACTAAAATGTTTGGTCATATGCATACGGTTTAAATCGTACGTTTTTTTTTCAATGTTGAGAAGAAGATAACAATGATTTGCATCGCAAATGGCGACATCTGTCGGTGAGTTGGTGACAGTGCTCCACACAGCCAGCAGCCAATCATATCACAGCGGGGTGTGTTGTTCTTCCGCTTTCGTGCTGAACAAACTGCGGTTTTCACGAAGGAGATCCATTCAGCCATTTTCTCGATGGAAAAGAAACGACGCCATCTTTCATTTGTCTCGTCGAACAAAGAGAAGCTCACGAGTTATCGCCAAGCAAAGACCAAGTGCGGATTTGTTGAGATTGACGTTTGAAAATGTGTGCTAGAACGACACCCAAGTACAAAGAGGAACTTTGTGGAATAAAAGAAGAGAACGAGCAACATCTTCAACTGCTGGGCGAAGTTTGCAAGCAGCCTCGTGTTGTGCTACACAAAGCAGGTTTGTCTACGTTTTACTCTCATTTGCTTTGTAAAGAACGACTTTCTATCGTAAGCAACATGCATCACAATATCAATTTGTTTGTGGAAATCGTTCAAGGTCATTGCCGTTTTATTTTTAAATATTGCCTTTTACTTGCCGGTTTGCTGAACATTTGTTGATGCCAAATGAAATCAGTGCAGAAAATAAATGCCAAAGAAAAAGCAATAGTGGGGGGTAAACTGTGTTTTTCCCCCCAGTTTAAAATTCGAACTGATTATTTAACATTTTACATTTTCTAGTTTTTATATCTCGTTAAAGCAATTCCTTATTGAAGGAATTCTACCTGACTCTAAAAAAATGTATACACTGTGGCGAAATTATTAATGGTGGTTGATCAATTCTAGTGGATAAAACACTAATAAGAAAAAAAAAATTACGGATTGGTATTATTTATTTTTTCACTTTGTACTGGCTTGGTCGGTGAGAGTCAATGAACCTCTGGTGGCCTTGCACAGTTGTGTGCACATGTGCGTACTTCACCTCATCCAAACATTTAAAATACATTTAATGCATCGCGCATACTAACTCGGGCATGCTAGCACTGACACTCTTCTGCCCTGACCATGTGTAGAACTGAAAATATGGTGTAGACAGTGAGCTAAACAATTTTCCAAAAAAAACACAAAGCGTAAAGAGGTCTTCCTTCATGTTTTTCTGGAAGTCCTTTTTGTGAAACTGCAAACAAATACAGAGAATGACAAGGAAAACAAGTGGATATATATATATATATATATATATATATATATATATATATAATTTAACACAAAACATGTATCCCCAAAAGAAATAAAAACAATACAAAAACAGTACTGATGCATTCTGGGAGCCTCAGCCAATCAGATGGCTGGTTAGAGAGATGTGAGTGGTGTGCTTTGGGCCATGTGTTTTTATTTATTTTTTTGCAGTCTGTTGTTTAAACCTGTGATGTATCTTGCTTGCAATAACATTAATGATAAGACAGACTACAACATCGTGTACAGCTGCCATTTTGTCCAGCTTTCTCCTGCACCATCTCCAAACACCGTATTCACCAAATATATATGTCACAGTCAATTTGAAGCAAAGATGTCTCAGATTTTGGCCGGAAGGGTGTGCGAACATGCACTCTGAAATACCTCAAGGGGAACATGCCCGATGGTCGAGCGAGTTGCTCAGTCCATACAATAGGCGTGTTGCATTACAAGAAGCCTAGTTTGTTTTGGGGAAGATTTAGGACAGGGGTCTTCAATCCTGTTCCTCGAGGGCCAGTGTCCTGTCCATTTTCCACCTCTCCCTGGTGCAACACACCTGAACGATCATTTTCTAGCTTCTGCAGACCTTGTTGATTATCGGATCATTTGAATCAGCTGTGTTGCAGCAGGGGGAGATGGAAAACCTGCAGGGACACCGGCCCTCGAGGAACAGGATTGAGGAACTCTGATTTAGGACTTTAAAGTGCGCCTTATGGTCATGAAAACACGGTACCCACTATCTCTTAATGCAAAATGAAATACTTGTAAACATATTTCACTTGAACGATTCCTATTTTATCAATGACATTATGTTGCGATGGCCCCCAGTGGTCCCCATCAATAAGTTAGGGTCCCACAACAGGTGTTCCATCAGACGCACACGATAGCCTGTGTGTGCTAACTTCAGCTCCCTTCCAGAAACGTCTGTGACTATGTCAGGAATGAAATCGGGCATCAGCCACCAAGTGGTTCCTTTTTAATTGCTCGTTTATCACTGTTGTTGTGCTGCGAAAGGGAGGTTTACATCGTAGGACGTAATTTTGTGAAATGCCCCCATGGTCTGGTCCAAATCGGGGTCGCACGCATTGCTCCGTGTGCGGCAGGCACAATTCAAGGTAGCACTGTCGAAACAATATAAGACAAAGTCGCCGCATGAGGTTTGACTTGACCAGACCAAATGTGTGTTTGTCTTTTTGTGTCTTGCAGACGTCAGTGAAAACGATCTCCGTTCTGTGAAAGAGGAGCCAGACTTGACTCGCATCAAAAACAAGGAGGAGGAGGAGATCAACAAGTCACCGGTGAACGATGTCCCTATAAAGACTGAAGATGAAAACAAGGGTGAGGGTGAGGACAACAAAGGGGCGGAGCCTACAAGCATCAGTTCAAGTCATCACATGACAACAGAAGGTGATGCTAATCACTGGGGGCCAACACAAGCACATAGTGAGGAGACATCATCACGCTGTTTTCATGATGATGATGATGACGATTCTGATGATGATGTTGACCATGACCATGACAATGTTGATGGGCAAGCCAAAGGTGAAAGGGCATGTCACACTGACTGTTGGGTATGTCCTCACTGTGGGAAATCATTAACTTCAAAGTCGTCTTTAAAACGGCACACAAGAACACACAGTGGAGAAAAACCCTTTTCCTGTTCAGTTTGTGGCAAAACCTTCTCTCGGAAGTCTAATTTAACGATCCACACAAGAACACATAGTGGAGAAAAACCTTTTTCATGCTCAGTTTGTGGCAAGAGTTTCTCTCTCAAGTCAAGTTCAATGAAACACATAAGAACACACACTGGAGAAAAACATTTTTCCTGCTCAGTTTGTGGCAAGAGTTTCTCTCGAATGTCAAGTTTAAGAATGCACACAAGAACACACAGTGGAGAAAAACCTTTTTCCTGCTCAGTTTGTGGCAAGAGTTTCTCTCGAAAGTCAAGTTTAACAGAGCATATTAGAACACACAGTGGAGGAAACCCATTTTCCTGCTCAGTTTGTAGCAAATGTTTCTCTCAAAAGTCTCATTTAACGAGCCACACAAGAACACACAGTGGGGAAAAACCCTTTTCTTGCTCAATTTGTGGTAAAAGCTTCTCTCGAAAGTCTAATTTAACAATCCACACAAGAACACACAGTGGAGAAAAACCTTTTTCTTGCTCAGTTTGTGGTAAAAGTTTTTCTCTTAAGTCACGATTAACAAAACATACAAGAACACACAGTGGAGAAAAACCCTTTTCCTGCTCAGTTTGTAGCAAAAGTTTCTCTCAAAAGTCTAATTTAACAAGCCACGCAAGAACACACAGTGGAGAAAAACCTTTTTCCTGCTCAGTTTGTGGCAAAAGCTTCTCAGTGAAATACCATTTCACAATGCACACAAGAACGCACAGTGGAGAAAAACCTTTTTCCTGCTCAGTTTGCGGTAAAAGTTTCTCTCGAAAGTCAAGTTTAACAGAACATATAAGAGCACACAGTGGAGAAAACCCCTTTTCCTGCTCACTTTGTGGCAAAAGCTTCTCTGATAAGTCAACTTTAACAAAACATAGAAGAACACACAGTGTGGGAAAACCTTTTTCCTGCTCAGTTTGTGGGAGACGCTTCTCTGTAAAGTCAAATTTACGAATCCACACAAGAACACACAATGGAGACAAGCCATTTAGTTGCAGCGTTTGTGCTAAAAAAATTCTTCACTAAACAGAGTGCTGAGAGACACGATTGTTCTGGTGAGAGTTGCAGCGATCCTTCAAGCTTAAAAAAAGGACAAAAAAAACCCTGAAGAAACCCGACTCTTGTCGACAGATGTCAAATTTCTTTTCGGGACAAGCACAACAGGAACAACTAACGTTACTTCGTCTTCAGCCGTGTCAGTCGCTTCTGGATTTGAATCGCCAGCAACGACCGCATTGTCAGTTTTCTTTCTCGTTCAGCTGGGTGGAGTCGCGTGACTACAGCCGCTCAAGCCGTCTTAAAGGGGCATGAACATAGCTGCAGACAGAAAGGACTTCTTTTTTTTTTAAACACAGAATTTACCGACATGGGCAAAATGATTGTATTAAATTTCGGTCACAGTAAATTTTCCGTTTATCGCCCAGCCCTATGAGAAGAGCAGCGATCCTTGAAGCTTAAAAAAGACAAAAAAACTGAAGGAACCGATTCTTTGTGGTAAGATGTAAATGTGATTTTGAATAAAATATGCAAAATTAAATTTTGCTAAGTTTTTATTGACATTAGGCCGATTTGATCATTGCCAGAATAACCAATGTGTCTGAGTGATGATGATTTTTTTTGTGTGTGCGTTTATATCAAACATGTAAATAAAATTAATTGCCTTTGCCTGGAACATTTGTTAACGTTATGCTTTTCAGTTGTCTTTTTAATCGTACCTAATGGGAAAGGTGTGAGAAGAAACAGTGCTTTTGAAATCGGTGCCTTCCACAATCATCAATAAAATGACTTGTTCCACTTGCTCAACTGGCCTTCATTACGCTGAGTGAATAGGTGAAAAACTGAACAAGAAGTTGAACTATGAGAAGAACAAGAGAGAGAAATGCAAGTAGTCTCAGTTTCTCTCAAAGGTTTTGGAATGTCAAGAGTTGGCAACCTGATGGCGACTGGAGTCAGCGCTGGTTGTCACCACGGAGGAGATGATCTGCATCACGCAGTTTGTGGCTGCTGCTGTCTTAATTGGACTCTGGAGGTCACCCGCCAGCGTCCCTGAATTTCACCAGCGGATATTCAGCTATCCCAAGTCTGACCCCAGATTGTTGTGGAATTTTCAGCAGTAAGGGAAGATCAATGAGATAGTCTGGAAAATAAATTGTCTTTTGGGTCAGTCTGCAGAGTGATCTCAGTGAGAGAAGTGCGTGGGAAGATACTGACGCACACAGGAAGATGACGATTTATTTGACAGGAACTGTGGAATCTTAAAACAAAAAGATACTTTTTCTGCGTTGAGCCTACTTATCAGTCAAGGTCGTGTTGTTTTGGCTTCACAAAGAATCCTCTCGTACAAGAAGCGAAAGGCACTTTCTTCAAAAGCAGGTGGCCACAATAAATAACAAAAACCTTACTTGCTAAATAATTTTCCATAACATTAAGATTGAACAAAATAGTGACACAAATATTTAACAAGTAAACACAACTCACACAAATAACATACGATTGTCAGTTAAGGCGAAACACATCAAACAATTGTATGTTAAGTCGAGACATTGACTTCTCATTTTCTATGTAGCCCGACCGGCAAGTCATTCCTCTTCATTTGAGCAACCTTCAAAAGAACATCTCCTTCCTGCAGGTTCGGCTTCTTGGTCCTCCCTATACAACGAAACTCATATACTCATATACTCCTTTTCCCAGCGATCCCAGAACATGTTAGCGAGGATCTGGACTCGCTGCCATCGACTCCTCAAGAGATCGCGTCATTGAATTGGCCAGGTGGTACATGCGGTGTGCCAACCTTCTGGGTCAGCAGCATAGCAGGAGTATTACAGGCTGATCTGGATCCGTGGAGACAGAAGTGAGGGGCCCTGCATTGATAATTGCAGTAACCATGAAAGTCACCAAAACTTCGTGTGTGAGCCTAGCATGGCCATGTTGAAGGAGCATGGCATGCAGGATACGGCATACAACACCAACCATGTTCCACCCATGCGAGAGCCATGCGGGGGATTAAACTTCCATTTGCACTCCTGTTCTGCATGATAGTTAATCGATTTGTGAGTTGTGGCAACCGCTTTTGTCGGTCTGCAGCTCTCTGCCGGCACTCACAAAGTTCGTGCCATAGTCCGATCGGAACCGCTTCACAGAGCTTCTAATGGCGAAAAAAACCGCCTGAGCGAATTTATGAAGCATGACGTATCCATATACTCGATCACCTCAATGTGGACCGCCCGCGTACACATGCAGGTAAAAATGACTGCCCATCTTTTGGCATTGACTTGACCACCTCTAGTTTTTCGCAACATCACCAACCCGGGGCCAAACACGTCCAGGCCGACATATGTAAAGGGTAGATCTGTACATAGTCGGTCGGTAGTCAAGTCAGCCATGATCTGTTCTTCCTGTTTCCCTCGCCGCTCGCAGCAGGTCACACAGTTGAAGATGAAGCTACTGATCGCTCTCTTTCCCCCAACGATCCAGAATCCGGCTGCCCTTATGGCTCCTTCCGTGAAATGTCTGCCCTGGTGACAAACTCTCTTGTGCAAGTGTCGGATCAGCAGCTGAGTAATGTGGTGTCTGCTAGGAATAAGTATAGGGTGCAACTCATCGGATGTGATCTGGGCTCTCGCTAGCTGACCTCCAACCCTGAGGATTTGATCAGGATCAATGAAAGGACAGAGCTTGCTGAGTGGGCTTGCCTTAGGGATTGGTCGCCCCTCTTGTAGACATTTGATATCCTCTGCATATATTTCACTCTGTATGGTACGAATGATTGTGGCTTTGGCCTGTTTGACCTTCTCTTTGTTGATGTGTTCACAGCACATGTGAAATCCCTGACAATTGTTGTCCTTGGACCCCTTGGTAAAGGACTTAGCGATGTGTCCAAGTCGTGCAACAGCCTTTAGGAGGCGATTCCAAGCAGAGAACCGTTCGAAGCATGTACTTCCAAGTTTGCTGTGTAACAAATTGGTGACACAAGTGGTGGCTTCTGTCCGTACATCTACATCTGACCCAGGATTAACAAGACTAAAAGTCTTTTCTGGGGATCGATTCTTTGTTCTGGTCGTGAGGAAAGCAGGTCCCGCTAGCAATGTAGAAAAGGCCAGCTTCTCTGCCGGCAATGAAAGAATGGCATGATCAGCTGGGTTGTCGGTGGTGTGCACATAGCACCACTGATTTGCCTTAGTGGAACGTCTGATGCGCTGCACACGATTGTGGACATAAACGTAGAAGCGACTTGCCTCATTGTAGATGTAGCCAAGCACCACCTTGTTATCGGTGAATAACTTGACATCATCCAAAGCCACGTCCAACTCCTCTGATCTGCTATCTCCACAGCCAATACAGCGGCACAGAGCTCGAGTCGTGGAACTGTGATCTCAGGTGTGGGGGAAAGCTTTGCTTTCCCGAAGATGAACCCTACTTCGCTGTGACACTTGACATCTGTCACTTTCAGATAAGCGACTGCACCTATAGCTTTTGTGGAAGCGTCACAAAAAATACACATTACTTGTCTCTGAGCTGCAGTCTCACAGGTGTCCACTCGAAACTGTGTCCGTGGACAGGTCCCAGCCAAGGCCCAGGCTGCGTTGCATAGGTGTGAAATCCTGCCCAAGTTCGATCCCTTGCAGCTCCTTGGCAAGGTCTTTATTTGGAAATGCTCTCATCACATTAGATGTAGATTGGATTGAGCTAGCATGTGTTGGGCTCTCTCCAACACGTCAACTGCTTCCATCACACTGGAGAATGACTTGAGTCCATCATCGACGTAAAAGTGGCATTCAACGAAGAGTCTCACGTCGGCTGCGTACTCCTCTTCTCCTTCCACGGCCGTCTTCTTCAGCCCATATATGGCAACGGCTGGTGACGGAACTCCACAATGTCCCCGTCAATCTGTTGGTTGTGAAACCACAGGAAGCGCAAATAATTACAATGCGTATCTTCAACTAAAAAGCTGTGGAACATTTGTTGTACATAAGCGATTATCAAAATGGGTTCTGATCTGAAGCGCACAAGCACACCAACCAAACTGTTGTTCAGATCTGGGCCCCTAAGTAGCACATCGTTAAGGATTGTGTTGTTGTACTGAGCACTCGAGTCAAAGACTACTCTGATTTGGCCTGGCTTCTGGGGATGGTAGATGCTAAAGCTTGGCAGATACCTGCATTCTTCATCATATTTCAGAGGAGGGGCTACTTCTGCATGTCCATTACAGAACATCTGTTTCATGAATTCCACATAGTGGCCCTTCATTTCTGGTTTCTTCTTCAAGGTACGCCGAAGTGAAAGAAGACGGTTGAGTGCTTGTTCCCTGTTGTTCGGCAAGCGCTGTCTTGGAAACCGGAAAGGAAGTGGCGCCACCCAGCTGTTTCATTCATCCTTAGAGAAATGTTCACTCATGATGCGAAGGAAGATTTCCTCCTCAACTGATAGTGCCAGTCTATGGTCATCTACGGGATGGCAAAAAATCTGCTTGTTGAGCTTGTCGTGGGCTGACCTTCTGTGAAGTTGTTTGGGATGTTCACCGACAAACCTCTCTTTAGCACAGATGCTGTTCACGTAGGGTGTAAAGAAGCTGGCTCGACCATTCTCCAGGATACTGGTCCTGAAAGTGTTCACAATGGGTTTGTGGGCTCCCTTGAGGCACACATCTCCGATAATTACCCATCCCAAATCAAGGCGTTGGGCGTATGGTGCATAATGTGGCCCATTGCATTGACTGCGGACTTTGTGGACTCAAATGATATCCCGTCCCAGCAGCAGAAGGATTTCAGTCGAAAGGTCAAGAGGGGGTATCTTGGAAGCAATTGTTCTCAGATGGTGATGATGTATGACAGCCTCGTGAGTTGGAATTTCCTCTCTGTTATTTGGTATCAGATTACACTCAATGAGTGTTGGCAGTGCTAGGGAAACTACGCCGTCCATAGACTCTATCATAAAATCTGGGGCTCTTCTTTCCACTGGTCTCTGTTACGCCAGAGCATGTTTTCAGCGTGTAGGGGCAGACCATTCCTTGAACGCTAAACATGTCAAAGATCGCGGCTTTGGCCAGTGACTTGTTACTCTGGTTGTCCAATACCACATACATTCTCTTCTTCTGTTCAGGATGTCCTTTAGGATACACCATGACCAGACACATTTTGGAGCATGACCTTCCGCTTAAACCCTCCCCGCAGACCTCTGAGCAGCTGGAGGCAGTTACAGGCGAGTTCTCATTTTCCTCCCCGCAATTGCCCCCTGCTGAAGTGATGAGTTCTCTTGGCATCCAAGGAGGTGGACCGTCATGTAGGGCTGAGATGTGGTGGTCACTGTTGCACTCAGCGCAGCAAATGTCAATCTTACAGTCCCTGGCTTTATGGCTTGTTGACATACAACATCTGAAGCAAATATATAAGGCTCTTTCAGGAAACTCTTCCTTTCTTCCAAACTCTTCATTCTGAAACCCCTACATTTCCTGAGAGAGTGTGGTTTCTTGTGAAGGGGGCCGTTCTTCTCTGGGTCTATGAGGGAGTTGTCTTCATCTGAGGAGTTGGAGGCCTCAACCTCTGTTTTTTTTTTTTTTTGCTGAGACAGGAAGTTTAGCTTTCCACTGCTTAGGTGAAGGCTTCTCATCCTTGCAGGGCGCTGTGCTGAAACCTTGGAGGGAAAAACTCGGATCCATTCTCATGTCTGCTTGACTATTCACGAAATCAACAAAAAATGAAAAAGGGGGATATAGGACGAGTTGCTCTTTCTTGTATGCCGTCCCTCGGCTAACCCATGTGTATTGGAGATTATGTGGAAGTTTCTCCACAATTGAGTTTATGCCTCTAGCTGAGTCAAGGAAACTGAGACCCGGTAGGTAACCTTCATTCTTTGCGGCTTCTATCTCAAGGAGAAGGTCTGCAAGCTCCTGAAGATGTTAGTTATTTTTGGTAGTGTTTTTTGGTAAATCCTTCAGATGTTGAAACAATGAAGCCTCAATCACCTCTGGAGAGCCATAAGCCTTATCCAAACGTTGCCATAGCTTGTTGAGTCCGGCTGTTGGATCGCTGACATGGACCGCTCTGATCCTCAGACCGTGTTCAAGGGACTCCCCGCCAAGCCACCTGGTGAGTAAATCCAGCTGCTCGCTAGGTTTGAGCTTCAAGCCTTCAAGGGCATTGTGGAAAGAAGATTTCCATGACATATAGTTCTCTGGACGATTGTCAAACACTGTGAACCCTGCGTTGAGGAGGTCGCGTCGAGCGAGGAAAGCGACTAGGTCAGAGACGTCTGTAGACTTGAGTGCGTGCTTGTCACTGACCTTGTGTGGTGAACTCGCTGTGCTGATGTCCTGTGGTAAGTAGGGAGTGAAATCATCGTCGTTAGCATGAGGAGACATTTGTTGGAGCGTGGTTTGAGGATGCTTGAAACTTTGTGTGGTAAGTGGCAATACGTGCCGCAACACGTGCCGATTGGCATCAAAGGTGTCTTCGTGTTGGGGTTGTAAAGTATTTCCCGTCTCTCTTTTATCATTATATTAATCTTTTATTCGATGGCTGAAGTGCGCATTAATAGAGCCATTTGTACGTTACTTAAAATCCGCTGGTGATAAAGGAGACCAATAGCTGCATCACTCTCAGCGTTTTGGTTTTCTGCAGCAGCTTCGAGCACCTTTGCAGTCGCCAGTGCATCTTCAGCTTCGCCTTCTTCTTTAAGAGCGTTCAGTGTTGCATCAATTTGCGTGCGTTGAACAATCATGTCATTTTGGAGTTTTGCATATTCAGCTTTTTTTCCGTCCAGCTTCCACCTTTGCTCGTGCTTCTGCTGCGATCTGGCTTGAATTTGATTTGGCAGAGCGATGCGAGGATGATGCTCTTTTTGCATTTGACTTGGAATAACGTGAAGATGACCCATTTAAAGCTCCACATTCTGACCTATTTTCCAAGTTAGATATTTCATGTCGGTCGGACATACTGCTGGAGTAGTGTGTAGGACATCCACACTTGCGCTCTTGATATGGAAACCTTTTCAATCTTCTGCCCTGACCATGTGTAGAACTGAAAATATGGTGTAGACAGTGTCGAGTGACGCGCGTTGTCAGGCAAAGTGATAGAACATATAGGAGGTAATATAGTATGAATTGGGCTAAGACCGAGTAGAAAGGTCACTAAATTTAGCCTTAACAAACAATTCTCAAGAATAGACACGAGCTGGCGTGCCGACGGCACGCCAGCTCAGATGGGGGTCTTATTGTTAATAAAAAATAGTTAAAACATACACATATCAAAGTCAATGCCTCAAAATGCTCTTGCTATGTTCAACACATGACTTACGATGAATCACATAACACGAATGGATTGGGGGAAAACCCCTAGTTAACTTAGACAGCCAGTCAGAGTGACTCACAGGGGAAAACCCTAGTTGGGCCGGATGACTCGCTGCATAGTTAGACAGTTAGTCAGGATG
Source organism: Idiotropiscis lumnitzeri (assembly GCF_059441095.1). Lineage (NCBI taxonomy): Eukaryota > Metazoa > Chordata > Actinopteri > Syngnathiformes > Syngnathidae > Idiotropiscis > Idiotropiscis lumnitzeri. The sequence goes on along the minus strand of NC_142392.1, from coordinate 26,815,583 downwards.
ACTAGTTGTTCTAATGTTGGAATGATTATTGCTTTTACCATGTATTGTATAAGAAACATGCAACTTTTGAAAGAATGATCAAGTTACATATTTAGCCATAATGTATAAAATGGTTTTGCTTTGAAACTGCTTTGTGTATGAACATTACTTGTTGTCAGGTTCGCCAATTTGACATATAGGGGTCGTAGCTAAAAGAAGAGAGGCATTCAGCTCAAGTGGAAACAGAGAGGTTAACAAAGTTTATTTGGCAACTTCATCTTCCTTCTGTTCCCTGATGCTTTTCACACATTCCCTTTTATAACATCGGGGAATCAGATTACACTTCAAGAAATCAGATTACACTCGAGGGTGGTACAGTTCGTCTACTAAAAACTGGTTTAGTCCGGTTTATCGTTGGCGTGCCGCTGTGAGTCGCAGCTGACTTTGACGTCAACTTCCTCTATCAGGACCCAGCACGATGTTGATTACTTCAGACTTTGATGCCAACTTCTTCTATCAGGCCTCATCACAATGTTGTTTACTTCATCCTCACTTCTGAAGAAGTGCCGCCGCCCTGCCAATTGCAGACACCTCCCTGCAGTAGAGGTGTCCTCCTGTACCTCCACTCTGACTGTAAACACTCAGCATAGTTCACTCTATTAAACTGCAACATGTTATATGCACTACATATTAAAATAAGCTGCATCACGGCAAATGTATAATAACCTCTTCATATTATTCTAACACTTGTGTACATTATTACTTTCCGATGATGACACATGATGAAGAAGAAATGGAAAAGTGTATAACCTGTTGATTACAAAGAGAGAATGTAACAACATGTGTATTATGTATCCAATGTATTGAGCTGCATTGTATTACATTGGTTGGGTTTAACTAGTGAGCTGAGAGGATCAGAGAAAAACAAGTTAACGCCCTGGTTAGTGGTAAGGGAATGGAAAAAAACTAGCTGTGAGTCAGTGGGACTATCCACTCGTGACTATGAATCATGGAAACTTTGAGGCAAAGCAGGACTATGTAAGCCTCGCCCGAGAGGCACTAAGGGCTCTCTTTTCGCATTTCATGGGGACACTTTGACGGAGGATTCTATTTTTGTGCATTTTTCCCCTTTTTCGGGACTTAGGCTTTTTTCCACCTTCTCTCGCCCCGGCCGGACTTTGGTCCCTCGGCGGGATGGGTTTTACCTTTCCTCTATCGATTGGACACCACTAAAAAGGCTTAACCCCGATAAGGTAACGAAACCGAAGAAATAACTTTGTCCAAAGTTATTTCTGTTTTTTCCCCTCTTATTTCGCCTTATCGCTAGAATTCGAACCCTGGGGCTCTTCGGGAACTGATCACTCTCAGGAGGCTCACTATTTAAATTCAGACTTGACATATGATGATTTAAAAATCTTTTAACCCCTCTTTTCTATCTGTTCCTCGTCTTCGATGGAATCTTTCTTATTTCTCGCACCGATTGTGACTGCGGGGACTCTGTGATGCCGTCGGGTTTGTCCTTTCTGTATCCCGCAACTGGCGGGTTCGGATGTTAAAACACTTCCTGGATGTATGTCACACGATCCCTTGTGTTCCTAAATAAATCTTGTAAGATTTTCGATTCTAAAAAACTATCTCTGTCATTCTTATGATTTGATTCATTCTCACCACTCGACCCTTTACATACGTGAGCGAACGGCTAAGTACCGACAACCTAAAAATAAAAATAAAGTAATAAAGTTTACTCCGGCTTTGAGAAACAAATCCGTGCGGTCCTCACAAGGGCAACGAAAATCCACTCGGTCAATAACAAATGCAAACAAATTCACTGAGGCGAAGCTGCCGTAAAAACGGAGTGGTCGGATCGCGGAGCTCCCGATTCGGTGGCCCCGCGAGCGACGGAAGACCGGATTGGCTCCGTAAAAGATTATAAATCTACGCGCGTAGATGTAAAAAGAACAATAATAATTACAGGGCAGTTAGCGAACCTAGGCGAGTTCGCCTCGACACCGGCTTAAAAAGTAAATAGTGGGGCTTGAGGCGGAGGAAGGGTGCGCGGCGGCGAAGGGACTCGTTCTTTTCCTCTTCCCCGCCGCCCTTCACCTGCTTCCACCCCCACCCCTCTCGGACCCGTTGGACGGAGAGCCGGCACTTGGGAACCAACGATCCCGATGTGGTCCCCGACCCCGGGTAAGCGGAATCTGACAACAACGAGCTCAACAATTTTCCAATAAAAACACAAAGAGGAGTGAGTGTCTTACGTCACGTTTTTATGGAAGTCCTTTTTGTGGAACTGCAAACAAATACAGAGAATGACAAGGAAAATATGTGGATAAGGAAACAGATCTAAATATATATATATATATATATATATATATATATATATATGCAAACACACAAAACATGTGCTAACCTTGACTGTTATTGGATGAAATAATATTTAAAGATACATTCAACCACAACAAAAGGAAACACAAAATACTGGCAGCTTAAAGGTAGCAAAAAAGCTTGTAAAATAAGAATGTCCGCTGAACTAATAATCATACTGCATAAAAATGTGCTTAATTATATATGTACTCACAGATTGTGCCAAAAATGTGCTCAATCAAGGAGGATGCAGTTTGAAAGAAAATAAAGCCGCCTTCATTGACGTGTGTCTGTTCAAAATGGCGCCCGTGTTAAAAATAAATGCTTCGACAACCTTCACCACTAAATGTCACTGACGTCACATCTCTTCTAATTTCTGGCTCCAGAATAGATGCGAATAAGGGATTTCTGCCAGTAGCGGCTCGACAAACCAATGAGAGATTTTTTTTTTTTTTTTTTTTTTTAATTTGCCCTTTATTAGTCCCACAATGGGGAAATTCGAGATTCGAACCCAGGCCTCCTGGGGAGACTGGGTCCAAATCAATGAGAGATGTCATGGCAACATAGCTAATCGACGACGTGAGGGGAGGGATTTCACTGGTCACCACACCTTTGAGTCACGGTTTCAAATCAAAACCAAAAATATCTCTGAACAGCTTACAAGCAAACAATGAAACAAAGAAATAAAATTTACACAAAACATGTATCTCTCATGCCATTCATATCCCCAAAAGAAATAAAAACAACACAAAAACAATACTGAGGCATTCTGGGAGCATCTGCCAATCAGATGGCTGGTTGTGAGTGGTGTGCTTTGGGCAGTGTGTTTTTATTTTTGTCTGTTGTCTAAACCCGTGATGTTTCTTGCTTGCAATAACATGAATGATAAGACAGACTACAACATCGGGGACAGCTGCCCTTTTGTCCAGCTTTCTCCTGCACCATCACCCAACGAACGTATTCACATAATGTATATGTCAAAGTCAAATCGAAGCACAGATGTCTCAGATTTTGGCCAGCAGGGTGTGCTACCATGCACTCTGAAATACCTCAAGGGGAACATGCCCGATGGTCGAGTGAGTTGCTCAGTCTATATGATAGGCATGTCACATTACAAGGCGCCTCATTTGTTTTGGGGAAAATTTAGGACTTTAAAGTGCGCCTTATGGTCGCGAAAATACGTTACCCATGATGAAAGTATCTCTAAATGCAAAATGAAATACAGTGAAACCCCGCTACTTCGCGGTTCACCTTTCGCGGGTTCAGTGCTTCACGGGTCTAAAAAATATTCGGGGGCATTGTAGTTTCGCCGAGCGGCACAAGGGGGCGCTGAAGCGGTTAGACGGCCGGCGTGCGTCGAAGAGGAGAGTGGACGAAGAAGAGAGTAGACGAAGAAGAGCAGGTTCCCCCGGACACGATTTGTGGCGACGTTTCGCGCGGTTCGGACCGTATCAGAGCTCCGGCCGGCGTGCGTGGCAGTTAAGCCGTAGATGAGCACCTTCCCCGGGCACGGGCGGTGCCAAGCGGGCCCTAAGTTTAACCGAATGGAAGCTCCCGAGGAGGAGGGCATGCTCGCGTCACAGTAAGCCGAAGAGGAGCACCTTCCCCGGGCACCGGCGGAGCGCGAGGCTGTCAGTTATGAATGAATAAATAAATAAATGAAGAATGCCACCTTTCATTTCACAGTCATGATCCGTGCCTGTCATGATCCGTGCCTGTCATGCCGCGTGTGTTTTTGTTTTTTCAGCTGTGTGGGCGTTCCTCCAGCGATCGTCTCGTCAGCTGCTGCGAGACGCGCTGATTACACTGACTATATTGTGATTATAATAAATATCTTTGTCTCACCACCTTTTTTCCCGTGTCTGCGTTTGGAGAGTCCTGTTCAACCCTCCAGCTCTGCTGGAGGATCATAACATTCACAGGGCACACCGGACGGCGTACCAGCAGGTAAAAGTCGAAGTAATTAAATAAATACAAAAAGAAGTAATTGAATAAATACAAAAATAATGGCTGGGGAATAAAAAAATAAGTTTTAATAATAATTTTTTTTGTTATAACATGAATTTCACTCTCTCTCTCTCTACCAGTATATATATATATATATACATATATATATATATATATATATTTTTTTTTTTTATTATTTTTTTTAAGCATTTTTGAAGGTGTGCCGCTACTTCGCACCTATATATATTTATATATATAGGTGTTTTCTTTTGTCTTTTTTTTTTTTTTTTTTTGAAGGTGCGACGCTACTTCGCGGATTTTCAGTTTTCGCGGGTGGTCTCGGTCCCCATTAACTGCGATAACCGGGGGGGTCACTGTACTTGTAAATATATTTCACTTGAACGATTCCTATTCTATCAATGACATTATGTTGCGATGGCCCCCAGTGGCCCCCATCAATATGTTCGGGTCCCACAACAGGTGTTCCATCAGACGCACACAATAGCCTGTGTGTGCTAACTTCAGCTATGTCCGGAATGAAATCGGGCATCTCCCGCAACGTGGTTCCTTATTAATTGCTTGTTTATCACACGCATTGTGTACTGGACTACATCAAGTTCTGCATGGAAACTGTGTCCCAACATAAGACTATACGGACCTTTCCAAATGCGAAGCCCTGGATGTCCAGCAGGGTTCGCTCTCTCCTCAAGGCCCGTGACGCTGCCTTCAGGTCAGGCGACAAAGCCCAGTACAGGGTGGCTCGTGCTGACCTGAGCAAAGGCATCAAGCTAGCCAAGGCAACCTACAAGGGGAGGCTGGAGGCCCACCTTGCCAGTAACAGGCCACGGGAGGTGTGGCAGGGTCTACGGAGCATCACCAACTTCCGTGGCAGCAGCACGACCTCTGTAGACCCGAGTGCATCGCTGGCAGAGGAGCTTAACTGCTTCTTCGCTCGCTTTGACTCGCCCCAACCGTCACACCCCCGCACTTCAAGCTCCAACTCCCCCCCACTCATCGTAGAGGAACACGATGTGAGGCGCGCGCTCCTGGCGGTCAACCCCAGGAAAGCTACTGGACCCGACGGAATACCAGGCAAGGTCCTCAGAGCATGTGCCCACCAACTGTCACATGTTTTCTGCAGGATCTTCAACCGCTCCCTGGCTCAGGCAGTCATCCCCTCCTGCTTGAAAACTTCCACCATTATTCCTGTCCCCAAAAAGTCACCAGCCGTCCACCTGAATGACTACCGTCCTGTTGCTCTCACACCAGTCATTATGAAGTGCTTCGAGAGGCTGGTTCTCCAGCACATCAGGGACTGCCTTCCTCCCACTCTGGACCCCTACCAGTTTGCATACCGGGCTAACAGATCCACTGAGGACGCCATCGACACTGCTCTGCATGTTGTGCTGGGCCACCTGGAACGACAGCAGAGCTATGCAAGGATGCTCTTTGTGGACTACAGCTCGGCATTCAACACGATCATCCCAGACATCCTCGTCGCCAAACTGGACACTCTCGGCCTCCCTGCCCTCACACGCATCTGGATTAAGGACTTTCTGACCAACAGACCCCAGACTGTGTTGCTCGGCCCCTACACGTCCTCCACCCTCATGCTGAGCACCGGTTCCCCCCAAGGATGCGTGCTGAGCCCTCTCCTGTACGCCCTCTACACCTACGACTGCAGCCCGGCCCACGGCAACAACACCATCGTCAAGTTTGCTGACGACACGACAGTGGTCGGTCTGATCTCGGAAGGTGACGAGACAGCCTACAGAGAGGAGGTAAAGAGACTGACAACTTGGTGCAAGGACAACAGACTGCACCTTAACTCTGCTAAAACAAAGGAGATTGTCGTCGACTTCAGGAGGAACAAGACGCTGCCGCCCCCCCTCTGCATCGAAGGCGTGTGTGTGGAGAGGGTCCACACGTTCAAGTTCCTGGGAGTACAGATCTCCGATGACCTTTCTTGGACTCACAACACCACAGCAGTGGTAAAGAAGGTCCGCCAACGTCTGCACTTCCTGAGAGTCCTCAGGAAATTCAACCTGGACAGGAAGCTGCTGCTGGCCTTCTACCACTCGTCCATCGAGAGCCTGCTGACGTACTGTGTCTCCACCTGGTACAGCGGCTGCACTGAGGCGGACAGAGTGAGGCTCCAGAGGACAGTCAAAACAGCGCAAAGGATTATTGGCTGCCCTCTCCCCCCACTGTCGGACATCTACACCGCCCGGTGCCTCAGAAGGGCTCTCAACATCGTCAATGACAATACCCACCCAAACTCACACCTGTTCGACCTGTTGCCCTCTGGCAGGCGCTACAGATGCATCAAATCAAGGACCAATAGACTGAGAAACAGTTTCTTTCCGAGAGCCATCTCCATACTGAACTCTCACACACACACGAGACCACCCTAACCTCGCAAAACAGCATTGTGATGTGTTTCTATATGCCCTATTCAGTACTGAATTCCATTGCACTGTCTTCTTTATTTATCTAATTTATATATTTGTCTGTATTATTGTTGTATTGCACTGGAGAGGGGAGCCCTCTAATCTCGTTGCACACTTGAGTACAATGACAATAAAGGGATTTCTATTCTATTCTATTTCTATTCTATTCTATTCTATTCTAAAGGGAGGTTTACATCGTAGGACGTAATTTTGTGAAATGACCCCATGGTCCGGTCCAAGTCGGGGCCGCACGCATTGCTCCGTGTGCGGCAGGCACAAGTCAAGGTAGCACGGTAGGAACAATATAAGAGAAAGTCGCCGCATGAGGTTTGACTTGATTGAATCAAATGTGTGTTTGTCTTTTTGTGACCGACAGACGTCAGTGAAAACGATCTCCGTTCTTCGAAAGAGGAGCCAGACTTGACTCACATCAAAAAGGAGGGGGAGGAGATCAACAAGTCACCACTGAACTTTGTCCCTATAAAGACTAAAGATGAAAACAAGGATGAGAGTGAGGACAACAGAGGGGCGGAGCCTACAAGCAACAGTTCAACTCATCACATGACAACAGAAGGTGATCCGAACCACTGGGGGCCATCACAAGCACATAATGAGGTCACATTATCAGACGCTCATGACGACGATGATGAGGATGATGATGATGATGATGATGATGATGATGAGCAAGCTAAAGGTGAAAGGGCATGTCATACTGACTTTTGGGTATGTTCTCACAGTGGGAAATCATTAACTTCAAAGTTCTCTTTAAAACGGCACACAAGAACCCATGGTAAAGAAAAACCTCTTTCCTGCTCAGTTTGTGGCAAGAGTTTCTCTTTTAAGTCAGCTTTAAAATGGCACACAAGAACACACAGTGGAGAAAAACCCTTTTCTTGCTCAGTTTTTGGCAAAAGTTTATCTCAAAAGTCAAGTTTAAAACGGCACACAGGAACACACAGTGAAGAAAAACTTTTTTCTGCACAGTTTGTGGAAAATGCTTCTCTCAAAAGGCACATTGAACAGAACACAAAGTGGTGAAAAACCTTTTGCTTGCTCAATTTGTGGCAAAAGCTTCTCTGATAAGTCTACTTTAACAAAACAAAGAAGAACACATAGTGGAGAAAAAACATTTTCCTGCTCAGTTTGCGGAAAATGCTTCTCTGTAATGTCTCATTTAGTAAGGCACACAAGAACACACAGTGGTAAAAAAACCCTTTTTGGTGGAAAATGCTTTTCTCAAAAGGCAAATTTAACAAAACATACAAGAACACACAGTGGAGAAAACCCTTTTTCCTGCTCAGTTTGTTGCAAAAGTTTCTCTCAAAAGTCTAATTTACGAAGACACGCAAGAACACAGAGTGGAGAAAAACCCTTTTCCTGCTCAGTTTGTGGCAAAAGCTTCTCTGGAAAGTCTAATTTACGAATCCACACAAGAACGCACAGTAGAGAAAACCCTTTTTCCTGCTCAATTTGTGGCAAGAGTTTCTCTCGAAAGTCGCATTTACGGATCCACACAAGAACACACAGTGGAGAAAAAACATTTTCCTGCTCAGTTTGTGGCAAAGGCTTCTCTGGAAAGTCAAATTTACGAATCCACTCAAGAACACACAGTGGAGACAAGCCATTTAGTTGCAGCGTTTGTGCTAAAACATTCTCCACTCAACAGCATGCGGAGTCACAATTGTGCTGGTGAGAATAGCAGCGATCCTTGAAGCTTAAAAAAAAGAAAACAAAAAACTGAAGGAACTGACACTTTGTGGTAAGATGTAAATGTGATTTTGAATAAAATGTGATCAATTTAATTTTGCAAAGCTTTTTTATTGATATTAAGCCAATGTGATCATTGCCAGAATAACCAATGTGTCTAAGTGATGATGATTTTTTTGTGTTTACATCAAACATGTAAATGAAATTAATTGCCTTTGCCTGGAACAACATTTGTTAACGTTATGCTTTTCAGTTGTCTTTTTAATCGCACCTAATGGAAAATGTGTGAGAAGAAATGGTGCTGATGAAATCGGTACCTTCCACAGTCATCAATAAAATCACTTGCTCAACTGGCCTTTTTTCTGAGCCTTTGTGTTCGTGGAGTCAATTCAAAGTCTAATATCGAAAACAATGTCAGTGTGAAAATGTTGGTTTTTGATTGCAAAACTTACATTCATGAATAAAAACCTAGCCCTATGTATTAAGATAAGATAAGATAAGATATCCTTTATTAGTCCCACAATGGGGAAATTTGAGGTGTTACAGCAGCAAGGATATAGATCACACAGAGTCGGCAGCGTAATGTAGCCGTTAATGTATAACATTAGCAGCAGACATTCATAAAAAGCATGCAAATATACACAGTATAAACGTATCTAAGTGTAAGGAAACACTCCTAATGCCTGTCTATTATACAGAGGGGGAAACGCTGTAATGATAAAAACTACTGAATGATTGAAAATACTGCAATCATAAAAATACTGCAATGATAAAAGTACTGTAATGGTAAAAAGTACTGCAACGATTGAAAAATACTGCAATGATAAAAGTACTGTAATAGTGAACGTCCTGCAATGGTAGAAATGCTGCAGTGATAGAAGTACTGTAATAAGAATACTGTAATGGTAAACAAAATACATCATTGGTCAATATTTAAGTACACCATTGGCTGAAAGTACAGTATTAGTATTAGCAAATAAATTATGAAAAAAAAAATCTTCAGCACCACTTTTCTAAAAGAAACAGAAAACAACATTTTCCCACTTTAAAGAAAAGTCTTTATAAAGAAATAAACTGACAAATTTATTGAAGTCCTTCCAAAATGTCCTTGAGTATGAGCCGATCCAAAACGGGTGTTGAACTGTCTCTGCGTGGGTTCCACAAAAAGAGCAACTCTTCCGGCGTCTCTCTCCTCTTGGGTACGAAACACAGTTTTACGCTTAGGATGCAAACTGTGCCACAATTATTTACCAATCAGGAGTCGGACACTCGGGCTAATTCTGATTGGCTGTTTACTGTCCAATCGCGTTTTACAACCGTACGACATCCGGGAAGACTCAAACACGGGCCGTGTCCAAATTAACAGGCTGCGACCTCCGAAGGCTGATTTTTCGGCCGCATGACGTCACTTTCGGCGCGACACGACCGCGCGTGGTGTCCAAATTCACGGCTGTCACGTGCGACCTTCGAATCCAGCCTTGGAATTGGTCTTCGTTTCCATGGAGCCAAGGCCGCTTGGCGCAACATTTACGTTACGCCCCCATATACTTTGCTCCTCTGTTCGACACAGGTGATACGTATTTGTGGTGGATTTATGAACGGCTTGGATAATCAATGGATAATCTGCGACGAGCGCCAGACCGAAGGCATCGGCTTAGCAAAACATTTGTATTATTTCATTTTAAACGATGGAACCCGAACTTTTCTTCATTTTATTTCACTTTTTGGTTTATTTCCATTTTGTTCTTGAGGAGAGGAGGATCACGCTTTCCCATCGCAGAGTTGTCCTTTATCGAAGGAATGAAGTAAGTTCTAAATCCGTCTATCAGCATTTTCACACTATTACCAACATTGACAGGTCAATAGGGTTATAACGTGATTGTTACAGATGAACTAAAAACATCAGTAGTACAACTTCAGTAGTACATGTGTTAACTTCATAATGGAACGAATATTGAATGGAAATGATATAATTATATACATTCTGAAACAGTTTTTATGAATTTAGATACTTGTGACAGCTTTATTGTCCCCGTGATTAGTTTGTAACCAAACACATACTTTTACATTTGGCAAAACACCAGAATACCACTAGAGAGTTTAGCGCCAGAGTTATTAAAATTATGTTGCGATACTGTAGGAATGATGCAAGCAAACGAAACAAGTACAATAATTAATGTGTTCATGTTTTTTTTTTTTTTTTATTCAAAACATTCACAGCCAAGAAGTCCATACTGCAGGATAAACCTGGGTGTGCCAGCGTTGGATAGTTTTTTCAATGGAGAGGATCTCCAAACAGACTTTCGCCTGAGCAGGGACTCATTCAGAGTGTTGCTGAACCTCCTGGACCAAGACCGACGACATGGATGGGGTGTCGAGATAGAGGTCCTTGTCTTTCTCTTCTGGCTGGCGAGTGGGGCATCATATCGGGTGGTGGCACGAGCATTTGGGATGCCGCGGTCCACCGTCCACTACATCATCCACCGGGTCACTGGGGAAGTGGTGGCTCTTCGCCACAGAGTCATCCACTTCCCCAACACTGCAGGAGACCTTCAGGCAGTGACCCAGGGATTTGCAGGGCTGGCGAAGCACCATGCATTTGCAAGAGCTGCTGGAGCAATAGATGGTTGTCATGTCCGAATCAAGCCTCCAAGTGGCCCTGATGGTCATGACTACAAGAACCGCAAGCTTTTCAGCAGCATAATCATGCAAGCTGTGTGTGACCATCAGGGTCGCTTTCTGGACATATTCTTGGGTTGGCCTGGATCAGTCCACGACTCTAGGGTCCTCCGGCACAGCCCTCTTTGCCAAAGAGGGCTGTATCCTCCTCCAGGGCACTTCATATTGGCAGATGGAGGGTACCCGTACCACACGACCACTCCCCCTCATCACTCCTTACAAGCGGCCGGTGCAGGGCGTGTGGGCCCGGCGCTTCAACATTCATCATTCCAAGGCACGCTCTATTATTGAGCGTGCCTTTGGAATGATGAAGGTGAGATACCGGGCCATCTTTTTCCACACCCTGGAGGTGCACCACACCTTTGGCACAAAATAATCTTTAACTGAATCATCAAAGAGCACAGACACACAAACATGGCAAAATATGAGAAGATGGAAAAATAGATTAATATACAATGTAATGAATGGTTAATAAATCTATCCCATCTTTTGGAGTGACATGGCAGCCATCTATTGCCCCAACCATCCCTGCAAACCCCCACGTAATGGATGATGTAGTGGACACTGCAACCGGTATGATGCCCCACTTCAAGTCACGAGAGGAAGATCAGGACTCTTGCTCGTGCCCCATCCATGTCATGGGTCTTGGAACAAAGGTTCCATCCATGCTCCAAATGAGTCCCTGCTCAGGCGAAAATTGGCAAAACAGCACTGACACACTCAGGTTTATCCTGCAACAGTTATGAACTGGGGAATGTTTTTTATTTTCTGTGAATAGTTACTGTGAGTTATGATGTACTTAATTTATGCCTTGTTTGTCCACCAGTTTTTCAATGAATTAATAGTTTGTAAGCAAAACAGACATGGTGGAGTCTTCATATTATTGTAAAGGTTTTGGTCTTTCACAAACCTGGGCTTTTTCACTTTTGTCTGAAGAAGCTGATCTCAAGGTGTGACTGGGATACAAACTAGTTCATCTGTTTTGAAAGTATCCCGGTTTTTGTTTAATTTTAAATGAATGTTATCTAAATTTTAGTCTTGAACACCAAGCATTGATTTTTATTTTGATCAATCATTTTTTTCATTAAACTGAAAAACCTTCGTCTCCCTCCTCTCAGTTGCCCTTCCCTCCTCTGCCAACCTCTGTCTCTCCAATTCCTGTCTCCGCATTGCTAAATCGAGTCTGTAAAGTCTGATAATTTCATCCTCTCTCCTTCGCTTTCTCCCTCTCTGTCGTTGCTCCGGCTGTTGGCCTCGCTCTTCTTCTTCTTCTACTTCTTCTTCTTCTTCTTCTTCTTCCTCCTCCTCCTCCTCCGCCTCTTAAATCACCCTGGCCCGACTTGGCCCTGGTATTTCTTCAGGGATGGCCTGACTTGGCCCTGGTCTTTCCTCAGGGATGGAGGCAATTTGGACAGGGGGGGTGATGGACGGTCTCTGTCCGAGCACTCCATCCATAAGTTCGAACCAGGGCCAAGTATCGGCAGTAGCTCTCCCTGCCACCCTTCGCCGGTCCCTGGGTTTTTGCAATCCTTTATATGAAAAAAGATAAAACAATCATATCTTCATTTTCACACACAAGAAAAAAAAATGTGGACTTCCATACTTTATACTTCATTTAAAAAAAAATTTTTTTTGCCTGCAGGGGCGTCACTTTGCCCTGCAGCTCAAGTTTTTCCACGATGGTCCTGTATTAAATAAATAAAAATGCATGCAAAAATAAAGGATGAAAAAAAGGGTAAAAAAGATGCAAACATTAGTCAGAAATCCTGGTGTTATGGGTAACATGCAGATTATATTATTCATTAATATCAGTAATTGGGGAGCACATTGTCGGGGGTACATGGAATTTATACAGGGCACATTCTGTGCTAGAATAAACAGCTGCGTGTTAGCGCAAATCTAATTCAAACACAAATGGCTGATGAATGGAATAAAATTGCTATAGTGGGTCTCGCCATTCTTATGCGTTTTCTTCTTGATATTTTGAGTTTAAATGGATGGAAATAAATAAGACAATAACCCGTCAAATATTTTTCCCGATAGAAATTGTATTTTTGCCTCCATGCTGTGGCTGCGGAGAACTTGGCCCCCGTAAAGAGGCTGTCGTACTCCCCGCGCAGCTTGATCAGCGCGGTCATCTCCTTGCTCCCTAAAACATAAGGGAAAGATTAAATAAAATAATGCTAACATGCAGAAATAAGACAATTCAAATGTTTCAGCCGTACCTCCTATGCAATAGTTCTTAGAGCTACATTAGTTATATTTGGCCGATATCGCAACTAATTAAATTATCTTAATCTGGAGCTAAATATCCAAACATTGCTGCCCAATATTTCTCATGAGTGCTGTCTTAATATTACATATAAATAACTTGTACTTACATCTGAAAGTGCACTCGGATGAGGCGGAACATGTGGCTTTGGTAGTTTGCATCTTGCGAGTGTAGAACGGCGTAGAGGAAGAGCGAGGATTTTATAGGGGCAATTTAGAGTGTTCAATCGGCCTGCCATGCATGTTTTTGGAATGTGGGAGAAAACCGGAGTACCCGGAGGAAACCCACGCAGGCACGGGGAGGACATGCAAACTCCACACAGGATGGCCGGAGCCGGGATTGAACCCACGCCCGATGATGTCTCTCACTGTGAGGCCATCGCGCTAACCAGTCGGCCACCGTGCCGCACTGTAGAAACAATATAAGACAAAGTCGCTGCATGAGCTTTGACTTGATCAAACCGAATGTGTGTTTGTCTTTTTGTGTCCTGCAGACGTCAGTGAAAAATATCTCCGTTCTGTGAAAGAGGTGCCAGACCTGACTCGCATCAAAAAGGAGGAGGAGGAGGAGGAGATCAACAAGTCACCAGTGAACGTTGTCCGTATAGAGACTGACGATGAAAACAAGGATGAGAGTGAGGACAAGAGAGGGGCGGAGCCTCCAAGCAACAGTTCAAGTCATCACGTGACAACAGAAGGTGATGAAGACCAATGGGGGCCATCACAAGCACATAATAAGGACACATTATCAGATGCTCATGACGATGATGATAATGAGCAAACTAAAGGTGAAAGGGCATGTCACACTGACTCATTCACTTCAAAGCTGTCTTTAAAAGGGCACAGAAAAACACACAGTGGTGAAAAACCTTTTTCTTGTTCAGTTTGTGGAAAATGCTTCTCTCAAAAGGGAAATTTAACAGAACACACAAGAACACACAGTGGAGAAAAACCTTTTTCCTGCTCAGTTGGTGGCAAGAGTTTCTCTCAAAAGAGAAATTTAACAATCCACACAAGAGCGCACAGTGGAGAAAAACCTTTTTCCTGCTCAGTTTGTGGAAAATGCTTCTCTCAAAAGCCAAGTTTAAAAGCACACACAAGAACACACAGTGGTGAAAACCCTTTTTCTTGCTCAGTTTGTGGTAAAAGCTATTCTCAAAAGTCAAATTTAACAAGTCACACAAAAATGCACAGTGGAGAAAACCCTTTTTCCTGCTCAGTTTGTGGAAAATGCTTCTCTGAAAAGGCAAGTTTAACAGAACACACAAGAAAACACAGTGGAGAAAAACCTTTTTCTTGTTCAGTTTGTGGAAAATGCTTCTCTCAAAAGGGAAATTTAACAGAACACACAAGAACACACAGTGGAGAAAAACCTTTTTCCTGCTCAGTTTGTGGCAAGAGTTTCTCTCAAAAGACAAATTTAACAACCCACACAAGAACAGACAGTGGAGAAAAACCTTTTTCCTGCTCAGTTTGTGGCAAGAGTTTCTCTCAAAAGAGAAATTTAACAATCCACACAAGAGCGCACAGTGGAGAAAAACCTTTTTCCTGTTCAGTTTGTGGCAAGAGTTTCTCTCAAAAGAGAAATTTAACAATCCACACAAGAGCGCACAGTGGAGAAAAACCTTTTTCCTGCTCAGTTTGTGGAAAATGCTTCTCTCAAAAGCCAAGTTTAAAAGCACACACAAGAACACACAGTGGTGAAAACCCTTTTTCTTGCTCAGTTTGTGGTAAAAGCTATTCTCAAAAGTCAAATTTAACAAGTCACACAAGAATGCACAGTGGAGAAAACCCTTTTTCCTGCTCAGTTTGTGCCAAGAGGTTCTCTCAAAAGTCGCATTTACGAAGCTACACAAGAACACACAGTGGAGAAAAGCCATTCAGTTGCAGCGTTTGTGCTAAAAAATTATTTTCTAAAAAGGGTGCTGCGAGACAAAATTGTGCTGGTGAGAATAGCAGCGATCCTTGAAGCTTAAAAAAAAGAAAACAAAAAACCGAAGGAACTGACTCTTTGTGGTAAGATGTAAATGTGATTTTGAATGAAATATGTTATATTGAATTTTGCAAAGCTTTTTTATTGACACAAAGCCAATGTGATCAGTGTCAGAAGAAGCAACGTGTCTGAGTGATGATCTTTTTTTTGTTTTCATATCAAACATTATTAATGAAATTAATTGTCTTTGCCTGGAACAACATTTGTTAACGTTATGCTTTTCAGTTGTCTTTTTAATCGTACTTAATGGAAAAGGTGTGAGAAGAAACGGTGCTTATGAAATCGGTGCCTTCCACAATCATCAATAAAGTCACTTGTTCCACTTGCTCAACTGGCCTTCATTACGCTGTGAAAAGGTGAAAAACAGATGTAGAAGTTGAACGATAAAAAAAACCAGACCGAGAAACGTAAATCGTCTCAGTTTCTCTCAAAGGTTTTGGAATGTCAGGAGTTGGCAACTTGATGGCGACTGGAGTCAGCGCTGGTTTTCTCGTTGTGTTTGGCTGGCTCGTATATGTATGGTCCATTGAACATAACTCAAACTCTTCAAATATCCCCTCACATACATTTAATATTTCGCTTTCTGAATAAATTTCTGACTGGCTAAATACACTTTCTAGGTTTAGCTCCATCAAGCGTTTGGCATTTGTTGCTAAGCAGAATCTCACTTCGGAAAAATATACCAAATATTTTTTTTCATGCTTTATTATATTTTTTATACATTGGATTATTTATATAGTGAAAAAGGGAAATATTAAAATGTAAAATTGGAAATCACATACAGACTTAATTCAATTAATAACAAATATAGAAACATTTTATAAATATTGAACTCATTGAGAAGAGTCCTGATCTTGAAATAAATATTGAATTATAAAAAATACTAAAAAATTAATTCAATAACCCGACCCTGGATGAGTGGCAGAAAATGGCTGGATGGATGGAATAATTTAAATTGCACACATATTCAAAAGAACAAATTTGTTAAGAAATATTCAAGTGTGAAATAAAAAGGTTTAAATTGTTGAGAATTTTACATATTAAAATAATTGAATAAATATTGTATTATTACATAAGCAAGCTTAAATATAAATTGAAATAAATGAAAAAATAAGTTGTGTATTTTTAAATGGCCTAATTTAGATATGGGAAGTAATTGTCTTTATGAAACTATGAAGGGACTGGAGCTCACAGAAGTGACCAGTCTTGGTTCTGAAGTTCCGATGTAACCAGATACTGCCCTGAGAGAAAATAGGCCTGAGCATTGTTTATGGTGGGGGCAATTCTCTCGCCAGGTCGGTGACCTTCCAGGGTATGAGAGTAATTTAAGGTGGTCACGAGTAGACTGGTCGTATCAACGGGGCGACGCATCTGCTCTCCCTCTGGGGGACTTTTGGAGGGAAATCCCAAAGATTAGCGTGATGGGAATGCATATGTAACAAAGGAAAATTAGATATTCATGTCCTATTTGGGCATTCCTTGTAAGAAGGTAATGTCTGAGAGGGGGCTCACACGTGTGCGGAGCGCACACACGCACATGATTTTGGGGAGACTTCTTTTGACATCAGCATGTGACGAGAATAAAATCTTTTTCGAACCAGTTCTTTTCCATCACCAATCCAGCCTTGCTCGGCTGCCTCTCCGGAAGGCAGCAAGGACCCACACTTCAAAAGCAAAATATACTACATATTGAAAGAAAAATAATACTCAAATATTGAAATAAGTATAGAATTGAATGAATTAACAACAAAGAAATAAATACCTCCTGGAAAATATAATTATTTTCAACATTTGTCAAAGCACAACATTTCGATCAGATTGAGTTCTTGCTTGCACATTCTTAATCGTAATTTTTTTACTTTAAATTTTTAAGTTACCATATTTTCGCAGTCATAGGACGCGCTGCTTCAAAGGGCGCAACACCTGTTGAAGGTGCTATTTCTGTCTTTGAAACACACACTGGGCGCACCGCCTTACAAGGCGCTAGCTCAGCTGCTTTTAGCATAGCAATAGCTCGCACTGACTCAGCCCATGGCAATTCACCTTGCCTCAATACCATAAGCAATCGCCACATTTCAAAGAGAGTTGCCATGATACCATTGACAATCGCTATCATTAACAATGACTCTAACCAATAGTGATGGGTAGATGAGGCATCCTGTATCGTTTCGACACAGTGACACAATGTATTGACACTGTGTTGACACTGTGTTGCTGAATACTGACACCTGGTGGACTTGCAGGAAACATTTGACAGGGTCATCTGACACTGATCTGTCAAACTAATATTATCCAATTCCATTGATTAGCGACGTGTGTTTTTATATATCCTATTTCTTATTACTTTCCATCGCACTAATTATTCTCTTGTCTAATTTATATATTTAACTGAATTATTGTTGTATTGCACTGGAGAGGGGAGCTCTTTAATCTCGTTGCACACTTGAGTACAATGACAAAGGGATTTCTGATTCTGATTAGGCATTTTCTTTCACATTATTTTTACATCCACGCAATTTCATAAAAAAAATCTTTGATATTCGAGACGCAGTTGATAAATTAAGTGAACATCTGTCTGAATGCCCAAGTAAAAGTGTTGTGAATGACAATGGACTCATTGTAATTCAAGATCTTTATTCAAAAGAAATTAGTTTCTCCAGCGTTTTGTTATTCAGTCTATTTCTTTTTTTGAGGCAATTTCCCCCACCTTTGAGAAGATCCTCTCACAAGGCACTGAAGAGGCCGGTGTGCACAACGCCTGTGTGGCTAATAGAAATAGGTGAGGAAACGTTGCCTCCATGGGCTTCCAGTATAAGAGCGAGTCTTCCGTACGTGCAACGTGTCCTGCTGACATATAGCGCTGCACCTCTGAGTGCGCATCAACAGTGACGTCTTCCATCTTGCGGATATTTAATGTAAAGTAACGCGCCAATAACTCGTTGCTTGTTTTGAGCGTCCATCCTGTTGACAGATGCGCGTCCTTATGAACACAGTTTGGCGCGCGACCGCTGTGTCGACACCATTCCGGCAGTGGTCACGTGACTTTCTTAAAGCGGTACGCGCACCGACACGGGGTTTGCCCTGGAAGCTCGGCGCGCGCATCGACGCCTCGGTGTCGCTGGACCCATCACTACCTGCGTGACTTCTTAAGACAGAAGACGGAACATTACAGTAACCATGAAAAAAACCGAATCGTAAACATACTAAAGCTGTTCCTTCTGGTTATTTTCAAAGAATTTTTGTTTAAAATCCCCCTGGCTATTCTTTTTGTCTTTTCTATATTATGTACGTATTAATAACTGTGTTTGGTTCGCTAATATTAATAAAGTTTTTTTTTTTACAAAAAACGTATGAATAAATATTTATCATCTCATCAATATTTGCACAATAGAGTACTGAGTTTCGAGATCCTCACTATAATAGTTCTCAAAATTATATTTCTTATCAATTTAGCTTAGTGAAAGGATATTTTATTGTCAATCTAACATCAATATACAAAGACAGAAAAAATGGTGGTGGGGGCGCGAATCTTTTTCCTCTTGGTAGGGGCGGGCGTGAAATAATTGAGAAGCACTGCGAGTATATGCAGACATTATATTCATACAATCTCGCAGCCCGAGTGAACCACAGCATTGTTGCAAGTTCGTTAGGAGAAACGTAAACGTCCCACTGCTGGAGCAGCAGCGGCTTCTCGGGGCAAAGGCGGAAGTGACGTCAGTGCTTACTCGCCAATGTGGCGTTATTTTAGTTATTTTGTAAAAAAAAAATTATCAACCAAATTAAAATATTATATGAATAATATATGAAAATAGAACAGACATGGGTAAAAACAAACACAGAGGCAAAGAAATATATTTGAAAAATACGTGCTTAAAGCATGACGTCATAAGCAAGCGCGCAGTTTACGAAGGACCTCGACCACATCCACACCGAAATGAAAACAACCACCGCTAAATTTTTCTGATTTAGTGTAGAACTGACTGTAATTTTTTCACAGGATGTCCAGTGCTACTCTAAAGGACGTCGACATAATTCATTAAGTCTTTGTGTCCCGATAATCTCATTTTCGCGTGTTGATGCTTTTCGGCGTAGTTAGCTTAGCTTGTTAGCTAGCTATCCGCTAACGAAAAGAGGCACATGACTCATCGCCAAGCAGAGATCAAGGGCGGATTTTTTGGAATTATCATTTGAAAATGTGTGAAAGAACGACACCTAAGTACAAAGACGAACTTTGTGGGATAAAAGAAGAGAACGAGCAACATCTTCGATTGCTGGGCGAAGTTAACAAGCAGCCACCTGTTGTGCTACACGAAGCAGGTTTGTACACGTCTTACTCTCATTTGCTTTGTCAAGAACGACTTTCTATCGTTAAAAATATGCATCGCAACATTAAGTTGTTTGGGGAAATGCGTTCGAGGTTATTGCCATTTTATTTTTAAATATTGCCTTTTACTTGCCAGTTTGCTGAACATTTGTTTATGCCAAATAAAATCAGTGCAGACAATAAATGCCAAAGAATAACCAATAGTGGGGGGTGAACTCCATGTTTTTCCCAGTATAAATTTTGAACTGTTAATTTAACATTTTACATATTGTGGTTTTTAAACTAGGCTGACAGATGTAGTGTATTTTTATATCCACTGTTGGAGTTTAGCCACCGAGAAAATGAGAAACATTTAGGAAATGAATCTTGAAAGCCAAACTTACTCCAATGCGTGTTATTTTTTTGTACTCAAGAAGAATAGGGTCAAATAAAGACTCAACAACAGCTGATTATAGTTGCGATATTTTAGTTTCTTCGATTTCTGGAGTTCAAGAAATAGTATCTGGGCGGCTTTTTCTTATTCTGACGAGAAACTATAATCAGACGAGCAAAATCAAAAAATGGCGCGCTGATCTCAGCCCAGCCTCAAATTTTATAGGAGGTTTCCTATGTCAAGGGTCATGTAGGTTGAATCGGTCGTCCTTGCTCCCTTCCACGTCCACGTTAAACGTCCAAGGCTGACCTTCTCAGGCAGGCGGCAGTCTCTCCGTCTCTCCTGCTCACATTCCCCTGTAATCTCGTCAGTGTACAGATTGTGTGGTGTATGTTTTCCCAGATCAAATTATGTTTTTTGGTGTTCTTGATAGTGTCCCTGTGACGTCCTCCCCGGCCCAACTTGATATGTTTCTATCTTCTATGGCCTATGTGGAGAATGTGTTTTATTGTATTTGTCCACGAAGTGCTATCTGGTTTGTCATCAGTTTGACCCGAGCAGACTGAATCTGTTTGTTCTGAATGAGAGTGTGGGTCGTGAAAATACTATGTGTGCAAGTTTGAGGTCTTACATTTAAACCAAGTAATAGAAATTTAGCAAATGAGAATAATATAATGAATCAGTAAACACCATGACTACAATCCCAGTCAATCTTATCTATGCACTGTACTTCTACTTTCATTTGAAAAACGCTTTTTGTTTAATCAATGTCAAACATATTCAGTAAATATGAACCTGCTAAATTAAATAATTGACCTTCTGTCCCGTAAGTGTTTAAAATAATGCCAGCAATCGTAATACAAACCTTCAATATTCATGTCTGGTGTGGCCATTCCCTATAAGAAGGGAAGGCCGGAGAGAGGGGACACCTTTCCCTTTTTTCTTTTTGGGGAGACTTTTTTTGACATCAGCATGTGACGAGAATAAAATCCTTTTTCAAAACAAAATGGCTGTGTCAGAGAGGTTCTTTCCATCACCAATTCTGTAGCAGGAAGCCACAAAAACAGATGCACGAACCGTGTTTAACTGGAAACCGTTTAGCTCGCATTGAACAGAAGTGTGACACAAACATGTCTTGTAAGCTGAAACCGTTCGAACAACAGGAAGCGTGTGGACGGGTGTGATAAAGTCAAAGTGTTCATGTTTTTCCATTCTTTATGAGTTTGCATATTCAAATTGCTTTGCTGTGCTTCAATAAAACGCCGCAAAGGAGCGGGAAAGCTTTTCTCTTTGGTGGACTGCTCCTCGCAAGTGACAAAGACAATCTTGGCTGGGTGATTCATTTATGAAGGCTTGTCTCGTTTTTGACAAAAACTGTGCACACTGCGGCAAAAAGATCAATGGCGGTTGATGAATTTTAGTGGATGAAACACAAGGGATTACGTTTTTTTTTTTAAAAAATCAAGTACGTATTGGTCTTATTTATCAACTTTGTACTGGCTCGGTCAATGAATCTCAGGTGGCCCTGCACTGTTTTGTGCACGTGTGCATAGTTTCACTTCATCCAAACATTTAAAATACATTTAATGCATCCATCCAAGGTTGCACGGATCTCATCGGTGAACAAGCGCATGCTGCAAGGAATGCATCTGCATCTTTGGCTTACTATGGGCTTAAAAAGGGAGACCGTCACAATGCCCTTTTCCACCAACAAGCCCCGGAACATTTAGTTCTATCTCTTAATGCAAAATGAAATACTTGTAAACATATTTCACTTGAAGGATTCCTATTTTATCAATGACATTATGCTGCAATGGCCCCCAGTGGTGTGCATCAATATTTTAGGGTCCCACAACAGGTGTTCCATCAGACGCACACAATAGCCTGTGTGTGCTAACTTCAGCTCGCTTCCAGAAACGTCTCTGACCATGTCAGGAATGAAATAGGGCATCGGCCGCAACGTGCTTCCGTTTTAATTGCTCGTTTATCACTGTTGTTGTGCTGCTAAAGGGAGGTTTACATCGTCGGACGTAATTTTGTGAAATGCCCCCATGGTCCGGTCCAAATCGGGGTCGCACGCATTGCTCCGTGTGCAGCAGGCACAAGTCAAGGTAGCACGGTAGAAAATAAGACAAAGTCGCCGCCTGAGGTTTGACTTGACCAAACCAAATTTGTCTTTCTGTGTCCTATAGACGTCAGTGAAAACGATCTCCGTTCCGTGAAAGAGGAGCCAGACCTGACTCACATAAAAAAGGAGGAGGAGGAGGAGATCAACAAGTCACCAGTGAACGTTCTCCCTTTTAAGACTGAAGATGAAAACAAGGATGAGAGTGAGGACAAGAGAGGGGCGGAGCCTACAAGCAGCAGCTCAAGTCATCACGTGACAACAGAAGATGATGAAGACCACTGGGGACAATCACAAGCACATAATGAGGACACATTATCACACGCTCATGACGATGATGATGATGATGATGATGGCCAAGCCAAAGGTGAAAGGGCACGTCACAGTGACTCATTCACTTCAAAGCTGTCTTTAAAAGGGCACAGAAAAACACACAGTGGTGAAAAACCTTTTTCTTGCTCAGTTTGTGGAAAATGCTTCTCCCAAAAGGGACATTTAACAGAACACACAAGAACACACACTGGAGAAAAACCTTTTTCCTGCTCGGTTTGTGGCAAAAGCTTCTCTCGAAAGTCTCATTTAGTAAGGCACACAAGAATGCACAGTGGAGAAAAACCTTTTTCTTGCTCAATTTGTGGCAAGAGGTTCTCTCGAAAGTTTGATTTAACAATCCACACAAGAATGCACAGTGGAGAAAAAACTTTTTCTTGCTCAGTTTGTGGCAAAAGCTTCTATCAAAAGTCTGATTTAACAATCCACGCAAGAACACACAGTGGCGAAAAACCCTTTTCCTGCTCAGTTTGTGGCAAAAGCTTTAATGTAAAGTCAATTTTAACAGATCACACAAGAACACACACTGGAGAAAAACCTTTTTCCTGCTCAGTTTGTGGCAAACGATTCTCTGAAAAGGGAAATTTAACACAACACACAAGAACACACAGTGGTGAAAAACCTTTTTCCTGCTCAGTTTGTGGCAAGAGTTTCTCTCAAAAGTCTAATTTACGAAGCCACACAAGAACACACAGTGGAGACAAGCCATTCAGTTGCAGCGTTTGTGCTAAAAAATTCTCCACTAAACAGCATGCGAAGAGTCACAATTGTGCTGGTGAGAAAAGCAGCGATCCTTGAAGCTTAAAAAAAATAAAACAAAAAACTGAAGGAACTGACTCTTTGTGGTAAGATGTGAATGTGATTTTGAATAAAATATGATGTATTGAATTTTGCAAAGCTCTTTTATTGACACAAAGCCAATGTGATCAGTGCCAGAAGAACCATTGTGTCTGAGTGATGATGAGTTTTTTTGGTGTTTACATCAAACATTTAAATGAAATTAATTGCCTTTGCCTGGAACAACATTTGTTAACATTATGCTTTTCAATTGTCTTTTTAAACGTACTTAATGGAAAAGGTGTGAGAAGAAACTGTGCTTTTGAAATCGGTGCCTTCCACAATCATCAATAAAATCACTTGTTCCACTTGCTCAACTGGCCTTCATTACGTTGTGTGAAAAGGTGAAAAACTGAACTAGAAGTTGAACCATAAAAAGGACCAGAAAGAGAAACGCAAATCGTCTCAGTTTCTCTTCAAGGTTTTGGTATGTCAGGAGTTGCCAACTTGACGGGTGTGATAAAGTATTCATGTTTTTCCATTCTTTATGAGTTTGCATATTTAAAATGCTTTGCTCTGCTTCAATAAAACGCTGCACAGGAGCGCGTAAGCTTTTCTCTTTGGCGGACTGCTCATCGCAAGTGACAAAGACAATCTTGGCTGGGTGATTCATTTATGAAGGCTTGTCTCGTTTTTGACAAAAACTGTGCACACTGCGGCAAAAAGATCAATGGCGGTTGATGAATTTTAGTGGATAAAACACAAGGGATTACGTTTTTTTTTTTAAAAATCAAGTACGTATTGGTCTTATTTATTGTCAGGTTTAAAAGGTCCTGACGCCTTCATTAGATTGAATTAAATGCAGAGAACCAGAGGAATAACCAGGGAAGGTTTTGTCTTATCTCCATCGCGATGGGAGGAGAAGCCAGGAAGTGAAGTAGACGTCTTGCCAGTTCACTCTCCCGCACTCTCACTGACTTCTTCGCCCATCCCTCTGGACTTTATTCAGAGAAAAACGAAACCTATGGAAAGTGAAACTTAAAACAAGCGTGTGGGTGTGCGCATGTGTGCTGAAGCAATGATGTGCGTGTCTGTGAGTGTGTGTGTAATTATCATTGATACAAATAGTGTATAAAAAACATGATTAAAAATACACAAACTATTTACATACTCTCACATTTCCCCCCTGTTTGTCGGATTTAAATCATGTCCATACGGCTTTAAGATGAGTCATCAGGGAATAAAACATATAAAAATACATTTCAATGTGCCTAGTGAAAAATAACAAAACTGTCTCCACGCAGAGCTTGTCCCTGGGGGACTCGATGGAGGCCCTTGCCTCGCTGTATGAGGAGACAGCCGTCTTTACCTCCCGGATCTTCGTGTGTGGTGTATGTGTGCGCACGTGTGGGGCTTGGGCGACAAGTCCATATTCATTTTACGTTTCAGTGTCCAGTTCGAGTTCGTCATTGTCCAGTTCGAGTTTGTCACACTCAACATCAATCAGATTGTAATGTTACTTTTGGGCAACAAACATGCAGTTAATCATCATTTTTGTCATAAAAATAATGCAACATGAACAGACTACACATAACAAAAAATGAAAACCATAATTATCCCGATATATATTGTGTCTTTCAAATTCTTCATAGTGGTCATAACATTAATAATTGTTTCATTTTTAAAACTTTAAATGCAATTATGTTCTTCAATCAAGGCTCAAATTTCTTTATGTACGTCATTAATTTCCAAACCATATCTAATCTTTTTATTCTGTGGCTTCAACATTCGTATCTGTGGCTGGTTGTGTGGTTCTGATGTGCGTGTGGTCCGAGATTGTGACTCGGGGAGGGATTCGCGTTGCTAGGCCTTTAGCTGGAAACCGGAGAAGTTTGTACTGCAACTGGTGGATCCAGCTGCCACGCCCCGCGACCTTTTGCTGTGTCGGGGTCACCGCCATCATCTGGCGAGGGCCATCTCAGCATTCACTTCCCCCCAACGAAGTCGTTTCAACACCTTGAAGAAGAGTTGGTCTCCCACACGGACGTGAATTCTCTGTGAATCAGAAAAACACTTGACCAGTTGTTAGAATAATATTAAGAGGTTATTATACATTTGCCGTGATGCAGCTTATTTTAATATGTAGTGCATATAACATGTTGCAGTTTAATATAGTGAACTATGCTGAGTGTTTGCAGTGTGACGGGGTGATACAGGGAGACACCTCTACTGCAGGGAGGTGTCTGCAATTGGCGGGGCGGTGGCACTTCTTCAGAAGTAAACAACATCCAGAAGAGCCCTGATAAGTTGGCATCGAAGTCTGAAGCAAGCAACTGGGTCCTGATAAAGGATGTTGACGTCAAAGTCAGCTGCGATCCATGGCGACACCCCAATGATAAACCGGACTGAACCAGCTTTTGAGAAGACGAACTGTACCACCCTTGAGTGTAATCTGATTCCCCGATGTTATAAAAGGGAATGTGTGAAAAGCATCGAGGAACGGGAGGGGAGATAAAGTTGTCAAATAAACTTTGTTTAACCTTTCTGTCTCCACAAGAGCTGTTTGTCTCTCCTTTTAGCTCACGAACACTATATGTCAAATTGGCGAACCTGACATACAATTGGTCCTTCAGAGCCGTGGACCCAACATACTGGAGGCGTCCAGGGGCGAAGCCGACGACCGAGGACAATCGTGGCCACAACAAGGATTTATTTTTTATTTTTTTTCCAGGATTTCTTTTCTTTTTTTGTTTATCTTTTTTTATTTTTTGGACCTGGTCCTCGACTTTGCTACTGGATGCTGAAAGTTGAAGGGAGGCTGCGGAGAGAGACGTTCAGCTCATCTTGGGTGAGTGTGTGAAGTCCGAATGTGATGAATGAGTGTGATAAATGTGGGCATTTGAAGGGGTACGTAGTTAAATTCTGCGTTAACAGGAGGGCGGACTCCTCTGCAAGTAAGTAGTTAAATTCCGTGGGGATATTGTGGGGACTAGACAGAGTAAGTCTTTAAAACTGTGTAAAACCGTAAGAATACTAGTCAATGTTACGTGAAGAGACAGAGATAGTCTATAATACTGATAGAGGATAACAGGGGTGTATCCTCCACGCGCGTTTGAAAGGGGAAAAAAGAGAAATAAGGGGAAAAAAGACGAGGGGAAAAAAAATAAAATAAAAAGGGAAAAATAGTGTGAATGTAAACGTGTGCATGGAGGCTTGCAACCTCATTTTGGAACAGGAAAATTAACTGACAACTGTCTGGGAAGCAGAGGCAAGAATTCTCCGCCACTTGTGGTAGAAGCTTGGGAATTACCTAAGACAGAGCAATTGTCAGCCTGTTCAGGGACTGGAGGACAGGTTAGTCACCCTAGGTGAACCACTGTCTTGCAACATGGGGAAATCAAACAGTAAAAAAGCTAGCAAAAACGATCCGAAACAACAATTAACGTGTAAGGACTGGAAATTTATAGAAAGCCAATGTCCGGATAAAGTAAAACATTTAAACTCATGGATAACAAAATATGAATTCACTGGTCAGCTTAATACACACAAAATAGTCGATTTACAAGATAAGATAAAAATAAAACGAAAAAATAATGTAAAAAAGATGGATAAAGATGGATATGAAGATACAGAATTTTGGATGACAATGGCACTGAGACGAAAAATAGATAAGAATAACAAAACCAAAAAAGAAAACGCAGATAAAGGAAAATGGGAAGAGGATGAAATTATGTTTCAAAGAAAAGAAGATAACGAAACAGGTCCCGTAGGGGTTGTAAAAAATAAAAAATCCCTCCAATCATCCTTATATCCGCCACTTCCTATTTCACCCGAATCGACCGGGAATAAAGCTATACATACGCGGAGTAAGGGAAATTTAGGAGTTAGATTTTCAACAACAATGGGAAAAACTTTTTCTCCGGAGTCACTAAAAGGCTCCCCATCGGAAGAAGAAATACAAGACTCTTTTCCGATGATAGAAGCTGCTAATCCTAATATTGATGATGCGTCACCAGTAATTCTAGTGCATCGAACATGGACACAGGATGATGTTAAAAAGGCGGTAGAAGGCATTGTGTACCACAAGGTTGATGTGAACGAATTTTTGCAGCAAATGGAAGACCTCAGGAGGTCTTACCACTTAAACGGAATAGAAGTCCAGCAAATCTGGATGGCTGCTCTGAAAGGTGATTGGCATAACATTAGAGGAGATTGGGATCCAAAAGAGTGTCAGGCTGTTCTAGCCCATGATAGCCAAGAACTCACACATCGCGTCCAAAGACTAATGGAGCGAACTAGAGAAAAATTCAAATTGAGAGCTAATTATACGGCTATAGGAAGAATAACACAAAAAGAAGGAGAATCGTTTGATGATTACCGGGCCAGATTAACGGCGTGTTTTAAAGCAAACAGCGGCATTCCTGAAGACCATACTGAAGGAAGCATTTTTGAGGAGCAGTTAAAAAATGCCCTCCACGCAAATGCGCACCACACTATTCACCAATGGGTTGAAAAACATTGGGTGGATAGAGCAACAGGCACGCTGGAACAATACATTAACCAAGCGTTACATGCTGAACGAATATTGCAAGCTAAAAAGAAAAAAGCAGATACTTTTGTTATTGAGCCCGGGGAAAATCAATTTTATTTCCAAAACCGTGCTAAAGGTTTCAATCAAAAAGCGGGGCTGCTTCAAAGGTGGGATTTAAAACTGCGCCCCAGAGGGAGAGTTAGAGGAGGTCTTGCGGATCAGGGACGAGGCTATGTGAGTCCTAGAAATATCACTTGTTGGAGTTGCGGTGAGATAGGACATTTCGCGAACGACTGCCCTCGTATCATTTTTGGCAACAATTCCCACAATAAAAATAAATCATGACTAGGAAGAATAAATATCCCACAAAATGAGATAGAGGAACAAAATATTGAGGTAGACGTTGAACTAAATTTACAAGATATTTTAATATTTGATAATTCCAAGCCGGAGGTACAGCTAACAGTAAATGGTAGACCAATTATTTTTCTTTGTGATTCGGGAGCATGTAGAACTGCGTGTAAAGAACCAATTCCGGGAGCTTCAATGACAAACAACAAAGTGTTTGTCAGGACGGCTCAGGGAGAGTTATCTGAAGTTTCTGAGACACACCCCGTTTGGATAAGAGACCCTTTAGGGGGATCGTGTAAAATACCAATACTGGTAGTACCAAATTGTCCAGTAAATTTGCTGGGAAGAGATGGGATGTGTAGATTGGGGTTAGCGTTAGTACCGACAGTTGGGGGAAATATGGTGGTAAAAAGAAAATATGAAATAACAAAATCAGATTTGCATGTGATAAAAGGCCTTGGAGAACCGCATTTTTATGATTTGCTACACATGACGAACAAACCGCCATTTCGTACTGGGGAAAAATTACTTCGAGAAGCTAAACATTTTATGAAAAAACCGCAGGATGAAATGGATAAAAACGCCCTCCACGTAACAATGTGGTATAAACAGACTCCAGGCCCAGATCTTAACTATGAGACTGAATTATACAAAAACACACCCGAAAAAATAGTAATTGATTATTTGTATACTGATAAACTGGGGACTGCAGGTGCAGGAGTTAGACTGCCTCATACTTTAAATCATTTATACAAGGGAATAACACCACACATATCTTTATTTAAACCCTTTGAATTAAGATGGAGAGAATTAGAATCGTTTGTTCAAAGAGGTAGACATGCAGATGATTGGAAACCAGATAATAAAGTGCAAGGTGTGGAGCATAGTGAGATGGAAAGGATGACAAGAAAAGCATTGTTTTGGGAAGTGCAGGCCGATGCGAGTCGTTTCCTTCACCGAATGTGACAAAAAGGAGGTTCTTATCTCTTGACGAAGGAAGAGGAAGACAGTTTAAAGGAAGTACCAGATTTCCTATGGGCAACATTACCGTCAGACGTAGGACTTATTAGAAGCGCGCAACCCGTACAAATTAAACCAAAAACAGAATATCGACCTTGTATTAAACAATATCCATTAAAACCAGATGCGTTGGCGGGAATACAACCAGTGATTGAATCATTGATTAGTGCAGGAGTAATAATTGAGTGTCCAGATTCTCCATGTAATACACCTATTTTTCCAGTAAAAAAGGCTCCGCCTTCTGTAGGCTGGAGAATGGTCCAAGACCTACAAGCAGTAAATTCCGCCGTAGTACATAGGGCACCCTGTGTCCCTGATCCACACACTTTATTAAATTCATTAAGACCAGACGCAGCGGTCTTTACAGTAATCGACGTGAGCAACGCATTTTTCTCAGTCCCTGTTCATGAAGATAGTCAGTACTGGTTTGCGTTTACACATAAAGGGAAAAAATATACATTTACCAGATTACCACAAGGGTACTGTGAAAGCCCTACAATTTATTCCCAAATTATGACAGCTAGTATGTCTACATTTGAACCGCCATGCGGAAGCCAAGTCTTGTTATATGTGGATGACATTTTATTAGCTTCAACAAACATACAAAATAGTAAAAGAGACACTGTTGCTTTATTGTGTCATTTAGCGAAGGAAGGACACAAGGTAAATAAAAACAAATTACAGTTGTGGAAAGAAGAGGTTAAATATTTGGGTCATAATTTAAGTAAAAAAGGAAGAACAATTTTAGAAGACAGGAAAATAGCTGTCTTGCACGCTCCTAAACCTTTAACTAAAAAACAGATGATGTCATTTTTGGGACTAACGAATTATTGTAGAACGTGGATTCCAAATTATGCAGAAATAGTTGCACCACTTTCCAAATTGATATATGAAGATAGTTTAAAAGTGTCTTCACCTTTGCGGTGGACCACAGAATCAGAGCGGGCATTCTGTGATATCAAGCAGGCCTTGGTGTCTAGTACGGCCTTGGCCTTGCCAGATTATTCTAAGCCTTTCGTCCAGATGGTGGATTGCAAGGGTGACTACATGACATCATTATTGGCTCAACAACATGGTGATAAACTAAGACCTGTGGCGTATTATTCTTCAAAGTTAGACAATGTGACACGTGCGCTTCCTCATTGCGTAAGAGCTGTTGTGGCAGCGTCACTAGCTGTAGAGAGCAGCTCAGCAGTCGTGCTTTTTCATCCATTGACCTTAAAAGTCCCACATGCAGTATCTGCACTGCTACTGCAGACAAACATGGTATTCTTATCACCAGCACGACACTTATCCTGTATGGCTGTTTTGTTATCACAACCGCACCTCACATTAGAAAGATGCACAGGTTTAAATCCAGCAACTTTAATGCCACTCCCTGATGATGGTGTACAACATGATTGTCAGGAACTGGCTGAGCAAACGACTAAGTGCAGGGCTGATCTAAAAGATCAACCCTTACAGAACGGAATTATTCTTTTCGTTGACGGGTCATCTAGGAAAAATGAATTCGGGAAAACACAAACTGGTTATGCGGTGGTCACAATAGACACGGTGTTAAAATCAGAACCACTTCCTTCTCATTATTCAGCCCAAGCTGCTGAGTTGGTAGCCCTAACTGAGGCATGTAAGTTAATGACTGGTAAAGCAGTAACAATTTATACTGACAGTCAATATGCTTTTTCAACATGTCATGTATTTGCGCAATATTGGAAAAATAGAGGAATGATAACATCCGTTGGAAAACCCGTAACACATGCTGAACTCCTATCCAAATTGTTGTATGCTGTTCAATTACCAAGCCAAATTGCAATATGTAAGTGTTCCGCACACACTGTGGGTATTAATGAAATTACTTTAGGAAACGCGTTCGCAGATAAGGCAGCGAAAAAAGCAGCCACCAAGCCACTCATAGGTGTGGCCGAGTGTGCGCCGCCAGATAACGTCCTGCGAGACCACATCCTTGTAGACATGCAACAACAAAGTCCTATGCAGGAGCAAAAATTATGGTTAGACAGAGGAGCTACTTTAGCTAATGGCATATATATCAGTTCAGAAAAGAAGCCGATTCTTCCAAGAAATCTTTTTCGATGGGCTGCTATTTTGACACATGGTGTATCACATGTATCAACGGGAGGGATGGTAAGACAGATAAACCAATTCTATACAACATATGGCTTTAATTTTTTCTCAAAAAGATTTTGTAGAGCCTGTATGATCTGTGCTCGACACAATTCTCAGGGAAACATGCGCCCAAAAAGAGGACAGTTTCCTCAAGCAACATACCCTTTCCAACGAATCCATATGGATTTTATTGAATTGAGTAAAAGCGAGGGGAAGAAATATTGTCTTGTTATTATTGATGCATACTCAAAATGGGTAGAAATTTTTCCAGCAAAACAACAAGATGCACTGACAGTTGCAAAATCATTATGTAAAGATATAATACCAAGGTATGGTATACCAGAAATAATCTAAAGTGATAATGGAACACACTTCGTGAATACAATCATAAATAAAATAGGGCAAATGTTTCACATAGATTTAAAACACCATTGTTCATACCATCCTCAAAGTGCAGGCCTGGTGGAAAGAATGAATGGAACGATAAAAAATAGACTGAAAAAATGTATGGAAGAAACTAAACGTCCATGGACTCAATGTATAGATCTGGTAAAATTGCATATCAATATTACAAGTTCCACAGGACTGACACCTTATGAAGTTCTTTTTGGCAGACCATATAGGGTACCTTATTTTTCCACACAGTGGGAAATTGATAATGAGGCCAACCTAGCCGATTACATGAGGAAAACTTTAGAGAAAAGAAATGAATTGATATTGCCAGAAAGCGAGTGTACTTCTCTTCAACAGGACGAACAGGTCGTTCCGGGAGACTGGGTTCTGATCAGGAGCCTAAAAAGGAAACACTGGAACTCTCCGAAGTGGGAAGGCCCTCACCAAGTTCTGCTGACCACACCAACTGCAGTAAAAATTGCAGCACGAAACACCTGGATCCACCTTGCGCATTGAAAGAAGGTCATCTCAACCGAGACACCCGACAAGGGGAAGGTAGGCAAGCCTGGTGACTAGGTGGGGGCAGATCAATAGGATCTGAAAACATTTTAGGCCAGTGAAGAACTATAAGCCACCCTACCCTATTAGGGGTCTCTCGGCCGATATGACTTTCGCGTGGATAAAGTTTGAGATTTTGTGTTGTGCAGCCTTGGTTGCAGTGAAAGCTTTGTATACACCAACATATACACCGATAAATAATAATAATGGACATTCAACTAAAAATCTTAGGTTACCTGATAAGATGGACTTTACATCATGCGCTAGGAGCAACAGCATTGCTGACTCAGCAACAATGATTTGTTTGCCGACTAACAAGGTGACAACTGCTATTATACCATGGTCTGAAGTTAAATTGAGTGAAGCATCCGTTTTCAAAGTAGGACAACATGCGTATAGTGCGCAAAGTTATGGACGCCGGTACACATGGTACTTAACTGTGAGAACTAGAAGATGGGATGGACTGGTAGCAGAAACGGGACAAGACTGGTCTGACTGGACGACTGAAAAATGTGCAAAAACTTTGCGGAAGAAACTTTCATTAACACACGTAGCGATAGGAATTCAGTTAACTATTAACTCGACAAATTGGGGATGCGACAATAATCCGTGTGAAGAATTAGATTTAAGCCCATATTCTCAAGGGGTAGATCCTTATCATACTATTGTAATTTGTGTATCTACCATTTTAAAGAATCCCGTTGAGGCCACCCCTATAAAAAATATAGAGACCAAAACTTCGATGAAAAAACGATCTAAAATGGTGCTAAAATTTAAAGGAAAACTCTCTGTAGATGATCACTTTTTGGCTGTTACAGGAGTTACCCAATTAGGAAATAATTGGCTACTATTAATGGAATCAGCTGCTAAGACTGCAAATTCTAGCTGTGTTTCATGTATGGGCCCGAGACCATTGCTACGAGTAATTCCAGCAGCTCTTCCATCAACATGCCTTTTAGAAGTAATGACAAAATTGACGCCTAATGCGGATTGCATTGCTTGGAATGATGTCTACCCGGCTACGAAAGCAACGAAAGATAAGCCTATCTTTTCGACCGATGTGGCAGTGGCTAACTTTACTTGTGTTAATCTTACAGGAACACAAAATAGAGTGGGAGGCTTATCATCAGCGTGGTGCAAAACAACTCTGCTCCAATCAGGTACACTACTGCCACGCAGCGCTGTGTGGTGGTGGTGTGGGGGTACTAAATTATTTGATTCATTAAAGGACGCAGTTGGAACTTGTGCATTGGTGTCACTTCTCTTACCAGTGTCTATTTTTCCATCCACAGCAGGGGACATTCAAAGAGCAGTTGAAGCCCACGAATCCCCCTATTATTACGCCAGGAAAAGACGAAGTGCTTCCTGGAGGGATGGTGATATGACCTATTTGGATGCAATTGGCCAACCAAGGGGCGTACCAGATGAGTATAAGTTGGTAAATCAAATCGCAGCGGGGTTCGAGTCCATTCTTCTTTGGATTACACCGAATAAGAATGTGGATCGAATAAACTACATACACTATAACGTGCAAAGATTGGGGAACTTCACTGAAGAAGGATTTATAGCTATTAAAGAACAATTGGCAGCAACATCACTCATGGCATTTCAAAACCGCATCGCGGTGGACATGCTGTTGGCAGAGAGAGGAGGGGTTTGCGCCATGTTTGGGGACGAATGTTGTACTTTCATTCCTAACAACACTTCTCCGGAAGGGTCCCTCACAAGAGCCATTACAGGCTTGCGCGCCCTGAACCGGAAGCTGAAGGAACACTCAGGTGTGAGTACCTCTGCATGGGATGAGTGGTGGAACAAAACGTTTGGTAAATATAAAAATTTTGTATTTTCGGTAATGATTTCTATAACAATGTTCACCTCAATCCTTGTACTGTGTGGATGTTGTTGTATTCCCTGCATTCGCGTTTTGCTTTTCCGACTTATCTCAACAGCTCTCGCTCCAACAAATTCCAAACTACAGGAAATATATCCTTTGATTAATTACAGAAGTGCTGGTGATGGAGGAGACACTGATGACCAAGTTGATGACGACGACTGAATTTACCTGGGAGATACTATTCGTTAATCCAAAACGCTCAAATAAAAATACAAAAAAAATAAATAAATAAATAATAATAAAGGGGTCTACATTTGCTATCAAGCTAATGATTTGATGGAATTAAATCCTTGGAAGTTCCATTGATGATAATTTTTTGGGGCAAATGTAGAATAAACAGGAGGGAATGTTAGAATAATATTAAGAGGTTATTATACATTTGCCGTGATGCAGCTTATTTTAATATGTAGCGCATATAACATGTTGCAGTTTAATAGAGTTAACTATGCTGAGTGTTTGCAGTGTGACGGGGTGATACAGGGAGACACCTCTACTGCAGAGAGGTGTCTGCAATTGGCGGGGCGGTGGCACTTCTTCAGAAGTGAGGTTGAAGTAAACAACATCGTGAAGAGCCCTGATAAGTTGGCATCGAAGTCTGAAGCAAGCAACTGGGTCCTGATAAAGGATGTTGACGTCAAAGTCAGCTGCGATCCATGGCGACACCCCAATGATGAACCGGACTGAACCAGCTTTTGAGAAGACGAACTGTACCACCCTTGAGTGTAATCTGATTTCTTGAAGTGTAATCTGATTCCCCGATGTTATAAAAGGGAATGTGTGAAAAGCATCGAGGAACAGGGGGGAGATAAAGTTGTCAAATAAACTTTGTTTAACCTTTCTGTCTCCACAAGAGCTGTTTGTCTCTCCTTTTAGCTCACGAACACTATATGTCAAATTGGCGAACCTGACAAGCATTAACACCAAATCATTTGCTGCTTCTAAAAAGACAACCTGTTTTACCACCTGGTTTATTTGAAAAGGAAGATTTGCACTCAAAGAGAAGGTGGCGTCAGGTTCAATACTTGTCAGACATTTTTTGGAAGCGTTGGGCCAAAGAGTATCTCCCACTTTTGCAAGAAAGGCAAAAATGGTTCAATGTGAAAAGAAACCTACAACCCGGTGATATTGTTCTTATTGTAGATGACAGTGCACCTAGGGGTTCGTGGGTAATGGGAAAGGTTGAAAATGCAATCCGTGATTCGAATGGTCACGTGAGAAGAGTTTTGGTTAAGACTAAAAGTAGTGTTTTGGAAAGGCCAGTTGACAAGTTATGCCTTTTGCTTGAAATGGAACAGTGATGTGATTAGTTTCAAAATACAAAGGTGTTGCGTTTACATTTAAATATGGTTTCTATAATAGAACAGTTTAGAATGTCGCTTTTGTAATTTTTGTGATTGTTATGCCCAAACAGCACAATTAGGGGCCGGAATGTTAGCGCCATTTCACAAATGTTTATATTTTTATGGATAATGATTGCAAATATTTGTTTTTTGCCATTTGTATGTTTGTGAGAAGAAATTATACATTTCTTTGTCTTTTGTAATTATTTTGATTTGTGGAGTGAAATGTGTCAACGTTAGAGGGCGCAATTCTTTATTTACTGTTATGCACGAAGAAGAAAGTGTTTTTTGGTTGAAGAAGAAATAAAGATGATGGCGAAGGAGCAACACGGTCTTTTTGCCGTGCTTCGACCATCAGTGTTTGTTCACGCGTAAAAAGTTGTTTTTATTCGCCACCAAACGAAGAGGTTGAACAACGAAAATAAGAAGAAACTAATGGAATCTAAAATAACCTCTACACATAGCATTTCCATGACTTGCATTCAAATTCACAGCACTTCATGGACAAATACGACGAAGCACATTCTCCACATTGGCTGTAGGGATGCAAACATACCAAATTGGGCACTGGATGACTCACACAGACGCGATCAAAAGAAAAACACATTCCGAAAGACATAACAATTGGAGATCGGAGCACATGCACATACGCATACACACACACGGACATCTGCACCTGCACATACACGCGTGTGCACACAGGCACATACACAGGCACATATACATATACCTGTATACATACACCTGCACCTACACACACACATACACACATATAGACTTGCACATACACGCGCACACATGCACACCAACAAGATCACAGAAGAATGCCAGCGGAGAGACGGCCCGCCGGAGAAGGCCAGCCTTGGCGTGCCAGTCTACGGGACCAGACGGGAATCGACCATCATCAACTACTCGGACGATGACTAACCTGGGGAGGACCTTCCCTTCGACGTGGACACGTGCCGTGAGAGGGAGCGAGGACGACTGATGCAACCGATTCAACCTACATTACCCTTGACATAAAAAACTCCTCTAAAAACTGAAGCTGGGCTGAAAGATGGCGCGCATTTTTCGACTGTGCTCGCCCGAGTGCAGTTTTCTCGTGAGGTTAAGAAGATGTCGCCCAGATATCTGTCTTTGCACTATTTCCTGAACTCCAGAAATTGAAGAAACTAAATATCGGAACTCTAATCAGTTGTCGAGTCTTTTTTTGACCCTTTTCTTCTCGAGCACAAAAAAACGAACACGCATTGGAGTAAGTTTGGCTTTTAAAGGTTGATTTACTAACTACTTCTCATTTCCACGGTGACCCAACTCCAACAACCTGTTCCACTGATGTCGTCTTCCTGCAGTCATTTGATCAATTTATTTACATATTTTTGCATCTCATCTAATTATTTGTTGGCCTGTTTACTGCCGCTTCTTCTCTTTTCTGCCCCCTCTTCGCCTGCTTGGGAATTAGGTGATGGTGACCTGCTATGAAGATTACGGCACTAACCAACCGGGGAGGGACCTGCTCTGCCGAAGTCGTCTTCATGCAGCGCCTCTTCTGATTTCCTTATATTTCAGCACTTCGTTGAACTACTTGTTGGTCTGTTTACTACTTCTGTTCTTTTTTTTCTGTTCCCTATTCCCCATCTTGGGAATTAGGTGATGGTGATTCACTTGGAAGTGGCTGTTCTGAATTGACACCAACTGACCGGTACAAGATCGAAGGCTCATCCTGGATATGCTGCCATGGAGATTACGGCCCTGGACGAGGACCCGCTCCACTGAAGACATCTTCCTGCAGCACTTCTTTTGATTGACTCTCACATTATCTCATCTACCATTGTATAGCATCATTTTATATGTCAAATGTTGCCCAGTTGGCATCCATTGCAGCCTGGTCATCCTGGAAGGGGGATTCCCCCATCTGTTGTCCCTTCTCAAGGTTTCTCACCTTTCCCCTAATGGGGTTTTGAGTTTTTCCTTGCTCTCCTGGGGGTTAAGATCAGTAGCTGTCAATTGTGCTTATGTAAAGCCCTTTGAGACTGTCTGTGATTAAGGGCTATATCACATTTGATGAAAAATCTATGAGGTGACTTTTCCATGGGTGACCCTACCAGGGGCAAGAACCCC
Organism: Idiotropiscis lumnitzeri; assembly: GCF_059441095.1. NCBI lineage: Eukaryota > Metazoa > Chordata > Actinopteri > Syngnathiformes > Syngnathidae > Idiotropiscis > Idiotropiscis lumnitzeri. The sequence goes on along the minus strand of NC_142392.1, from coordinate 26,777,929 downwards.
CAGACAACTTAGCTCCTAGGATCATTGGAAAACGTAAACCCCTCCAACACGGGAAGGTGACTGCTCATGGAGGGATGTTGTTTCAATCTCCTCAATATATTGGTTCTCTTGATAGGATTGAGAATAGGGCTGGGCGATAAACCGAAAATTTACCGTTACCGAAATTTATTACTATGACCGAAATCATTTTGCCCATGTCGGTAAATTCGGTGTTTAAAACAAAAAGCAAAGCCTTTTCTGTCTGCGGCAATGTCCATGCCCCTTTAAGACCGCTACAGCGCCTCTAGTCACGTGACTCCACCCGCCTGATCGAGAAAGAAAACAGACGTCGCTGTCGTAGCTGGCGATTCAAATCCAGAAGCTTTTTTCACCACCCACAGCACAACCATGCTGTGCTGAAAGTTCAAAGTGAGAAGCAAGGTTCGACAAGTGACAACAGCCCATTAACGGAGGCGACACCATACGAGAGAACGTCGCAGAGGTGGACGTGATAGCCTAGCACATAGCTAAAGATAGAGCTCCTCTAGTTACAGTGGCGCGCACAGGATTTAAATGCTTCATGAAAGCCGTATTTCCCGATATGGACTATATCGGGCCGGAAGCTTAGACATGTCAAGCATTTTGTATCCTCATCCGACTTGTGGTCGAGTCGCAACATCAATCCCTGATTGAGCCTGACTGTGCATTACATAGACGATAAGTGGCGACTGCGCACCAGAGTACTCGAGACGGCACATTTTCCCCGATGATGCACACTTGTTTATTTGTCTTGCATTGACATTTTCTTTCATTTTATTTACCATTTTTTTGTTTGGCATTATTTACACCATGACAGCATCTTGGCGCAAGCTATTTGCAGAAAAAGATTTTGCAAGAGGTACCCTTTTTCTTTGTGACATTGTTCAAGTCATGCAAAGCAAGCTATTTGGAATGTTTATGCAAATGATTTTTGGACTTTTATTTTTCATTGAAAGTAATGTGTACCAGTTGGTCAATAAAAAAATAGTCAATATGCATTTCCTGCATTGATTTCTCCCTTAATGCCAGTAATAATAAAAAAAACAAAAAAAAAACATTATTTGATCCTCTGCTGGCGCACCAGGTGAGGTGTATCTTCTCCGGCATCAAATTCGGGTGTTTGATGATTTGCTTCGGGTGACCTCTCTTTGGCGCTGAATTATGCAAGACTGTTACAGCTGCAAAGAACACTCCCAACCTTTGGCACAGGGTATTGTTTTCCTTAAGGACTTTCTTAGCCTCAGCATATTGCCTGCATTGCTTGAATAAGTCAGGCGCATAGTCATGGTGCAGGTTTATTCTTTTCCCGTCCAGTCGGACGCCCCGTTTTTTGCCATGGTAACTTCAGCATCTCTTCTTCCATTATATAGCTTAGACTCTTTGGCAACAATAGACCTTGAAGAAGCGGTTCCAGCATTAATGCGTGTGAGCTCTCTATGCGCAGTTCAAATGCCTCCGGGAGCTCCAACTCTTTCCACAACATCCTTCCACATAGTCCACCATCTATGGTGAATTCTCCTCTTTTCCCTGTTTTACACCATTGATCCACATGTTCTCCCATCTGGAACGCTTCTAAAGTCTTTCAACTCCTTCAGAATCAGGCCCAGCTCTGATCTTCCACTTGTCTCTTCTTGTGCACCCGCGTCAGGTTTTTTTTTTTTTATTCTTTGCTCTCGGCATTCTTGCTGCCCAATTCCTCCACTGCAACTTTAACTTACTTTTTCCAGTCATTCAAGTCATCAAGTCGGCAAATTCACACCTGTATTTAATGTAAGAAACATCTTTTAGAAGCTGCCATTTCTGTGTTCACAACACCGGAAGTCAGACAGCAAGTCGTTTTCAACACTTAAATGGTGATGTCAAGTTACTTGTTATTTGTGACAAGAATTTTCGAATTGTGACTCATGAGGTTTTTGATCAACATGCCGTGTGTTTTTTGTAGGAATTACTCTATTTCAACAATTATATTCAGGAGAGGTACTTTTATTCTTGTAGCTTTGGCCATTTTTGTAAAAGCAGAACATTTTCTAGTAATTCTGAAAAACGTTTGGCAAATGACACTTTTGTTCTTGATTTCAACTTTTCCAGCTTTGTCAAATGACTTTTTCACACTGCCGTAAACGTTTGACTTACATAAGGTGTTCCGTCACTCCACTCATAGTTGTTGCTCTTCTTGAGGCCGAGGTAAATATCTTGTTGCTTGTGATCTTGAGGAAAGGACAAGAGCTTTAGTACAAGAGCAGCCAACCTTTGTGGATGTTGACAAGCACGGTGGTACTGTAACACTCTATTCCCTGGGGGTGGTGAGTGCTAGTCCGACATCGGGGTTCGTGGGAGAAAGAACAGCACACGGAGAGGGAATAGCTCCACATATGACTTTATTCATTCGTCCGCTTCATCCCTAACATCGAGCCTCCCTCTCGCTCGTTCCTCTTTACACTCCATATCCCTCCGCCAATATAACAAAACAATAGTTCCCCTAAATAAGAAATAAAATAGATCTATACAAATATAGACATTCTCGTGAAAATAAATCTTACATACCTTCCTTCCTTCAAATGAAATGTCCCCATTTCAACTGAACCAAATACATACATTTGTCCAGAAAAATAAACCATCAGTGGAGAAAACATGCAACCCATAACAAAGGATATCAAGTGATACATGAAAACACGTAAGCGAAACAAAGGCATGCGTTGCCCATTGACTTTTCTTTTTTTTTTTTTTAAAGCTCCCGTTACCAAACAGCCTGGCCCCTTTACACAAGAAGCCGCTGAGGCTTGCGAACAATACGACCACTTCTAGTCATAGTAGGCAGTGAGGGGTCACTGTGGGCGTGCAAAGATGGCCTATGGGAGACTCGCCCCGTCGGCCCCCTCTGTAAAGGCACAGAAGGCCCAATAGGCTCTGATATCTGAGTCGACCCATTGGCACCAAAGCCATAAGGAAGAGAACCAGACAACGCCGTGTACCGAAAACTAGCGTCTGATTGAGGCAAAATCCTAGTCGCCGGGAATTCAATGTCAGTGCCACGGTACGGTTTCAAACGATCATAGTGAATGACTTTTTGTGCAGCTTGAGGATCCCTAACATCCAACAGCTTGTAAACAAGTCCGTCATCATTCACAGCAACCACCCTAAAAGGCCCAGTCCAGTTCGGACAAAGTTTTTGTCGTTGTGTGGTAGGATCATTGAGCCAAACTAAATCCCCACACTGATAAGGCTTAAAATTAACTTGTTTGTTATAGTAATATTCACGTTTGAGGTCTTGGTCTTCTCGATGCAAACGAACCATTTCAAAAGCCGAGCCCATACGTGAAACCAGTTCCGAACCATAGTTTTGTGGGCTGGCAGCTTCCCTGGGAGGGGCCACTTGCACCTCCGCGGGTAGCCTTGGCTCCCTGCCATGAGCAAGAAAATAGGGTGAATAACCCGTGCTCGAGTGAGGGGTCGCATTAAAGGACAGGATCATAACAGGTAAATAATGATCCCATTCTCCCCCATGACCATGAATGAATTTAGCCAATTGTTCCTTCAACGTCCGATTAAACCTTTCCACCATACCGTTACCTCGTGGGTGGTATGGCGATGTTCTTTTCTTTTTAATGTGTAGTCGCTCACATATAGTTTGAATGACCTCTGATTCATATTGTCGGCCTTGATCGGAAAACAGTTCTTCAGGAACACCATGGTCTGGAATGTACCGCTCACAGAATAACTGTGCAACCGTTGTAGCCTTTTGGTCACGCATGGCATAAGCATTGACATATTTAGTAAAGTGATCTTGTATTACTAATACATATCTGTTGCCCGCTGCGGTAACTGGGAGTTCAGTGATGTCTGTGCACACAAACTGAAACGGTCGGTCAGACTGGATGGAATGTAAAGGCGCTCTGCGTTGAGGCACGGGTTTCCTAAAGGCTTCACATGACTTACACAGGTTACAAAAGTTTTCAATATCCGATCGCATTCCTGGCCAATAGCACATCGACACTGCTCGCTTAACAGTGCGCTCCGCACTGTAATGACCAGAACAAGGATTGCCATGAAGAAAATGCATGGTGTCTGTAACCAGCGAGGCTGGAATCACCACCTGATAGCACTCGGGCTTCCCCGGGACACTGCGACCTTTACGACATAGTATGTCATCACGCAATACTAACTTAGGGAACTGCCACCAGAGCTTCCTCTGAACCCGACCCTTAACCTGTCTAAGGTATGGACGTTCTCGATTTTTCACCCAAGCATACACTTCAGAAAGCATTGGATCAGACAGTTGTGCAGAAATTATGTCATCAGTCTGGACAGAAAACGTTGGTGATAACAGTGTGTTGATCTGCTCAGTGTTGCCATCCACCGAACATACCTGGGTCGAGTGCCCATTGTCAACAGAAGGTCCCAAAGCTGGGCCTGACAAGTCAGAAGTGGGGGCCGCAATTTCAGCGTCTTTCTGAAGGGAGTGACACTCAACTGAGGGCAAAGTCGACTCCTCGCGTGTCCCAGATGGAATCCGTGACATAGCGTCCGCATTGGTGTGTTTCTTCCCTTCTTTGTGAGTAATCGTCCACTGATAGGGATCCAGTTCCAACGCCCAACGACCTCGGCGTCCCGTGGGGTCATGTGTGATGTCCATTTTCCTCAAACTGAGCAAAGGTCGGTGATCAGTAACAATCGTGAATGGGTTACAACTCAAATAATGCTTGAAGTGTCTAATAGACCAAACAATAGCATACAGTTCTTTATCATAGGTAGACCATTTCTTTTCAGTTTTTGAAAGCACATGACTCGCATAAGCCACCACCCTTTCCAGCCCGTTTTGAACCTGAGAGAGAACTGAACCAATCGCAAAATTAGATGCATCTGTACTCAGAACAAATGATTGGTCAAAGTCAGGGAAGGCCATGATGGGTGACGAAGTCAGTGCATCTTTTAGTGTCTGAAAAGCCAAAAAACAGTCATCTGTCCATTCAAAAGGTACTTGTTTTTGTGTAAGTCTGTGAAGAGGCTGTGCCACAAAGGCATATTTATGTACAAAACGTCTATAGTAGGAGCACAGACCCAAAAATGCGCGTACCTCTGTCGGTGAACGTGGAACAGGCCAGTCACGAATGCGTTCGCTGTTAACTGGGTCCAACGTCAGTCCATCACGGGACACAATGTGTCCCATATACTTCACAGTCGTCTTGCAAAACTCACACTTCTTTGGATTAAGTTTCAAACCTGCTTCTCTAAAACGGCCAAGGATGTCTGACAGATTATGTAAATGATCGTCAAAACTCTTTCCCATACAAATAATGTCGTCTAGATAAATGACACAGGTCGTCCAGTGAAGTCCTCTCAGAACAAGTTCCATCAGCCTCTGAAATGTTGGTGGGGCATTTTTAAGACCCATGGGCATTACTTTAAATTGGTAAAGACCATCGCCCGTTGTGAATGCCGTTTTGTGTCTATCTACGGGATCCATTTTCACCTGCCAATACCCGCTAGACATATCCATTGTTGAGAAGAACTGAGAGCCCGATAGCGCATCTAAACTATCGTCCACCCTAGGCAAGGGGTGTGCATCAGTCACAGTGACAGAATTTAGTTTCCTAAAGTCCACACAAAATCTGTATGAACCATCTTTCTTCCTCACCATCACCACCGGACTGGCCCAAGGGCTCATACTGTCCTCTATCAAATCCTGTGCTTTGAGAGCCTCCACTTGACGGTGGATCTCTGCTTTAACATTCGGAGAGGTGCGATAAGCTCTCTGTGAAATTGGTCTGTCACAGGTCGTAGTGATTTTGTGTGTGAGTAGGTCAGTCCTCCCGAAGTCGTGTGAATGCTGACTAAATACGTCGGCAAAAGAGGTCAAAGTGTCTGTCAGTTGTTTTTGTTGTGTAGGTGTAAGTTTCGGATTCCCCACATCTGGAAGGGTGGCTGCCTTGTTAACATCAGATTTCTGAATATTCACGTTACAAACGGAACTGTCAACAATCGTGTATTCACCCTGGCCATCATTAAGGACAGCGTGAAAACGTCCTATTTGTGTACCACCATGTAACTTGACCTCATCATGACAGAGATTCGCCACCTTAACGCAAACAGAGCCTTGGTCTACCTTAACCACTGTCCATGCAAAACTCATTGTAGATTGATCTGTGTAATGTGGCTCAAACACACCTGTATAGTTGTTAGGCTGAAGTCCCTTAATAGGTGCCTCAAGACTAGCAGTGATGACCTTCTCAGACATGGCAGGGATAGTGACTGTGGATGAAACTGAAACAGTAGCCAAGCACGGAACATATTGACGTGGACTAACTAATGGCACAGTTCTTCCACCCACATCCAGTGTCATGTTTCGCGTGTCCACGACCATATTATTAGCAATCAAAAAGTCCCAACCTAAAATGACTGGTTTGGTACAGTTCCTAACAACCTGAAGAGAGTGAGTCATTGGCTTGTGTGCGATACTTAGGTTTACAGAAATTGACCCTACAGAGTCCAGGGGGTCACCTGTGACCCCAGTGAGAGGAATAAATTGTCTCAAAATCGGTTTCCTCTGTAGAGCAGGTGAACGCATTCTAAAATCCTCACTGACAACAGAAATGTCCGCCCCTGTGTCGACAAATGCATGCACAACAGTGTCCTCAATAATGATTGAAACATATCTCCTCTCATTGTCAGACAGAGATGTATCATCACTTACAGGTGAATCAAATGGCGTGTCGATGTCCTTCTGGGCCTGGGAGCAAGCAGTCGACAATTGGCCCTCATTGCCAACTACTCGCAGTTTCCCATATCCGACTGAGGATGTGAAGGAGACTGGAAACGTACACGTCCAGCCGGGCTAGGAGAACGCCGACGGTGTCCGCCGGAATAACGATCAGGAGAACGGCCATAGTCGGTGTACGCCCTCGGTGAAGGACTGCGGCCTCTTGTGTAGCGACGTGACAAGTCAGATTGAGTGCGCGGACCTCGTCGGTTGTACTCATAATCCTCACGTTTGGGCCTCCGGTATGAGCCGCGATGAGTGAAGTCGCGCTCGTAGGAAGAATCTCTGCGACGAGGTGGTGACCCGTGGTGCCATTCCGAAGGAAAACGATCTCGACGTAGTCCATCCGGCGTGGAACTCCTGTGACGAAATCCATAGCCAGGGCCATCACGATGCGAATCCTGACCTTGCCGGTTAACAGCCAATCGAAGCTGTTCCACCTTGTCTGATAATGTCTCAATAGTCTTTAACATCTTTGTCATCTCATCAGCAGTGGCTGAGTGGACACCCGGGGAAGCATTCGGCAGATGGGGTGTTAAGATGGGTGAAACAACTGGGTACGTTGGCACTGCAGGAAAAGGGTGAAGAGGTGCAGGAGCAGCAAACACTCTGCTCGCCTGATGGGCAGTCTCAATTTGTATAGCAAACTTCAGAGCATCCTACAGCGTCGCAACACCCTGTTCGTGACATCGCAGTTGTAGATAAGGATCAAGTCCAGCAATGAAGCGTCTAAATTTTTCTCCTCGCTTAGCATCAACGCCATATGTTGGAAAAGCTTCGTCTACCAGGCGGCTGATTTCTGCAGCGAACACAGGGAGAGCCTCACCAGGAAGGCGACTGCGAGCATTAATGTAGCTTTGAAATGTAGACAAATATGCTGTTTGTCCAAAAACAGCCTTCAGTTTCTCTTTAGCCGTTGCATAGTTGTTCTTCTCAGCATCAGATAAACTGTCCCAGTAACTAAAAGCAGCTCCACCCAAGCACGTTGGTAACAGCTTTGCCCAACTGTCCTCGTCAGCATCAGGATGAGCACTCATAGTCACTTCAAAATGTCTGCACCATTTTGCAAAATCTTCTTTTCCGTCCCCCATGAAGATTTGGCGGCATTGTGGAATGGCGCGATTACTATTTGACTGAAAGGGGAGCTCGTTCCAAAAATAATTTGCCATAGCTCCACATTAGCCCCGAAAATACAATCTATAAAGTGTCCACCTCCGTTCCTTGACAAACGCGGCTCTTCTCAGTCGAATCGACAACAGAAGAAAACAAGACGTGAGCCACACAGCGTCGCGTCGTCCTTCGTTGTGAGGGGAATATCGGGCCACTCGCAGTTGTCATCGGGCGCCGCTAGCATAGCATTAGCATCGAAGTCCGAGCAAAAGTTCAACCTCACCGAATGCTGAAAGTCCACAAACCGCTGCCACCAGTGTAACACTCTATTCCCTGGGGGTGGTGAGTGCTAGTCCGACATCGGGGTTCGTGGGAGAAAGAACAGCACACGGAGAGGGAATAGCTCCACATATGACTTTATTCATTCGTCCGCTTCATCCCTAACATCGAGCCTCCCTCTCGCTCGTTCCTCTTTACACTCCATATCCCTCCGCCAATATAACAAAACAATAGTTCCCCTAAATAAGAAATAAAATAGATCTATACAAATATAGACATTCTCGTGAAAATAAATCTTACAGTACGATTGCTGCCGTCGTCAGTTCGTCTTGGTGCTCACCAGCCAAGAATTTGCCCTCATGCCATGAGTGGACGCTGGCCAGGTGACCGTTCCGTGCAAGACAGACCTCCTCAGCCTCCTGCCAAGTTCTCTCTGTCTCCTCGTAACCATAGCAATACTCGCCAAACAGGAAGTGGCCAGGGTCACAGTCGGAAGCTGAGGCCACAAAGAAACATTTGTTAGGAAACCATGACGGACGCTGACGGTGGAACAAGAATTATTGCTGCAACTCACTCTCCATTGGTATGAAAACGTAACCGTCGCCTTTACACGGACGTCCATGCGGGCAGCCTGCAGGAACACGACGTGATTGCATTTATCTGCATTCAATGTCAACATGAATACGGACGTGCAGGCTTACCGCTCAGCGGCCGTTCGCACATGTACGCCAGAGAAGACGCGCACAGACCAGACCTCCACTTGCCAGGCTCTGTCCATCCCCCTTGGTTGACGTACGCGCAGGACTCAACGTTGGAGCTGTCGGGAGAAGTCATGAAGTGAGACAAACGAGGAATATTGGCCCTCATGTCTGATCAAACATCAGCAAAAGCTTTTTCCTCATGTGTGGGCTAGCATGCATTTACCTTTCGGGGTGATTTGTGGCCCACTCGTTGTATGTCGCCGTCACATGCGTGTCAGACCAAGTCCAGGCCTGGCTTCCAATTTTCAAGTGACACCAGACTTCGTCACATTCCTGCGGAAACCAATGTCAGTTGTCAATGGAGTACCGGTACAGAGTCACCGGCCGCTTGTGCTTCGATCTCACCAGATTGGAGAGTCCCAGCCAGAAGCGGGTCTTCGCTCCCATTGCCCTCTTCACGAAGTCGTTCTCGTCCTTTGAGGTGATGGAGACCAGGTCGCCGCCCTCCAGGATGCAGTCGTGACGGGCCCCCAGCCAACCGTTGGGGGCGGCCATCCTCTTGTAGCAGCTGGAGCCGTGCGCCAGCCAACCATAACCACACGGGTTGGCTGTGGACACATTCGGGGGATTAGTCTTGTCTGACAAATTCGAGCAGTTTGGTGGCGCACTCGCATGTTCTTGCACTTCATGCAGTTCCACACGTGGTCATGAGGTAGCGCCATCGAGGCATCGCAGCAAGTCAGCCATTTTGTCTGGATGAAAGTAGCGGCTATTTTGAAGGCCACTTTGGCAATTTCTGGGGTTCCTTCCAAGACTAGAAAATGTGTCCTCCACCTTTTGTCCCACCGCCATCAAACAGGAATCTCCCTCACTTGACTTCATTACGTTAGTCAGAAACATGACTGTTATTGCGGAGACAGCAAGGCGCTGCTTCCGGGCCACGAGGCCTGAAACCTCCTTCAGGCCCAACCTCAGCATCAAAGGCCTCCTCCATCCAGCTGTGAACAAATTCGCACATATGCTACATGTGCACTGTGTAGCCAAGGCAGATTGCACATGTGTGTTAGCATGCGCGTGTCATCTGAATGAGTTGCTGTGTTAGCCTAGCCAACCCACTGAAAGAAAATGCGACTCCGCCCCTGACAGTAACTCAACTAACCAATTATTTTGCGAGATATATTTAAGACATTTGAAAATGAAGATGGAAACAAAATGAAATTAGTCCAAGTAAGCTTTTTTGAGAGATGAAAAAAATTTGAGACTTAGTTTATGTGCCACCCTCAGTCATGTCATTTTTGTCTCGCCTCTTTTCAAGTCGCAATACAAGGAGACTTACCGTCAGGAGACAAAAGAAGTGCTTGCTTCTTTCCTGCAAGTTGAAAACAAAGGAGGACGTCAACACCTGACGCGGATCAGTGGGGCATCATCACATCTTACCTTGTGCTCGTCTCTTGCAGATGTAGCCTTTGTTGTTCTCGCACTTGTCGGCTTCCCAGTAGCCGCTGCCAGTGAGTAAGGAAAGACAGGGTCCAGCAGAGTTGGCATCGGGGGAACCTGGAAGGAGACAACAGATCCTAAGCGCGCCTCCGGTTCTCCAAATGTAGCCAGTTTTGAGACCAACCTGCGGGCAAGTGGACGAAGCTAAACGAAGATCCGTCAGCCCACTTGCTGCCGTCTTCAGCGATGGCGCGATCGGCGCCCAACCACACAGAAGTACCGCCGACCGACAGAGGCTTTAGGAGAGCTTTGAGTCAAAGAAAAACATGCGTCAAGAGTTGGAGCCATTTCAGAAGTGTAATGGTCAGGGTTAGGGTGGCTCGGAACGACTGCTGCCAAAATGTTTTAGCATGTGAGGCACCCACAACAGGTCCGTTTGTGGAGCCACACAGAGTGAAAAATTGCACCGGACAACAGAAATAATTTCTTTTATTTGTTCTCAGGTTGTATCAAATATAACATGAATGAATGTAAAAAATAGAGTGAATTTTATTTACTGTTTAGATTGAATTCATAATGAGAAATATAATACAGAAACATACAAAAGCCTTTTCCATTTTTTGATAGAAAAAGCAGCTAAACAACGTATTCACTGACTGGTTGGGTCCTTGCTTTCCAAAGTAAAAGCATTAACCGTAAGAAAACTTGCAACGAATGGTATGTTTGTGGTTCCGAGGTTTCGAGAAAGGCCAGCACTAGACTTTGCAATTGCTTCCATGTCTGCTTTCTGTTTGCAGTTATTGACAGTTCTGGCCTTTTGGGAGCTGCACACACCTCTCACCGCACTGTCTCAATTGTGTGTGCACAAACAAGTTGCCACCAGGGCCGGCCCTGCCTATACGCCACTTACGCAGCCGCATAGGGCCGACTTCACCAAAGGGTCCCAATCTGGCAACCCACTGCCGACGCATCCTAGAACTAATGCGCACGCACAACGTGCGCTCCATTTATAGCAAATGCTCCATCTTAATTTGCAATGGTTGGTCCGCGGGGCAGCGTGCAATTGTGTATAAACAAGGGCATGAAGCAAAATCTCAAAAAGCCTGATCGGCTGTGGAAAATTGAAGGGAAAAAGGAAAATGTGAAACACAAACTATATTGAGGTAAGTGCATAGGATGTCGGGGCCTTGTATTTAAGTTGAGAATAGCAGACCGCGAATGCCCCCCACTATTCCTGCGTCATCATGCGACAGAACTTTTTTTTAACCGATATTTTAAAAGGAAAAAAAGTTGTGTTTGTGCGCTGTGCCTATTCATTTTATTTTCAGGAACGTTAGAGTTGCAAGCAACGTTAGACCTCGCATTAGGCTTTTTTGGACATGTTGGTGTAATTTACTTCTGTATTTATTGTTTAATTTAAAATTGGTCTGGCACCAATGGGATTGCAATATATATTTAATAATTTGGCGGCAGTAATAATAATAAATACAATAAGAATAATAATAATACAACTCTAATGACACATGGTACATTTGATCTTATTCCATGAAAAAAGAAAGAAAAAAATATGCATGTAATTAGAAACAGGTACTCATTATGGTACGGCAATACTAATTTGACTCGGATACTTTCGTTGGGCTGGTTTATCAAATAATTCATTCAACTCATTAATTCTCAGTCTTCTTGTCTGAGATTAGGTTAAAACTATTTTATTTTTGTATCACTATCAGGCTATTGCATTGAAGTGTAAATTCAATGATTTGGGACCAAATTAAAACACATTAAGAGGCAGGAAAATGTCAATTTTTTTGTGGTGTAATCCTGCCTTGACTTGTACCGCAGTAGCTGATTATAAAGGAGCCAATGTTTTAGTGGTGCCGTTTTTGCAATGACAAAAAGTATAAATGAAGAGATTGCTGCTGTCACATTGACATGATAGGGCTATTGAGTCATCAATAGCGGAATGTTTGGTGCTGCTGATCAGTTAGAGGGCTCACATAGGAAACTTTGCTTAGGGCCCCCAGAAGACCTGGGCCGGTTGACACGTTGCCAGATATGAGTCGAATCGTAATTCTTACGACGGCAAATCAATGGAATTTTGCATCTCTGGTGACTGACTAAGCTGTGGAGAAAAAAACTTGTCGTCCTATTTCCAATCATTATGACAATTTCATCTTTCATCAGCATAATATTCAAATCCAACAGATTATTTTTTTCTAAATTGTTCCCTAGTGTAATCAAGTAGTTGTCGATTAATCGGTTTCTTTGGAGAAGAAAAAGAAGCCGTGTAGCATTATAAACAAGTAGAATGAATTTGCAATAATTACCGACACAACCACTATAAGAATTATAAAGAGAATTGTTGCGCAATCTTGATCATTTTTGATGGACAGCCATCTCTATAAAATAAGTTGTATTGGATGGGTTTGTATTGTATCTTACCATGTACGAAGCTCTGCTCATGTGAGTCGGTGATGCTGAGCAGGTTCCCTCCGAGGCGTTGGCAGTCGTCTTGGGCCTGCATCCAGGTCTTGGGCTTGCGGTTGATCAGGTAGCAGATGTCGTCGGAGTTGCCGTCCAGCCACAAGCCGCATTTGTCAGTCCAGCCTGCAAGCGAGACGGCGCTTGAGATCAAAGTAGTACGTGCGACAGGCGACATGTTGATCGCAGGATGCGACACCCACCTGGCAGAGGTTGAGGTCCTTGGCGCTTGGCTGCAGGGATGCGAAAGGGAACAAATATGAGAGAGCGCACGACAAGAAGACGTGCAAAGTGACGCTCTGAACTTTTGGACCTTTTTGGCAGAAGAATGGCTCAGGGGAAGTGCAGGAGCCGCCATAGAAATGTCCAGAAGATGAAAGTAGCGCACAGTCTCCGGAAGGATTGCGTGGGTCCCATGAGAGGTAGTTCTGTGGACGACATTGGGGACGCCATTGGATCAGCTTCCCGCCGCATTTCCTTCATAAGCACTCAAATGATTCTGGCGTCAGGCGGAATGCTCGCACTTCCAAAATGATTTTTCAGGAAGCCCCGAACACAGCCATTGGTCAACCATGAATATTGCATCATCGTCACAGACAGTGAGGCATTTTCAACACAGAAATGGTCAATTAATTGTCAAGGTACTTATTTTTTTGACAAAATGTGACGCAAGTGTCAGTTGATTACTTGTCTTGCCTCCAACATTTCAGTAAAATGATATCCTCAAATCTCATCAAGTTTCACTTTGTTTCCCACAGTGGCGAGCCGTCAAGGCCTTCTCTGCTGGCCTTACATAATCAAGAAAAAATGATCAGAATCTGCACATTGATGTCATATAATAGCCAAGCGTTGTAATTTTAGGTGAGAGTTTTTAATCCAGTCAGAATTCCGCTAGCTCGTGTTGCCAGACATCGATTCTGTCCAAGTAAATGAGCTTTCATATTTGATAGACAGTTGCGATGGCCAATCAGATCACGAGTTGGTTACAATGAGCCTTCTCGCTGGTCTTACGCTGAAGGTGAGAAACGCGTTTTGTGATTGGATACTCACTATGCGTAATCAACACGCCTGGAAGTCGTAACAGGCGACCGTTCGAAAATGTAAAATATATTTTTTGCTTTTTTAAAACCACAATGACCGAAGGAAGGAAAAGTGTGGATTGAATTGCAGATACGCTTGTGAAGTGAAATATGGTTTATTAATGTTGTTTTACCACATAAATGCTGCATAATAACCATTTTATGCCTATATACACGCGTTAGTAGATGTCTGTGTCTATGTGTTATGAGAACGGGAATAATTGGAGGGAATTCGCACAGGGCCTAAGCACCAGGAATGTCTGACTCATGCGAAAAGGTACAGCCGATAACGAAAAGGGAGTAAGGATTGGCAAAGGCCAAAGTTGTGCGAAGGGCCATGCGAACCATCAAAGCGCACTCGAACGGGAGGGGATGGGGTGCGATATTGGCTATAAGAATGTGACGGAGGCAAAATGTAAGTAAAGTCGGCTGAGGGTTCTACGCGCGGACGCCCAGCATCGTATTTTTTGCTCGCATTACTGAGGACGCCGGGGCTCTCCGTCCTTCCAGCACACGGTAATGAGATTTATGTATTGCATGTAATCTATGAGCTGAAATACAATTGTTGCTTGCTTGCTTGCTTGTACACTTTATACTGTGGGTTAAATAAAATGTGCCGCTTGTTTAACGCAGTGAAGTGTTTGCTGTCCATGTAAGTCGCCGACGATCCGCGATCCTGAAGTTAATAATAAGTCATAGCAATTGACCATGAGTTGTGACTATTATATTATTTGATACTGTAATTGATTATAAGCAGTGTCTACTCAAGGGCTCACGCTTGTCTGATTGGATATAACAGACAACTTAACCCATTGTAGCCTGGCGATTGGGTATCAGTCTCGCTACTAGTCACTCTTATTGATGCTGTAATTGATCATAAGCAGTATCAGAATTGTTTCAAAACACTGGGTCACTGCCGGAAGGTCTCCTGCAGTGTTGGGGAAGTGGATGACTCTGTGGCGAAGAGCCACCACTTCCCCAGTGACCCGGTGGATGATGTAGTGGACGGTGGACCGCGGCATCCAAAATGCTCGTGCCACCACCCGATATGATGCCCCACTCGCCAGCCAGAAGAGAAAGACAAGGACCTCTATCTCGACACCCCATCCATGTTGTCGGTCATGGTCCAGGAGGTTCAGCAACACTCTGAATAAGTCCCTGCTCAGGCGAAAGTCTGTTTGGAGATCCTCTCCATTGAAAAAACGATCCAACGCTGGCACACCCAGGTTTATCCTGCAGTATGGACTTCTTGGCTGTTAATGTTTTGAATAAAAAAAAAAAAAACATGAACGCATTAATTATTGTACTTGTTTCGTTTGCTTGCATCATTCCTACAGTATCACCAACTTAATTTTAATAACTCTGGCCCTAAACTCTCTAGTGGTATTCTGGTGTTTTGCCATATGTACAAACTAATCACGGGGACAATAAAGCTGTCATAAGTATCTAAATTCATAAAAACTGTTTCAGACTGTATATAATTATATCATTTCCATTCAATATTCGTTCCATTATGAAGCTAACACGTACTACTGAGGTTGTACTAATGTTTTTAGCTCATCTGTAACCATCACGTTATAACCCTATTGACCTGTCAATGTTGGTAATAGTGTGAAAATGCTGATAGACGGATTTAGAACTTACTTCATTCCTTCGATAAAGGACAACTCTGCGATGGGAAAGCGTGATCCTCCTCTCCTCAAGAACAAAATGGAAATAAACCAAAAAGTGAAATAAAATGAAGAAAAGTTCGGGTTCCATCGTTTAAAATGAAATAATACAAATGTTTTGCGCAGCCGATGCCTTCGGTCTGGCGCTCGTCGCTGATTATCCATTGATTATCCAAGCCGTTTATAAATCCACCGCAAATACTTATCACCTGCGTCGAACAGAGGAGCAAAGTATATGGGGGCGTAACGTAAATGTTGCGTCAAGCGGCCTTGGCTCCATGGAAACGAAGACCAATTCCAAGGCTGGATTCGAAGGTCGCACGTGACAGCCGTGAATTTGGACACCACGCGCGGTCGTGTCGCGCCGAAAGTGACGTCATCCGACCGAAAAAGCAACCTTCGGAGGTCGCAGCCTGTTAATTTGGACACGGCCAGTGTCGGGTCATTGTTCCGTGTTACCCCGCTTTGTACCCTGGTTTGCCCTTCGGTTGTCGCCAATTAAAATCCATTTAAGTTACCCTTATCCCTGCCTCCTCGCATTTTGGGTCCACCTCCTTCTCGCCGTGCGCCGATTGCATCACCTCCTCTTCTTCGCCGGACGGCGGATCGTGACAACAGCATCTTGGCACAATCTATTTGCAGAGAAAATTTTGCGAGAAGTACCCTTTTTCTCCTGTTCTTTGTGACATTGTTCAAGTCATGCAAAGTAAGATATTTGGAAGGCTTCTACACATGATTTTTGTACTTTTATTTTCCATTGAAAGTAATGTGTACCACTTGGTCAATAAAGAAAACAGTTATTATGTATTTCCTGCATTTATTTTGATTTTGGTCAACGGGCGGAAATTTATCGTGATTCATCGTTATCGAGGTAAAATTGCTCATTTTATTTTAGGTCATATTGCCCAGCCCTATATTCTCTCCATCACAATTGTGTCTCTCAGCCTGCCATTTAGTGGCGAATTTTTTAGCACAAACGCTGCAACTGAATGGCTTATCTCCACTGTGTGTTCTTGTGTGTTTTATTAAATGTGACTTTTCAGAGAAGCATTTTCCACAAACTGAGCAGGAAAAAGGTTTTTCTCCAGTGTGTGTTCTTGTGTGTATTTTTAAATCAGACTTTCGAGAGAAGCGTTTACCACAAACTGAGCAGGCAAAAGGTTATTCTCCACTGTGAGTTCTTGTGTGTCTTGTTAAACTTGCCTTTTGAGAGAAACTTTTTCCGCAAACTGAGCAGGAAAAAGGATTTTCACCACTGTGTGTTCTTGTGTGTTCTGTTAAATGTGACTTGTGGGAGAAGATTTTACCACAAAATGAGCAAGAAAGAGGTTCTTCAGTGTGTGTTCTTGCATGCTCTGTTAATCGGAACTTTAGAGAAAAGCTTTTGCCACAAACTGAGCAGGAAAAAGGTTTTTCACCACTGTGTGTTCTTGTGTGTTCTGTTAAATTTCCCTTTTGAGAGAAGCATTTTCCACAAACTGAGCAGGAAAAGGGTTTTTCTCCAGTGTGTGTTCTTGTGTGGGTTGTTAAATGCGGCTTTTGAGAGAAACTCTTGCCACAAACCGAGCAGGAAAAAGGTTTTTCTCCACTGTGCATTCTTGTGTGGATTGTTAAATCAAACTTTCGAGAGAAGCATTTCCCACAAACAGAACAAGAAAAAGTTTTTTCACCACTGTGTGTTTTTCTGTGCCCTTTTAAAGACAGCTTTGAAGTGAATGAGTCAGTGTGACATGCCCTTTCACCTTTGGCTTGCCCATTATCATCATCATCGTCGTCATGAGCGTCTGATAATGTGTCCTCATTATGTGCTTGTGATGGCCCCCAGTGGTCTTCATCACCTTCTGTTATCACGTGATGACTTGAGCTGCTGCTTGGAGGCTCTGCCCCTCTGTTGTCCTCACTCTCATCCTTGTTTTCATCTTCAGTCTTTATAGGGACAACGTTCAGTGGTGACTTGTTGATCTCCTCCTCCTCCTTTTTGATATGAGTCAAGTCTGGCTCCTCTTTCACAGAACGGAGATCGTTTTCACTGATGTCTGTAGGACACAGAAAGACAAATTTGGGTTGATAAAGTCAAAGCTCAGGCGGCGACTTTGACTTATATTGTTTTTACCGTGCTACCTTGACTTGTGCCTGCCGCATACAGAGCAATGTGTGCGACCCCGATTTGGACCGGACCATGGGGGCATTTCACAAAATTACGTCCTACGATGTAAGCCTCCCGTTAACCGCACAACAGTGATAAACGAGCATTTAAAAAGGAAGCATGTTGCGGCTGATGCCCGATTTCATTCCGGACATAGTCACAGACGTTTCTGGAAGCGAGCTGAAGTTAGCACACACAGGCTATTGTGTGCGTCTGATGGAAGACCTGTTGTGGGACCCTAACATATTGATGGGGGCCATCGCAACATGCCATTAATAGAATAGAAATCCTTTTCGAGAAATATGTTTACAAGTATTTCTTTTTGCATTTCGAGATAGTTTCATCGTGGGTACTTTTTGCTTCCATTATAATCTGGATACCAAAAAGAATTAAAGGCATCATAGTCGCTATTTATTGCATGATTTACGTTCGTTTTTGTTTTTTTTCTCTCCAAAATGACTTTTAGCCTGCTAGTACGTTCCAACATTCCCCTTTTTACTTTTTAAAAAAAAAATAATTTCTGTTTCTAAATAAAATTTAAAACAAAATTATGTTTGAAGAGACAAAATCCCTTCACATAAGCATTAAGCAACAACATATTCAAATTAGACTAAGATACACCATAATATTATAAGAGTTCCCTGAATTATTTAGTAACTGCAATGATGCTTAACAGCCATAGGGTGTCAGTAATGAGAAACAAAGTAACACAAGACATCCCACTGATACATCATCATTGTCTTTTGCATACATTATCAAGAACTATGAGTTGCAGTCGAGATGCAAACCACCTGAGCCACAGGAACTTTATTACCAGGAACTAAATATTCCTGTACTTGTAGGTAGAAAAGGGGGTTGTGACGTTCTCCCTTTTTCAGCCCATAGTAAGCCAAAGATGCAGATGCATTCCTTGCAGCATGCACTTGTTAACTGATGAGATCCGTGCAACCCTGGATGGATGCATTCAATGTATTTTAAATGTTTGGATGGGGTGAATCTACGCACATGTGCACAAAACAGTGCAGGGCCACCCGAGGTTCATTGACTCTCACCCGACGAAGCCAGTACAAAGTTAATAAATAAATAAAACCAATACGTACTTGATTAAAAAAAAAAAAAAACTTAATATTTTGTGTTTAATCCACTAAAATTGATCA
Source organism: Idiotropiscis lumnitzeri (assembly GCF_059441095.1). Lineage (NCBI taxonomy): Eukaryota > Metazoa > Chordata > Actinopteri > Syngnathiformes > Syngnathidae > Idiotropiscis > Idiotropiscis lumnitzeri. The sequence goes on along the minus strand of NC_142392.1, from coordinate 26,759,094 downwards.
ACTGCCATTGATGTTTTCGCCACAGAGTGCACATTTTTTAGAGTCGGACAGAATTCCATCCGTAAGGAATTGCTTGAACAAGATATAAAAACCAGAAAATGTAAAATGTTAAACGAGTTCAAATTTTATACTGGGAAAAACATGGAGTTCACCCCCCACTATTGGTTATTCTTTGGCATTTATTTTCTGCACTGATTTAATTTGGCATAAACAAATGTTCGGCAAACCGACAAGTAAAAGGCAATATTTAAAAAAAACCGGCAATAACCTTGGACGATTTCCCCCAAAAAACTTAACGTAGTTATTCATATTTTTAACGATAGAAAGTCGTTCTTTACAAAGCAAATGAGAGTAAAACGTGTACAAACCTGCTTTGAGTGGCACAACACGAGGCTGCTTGTAACCTTCGTCCAGCAGTTGAAGATGTTGCTCGTTCTCTTCTTTTATTCCACAAAGTTCCTCTTTGTACTTGGGTGTCGTTCTTTCACACATTTTCAAATGATAATTCCAAAAAATCCACACTTGATCTCTGCTTGGCGATGAGTCATGTGCCTCTTTTCGTTAGCGGCTAGCTAGCTAACAAGCTAAGCTAACTACGCCGAAAAGCATCAACGCGCGAAGATGAGGTTATCGGGACACAAAGACTTAATGTATTATGTCGTAGTCCTTTAGAGTAGCACTGGACATCCGATGAGAAAATTACAGTCAGTTCCACACTAAATCAGAAGAATTTAGCGGTGGACTGCTTTTGTTCCGGTGTGGACGGGTCGGTGTATGTGATCGAGGTCCTTCGGAAGCTGCGCGCTTGCTAATGACGTCATGCTTTAAAGCACGTATTTTTCAAATATATTTCTTTGCCTCTGTGTTTGTTTTTACACCTGGCTGTTCTCTTTTAATATATATTCTATGTAATATTTTCATTCGGTTGAAAAAAAATGTAACAAAATAACTAAATTCACGCCACATTGGTGAGTCATCTCTCGCGTCACTTCCGCCTATGCCCCGAGAAGCCTCTGCTGCTCCAGCAGTGGGACGTTTACGATTCTCTGACCGATTCTGCGGTTCACTCGGGCTGCAAGATTGTATGAATATAATGTCTGCATATACTAGCAGTGCTTCTCAATTATTTCACGCCGGCCTCTACCAAGAAGAAAAAGATGCGCCTCCCCCCACCACCAATTTTTTTTCTGTCTTTGTATAGTGATGTTAGATTGTCAATAAAATATCCCTTAACTAAGCTAAATTGATAAGAAATATAATTTTGAGAATTATTATTGTGAGGATCTCGAAACTCAGTACTCTGTTGTGCAAATATTGATGAGATGATAAATATTTACTAATATGTTTTTTTTTTTATCTTTATTCACAGAAGCAAACCAAACACATTTATGAATACCGAAACCCATGCGATGTATCTAATTTGAAGTACTTAGCACCTGCCATGTCACTCAGGATTTTTTCACGCTTGGGAATCTGATAATGTTCTCTTATATGAAACAAATCAGTGCCTACCTTCTGCCAGGGAGTTGTGGGAAGGTCAGCTACCAATATTGGCTCTTTGACTTGTTTGTGTTGATGTTTTTGGCAAACTTGGCATTTTTGAATCATTTCTTCTATGTCTTTGTTAATGCCCGGCCAGTAGATGGCTTCTCGTGCTCTTCTCTTACATTTCTCCACTCCCAGGTGTCCTTTGTGAAGACGCTGAAGCATGTCCTTGGGCATAGATTGTGGAACTACAATCCTGTCCGTCCTCAGCAGGAGGCCGTCCGCCATGCACAACTCCGCTCTCATCGGGTAAAACTGAGGGCAGTTTCCTTTTGACCATCCATTGTTCATACATGGTGACACTTTGTTCAAGACTGCGTCCTTAGCCGTCTCTGCACCAATTTGTTGCAGCATAGCGTCAGTAGCAGGAAGCGCGGCTGTCACCATGTTGATGTGAGCCTCAGCCTCCTCCGCCGTAACGCTGTCTTTGATGTCACTGTTAGGGTGCGGCGCTCGTGACAACGCATCAGCAAGCACTATGTATTTTCCAGGCGTGTATATTAGCTCAAAATCATAGCGCTGCAACGTCATCATCATGCGTTGAATTCTGGGCGTCATGTCATTGAGATTTTTCTTCCTAATTGAAATCAGTGGCTTATGATCAGTCTCTGCTATGAATGTGGGCAGTCCATAAACATACGTGTGCAATTTGCCACATCCAAACACTAAACCCAGTGACTCCTTTTCGATCTGAGCATAGCGTTTTTCAGTCTCTGACATTGACCTGGATGCATCGGCTACAGGTTGCCATGTGTCTCTCGCCTTTTGCAGCCGTACGGCACCTAGCCCATCTTTCGACGCATCCGTGGAAATTTTGGTTGGTTTTGATGGATCAAAGGAGGCAAGGACTGGCTCAGCTGTCACAGTTCTCTTTAGATCTTGCCATTCTTCGTCATGTTTTGTTGTCCACTCAAAGACTACGTTGTGATGCAGCAGCAAACTTAGGGACTTTGTTCTTGAAGAGAGGTTTGGAATGAACTTGCCCAGGAAGTTTATCATCCCCATTGCTCGCAGAAGTCCTTTTTTCTCAGTTGGAGCTGGCATGTCCGGCATTGCTTGCACTTTGGTTCTGTCTGGCACCACTCCATCTGCTGTGTCAATTCTGTAACTCCAAACAGACATTTCAGAAATCAGAAGTCCCTTTATTGACATTGTACTCAAGTGTGCAACGAGATTAGACATTTCTCTCGTTTTAGTTTAAGTCCATTCATTTGAACTCTTTGTAGCAGTTTCTCAAGTCTTTCATTGTGTTCTTGTTCTGTGTTCCCCCACACAACCAAATCATCAATGTACACACGGGTTCCTTCCAGACCTTCTATGATTGACTCCATAGCTCTGTGAAAGATCTCAGGCGCAGACTTTATGCCAAATGGCAGTCTCAGAAAACAGAAACGCCCAAATGGTGTGTTGAAGGTGGTGTACCTGCAGCTTTCGGTGTCCAACTTCAGCTGCCAAAATCCATGCGATGCATCTAATTTGCTGAAGTACTTAGCACCTGCCATGTCACTCAGGATTTCTTCACGCTTGAGAATCTGATAATGTTCTCTTTTAATGTTTTCATTCAGATCTTTGGGGTCGAGGCAAACACGTAACTCTGGGGAGTTCCTCTTTTTAACACACGTGATGGAATTTTCTTTCACTTTCTCTCTGACTCTTATTGGTGTCATTCTGTTCAGTTCCTTTTTTTAATCTCTCTTTGAGAGGGGCTGGAACTCTTCTCGGGGCATGTACTACAGGTTTAGCATCTTCCTTGAGCTGTATTTTATAAGTGTAAGGTAGCATACCTTGTCCTTTGAAGACAGAAAAGTATTTGTTCACTATACTCTTACTACCTTCACTCTTCAACACTTTGTTCTTCTGATTGACATCCTTGCTGTTGATTTAGTAAATTATTTTTATCAATCCAAGCTCTTCAGATGTCTTGTCTCCAAGGATTGACTCCAGTCCACTTGACACAATTTTGAACGTTAACTTGTGTTGTCTTCCCTTTGCTGTCACTTTTAGCCTACAACATCCCTTTGTTTTTATTGGCTGATTGTTGTAAGTTTTCAATTTCACTGCCTTGTCTGTGACTCTTTCCGGTTGTGGTTTCAAGTCTTTTTCATTAATTTTGTTTGCTTTTGCTCATGTGTCAATTTTAAAAGTAACAAGTGTCCCATTGACAAGCAGTGGTGCAATCCATTTATCTTCTTTTACTGCATTAACAGCTTGCTCTGGGTCTCCTCTAGTTTGTTGTTGCACATCGCTTTCGTCATATGACACGATTTTGATGAAAAAAGTGTCACTAAGGTCATCACTATCATCTGAGTCTTCCTGCACGGTGTGCACGTTCTTCTTGGTGTTGCACATCTTAGCATAGTGATTTTGCTTTATACACTTAGCACATGTTCTCCCAAATGCAGGACACCGTTTTGGCTCATGCATTTCTCCACACTTTTTACAGCTGAAATGAGCTTGATCATTTTCATTGTTTTTGGTCTTTTTCTTGAATCACAGTTTACCTTTGCTCGTCACTGCCTTCACGGACTCTGTTTTTTCATAAGATGGTGCTGCTTGGGAAGTTAGCACGTGCTGATTTGCTAGCCCGTTAGCTTGGCAAGTCTTTATTGCATTTTCCAATGTTAGGTCCGCCTCCCTCAACAGCCTCTCTCTTAGTTTCTTTTCGTTAGTCCCGAACACAATCTGATCCCTTATCATTGAGTTTTTCAGATCACCAAAGTTACAAGACTTGGCTTGAATTTTGAGATTGGTGAGGAAATTGTCAAAGGACCAACCGGGCTGTTAGAGTCTTGAACGAAACACGTATCTCTCACAAGTTCCGTTTTTCTTAGCTAGACAGTGTTCATCAAATTTTTGTAGGACCTTTTCAAACTTGTCTTTATCTTCTGGTTCATTGAATACCTCGATGGCCTCGGCTCCGGCATTGGTTCGCAAAAGGGCTATTTTTCTTTCGTCCGTTCTGTTTCCGACTCCCACGGCAGCAAGGGAGAGCTGGAATTGTTGCTTGAAAGCCGTACATAATTTCAACAGGAGGTGCTACTGTCAGACCCAAAGCGTATCCTCAACCTGAGCTTCATTCTGTCTTAACTGGGGCCGGTCTGTCATCACTACCAGCAGGTGTACAACGTGAAACTATTCCAACAATACAGAGTGACCAAGCTTCACCAACAACCTGATCGTTTGCTTACAGCACTGGAGAAGAAAAATGAAATTACATCTTCACTTTTCAAACAACAATCACTTTTGCTGTTACCCAAACGAGATTTGCAAGTTTTTGATGGAGATCCATTACAATACCTAAGTTTCATAAGAGCCTTTGAACACAACATCGAAGAAAGAACTCCTAATCACAAGGACTGTTTGTACTACCTCGAGCAATATACCAGAGGCCAGTCCCTGGATCTGGTCCGAAGCTGTCAACATCTGCCACCTTCTCGTGGATTCATTAAGGCGAAGTCTTTGCTACAAGAGCATTTTGGAGATCCGTTTAAAGTAGCTTCTGTATACATGGACAAGGTACTTTCATGGCCTTTGATAAAGGGAGAAAATCTCAAGGCGATGCAGGCCTACAGTTTATTGCTTCGTGAATGCTGTAATTCAACGGGAGATTCTGTAGGTGACCTAAACGTGCCCACCAATATGCAAATTATGGTTAAAAAACTGCCTTACGAGCTTAGAGATAAGTGGAGAAGTGTGGTCTGCCATCTGCAAGAAACGTACCATCGCAGAGCCACATTTCATGACATTGTGGAGTTTGTGGAGAAGCAAGTTAAGATTGCAAGTGATCCTCTCTTTGGAGATATACAAGATTGCCTGCAACAGTAAAAAGAGAGTTTAGAGGTGTGACATTTCGGACTGGTACGAAAGCTAAAGGGAGTAGCTTTGCCACTACAATAGCACCTGTGGAAAAGAAAATGGAGCCTGTAAATAAAATGGAGAAGAACTTGCCTGTAAAGGCATGCTTGTTTTGTGGAGCTGGACATTCTTTGGATGTTTGCCTTCTATTGGATAAAAAGACGCAAGTTGAAAAGATGTCTTTTTTGAAGGAAAAAGGAATGTGCTTTGGTTGTTTGTTCATTGGGCACAGAAGCAGAGAATGCAAAGGACGTTTGGTGTGTAGAGTATGCAATAAGAAGCACCCTACGTTGTTGCAGATTTATTCCCAAACGAAGCAAATAAGTTCAACACTGGCCGATGTTGATTTAGAAAGTGTCAGAGACGGTGCTGTGGTGTCAATTCAATCCACAGTGGCTTGACTGGGATCAGTAAACAGGACTATGTGTTATCAATACTACCCGTCCAGGTGAAATCCAAAAGAGGTAACAAAACTTTGTCTTCTGTTGGGTACAGAGGCGCGCAGAACTGTGTTGAGAGGGCTTTTGTACTAGATCTCCTGTGAGGAATAAATCGGCTCCTGTGTGAAGTTGCCGGTTTCCTGGTCGTCTTTCTCTCAAAACGAGCGCGCATAATTGTTGGATGAATGTCGGTCATGTTTGGTTAATCATTAATGGAATCAGATAATTAATTCGAATAATTTGGTAAAAGTTATGCTACAGCCTTAGAGTTAAATTCCAACGGCACCAAGAGAACAAAAATAATATACTTGCTTAGGAGGAAAGGTGAACAAATTCTAAATCTTTGACTTAAACAAACTTGTGAAACATTAATGTCTATTTAAGACATGAGAGAGGCAATTAACCTTGAACGCATTTCCCCAAACAACTTAATGTTGTGATGCATATTTTTAACGATAGAAAGTCGTTCTTTACAAAGCAAATGAGAGTAAAACGTGTACAAACCTGCTTTGTGTAGCACAACACGAGGCTGGTTGCAAACTTCGTCCAGCAGTGGAAGATGTTGCTCGTTCTCTTCTTTTATTCCACAAAGTTCCTCTTTGTACTTGGGTGTCGTTCTTGCACACATTTTCAAACGCCAATCCCAACAAATCCGCACTTGATCTCTGCTTGGCGATAACTCGTGAGCTTCTCTTTGTTCGACGAGACGAATTAAAGATGGCGTCGATTTTTAAAGTAGCGCTGAATGGATTTCCTGCGTGAAAACTGCAGTCTGTTCCGCACGAAATCCGAAGGAACAGGACACACCCCACTGTGATATGATTGGCTGCTGGCCATGTGGAGCACTGTCACCGCTCACCGACAGATGTGGCCATTTGTGATGCAAATCATTGTTATCTTCTTCTAAACATTGTAAAAACGTACGATTTGAAAAAAGAAAAAACTAAAGATTTAAACCGTATGCATTTGACCAAACATTTTAGTTCCCAAATATGAACTTTACAGATGTATTGAATTTTACTTTTGTTGCCGGTTTTGTTAAAACATGCCACCATGTCGTCGGTTGGACAGTATTCCAAATGTATTTCCCTATTATTATCAGTTGACATGATAAAATGATACTTTATGTCAACATGTTTGCACCTTTGCCTTTTTACAGGGTTTTTCGCCAACGACGTGGTTGAGAATTTTAAATTAAAATACGTCACTGTTTTATTATCTAAATATCTAAATATTAGTGTTAAAAATGATTTCAGTGTTGATATAAGCACTTAAATATTTCATTATTCGTCTCAGTATTCATTAAACTACGCCGATTCACTATTATTTCAAGATTCATTCAACTGTTTTAGTAATAATTTAGTATTCAATGTTTAATCGTTTCTTTTTAAATATTCGTGTCACTATTTTGTTCAATCTTAATGTTATGGAAAACTATTTAGCAAGTAAGGTTTTTGTTATTTATTGTGGCCACCTGCTTTTGAAGAAAGTGCCTTTCGCTTCTTGTACAACACAACTTTGACTGATAAGTATGCTCAATGCAGAAAAAATATCTGTTTTAAGATTCCACTGTCAAATAAATCTTCATCTTCCTGTGTGCATCAGTATCTTCCCACGCACTTCTCCCACTGAGATCACTCTGCAGACTGACCCAAAAGACAATTTATTTTCCAGACTATCTCATTGATCTTCCCTTACTGCTGAAAATTCCACAACAATCTGGGGTCAGACGTGGGATAGCTGAATATCCGCCGGTGAAATTCAGGGACGCTGGCGGGTAACCTCCGGGGTTCAATTAAGACAGCAGCAGCAACGAACTGCGTGATGCGAATCATCCCCTTCGTGGTGACAAATAAACGCTGACTCCAGTGCCATCAAGTTGGCAACTCCTGACATACCAAAACCTTTGAGAGAAACTGAGCCGATTTGCGTTTCTCTTTCTTGTTCTTTTTATCGTTCAACTTCAAGTTCTGTTTTTCACTTTTTCACAGCGTAATGAAGGCCAGTTGAGCAAGTGGAACAAGTGTTTTTATTGATGATTGTGGAAGGCAACGATTTCATAAGCACAGTTTCTTCTCACACCTTTTCCATTAAGTACGATTAAAAAGACAACTGAAAAGCAAAACGTTAACAAATGTTGTTCCAGGAAAAGGTAATTTATTTCATTGATAATGTTTGATATAAAAACAAAACAACTCATCATCACTCAGAGACAATGGTTATTCTGGCACTGATCATGTAAGAGCCATATTGAGGAATGTTTTCTAATTTGGAATTCATTATTATTATTTAAATATTACTGAGATGCATAATTGTATTTTATGAAGGAAGAAAATTTAGTTTAGCATTGCGTGTCTTAGAAACGGTATTGATTACCTAACGAGCCACACGTGAGAAGGTAGTCATGTGACATGCCATATAAATAGTAGTCATGTGACGTGCCTAAAACACACATTCAGAAGGTCGGGTGGTGGTGACAAAGTTTTTCTGACCGACGCCAAGCAGCGACGCCAATCATCGACGCCAAGCAGCAACTTCAATCCTCGACGCCAAGCAGCGACTTCATTCCTCGACGCCAATCAGCGACTTCAATCATCGACGCCAAGCAGCGACTTCATTCCTCGACGCCAAGCAGTGACTGCAATCACCGACAACCAACAACGACGCCGATCAACGAACTCTGACAGTCACTGTGACAGCCACACCACCGACGCTGGTCAACGAGCGCCGACAGCGGCAACCACGATCAGCGACCTCAAGCCACATCGATCGACGACCTCGACCACGTCATGTTTGAGTTATGGAAAATTAGTAAACTTGTGAAACGAAGATCCTGAGTTGGAAGTTTTGTCGCGTCAGGCTAGTTATTATTCACCCGCTCCGACAGTGGCAAGTAAACCCGAAAGAGTTGCCACTACAGATCACATTGGCTTAATGTCAATAAAAAAAGCTTTTCAAAATTAAATTTATCATATTTTATTCAAAATCACATTTACATCTTACCACAAAGAGTCAATTCCTTCCGTTTTTTTTTTTAAGCTTCAAGGATTGCTGCAATTCTCACCAGCACAATTGTGACTCTCAGCACCCTGTTTAGTGAAGAATTTTTTAGCACAAACACTGCAACTGAATGGCTTTTCTCCACTGTGTGTTCTTGTGTGGTTCGTTAAAAGCGACTTTCGAGAGAACCTCTTGCCACAAACTGAGCAGGAAAAAGGGTTTTCTCCACTGTGTGTTCTTAAGTGGATTGTTAAATTAGACTTTTGAGAGAAGCTTTTGCCACAAACTGAGCAAGAAAAAGGTTTTTCTCCACTGTGTTTTCTTGTGTGGATTGTTAAATTAGACTTTTGAGAGAAGATTTTGCCACAAACTGAGCAAGAAAAAGGTTTTTCTCCACTATGGATTGTTGTGTGTTTTATTAAATGCGACTTACGATAGAAATTCTTTCCACAAATTGAGCAGGAAAAAGGTTTTTCACCACTGTGTGTTCTTGTATGTTCTGTTAATCGTGACTTTTGAGAGAAACTTTTCCTACAAATTGAGCAGAAAAAAGGTTTTTCTCCACTGTGTGTTCTTGAGTGTTCTGTTAAACTTGAGTTTATGGAGAAGTGTTTTCCACAAACTGAGCAGGAAAAAGGTTTTTCTCCACTGTGTATTGTTGTGTGTTTTCTTAAATATGACTTTAAAGAAAAGCTTTTGCCACAAACTGAGCAGGAAAAAGGCTTCTCTCCACTGTGTATTCTTGTGTGTTCTGTTAAATGTGCCTTTTGAGAGAATCCTTTGCCACAAACCGAGCATGAAAAAGGCTTCTCTCCACTGTGTGTTCTTGTGTGCCTTATAAATTGTGCCTTTTGTGAGAAGCTTTTGCGACAAAATGAGCATGAAAATGTTTTTTCTCCACTGTGTGTTCTTGTGTGCGGTTTTAAAGACAACTTTGAAGTTAATGAGTCAGTGTGACGTGCCCTTTCACCTATGGCTTGCCCATCATCGTCATCATCATCATCATCGTCATGAGCGTCTGATAATGTGTCCTCATTATGGGCTTGTGATGGCCCCCAGTGGTCTTCATCACCTTCTGTTGTCACGTGATGACTTGAGCTGCTGCTTGTAGGCTCCGCCCCTCTGTTGTCCTCACTCTCATCCTTGTTTTCATCTTCAGTTTTTATAGGGACAAGGTTCAGTGGTGACTTGTTAATCTCCTCCTCCTCTTCCTTTTTGATGCGAGTCAAGTCTGGCTCCTCTTTCACAGAACGGAGCTCGTTTTCACTGACGTCTGTAGGACACAAATAGACAAATTTGGTTTGGTCAAGTCAAACCTCAAGCGGTGACTTTGTCTAATATTGTTTCTACCGTACTACCTTGCCTTGTGCCTGCCGCACACGGAGCAATGCGTGCGACCCCAACTTGGACCGGACCATGTGGACACTTCACAAAATTCCGTCCTACGATGTAAACCTCCCTTTCGCAGCACAACGGTGATAAACGAGCATTTAAAAAGGAAGCACGTTGCGGCTGATGCCCAATTTCATTCCGGACAGAGTCACAGACGTTTCTGGAAGCGAGCTGAAGTTAGCACACACAGGCTATTGTGTGCGTCTGATGGTACACCTGTTGCTGGACCCTAACTTATTGATGGGGACCACTGGGGGCCATCGCAACATAATGTCATTGATAGAATAGGAATCCTTCAAGTGAAATATCTTTACAAGTTTTTCATTTTGCATTCAGAGATACAGTGGAACCTCGGTTCTCGAACGACTCTGAGGTCGAACTAATCGGAGTTCGAACAACAAAAAAGAGAAATTCTTGCTTCGCAGTTCGAACAAACCTCGGAGTTCGAACGCCGGTATGACGCGTGAGTGCGCACGCGAGGGTGGGATGCTGAACGGCGTACGGGTGTAGATCGCTCTCTCTCTCTCTTCGTGACCAACTGTTGTCGCGTGCGGACGTGCTGCGTTTTGCTCTCGCGTTTTATATAGGTGTACGAAGTGTTTTAGCCCCTAATCATGCCTCCAAAGAAAGTCAGTGCAAGCAGCAAAGGAATGGTTTCGGTGTTCGAACAATTCGCTTTTCGAACAGGGTTCTGGAACGGATTATGGTCGAGAACCGAGGTTCCACTGTAGTTTCATCGTGGGTACTTTTTGGTTCCATTATAATCTGGATACCTGAAAGAATTAAAGGGGCCCTGGTAGAACAGGGGGTTGTGACGTTCTCCCTTTTTAAGCCCATAGTAAGCCAAAGATGCAGATGCATTCCTTACAGCATGCGCTTGTTCACTGATGAGATCCGTGCAACCCTGGATGGATGCATTAAATGTATTTTAAATGTTTGGATGAGGTGAAACTATGCACATGTGCACAAAACTGTGCAGGGCCACCCGAGGTTCATTGACCGAGCCAGTAAAATTTTCATAAATAAGACCAACACGTACTTGATTTTTTAAAAAACGTAATCCTTTGTGTTATATCCACGAAAATTCATCAACCGCCATTGATCATTTTGCCCCAGTGTGTACAGTTTTTAGAGTCAGATTGAATCATTCCAGAAGGAATTGCTTGAACAAGATTTGTCAAAGAAGTTTTCAAAAACGAGACACGCCTGCACAAATAAATCACCCAACCAAGATTGTCTTTGTCACTTGCGAGGAGCAGTCCGGCAAAGAGAAAAGCTTTCCCGCTCCTGTGCAGCGTTTTATTGAAGCACAGCAAAGCAATTTGAATATGCAAACTCATAAAGAATGGAAAAACACGAACACTTTGACTTTATCACACCCGTCCACACGCTTCCTGTTGTTCGAACGGTTTCAGCTTACAACACAATGTTTGGGTCACACTTCTGTTAAATGCGAGCTAAACGGTTTCCTGTCAAACACGGTTCAAGACGTGCATCTGTTTTTGTGGCTTCTTGTTAATCTGCCAGCATAGACACAACTCTGTTACCGCTGAACTCACGTTTTCCTGTTTAAGAGGTCCATGTTTTTGTGACCTTCTATTAACCTGTGTGGTATATTTAGTTGTTGATGTGTGGGTCTGGCTCAGCTTCCCTCCGCACAGGTCGCTGGGCATGACAGAATTGGTGATGGAAAGAACCTCTCTGACACAGCCATTTTGGTTCGAAAGAGATTTTATTCTTGTCACATGCTGATGTCAAAAGAAGTCTCCCCAAAAAAGAGAAAAGGGAAAGGGTGTCCCCTCACTTTCCTTCTTATCGGGAATGGCCAAACCGGACATGAATGTCTAACTTTACCTTGTTGCATATGCATTCTCATTGTACTAGTCTTCGATTTTGCCCCAAAGCTCCCTACGGCGAGAGCAGATGTGGTTGCTCTTTGAAGTGGCCTTGCGGTGCCATCTTGACTGCTTCTATCACCTCGAGTGCTCCACACCTAGAGCTGGTCAAGCCTTTTGTCCTCCTGGACACTATCTCGTTCACATTGGAATTTCAAAACCAAAACTGGTCACTTCTTTAGTCTCCAATCCCCTCATCGTTAAAGAGAATTACTAAAATGTTCATAAGAGTGAATAAAAAAATACACTACATATTTCCCCCTTCGAGGAAATCTTGTCCTGATAAAGCAAAAACGACACCAGCATGTCACCAAAAATCCCATTCCAACCTTTTATATGAATCCATTGCCTAAAATTTGGGAAACCTAATTGACTAAAACCTAAATCATGCTCAAGGCATGCTACATAAGGGTAGTTTAACTAGGAAAACTAAGTGGATGGCCAAATTGCTCCCTGGTGTCACTCTAACACCTCCTGCAAGACCACACATAAATCCAGCAATAATTCCAAAAAATCCCAAATAAACCACCTCGGTCACGAAGGAGATCCCCCCGCAATGATAGATCTTTAAGCAAACCGGCAGTCAGACTAACAATTTCCAGTGCAGTCCATATGGAGGCATCAAAGCTTCTCCAAACCTCGGGTGAACCCCCCCCCCCCCCCAACCCCCTTCAAAAGAGTGGGGGGAAAGAGGGAGATCCTTGCTAACACTTTCTAGTGAACCTGCATCCACAACGCAAGTAGGATGAAGGAACACCGTTACAGAACAGAATAAATCCACAGCGTAATAAAAGCATGATAGGACAAGACACATTAACATACAAAACACAAACACGAGTCCAATGATATGCAAATACATAGTTGAGGCCATGCTCCAGCGTGAGAATCCCATGGCATCGTCTCCCTCGAGAGATGCCAAGCCCTCGTCACCGACGAGCTCTTGCAAACACTATTGTTTCAGATGATCAGGTCCACATTTTATGACCCTCAAAGGAGTCCTCCTCGTCGCTTGCTCCAAGTGAGATTCCAGTCTGCATCCAACTCCATCTACACTTCACCTGAAATACAACAAGCAGACACACTCCACACAAAAATTGAGCACCAGAGATGCCAATGAAATCCATTTTCCACAGGAAAGAGTCCATTCCAGGATGTGGAGGAAACCAAGAGCGGTGCAGTCCTCATCCCAGCCATTATGGCCGGAATGCCCCCCTTTGCCCCCAAGCTGTGCCGGCATTAACTCTGTCAAATGGGGAAGGCGCAGATATAGCAAAAACAAATTGGAGACGCTGTGGAGCAGAGCACAACGTCAGTGAGACCCCGGGTCCACGACCCCTCTGGCAGAGACGCAAACAGAGCTTTCGCTTCAGAGTGACCCATTCATTGTCTACCACAGTGCCGAGAAATTCGGAAAATGTTCCATAACAGAGGAATTCGTAATGGGTGCTGAAACACCACCCTGGTCTCAGAGCTGCCTAATCTGCTGGAACGGAGGACAACATATGCTTCCCCCGGCGGATGTGCACAGTCAAATTCAGTCCCTTCTGGAAATTCAGTCCCACTCGAATTCCAGTGTTTCACAGGTGCGGGTTTGGTCCAGGGCAGGGACTCGGCCAATCTCAAGAGTCCCACAAGCATGAGAGTATTGTTGCTCATCAAGCTTGCAAAGCGTGGAATATCTTGTTCCACCATCAAAAACTGTTGTCCATCAATCGTCACCGGAATGCCAAGACCTGCCGGTCGTTGAATGCTGAGGCTCCGCGGGCACCCCTATCGTGGAATGGGGTCCCAATCGGGTTGAGGCGTCAAGTGTGCATTTGGAAGCCATAGAAGCGTTGTCGGAGGAGGGGGTAGCGATGGCGCCCCCGTGCTAGTGGAGCTCTTTGTGACTGGCATGGCGCTGGACCACAGGATGGCACATTTCAGGAAGTGGCTCGGTTTGGACCGCTCATCACCCAGTAACCCCACAACCCACAGCAAAAGCACGTCCCACTCACAACCCATGTCTATAACCGCCCCTACTTCTGTTACGTGACCTTGTTGACCGGCAGGTGCGGACAACAAGCCTGCTGTGGCACTGCGTCACCAGAACCTGGCCAAGGAGCAGCGGAAACGGAAAGAGCAGACGCAATGGGAGCTGCATGCGTCGGCTGCTGGATTAACTGCTTCCCCCGGTTGTCGTGACCCGTGCCGGTCACGCCTGTTTTGTTGTTGTTTTCGTCACCTCTCTGCCATGTGCACTTTTGTTTATGTTTCTCAGCTGAGCAGGGGCGTCTCCTCCGACGACCGACTCCGCCCGCGTCATCACGAGCGGGAGACCAGCCCACCGGCGCCGCACCTGACATCCATCCACTGACTAATTACACACACTATTTAAGCCACCTACACTGACTGCCCGGCGTCGGATAATTTTCCTGCACTGCTCACGTTCATGACCCTGGTATCGATTGTTCTCTTGTTCATGCATTTTTGCTCTTGCGATCTCTGTGTTCCACGTTTTGCCAGCTATTGCTCGGTCTCTTTTTCTTCCTCGTTTTCTCCAATTGGTTTTCCCTCTTGCCCTTTTGGCAAGCTATTTATGTTGATCGTTTTTCCTTTTCCTTGCCGGTGCAAGCGCTTTTCGTTCCGTCGTTTATCTCCTTCCTGGTGTTAACTTTTCTCCGCCAGCGCTTTGTGTTTTCTCCTGATTTATCGACGGATGTAATGCTAAGATAGATATATTTGCCTTAATTGATGATTGGACTTCCACTATTGTGAATCAATAAACACTCTTTGTTAAACTGATTTTCCTGTGTCCGCGTTTGGAGAGTCCTGCCACCTTCTTCCCAGCGTTTCGCTGGCAAGACCCTGACAGAATTATCCGACCAGAACACGAGTAATCACAGGGTACGTATCTGAACAGCGTATCTCTTGCTACGTACCAGCGAAACTGTCGGCTCAGCCCCAGGCCCTCCACACAACGGTACGCCTCGATCCTTACTGTGTTCCATGCCACAAAGTGCCCAATACGATACGTGGAAGTGTGCTTCTCTTCATTATTTCTATTTTTAGCTCATAATTTTCCTGCTAAAATTTACACCCTGGCCAGGGTCTGTGCTCAAACTGAGCTTATTCACAACTATGTTGTTTATAGCTATAATTTTACACTTCTTATTTCTCATTTCTTTAACCACTAGACCTTTCTTTTCTTTATCCTCTGCACATTTCTCCCGCACTAGTCCCCATTTACATAGTTCCTTTCATTATTTTTTTTCATTTATTTATTTATTTTTTAATACATTTTCGTATGTTCTTTCACAGTGCGGTTACTTTGACATCTTTTAATGTCTTAATCATTATAGAGGCCTCTTGTTTAAACAATAATTGAAACTAACACAGGGACATTTTCCATGACCAACCAGCCAGCAGACCCACACGCACAAGCTTTCTTTAACGACCCCAAAAGCCCCGACCGCTTGGACACAGGCGCACAACACCCATTGTGAGTAAAAGCATCTCACCTAAAGTTCAGCCGGCCGGCTGTTGAACGCCTGCGCCCCAGCACCCTTGAGACCATCAATGGAGCAAGAATCCTGTTTGTGACGCCAAAAATGGGGTATATTTTGTTGTTGATGTGTGGGTCTGGCTCAGCTTCCCTCCGGACAGGTCGCCGAGCATGGCAGAATTGGTGATGGAAAAAAATTCTCTGACACAGCCATTTTGGTTATTTTTGTCACGTGCTGATGTCAAAAGAAGTCTCCCCAAAAAGCAAAAAGGGAAAGGTGTCCCCTCTCTCCGGCCTTCCCTTCTTATCGGGAATGGCCACACCTGATTATTGAAGGATTGTATTATGATTGCTGGCATTATTTTAAACACTTACGGGACAGAAGGTCAATTATTTAATTGAGCAGCTTCATATTTACTGAATATGTTCGACATTGATTAAACAAAAACCATTTATCAAATGAATGTACAGTGCATCGATAAGATTGACTGGGATTGTAGTCATGGTGTTTACTGATGCATTCGTATGCTAAATTTATATGACTTAGTTTAAATGTAAGACCTCAAAATTGCACACATAGTATTTTCATGACCCACACTCTCATTCAGAACAAACAGATTCAGTCTGCTCAGGTCAAACTGATGACAAACCAGATAGCACTTCATGGACAAATACAATAAAACACATTCTCCACATAGGCCATAGAAGATACAAACATATCAAGTTGGGGGAGGACATCACAGGGATGCTATCAAGAAGACCCAAAAATATAATCTGATCTGGGAAAACATACACCACACAATCTGTACACTGACGAGATTACAGGGGAATGTGAGCAGGAGAGACGGAGAGACTGCCTGAGAAGGTCAGCCTTGGACCTGGAACGTGGGCCGGGCCGGGGGAAGGAGAAAGGACGACCGATTCAACCTACATGACCCTTGACATAAAAAGCCTCCTATAAAATGTGAGGCTGGGCTGAGATCAGCGCGCCATTTTTCGATAGTACTCGTCTTGAGTACAGTTTCTCGTCAGATGAAGACAAAGCCGCCCATATATCTGTATTTGTACTATTTCCTGAATGCCAGAAATTTAAGAAACTAAATATTGGAACTCTATTCAGTTGTTGTTGAGTCTTTATTTGACCCTATTCTTCTTGAGTACAAAAAACGATCACGCATTGGAGTAACTTTGGCTTTTAAGATTCATTTACTAAATGTTTCTCATTTTCTCGGTGGCTCAACTCCAACAGTGGATATAAAAGTACACTACATCTGCATAGTTTTGAAACATGATGACATGACAAACTTAATTTCTTTAACAACATTTAAAAACCGGAATAAGTAAAATGTTAAATAATCAGTTCAAATTTTAAACTGGGAAAAAAAACACGGAGTTGACCCCCCACTAATGGTTATTCTTTGGCATTTATTTTCTGCACTGATTTCATTTGGCATCAACAATTGTTCAGCAAACCGGCAAGTAAAAGGCAATATTTAAAAATAAAACGGCAATAACCTTGAACGCATTTCCCCAAACAACCTAATGTTGTGATGCATATTTTTAACGATAGAAAGTCGTTCTTTCCAAAGCAAATGAGAGTAAGACGGGTACAAACCTGCTTTGTGTAGCACAACAGGAGGCTGCTTGTTAACTTCGCCCAGCAGTTGAAAATGTTGCTCGTTCTCTTCTTTTATTCCACAAAGTTCCTCTTTGTACTTGGGTGTCGTTCTAGCACACATTTTCAAATGATAATTCCAAAAAATCCGCACTTGATCTCTGCTTGGCGATGAGTCATGTGCCTCTTTTCGTTAGCGGCTAGCAAGCTAACAAGCTAAGCTAACAAGCTAAGCTAACAAGCTAAGCTAACTACGCCGAAAAGCATCAACGCGCGAAGATGAGTTATCGGGACACAAAGACTTAATGAATTATGTCGTAGTCCTTTAGAGTAGCACTGGACATTCTGTGAGAAATTTACAGTCAGTTCCACACTAAATCAGAAGAATTTAGCGGTGGACTGTTTTTGTTCCGGTGTGGACGGGTCGGTGGATGTGGTTGAGGTCCTTCGGAAGCTGCGCGCTTGCTTATGACGTCATGCTTTAAGCACGTATTTTTCAAATATATTTCTTTGCCTCAGTGTATGTTTTTACCCCTGGCTGTTCTATTTCAATATATATTCTATATAATATTTTAATTCGGTTGATAAAAAAAATAAATAAAAAATAACTAAAATAACGCCACATTGGCGCGTAAGATCTGACGTCACTTCCGCCTTTGCCTCGAGAAGCCGCTGCTACTCCAGCAGTGGGACGTTTAAGTTTCTCCTCCCGAACTTGCAACAATGCTGTGTTTCACTCGGGCTGCGAGATTGTATGAATATAATGTCTGCAAATACTAGCAGTGCTTCTCAATTATTTCACGCCCGCCCCTACCAAGAAGAAAAAGATTCGCGCCCCCCACCACCAATCTTTTTCTGTCTTTGTAGATTGATGTTAGATTGTCAATAAAATATCCCTTAACTAAGCTAAATTGCTAATAAATATAATTTTGAGAATTATTATTGTGAGGATCTCGAAACTCAGTACTCTGTTGTGCAAATATTGATGAGATGATAAATATTTACTAATACGTTTTTTTTAAAATCTTTATTCACAGAAGCAAACCAAACACATTTATGAATACCGAAATCCATGCGATGCATCTAATTTGAAGTACTTAGCACCTGCCATGTCACTCAGGACTTCTTCATGCTTGGGAATCTGATAATGTTCTCTTATATGAAAAAAATCAGTGCCTACCTTCTGCCAGGGAGTTGTGGGAAGGTCAGCTACTAATACGTACATAATATAGAAAACTCAAAAAGAAGAGCCAGGGGGATTTTAAACAAAAATTCTTTGTAAATAACATAAAGCAACAGCTTTAGTATGTTTACGATACGTTTTTTTTAAAATAATTTTATTGTTACTATACGTTTTTTTTAATGGCTACTGTAATGTTCCGTCTTCTATCTTAAGAAGTCACGCAGGTGACGTGATGCTGCAAGCTTGTGTCTCTTTATTTACTGACTTGCATTCTCGTCTATGTGCAGACACACTTGTTCGTCTGGTAACCAAAACACACGTCGGGCAATACTGCTAACTAGTGGCCAATGATATAACTGCTATCATTACATCTCCCTTTCAAACGTTAAACAATGCCTAAGCTTTTTTTTCATTCTTATTATTTTTTATTATTATTATAATAATTTTGTTTTGTTATCAATTATTTTCACTTCTTAACAATATCTATCCATTTTTTATGACAACAAGCAGCTCTACAACAATTTTAGCAACAATCACACAACATTAAACATTTTCAATCAGCCTGTCCGGTTGTCGTCTAACTCTTGTTGATCTTCGAAGAGGTTCAGTAATCCCAGAAATTGCTGGTGGTTTTGGTCTGTGCTCCTTCGATGTATCAACCTGCTTTGCAGCCTCAGCCGTATCAGAAGATTTCTTACAGTCCTCGGGAACCTTCAGAAGACTCCTCCTGTTCCTCCTCACTCTTTGTCCATGCTTTGTTTCCATAATCTAAGATCTCGGTCCGGCTTCGCTGAGGACAGTCGCTTTTCTGTCCCAACAATGAGGTCTCTCGATCCTTAGTGCTCCTCTAAAGGACGTCGACATATTTCATTAAGTCTTTGTGTCCCGATAAACTCATCTTCGCGTGTTGATACTTTTCGGTGCAGTTAGCTTAGCTTGTAAACTAGCTAGCCGCTAACGAAAAGAGGCACATGACTCATCGCCAAGCAGAGATCAAGGGCGGATTTTTTGGAATTATCATTTGAAAATGTGTGAAAGAACGACATCCAAGTACAAAGAGGAACCTTGTGGAATAAAAGAAGAGAACGAGCAACATCTTCAACTGCTGGGCGAAGTTTGCAACCAGCCTCGTGTTGTGCCACTCAAAGCAGGTTTGTACACGTTTTACTCTCATTTGCTTTGTAAAGAACGACTTTCTATCGTTAAAAAATATGCATCACAACATTAAGTTGTTTGGGGAAATGCGTTCAAGGTTATTGCCGTTTTATTTTTAATTATTGCCTTTTACTTGTCGGTTTGCTAAACATTTGTTTATGCCAAATAAAATCAGTGCAGAAAATGTATGCCAAAGAATAACCAATAGTGGGGGGTGAACTCCGTGTTTTTTCCCAGTATAAAATTTGAACTGATTATTTAACATTTTACATTTTCTGGTTTTTATATCTTATTCAAGCAATTCCTTCCGGAAGGAATTTACGTATATACAGTGTATATTTGCATGCTTTTTATGAATGTCTGCTGCTAATGTTATACATTAACGGCTACATTACGCTGCCGCCTCTGTGTGATCGATACCTTTGCTCCTGTAACACTGCAAATTTCCCCATTGTGGGACTATGAAAGGACATCTTTAACTTTCTCTTTAAAAACCTTGTGTTGGTGGTTGTTAAATAATTTTCCATAAGATTAAGATGGTGAAACCAAAATTTAAAAAGTAAATTCTGTAACAATTAAACATTGAATACTAAATTATTCCTAAAACAGTTCAATGAATCTTGAAATTAATAGTGAATTATTGTAGTTTAATGAATACTAAAACGAATAATGAAATATTCAAGTACTTAAATAAATACCCAAATCATTTTCGAACACAATAACAGTTAAGTAATAAAAGAGTGACATGTTTTAATTTAAAATTTACAACCACATCGCAACTTGTCAAAAAAGCCTGTAAAAAGGCAAAGGTGCAAATATGTTGACATAAAGTATCACTTTATCATGTCAACTGTTAATAATAGGGAAATACATTTGAAATACTATCCAACCGACGACATGGTGTCAGATGTATAAACAAAACCAGCAACAAAAGTAAAATTCAATACATCTCTCAAGTTCATATTTGGGAACTAAAATGTTTGTTCATGTGCACACGGTTCAAATCGTACGTTTTTCCAATGTTGAGAAGAAGATAACAATGATTTGCATCGTAAATGGTGACATCTGTCGGTGAGTTGGTGACAGTGCTCCACACAGCCAGCAGCCAATCATATCACAGCGGGGTGTGTCCTGCTCTCCGCTTTCGTGACGAACAGACTGCCATTTTCTCGAAGGAAAAAAACGACGCCATCTTTCATTCGTCTCGTCGAACAAAGAGAAGCTCACGAGTTATCGCCAAGCAGAGATCAAGTGCGGATATTTTGGAATTATCATTTGAAAATGTGTGATAGAACGACACCCAAGTACAAAGAGGAACTTTCTGGAATAAAAGAAGAGAACGAGCAACATCTTCAACTGCTGGGCGAAGGTTGGAAGCAGCCTCGTGTTGTGCTACACAAAGCAGGTTTGTACACGTTTTACTCTCATTTGCTTTGTAAAGAACGACTTTCTATCGTTAAAAATATGCATCACAACATTAAGTTGTTTGGGGAAATCGTTCAAGGTTATTGCCGTTTTATTTTTTAATATGGGGGGGGGGCTAGCAGCGAGAGAGGGTGCACAGAGCTGAAGGAAGCAGGACGGCTGTAAACATGAACAACAATGCCTGCTTTTTCCCTGGTGTCAGTCACCTTTATCTGGTGCAGTCAGCTATTTCAGTCAGCAGCAAATTAAGCTCTCCCAAAGGCCTCAGGGCATTTCAACCTGACACCTCATGTTTCAAAACTATGCTTACAGGTTAATAGAAGGTCACAAAAACATGGACCTCTTAAACAGGAAAACGTGAGTTCA
Source organism: Idiotropiscis lumnitzeri (assembly GCF_059441095.1). Lineage (NCBI taxonomy): Eukaryota > Metazoa > Chordata > Actinopteri > Syngnathiformes > Syngnathidae > Idiotropiscis > Idiotropiscis lumnitzeri. The sequence goes on along the minus strand of NC_142392.1, from coordinate 26,737,739 downwards.
GTGGTAACAGAGTTGTGTCGATGCTGGCAGTTTAGCAGGAAGCCACAAAAACAGATGCACGTCTTGAACCGTGTTTGACAGGAAACCGTTTAGCTCGCATTGAACAGAAGTGTGACCCAAACATGTCTTGTAAGCTGAAACCGTTCGAACAACAGGAAGAGTGTGGACGGACGGGTGTGATAAAGTCAAAGTGTTCATGTTTTTCCATTCTTTATGAGTTTGCATATACAAATTACTTTGCTGTACTTCAATAAAACGCCGCACAAGAGCGGGAACGCTTTTCTCTTTGGCGGACTGCTCCTCGCAAGTGACAAAGACAATCTTGGCTGGGTGATTCATTTGTGAAGGCTTGTCTCGTTTTTGGCAAAAACTCTGACGTATCTTGTTCAAGCAATTCCTTACTGAAGGAATTCTGCCTGACTCTAAAAAATGTGCACACTGCGGCGAAAACATCAATGGTGGTTAATCAATTTTAGTGGATAAAACACAAAATATTAAGTTTTTTAAAAATCAAGTACGTATTGGTCTTATTTATGAACTTTGTACTGGCTTGGTCGGGTGAGAGTCAATGAACCTCGGGTGGCCCTGCACAGTTTTGTGCACGTGCGTAGTTTCACCTCATCCAAACATTTAAAATACATTTAATGCATCCATCCAGGGTTGCTTGGATCTCATCAGTGAACAAGCGCATGCTGCAAGGAATGCATCTGCATCTTTGTCTTACTATGGTCTCAAAAAGGCTGAACGTCACAACCCCCTTTTCTACCTACAAGTCCAGGAACATTTAGTTCTGTCTCTTAATGCAAAAAGAAATACTTTTATTTTACTTGAAGGATTTCTATTCTATCCATGACATTATGTTGCGATGGCCCCCAGTGGTCTGCATCAATATGTTAGGGTCCCACAACAGGTGTTCCATCAGACGCACACAATAGCCTGTGTGTGCTAACTTCAGCTCGCTTCCAGAAACTTCTGTGACTATGTCAGGAATGAAATCGGGCATCGGCCGCAACGTGCTTCCTTTTTAAATGCTCGTTTATCACAGTTGTGCTGCTCGGAAAGGGAGGTTTACATCGTAGGACGTAATTTTGTGAAATGTCCCCATGGTCCGGTCCAAATCGGGGTCGCACGCATTAATCCGTGTGCAGCAGGCTCAAGTCAAGTTAGCACTGTAGAAAATAGGACAAAGTCGCCGCATGAGCTTTGACTTGACCAAACCAAATTTGTCTTTCTGTGTCCTGCAGACGTCAGTGAATATGATCTCTGTTCTGTGAAAGAGAAGCCAGACTGGACTCACATCAAAAAGGAGGAGGAAGAAGAGGAGATCAACAAGTCACCAGTGAACGTTGTCCCTATAAAGACTGAAGATGAAAACAAGGACAACAGAGGGGCGAAGCCTACAAGCAGCAGTTCAAGTCGTCACGTGACAACAGAAGATGACGAAGACCACTGGGCGCCATCACAAGCACATAATGAGGACACATTATCAGACGCTCATGATGATAATGATACGAATGATGATGATGCTGATGATGGGCAAGCCAAAGGTGAAAGGGCATGTCACACTGACAGTTGGGTATGTACTCACTGTGGGAAATCATTAACTTCAAAATTCTCTTTAAAACAGCACATAAGAACACATAGTGGAGAAAAACCTTTTTCCTGCTCAATTTGTGGCAAAAGCTTTTCTGTAAAGTCACATTTAACAAGCCACACAAGAACACACAGTGGTGAAAACCCTTTTTCCTGCTCAGTTTGTGGCATGAGTTTTGTTCATAAGTCAAATGTAAAAAGGCACACAAGAACACACACTGGAGAAAACCCTTTTTCCTGCTCAGTTTGTGGCCTGAGTTTTGTTAATCAGTCAAATGTAAAAAGGCACACAAGAACACACACTGGAGAAAACCCTTTTTCCTTCTCAGTTTGTGACAAGCGTTTCTCTCGAAAGTCAATTTTAACATGTCACACAAAAGCACACATTGGTGAAACACCTTTTGCTTGCTCGGTTTGTGGAAAATTCTTCTCTGAGAAGTCTCAGGTAACAAGACACACAAGAACTCACAGTGGAGAAAAGCCTTTTTCCTGCTCAGTTTGTGGCAAGAGTTTCTCTCAAAAGTCAAATTTAACAAAACATAGAAGAACACACACTGGAGAAAAACCTTTTTCCTGCTCAGTTTGTGGCAAAAGCTTTTCTGTAAAGTCAACTTTAAAATATCACACAAGAACGCACAGTGGAGAAAAGCCTTTTTCCTGCTCAGTTTGTGGCAAGAGTTTCTCTCAAAAGTCAGATTTAACAAAACATAGAAGAACACACTCTGGAGAAAAACTTTTTTTCTGCTCAGTTTGTGGCAAAAGCTTTTCTGTAAAGTCAACTTTAACATATCACACAAGAACGCACAGTGGAGAAAAGCCTTTTTCCTGCTTAGTTTGTGGCAAGAGTTTCTCTCAAAAGTCAAATTTAACAAAACATAGAAGAACACACTCTGGAGAAAAGCCTTTTTCCTGCTCAGTTTGTGGCAAAAGCTTCCTCCGTAAGTCAACGTTAACAATCCACACAAGAACACACAGTGGTGAAAAACCTTTTTCCTGCTCAGTTTGTGGCAAGAGTTTCTCTCTAAAGTCACAATTAACAGCGCACTCAAGAACACACCGTGGTGAAAAACCTTTTTCCTGCTCAGTTTGTGGTGAAAGCTTTTCTATAAAGTCAAGTTTAACAAGCCACACAAGAAAGCACGCTGTAGTAAAACCCTTTTCCTGCTCAGTTTGTGGCAAGAGTTTCTCTCAAAATTCACAGTTAACAAGCCACACAAGAACGCACAGTGGAGACAAGCCATTCAGTTGCAGCGTTTGCGCTAAAAAATTCTTCACTAAACGTAGTGCTGAGAGACACGATTGTGCTGGTGAGAAAAGCAGCGATCCTTGAAGATTAAAAAAATGAAAGAACCGACTCTTTGTGGTAAGATGTAAATGTGATTTTGAATAAAATGTCAATTTAATTTTGCAAACCTCTTTTATTGACACTAAGCCAATGTGATCAGTGTCAGAAGAAGCAATGTGTCTGAGTGATGATGATTTGTTTTGGTGTTTACATCAAACATTATGAATATGATTGCCTTTGCCTGGAACAACATTTTTTAACATTATGCTTTTCAGTTGTCTTTTTAATCGTACTTAATGGAAAAGGTGTGAGAAGAAATGGTGCTTATGAAATCGTTGCCTTCCACAATCATCAATAAAATCACTTGTTCCACTTGCTCAACTGGCCTTCATTATGCTGTGTAAAAAGGTGAAAAACTGAACTAGAAGTTGAACTATAAAAAGAACCAGACAGAGAAACGCAAATCGTCTCAGTTTCTCTCAACGGCAGTTAAGTTGAATACGTTTTTCAAGTTCGTATTTGGGAACTGTCAGAGAAGTTTCTGCAAAACAACCGGACAAGCCTTCTGACTGTACAACTGAATCAACCAGCCAAGATTGTCTTTGTCACTTGTGAGGAGCGGTCCGCCAAACCTCTCAGTGAGAAGGCCCAGAGAAAAGTTTTCCCACTCCTGTGCGGCGTTTTATTGTAGCACAGCAAAGTGTGACCCACGAAATATGTGGTCACAGTTTGGTTCATTTGGGATGGTTGATGTGAAGGGAAATCCATTTTCCAGGTTGATTTGAAACATGTGCGTGTTTCGACAGCAGAGGGCAGTAAAGGAACAGCACAGTACCAGCGATGTGATTGTATCTTCACAACAAGCTGCAGTAAAGTGGCGTTGTGTCGTAGTTTCTATGAGTTCGCGATTCTACGGAGCCCCTTAGGGGACACGGAAGAGAAAAAAAAAACTTTGCGTTCCCTCGCAAAATCTTTGCGTTCCCTCGCAAAGTTTGCGGGAATGCAAAGTTGTTTAGTTTTTTCTTCGAGTGAATGTTTTTTTTTTTAATGCGCGTTTATGTACTTCCGGGTCATCTTCCGTGTAAACAAACGCAGCAAAGATGGCGTGTGTTCACCCGTGGGCGAGTTTAATTGAATTTTACTTTGAAATTGGCTTGAAATACAAAGAAATAAAATCAGTTCTGGATATTAAGCACGGTTTTCAAATAAGTGAAAGACATCTGAAGCGAGTGCTAAACAAAAAAGGATTCTTTCGTCGTAAAACGTTCACTGACTTGTACGGAGCCCCTTCGGGGACACGGAAGAGAAAAAAAAAACTTTGCGTTCCCTGCAAAGATTGCGTTCCCTCGCAAAGTTTGCGTTCCCTGGCAGACTTTGCGAGGGAACGCAAAGTTGTTTAGTTTTTTCTTAGAGTGAATGTTTTTTTTTTAATGCGCGTTTATGTACTTCCGGGTCAGTTTGCCTACCCTTGCCTTGAATGCGCGGCTGTTCAAGAGACGACAGTACGTTGGAGGCGGCACTAATCATGGAGGAGGGCTTGGAACGTTTCTTGCGGTCAAGAGATGTCCCTCACGGTGACATTATGCGCATGAAAAGCGACAAGCAACATACAATTCACTCTAACATAATTCCTTAATAATAGCAATATGGGTCCCTACTGTTAACTTTCTGTTTTGCATAATACTAGCGTGCAAACTGTTTACCTCTTGAGTGGCAAGAAAAGCATAAATTTGATTGACTATTATTTTAGTAACTATTTTTTAGTAACATAGAGGTAAAAATACAGTGTGAACTTAACTGGGGGAGGGGTGAAGCCAGCATTTCTATCTAGTCTAGCTGCACTGTTAATGCTCTTATAGTATTGAAGATATTTAACACAAATTAAAAACTACGTTACAAAAATAGTAAATGTACTGCCACTTCCAGATGTTTAATATTGAATACATTTAATTATGACTGCTGTGTGCCATTACTCATGTGAATATATACAAAATACGTTATTAAGTAAGTAAACATTGCAAGTATTTATTCTCATATTTCATATTTGCAGGTTGACATGGCAGTAATTTCGCTTTTGACTGACGAGCAATTGGGCAAATATATCACTTCCTACGGTGATCGAGTAGCTGTCCTTTGCTTTTGTCGACAGAAAATGCCCAGTGCTGATAATGAAACTCTCATACAGACATTAAGGGACAAAATAAGATCAAGGAAAAAAGGTGTACTGAGTGGAACTCCAGGTGTGCTCCAAAACCACGACAGGGGAATGGCAAGAGAAAAAAAAAAAATTCTGCGGAAACGAGTTGCAGGAAGATTGAAATAGGATGGCTCCATTTTTATGGCAATGAATACCATCAAGTTAGGACAACCAATGGTGGAGGAACAAGGCATGCCATTATGGAAAAAACAGCAACTGTTGCTCAGATTTTGGAATTGGGAAAAGAGTTATTTTTCCCAGATGGAAGCTCAACCAAAGGATCAGTTGGTGACTTTACTTTTGAGGTATGTGACTTTAATGTCAAGTGGATGAACACAGTGAAGATACTTTATCTGTCACCAACATGAAGGGAGGACTTTCACAGTTGAATGAAGATGGATCTCACCTTGACGGAGGTGATCTGTATAGAAATGTACTGGATCACGGACACTCATCTGACAGTGACGTAGGCGAACAGGTTTGTGCCAGTTGATGCATTATTTGTTATGCTCGATTTAAGTAAAACAGAAGTGAAGTCTTTTTGCTACTCAAAAAACAAAAACATGTGTGCCAACAATGAACATGTTTGCTAAAAAATGCATCACAAACACTGAGGGAAAATTCACAGCTATTTAATACTATTTCTAATGTGTTTTATCCTAATCTGTAGTGTTTGCCCAGCATTTAATCAGAATAAAGTGCTTACCATTAGATGATTTTAAATTGTTGCAGACAATTGTTTTAGAGTTCACTGTATTTGTTGCAGAGTTTGCAATTACAAGCAAGGTGTGGCGGTTCGGTGAACCGAGTGGAGTGAAAACAGGACCCAAAAGCAAGCGTGGAGAGGAGAGGAGGTTTTATTGGTATGATAGGAGGGGAAGCAGCGAGTTCGGGAGCCGGGGAAGGGTGGCTGGTGGAGGAGCGACGCGACAGGGCAGACGAGCCTGCAGCAGCGGGAGAAGGCGGGCCGGTGACGGCGCAGCGGGAGGCAGACAGGCGCTGTGGCGGGAGGAGCGCGGGCGAGGAGATCGGCGAGGCAGGGAAGATGCCGGCGAGGAGGCGGAAGCGGTGAACGGCAGGCAGGCAGGGTAGGGGCGGCCAAGGTGCAGGCGGCGGTCAGGAACTCGACGGTAGGCAGCAGAGGAGCGGGCTCGGACGGGCGCTGGGCGGCTGGAGGGAGAACGAGGACATTCAGAGGTTAACGACGAACGCATGTCACGGCAACCAGGCGAGAGCAAGGTGAACGACGACATGAGCCAGGTGCCACGGTTGGTCACGGGATAATCCGGCGTCTGGCTCCTGGCAGCGCTGAGCTTTAACCCTGCGGTGATTGCTGTTGATGAGCTGCAGGTGCGCAGGAGCCGACGCCCTCTCAAGCCGGAGGCGTGCCTGGCTGGAAACTGCCGGAGACCTGAAAACAACAATAACCTCGCCAGGCCCCACAAACCCGAACCCCCACACAAGGTTAAACAAACAACGACGACTTTCTGAGAGTGGGAGAGCAGAAGAGGCAGGAAAATCCCAACCATCTTCTTCAACCTCAACAGCAAATAATGAAACAAACATTGGCCAGGGGAAGGAGTCAGACGTCAACACAAACGGACAGGATGCAGTTTGGATTAATCTCCCAAATTCTAAAGACTTCCCCTGATGCTTGCTTTGAAATTATGGACATGACCAGAGCAGTTCCGAATGGATTCTCACAAACAGAGATGGAGTACAGCTCCCCCGACACTTTTGAAGAAGCAGATACAGTTGAATGGGATCCAGAGGACAGCCTTGGGAGAATATATCAAGATGAGTCTGTAGTAATTGTTGGGGTAAGGTAGAAATACTAATGCAGGTTTTAAATCATTTGAAAGAGTGGATTAATCTGCTAATTAAAGTCTGTACATTTCATACTGTCATACTTTTCTTTTTCTGAAATATATTGAGATTTTGGGGGCGTTATAAAAATATGTAAAATTCCATTTTAGAAAGACTCAGTATACAGTAAATAACAGCGTAATAAATTGTTTGACAAGGCCATTAACTTGAGGTTTAACGAATAATACGTTTGTCATTTAATACATTGTGTTCAATTAATTCTTCAGAGTTCTGGGATGTAGGTGGGACCGAACAGGCTTCACAACCTCCTCTCCCTCCTGCTGCTAATGACCTGCCTTCGCAAGTTGGACAGTCCACTCAACAAGAGGTGACTGCACAGGTAGGCTCCATTGCAAATTACCCCAAACACACTCTCTAAACTACTGACTTATTTTACACAACTGTTAAGTAATATAATATCGTATTTTGTCATTTAATGGTCCTACAGTTTACATTTACAGTTTCAGGGATTGAGGGGAACATTATCATGGAGAAGCAGCATTCAGTTTTTGTGCGACGTCACATATATAAAACATACTTCCAGAGAATTGCAAGAATGCTTAAGGTGTGAATTTCTTGAAAACAAAAATATAATTTCGGAAATGTTTGTTGTTAAATAATCTGAAGCAACACTTTAATTTTAATCCTTAACATAAATTTTAAGTTGACTATTTATAGTAGTTCTGTTGGTTTTTGGGAGGTAGGGGCCAGGTCAGAGGTACAACCATTCGATTCCCACTCCATCCAATCATGTGTCCTCCACAGCCACTCACATTAATGTATGGCTTGGTGTGAATGTTTGGTGGTGGTCGGGAGGGGTCGTAGGCGCACACTCGCAGCTACGCTTCTGTCAACCTGCCCAGGGCAGTTGTGGCAAATACGTAGTTTAACACCACCATCGTGTGAATGCATGAGTGCATGAATAATGTATTCATTGTGAGCACTTTGAGTGTCTGGTAATTGTCCAGAAAAGCGCTATATAAATATGATGCATTATTATTATTGTTAGGTTTTTACTTGCATTATAGGACACATAGGATCAGGCATTATTTTGATACTCACACAATTATCGTCAAAGTTCATTTCACATTTCACCTTTGCTTTGTTGACTAAACAGTATTTTTGTTGTTTGAATGTTTATTCTTTCAGGACAGTGGACCAAATCAAACGCAAGACGTGCTCTCAATTTCAAGCAGTCTCCTGTCCCCGACAACCTCACCTGACAACCATAGCGATCCAAGGACTACATGGCATGCATCGATTTGTAGGATAAAGATTGTTGATGATCTTTTGTCAGTGTTTATGGACAGTAGTATAATGGAATTCAATTTAAAGATTAAGTTTGTAAATGAAAAAGCTATTGATGATGCTGGCGTGTCAAGGGAAGGTTACACTGCATTCTGGGAAAAATTTCTTGAACAGTGTGAGGGGGAAACAGAGCGGGTTCCAAGGCTGAGGCCAGATTTTTGTGAGGCTGAATGGCAAGCGGTTGGCCGGATCTGGGTGAAAGGGTTATTAGACCATGGTGTCATGCCAGTGAGGCTATCAAAAGCTTTCATGTTAGCCTGCATCCATGGCATTGACTCAGTTGATGTAGACATCCTTACATCATCATTCCTTAACTACCTTCCTCCCATTGAGAGATCAGCAGTTGAGAAGGGCCTCCAGGGCACAATAGAGGAAAGTGATGAAGAGGACTTGCTTGATGTATTTACAAGAATGGGTTCCCATTTCCTCCCACCAAAGACTAGCTTACAGCCTGCCATTCAAACATTGGCTCATAAAGCCCTTCTACAAGAGCCCAAGTTTATACTTGATTGTTTCGCCACAATAATGATACTTGTGCATCACAAATTACCAGATAAGCGAAGTGTGTTGTCCCTGTATGACTCCAAGAAGGCCACAGGCAAAAAAGTGTTGCAACTGCTTAAAACAACAAAGATGGTGATGTCTCAAGGAGAGCAAGCAACCTTTAACTATCTCCAACGTTATGTAAAAAATGCTGATCAAACCAAAGCTGAAAAAATCCTGCGTTTCTGGACTGGTTCCTCTGTCATCTGTGTTGACAACATTCTGGTATGCTTCAATAGTGAAAGTGGACTGAACAGAAGGCCTGTTGCCCATACCTGTGGAGCCACACTTGAAGTACCATGCACATACAGCTCTTACCCTGAATTCCGCACAGAGTTTGACAACATTCTGTCCAGTAACTACTTAGAAATGGACATTCTTTAAATCTGACACCATGCAGAGAGTAGGCTTTTCTGTTTGTACATTAATACACTGCCATAGTTTCCACATTTTCTGCTCCACTTATTTTTATGATGGTTCCATGTTAGATGGAGCACTATCTTATTTTTGTGTGAGAAGCGGGGTTCATCGTGGATTGTTCACCAGACCAGGACCAGGAATGTTGGAGCACATGGAGAAAACCCACATGGTCAAGAGAACATGCCAAATGCCACGCAGAAGGCTGAAGACTGGATTTGAGCATGCAACTTTTTAAGTGGATGTGATAACTTCTCATCCTGTGCTGCAGTTATATACATTTGATTTGATTAATTTAGCTTTGAAAAAGGCATGTTGTACGAGTGATCATCACATTCCACAATTTTGAGGTCCTTTTGTGTGTGAAGTTGGCTTGTTCTTCCGATGATTGCATGGCTGTTCTACAGGTACTCCGGCTTCCCTCCAAATTCCCAAAAGTTCCCTAATTAAGGTCCGTTGAAGTTTCTAAATAATAATTAAAAATAATAATTGGGGGAAAAAAGATGTCCCAAGACTCACAACACTTTTTTTAAGACCCAGAGTTGCCCATCAAGGGTCGAATGGTTAATTGCTGTTGATATGTAGTGTTCATACATTCTAAATTGTTAAAAAAATATTTGCTCTGTTACGAGAGTTTTTCCAGTTGCCATTCCATTTGCATCCAAAGGCTGTTCGTGAACAGATATCCTAACGTTGCCTTTCTGTCAGGTAAATTGATGTTTGTAAGAATTTGTGATTGCTAATAAAATTTGTTCTATTTCAGTGTAACATATTGCATTTTTTAAACACATGACACCACCTGCTGACCAAAGCAAGGAGTGACAATTATGTCATCATCTTTAACAGGCAAGTTTCTAAAATCTCAATTAGGATAATACAATACTACTTTATTTAAATAGCGCATTCCACAACAGCTGTCTGCAGAAATATTATTTAACATGCAGTTAGGTTCAGAAATTGTGGCTGAAGTCAGTGACCAAGACAGAAAGTGTATGTCATATTTTAATTTGAATGTAAAAGAAAATATGGATACTGTTAAAAAGGTCAGGTTGTTTTGTAGTATGCCGTTGTAGCACCCTCTGGTGGCTCGCCTGTTCATACAATTGAATTTTAGATGGGCATGTTTTTAGCCACCTATTTTAGGACCCACGAAAGGTAACAGACAAGGGATGTACAGTCATTCTCTCCGAAGCCATCCAACCACAAGGTGTGCGTGCATTAGCATAAACCACACACACAAACACATCCATATCGAAACAAATTAAAGATTACATGGACCAAACTGGTTTGATTATTCCTCTTCTGGACAATATTGTGTTCTAACTGGACATACTGCAGCGGTTATCAACTCCTGAAAATCATTCCTACAAGCAAATATTTTACATGGTCCTTCGAGCCGGATTCGATAATTACTGCAGACAACGATGTCCTCTCAGGAAGAAGTACAAACCAGACCTAAACGTTTAACTCACCCTCCACACTACTTAAAAGACTATGATGTTACAACTGAACATCACAAGAATGACTCTGAACATACTCAACTAATGGAATCTGTAAATGAACAAGAATTTTCTGAAGACAGTCCAGCGGAAGAGACCATAATCTCCTGTTTGACATACGATCAGTCAATACAACCACCAAATAATCAAGAAGCAGTACAAATGAGTGGTGAAAACAGTCTTAGAAAAAAGGAGTCATCACGCCAATGTCGTCGTGAGTCTTCAAGTCCACGTCAGCATCGCCGTGAGTCTTCAAGTCCACGTCAGCATCGTCGTGAGTCTCCAAGTCCACGTCAGTATCGTCGTGAGTCTTCAAGTCCACGACAGCATCGTCGTGAGTCTCCAAGTCCACGTCGTCGTAAGTCTTCAAGTCCACGTCATCGTCCTCATCCACACCGTCGTGAACCTCCAAGTCCACGTCATCTTCATCAGCAACACCGTCGTGAGTCTTCAAGTCCACGCCAACGCCGTCGTGAGTCTTCAAGTCCACGTCAGCATCGTCGTGAGTCTCCAAGTACACGCCGTCGTAAGTCCTCAAGTCCACATCAGCATCGTTGTGAGTCCACAAGTCCACGTCAGCATCGTCGTGAGTCTTCAAGTCCACATCAGCATCGTCGTGAGTCCTCAAGTCCACGTCAGCATCGTCGTGAGTCCACAAGTCCACGTCAGCATCGTCGTGAGTCTCCAAGTCCACGTCAGCATTGTCGTGAGTCTTCAAGTCCACGTCAGCATCGTTGTGAGTCCACAAGTCCACGTCAGCATCGTCGTGAGTCCCCAAGCCCACGTCATCGTCATCAGCAACACCGTCGTGAGTCTTCAAGTCCACACCAACGCCGTCGTGAGTCTTCAAGTCCACGTCATCGTCCTCATCCACACCGTCGTGAACCTCCAAGTCCACGTCATCGTCATCACCAACACCGTCGTGAGCCTTCAAGTCCACGCCAACGCCGTCGTGAGTCTTCAAGCCCACATCATCATCGTCATCGTGAGTCTTCAAATGCACAACAGCACCGTCGTGACTCTCCAAGTCCACGCCAACGTTGGTGTAAGTCTCCAAGCCCACGTCTCCGTGCTCATCAACATCGTCGCGAGTCTCCACGTCCACGTCAGCATCGTCGTGAGTCTCCGTGTCGACGCCGTCGTGAGTCTCCAAGTCCACGCCGTCGTGAGTCTCCGCGTCCACGCCTTCGTGAGTCTCCAAGTCCATGTCGTCGTGAGTCTCCAAGTCCACGCCGTCGTGAGTCTCCAAGTCCACGTCGTCGTCCTCATCAACCTCGTTGTGAGTCTTCAAGTCCACGTCAGCACCGTCGTCCACATCATCGTCGTCGCGAGCCTCCAAGTCCGCGCAGCCACCGTAGTGAAGCTTCAAGTTCGCGTCAACATCTTCGTGAGTCTGCAAGTCCTCACTATCACCGTCGTGAACTTTCAATTTCACACCATTGCCAGCGTGACCATGAGTCTCAGAATCTACGTGAATGCCGTCATGAACTCACCCAGCAGCGTAATAGACAGTATTATTCTCACCACCAGCATCACTATGAGTCAGGCGATCAAAGACGAATCATGTCCACCTACATTGATTCAAGCTACAACCCACAAAGTGATGGTCCAGAGAACAGATATGACCCCCCTAGATACAATACACGCCAACGTACATTTTCACCACCTCGTGGTGAACCAACATATCGAGGGCCAACTCCTACTATTCCCCATTTTGTAAATGAAGACCCACGAGAGTTCACACGTCTTAGGGTCGCACTCGATAATCTCCTGCCACGGGATGCGACAGAACAATTTAAATACCAGATTTTACTAGATCATCTCAGGCTAGAGGAGGCACTACTTATAGCCGATTCGTACTGTAGCAGTCGTTATCCATACAGTGACACTATGGATGCTCTTAATGAACAATACGGTCAGCCCCATCAGTTAGCACTGAAGCGTATCGCCCAGCTTATGGACGAACCGAACATCAAGAGCGGTGACATAAAATCATTCCGAAAGTTTGCTCTAAAGGTTCAGGCCCTAGTGGGAATGCTGGACCAGTTGGGCGACATAGGCCAAACGGAGCTAAAATGTGGATCACATGTCACCCGAGTATTAACTAAGTTGCCGCATCATCTCAGAGCAGACTTCAAGAGACATATTAACCCTCTTAGAACCCCCATCCCTACCTTAGTACACTTATCAGATTGGCTCGAATACGTAGTCAGGGTACAAGACGATAGTATGCAGTCCCCCCAAACCGCCAGCAGAGACCGCCCTTTCACCAAGAAAGAGCAAGCACTAGGGGTTAGGCCTAGAGGTACATTTGCCCTCCTTGGTAGTGATCATAATCAAATAGAAAGCACAACAGTTACATGCGAACCCGAAGAAACTACAATAGAACCAAAGAAATTCTGCCCATTCTGTAACACCACTCAACACTATCTAAACCAGTGTACAAACTTTAAGATTCTCACAAAAGAGCAAATTAATAACTGGATTAAGACATACAAGAGGTGCTGGAGATGTGGGCGTAACCATTTCTCATCACAATGCACTTTAAAGGCAAGATGTAATAAATGCAAAGGGAAACACTTGGAAGTGCTTCATGAGGTAAATGCCGGTGAATTTCCCACTCCCACATCCATCCATCCGATCATGGCCGACAGCTCCCGTGCAATAAATTCTACCGCCGAAACACTCTATGTGGACAGACCAATTGGACACAATAAAGTGCTGCTCAAAATTATTCCTGTCACCCTGAGACATGGAGATGCATCACTCGACACCCATGCTGTGCTGGATGATGGATCGGAGCGTTCTTTTCTACTTCACGAGGCAGCTCAAGCATTAGGTATCCTGGGGAGCCCGGAGGACTTACACCTGCGCACTGTCCGGCAAGATGTCTGTATCATTCATGGTGCCTCTATGTCATTCACAGTGTCCTCAGCGACCAATCCCAATTAAAAATACCAAATACAAGATGCCTTTACAGCTAAAGAGCTAGCTCTAGGAAGTCATTCCTACCCAGTAGCCGCCCTCAAGACGAAATATCATCACCTGAGAGAGTTGCCAATCCCAGAAATAAATAATGCACAACCACTGCTCCTAATAGGGTCGGACCATCCACACCTCATCCTACCAACAGAGCGTGTCCGGCGCGGACCACTTGACGGTCCAGCTGCAATCAAGACAGCGATGGGCTGGACCCTGCAAGGCCCTTCCAGGTACCTGAAGCATTCCCCCCACTCCGCGCAATGCCATTTCACCTCCACTCAGCCACCCCAAGCCAATCTTCTTACTCATGTCGAACGTTTATGGCAGTTGGACATCTTGCCTTATCGAAGTGAGAGGGTGGTTACCAGGTCCAGGGATGACACTGAAGCACTCGAGACGTTATCCCAAAAACCTGTCAAGGTTGACGTAAATGATGCCTCCAGATATGCCACACCCTTGTTGTGGAGAAAGAATCTGCCACAGCTGGTCGCACCCAAAGAAGCTGTTCTACCCCATTCACGCAGTATGGAAAAAAGGTTAACAAAGGATAATAGTAAGTTGATAGCTTATAAAAACGAGATCAACAAGCTACTCACCTTGGGATACATCAAGAAAATCACACCTGACGAAGTCGATTCCAGCGAAGGTTGGTACATTCCCCATCACACGGTAACGCACAATGACAAAAACCGAATTGTGTTTAACTGTTCATTCAAGTATAAAGGACTATCACCGAATGAACATCTGCTGCCCGGCCCCAGACTCACCTCAAGTCTTTTGGGGATCTTGTTGCGGTTCAGAAAGAATATGGTGTCCATTAGCAGCGACATAAAGGGAATGTCCCACCAGATACATCTCCTTCCCGAAGATCAGTCATACCTGAGATTTCTCTGGCGGAACACAGTGACTGAACCCCCTGAAGTGTACCAGTGGTTAGTTCTGTCGTTCGGAACCGTCTCAAGCCCTTGCTGTGCTACGTTTGCTTTGCAAACTCATGTGACAAATAACAGTCAACCTAATGAAGATGTGCGTGCGGCAATTGAGCGTTGTTTCTACGTAGACAATTGGCTGAAAAGTTTACCATCAGTCGAGAAAGCTAAGTCACTAGCCAACAAACTACGAGATTTGCTGGCAGAAGGTGGATTTGAACTCAGGCAGTGGGCAACCAGTCACCCAGAAACGCTTGAACACCTTCCCGTTGAGTGCGCATCGGAAAGTACAAAACTTTGGGTCACTCAAACCCATCATGACCCATCTGACATCGCAGATCCCGATCCCATTACACCAAATACACTCTTGACGGGGCGGCAAGATTCATCTCTGCCACAGGTGGTGTACCCCGAATCCGATCTTCTGAGCAGGAAGCGTTGGAGACATAGTCAAATTCTCGGTGACCAGTTTTGGAAATGCTTCACACAAAATCACCTGCCCGCCTTACAAACTCGTAACAAATGGACAGAGGACAAGGATGACCTCAGGGTCGGAGCTGTGGTGATGTTGGCGGACCCACAGTCTCAGAGAGCCCTTTGGCTTGTCGGAATAGTTAAGACTACTATACAGGGAAGAGACAATAGGATCCAACCGGCAGAGGTTCGCGTGAATGACAAAATTTTCGCAAGACTGATGTCTCGCCTCATAAAGTTGCCCGCCTTTCCACCAGAAGAAGACAGCCAACTGGCTTCAAGTGATACAAATCTGCTTCTCAGATTTGGGGGCGGCTGTTAAAAAGGTCAGCTTGTTTTGTAGTATGCCGTTGTAGCACCCTCTGGTGGCTCGCCTGTTCATACAATTGCATTTTAGATGGGCATGTTTTTAGCCACCTATTTTAGGACCCACAAAAGGTAACAGACAAGGGATGTACAGTCATTCTCTCCGAAGCCATCCAACCACAAGGTGTGCGTGCATTAGCATGTAAGTGACCCAACATAAAATATCCTTTTTTGTGGGAAAGCGATTTGTTTGTGGGCCTTTCAGCTAATGTTGCTTGTGCTGTTTTGTTGATTTGTTATGGTTATGACTACGGCAATTAATGTTGTGTCGATGAGGCTTTCCATTGTATCCGCTCATGTTTTCTTTTTATTTGCTCCACAGAAACCACACACACACATACACACATCCATATCGAAACAAATTAAAGTTTACATGGACCAAACTGGCTTGATTATTCCTCATCTGGACAATATTGTGTTCTAACTGGACATACTGCAGCGGTTATCAACTCCTGAAAATCAGTCCTACAAGCAAATATTTTACAACGACTAAACACATTCTCCACATAGGCCATAGAAGATACAAACATATCAAGTTGGGCAGGGGAGGACGTCACAGGGACACTATCAAGAACACCAAAAACATAACAATTTCATCTGTGAAAACATAGACCACACAATCTGTACACTGACGAGATTACAGGGGAATGAGAGACGGAGAGACTGCCGCCTGCCTGAGAAGGTCAGCCTTGGACGTGGAATGTGGACCGGGCCGGGGGAAGGAGCAAGGACGACCGATTCAACCTACATGACCCTTGACATAGAAAACCTCCTAGAAAATGTGAGGCTGGGCTGAGATCAGCGCGCCATTTTTCGATTGTGCTCGTCCGAGTACAGTTTCTTGTCAGAATAAGAAAAAGCCGCCCAGATATCTGTATTTGTACTATTTCCTGAACTCCAGAAATCAAAGAAACTAAAATATCGAAACTGTAATCAGTTGTTGTTGAGTCTTTATTTGACCCTATTCTTGAGTACAAAAAACGAACACGCATTGGAGTAAGTTTGGCTTTGAAGATTCATTAACTAAATGTTTCTCATTTTCTCGGTGGCTCAACTCCAACAGTGGATATAAAAATACACTACATCTGTCAGCATAGTTTTGAGACATGACAAACTTAATTTCTTTCACAACGTATAAAAACTGGAATATGTAAAATGTTAAATAATCAGTTCAAATTTTAAACTGGGAAAAAAAACACGGAGTTTACCCCCCACTAATGGTTATTCTTTGGCATCCATTTTCTGCACTGATTTCATTTGGCATAAACAAATGTTCAGCAAACCGGCAAGTAAAAGGCAAGATTTAAAAATAAAACGGCAATAACCTTGAACGATTTCCCCAAACAACCTAATGTTGTGATGCATATTTTTAACGATAGAAAGTCGTTCTTTACAAAGCAAATGAGAGTAAAACGTGTACAAACCTGCTTTGTGTAGCACAACACGAGGCTGGTTGCAAACTTCGTCCAGCAGTTGAAGATGTTGCTCGTTCTCTTCTTTTATTCCACAAAGTTCATCTTTGTACTTGGGTGTCGTTCTTGCACACATTTTCAAACGCCAATCTCAACAAATCCGCACTTGATCTCTGCTTGGCGATAACTCGTGAGCTTCTCTTTGTTCGACGAGACGAATGAAAGATGGCGTCGTCTTTTCAGAGTCGCACTGAAAGAATTTCCTCCGAGAAAATGGCAGTCTGTTCAGCACGAAAACGGAAGAACAGGACACACCCCGCTGTGATTTGATTGGCTGCTGGCTTTGTAGAGCACTGTCACCAACTCACCGACAGATGTCGCCATTTGCGATGCAAATCATTGTTATCTTCTTCGAAACAGAGAAAAAACGTAAGATTTAAACCGTATGCACATGAAGAAACATTTTAGTTCCCAAATATGAACTTGAGAGATGTATTGAATTTTACTTTTGTTGCTGGTTTTGTTTTCACATCTGACACCATGTTGTTGGTTGGATAGTATTCCAAATGTATTTCCCTGTTATTAACAGTTGACATGATAAAGTGATACTTTATGTCAACATATTTGCCTTTTTACAGGGTTTTTCACCAGGTTGTGATGTGATTGCGAATTTTAAATAAAAATATGTCACTCTTTTATTACTTAACTGTTATTGTGTTTGAAAATGATTTCGGTATTTATTTAAAGTACTGTAATATTTCATTATTCGTTTCAGTATTTATTAAACTACAATAATTCACTATTAATTTCAAGATTCATTGATCTGTTTTAGGAATAATTTAGTATTCAATGTTTAATAGTTACAGTATTTACTTTTTAAATTTTTGTTTCACCATTTTGTTCAATCTTAATCTTATGGAAAATTATTTTGCAAGCACCAACACAAGGTTTTTAAAGATAACGATAAAGATGTCCTTTAATAGTCCCACAATGGGTAAATTTACAGTGTTACGACAGCAAAGATATAGATCACACAGAGGCGGTGGTGCAATGTAGCCGTTAATGTATGACATTAGCAGCAGACATTCAGAAAAAGCAAACCTATGCGAATATAAACAGTATATACGTAAATACACAAATCCCCCTGAATATACACACTTACATCCCACAACATATACAAGTGTAAGGAAACACTCCGAATGTCTGTCTATGGTACAGAGGGAAAATTAATAAAGTGCTGCAATGATAAAAAATCCTGCTGTCATAACCCGTGTCGGTCATGTCAGTGTTTTTGTTATTATTTTCTTCACCTTCCTGCCATGTGCTCATTCTGTTTATTTAGTCAGCTGAGTGGGGCGTTCCCTCCAGCACTCGTTCCCCACCAGCCACGCACCTGTTCCCCGTTACCCTCACACACCTGATGCCCATCTGCTCCCCTAATTACTGGACTATTTGAACACCTCACTCCGACAACTCATTGGCGGTGCATTGCTCCGTTACGGACTGTCAAGACCGCTCTCTGAGCTCGTTCATGCCCTTGTCCGCGCCCACTTACGGGACAGAAGGTCAATTATTTAATTTAGCAGGTTCATATTTACGGAATATGTTCAACATTGATGAAACAAAAAGCATTTATCAGATGAAAGTAGAAGCACGGGTCACAAGAATAACTGGGATTGTAGTCCTGTTTTCTGATTTATTATATTTTTCTCATATGCTAAATTTAGAGTACTTCGTTTAAATGTGTGAACTTAATTGAAATTCTCAGTCGTGAGAACAAATTTGCACACATAGCATTTCCATGACTTGCATTCACAGCACTTCATGGACAAATACGACGAAGCACATTCTCCACATTGGCTGTAGAGATGCAAATATACCAAATTGGGCACTGGAGGACTCACGCAGACGCTATAAAAAAACACATTCCGAAAGACGGAACAATTGGAGATCGGAGCACATGCACATACGCATGCATACACACAGACACACCCTTACACCTGCACATACACATGCACATACACGTATACCTGCATATACATGTGCACATACACACGCACACATGCACACCGACAAGATTCCAGAGCAATGCCAGCTGGAGAGACGGAGAGACTGCCCGCCGGAGAAGGCCAGCCTTGGCGTGCCAGTCTTGGGGACCAGACGGGAATCAACTATCCAGACGATGACTAACCTGGGGAGGACCTTCCCTTGGACGTGGACCCGTGCCGTGGGAGGGAGCGAGGACGACCGATTCAACCGATTCAACCTACATTACCGTTGACGTAAAAAACTCCTATAAAAACTGAAGCTGGGCTGAAAGATGGCGCACATTTTTCGACTGTGCTGGCCCGAGTGCAGTTTCTCGTGAGATTAAGAAAAAGACGCCCAGATATCTGTCTTTGTACTAAAGGATGGTATTACAATTGCTGGCATTATTTTTAACACTTACGGGACGGAAGGTCAATTATTTAATTTAGCAGGGTCATATTTACTGAATATGTCAAACACTGATTAAACAAAAAGCATTTATTAAATGAAAGTACTGTGCATAGATAGGATTGACAAGGATTGTAGTCATGGCGTTTACTGATTCATTATATTATTCTCATATGCTGAATTTACACTTAGTTTGAATGTAAGAACTCAAACTTGCACACATAGTATTTTCAGAACAAAACAGATTTAGTCTGCTCAGGTCAAACTGATGACAAACCAGATAGCACTTCATGGACAAGTACGATAAAAATCATTCTCCACATAGGCCATAGAAGATACAAATATATCAAGTTGGGCCGGGGAGGACGTCATAAGGACGCTATCAGGAACACAAAAGAAAAACATATCATGAGAAGGATTAAAGAATTTTATACGATTGACTACAAGTTACATGTATTCAGTTTGGTGTAAAGGATTTCATACTTTCCTGCGGCAAGACATATGAATGCAGTAAAAGATATTTACTGGCTGTATTTGGCTTCAATATTTAATAAAAGGTCATAACAGGCTCTGTGTAATGTGAAGGTGGAGATGTTTTTGTACAGCAAGGGCAGCACTTCTGAGAAAGGCCGTTAATGAAACAAAATCATAAGTTTGTACAAATCAAGGATGCATGGGTGCTCTGACGCAGATAAACCAGACATCGAGGCGCTGGTTTGCAAGATTGGTAAGATGGTTGACCCCAAAAGTAAAACAACAGATCCAGTGACCCATCGGCAGTTGGGCGGAAACAACTGCATCGACGCGCCCAGAGGAGGACCCAACACGCCATCCTGCGGGCAGAAGACGTCCACTAAGAGAAAGCTAAAGTTAACTGCAGATGACAAATAGCCAATAGTAGAATAGTAGGATATCTTTGTTTTATTTGATGAAATGTATAATTGATCCTGGGCAACTCGGGGGGGCGTCGTCTTCTGTTGGGTACAGGGACGCGCAGAGCTGTAATGTTAGGGACCCGAGCCCCAGATTTGTATTAGATCGCCTGTTAGGAATAAATCCACTCCCGTGTGAAGTTGCCGGCTCCTGGTCATTTCTCTCTCAAAACGAGCGCGCACAATTGTTGGATGAATATAGGTTGTGTTTGGTTAATTTATTTGGAGTCAGATAATTCGAACCATTTTGGTAAACCTTTGGTACATTTATGTTAGAAATCCCAACAGGATGGATGCATTAAATGTATTTTAAATGTTTGGATGAGGTGAAACTATGCACACGTGCACAAAACAGTGCAGAGCCACCGGAGGTTCATTGACTCTCACCCGATCAAGCCAGTACAAAGTTCATAAATAAAAAAGACTGATACGTACTTCATTTTTAAAAAGAAAAACTTAATATTTTGTGTTTTATCCACTAAAATTGATCAACCGCCATTGATGTTTTCACCGCAGTGTGCACATTTTGTTAGAGTCAGGCAGAATTCCTTCCGTAAGGAATTGCTTGAACAAGATATAAAAACCAGAAAATGTAAAATGTTAAATAATCAGTTCAAATTTTATTCTGGGAAAACATGGAGTTCACCCCCCACTATTGGTTATTCTTTGGCATATATTTTCTGCACTGATTTTATTTGGCATAAACAAATGTTCAGCAAACCGACAAGTAAAAGGCAACATTTAAAAATCAAATGGCAATAACCGTGAACGCATTTCCCCAAACAACTTAATGTTGGGATGCATATTTTTAACGATAGAAAGTCGTTCTTTACAAAGCAAATGAGAGTAAGACGTGTACAAACCTGCTTTGAGTGGCACAACACGAAGCTGGTTGCAAACTTCGCCCAGCAGTTGAAGATGTTGCTCGTTCTCTTCTTTTATTTCACAAAGTTCCTCTTTGTACTTGGGTGTCGTTCTTGCACACATTTTCAAACGCCAATCTCAACAAATCCGCACTTGATCTCTTCTTGGCTATAACTTGTGTGCTTCCATTTGTTAGATGAGACGAATGAAAGATGGCGTCATTTTTTTCAAGTAGTGCTGAATGGATCTCCTGTGTGAAGACAGCAGTTTGTTCAGCACTCAAACGGAAGAATAGGACACACCCCGCTGTGATATGATTGGCTGCTGGCTATGTGGCGCACTGTCATCAACTCACCGACAGATGTCGCCATTTGCGAAATAATTGTTGTCTCCTTCCAAACATCGGAAAAACGTAAGATTTAAACCATGTGCATATGAACAAACAGTTTAGCTCCCAAATATGAACTTGAATTGAATTGCATTTTGCTTTTGTTGCTGGTTTTGTTAAAACATCTGCCACCATGTGGTCGGTTGGACAGTATTCCAAATGTATTTCCCTATTATTAACAGTTGACGTGATAAAGAGATACTTTATGTCAACATGTTTGTGTCAAGTTGTGGAGTAGGTTGAAGAGGACCCAAAAGCAGGGAAGCAAGGAGAGGGAAACTTAAGGGTATTTAATAAACAAAACAAAAGGCAAACAAGGGACTTGGAAAAACTAAAATATTGTAACGTATAATAAATCAGGCCGATTTGTCCATCAGCGAACACTTTTATTTTTAAGCCAGAAACGGCTGCTGTTGGCCGCAACCACGCCGATCAGAAAACTAAAACAACAACGACAACAACATAACGTTCACTCCCGTCGCTTCCCCGCTGCCTTCACAGCCTCCCCAGAAAAGAGGAAAACACAGAACGCTTGAACTATTTACAAAGTCAAGTCAAGTCAAGTCAATTTTATTTGTATAGCCCTTAATCACAGACAGTCTCAAAGGGCTTTACATAGCCACAATCGACATCCCCGATCTTAACCCCCAGGAGGGCAAGGAAAAACTCACAAAACCTCATTAGGGGAAAAGTGAGAAACCTTGAGAAGGGACCACAGATGGGGGAATCCCCCTTCCAGGATGACCAGGCTGCAATGGATGCCAACTGGGCAACATTTGACACATACAATGATGCTATGCAATAATAGATGAGATGAGTCGCTCCACTGCCCTCCCCTTTATCAAGAACCTCGTCCCGAGGGCGTCATTCAACAAAGTCACTGAGGTGACCCGTTGGTCTCCTCTGTCGCTGAGGCCGCCCCGAGGCATGTCCGCTCGGAACAGCCGGTGTAGCATCAGGCGATGAGTCCTCAACTGTAGTTGCCTGTGGAGGTGAGAGAGGAGGTACAATCCGCCGTCTTGGAGGGGTGGAAGTCGAAACCTGCTGTGAGTGTGTCCAGTGTGCTGCTGTGGAACGGCATCACCTCTATATGGGGCCAGTCTGTCTCTGTGGAGGGCTACCCGTCTGCCACCAGGTGGCAGCTGCACCCTATACACCACCTCTCCTATTCTCTCCAGCACTCCACACGGCCCCACCCAGTGCCTGTCCAATTTAGGCCACCTGCCCTTTTTCCTTTTTGGGCTGTACACAGAAACCAGGTCTCCAGCCTTAAAGTCCATCCCTCTGGCCTTCATGTCATAATTCCTTTTCTGCCTTACACCTGCCTTCTGTAGATGGTCGCGAGCAAAGACATGTGCTGACTCCAACCTGTCTTGGAGTCTCCTGGCATATTCCGGTCCTGGTGGCCCGGCTGGTGTATCAGGGGGTCTGCCAAAAGCCATTTCCACTGGTGTCCGTAGCTCACGCCCAAACATGAGCAGGGAAGGTGTACATGAAGTGGAATCCTGTACACATCTGCAACAGTCTCTGCTTCTTGGTCAGGGATGGCATATGCTTCTGGCCATTTCGTAAAATAGTCCATAGCAGCTAGGACATAACGGTTGCCTGTGTCAGTGCGTGGAAATGGGCCCATTATGTCCACCGCAATCCTCTCCATCGGCGCGCCCACTGCTAGCTGTTGGAGGTGGGCACGAGACCGGCCTGGTGGACCCTTGTGCGCTGTGCAGAGGTCACAATGGCGACAAATGTCCTCAACATCTCGCCTTAGTTGACCCCAAAAGAAACTTTGCCGGAGTCTGCGAAGTGTTTTTGACACACCAAAGTGTCCTGCCTTTGCAGGCCCATGAGAGGCTTTCAACACTGCCTCTCTCAGAGCCCTGGGGACGACTGCCTGCCATCTATCCTCCCCAGTAGCAGGCTCCTTCCAAGCTCTCTGGAGCACCCCATCCTTGACCTGAAGAGTCCCAATCTTTGAATACAGTCCTTTAATGGCAGGCGAGTGTCCAGCGACCTTCTCCCACTTAGGGTTTTGACCCGACTCGACCCACTTTAATACAGGTCGGAGGTCAACATCCTGTTGCTGCTGCTTCCTCCATTCAGGTGCCCCCACAACCTTGACCTCCCTACATATGGGGTCGACATGATCATGCGCGGGACTTTGCTCATCACCACAAAGTTCCTTCTCTCGGGTTTCTCTGTTCTCGCAGAAGCGGCAGCCAGCAAGAGCACAAGGGCGTCGAGACATAGCGTCAGCGTTGGCATGGCGATTTCATGCCCTGTGCTCCACTTGGAAGACATATGGTGCCAGTTCTTCAAGCCAGCGTGCAATCTGTCCTTCAGGCTCCTTAAAAGACAATAGCCACTGAAGTGCCGCATGGTCAGTGCGTACAGTGAAGGGTAAACAGGACAGATAATATCGAAAATGGCTAATGGCTCTCACAATTGCCAGCAGTTCCCTTTGTGTGACACAATTACGCCGTTCAGCCTTATTCAAGGTTTTGCTGAAGTATGCCACTACTCTCTCCCCGTCTGCCCCCACTTGACTCAAAACCGTCCCTATTCCGACATTGCTGGCACCATTGTCCAGGACAAACGGCAGGTTGGCATCTGGGGGGACGAGAATGGGTGCCTCCGTCAGCACCTTCTTTAGAGAGCTGAAGGCCCGTCTGCACTCGGGAGTCCAGTCAAAATCAGTGTCCTTCCGCTGCAGGTGGAAAAGCGGTGCAGCTACACATGAGAAACCCCGCACAAATCGCCTGTAATAGGATGGCAGCTCAAGGAAGCTCTTCAGTTCACGTGGTTTGCTGGGAGTAGACCAGTCCCTCACGGCTCGTACTTTCTCCTCCAAAGTGCTAATGCCTTCCCCACCAACTTTGTGTCCCAGCAACTCAAGCTCTCTTCTCATGAAGCAGCACTTGTCAGGGTGAAGCTTCCGACCCGCAGTGGAAATCCTTTGTAAGACCCGGCGCAGGGCCTCCAAGGCTGTATGGAAAGAGTTCCCATGGACCAGGATGTCAACCAAATAAACCAAACACTCCTGTCAGGGAATGCCAGCCAGCACCTTGTCCATAAGCCGCTCGAAGGTAGCTGGAGCATTACACAGGCCGAAACAGAGAACTCGAAACTGCCACAACCCCCTGCCAGTACAGAAAGCAGTCTTTGGCCTGGCTTCACGGCTGAGGGGCACCTGCCAATTTCCACTGCGCAGGTCTAATGAGGAGAACCAGGACGATCCAGACACCAGATCCAGATTCTCATCAATGCGGGGCAGTGGATAGGAGTCTTTCTTGGTCACGCTGTTTAAGGGTCGATAGTCCACACAGAACCTTTTCATCACTGTCTTTTTGTTTTTACCATGACAACCCCTGAGGTCCAAGGGCTGTCAGATGGCTCAATGATGCCAGCTTTTAGAATCTCATCAATTGCACTGTCCACTTCTGCCTGATGTGCAAGGGGAAGGCGGCGTGCATCCCCCGTGTCAATTTCGTGCTGCACCAAGTCTGTTCGGCCCACCTCCTCTTCTGTCAGCGCAAAAATGTCCTTAAAGTCCCACAACAGTTGCCACAGCTCCTCCTGTTGCTTGGGTTCTAAACCATCACCGTTGCGCTTCCACACTTCACGCACTGCTGTCAATCTGTCCACTCCACCTGTCATGGACCACGGGGCCGGGGAAGAGGAATGCTCATCAATGTGGGCATCTGATGTGGGTGGAGAAGTCATAGGAGCCAGCGGTTCATGGGTGGGATCAGACTCCTGCTGTGCAATGGCTGCGCTCGAAGTCGGGAGGAATGACTTTTCAGGCTGTGTAGGGCGCACCATTTCAACTGTGGGGCGTCTTGGAAAAGCCAACGTGTTCCTCCGCAGGTCAAGCACGCACTGGGCTGTTCGTAGAAAGTCCAGTCCTATGATGCACGGGTCGCGTACCGCGGCAACCCACACCCGAAAGTTCATGCATAGTCCCCCCACTTGGATCGCCACCACCCCCCTTCCAAGCATAGGGGTGAGCTCGCCAGTCACTGTTCGAAGCTTGACTGACGTAGATTCCAATCGTGCCACGGCTGGGAATACATCAGGCCTCAACAGTGTTGCAGTGGAGCCGTGTCGACGAGGGCTACGCAAGGAGACCCCCCAAGCGAAATGGGGACATGACAGAAATCCCCCGCATGGGTCCAGCCAACCACCCTCACAGACTCTGCAGTATCATCTGCTTCTGGGGAAAATGGAGCCCCTCTCCCCCATCTATGTGGTTGGGTTCCGTCTCCAGGAAACAACGCGTGTTGGGGCACAGGTGCAGGGGTCTGCGGCGTCCACTCTACACAGACCCCGGCCCGTTTCCCTGACCATCTGCCTTCTTGGGGCACCGCACGCTAATGTGCCCAGGCTGGCCACACACCCAACAAACTGGAGGGCCCCGTCGGGAACGAGCACCACTGCGTGGCGACTGCAGTGTGCTAGTGCAAATAAGCTCAGCCAGCTCATCCACCCGTAATGGTTGCTCTTGGATTTGGTCCACCGGTGTGGCAGAGCGCACAACATGGCCGTCAACATGGTCAATCCGTGTGGTGTCCCCTATGACCTCTCTCTCCACGGCCAGCTCCAGTGCCTCCTGAAGAGTACGGGGATGCGCCAGTTGAGTCTGTATGCGCAGTTCTCTTGGGGTAATGGCCCGGATAAACTGGTCCCTGGCCAGCTTACTCTGCACATCAGTCGGCATATGGGCATATGCACGCCTTGACAGGGTTTTAATGTCATTCGCGAACACACGCAGTGGTTCACCAGCCTGTCTTTGCCTGTTAGAGAGCTCCGAGCGTAGAACATTAGGTTGACTGCATTGTCCAAAACGCCATCTTAGGGCACCAACCAAAGCGCCATAGTCATCTCTCTCGGCTGGGCTGAGCAATAACAAGCAGGACAAAGCTTCCTCCGGAAGACACATGGCCAGCTGCAGTGCTTTATCCTTTTTCAGACCAGCCAGCAGCCCGTGCCAAAAGTTCAAATTGGGCATGGAAAGCCTCCCAGTTTGCCCTACCGGAGTATTTTGGAGTCTTGACAGGCTGATGATGACAATGGCGGCCGTCAACGTCGTTCGCGCTTGCTCCTTCTCCAGCGTTCAATGAGCCAAAACCAGCATCGAACGCCAGCTTCACCCTAAAAAAGGATTGGTGAGATTAACCAAAAAAATGGTTAAAATTGACCAATCTAGTTGGTAGTTATGTGTCCGACTGATCTTTTGGTTAAAACAACCAATCGAGAATTGATAGCGTTTTTAACCAATGTTTATTGGTTGTAGGTTCCAACCAATACACGTCAGTCCTTTTGACCAAGATATTGGTTAATTTGTGCACAAGCAACCAATATAAATTGGTTGGACTGGAACCATCTATATTGGTTCATAATGACTATTTTAATTGGTTAAAATTGTACCATTATTGATTGGTACTGCAGGCTTGGAATTTAACACTGGTATCTGGAATAAAATAATGAGCAAGGTTAAAGCACCAATGCAGTTCAGTTTAATTTAAAAAAACAATACACTATATATTACAATGCATACATAATACAATACATAACAGTATACAAAATATTTAGTAAATAGCATTTGGAACAGTTAATGCAGTGATAACAAAACACAAGTTGCAATTGCCAGTCCTTCCCTATGGAATGAGCTTCCATTAAATGCTAGGTGAGCCCCCTCTCTGTCCACTTTTAAAACACATTTCAAGACAAATTTGTATTCTTTAGTTTTTGACTCGACATGCGACTGTCGTTGTTCTTCTGGTATCTATTGTATGTGTTTATATCTTTTAATTTGTGTGCTAATTTCCCACAAATTAATATTACACCACATCAAAAGCACTTTTTTTTTTTTTACAGCTCCAGCTGTTGAAAAATGCGCTATATAAATAAAGCTGTATTGTATTTTGTTTTGATAATTAGTTCTTGAGTCCTTGGAGTTAAGACATCAGAGGGTGTGGCAATGCCATACACACGCACCTCTGAAGAAACATCCACACATCAGCAGCTTCTGTTGGGTATTCCACATCATATCCAATTTTGACAAGAGAGTCCAACTGGTAAACTAGTCGTCATAAAAGGACGTAGAAAATATTTGCGGCCAAGACTGTGGTCCCAGAGGCAACCACTTGGGCTGGCATGTGACCCCTCTCTTCGCACATTCCTCCATCCATTCTCTTTGACAGGCAAGGGGGTCTGTTCCAGGCTGGAATGAGAATAGAAAAATACAGTTTATTGTACAGACGGTTATTTTAGTTAATGAAAACTAACAAAATAACAAACAATAATTGAAAAAACATTTCGTTACCTCGGTCAGCATTTAACAAATTTTTGCAATATGAACTTTACTTCCGGAATGTGTGCATGCATGCATCTTGGTAACACAAATAGACCTCATTGTCATTGTTAAAATGTGAAACCTGAAAGATTTCTTTATGGCACTTAAAACAAATGTAAACCATGCTTCACACCAACTCTATACATGTACTGTCCAAAATTAATGCCACACCTTCAGAAAGTATTGTAGTTTTTGGATGAACTTGGCCCGTGGAACCACTTTAGGAAACATGTCTTTCACCAGATCATCAGCAAGACATGAAAAACTCTCCTTGTCAATTTCTTCCTCTGAAAAAGAACAAAACTAATATATTATCACGCAGTCCTTATACATGACATTATGCTTTTGATACTATACCTTTTTAATTGAGATTCAAGCATCACACACCAAGCACTAATACCTAGAAATAAACAAATGTATTATTTTCTCGGCAGTGCATATACACTGCAAACTTATATCATTCAGTGTTTCCCCCAGGTTTACTGGTTTGGAAGAGAGGGGAATGCTTGAACACAAATCAGCGCAGGTTATCTTATGAAGCAGGTGTCAGTCCTCCTCCAAAACAAGCAGCTTGACCACGTCGACTTTGCCAATATGCTAAGTTGATGTTGTGCGCTTTAACGTTGTTGATAACCACACGCTCTTCTAATACATTGATATCGCGGGGGTAATAGCTTTATTTGAATACAATTTCTTGGCAGTATACGACAATAGCCTTATATGTTTTTTTTCCTGACCGTTCTCACGAAAGTAAAAATTGCTCAGTTGACGAAAAACATTGGAAAAGCCATTACCGTCGTTTAATGGCGGGCGTTTTCACATATTCAAAACCAGCGCAGCAAACATTCGCCGAAGGGCTAGCATGAGAGTGACAACAAAGACTTACCGTGAGAATACAATTAGATTTCAGGGACTCGCCGTTACAGGTTGTGTTCAGGACTAGGCATGTAATACCGTGCGGATGTTAACAGTTACTTTTCTTTCTACACTGACCCCCCCCCGACGCCATATACAGCAAGTAACAGCCCGAAGCTTGCTTTCATCCGCTCCCGCCTTCCGTCTTCTTCACTTCCTTTTGTGCCAACGACATGAAACAGCGCCAGCTTCCAATGGTGGCCAAACACATTTCTAACATTTTACCCATGCAAACACTATTGTGTAAAGCGATTCAAACACTGGTTAACATTTGGGACATTTGAAATAAGGATTTTGACTGCTCAGATGTAATTAATTTCAAATGCTATACATACGTAAATTAAACAGTATTAAACACTTGTCTGATGTTTATCTCGGAGCGCATGCAATTTGGAGAGCCCCGCGAATACAAGCTGAAGTACAACCATTAAAAACAGTCTCCTTACTTACCCTTGAATCTTTCCACGTAGTTTTCTAATCCCCACTCCTGTAGCGTCTCGATCCAAAAGTCAAAATGGAAGTTTGCGATGAGCGACAACGTGGTTTGTGAAATGCAACGCCAGACTATTTATGTCTAAATTAATGACATAAATGGTACCAATATTTCTTGTTGATTCATAGAGATAATATAATTTAAATTAACATAAATAAATTGTAAATTAATATATACTCGTTCAGTAGGTCTATAGCTGACGCACACTACACACTATGTAGCAAAACAGTTGGGCTAGTGAAGTGTCCTTTCTGTAACCAAATTCATTGGTTGTTTGGATAACCAATGTATTTGGTATTCTTATAAACAACCGGATTGGTCATTGACCGCCCAATCTATTGGTTAATCTAACCAAAATAATCTTAACCAAATAGATTGGTAGTTTTTTTAACCAATCCTTTTTTAGAGTGTTCCTTTCAGTCCGCCTCAGGTGGTTAACATGCTCCGAAACATTTTCGGGGTTCATATCACGGCCACATGCGCCATCGTAAGAATTGTCCACCACCTCCTCCTTGTTTCGCGGGGGGCCACCGTAACTTTCTTTACTCGTTGCCATACTGTCGTTATCACTTCTGACACCAGTGTAACGTTGTATAATAAATCATGCCGATTTGTCCATCAGCGATCACTTTTATTATTAAGCCAGAAACGGCTGCTGTTGGCCGCAACCACGCCGATCAGAAAACTAAAAAAACAACGACAACAACATAACCTTCACCCCTGTCGCTTCCCCGCTGCATTCACAGCCTCCCCAGAA
The DNA here is from genome assembly GCF_059441095.1 of Idiotropiscis lumnitzeri. NCBI lineage: Eukaryota > Metazoa > Chordata > Actinopteri > Syngnathiformes > Syngnathidae > Idiotropiscis > Idiotropiscis lumnitzeri. The sequence goes on along the minus strand of NC_142392.1, from coordinate 26,707,731 downwards.
AAGAGGAAGACACAGAACCCTTGAACTATTTACAAAGTGGCTACAATATCAAAAAGTGCAAAAGAACAGAACAAAGAACAAAAGACGACTTGACAAAACTAAGCTTGACGACAAGACAGGTCAGAAAACAGGGCCGAGAACGTCGGAAAGCGACAGCGACAAGTGACAAGGCACCAACAAGAAATGAAAGCAACCAGGGAACTAAATACAAACACAGTGTAGCTGCCGTCAAAGGCAAATCTATTTTATTTCATTCCTTTATTTCATAGTTTAATGTGGTTCAAAAGTACAATGAATATAGACATTATTTTGTGTTTAAAATGTTAAGTAAGGTATAATTTTCAGGTGTTTTGGTTTAAAATCGTAGTAAAGGGGGGGAACTTGTTTTTTCTTCTACATGTATAAACTGTTGTTTAGGGACATGGGCATAGATGCACACAATGGCCAGAAGAGGCAATGTTCTCTGAAGAGAAGGCAAGACGACAAGTCACGTTTGTGTGAAGATTTGTAAACCTTTATTCCTTTTGAGTGAATGTGGCCAATGAGGTGAATATTGTGCTATTTACTTTAAGTTTCTTTATTGTTTTGAGAGCCATCCTTATTTGTGTGCTCTATCCGTTTATATCCAGGGGTGCCCATAACTGGTACGCAGGTACGCATGCGCAACAGAAATCAGGGATGCGGAACGTCAAGTGCGTCACGACGCGCCTTTGCGTACCTGTACACACTGCCATCAATCCACTATTTCATCAGAAGCACAACGAACGAGGTGAAAAATGCCAAAAAAAACCCTACAGACTTGGAGCAAATTTTTGGGTCTTTCACCACCAAAAAAGAAACAGCCAAGCGAGCCTGAGCCAAACTAGAGAGCATTTTCAAAAAAGTGGCTCCAAGATGTGCCGTGGCTTGAAGCTAATGATGAGCGTACTGAAATGTGGTGCAAGATTTGCCACTCACATCCACATATAGCTGATAAAAGAGGTGCGTTTTGCTCAAAGACCTGGGTCTGCTTTTTGATGGATCGGAGGACATCACAAAAACTGAGCAGGAGATCGTTTACGTCGTGTCGGTGTCCAGTGACGGCGAACTTACCTCAGACTTCGTTAGACTAATTGAACTGGGTGCTGATCGAACCGCACAAGCCATAAGTGACGGACTAGTGAGACTTTTCGAGGACGCAGGCTTAAATAACTGGGCCGCTAAACTGGTCGCTGTGTGCACGTTAACGTTGGAGCGTACAACGGCATTGTGCCAAAACTTAAGCAACTCTCTGCAGTTGGAGGCTCCCTGGTGCACATTTTGTGCACCGCAGACACTGGAGAACTGAGCTAAGTCAGGTGATCACGGTGTGCCTTACTGTGTCACATTTAAAGCTGATGCAGTTTTATTTACAGAAAGGTGGTGCAAAAAAAACACTGAAACACTGAAGAAATTGTGCAAAGAAAATGGGATCTCTTTTGTGGAGTAAGTTTTATAACGTCAGGAGGACATCGAGGAAGGAAAAAAAAAGACGTGAGTACCCCACACTAGACTGGTTTTATCGCCATCTACTGTTTAATAAACAACGACTTTTAACCTTTGTGGTATATTATTGTTGTTGATGTGCGGGTCTGGCCCCGCTTCCCTCCGGACAGGTCGACAAGCAAGGCTGGAGTGGTGATATAAAAAAACTTCTGAGACACTCCGGTGGTTGGAAAAAGATTGTATTGGTGTCAAATTGGCTGATGCCAGAAGTTCCCCCAAGAAAGGGTGTGTGCCCCCCCCCCTGGACCCCCCTCGCGAGCCTTCCCTTCTTATATGGAAAGCAAACAAAAGATATAAATATGCAGTTCTCCCCTGTTACATATGCATTCTCATCCTACTTGCCCTTACATGGCCATCCAAAACCCTCAAGGACGAGAACAGATGTGGACTCCCCTTATGTTGCTCCTCGGCGCCATCTCGTCGAAACCGGGACCCATTCCTGTATATCCATCCCTTGATAAGTCGGGGACCCCTGTCGAAATCCCTGACCTGACATAAACTCTGTTGAGGCCCACTGCATTAGAATCGTAACTCATTGTAGTGGCGGCTCAACGCAAGATTATACATTCACCAGACCCACAGTTGCGCTATGTTAGAAGTAGAAATGAAGAATTATTCCCGTCCATAAGTTACAACGTATGGAAATACAAACCTGTTTCACACTCTTCACTTTGCCAGCTTTCTTGTTTGTCACTTTTTCCTGTTTGCTTGTGTTTTGGAATTTTTGATTGGCTCTCTTCATCATTGAGGTCAGCGTCGATCTGGAGGAACTCAATGTCGGTGTAATGTGTGCAAAAATATACTTTATTTCTAAAGCGCATTTCACTTATATGGGTTTAAACTTGAATTGCTGTCTGTTTTGTTTTTTCAGCGTTACCAGTTTACATTAAGTACACTAAAGTCCATCAAAGGCTATTAATTACATAAATCCTACAATAAAGCATAACTTTAACTCTATTCATGAAAGTAAAGTTTAATTTAGGCTATTAAGTAACGAAGTGGTGGGCCTTCAAGGTCTTCTCTGCTGGCCAAACATAATCAATAAAAAAAAAAAAAATCATAATCGTCGCATGGATGTCATATTATAGCTGAGCGTTGTATTTTTAGGTGAGAGTTTTTAATCCAATCGGAATTCCGCTCGCTCGTCTTGCCGGGCAGGTTTCACAATAGCAGGAGCATGCATTATGCGTTCCGAGGCCTTAAGATGCAATTGTGCGAGCATCTCTTCTGTCAAAGTCAATGAGCTTTCATATTTGTCAGACGGTGGCAATAGCCAATCAGATCACGAGTTGGTTACAGTGAGCCTTCTCGCTGGCCTTACGCTGAGGGTGATGAACGCGTTTTGTGATTGGATACTCACTCGTGAGGGGGCGGCGCGATGCCGAATCAACACACCCGAAAGTCGTAATTGGCGACCGTTCGAAAATCTAAAATATATTCTTGCTTTTTTTAAACCACAATGGCCGAAGGAAGGAAAAGTGTGGATTTAATTTCAGATACACTTGCAAGAACATTTTCAAGTCGGACCTTTCAAGAGAAGCTATATCGTCCAACACTCACTCAGTGGTGCGTAAGTGTGTTTCTGGATATTATTTGTCCAGCCGTGGTGTCATAAATTATGGTATTTTGATGGGGATTTATTCAAGTAGAACAAAGTAGGAATTCCCCGAAGGCACAGGTGTGAAATGCACTGAAGTAACTTCAAAAGTAAATGTAAAAAAAAAAAAAAATTACGACTGTTTAATAATGTGCAAGAAAGAAAAATGTTGACAAATGTTGCAAATAATGAGATTTTCCAGAAGGTATTTATTTCTTTGTTGTTTATTCATTCAATTCTATACTTATTTCAATATTTGAGAATTATTTTTCTTTCAATATGTCGTATATTTTGTCTTTGAAGTGTGCGTCCTTGCTGCCTTCCGGAGAGGCAGCCGAGCCAGGCTGGATTGGTGATGGAAAACAACTGGTTCGAAAAAGATTTTATTCTCGTCACATGCTGATGTCAAAAGAAGTCTCCCCAAAAACGTGCGAGCCCCCTCTCAGACATTCCCTTCTTATAGGGAATGCCCAAATTGGACATGAATATCTAATTTTCCCTTGTTGCATATGCATTTCCATCACGCTAATCTTTGGGATTTCCCTCCAAAAGTCCCCCAGAGGGAGAGCAGGTGCGTCTCCCCTTTGATACGACCAGTCTACTCGTGACCACCTTAAATTACTCTCATACCCTGGAAGGTCACTGACCTGGCGACAGAATTGCCCCCACCATAAACAATGCTCAGGCCTATTTTCTCTCAGGGCAGTATCTGGTTACATCGGAACTTCAGAACCAAGACTGGTCACTTCTTTGAACTTCCCATATCTATATAAGGCCATTTAAAAATACATGACTTTTTTAAAATTTATTTCAATGTATATTTAAGCTTGCTTATATAATACTACAATATTTATTCAATTATTTTAATGTTAAATTATATCAATATCAATTTAAACCTTATTTCACTCTTGAATATTTCTGAACATATTTGTTCATTTGAATATGTATGCAATTTAAATTATTCCATCCATCCAGCCATTTTCTGCCGCTCATCCGGGGTCGGGTTATTGAATTAATTTAATACCTAAGTATTTTTTACATTATAGTTTTTCTGAAGTGAGATTCTGCTTAGCAACAAACCCCAAACGCTTGATAGAGCTCAACCTAGAAAGTGTATTTAGCCAGTCAGAAATGTATTCAGAAAGTGAAATATTAAATGTATGAGAGGGGATATTTGAAGAGTTTGAGTTTTGTTCAATGGACCATACATATACAAGCCAGCCAAACACAGCGAGAAAACAAGCGCTGACTCCAGTCGCCATCAAGTTGCCAAGTCCTGACATTCCAAAACCTTTGAGAGAAACTGAGACTATTCGCGTTTCTCTTTCTTGTTCTTTTTATCGTTCAACTTCTACATCTGTTTTTCACCTTTTCACGCAGCGTAATGAAAGCCAGTTGAGCAAGTGGAACAAGTGATTTTATTGATGATTGTGGAAGGCAACGATTTCATAAGCACAGTTTCTTCTCACACCTTTTCCATTAAATGCGATTAAAAAGACAACTGAAAAGCATAATGTTAAAAAATGTTGTACCAGGCAAAAGCAATAAATTTTATTTACATGTTTGAAGTAAACACACAAAAAAATCATCACCACTCAGACAGTGGTTCTTCTGGCACTGATCTCAATAAAAGAGCTTTGCAAAATTCAATTTCATCATATTTTATTGAAAATCACATTTACATCTTACCACAAAGAGTCGGTTCTTTCATTTTTTTTGTCTTTTTTTAATCTTCAAGGATCGCTGCAATTCTCGCCAGCACAATCGTGTCTCTCAGCTCCCTGTTTAGTGACAATTTTTTTTAGAACGAACGCTGCAACTGAATGGCTTGTCTCCACTGTGTGTTCTTGTGTGGCGTCGTAAATGCCACTTTTGAGAGAAACTCTTGGCACAAACTGAGCAGGAAAAAGGTTTTTCTCCACTGTGTGTTCTTGTGTGGCGTCGTAAATGCCACTTTTGAGAGAAACTCTTGGCACAAACTGAGCAGGAAAAAGGTTTTTCTCCAGTGTGTGATCTTTTGTGGATTGTTAAATGCGACTTATGCAGGAAGCTTTTGCCACAAACCGAGCAAGAAAACGGTTTTTCACCACTGTGTGTTTTTGTGTGCCTTGTTAAAATAGACTTGTCAGAGAAACTTTTGCCACAAACCGAGCATGAAAAAGGTTTTTCTCCACTGTGCTTTCTTGCGTGATATGTTAAACCTGCCTTTTGAGAGAAGCATTTTCCACAAACAGAGCAAGAAAAAGGTTTTTCTCCACTGTGCTTTCTTGCGTGATATGTTAAACCTGCCTTTTGAGAGAAGCATTTTCCACAAACAGAGCAAGAAAAAGGTTTTTCACCACTGTGTGTTCTTGTGTGGCTTGTTAAATTAGACTTGTCAGAGTAACTCTTGCCACAAACTGAGCATGAAAAAGGTTTTTCTCCACTGTGCTTTCTTGTGTGATATGTTAAACCTGCCTTTTGAGAGAAGCATTTTCCACAAACAGAGCAGGAAAAAGATTTTTCACCACTGTGTGTTCTTGAGTGAATTATTAATTGAGACCTTTGAGAGAAACTCTTGCCACAAACTGAGCAGGAAAAAGGTTTTTCTCCACTGTGTGTTCTTGTATGTTGTGTTAAATTTGCCTTTCGATAGAAACTCTTGCCACAAACTGAGCAGGAAAAAGGTTTTTCTCCACTGTGTGTTCTTGTATGTTGTGTTAAATTTGCCTTTCCAGAGAAGCATTTTCCACAAACTGAGCAGGAAAAAGGTTTTTCTCCACTGTGCGTTCTTGTGTGCCTTACTAAATTTGCCTTTCGAGAGAAGCATTTTCCACAAACTGAGCATGAAAAAGGTTTTTCTCCAGTGTGTAATCGTGTATGTGTTTTTAAATTTGACTTAAAAGAAAAGCTTTTGCCACAAACTGAGCAGGAAAAAGATGTTTCTCCACTGTGTGTTCTTGTGTGGATTGTTAAATGAAACTTTCGAGAGAAGCTTTTGCCACAAACCGAGCAAGAAAATGTTTTTTCTCCACTGTGTGTTCTCGTGTGCGGTTTTAAAGACAGCTTTGAAGTGAATGAGTCAGTGTGACATACCCTTTCACCTTTAGCTTGCCCATTATCATCATCATTAGTATCACCATCGTCATGAGCGTCTAATGTGTCCTCATTATGTGCTTGTGATGGCCCCCAGTGGTCTTCATCACCTTCTGTTGTCACGTGATGACTTGAGCTGCTGCTTGGAGGCTCCGCCCCTCTGTTGTCCTCACTCTCATCCTTGTTTTCATTTTCAGTCTTTATATGGACAACGTTCAGTGGTGACTTGTTGATCTCCTCCTCCTCCTCCTCCTTTTTGATGTGAGTCAAGTCTGGCTCCTCTTTCACAGAACAGAGATTGTTTTCACTGACGTCTGCAGGACACAAAAAGACAAATTTGGTTTGGTCAAGTCAAATCTCAGGGGGCGACTTCGACTTATATTGTTTTTACCGTGCTACCTTGACTTGTGCCTGCCGCACACGGAGCAATGCGTGCGACCCCGACTTGGACCAAACCATGGGGGCATTTCAATAAATTACGTCCTTCGATGTAAACCTCCCTTTGGCAGCACAGCTGTGATAAACGAGCATTTAAAAAGGAAGCACGTTGCGGCTGATGCCCGATTTCATTCCTGACATGGTCACAGACGTTTCTGGAAGCGAGCTGAAGTTAGCACACACAGGCTATTGTGTGCGTCTGATGGAACACCTGTGGTGGGACCCTAACATATTGATGCAGACCACTGGGGGCCATCGCAACATAAGGTCATTGATAGAATAGGAATCCTTCAAGCGAAATACGTTTTCAAGTATTTCTTTTTGCATTTATAGATAGTTTCATCGTGGGTACTTTTTGCTTTCATGATAACCTGCATCCCTAAAAGAATTAAAGGGGCCCTGGAATCAGAGTCGCTATTTATTGCATGAGTAACGTTTGTTTTTTTGTTTTGTTTTTTTACCCAAAATGACATTTATCCTGCTAGTACGTTCTGACATTACTCTTTTTATTTTTATAAAATTTCTGTTTCTAAATAAATTTTAAAACAAGATTACGTTTGAAGAGTAAAAGTTCTTACACATCAGCATTAAGCAACAACACTTTCACTCTGACTTTTGTGTTGACATATTTGAATAATGACTGTATATTTTAAAGTTATCCAATATGTATTCAAATTCGACGAAGATACACCAAAATATTATGAGTTCACTGAATTATTTTGTAACCGCAATGATGTATAACAGCCATAGGGTGTCAGTAATGAGTAACAAAGTAACACAAGACATCCCACTGATACATCATCATTGTCATTTGCAAAAATTACCAGGAACTATGAGATGCAAACCACCTGGGCCACAGGAACTTTACCAGGAACTAAATGTTCCTGGACTTGTAGGTAGAAAAGGGGGTTGTGACTTTCAGCCTTTTTGAGCCCATAGTAAGACAAAGACGCAGATGCATTCCTTGCAGCATGCGCTTGTTCACTGATGAGATCCGTGCAACCCTGGATGGATGCATTCAATGTATTTTAATTGCTTGGATGGGGTGAAACTACGCACATGTGCACAAAACAGTGCAGGGCCACCCGAGGTTCATTGACCGAGCCAGTAAAAATTTCATAAATAAGACCAATACGTACTTGATTTATTAAAAAACTTAATCCTTTGTGTTTTATCCACTAAAATTCATCAACCTCCATTGATCTTTTTGCCGCAGTGTGCACATTTTTTAGAGTCAGGCAGAATTCCTTCCGTAAGGAATTGCTTGAACAAGATATGTCAGAGTTTTTGCCAAAAACGAGACAAGCCTGCACAAATGAATCACCCAGCCAAGATTGTCTTTGTCACTTGCGAGGAGCAGTCCGCCAAAGAGAAAAGCTTTCCCGCTCCTGTGCCGCGTTTTATTGAAGCACAGCAAAGTAATTTGTATATGCAAACTCATAAAGAATGGAAAAACATGAACACTTTGACTTTATCACACCCGTCCGTCCACACTCTTCCTGTTGTTCGAACGGTTTCAGCTTGCAAGACATGTTTGGGTCACACTTCTGTTATTAAATGCGAGCTAAACGGTTTTCTGTCAAACACGGTTCAAGGCGTGCATCTGTTTTTGTGGCTTCCTGCTAAACTGCCAGCATAGACACAACTCTGTTACCACTGAACGAACGTTTTCCGGTTTAAGAAGTCCATGTTTTTGTGACCTTCTATTAACCCGTAAGCATAGTTTTGAAACATGATGACATGACAAACTTAATTTCTTTCACAATAATATAAAAACTTTTGCAGATATAGCAAAAACAAATTGGAGAAGCTGTGGAGCAGAGCACAACATCAGTCAGACCCCGGGGTCCACGACCCCTCTGGCAGAGACGCAAACAGAGCTTTCGCTTCAGAGTGAACCATTCACTGTCTACCATAGTGCCGAGAAATTCGGAAAATGTTCCATAACAGAGGAATTCGTAATGGGTGCTGAAACACCACCCTGGTCTCAGAGCTGCCTAATCTGCTGGAACGGAGGACAACATATGCTTCCCCCGCCGGATGTGCACAGTCAAATTCAGTCCCACTCGAATTCCAGTGTTTGTTTCACAGGTGCGGGTTCGGTCCACGGCAGTGACTCGGCCAATGTCAAGAGTCCCACAAGCATGACAGTATTGTTTCTCATTGGGATATGCAGAAGAAGCTTGCAAAGCGTGGAATATCTTGTTCCACCATCAAAAACTGTTGTCCATCAATCGTCACCGGAATGCCAAGACCTGCCGGTCCTTGAATGCTGAGGCTCCGCGGGCACCCCTATTGTGGAATGTGGTCCCAATCTGGTTGAGGAGTCAAGTGTGCGTTTGGAAGCCATCGAAGCGTTGTCGGAGGAGGGGGTAGCGGTGGCGCCCCCTCGCTGGTGGAGCTCTTCGTGACAGGCATGGCACTGGACCACAGGATGGCACATTTCAGGAAGTGGCTCGGTTTGGACCGCTCATCACCCAGTGACCCCACACCCCACAGCAAAAGCACGTCCCACTCACAACCCATGTCTATAACCACCCTACTTCTGTTACGTGACCTTGTTGACTGGCAGGTGCGGACAACAAGTCTGCTGTGGCGCCACGTCACCCGAACCTTGCCTAGGAGCAGCGAAAACGGTAAGAGCAGACGCAATGGGAGCTGCATGCGTCGGATGCTGCATTAGCTGCTTCCCCGGTTTTATTTTATTTTTTCCCCCCCATATTCTTTTTTCCTTTCCCGGTGAATTAGCACTCTTGGCCCCCTGAACCCGCAAGTGTAACAATTCTTTTTCTCCATCTAATACAATATTTTCTTTCATCGATGCAGAAACGGGGGTTCTACTCATACTGATTAGCAGTTTCTCATTGACGGACTGTTTCACTTGATGTCAGTAACTGGGAGGCGCACGCCCTCGAGGACGGCCACCCGGCACAGCTGAGTGGTGGTGACACTATTGGACGGGTCACTGGCGGAAGCTTCAATCCATTCGCGTTTCGCCTTGTCTCCCATAAGAGCTCACAAACTTAATATTTTACATATATTTTACAAATGCCAATTGGTTTTGTCTTCTGTTTATGATTCATATTCAATCCCCATGAACACGTCAACTATAATTTAGCTCCTCTTTTTTAACCAACTAATACAGTGATTCTCAAATAGTGGGGCGCGGTGCGATGCTGAGGGGGGCGCGTGGGACCCTGGGGAATATGATTTGCATGGTTTTGGGACCAAAAAATTCGATCTCAGGCAACAAGTTTGAGCTCGTCAATTTTGTTTGTGCCCCGAGTTCACGCAGTACTGGTTTTTAAAAAAATGTGTTGCCCTGTCACGCAGTACTGATTAAAAAAAAAAAAAGCGTCGCCCCATCGCTCGTTGACCCGGAAGTGATTTCTTTCGCCGCTCCTTAAATGCCCCGCGCCAAGCTGTCTTGCGCAGCAGCAGAGCGAGCAAGGAGGCGCTAAGCGCGCTAATCGCTAAAATTAATTGCTTCGATGGACGCTCGACTTAAAAGAAGTCTGACTTGAACTGCGTTCGGGCGGAGAGCCAGCAGCTATGAACAGAAATGTTGTATTGCAACCATGACGTATCCAAAAAAATAAGACGATGGCTACGTGAGCAATTTAGCAGACGCTCTCAGGCTGGAACACGGAAATGGCTGACGTCATCACAACGAAGCCGTTTGACGTCAAACGGATTATAAAAATAAAAAAAAATGTATAGTCAACATATTCAAACTGGTGCTTTATGTTATTTATATAGAATTTTTGTTTGAAATCCCCCTGGCTCTTTTTGTCTTTTCTATATTATGCACGCATTAATAACTGTTTGGTTTGTTCATGTTAATAAAGTAAAAAAAAAACTAAACAAAAACGTATAGTAAATATTTATCATCCCATCAATATTCGCACCACAGAGTGCTGAGTTTCGAGAGCCTCACAATAGTCGTTCTCAAAATGATATTTTTTTTAATCAATTTATCTTTGTTAAGGGATATTTTATTGACAATCCAACATTAATATACAAAGAACATGTACATGAGTACAAAATGTAAAAAACAAAATTGTGGTGGGGGGGCGCGAATTTATTTTCTTCTTGGTAGGGGGGAGGCGTGACAGGAAATAATTGAGAACCACTGAACTAATACAGTGAACCCCCGGTTATCGCGGTTAATGGGGACCGAGACCACCCGCGAAAACTGAAAATCCGCAAAGTAGCGTCGCACCTTAAAAAAAAAACAAAAAAAAAAACACCGTGTATATATATACTTCGCACCTATATATATATATATATATATATATATATATATATATATATACACACTGGTAGAGAGAGAGAGAGAGTGAAATTCAAAAAACAAAAAAACTAATTATGATTAAAACTTATTATTTTTTTATTCCCCAGCCATTATTTTTGTATTTATTCAATTACTTCTTTTTGTATTTATTTAATTACTTTGACTTTTACCTGCTGGTACGCCGTCCGGTGTGCCCTGTGAATGTTATGATCCTCCAGCAGAACTGGAGGATTGAACAGGACTCTCCAGACGCAGACCCGGGAAAAAAGGTGGTGATACAAAGATATTTATAATCACAATATAGTCAGTGTAATCAGCGCGTCTCGCAGCAGCTGACGACATGGCGCGATACGATCGCTGGAGGAACGCCCACACAGCTGAAAAAACAAAAACACACGCGGCATGACAGGCACGGATCATGACAGTGAAATGAAAGGTGGCATTCTTCATTTATTTATTTATTCATTCATAACTGACAGCCTCGCGCTCCGCCGGTGCCCGGGCGGAAGGTGCTCCTATTCGGCTTAACTACCACGCACGCCGGCCGGTCTCCTTCGGAGCTCACGCACGGCCCCGAACGAAGCAAAATGTCGCCGCGCGAGTGCCCGGGCGGAAGTTGTTTCTCTTCGGCTTAACTGCCACGCACGCCGGCCGCAGCTCGGGTACGGTCCGAAACGTCGCCCCCGATCGTGTCCGTCGCCACCAATCGTGTCCGGGGGAACCTGCTCTTCTTCGTCCACTCTCTTCTTCGTCCACTCTCCTCTTCGGCGCACGCCGGCCGTCTAACCGCTTCAATGCCCCCTTGTGCCGCTCGGCGAAACTACAATGTTCCCGAATATTTTTTAGACCCGCGAAGCACTGAACCCGCGAAAGGTGAACCGCGAAGTAGCGGGGGTTCACTGTATAACCCCGTTTTCCTCAACCCATGAGTCAGTATTCTTTGAAGTGGATTATGCGCAGACTAAAAATATCTAATTTAATTTATATCAATTTACTGTACAGTGAACCCTCGCTACTTCGCGCTTCAGTGCTTCGCGGGTCTAAAAAATATTCGGGGGCATTGTAGTTTCGCCGAGCGGCACGAGGGGGCGCTGGAGCGGTTAGACGGCTGGCGTGCATCGAAGAAGAGCGTGGACGAAGAAGAAAGTGGACGAAGAAGAGAGTGGACGAAGAAGAGCAAGTTCCCCCGGACACGATTGGTGTCGACGTTTCGCGCGGTTCGGACCGTACCAGAGCTCCGGCCGGCGTGGGGTGGCAGTTAAGCCGTAGAGGAGTATCTTCCCCGGGCACGGGCGGTGCCAAGCGGCCCCCAAGTTTAACCGAATGGAAGCTCCGGAGGAGGAGGGCATGCTCGCGTCACAGTAAGCCGAATAGGAGCACCTTCCGCCCGGGTACCGGCGGAGCGCGAGGCTGTCAGTTATGAATGAATAAATAAATAAATGAAGAATGCCACCTTTCATTTCACAGGGCACACCGGACGGCGTACCAGCAGGTAAAAGTCGAAGTAATTAAATAAATACAAAAATAATGGCTGGGGAATAAAAAAAAAAATTAAAAAAAAAAAATTGTTTTGTTTTTTTGTTATAACATGAATTTCACTCTCTCTCTACCCATATACATATATATATATATATATATATATATATATAAATTTTTTTTTTTTAAAGCATTTTTGAAGGTGCGCCGCTACTTCGCACTTTTTTTTAAGCATTTTTGAAAGCGCGCCGCTACTTCGCGGATTTTCAGTTTTCGCGGGTGGTCTCGGTCCCCATTAACCGCGATAACCGAGGGTTCACTGTATATCAAAAGTCCCCTCATAACATGATAATTCATCATATTCCTGTCATTTCCATCTTAAAATGTCGTTCCATTAATTGAATTACCGTAGTACATCCGTCCCCAAACTGAAGTATGGAACATTAGATGGTTTTTTTTTTTTTCGTTTTGCATGACCTTTAACCTTGCATGTTCTGTTTCAACAAAATTGCATCTCTTTTCAGTATCCCTGTTTCATGAGTTGCTGCCGGGGGCACAAAGGAGCAGTTCAGAGAGGAATTTCACCCTCAGGGGTAATCCCAAACTTTTGTTTCCAGGACATTGTAACACTCTGGGCTGGTTTATTGTTCTTCTTATTGCAATTTTTCTGCGTTCAGTCTTCCTCGAGACTGAATACATTCTCGTGTTTGCCAAATAATTAATCCTAGTTTCTCACTTTAGCTTTTCACAGTCAAGATATGAACTTTTTCACCTGCACAATCACTTCATTGAGGTCTAATTATCAATTGTTTACCGTAGTCAGACTTTTGCCGTCAAAGAGACCTGTTCCTTCACCGTACGTTAACGTTTTTATCACTCAGGGCGTTTCCGTGTTGACAAATCACATTCCACGGAACATGCATTCATTCTTTTATGATCTTAGATTTCTCTATTTAAATGGTGACAAAATTATAATTATTTTTAACAGAATTTAATAAAAACGTCCACAAGCATAGGATGGATGTTTGGTTGGTGTTAGATGAACGGATATTAGGTGAGTTAATTTTTGAGACAAACATCGATTATGAATGAACATGTCCTTTCAATGTATTTAACTTTGCCACGTCTTACCTTCACCCTCACTGTTCATAACAAAAAATATTTTCTTGTCAAATAAATATGCTTATATAAACTCAAGAAATTCCAAGTTTTGTTTTGAATTAAGTCACAAAATTATACATGCATGGTTTGACACGTTGTTCATATGTATAGTGTTGGGGCCGCAACTAATGATTGCCCGTTTGTCCTTTACAAAAATAGTTTATAATTTAATTGTTACCAATTATTTGATTAATCAGTTGTTGGAATTCATTCATAGTCATGTTGACCCTTGGCCTTGGAAACATATTTTGAGTGATCAGTGGATGGCCCAACAGGTGTCACATACTTAATATTTAAAGTAGACCCAGCATGACACAAAATGGTGTGCTTGATCTACTTACTAAATGTAAGGTAACTTTTTGCATCACATTTTTATGTAGATAGTGCAAGGATTGTTTTGTAAAGGCTACTTCATTTCTTGTGTGGAAGAAATTAGATTTGCAAGTAAAATCCACTTAACTTTGCAAGTCAGGTTAGTTTTAATTTTCCAAGTAAGTTAACTTGAATAGTTAGGTTGCATTTACTAATGTAGTTAACAAACTTGCAGAATTAAGTTGACTTCACTTGCAAAATTGAAACTAACTTGACATGTAAAATTAAGTAGACTTTACAAAACCGATTTCTTATGCACAAGAAATTAAGTAGATGAAAAAAGCACTGTCCTTGCTTTATAAACATAAATGTGTGATGCAAAAGGTTACCTTACATTTTCTAAGTAGATCAGCCCCAAAATTTTTATCAGTGTGGATATAAAAATACACGACATCTGTCAGCATAGTTTTGAAACATGATGACATGACAAACTTAATTTCTTTAGCAACATATAAATACCGGAATATGTAAAATGTTAAATAATCAGTTCGAATTTTAAAATGGGGGGGGGAAAACACGGAGTTTACCCCCCCACTATTGGTTATTCTTTGGCATCCATTTTCTGCACTGATTTCGTTTGGCATAAACAAATGTTCAGCAGACCTGCAAGTAAAAGGCAATAATTAAAAATAAAACGGCAATAACCTTGAACGCATTCCCCCAAACAACTTAATGTTGTGATGCATATTTTTAACGATAGAAAGTCGTTCTTTACAAAGCAAATGAGAGTAAGACGTGTACAAACCTGCTTTGTGTGGCACAACACGAAGCTGGTTGCAAACTTCGTCCAGCAGTTGAAGATGTTGCTCGTTCTCTTCTTTTATTTCACAAAGTTCCTCTTTGTACTTGGGTGTCGTTCTAGCACACATTTTCAAACGCCAATCTCAACAAATCCGCACTTGGTCTTTGCTTGGCGATAACGCGTGAGCTTCTCTTTGTTCGACGAGACGAATGAAAGATGGCGTCGTTTTTTTCCTTCGAGAAAATGGCAGTCTGTTCGTCACGAAAGCGGAAGAACAGGACACACCCCGCTGTGATATGATTGGCTGCTGGCTGTGTGGAGCACTGTCACCAACTCACCGACAGATGTCGCCATTTGCGATGCAAATCATTGTTATCTTCTTCTAAACATAGAGAAAAACCCAAGATGCACACGAAGACCCATTTTAGTTCCCAAATATGAACTTGAGAGATGTATTGAATTTTACTTTTGTTGCTGGTTTTGTTTTCACATCTGACACCATGTTGTTGGTTGGACAGTATTCCAAATGTATTTCTCTATTATTAACAGTTGACATGATAAAGTGAAACTTTATGTCAACATATTTGCCTTTTTACAGGGTTTTTCGCCAGCGACGTGGTTGCGAATTTTAAATTAAAATACATCACTGTTTTATTCTCTAAATGTTAGAGTCTTAAAAAATGATTTCAATGTTTATAACTTAACTAACTTAAATATTTCATTATTCGTTTCAGTATTCATTAAACTACGGTGATTCATTATTTATTTCAAGATTCATTGAACTGTTTTAGTAATAATTTAGTATTCAATGTTTAATCGTGACTAAATTTACTTTTTCAATATTTGTGTCACTATTTTGTTCAATCTTAATATTATGGACAATTATTTTGCAAGTAAGGTTTTTGTTATTTATTGTGGCCACTTGCTTTTGAAGAAAGTAGCTTTAGCTTCTTGTACGAGAGGATTCTTTGTGAAGCCAAAACAACACGACCTTGACTGATAAGTAGGCTCAACGCAGAAAAAGTATCTTTTTGTTTTAAGATGACACAGTTACTGTCAAATAAATCTTCATCTTCCTGTGTGCATCAGTATCTTCCCACGCACTTCTCCCACTGAGATTACTCTGCAGACTGACTCAAAAGACAATTTATTTTCCAGACTATCTCATTGATCTTCCCTTACTGCTGAAAATTCCACAACAATCTGGGGTCAGACGTGGGATAGCTGAAGATCCGACGGTGAAATTCAGGGATGCTGGCAGGAAACCTCCGGGGTTCAATTAAGACAGCAGCAGCAACGAACAGCGTGATGCGAATCATCTCGTCCGTGGTGACAAATAAACGCTGACTCCAGTCGCCATCAAGTTGCCAACTCCTGACATACTAAAGCCATTGAGAGAAACTGAGACTATTTGCGTTTCTCTTTCTGGTTCTTTTTATAGTTCAACTTCTTGTTCAGTTTTTCACCTTTTCACACAGCGTAATGAAGGCCAGGTGAGCAAGTGGAACAAGTGTTTTTATTGATGATTGTTGAAGATACCGATTTCATAAGAACAGTTTCTTCTCACACCTTTTCCATTAAATATGATTAAAAAGACAACTGAAAAGCATAACGTAACAAATGTTGTTCCAGGCAAAGGCAATTAATTTTATTTACATCTCGATGTAAAATCACAAAAAAAAAAATCATCATCACTCAGACACAATGGTTATTCTGGCACTGATCACATTGGCTTAATGTCAATAAAAAAGCTTTGCAAAATTAAATTTATCATATTTTATTCAAAATCACATTTACATCTTACCACAAAGAGTCAGTTCCTTCAGTTTTTTTTTGTCCTTTTTTTTAAGTTTCAAGGATCGCTGCTATTCTCGTAGGGCTGGGCGATAATCCGAAAATTTACTGTTCCTGAAATTTAATACAATCATTTTGCCCATGTCGGAAAATTCAGTGTTAAAAAAAAAAAAAGAAAAGTCTTTTTAGTCACGTGACTCCACCCAGCTGAACTAGAAAGAAAACTGACGACACGGTCATAGCTGGCGATTCAAATCCCGAAGCGGCTGACACGCGAAGTAACGTTAGTTGAAGTTGTTCCTGTTGTGCTTGTCCCGAAAAGAAATTCGACATCTGTCGTTTGGAAATGTTTTGGGTTCCATAAAGACGATGTTTGAGCAAAAGAACACAAACTACAAAGTGCGTCGTAAACACCTGAAACAGCGCGTCCAACCTTTTATTTTTCACCACCCCCAACACAACCAATGTGTGCTAAAAGTTCAAAGTGAGAAGCAAGGTTGGACAAGTGACAACAGCCCATAACGGAGGCGACACCATACGAGAGTCTCAGAGGTGGACGCGCACATAGCGAAAGATTTAGCTCCTCTAGTTACAGTGGAGCGCACAGGATTTAAACGCCTGATGAAAGTAGCCAACGAGAGGTACGAAAATATTTGTTGCAAACCGTACTTCCCGATATGGACTACATCGGGACGGGAGCGGAGACATGTCAAGCATTTTGCATCCACATCCGACTTGTGGTCAAGTCGCAACATGGATCCCTGTTTGAGCCTGACCGTGCATGACATAGACGACAAGTGGCGACCGCGCACCAGCGTACTTGAGACAGCATTTTCCTGATGAAGCACATGCGTTTATTTGGCACTGGCATTCCATTGACATTTTTTTCCATTCTATTTAGCATTTTGTTTACAGGCGACCAGCTCTTTTGCACATGGCATTATTTATATTGTTTACAAGATACCTTTACACATATCTAGGCCTTTGCAAATGGAATTACAGCATCTCGGCACAATCTATTTGCAGAAAAAGATTTTGTGAGAGGTACCCTTTTTCTCCTGTTCTTTGTGACATTGTTCAAATCATGCAAAGCAAGATATTTGGAATGTTTATACAAATGGTTTTTGTACTATTATTTTTCATTGAAAGTGATGTGTACCAGTTGGTCAATAAAAAAAACTGTTAATATGCATTTCCTGCATTTATTTTGATTTTGGTCCTCAGGGGGAATTTATCGTGCATTGATCATTACCGAGGAAAAATTGCTCAATTTATCGCAAAATTGATTTTAGGTCACATCGCCCAGCCCCATATTCTCACCATCACAATCGTGTCTCTCAGCAAGCCGTTTAGTGGCGAATTGTTTAGCACAAACGCTGCAACTGAATGGCTTGTCTCCACTATGTGTTGTTGTGTGTTTAATTAAAGTAGACTTTTCAGAGAAGCATTTTCCACAAACTGAGCAGGAAAAAGGTTTTTCTCCACTGTGTGTTCTTGTGTGATTTATAAAATCAGACTTTCGAGAGAAGCATTTTCCACAAAATGAGCAGGAAAAAGGTTTTTCTCCACTGTGAGTTTTTGTGTGCCTTGTTAAAGTTGACTTATGAGAGAAGCTTCTGCCACAAACTGAGCAGGAAAAAGATTTTTCCCCACTGTGTGTTCTTGTGTGGCTTGTTAAATGAGCCTTTTGGGAGAAGCTTTTACCACAAACTAAGCAAGAAGGAGGTTCTGCAGTGTGTGTTCTTGTATGTTCTGTGAATCGGGACTTTAGAGAAAATCTTTTACCACAAACTGAGCAAGAAAAAGGTTTTTCTCCACTATGTGTTGTTGTGTGTTTTCTTAAATTAGACTTTCCAGAGAAACTTTTGCCACAAACTGAGCAGGAAAAGGGTTTTTCTCCAGTGTGTGTTCTTGTGTGTTCTGTTAAATTTCCCCTTTCAGAGAAGCATTTTCCACAAACTGAGCAGGAAAAATGTTTTTCTCCAGTGTGTGTTCTTGTGTGGATTGTTAACATTGACTTATGCAGGAAGCTTTTGCCACAAACCGAGCAAGAAAACTGTTTTTCACCACTGTGTGTTTTTCTGTGCCCTTTTAAAGACAGCTTTGAAGTGAATGAGACAGTGTGACATGCCCTTTCACCTTGAGCTTGCCCATCATCATCATCATCATCATTAGTATCATCATCATCGTCATGGGCGTCTGATAATGTGTCCTCATTATGTGCTTGTGATGGCCCCCAGTGGTCTTCATCAACTTCTGATGTCACGTGATGACTTGAGCTGCTGCTTGTCGGCTCCGCCCCTCTGTTGTCCTCACTCTCATCCTTGTTTACATCTTCAGTCTTTATAGGGACAACTTTCACTGGTGACTTGTTGATCTCCTCCTCCTCTTCCTCCTTTTTGATGTGAGTCAAGTCTGGCTCCTCTTTCACAAAACGGAGATAGTTTTCACTGACCTCTGTCGGACACAAAAAGACAAACATACATTTGGTTTGGTCAAGTCAAACCTCGTGCGTCGACTTTGTCTTATATTGTTTCTACCGTGCTACCTTGACTTGTGCCTGCCGCATTAATGTTGTGATGCATGCAATGCGTGTGACCCCGATTTGGACCAGACCATGGGGGCATTTCACAAAATTACATCCTACGATGTAAACCTCCCTTTCGCAGCACAACAACAGTGATAAAGGAGCATTTAAAAAGGAAGCACGTTGCGGCTGATGCCCGATTTAATTCCTGAATTAGTCACAGACGTTTCTGGAAGCGAGCTGAAGTTAGCACACACAGGCTATTGTGTGCGTCTGATGGAACACCTGTTGTGGGACCCTAACATATTGATGCAGACCACTGGGGGCCATCGCAACATAATGACATCGATAAAATAGGAATCCTTCAAGTTAAATATGTTTACAAGTTTTTCATTTTGCATTGAGAGATAGTTTCACCGTGGGTACTTTTTGCTTCCATTCTAATCTGTATGCCTAAAAGAATTAAAGGGGCCCTGGAATCAGAGTGGCTATTTATTGCATGATTTACGTTTGTTTTGTTTTGTTTTTCCCAAAATGACATTTAGCCTGCTAGTACGTTCCAACATTCCCCTTTTTATTTTATTTTTTTTAATAAAATTTCTGTTTCTAAATAAATTTTAAAACAAAATTACGTGTGAAGAATCAAAATCCCTACACATAAATTAAGCAACAACACTTTCACTCTGACTTTCGTGTTGACGTATTTGAATAATGTATATTTTAAAGTTATCCAATATGTATTAAAATTAGACTAAGATACATCATAATATTATTAGAGTTCACTGAATTATTTTGTAACTGCTATGATGTATAACAGCCATAGGGTGTCAGTAATGAGTGACAAAGAAACTCAACAACTCCGATTGTTCCGTCATCATTTTCATTTGCAAAAATTACCAGGAACTATGAGTTGCGGTGGAGATGCAAACCACCTGGGCCACAGGAACTTTTTTACGAGGAACTAAATGTTCCTGGACTTGTTTGTAGAAAAGGGGGTTGTGGGGGTTTTAAGCCCATAGTAGGCCAAAGATGCAGATGCATTTCTTGCAGCATGTGCTTGTTCACTGATGAGATCCGTGCAACTCCGGATGGATGCATTAAATGTATTTTAAATGTTTGGATGAGATGAAACTATGCACACGTGCACAAAACAGTGCAGGGCCACCCGAGGTTCATTGACTCTCACCCGACCAAGCCAGTACAAAGTTCATAAATAAATAAGACCAATACGTACTTGATTTAAAAAAAAAAAAACTTAATATTTTGTGTTTTATCCACTAAAATTGATCAACCGCCATTGATGTTTTCGCCGCAGTGTGCACATTTTGTAGAGTTAGGCAGAATTCCTTCCGTAAGAAATTGCTTGAACAAGATATAAAAACCAGAAAATTGAAAATGTAAAATAATCAGTACAAATTTTATACTGGGAAAACATGGAGTTCACCCCCCACTATTGGTTATTCTTTCGCATTTATTTTCTGCACTGATTTTATTTGGCATAAACAATAGTTTAGCAAACCGACAAGCAATATTTAAAACTAAAACGGCAATAACCTTGAACGATTTCCCCCAAAAACTTAATGTTGTTATGTATATTTTTAACGATAGAAAGTCGTTCTTTACAAAGCAAATGAGAGTAAGACGTGTACAAACCTGCTTTGAGTGGCACAACACGAGGCTGGTTGCAAACTTCGTCCAGCAGTTGAAGATGTTGCTCGTTCTCTTCTTTTATTCCACAAAGTACCTCTTTGTACTTGGGTGTCGTTCTTTCACACATTTTCAAATGATAACTCAAAAAAATCTGCACTTGATCTCTGCTTGGCGATGAGTCGTTAGCAGCTAGCTAGCTAACAAGCTAAGCTAACTACACCGAAAAGCATCAACGCGCGAAGATGAGGTTATCGGACACAAAGACTTCATGAATTATGTCGTAGTCCTTTGGAGTAGCACTGGAAATCCTGTGAGAAAATTACAGTCAGTTCCACACTAAATCAGAAGAATTTAGCGGTGTTTGTTTTTATTTCGGTGTGGACGGGTCGGTGCATGTGGTCGAGGTCCTTCGGAAGCTGCGCGCTTTCTAATGACGTCATGCTTTAAGCACGTATTTTTCAAATATATTTCTTTGCCTCTGCGTTTGTTTTTTAACCCTGGCTGGTCTATTTGAATATATATTTTATATAATATTTTAATTCGGTTGATAAAAAAAAACTAAATTAACGCCACATTGGCGAGTCAGCTCTGACGTCACTTCCGCCTATGCCCCGAGAAGCCGCTGCTGGAACAGCAGTGGGACGTTCAAGTTTCTCCTACCGAACTTGCAACAATGCTGTGGTTCAATTGGGCTGCAAGATTCTATGAATAAAATGTCTGCATATACTAGCAGTGCTTCTCAATTATTTCACGCCCGCCCCTACCCAGAAGAAAAAGATTCGCGCCCCCCACCACCATTTTCTTCTGTCTTTGTATCGTGATGTTAGATTGTCAATAAAATATCCCTTAACTAAGCTAAATTGATAAGAAATACAATTTTGAGAACGATTATCGTAAGCATCTCGAAACTCAGTACTCTGTTGTCCAAATATTGATGAGATGATAAATATTTACTAATATTTGTTTATGTGAAAAAAACTTTATTAACATTAACAAACCAAACACAGTTATTAATACGTACAAAATATAGAAAAGACAAAAAGAAGAGCCAGGGCGATTTTAAACAAAAATTCTACATAAATTACAAAGCAACAGCTTTAGTATGTATACACGACATTTTTTTTTTTTAATTTATGGTTACTATGTGGCAGTCGGAATGAACACACACGTCTGACTGGAAACTGGCATTTATTTGAAGACTAGCAACAAGAGAATAATGCACAATCATAAATTTGCACCAAAAAACATTTTCATGAACACGCCCCCAAGAACTATGCCTGCTGGGTGAGAGGCATAGTCCTAATGTCTGCCACACAGAGGACAGCAGGGCCGCCGCCACGCATCACTACTTCAAGTTTAAGAGCCGTACTCACCGTCTTGAGGTTGCGGGTGTCATGATCATCGGACTGGTCGGCAGCCATTTCTGAAAAATCAACCCCGAGCTGGACTGGACATATGATGGCGCGCGATAATCACTCAGCTACAGGGTTACATTTACCAGCCACGTGCCCAATGTCTGTCGTAAACTCAGAAATGGCCGCTAAGTGCTGTTGCTGGCGGGCCGACCATGGTTCAGTGACCTTCGACATTGCCAATGTAAGTGGCTTATGAGCCACATAAGCCTTGAAACGGCATGCTTCAAGAAGGAAACGAAAGTGGCGCGTCACAAGGTACAATAACAACAACTTTCGGTCAAAAACGCTATACATATATATATATTTGTAAATTGATGTTAGATTGTCAATAAAATATCCCTTAACTAAGCTAAATTCATAAGAAATAATATGATTTTGAGAACTACTATTGTGAGGATCTCGAAACTCAGTACTCTGTTGTGCAAATATTGATGAGATGATAAATATTTACTCATACGTTTTTTTGTAAAAAAAAAAACATTATTCACATTAGCAAACCAAACACAGTTATTAATACGTACATAATATAGAAATGACAAAAAAAAGAGCGAGGGGGATTTTAAACAAAAATTATTTGTAAATACCATAAAGCAACAGCTTTAGTATGTTAACGATATGTTTTTTTTATATAATTTTATGGTTACTTTACGTTTTTTTAATGGTTACTGGAATGTTCCGTCTTCTATCTTAAGAAGTCACGCAGGCAACGTGACGCTGCAAGCTTGTGTCTATTTATTGACTTGCATTCTCGTCTATGTGCGTACACTATGGCAAGCCGTTTGAGCATTTATTCCATATCCTTGATATCACACATTTGTGTGTTTCACTAGTACGGTCTTTTCCAGCACTAGTTATACATTCAGCTACACTAGTGATGCCCTCTGTCGTACTAGTTGCACAGAAACTCTGACAAGTGACTCATTTTCAGCAACATGTAACTAGTAAAACGTGGATTATTCCAACATGTTAACTAGTGACATATGATTTCCTACACTAGTTCACTAGTGAGAGCGAAAATACACACTAGTTAACTAGTAACGGCTAAAATACTTACTAGTTCACTTGTGAAAGCCCTTTAAGCCTTGATATTTAACTAGTAACTTTCAAAAATGTTACTTGTCAACTAGTGATACTCCAAATTTCCACTAGTTGCACTAGTGAGAAATTTTGACTGAACTAGTTCAACTAGTGAGGTCCAAAATGTTTACTAGTTGAACGAGTGGATGCCAAACTGCTCACTAGTCAACTAGTTACACAAAAAACTAATGAGAAGGTGGGGCAGATGTGTGCATCCAGGATTACTATTGGCTCTACAGTTAAATGCACTAATCAGAATTCAGCTTTTGTCATTGTCCCACCCACTTTATTAGTGCATGTTTTACACTAGTTGACAAGTGGTCCTGGGGAACTGACGCTAGTTTACTAGCAGCTGCCTCTTATGGGGTACATGTTGACTAGTGAATGCATAAAGCCAAACTAGTGAAATACTTGCAATCTATTTTGGCCTTACAAGTTAACTAGAGAGGCTCAAAATATTAACTAGTGAAGAAGTACATGCTGAGATATCCACTAGTTACACTAGTTGTGCTCATTTTGACCTCTCTTGTTAACTAGTAAACCACATGTATTCTAACTAGTAAAGTATTTGGGTTCAAAGTGAGTCACTAGCAAACTAGTGACAATTATTTTCACATCACTAGTTCACAAGTGGATGACATTTTGTCTCACTTGTCAGGCTCAATTCTGAACTTGTACAGACTTTGACTGAGCATGTTTGACAAAATTGCGCACCAGGTGACATGTGCGCACAACAAGTAAACTAGTGAAATCATCAAATTTGAGTAGTTGATTTGTTTCCCAATTACAACACTATACAAGTTCACAAGTTGTGCCCACATATCAACTAGTAAGCAATTTTGGTTAACTAGTATGATATAAATGCCTGCTAGTATGCAAAAAACATTAGCTAGTACTCCAAAAATCCCCACATGTTAGATATTTGTTGTGCGAGTTGTGCACAGTGCCTCACTCATGATGCATAACATTTAACAAGTAAAAATAAAAGGCCAACATGTAGGAGAAAATTCAAACATGTTCAGTCAAATCTTGCACAAGTTCTTTTCTGTGTCTGACAAGTGAGACAAAATTCCTTCTACTTGTTATCTAGTCAAATAAACATCAGTGTCACTCGTTAACTAGTGACTCATTGTGGACTCAACTAGTTCACTAGAATGAAAACATGTGTTTCACAAGTTAACAAGTGGGGTAAAAATTAGACCAACTAGTGTAACTAGTGGCTATCTTTGTATTTACTTGTAAACTAGTTCACATTTTGAACCTCACTAGTCAGCTAGTAAGGTTGGCAAGATCTCAACCAGTGTGACTAGTGGACATTTTATGCCTTACTAGTGAACTATTGAGCAATTTGAGAATCTGACAAGTCAACGAGTAAGGCCAGGGAAAAAGCTTAACTAGTGTCACTAGTGGACATTTGGACCTTACTAGATGACATGTAAAATGAAATATGTGACCATTGTTGTCTCTAAAGTCACTCATACACCAACATGTTCACTAGTGAACTGCATTCAAATGAAGCAGGCGGGACAAGTACTTTGATTGGTCAATATCTTGATGAGATCTCTTGACGCTTTAACCCTTAAGAGCCCAGCCCGTAATGCCAGTTATGAAAAGAATGATTGTATAAAAACATTTCATACTTATGATTAATCTTACTCTCTCTCCCTCTCCATATACAGGCTGGTGTAAAAATAGGTATGTAATTATATAAAAGAGAAAACATGTACAATACTTTCTGTGTAGTAAATATTAAGTTATTTAATATTACATCACATCAAATCCATTCACCATATACTATATCCTAATATTTCAGCGATGTGATACTAGATAGATAGATAGATGAATGGAATAGAATAGAATAGAATAGAATAGACCAGTACGTGTGTGTGCGTGAGTCGACATCGCGTAGGCAGCATTGAGTCGACATCTCTGTTATTTGGCGGGGCATCTGCGAACATGAGCATGACTTCTACGGAAACTAACACAGAAAGTGGTTTCAACGATGTTATTAATCGCGTCTGGAACGCCCTTGATGTAGCAAGAAGGGAACTGGCAGTGCAGATGGACGACAACTTATTGCGAGCGACAAGGAATAATTTTCGGAGAAGACGAGCTCGCACGACGACAGGTAAGCTAACTTTTAGACATAGCTAATTGGCTATAGTAATTAGTTATTGTAAACCTTTCAATCCGCGTTATTATGATTAAAATATGAAATGCGAGTTTTTATGATCGGCCTATGAATTAGCACGGTGTGCGTATGAGTGAGAAAGAAAAAGGGAAAGTTGTTTGTCTGCCCAACTGTCCGAAGCATTAGCTTTAGAATACACAATTTGCTGAAGGGACTACTGATAGTTGTATGTCAATAAAATATTCTGTTTATGCAGAAACACAAGCACGTGCCACTGGGACAAATGGAGTCTGGAGAGTAAGGCTCTTTCTGTTGCCAAATCCTGACCTACTTGCCCTTCCACCTCATTCAGAATGTTGTAAATTGACCAGAATTGGTTTAGGTAATGTCCACACTACATATT
The DNA here is from genome assembly GCF_059441095.1 of Idiotropiscis lumnitzeri. Classification (NCBI taxonomy): domain Eukaryota; kingdom Metazoa; phylum Chordata; class Actinopteri; order Syngnathiformes; family Syngnathidae; genus Idiotropiscis; species Idiotropiscis lumnitzeri. The sequence goes on along the minus strand of NC_142392.1, from coordinate 26,682,055 downwards.
TTCAAAGATTTATTCATATTGTAATGTTTTTGTTGTTGGCTTTGTTTTAATTTACATGGAAAATCAATGTGTTATTGTTATTGATTCGGGGTCGCTGATGGTGTAGTGGTCCCGTAATCACATATATATATATATATTATATATATTTAATATATATATATTATATATATATTATATATATATATTATATATATACATTATATATATATATTATATATATATATTATATATATATATATTATATAAATATATATATATATATATTTTTTTTTTTTTTTTTTATATAACCAGGACTGATGTAAAATTGTTTCATTTTATTGTTATTATTTTCCAGGGATTCCAAGTCATGATCTGCAAAGGGCAGACTCCCCGAAATGTTATGCTGTAATTTCATGGACTCTCCCAGAATTTAATAACTTCATCTGCCAAAGCTACCCATCAGTTAGCCTAAATGTTATTGGTTTTCATCTGGCAAGAGCTGATAAGTCAAGGCTTCTGACTAAAATTCAGGCAAATACCTTAAAGGACCTCAAGAAAGCAGTTGGCAGAAGCAGATTATATATTCTTCCCCAGACTCACATTACACTGCCATTAGAGGTTTGTCTTTGTCTTTGTATTGATCAATTGATTCTTTTGGGATATTACCATCGCGACAGACTAATAAGACCCGTTGTCTTATCAATTTAGATCACTGAATCTGAAAGTACTCCTGCTGGATCAGAGACATCCCAGCCAACTGAACATAACAGCATTTCACAGTCTTTTCCTCCTTCATCATCCACAACACTGATGGCTTCTCCCTCTGCAACACCGACAGCCACCGGACCTGAGGTCTCACCCAATACTCCATCTCAATTCCCTGCATCATCAGATATCATATCTCTGGCATCACCTGCAGTCCCTCAGGTTATGCTCACTGCTCCTGCAGTAGCAGCGCACTTGTCATTTGTCACATCTGACAGCAATTCTGATGCAAGTTCTCAGTCTTTGCCCCTCAATGCCATGGCTTTGTCTTCATAGATGGAAATTGATGGAAGCTCACCAAGGACCGGCTTGAACGCTTTACCTGTAAGTAATTGTAAACTATAATGTATTTCATATGTAATTGATAATTCAGACTGAAGACAATTGTGATAAGAAATGTTAATAATTGGAGTTTAGAAGTTGCCCTTTCAGTGCACCCTCAATAAAAGACAGCTGGATATAAGAAGGTCTAAACTCTTGCAAACAGGAGTCAAGTTTAGAGTCAAGTTTGGATTCTGCACAGTGGGTGAATGCCGGGACCCCAGAGGTAAATCTCTACATGATCATGATAAATAATCCGTAATTTTGCCATTATAGTTTGAACACATTATCATGCATTATTTGTACTTTTCAAGGTCTTTTACAGAGGAACATGTTTGGAACCAATGAACAGGTATTTTGTAGGACTACAAACATGAATCATGTGTGACACTGAATTCTATTCAATGACTATTTTGTCCTCAACACTTGTGCTGTGCCGTGTATATTGACAGATAGCTTAATGTCACTCTCTTATGAAAAATACAGAAAACAAATGACTGGTCAATATTACTATATACACATGCTAATTTGAATAAACAAGAAATTAAGAAGCTACACATGCATGAATTAAATCACAATACAGCTGTAGATAAATCAAAATGCATAACCTGTATTATGCAAATGGTTTTGGATTCCAGGATTCCTGTGCGTAATTATGACCTGCGTAATCTGATTCTTAGGACTCCTGTTAATGACTTTTTCATTAATGATTCTGGGGAAGATGGGGAAGATGAGGGCCTCATTGCAGTTCCTTTTGAAAATGACAATCCTCCATCAGTAAGTTATAACTTTTTTTAAACAGAACTATGGTAAAAAAAAATTTTCATGGGTTGTTTCTGACTGTGCATTGTTAAATACTCCTAAGTGGAAGGAATGATTTTGCAACTTTCTCCCATTAATTTCTAATGTATTGTTCTTATAATATATATTAGGAAGAAGTGGATCTTGCCACTATTTTGAAGACTTTTCACGAGGATCACATTTCAGGCAATCTGGTATCCACCATTTGTATCAGAAGGCGTAAGATTCTGGAGAGTGCCATTAAAGCATTCTCCAGAGTGACTTTCTGTTGGACCCATTCACCACACATTGAGTTTGTAGGAGAAGATGCAGATGATATGGGGGGACCACAGCGGGAGTTTTTCAGGTATGAATGCCACTCGTCATTATACATGTATTCTGGTGAACTGCTCAGTATTATATATTGTCGGATATCTTGCCTCATAGTTCTGAGATGTAGGGTAAAATTCTGGTTCTGGCCTTCCTTGTTTGCATGTTCTCTCCATGTCTGCATGGGTTTTCACCTGGTATTCTACCACATTACAAATACATGCAGGGTAGGTCAACTGACCGAAATTGTCTGTCGGTCCGATGGCGAGTGTGAATGGTTGTTCCTCTCTGTGTGCCCTACGATTGGCTGGCGACTGGTTCAAGGTGTATCCCATCTACCACGATTCTGAAGATGAATGAATTTTTTAAACTCTTTCTTTTTTATTTTTGTCATAGACTGCTGATGTTAGAGGTTCAGACCTCTCTTGGAATTTTCGAGGGAAAGGCTGGTCAGGTCTTTCTAACTTATGACCAAACTGCTCTAGACCAGCAAAAATATTTCAGAGGTGGCAACCTAATTGCTTGGTCAGTTGCTCATGGTGGTCCATGCATCAGGGCCCTGGATCCTTGCCTCTTCCAGTTGATGTGCGGGCAAGACCCACCACTGGACCAGTTCAACTGGCATTTGCTGCCGGACCCAGAAGTGCAAAGCAAAGTCAAGAGGGTACTTAAATATTATCATATGAACATGTACACTACCCCCCCACCATTTCACGCATCAATTATTGCAGCTTAAGTTTTTTGTGGATTTTTTTCAAAATATTCATTTAAAAAAGAACAGAAAAATTACAGCCATATCAGCTGCCATAATGCAGAAAGACAATTTTTTCAAAGAGATGAGTTGAATGGGAGGGTTCGGACATACCCACAGGCAATCACATAAAGGCGTGTGATTGGTTCCCGGTGCGAGAACGACTAACGAAATCATGATAGGATTTATCCCGTGAACTTACTGGCTCCGATGACTCAGTATCTTCTCTTGTTGTATCCTGCCAGTCTTGTCCACCCGACAAGCACGGCTCCCTCAGGACGGCAAGTGTGACAAAACATCGGCAAATAAAGCTTTAAAGAGTTTGGTAAAGTACATTTCAAAACAGCTTACCTTAACTAGAATCCTGAGTTGCATTTTATTCAAAGGTCCTTGTTGATGTTATTGTGAGAAGCAAAAAATGAGCCATGATTTCCAACGACAGTGCACTTCGTCGCCAAAAGTATTCATGGCTTAACTTTTGCTTACTACAGTAACATCAACAAGGACCTTACAACGTGGGATACTAGTTAAGTAAGGTAAGCCAAATTTAGGATAAAAATTAAAACTTTAACATAGTTATAACCGAATGTTCTGTTGTAATTGTCCGGCAGCACAACGTTGACTTGTAGATCACCTGTTTCATCCTGCAGGTTTGGTATTTCCATTTTTCATTTTTAAAGTTACATTTGTTGTCAAACAAGTATTTAGAAAGTTGGGAACCATATTGAGGCGGTCGCCACGCATACTAGAGTTATAAAACTCCCCAAAATTAAAAATAATTATAAAAGAAAGGTAACCTATACCGAGTCGTTTCTCACTTATTGCGGTGGTTCTGGTCAAGATTGATGGCAAAAAAAAAAAAAACAAGGGATTACTGCACAGGAATTGGTAAAGAATCAAACTGGTACCAGATGATATGTTCATTTCTATGAAATTGTCATGATCCGCGTCGGGCATGACAGCCTTTTGTTATTGTTTTCGTCACCTCCCTGCCATGTGCTTTGTGTTATTGTTTTCGTTCTCACCAGCCACGCACCTGTTCCCAGTTCACGATCACACACCTGCTCCCCATCTGCTCCCCTGATTACCGGACTACTTATACCTCCCATGCCCTCAACCCAGTGTCGGGTCATTATCCCGTTTGGCTCATGTCTCGCTCTGCCTCCCGATCGCCTGACACTTTGTGCTCTCGTGCCTGCCTGACTCCTGCTTGCTCTGCTTCCCCGACTAGCCGACCTGAACCCGTCCGGACCCGCTCAGCCCGCCATCGCCTCCGAGGTCCTGCCCGGCAATCATCCCGCCAGCGCTCCCCGCTCCGCCGTGCCTCCCGCTACCTCGCCAGCCCGACGTCGCCTCCCGGCACTTCCTGCTTCGCCGCACTCTCGTCCGTGCCACCCGGCGCCCTCCGCTCCGACGCACGACCATCTGCCGTTCCCGGTGACTGCCACTCCGACACTTGCACGTCGGCGTCACTCGACGCTGTCCACGCCGACGCTCGCCTGGTGGTGGATTCTCCCCAGCTCGCTCCCCAACTCCATTAATCAATAAATCCTGTTCTCCCCTTACCTGTCGCTCTTGGGTCCTCCTTCCTTCCCACGCGGTTCAGTGAACCTTGACAGAAATATTACTTTTTTGTAAAGGTCAATCTGAGACCAAGCTGCATTGTTCCCACTCATGTTTCTCTCTAAGATTCAAGAGTGTCAGACCACTGAGGACCTGACAACACTCCAACATGAGATGGGGGACTGGATTGCTGAGTGCGGCATCCCAGGAATATTTAGTGCCAAAGTAGAAGATGTAACAAAAATCTATGCATATGTGGTAAAGCATTACATCTTTCTCAGGTAAAATAAGAATTTTACTTCTAACTGCTACGAAACAGTGTCACTATCAAACGGGAATTTACAAAGTGTTGTAACTATGGAGTAGATATCAATCTAACCCAGCCCTTTGTAACTTGTATTTTGACATGTTAAAAAAATGTAACTATACAAAATGTAAACATGTTTCATGGTTGACAATATATACTCATTTATACTGCATGTTTTCTTTCTGTTGCATTATAGAACAGCCAAGATGATACACCAGTTCACAGAGGGAATGAACGCATTCGGAAAGTTGTGGGACCTTGTCAAGCAAAACTGGATTGCCTTCTTGCCCTTGTTCACAAACCTGCACGAACCTATGTCAAAGGCAGCCTTCAAAGACATCCTCACCTATAATTATAGCAGCAGAGGAACCAACCATCGGCAGGCGGAGGAGGACACCATCTACAGCTGGGAAATGGTTCTGAATATGATCGAAGGTATTTTAATTAAGCATTTCTAGCACAATTTATGAAACTGAACTCCATACACAAACAAAGTGGCACACTAAAATGTACACTACTTTGATTGACTGGAAAGTGTTATTGTTGTATGTTTTACATTTGAGAACAATGTAAATACCAGAACAAGGGGCAGTTAGAAATTGTAATGGTATTGTTATTTTTGTGTTTTTGTGTATTTATGTTCACGTACCCTAAATTTGCTACACAAGGCCAAGCTGAAATACAGTATATAAAGTCCAGAATTGATGTTTCACTTTAAAAACAATTGCAGATTTTACTTTCAATTTCCTTCTTTTTTTCACGGCAGACAAAATGACAGAAATGTCCTTTGAAGACCTTCTCATCTTCATAACTGGAGCTGATGAGGTTCCTGTCCTGGGCTTTCGCGACAAACTGGCCATTGATTTTTATGAACAGGCTGAGGGCATACGTCGTCTTCCTTACGCATCAACATGCATGATGTGCCTGTACCTCCCAAGAGGTATTACTGAGGAGAACGACCTACATGACATGCTCTGCCAGTCAATAGGAGACTCATTGGGGTTTGGGAAGGTGTAGCCATTGTGGATTAATTTGTTGAGCGTTGAATGTTTTCAATCGCTCTAGCACACACCAGATATTTCTCCTTTAAGTCTGTTGTTCCATGTATTAAGTTTTGAACCTCTTGGTGTTGCTCAGGGCTCAGGTTGTTAACTGGTTGTGACACAGTCACTCTTCGTTCAAGGTCTTCACTGTTGGCTTGCAACTGGTTGAGATGTATGCCATGTCTTGCCAAGCCAGTTTCCAAATTTTCTTGATTATAAGGGTCTTCTCCAAATACATTGTTGAGAGCTGTTGATTGCTGATGAATGTTTGAAAGCATGCCTTCCATCCAAATTTGTGTTGGCGTCCGATTGTTTGCAGTTCTCAACCTGTGGTTGTTCCAGCCATGTCTGAATATATCCAGTCTTTTCTGAATTTCTGGCTTGTACACAATTTGTAGTGCCATTTTGTGAACGTTGTCATCCGGGTTCAATATTTGTTCATCTTCAAAAGAATAGAAAAGCATGTAAAAGTAGTGCACAACCTGATGGAAAACGTCTCTCCAAAGTCGTTCGATACGTTGGTTGTGCACAGATTGGCCTGTTATGTGACTTGCATGTTCTTGTCCTTGGAGAAGATTCATTAGAAGAGCAACCAGAGTGTTTTCCCCACCGTGGTCTGATCTTACTCTGGAGGGTAACCCATATAGACAAGTAGCGTGGACAAAATATTTCAGCACTGTCAAAGCTGTGTTGTCTGTGCTGCAGTTTATGTATGTTACTAGCCTGGAATTTCCATCAATACCAGCATGTGTCACAAACCCCCACCTGTAAAACAAAAATAAAAACAATAGTGGTTACCTTACAAGAAAATCAGTATAGCATTATATTTGCATTAAAGTTTTATCACATTTATTTGTATGAAATTATTCCCTAGAAAAACACTCCACCAGACCCCCACCAAGGCTATCTCCCAATGATGAATGAACAGAACAGGTTCAAGAACATGCAAGTCACATAACAGGCCAATCTGTGCACAACCAACGTATCGAACGACTTTGGAGAGACGTTTTCCATCAGGTTGTGCACTACTTTTACATGCTTTTCTATTCTTTTGAAGATGAACAAATATTGAACCCGGATGACAATGTTCACAAAATGGCACTACAAATTGTGTACAAGCCAGAAATTCAGAAAAGACTGGATATATTCAGACATGGCTGGAACAACCACAGGTTGAGAACTGCAAACAATCGGACGCCAACACAAATTTGGATGGAAGGCATGCTTTCAAACATTCATCAGCAATCAACAGCTCTCAACAATGTATTTGGAGAAGACCCTTATAATCAATAAAATTTGGAAACTGGCTTGGCAAGATATGGCATACATCTCAACCAGTTGCAAGCCAACAGTGAAGACCTTGAACGAAGAGTGACTGTGTCACAACCAGTCAACAACCTGAGCAATAGTAAGATGTTGAAAACTCAATAAATGTAACTACAGACTTAAGGAAAAAATATCTATTGTGTGCTAGAGAGGGAGGAGTTGTTTTGGCTGATGTTAGGGCCTACTGGCTGAGATTATATTGCTGCGCATTTAAGTGCGCAAGTCGGGAGTTTGTGAAATGTACCTATACAAAGAGAAATTACGAAATAAAATTTAATCTGCACCGTCCGGACAATACTATCTGCTTTCTAATGCTCCAACAAATACAAACAAATACAAGAGATTATCCTTCATTACCGAATGAGACGCATGTGACCATCTATGTGCCATAAACTATTAGGAAATGGCACATAATATGTTCTTCTAGCCACAGTCTGGCTCCATCTCTGGGCTGCAGCAGCTGGGTCAACATGGTTGAGGATTTCTCGAACTCTTTTTCTTTGTACTACAATGCCAGCAGCACGAAGGTATGCCCTCATCATCTGAAAGAGGTTCATATTTCAACACAATTAAAAAAGTGAAATTTCACACTGGATATAAAGATATCATATACATAAAGCGACTATGTTGCAGAATGCTTACTTCCGAGCCTGATCTTGGAAATTGGTTGTGCAATATTCTGACATGCTCCTCGAGGTCAAGATCATGAATGGGAGTAAATCTATTTCTGGCTGAAATCTGAAAAGGCTTCATTTTTTTATGGAGATATGAAGAGGAACAGCCCAACATCCCTGCTATGGCTCTCACTGTAAAGCCTTGAGTGAGGAGTAGTTCAATTTGATCCCTTGTAATATCAAGGGCTGGTCTCCCGCGTCTACCTAAAATATGGAATTAAAAGGATTAAGAAATCTAAGCAAATTAATGAGTGTGATCTTTTATATGCTTATACACATATATATATATATTTGCAGCAGTTTTATATATCTGACCAACAATTATCTTGCAAACCACAAGAAGCTACTTTCTCTAACCATTTTTATGACATAGGTATGAGTTGTTAACAAGAGTTTTAATACATATATATATTTCAAAGTGGATAGCCATTGTGTTACTGAACAGTCTAAATCTATAGAGCTCATATAAAGACAGGAAAACTGTATATTAACCACTTAAGGAACAACAGGGCGTCTGTGAAACCCATGGGTAGTTAGAAGAAACAGACACAAAAAAATACAATAAGAATTATAGCCACTTTACCTGGATGCAAATGAGTTGCCGCAGAGAAACAAACATGTGCTTCAATAGGAGCGGGTCCCGTAGCGATGACAGATCTGAGATCTGACAGAGCTTGAATCAAATTTTGAGTTGCCTCGGTGCTAATGTGCTGACGAACTCTTCTTAAATTAGCAATGGAAATGTTTATCACGCGTATTTCACTTCCACCGGCAGATCCTTGACGATAAACTCTCTCTATTGCCCTGCACCTTCGCCTGATACGTCTCAGTACGCTATCGGCCATGTTTATGTTGAAAAATTAGTTCGGCAGAGAAATTCCAAAATCATGAGCCGTGACTGGTGGATTATATTATTTTCAAATGGGCAGCCAATAGGAAACCATTGTATTCTTTCCGACTGATCCCCATGAGCTAAAAAATGCCCACTAGTTCACTAGTAAGCTCATTTTTGTGTCTTACTAGTGAACATGTAAGATAAAAATGCCCACTAGTTCACTAGTAAGCTCATTTTTGTGTCTTACTAGTTAACATGTAAGATAAAAATGCCCACTAGTTCACTAGTAAGCTCATTTTTGTGTCTTACTAGTGAACATGTAAGATAAAAATGCCCACTAGTTCACTAGTAAGCTCATTTTTGTGTCTTACTAGTTAACATGTAAGATAAAAATGCCCACTAGTTCACTAGTAAGCTCATTTTTGTGTCTTACTAGTGAACATGTAAGATAAAAATGCCCACTAGTTCACTAGTAAGCTCATTTTTGTGTCTTACTAGTGAACATGTAAGATAAAAATGCCCACTAGTTCACTAGTAAGCTAATTTTTGTATCTTACTAGTGAACATGTAAGATAAAAATGCCCACTAGTTCACTAGTAAGCTAATTTTTGTATCTTACTAGTGAACATGTAAGATAAAAATGCCCACTAGTTCACTAGTAAGCTCATTTTTGTATCTTACTAGTGAACATGTAAGATAAAAATGCCCACTAGTTCACTAGTAAGCTAATTTTTGTATCTTACTAGTGAACATGTAAGATAAAAATGCCCACTAGTTCACTAGTAAGCTCATTTTTGTATCTTACTAGTGAACATGTAAGATAAAAATGCCCACTAGTTCACTAGTAAGCTCATTTTTGTGTCTTACTAGTGAACATGTAAGATAAAAATGCCCACTAGTTCACTAGTAAGCTAATTTTTGAATCTTACTAGTGAACATGTAAGATAAAAATGCCCACTAGTTCACTAGTAAGCTCATTTTTGTATCTTACTAGTGAACATGTAAGATAAAAATGCCCACTAGTTCACTAGTAAGCTCATTTTTGTGTCTTACTAGTGAACATGTAAGACCATAAATGCTGTGGGGCACTAGTGTGAAATGCATGCTCAAGGCCATAGAATAAATACTCAAATGGCGTGCCTCGGCAAGCCTTTTCAATATTTATTCAACGGACGCCTTGTCACGATCCTACATTACCCAGGATTCATCCGACATGACGTTTGTTTTTCGGACAGCCAATCACGATACATGATGTGCCAACCAGCGACTTAAGCCGAAGAGAAAACCTTCAGAGGTATTGCAATGTTTTTTGTAAATATTACTCTTAATGTGATACCAAATTTGATTTTACGATTATTTTAGGCGACAAAGTAGTGGTGTAAACGTCAAATGTGTGGTCAATTTATCAAGATAAGCCCTGCTTAAAAACTTGCTTCAACGATTTCGGAGATGTCTGTGTCCGGTTTTGATGGCGGATGGCGGCAGTTCAACGCTCACAGTTGCCGCCGAGAGCAGCTTCATGCCGGCAGGACTTTCTGAAATCTGCCGCTGCTAGTTTTATAGCGATTGAACCGCAAAAGATGAAGTTTTCCGCGCATTTGACGCTCACATTTTGGCTTCACGGTGTAGTTTGTTCATTGCTCACAAGCTAATAGAGAGGGAAGAAGAGTTCAATTAACGTTGGAACATAATCGTTCATTATCGTTTGCTAGCTGCGTTTGTATATTTGAATTATTTTCTTGCCTTCATTACACGCAGTATTCGTATTCCTTTGTAACTGTGTATTATAAATAAGGTTGCGCTATATGTTACTGGACAAACTATAGGTCCTGACTGCTTGGAGACCCCACGGCAGATGAGCAGCTCCATTCGGACCCTTCTGACGGCGCATCTTCTGCAGCACGATGCTGTTCATAGAAGCTAAAGGGTGATCAGCTTCCCTAAATAACACCAGGAGGAGGAGAGACACAACTTCTTCCCGAAATCTTGATAAAAACATCCCGTTTATTCATTGTTAAATTAATTATATATTTCATGTAACTTATTATGTTCACAATAAAATGTTTTTCAACTGTATTCTGGATATGCATTGTCTGAAATTAAGTGGTGAAACCACAACTAATATTTCCTCCAACATCGAACCTGCTCGGTCACATCTCCTGTCTTAAAAAACAAAACACAATCAGTGGCTTCAATAAAGATTGTAGAAACCTCAAAATGCACACACATTCATTTATTTGATATTACACGGTAAGAAGATTGTGTTTTTGTATTTTATTTACTTCAGTTGTTTTTCCACAACAAACAATCATTAGAGACGAGCAGGGGGTGATGTCATCAAGTATTGTAATATTATTTTATTGTGCTGTTCTCCCAAATCCGCATTTACAATACAGATTACAGCATCTTTAACAAATACGCATCAACTTTGAACAGATTCAACAACTGAAAAATCACAGCCTCGTGAAGGCAGAATTAATTGCAGGACTTCTGCATTATACTGCATTCCTTTTATTTTGTATACTAAAAGTGGATTGGAGTGAATTTTTAGCAGTACTATTACCCCTTATGTCCGTGTAAATAATAAATATACATCCCCGAGAGAGCCATTCCCTGAGAAAAAATAGTTTTATTCTGCATAGATACCAAGCAACCGGCAGTAAAAAAAATGTGGACACTCGGAATCAGGCTTTACAGGGTTAATTTTTTGCTGGGTGGAGCTCCGATCAGAGAGCCAATAGGAGGCGTACACTCATGGTACTTTCCCGCCTCCTCATTAGCATTTAGCGTAACTAGTGCAACTAGTGAGCAATTTGTGTTTCACTAGTTCTACGAGTGAAAATTTGGACATCAGTAGTTTACTAGTTAATCCAAAAAGACAATTTCACCAGTTAACTAGTGAGCAGGTTGGCATCCACTAGTGCTACTAGTGAACATTTTGGAACTCACTAGTGGAACTAGTTCAGTCAAAATCTTTCACTAGTGTAACTAGTGGATATTTGAGGCATCACTAGTTTACAAGTAATTTTTTTTAGACTCACTAGTTAAATATCAAGACTTCAAGGGACTTTCACTAGTGAACTAGTTGATGTTTATCTTTCACTAGTTAACCAGTGGGTATTTAATTTCCAACTAGTTGTCTAGTGCATGCGATCATAAGTCACTAGTTAACATGTTAGAATAATCCATGTTTAACTAGTTAACATGTTGACGCTTTTGTGACTTACCTGTTAGCTTGTAATACTTTGAACATTACTAGTTTGGTCCAGTGGGCCACTAGAGCATAAAAAAGATGACTAGCTGGGAATTTGGCACTACTAGTGCGCATCTAGGTGTCACAAGTTAGACTTCTACCAGCACTAGTTGCACAAAAGACTCACTAGTTGCTAAAAATGAGTCACTTGTTAGAGTTTCTGTGCAACATGTACGACAAAGGCATCACTAGTGTGGCTGAATGTATTACTAGTGCTGGAAAAGACCGCACTAGTGAAATACACAAATGTGTGATATCAAGGATATGGAATAAATGCTCAAACGGCTTGCCATAGGATATGGATTAAATGCTCAAAGGTCTTGCCATATGCGCTAGCTAGCATGCGCGGATCAGGTGAAGTACGCACATGTGCACAAAACTGTGCAGGGCCACCCGAGGTTCATTGACTCTCACCCGACTGCGCCAGTACAAAGTTCATAAATAAATAAGACCAATACGTACTTGAACTTAATAATTTCTGTTTTATGCACTAAAATTGCTCAACAGCCATTGTCAGGTAGAATTCATTCCATAAGGAATTGCTTCAACAAGATATAAAAACCAGAAAATGTAAAATGTTAATCAGTTCAAATTTTATACTGGGAAAAAACATGGAGTTTACCCCCCAATATTGGTTATTCTGTGGCATTTATTTTCTGCACTGATTTCATTTGGCAAAAACAAATGTTCAGCAAACCGACAAGTAAAAGGCAACATTTAAAAATAAAACGGCAATAACCTTGAACGATTTCCCCAAACAACTTAATGTTGTGATGCATATTTCTAACGATAGAAAGTCGTTCTTTACAAAGCAAATGAGAGTAAGACGTGTACAAACCTGCTTCGAGTAGCACAACACGAGGCTGGTTGCAAACTTCGTCCAGCAGTGGAAGATGTTGCTCGTTCTCTTCTTTTATTCCACAAAGTTCCTCTTTGTACTTGGGTGTCGTTCTTTCACACATTTTCAAACGTCAATCTCAACAAATCCGCACTTGATCTCTGCTTGGCGATAACTCGTGAGCTTCTCTTTGTTCGACGAGACGAATGAAAGATGGCGTCTTTTTTTCAAGTAGTGCTGAATGGATCTCCTGCGTGAAGACTGCAGTTTGTTCAGCACTCAAGCGGAAGAATAGGACACACCCCGCTGTGATATGATTGGCTGCTGACTTTGTGGAGCACTGTCACCAACTCACCGACAGATGTCGCCATTTGCGATGCAAATAATTGTTGTCTCCTTCCAAACAAAGGAAAAACGTAAGATTTAAACCGTATGCACATTAACAAACATTTTAGCTCCCAAATATGAACTTGAATTTTACTTTTGTTGCTGGTTTTGTTAAAACATCTGCCACCATGTCGTCGGTTGGACAGTCTCCCTATTATTAACAGTTGACGTGATAATGTGATACTTTATGTCAACATGTTTGTGTCAAGTTGTGGAGTAGGTTGAAGAGGACCCAAAAGCAGGGAAGCAAGGAGAGGGAAACTTAAAGGGTATTTAATAAAAAAATAAAATAAAAAAAAAAATCTCTAATCTCGTTGCACACTTGAGTACAATGACAATAAAGGGATTTCTATTCTATTCTATTCTAATAAACAAAACAAAAGGCAAACAAGGAACTTGGAAAAACTAAAATATTGTAACATTGTATAATAAATCAGGCCGATTTGTCCATTAGCGAACACTTTTATTTTTAAGCCAGAAACGGCTGCTGTTGGCCGCAACCACGCCGATCAGAAAACTAAAACAACAACGACAACAACATAACATTCACTCCCGTCGCTTCCCCGCTGCCTTCACAGCCTCCCCAGCAAAGAGGAAAACACAGAACGCTTGAACTATTTACAAAGTCGCTCCACTGCCCTCCCCTTTATCAAGAACCTCGTCCCGAGGGCGTCATTCAACAAAGTCACTGAGGTGACCCGGTGGTCTCCTCTGTCGCTGAGGCCGCCCCGAGGCCTGTCCGCTCGGAACAGCCAGTGTAGCATCAGGCGATGAGTCCTCAACAGTAGCTGCCTGTGGGGGTGAGAGTGGAGGCACAATCCGCCGTCTTGGAGGGGTGGGAGTCGAAACCTGCTGTGAGTGTGTCCGCGACCCAGTGTGCTGCTGTGGAACGGCATCACCTCTATATGGGGCCAGTCTGTCTCTGTGGAGGGCTACCCGTCTGCCACCACGTGGCAGCTGCACCCTATACACCACCTCTCCTATCCTCTCCAGCACACCACACGGCCCCACCCAGTGCCTGTCCAATTTAGGACACCTGCCCTTTTTCCTTTTTGGGCTGTACACCGAAACCAGGTCTCCAGCCTTAAAGTCCATCCCTCTGGCCTTCATGTCATAATTCCTTTTCTGCCTTACACCTACCTGCCTTCTGTAGATGGTCGCGAGCAAAGACATGTGCTGACTCCAACCTGTCTTGGAGTCTCCTGGCATATTCCGGTCCTGGTGGCCCGGCTGGTGTATCAGGGGGTCTGCCAAAAGCCATTTCCACTGGTGTCCGTAGCTCACGCCAAAACATGAGCAGGGAAGGTGTACATGAAGTGGAATCCTGTACACATCTGCAACAGTCTCTGCTTCTTGGTCGGGGATGGCATATGCTTCTGGCCATTTCGGAAAATAGTCCAAAGCAGCTAGGACATAACGGTTGCCTGTGTCAGTGCGTGGAAATGGGCCCATTATGTCCACCGCAATCCTCTCCATCGGAGCGCCTACTGCTAGCTGTTGGAGGTGGGCACGAGACCGGCCTGGTGGACCCTTGTGCGCGGTGCAGAAGTCACAACGGCGACAAAAGTCCTCAACATCTCGCCTTAGTTGAGCCCAATAGAAACTTTGCCGGAGTCTGCAAAGTGTTTTCGACACACCAAAGTGTCCTGACCATGAGAGGCTTTCAACACAGCCTCTCTCAGAGCCCTGGGGACGACCACCTGCCATCTATCCTCCCCAGTAGCAGGCTCCTTCCAAGCTTTCTGGAGCACCCCATCCTTGACCTGAAGAGTCCCAATCTTTGAATACAGTCGTTTAGTGGCAGGCGAGTGTCCAGCGACCTCCTCCCACTTAGGGTTTTGACCCGACTCGACCCACTGCAATACAGGTCGGAGGTCAACATCCTGTTGCTGCTGCTTCCTCCATTCAGGTGCCCCCACAACCTGCACCTCCCTACATACGGGGTCGACATGATCATGCGCGGGACTTTGCTCATCACCACAAAGTTTCTTCTCTCGGGTCTCTCTCTTCTCGCAGAAGCGGCAGCCAGCAAGTGCACAAGGGCGTCGAGACATAGCGTCAGCGTTGGCATGGTGATTTCCTGCCGTGTGCTCAACTTGGAAGACATATGGTGCCAGTTCTTCAAGCCAGCGTGCAATCTGTCCTTCAGGCTCCTTAAAAGACAATAGCCACTGGAGTGCCGCATGGTCAGTGTGTACAATTAGGGGAAACCCGACAGACAATATCGAAAATGGCTAATGGCTCTCACAATTGCCAGCAGTTCCCTTCGTGTGACACAATAACGCCGTTCAGCCTTATTCAAGGTTTTGCTGAAGTATGCCACTACTCTCTCCCCATCTGCCCCCACTTCACTCAAAACCGCCCCAATTCTGACATTGCTGGCATCAGTGTCCAGGACAAACGGCAGGTTGGCGTCTGGGGGGACGAGAATGGGGGCCTCCGTCAGCACCTTCTTTAGCGAGCTGAAGGCTCGTCTGCACTCTGGAGTCCAGTCAAAATCAGTGTCCTTCCGCTGCAGGTGGAAAAGCGGTGCAGCTAGACATGAGAAAACCCCGCACGAATCGCCTGTAATAGGATGCTAGCCCAAGGACGCTCTTCAGTTCACGCGGGTTGCTGGGAGTAGGCCAGTCCCTCACGGCTCGCACTTTCTCCTCCAATGTGATAATGCCTTCCCCTCCAACTTTGTGTCCCAGGAACTCAAGCTCTCTTCTCATGAAGCAGCACTTGTCAGGGTGAAGTTTCAGACCCGCAGTGGAAATTCTTTGTAAGACCTGGCGCAGGGCCTCCAAGGCTGCATGGAAAGCGTTCCCATGGACCAGGATGTCATCCAAATAGACCAGACATTCCTGTCGGGGGATGCCAGCCAGCACCTTGTCCATAAGCCGCTCAAAGGTAGCAGGTGCATTACACAGGCTGAAACAGAGAACTCGAAACTGCCATAACCCCCTGCCAGTACAGAAAGCAGTCTTTGGCCTGATTTCCGAGCTGAGGGGCACCTGCCAATATCCACTGCGCAGGTCTAATGAGGAGAACCAGGGGCAGTGGATAGGAGTCTTTCTTGGTCACGCTGTTTAAGGGTCTATAGTCCACACAGAACCTTTTCTTCACTGTCTTTTTTTTTTTTGACCTTGACAACCCCTGAGGCCCCAGGGCTGTCAGATGGCTCAATGATGCCAGCTTTCAGCATCTCATCAATTGCACTGTCCGCATCTGCCTGATGTGCAAGGGGAAGGCGGCGGGGGCGTGCTTTGATAGGTCGTGCATCCCCCGTGTCAATTTCGTGCTGCACCAAGTCTGTTCGGCCAACCTCCTCTTCTGTCAGCACAAAAATGTCCTTAAAGTCCCACAACAGTTGCCACAGCTCGTCTTGTTGCTTGGGTTCCAAACCATCACTGTTGCGCTTCCACACTTCGCGCACTGCCGTCAATCTGTCCACTCCACCTGTCATGGACCACGGGGCCGGGGAAGAGGAATGCTCATCAATGTGGGCATCTGATGTGGGTGGAGAAGTCATAGGAGCCAGCGGTTCATGGGTGGGATCAGACTCCTGCTGTGCAATGGCTGCGCTCGACGTCGGAAGGAATGACTTTTCAGGCTGTGTAGGGCGCACCATTTCAACTGTGGGGCCTCCTGGAAAAGCCAACGTGTTCCTCCCCTGGTCAAGCACGCACCGGGGTGTTCGTAGAAAGTCCAGTCCTATGATGCAGGGGTCGCGTACCGCGGCAACCCACACCCGAAAGTTCATGGATAGTCCCCCCACTTGGATAGTCACCACCCCCCTTCCAAGCATAGGGGTGAGCTTTGTTCTTTTTATAGTTCAACTTCTAGTTCAGTTTTTCACCTTTTCACAGCGTAATGAAGGCCAGTTGAGCAAGTGGAACAAGTGATTTTATTGATGATTGTGGAAGGCAACGATTTCATAAGCACAGTTTCTTCTCACACCTTTTCCATTAAATACGATTAAAAACACAACTGAAAAGCATAATGTTAACAAATGTTATTCCAGGCAAAGGCAATTAATTAACATGTTTGATGTAAACACACAAAAAAAATCATCATCACTCAGACACATTGCTTCTTCTGGCACGGATCACATTGGCTTAATGTCAATAAAAAAGCTTTGCAAAATTCAATATATAATATTTCATCCAAAATCACATATACATCTTACCACCAAGAGTCAGTTCCTTCAGTTTTTCGTTTTATTTTTTTCAAGCTTCAAGGATCGCTGCTATTCTCACCAGCACAATCGTGTCTCTCAGCAATACGTTTAGTGAAGAATTTTTTAGCACAAACGCTGCAACTGAATGGCTTGTCTCCATTGTGTGTTGTTGTGTGGCTTCGTAAATGCGACTTTTGAGAGAAACTCTTGGCACAAACTGAGCAGGAAAAAGGTTTTTCTCCACTGTGTGTTCTTGTGTGGCTTGTTAAATTTGCCTTCTGAGAGAAGCATTTTCCACAAACTGAGCAGGAAAAAGATTTTTCACCACTGTGTCTTCTTGTGTGGATTGTTAAATGCGACTTTCTAGAGAAACTCTTGCCACAAACTGAGCAGTAAAAGGGTTTTTCACCACTGTGTGTTCTTGTGTGCCTTGTTAAATGTGCCTTTTTAGAGAATCCTTTGCCACAAACTGAGCAGGAAAAGGGTTTTTCTCCACTGTGTGTTCTTGTGTGGATTGTTAAAAGCGACTTTTGAGAGAAACTCTTGCCACAAACTGAGCAGGAAAAGGGTTTTTCTCCACTGTGTGTTCTTGTGTGGATTGTTAAAAGCGACTTTCGAGAGAAACTCTTGCCACAAACTGAGCAGGAAAAGGGTTTTTCTCCACTGTGTGTTCTTGTGTGGTTTGTTAAATGCAACTTTTGAGAGAACCTCTTGCCACAAACTGAGCAGGAAAAGGGTTTTTCTACACTGTGTGTTGTTGTGTGGATTGTTAAATGTGCATTTTGAGAGAATCCTTTGCCACAAACTGAGCAGGAAAAGGGTTTTTCTCCACTGTGTGTTCTTGTGTGGATTGTTAAAAGCGACTTTCGAGAGAAACTCTTGTCACAAACTGAGCAGGAAAAGGGTTTTTCTCCACTGTGTGTTGTTGTGTGGATTGTTAAAAGCGACTTTCGAGAGAAACTCTTGCCACAAACTGAGCAGGAAAAGGGTTTTTCTCCACTGTGTGTTCTTGTGTGGATTGTTAAATATGCATTTTGAGAGAATCCTTTGCCACAAACTGAGCAGGAAAAAGGTTTTTCTCCACTGTGTGTTCTTGAGTGACTTGTTAACGTTGCGTTTTGAGAGATTTTGCCACAAACTGAGCAAGAAAAAGGTTTTTCTCCACTGTGTGTTCTTGCGTGCCTTTTTAAACTTGACTTTCGAGAGAAACTCTTGCCACAAACTGAGCAGGAAAAGGGTTTTTCTCCACTGTGCGTTCTTGTGTGTTTTATTAAATATGACTTAAAAGAAAAGCTTTTGCCACAAACTGAGCAAGAAAAAGGTTTTTCTCCACTGTGTGTTTTTGCGTGCCTTTTTAAACTTGACTTTCGAGAGAAGCTTTTGCGACAAAATGAGCACGAAAATGTTTTTTCTCCACTGTGTGTTCTTGTGTGCGGTTTTAAAGACAACTTTGAAGTTAATGAGTCAGTGTGACATGCCCTTTCCTCTTTGGCTTGCCCATCATCGTCATCATCATCATCAGGAGAGCATGAAAATGTGTCCTCATTTTGTGCTTGTGATGGCCCCCAGTGGTCTTCGTCACCTTCTGTTGTCACGTGATGACTTGAGTTGCTGCTTGTAGGCTCCGCCCCTCTGTTGTCCTCACGCTCACCCATGTTTTCATCTTCAGTCTTTATAGGGACAACGTTCAGTGGTGACTTGTTGATCTCCTCCTCCTCCTCCTCCTTTTTGATGTGAGTCAAGTCTGGCTCCTCTTTCACAGAACGGAGATCATTTTGTCTGACGTCTGCAGGACACAAAAAGACAAATTTGGTTTGGTCAAGTCAAAGCTCAGGCGGCAACTTTGTCTGATATTGTTTCTACCGTGCTACCTTGACTTGTGCCTGCCGCACACGGAGCAATGCGTGCGACCCCGATTTGGACCGGACCATGGGGGCATTTCACAAAATTACGTCCTACGATGTAAACCTCCCTTTCCTAGCAGCACAACAGTGATAAACGAGCATTTAAAAAGGAAGCACGTTGCGGCTGATGCCAGATTTAATTCCTGACATCGTCACAGACGTTTCTGGAAGCGAGCTGAAGTTAGCACACACACGCTATTGTGTGGGTGTGATGGAAGACCTGTTGTGGGACCCCAACATATTGATGCAGACCACTGGGGGCCATCGCAACATAATGTCATTGATAGAATAGAAATCCTTCAAGCGAAATATGTTAACAAGTATTTCTTTTTGCATTTCGAGATAGAACTAAATGTTCCTGGGCTTGTTGGTAGAAAAGGGGGTTGTGACGTTTTCCCTTTTTAAGACCATTGTAAGCCAGTACAAAGTTCATAAATAAGACCAATACGTACTTGATTTTTTTAAAAACGTAACCCTTTGTGTTTTATCCACAAAATTTCATCAACCGCCATTGATCTTTTTGCCGCAGTGTGCACAGTTTTTAGAGTCAGGTTGAATCATTCCATAAGGAATTGCTTGAACAAGATATGTCAGAGAAGTTATTGTAAAAAACAAGACAAGCCTTCATAAATGAATCACCCAGCCAAGATTGTCTTTGTCACTTGCAAGGAGCAGTCCGTCAAAGAGAAAAGCGTTCCCGCTCCTGTGCGGCCTTTTATTGAAGCACAGCAAAGCAATTTGTATATGCCAACTCATAAAGAATGGAAAAACATGAACACTTTGACTTTGTCACACCCGTCCACACGCTTCCTGTTGTTCGAACGGTTTCAGCTTCCAAGACATGTTTGGGTCACACTTCTGTTCAATGCGAGCTAAACGGTTTTCTGTCAAACACGGTTCAAGACGTGCATCGGTTTTTGTGCCTTCCTGCTAAACTGCCAGCATAGACACAACTCTGTTACCACTGAACTCACGTTTTCCTGTTTAAGAGGTCCATGTTTTTGTGACCTTCTATTAACCTGTAAGCATAGTTTTGAAACATGATGACATGACAAACTTAATTTCTTTCACAATAATATAAAAACATTTGCAGATATAGCAAAAACAAATTGGAGAAGCTGTGGAGCAGAGCACAACATCAGTCAGACCTCGGGTCCACAACCCCCTCTGGCAGAGACGCAAACAGAGCTTTTGCTTCAGAGTGACCCATTCACTGTCTACCATACTGTCGAGAAATTCTGAAAATGTTCCATAACAGAGGAATTCGGAATGGGTGCTGAAACACCACACCCTGCTAGTGACATGGAGTATTCTACATCTGAAATTAACTCTGCCAACCGTCTTCACCAATGGGCCTAAATCTTTAGTATGATGATGCGCACCGATAGTTAATGTGATTTGTGGCTCAGCGAACAGAGACAATTCATACAGTTTCCTCTGCTCTGGGGCAAGGCACACATGCGAGGCAGCACCGGTAGACATCACAAATACATAATCCTAATGCAAGATGCACTTCTGACCCTCGAAATTGGGTGAATGCATCCTGACAAACAAAATCATCAGAACTCAGTGTTCAATGCAAAGTACCAATTGGTGGTTTGAAGGGGTGGAGGCGGCTACACCACGCAGACCAGAGCAGGAACAAGACGTACCAGCAGCGGGAGGATGGAGACCCTGGTCTCAGAGCTGCCCAGTCGACTGGAACGGAGGACAACATATGCTTCCCCCGGCGGATGTGCACAGTCAAATTCAGTCCCACTCGAATTCCAGTGTTTGTTTCACAGGTGCGGGTTCAGTCCATGGCAGTGACTTGGCCAATCTCAAGAGTCCTACAAGCGTAACAGTGTTGTTGCTCATTGGGATATGCAGAAGAAGCTTGCAAAGCGTGGAATATCTTGTTCCACCATCAAAAACTGTTGTCCATCAATTGTCACCGGAATGCCAAGACCTGCCGGTCCTTGAATGCTGAGGCTCCGCGGGCACCCCTATCGTGGAATGGGGTCCCAATCGGGTTGAGGCGTCAAGTGTGCGTTTGGAAGCCATAGAAGCATTGTCGGAGGAGGGGGTAGCGGTGGCGCCCCCGTGCTAGTGGACCTCTTTGTGCGCTGGACCACAGGCTGGCACATTTCAGGAAGTGGCTCGGTTTGGACCGCCCATCACCCAGTGACCCCACACCCCACAGCAAAAGCACGTCCCACTCACAACCCATGTCTATAACCAACCCTACTTCTGTTACCAGGGTTCGCGGTTAACCGCTTCCCGATTGCCCGGGGCAAGTGAAATTTGGCCACGGGCAAGGTAAAATTATGGGCAACTTGCAAGCATTTTTTAAAGCAGCCAAATATCTTTAATTTCGACGAAAACTGTGGTGTGATCTGTTTGTGTGCACTGTATGGTGATGGTTTAACCCAGACACCCCCTTATGTTGTGGTCTGGTCCATTGGCCTTATCGGGGGCAATGGGCGGGCGCTACGGGGATCAGTTAGTTCAGTGAATGTCGAGTTAAAGTGGACGTCAATAAATCCCGCATTATTGGAACTCGCTGTAGTCGCATCCTCATTTGAAGTTTGAAAAACACAACAAAAAACGACGATATTTCGGCCGAAAATTGACATCCGGAAGTTTTCTTACCTTCTGCGCATGTTTACAAGTGGCGACGAGTTCGCCCGAACATTTCGGATTCCTCTGACATGACTAAAATAGCTCGAATATTTTTAAGTAGACAATTCAGTTGTGAGTAAGGAAGGGATTAATATTTGATTATTGGCTTTTAATTCATTAGCTCCATTATGTGACCTGACATGTGTTCTGTTTATGCTATGAAACTTATGGACGCAGCGCCACAGGCACTGGTCTTAAAGGAATACACAAATTTCCCACACTCATAATTTACTCATGTGATTACTCAATTAATAGGCTCTCCTGGACTTAAAATTGATCATCTGGATTGCTGTAATATCATTTTGCCAATTTAACATGCAGATTTGTTAATTATTAAAACTACAATTAACATTTTCAATAACTGCACAGGATGATACATGCTGTTGTGAGTAGGGTTTCATGGTTGATGATGAAAACAAGATTAATTTATGCTTATCAGATTATATGTTTATTTACATTTGTGGCGCACATTTTACAACCATAAACATTTTATTCTTAGAGAAAAAAAATTGTCGCTTGCCCAAGTCGGGCAAGTAATTTGGCCACTCGGGCAAGGCAAATTTTAGTGGCACTTGCCCTATGGGCAAGCAGTTTTTAAAGTTAACCGCGAACCCTGCGAGTGAACTACAGCATTGTTGCGAGTTCGGTAGGAGAAACGTAAACGTCCCACTGCTGTTGCAGCAGAGGCTTCTCAGAGCATAGCCGGAAGTGACGTAGGGGCCGGCGCGCCATCATGGCGGTATGCAGTTTTTTTGTTTAAAAAAATGATCAACCGAATAAAAATATTATATAGAATATATATTAAAATAGAATAGCCAGGTGTAAAAACAAACACATAGGCAAAGAAATATATTTGAAAAATACGTGTTTAAACAATGACGTCATTAGCAAGCGCGGAGCTTCCGAAGAACCTCGCCCCTATCCACCAAACCGAAACAAAAACACCCACCGCTAAATTCTTCTGATTTAGTGTGGAACCGACTGTAATTTTCTCACAGGATGTCCAGTGCTACTCTTAAGGACTACGACATAATTCGTTAAGTCTTTGTGTCCCGATAACCTCATCTCGTCACGCGTTGATGCTTTTCGGCGTAGTTAGCTTAGCTTGCTAGCTAGCTAGCAGCTAACGAAAAGAGGCACATGACTCATCGCCAAGCAGAGATCAAGTGCGGATTTTTTTAAATTATCATTTGAAAATGTGTGAAAGAACGACACCCAAGTACAAAGAGGCACTTTGTGGAATAAAAGAAGAGAACGAGCAACATCTTCCACTGCTGGGCGAAGTTTACAAGCAGCCTCGTGTTGTGCTACACAAAGCAGGTCTGTACACGTCTTACTCTCATTTGCTTTGTAAAGAACGACTTTCTATCGTTAAAAATATACATAACAACATTAAGTTATTTGGGGGAATGCGTCCAAGGTTATTGCCGCTTTATTTTTAAATATTGCCTTTTACTTGTCGGTTTGCTGAACATTTGTTTATGCCAAATAAAATCAGTGCAGAAAATAAATGCCAAAGAATAACCAACAGTGGGGGGTGAACTCCATGTTTTTTCCCAGTATAAAATTTGAACTGATTATTTAACATTTTACATTTTCTGGTTTTTATATCTTGTTCAAGCAATTCCTTCCGGAAAAAAATTCTGCCTGACTCTCAAAATGTGCACACTGCGGCGAAAACATCAATGGCGGTTGATCAATTTTAGTGGATAAAACACAAAATATTAAGTTTTTAAAAAAGCAAGTACGTATTGGTCTTATTTATTTATTAACTTTGTACAGGCTTGGTCGGGTGAGAGTCAAAGAACCTCGGGTGGCCCTGCACAGTTTTGTGCACATGTGCATAGTTTCACCTCATCCAAACATTTAAAATACATTGAATGCATCCATCCAA
Organism: Idiotropiscis lumnitzeri; assembly: GCF_059441095.1. Lineage (NCBI taxonomy): Eukaryota > Metazoa > Chordata > Actinopteri > Syngnathiformes > Syngnathidae > Idiotropiscis > Idiotropiscis lumnitzeri. Next base: position 26,658,282 of record NC_142392.1, on the reverse strand, counting down.
GGTTGCACGGTTCTCATCAGTGAACAAGCGCATGCTGCAAGGAATGCATCTGCATTTTTGGCTTACTATGGGCTTAAAAAGGGAGAACGTCACAACCCCCTTTTCTACCAACAAGGCCAGGAACATTTAGTTCTATCTCTTAATGCAAAATGAAATACTTGTAAACATAGTTCACTTGAAGGATTTCTATTTTATCAATGATATTATGTTGCGATGGCCCCCAGTGGTCTGCAGCAATATGTTAGGGTCCCACAACAGGCGTTCCATCAGACGCACACAATAGCCTGTGTGTGCTAACTTCAGATCGCTTCCAGAAACGTCTGTGACGATGTCAGGAATGAAATCGTGCATCAGCCGCAATGTGCTTCCTTTTCAAATGCTCGTTTATCACTGTTGTGTGGCTAACGGGAGGCTGACATCGTTGGACGTAATTTTGTGAAATGTCCCCATGGTCCGGTCAAAGTTGGGGTCGCACGCATTGCGCCGTGTGCGGCAGGCACAAGTCAAGGTAGCACGGAAGAAACAATATCAGACAAAGTCGCCACCTGAGCTTTGACTTGACCAAACCAAATTTGTCTTTTTGTGTCCTGCAGACGTCAATGAAAACGATCTCCATTCTGTGAAAGAGGAGCCAGACTTGACTCACATCAAAAAGGAGGAGGAGGAGGAGGAGATCAACAAGTCACCAGTGAACGTTGTCCATATAAAGACTGACGATGAAAACAAGGATGAGAGTGAGGACAAGGGAGGGGCGGAGCCTCCAAACAACAGCTCAAGTCATCACGTGACAAAAGAAGGTGATGAAGACCACTGGGGGCCATCACAAGCACATAATGAGGACCCATTACCAGACGCTCATGATGATGATGATGATGGGCAAGCCAAAGGTGAAAGGGCACGTCACACTGACAGTTGGGTATGTTCTCACTGTGGGAAATCATTAACTTCAAAATTCTCTTTAAAACTGCACACAAGAACACACAGTGGAGAAAAGCCTTTTTCCTGCTCAATTTGTGGAAAATGTTTCTCTCAAAAGGCGAGTTTAACAGAACACACAAGAACACACACTGGAGCAAAGCCTTTTTCCTGCTCCGTTTGTGGCAAGAGTTTCTCTCATAAGATAAGTTTAACAAAACACACAACAACACACAGTGGTGAAAAACCTTTTTTCTGCTCCGTTTGTGGAAAGAGTTTCTCTCAAAAGGCAAATTTAACAAGTCACACAAGAATACATAGTGGAGAAAAGCCTTTTTCCTGCTCAATTTGTGGCAAAAGCTTTTCTGGAAAGTCAATTTTAACAGAACACACAAGAATACACAGTGGTGAAAAACCCTTTTCCTGCTCAGTTTGCGGAAAATGTTTCTCTCGAAAGTCACAATTAACAGCACACTCAAGAATACATACTGGAGAAAAACCTTTTTCCTGCTCAGTTTGTGGTGAAAGCTTTTTTATAAAGGCAAGTTTAACAAGCCACACAAGAAAGCACACTGGAGAAAAACCGTTTTCCTGCTCAGTTTGTGCCAAGAGCTTCTCTCAAAAGTCACATTTACAAAGCCATACAAGAACACACAGTGGAGACAAGCCATTCAGTTGCAGCGTTTGTGCTAAAAAATTATTTTCCAAAAAGGGTGCTGAGAGACACAATTGTGCTGCTGAGAATTGCAGCGATCCTTGAAGCTTAAAAAAAGACAACAAAAAACTGAAGGAACTGACTCTTTGTGGTAAGATGAAAATTTTGATTTTGAATAAATTATGATGTATTGAATTTTGCAAAGCTTTTTTATTGACATTAAGCCAATGTGATCATTGCCAGAAGAACCATTGTGTCTGAGTGATGATCTTTTTTTGTTTTTACATCAAACATTATGAATAAAATTAATTGCCTTTCCCTGGACCAACGTTTTTTAACATGCTTTTCAGTTGTCTTTTTAATCGTACTTAATGGAAAAGGTGTGAGAAGAAACGGTGCTTATGAAATCGGTGCCTTCCACAATCATCAATAAAATCACTTGTTCCACTTGCTCAACTGGCCTTAATTACACTGTGAAAAGGTGAAAAACTGAACTAGAAGTTGAACCAGACAGAGAAACGCAAATCGTCTCAGTTTCTCTCAACGGCAGTTAAGTTGAATATGTTTGTCAAGTTCATATTTGGGAACTGTCAGAGAAGTTTCTGCAAAACAACCAGACATGACTTCTGACTGTACAACTGAATCAACCAGCCAAGATTGTCTTTGTCACTTGCGAGGAGCGGTCCGCCAAACCTCTCAGTGAGAAGGCCCAGAGAAAAGTTAAGTTTTCTAGTGTATAATCGAACATCAACCTGCTACAGGGACAACGGATGCAAATTAGCCAATGGCTATAATCTGTCATATTTACAGGAAACTGTTTGATTAATATGCACTGTCCCTGTATACTTTCAAAAAATAAAAACAAATACAAGTACAAAATACAAAGCTTTCCCACTCCTGTGCGGCGTTTTATTGAAGCACAGCAAAGTGTGACCCACAAAATATGTGGTCACAGCTTGGTTCATTTGGGATGCTTGATGTGGTGAAGGGAAACTCATTTCCCAGGTTGATTTGACACGTGTGCGTGTTTCGAAAGCAGAGGGCAGTAAAGGAACAGCACAGTACCAGCGATGTGATTGTATCTTCACAACAGGCTGCAGTAAAGTGGTGTTGTGTCGTAGTACCTGTGAGTTCGCGATTCTGACAAGATCCGTTGAAAAAGAACAATGATCTCCGTTCTCATTATTTTTCCTGCATTTGCAGGATTATTATCTGTCAACACGCCTGCCAATCTGGGGCCTGGAACAAAAGCAATTTGAATATGCAAACTCATAAAGAATGGAAAAACATGAACACTTTGACTTTATCACACCCGTCCACACTCTTCCTGTTGTTCAAACGGTTTCAGCTTACAAGACATGTTTGGGTCACACTTCTGTTCAATGCGAGCTAAACGGTTTCCTGTCAAACACGGTTCAAGACGTGCATCTGTTTTTGTGGCTTCCTGGTAAGCTGCCAGCATAGTAAAGGATTTGATACGATTGACTACAAGTTAAATGTTTTCAGTTGAATGCAATTAAGATATTTACTGACTGGCCTTTAATTCAACGTACAATAAAAGGTCAGGGCAGGCTGTGTGAAATGCATAGGTGGCAGATGTTTTGTACCGGACGAGCCGCACTTCTGAGAACTGGGTGTGCTGACGCAGAAGTTCCAGACATCAAGGACATCAAGGCGCTGTTGTGTGAGATTGGTAAAATGGTGACAGCAAAAGCAGAATAACAGATCCAGTGGCTCATTGGCAGTTGAGCACAAACAACTGCCTTGGCGCGCACATGGGAAGAGCCGACACGCCATCCTGCGGGGAAGACAACCAATAAGAGAAAGCTAAAGTTAGTTGCAGATGACACATAGCAAATAGGAGAGTAGTAGGATGTCTTTGCTTTGTTTGTTGAAATGTATAAATTATCCTGGGCAACTCAGGGGGGGGGGGGCACAGAACGTGCACCGCCGGAGTAGGAGCCTGAGGAGCTCACGAGGGGCCGGCACTAGAGGCGGCAGCAGGCAAGGGGCCGGAAAGGGAGACTGCAGCTGGCGAGGAGCCGGAACGGGAGACTGCAGCTGTCGAGGAGACGGCACTGGGGGCTGCAACTGACGAGGAGCCGGCCCGTGGGCCTCATCCCTATCAGTCTGCCGCCATAGGGATTTAGGGGAACGAGAGACACGAGGGACCGAGACTACAGGTGCTGATGAACGTGGTCTACAAAATGTGGGTGGAACGGGACAAGGTGCAGAAACTGATAGTGGACGAAGTGAACAAAGTGGCTGTGAAGAATGTGCCTCAGGGTGTGAAAAGCGGGTGTTCCGATGACTGGTGGCAGTTCCTTTACTTGGGCACCGTCGTTGACCACCCCGCGGAGGTCCGGGATAGATGGCCAAACGTGTGCCCAAGTAAAGGTCTGATGGGCTAGACTCAAAGGAATCAAAAGAAAAAGGTAACAAAAACTAATAGGGGGTAGGAAACTGACTGGGCCTAACAAAATCTGTGTCGCACTGGGAATCTAGAAGGTTGTAAATGTATTCAAAATCAGAATCTACAAAAATGTGGGGAGGTGAAATGGCAGGGTGCTGTGAGTCATAACTAGACGAAGAGGGAGAAACAGGCGTGGAACAAAAAGCACGTGAAGGGTTTGGGGTTGGTCGGCAGGCTGAGGGGGTACCAGCTAGAGCGGCGACGGTGAACTCGTCGGCGTGTGCTTCCTGCTGGGTCCATTGTTGGTTTGTCCTTTCTGTCATGTTGTGGTGGAGGTTGAGTAGGACCCAAACGCAGGGAAGCGAGGAGTGGGAAACTTAAAGGGTATTCATTAAACAAAAATAAAAGGCAAGCCAAGAACTTGGAAAAACTAAAATATCAAAAAGTACAAAATAACAGGCACGAACAAAACACAACAATTTGACTAAACTAATCTTGACGGCGAGACAGGTATGAAACCAGGGACATGAACATCAGACAACAACGACAGCGACAGCGACAAGCGACAATGGACCAACAAGAAATGAAAGCAACAGGACAAAGTAACAAGACAACGAGGAGCGCTTGGACAAGACACGGAGGGTTGGAAGGACCTGATTGGTTAACACAAGGGCTTGGGTAAATGAACACAGGTGGACACAATAGACTTGACAGACAGAAGACACAGGATCATAAGGACAAAACATGAAACTAAATACTAAACCAAAACCAACCAATACAGAACATGACAATTAATCTGTAATGAACTTGAGAATTGTAATATTAAGACATTTTCTCTCACAATATTATTTTTTTAATAATGTAATCTTGCAAATATAGCCCCACATTAATTACTACAGACATTTTGCAACCATTTAGGCACTGTTTGGGCAAACAGGAAGTAGATTATTTGAGTAGGTTACCCCCCCCTGTGGTGTTTTATTTTGGCGGGGACTGGTTCCTGTGCTCCACCTTGTCTGTCTTGTAGGGCTTCACATTTCCGGATGGGCGTGGCTCTTTCCGGAGGCCACACATTCGCACGTGCATGCGATCCTCAAATCAACACTGTTTAAGAGCCAGTCAGACCATCATGCAGGTGCCAGATGATTCCCGCTCTCAAAGTGGTACCTCGGCTTACACTACAGTCCTCACTATTAAGTATTTTGAATATCTACTTCCCTTGTCTTGCCTTTGCTTTCGCCCTCACAGTGCGGACCTCCAGAAGATTCAGGTAGCGCTCCTTTTCCAGCCTCCCTCACCACGCCATTGCAAGGCCGACTCGTCTACCAAAGATCCCTTGGGTCATGTTGGACTTGAGTCACCGTGGAAATGAGAAGTAGTTAGTAAATCAACCTTTAAAAGCCAAACTTACTCCAATGCGTGTTAGTTTTTTTGTACTCAAGAAGAAAAGGGTCAAATAAAGACTCAACAACTGATTAGAGTTCTGATATTAAGTTTCTTCAATTTCTGGAGTTCAGGAAATAGTACAAAGACAGATATATAGTCGGCTTTTTCTTAATCTCACGAGAAACTGCACTCGGGCGAGTACAGTCAAAAAATGCGCACCATCTTTCAACCCAACTTCAGTTTTTATAGGAGTTTTTTTATGTCAAGGGTAATGTAGGTTGAATAAGTCATCTTCGCTCCCTCCCACGGCTCGGGTCCACGTCCAAGGGAAGGTCCTCCCCAGGTTAGTCATCGTCTGGATAGTTGATGATGGTCGATTCCCGTCTGGTCCCGTAGACTGGCACGTCAAGGCTGGCCTTCTCCAGCGGGCCATCCCTCCGTCTCTCCGCTGGCATTCTTCTGTAATCTTGTCGGTGTGCATGTGTGCGTGTGTATGTGCAAGTGTATGCAAGTGTTTGTGTGTGTGCATGTGTATGTGCATGTGCTCCGATCTCCAATTGTTATGTCTTTCGGAATGTGTTTTTTTATAGCGTCTGTGTGAGTCCTCCAGTGCCCAATTTGATATGTTTGCATCTCTACAGCCAATGTGGAGAATGTGCTTCGTCATCTTTGTGTCATGACCCGACTGTTTCTAGTCCAGCAGAGGGCGTTCCCTCCGCGCGCTCCCCGCCGCGCGTCACCGGACAGACGCGCCCAGCCGCGCAGCTGACGCCCATCACCTGCTTTATGGACCTCACTATTTAAGCCGGCGCCGAGGATCGCTCGGCGTCGGATAATTACTCCGAAATGCTCATGTTCACAGCCTATGCTCACGTTTACCCCTTGTTGTTCCTTGTGTTATGTTTCTCGTTCATAGTTAATTCATGTTCAGCTAGTTTACGGCTCGTCTTTTGTTCTCGTTATCGTGGTTTGGACTTCTCTTTCCCTTTTGCGGTAAGACCATTTGCGTTTTCTAGTTTTTCCTTGCTCGGCAATTGCTTTAAGTTTAATCTCGTTTTTGTTTCCTGGTGCGACTTGCTCCGGCAGCGCTTTTCGTTCTCGCCGCTCGCGGCGCTTGTAATATTAATTATATCTCTAAATTTATATTGTCCCCTAGTCCATAGCCTAGGGTGCTCATGGAATGATTGCTCTCTGTCGGTCATAATAAACATCTGGTCTGAAACTCTTATCGTGGTCAGCGTTTGTGGAGTTCACCCTTCGCTTCCGGCCTCGGCCGGACAGCGCACCCAGCAGAATTATCCGACCATGAACTCCGCTGACCGCGAGAAGATCTTTTCGGCCATGGCCAGTCAGGGACAGATGGTAGGGCAGCAGGGATCCGAGCTCGCCTCCCTGCGCGACGCAGTTGGACATTTGGTCCAGCGTCTCGACGAGTATGACACTCGCTTAGGCCCCGTGTTTGCCCCCGGTGCGGTTCCGGTCGCTTCCGCGACCGGCGCACCCCTCCCGGCACTCGCCGCCAGGGAACCCAGCCTGCCTCACCCCGCTCGGTACGGGGGAGAGCCCGGACTATGCGGCCCCTTCGTGCACCACTGCACCCTGATTTTTGACCAGCAGCCCCTCACGTACGCCCATGATAGCACGAAAGTAGCGTTTATGATGAGCCTCCTGACTGGGTCCAGCCAGTGAGTGGGCTATGGCCGTGAGCATTTCTCGTCCGGAAATTCGTTCTTCTTTCCCCGGTTTTCTTTCTGAGTTCGAGCGAGTTTTTCACCACCCGGTCTGAGGGAAAGAGGCGGGAGCCGAGTTGCTGGACTGCACCCAGGGTTCCCGATCGGTCGCGGATTACTCGATTGCCTTCCGCATCAAGACGGCGGAGAGCGGCTTTGACGACTGCGCCCTGAGGACCGTCTTCCGCCGAGGGTTGAGCTCCGCCCTCAAAGACGAGTTGGCCGTGAGGGAGGACGCCCGGTCCCTGGAAGAGCTCATCGACCTGGCCATCCGGCTGGACAACCGCCTTCGCGAGCGCCGCCGTGAACGCGACCTCGAGCAGCAGCGGGACGAGCCATTCGCCTTCCGGGTTCCAGAGCCACGCCTCACTGATGAGCCGATGCAGCTGGGAGCGGGTCGGCTGGACCCCATCGAGCGAGAACGACGACGTGGGACGGGGTCCTGCTTCTACTGCGGTCTCCAAGGTCATCTCGTGGCCTCCTGTCCCAGGAGGTCCACCCACCATCGGCCGCTAGGCGGACGCGTCGACCGTTGTGAGTCCATCACCGACACACCTCCGATCGACTCTCCCGGCCCGGAGCAACCGGGTCCCGCGGGGCCCGGCCGTCGGCGCGGTCGCCCCCGGAGTGCACTGAGACTGGAGGTATCCCTACATCCCTATCCATGCGTTGATTGACTCTGGGGCGGACGATTGCTTCATCGACGCAGGGTTAGTGGCGCAGCTGGGCTGCGCGGTCACCGAACTGGCCCAAGCCGAGCCCCTGTACGATCTTGACGGACAGTTACTGGCGGACATACGCCGGCAGACCGAGCCCCTGACCCTGAAGATTTCCGGCAACCACATCGAGCAGCGCTCGTTTTTTGTCATGCCGTCCGGGGCGGCTCCGGTCGTCCTCGGGATTCCCTGGTTGCGAGCACACAACCCAACGATAGACTGGGAGCGGTTGTCTATTCAGAACTGGGGAACCCTCTGCTACGCGCACTGCTTGCGCTCCGCTGAGGAGGGGTTACGGGCTAGGGCTACCCCCGCGAAAGAAGTTAACCTCGCGAACGTGCCGGCCGCCTACCACGATCTCCGAGCGGTCTTCTGTAAAGAGCGCGCCAAGTCGCTACCCCCTCACCGACCTTACGATTGCGCGATAGACTTGTTCCCGGGCGCGGTCCTTCCTTCGGTACGGTTATACAAAGTCTCCCAGCCCGAACAGTCCGCCATGAAGGACTACATCACGGAGAACCTAGCAGCGGGGCTGATCAGACCATCCACGTCCCCCGTCGGCGCGGGCTTATTTTTCGTGGAGAAGAAAGACAAAACGCTCCGTCCGTGCGTGGACTATAAAGAACTGAACGCAATAACAGTCAAGAATCTCTACCCGTTACCGCTGCTTGATTCCGCTTTCGCTCCCCTGCAAGCGGCCACAGTTTTTTCGAAATTAGATTTGCGCAGCGCCTATCATCTAGTTCGCATAAGGGAGGGGGATGAATGGAAGACAGCCTTCAAGACGCCGCTGGGTCATTTCGAATACTTAGTGATGCCTTTTGGCCTGTCCAACGCGCCCGCGGTTTTTCAGGCCCTCATAAACGACGTGTTAAGAGATATGCTCAACGTTTATTGCTTCGTGTACTTGGACGACATCCTTATTTTTTCCCGTTCCATTCAGGAGCACGAGCAGCACGTCCGGGCCGTGCTGCAGCGATTATTGGAAAACAAACTATACGTAAAAGCCGAGAAATGCGACTTTCACAAGGCCACCGTGCAATTTTTGGGCTTCCGAGTAGAGAACGGTCAGCTCCGGGCCGATCCGGAGAAGGCACGCGCGGTCATAGACTGGCCCACACCGACAACACGGAAGCAGCTGCAGCGCTTCCTGGGCTTCGCGAACTTTTACCGCCGGTTCATCAAGGACTATAGCCGCCAGGCTCTCCCGCTCACTAGGCTCACGTCCACCAAGACTCGCTTCGCGTGGGATAGCCGGGCTGAGGCCGCGTTCGCCAGCCTTAAAAAAGCCTTCACCAGCCCGCCGGTTCTGCACCATCCTAACCCTGATCTCTCTTTTGTCGTAGAGGTGGACGCATCCGATTCGGGAGTGGGGGCCGTGCTGTCTCAGCGTTCCCCGGTCGACCAGAAGCTCCACCCCTGCGCCTTTTTCTCCCGTCGACTCTCCCCAGCGGAGGCAAACTACGATGTGGGCAACCGGGAAGTCCTGGCCGCGGTCTTGGCGCTCCAGGAGTGGCGTCACTGGCTTGAAGGCACCTCAGAGCTCTTCGCGGTTTTCACTGACCACAAGAACCTCGCCTACATCCGAACTCTAAAGAGACTAAATCCCCGCCAAGCACGCTGGGCACTCATGCTCAGCCGATTCAACTACACCCTAACCTACCGCCCCGGCTCCAAGAACACCAAACCCGACGCCCTCTCCCGCATCCACGACCCCTGGGAGGAGGAGGAGGAGGGCCCGGCCAATGTGGTCCCAAGCCATCGCCTGGTGGGGGCCTCCAGTGGAAAATCGAGCAGCAGATCCGGGAGGCGCAATCGGAGACCGACCCCCCGCCCGGTCGCCCCGCGTGTTGCCTGTATGTCCCTCCCCAGCACCGCGCAGCGGTCATCCAATGGGGCCACGCGTCCAAGCTGGCCTGCCATCCGGGAATTCGCCGCACCCTGGGCCTGGTCGGTCAGCGCTTCTGGTGGCCATCCCTCAAGGCCGACGTCACAGACTACATTCGGGCTTGTCCCGCCTGCGCCACCGGCAAATCGTCCCACCAGCCGCCGGCCGGCTTCCTGCGGCCACTACCGATCCCGATGCGGCCCTGGTCCAACATCGCCCTGGACTTCGTCACCGGTCTTCCCGCTTCCAGGGGGAAGACGGTCATCCTGACCATAGTGGACCGTTTTTCCAAGTCCGCCCATTTTGTAGCCCTCCCCAAGCTACCCTCCGCCCTAGAGACAGCCAAGCTGCTGGTGCAGCACGTCGTCAGGCTGCACGGCATCCCGGACGACCTGGTGTCCAACCGGGGCCCCCAGTTCATCTCGCGCGTTTGGAAGCGCTTCTGCCGATCGCTGGGGGCCACACCCAGCTTGTCGTCAGGTTACCACCCCCAGTCAAACGGTCAGTCCGAAAGGACGAACCAGGACCTCGAAGCGGTCCTGCGATGCGTGTGCCTCGACCAGCAGTCATCCTGGGCCGACCACCTACCCTGGATCGAGTACGCCCACAACACCCTGGTCTCGTCAGCAACCGGGCGGTCTCCCTTCTTGACGGCGTACGGCTACCAGCCACCACTGTTCCCGACCCAGGTGGGGGCCATGGAGGTCCCTTCGGTCCAGCACCACCTCAGGAGAGCCCACCGAGTGTGGAGGGAGACCAGGGCAGCGCTTTCCCGCACCACGCAACGCAACCGGCAAATCGCGGATCGCCGCCGGCGACCGGCACCCACCTACCAGGTCGGGGATCAAGTCTGGCTGTCAACCCGGGACCTCAACCTCGCGGCTTCCTCCCGGAAGCTGGGCCCGAGATTTGTAGGTCCATTCATGATCGAGGCAATCATCAACCCGGTCTCCGTGCGCCTGAAGCTGCCCCCCGCCATGAAGATTCACCCGGTGTTCCACGTCTCCCTGATCAAATCACCTACCTGCCCCATGGTCCCTCCGTCCGCCCCACCTCCTCCTCCAGAGCTCATCGACGGTGGCCCAGCGTACAAGGTTCGGGAGATTCTGGACTCCAGGCGCAGGGGAAGGGGCTTCCAGTACCTGGTCGACTGGGAAGGCTACGGCCCGGAGGAGCGGCAGTGGGTTCCCCGCTCCTGGATCCTGAGTCCATCTCTTATCCACGACTTCCACGCTAAGCAGCCGTCAAAACCAGGTGGGCCGCCGAGGGGCGTCCGTTAGAGGGGGGGGTACTGTCATGACCCGACTGTTTCTCGTCCACCAGAGGGCGTTCCCTCCGCGCGCTCCCCGCCGCGCGTCACCGGACAGACGCGCCCAGCCGCGCAGCTGACGCCCATCACCTGCTAATGGACCTCACTATTTAAGCCGGCGCCGAGGATCGCTCGGCGTCGGATAATTACTCCGAAATGCTCATGTTCACAGCCTATGCTCACGTTTACCCCTTGTTGTTCCTTGTGTTATGTTTCTCGTTCATAGTTAATTCATGTTCAGCTAGCTTACGGCTCGTCTTTTGTTCTCGTTATTGTGGTTTGGACTTCTCTTTCCCTTTTGCGGTAAGACCATTTGCGTTTTCTAGTTTTTCCTTGCTCGGCAATTGCTTTAAGTTTAATCTCGTTTTTGTTTCCTGGTGCGACTTGCTCCGCCAGCGCTTTTCGTTCTCGCCGCTCGCGGCGCTTGTAATATTAATTATATCTCTAAATTTATATTGTCCCCTAGTCCATAGCCTAGGATGCTCATGGAATGATTGCTCTCTGTCGGTCATAATAAACATCTGGTCTGAAACTCTTTTCGTGGTCAGCGTTTGTGGAGTTCACCCTTCGCTTCCGGCCTCGGCCGGACAGCGCACCCAACACTTTGTCCATGAAGCTCTGTGAGTGTGAGTGCAGGTCATGGAAATGCTTACTGTTAGCGCCATTTCACAAATGTTTATATTTTTATGGATAATGATTGCAAATATTTGTTTTTTGCCATTTGTATGTTTGTGAGATGAAATTATACATTTCTTTGTCTTTTGTAATTATTTTGATTTGTGGAGTGAAATGTGTCAACGTTAGAGGGCGCAATTCTTTATTTACTGTAATGCATGAAGAAGAAAGTGTTTTTTGGTTGAAGAAGAAATAAAGATGATGGCGAAGGAGCAACACGGTCTTTTTACCGTGCTTCGACCATCAGTGTTTGTTCACGTGTAAAACGTTGTTTTTATTCGCCACCAAACGAAGAGGTTGAACAACGAAAATAAGAAGAAACTAAAGGAATCTAAAATAACCTCTACATTTAGTAAAAAGACCGCGCTCACAAGAGAACGACGAGCCGAGACAAACTGAAAGCACCCTCGACGGACCTTCAGGAAACAAGCTACAAATTGGTAACTTGTGTGCATAAGCCAAAGAAGAGAAATAAGACAACGATGTGCGGTGGTCTTCAGCCGATAGCACATATTAAAAAAGCAACGCATGCTTTGTGTTATGGACTACTCTACTCGGAGTCTTATTAAATAAAGAAGCAAAGATGGCTGATGACGTGACGCAAGTAACCACGGAGGACGCGCATATGCGTGCAGTACCAATAACGGTCAGAAGAGAGCGCCAAAGTACACTGAAAAAGGCCTTGAGGACTTTTTGAAGCGGCAAACCAATTTAAGGAGAGTAAAGCTTTCACAAGTGACGGCGAAATTGAATAAAATAAATGCCTTGATGACAAATAATGAGAATCCAGATACAGTTGATGAGCATCTGAATCAGTTTTCTAAACTCATGAGTGACTTTGTCCAGTCAAATGAAAATGTTTTACAACTGTTACCAGAAGAAGAGAAAGATGCTGATCAGGCATTTTGGTATCAACCAAAAAAGGAAAACTTCAGCAAATTCATGATGAACGCTGAAAAATGGACTATCAACGCAAGACAACGTGGGACCAGACGACGTGGGACCAGATGACAGCGCATCTTCAACAGGACGAGCAACAGGAAGGCGTCCGGGATTCTGCACATCCAGGGCTGGGTCCAGTAGCTGTGGTTCAACTACATCATCATCTGTACGTCACCTGGAACAAGCGGAAAGAGCTTCTCTGATGGCGAAAGCAGAGAAGTTAAAGGAGAAGCAAGCTCTGGAAATGGAAGAATTGAAGTTAAAGGCAAGAAAGGAGCAGCTTGAAATTGAAACTCAAATTGCTGCTTCTACTGCAAAGATTAAAGTGCTTGAGGAGAGTGAGTATGGAGACAATGAGGACAAACGTGTAGCCTTTCAGCGTGCAGTCTCATTTAGTAGCATGCCCCCCGTTGTCATCAATAAACGGGCAGAGCCTCGCTTAAACGGATCACAGTATAAAGTTAAACAGGAAATGCCAACGCGAACGGTTGACATGGACACTGAGGTTAACTTGTGTGAAGTAATGCTAAAGCAGAATGACATTGCAGAAATGTTAGTTAAGCAACAAAAACAAAAAAAACTTACCTCAGAGGAATGTTCCTATATTCAGTGGTGATCCTTTAGATTTCAAGTCATTCCTAAGAGCTTTCGACCATACAATTGTCAGCAATGTCGATAATGATAGTGACAAGATTTATTATCTTGAACAATTCACAAAAGATGAACCTAGAGACCTAGTTCGAAGTTGCCAACAGATGAGCTTCTCTATTGTTTAGCATCTATATGCTACCGCTTGGTGATATTATACGGAAATATAACATTAGTTTTCACTGTTATGCTGATGATACGCAATTATACATGCCGTTGGATATAACGAATCCGCGCGACTGCTATAAATTAGAGGCGTGCCTTGCCGAAATTAAACAATGGATGTCTTTCAATTTTTTGCGTCTTAACTCAGATAAAACCGAGATGCTCATCATTGGACCAGCGCGTCATCGGTACCTTTTCAAAGACACCACTCTGAATATCGATAAATGTAATATTATCCAAAAGGATTCAACAAAAAATCTCGGTGTTATATTTGACGCAACTATGTCATTTCAAATCCACATTAAAAATATTACTCGGACTGCGATTTTTCATCTGCGTAACATTGCTAAAATTCGCCCAATTCTATCAACGTGTGATGCGGAAATCTTAATCCATGCGTTTGTTACGTCTCGCCTCGACTATTGTAACGCTTTGCTCTCGGGTCTCCCCATGTCGAGTATTAAAAGTCTGCAGTTAGTTCAAAATGCAGCAGCTAGACTCTTAACTAAGACGAGAAAGTTTGATCATATTACCCCGATATTAGCCAATTTGCATTGGCTTCCGTTCCACTTGAGATGTGATTTTAAAGTTCTGCTACTTACTTTTAAAATATTGCACGGCTTAGCACCTTCCTATCTCGTTGACCTCGTGGTACCATATGTTCCGTCCCGAAACCTTCGCTCACAAAATGCTGGTCTTTTAGTGATGCCGCGAGCCAAAAAGAAGTCCGCAGGTTCTCGAGCGTTCTCTATTCGGGCACCAATGCTTTGGAATGCACTTCCCTCAGATATTAGAGGCGCCACCTCAGTAGAAATGTTCAAAACACTATTAAAGACGCATTTATACTCTTGTGCATTTAGCTGAAATATTTGTTGGCCTGTTTACTGCCACTTTATTCTCTTTTCTGCCCCCTTTTCCCCCGGCTGGGGGATTAGGTGACGGTGACCCACTAGGAAGTTTAAGGCATTGACCAACTGGGCATGCACCTGTTCCAGTGATGTCGTCTTCCTGCAGCGCGACATTTGATCAATTTATTTATATACTTTAGCATCTCATTTAATTATTTGTTGGCCTGTTTACTGCAGCTTCTTCTCTTTTCTGCCCCCTCCTTCCCCTGCTTGGGAATTAGGTGATGGGGACATGCTTTGAAGATTACGGCACTGACGAACCGGGAAGGGACCTGCTCTGCCGAAGTCGTCTTCATGCAGCGCCTTTTCTGATTTCCTTATATTTCAGCACTTCATTGAACTACTTGTTGGCCTGTTTGCTATTTCTGTTCTTTCTTTTCTGTTCCCAATTCCCCGAATTAGGTGATGGCGATTCACTTGGAAGTGGCTGTACTGAATTTACACCAACTGACCGGTACAAGATCGAAGGCTCATCTTTGGATATGCTGCCATGGATATTACGGCCCTGGATGAGGACCCACTCCACTGAAGTCATCTTCCTGCAGCACTTCATTCAATTGACTCTTATATTATCTCATCTATTATTGCATAGCATCATTGTATGTGTCAAATGTTGCCCAGTGGGCATCCATTGCAGCCTGGTCATCCTGGAAGGGGGATTCCCCCATCTGTGGTCCCTTCTCAAGGTTTCTCACTTATCCCCTAATGAGGTTTTGTGAGTTTTTCCTTGCCCTCCTGGGGGTTAAGATCGGGGATGTTGATTGTGGTTATGTAAAGCCCTTTGAGACTGTCTGTGATTAAGGGCTATACAAATAAAATTGACTTGACTTGACTTGACTTGACCCTCAAAAAGGCTATAACGAAGCAATGAAACTCTTATACTATCATTATGGCAACGAGATCAAAATTGCAACATCTTACCTGAACAAGGTTGTTAACTGGCCTCAGGTGAAAGCAGATGATGCCAAAGCTTTGCATAGTTACTCTTTATTTCTAACTGGCTGTAACAATGCAATGCAGGATATTAATCATCTTGACGAACTCGATAATCCCACAAATCTCAAGGTCATAGTTTCTAAATTGCCTTACAAAATGAGAGAAATGTGGAGGGTTTTTGCCTTCGACATTCAGGAAAACTCTGGTGGAAGAGCTAGGTTTTCAGATTTAGTCAGATTTGTTAACAGACAAGCTACAATAGCTTCAGATCCGCTGTTTGGAGACATTAAAGATGTTGACAAGGACAAGCAGCATTCAAAACAAAACAAGACGTATAGACCGAAGGGCAGTGCATTTGCCACCAGTGTGGCACCTGCAAGAGAAGAAAAGATTCCAAATGGTAACAAAGTCAAGTCAAGTCAAGTCAATTTTATTTGTATAGCCCTTAATCACAGACAGTCTCAAAGGGCTTTACATAGCCACAATCGACATCCCCGATCTTAACCCCCAGGAGGGCAAGGAAAAACTCACAAAACCTCATTAGGGGAAAAGTGAGAAACCTTGAGAAGGGACCACAGATGGGGGAATCCCCCTTCCAGGATGACCAGGCTGCAATGGATGCCCACTGGGCAACATTTGACACATACAATGATGCTATGCAATAATAGATGAGATAATATAAGAGTCAATTGAATGAAGTGCTGCAGGAAGATGACTTCAGTGGAGTGGGTCCTCATCCAGGGCCGTAATATCCATGGCAGCATATCCGAAGATGAGCCTTCGATCTTGTACCGGTCAGTTGGTGTAAATTCAGTACAGCCACTTCCAAGTGAATCGCCATCACCTAATTCGGGGAATTGGGAACAGAAAAGAAAGAACAGAAATAGCAAACAGGCCAACAAGTAGTTCAATGAAGTGCTGAAATATAAGGAAATCAGAAAAGGCGCTGCATGAAGACGACTTCGGCAGAGCAGGTCCCTTCCCGGTTCGTCAGTGCCGTAATCTTCAAAGCATGTCCCCATCACCTAATTCCCAAGCAGGGGAAGGAGGGGGCAGAAAAGAGAAGAAGCTGCAGTAAACAGGCCAACAAATAATTAAATGAGATGCTAAAGTATATAAATAAATTGATCAAATGTCGCGCTGCAGGAAGACGACATCACTGGAACAGGTGCATGCCCAGTTGGTCAATGCCTTAAACTTCCTAGTGGGTCACCGTCACCTAATCCCCCAGCCGGGGGAAAAGGGGGCAGAAAAGAGAATAAAGTGGCAGTAAACAGGCCAACAAATATTTCAGCTAAATGCACAAGAGTATAAATGCGTCTTTAATAGTGTTTTGAACATTTCTACTGAGGTGGCGCCTCTAATATCTGAGGGAAGTGCATTCCAAAGCATTGGTGCCCGAATAGAGAACGCTCTAGAACCTGCGGACTTCTTTTTGGCTCGCGGGATCACTAAAAGACCAGCATTTTGTGAGCGAAGGTTTCGGGACGGAACATATGGTACCACGAGGTCAACGAGATAGGAAGGTGCTAAGCCGTGCAATATTTTAAAAGTAAGTAGCAGAACTTTAAAATCACATCTTCCGAGGACCGGAAGCCAATGCAAATTGGCTAGTATCGGGGTAATATGATCAAACTTTCTCGTCCTAGTCTTTTAATACTCGACATGGGGAGACCCGAGAGCAAAGCGTTACAATAGTCGAGGCGAGACGTAACAAACGCATGGATTAAGATTTCCGCGTCACACGTTGATAGAATTGGGCGAATTTTAGCAATGTTACGCAGATGAAAAAACGCAGTTCGAGTAATATTTTTAATGTGCATTTGAAAAGACATAGTTGCGTCAAATATAACACCGAGATTTTTTGTTGAATCCTTTTGGATAATATTACATTTATCGATATTCAGAGTGGTGTCTTTGAAAAGGTACCGATGACGCGCTGGTCCAATGATGAGCATCTCGGTTTTATCTGAGTTAAGACGCAAAAAATTGAAAGACATCCATTGTTTAATTTCGGCAAGACATTCCTCTAATTTATCGCAGTCGCGTGGATTCGTTATATCCAACGGCATGGATAATTGCGGATCATCAGCATAACAATGAAAACTAATGTTATATTTCCGTATGATATCACCAAGCGGTAGCATATAGATGCTAAACAATAGAGGTCCAAGTACCGATCCCTGCGGAACTCCACGTGATCTTACAAAGATCCGAAGTCGCATTGCCATGAATTACACGGTGCGTCCTCTCCGACAGATACGAATTAAACCAAGAAAGCGCTGAACCTGAAATGCCAACACACGTTTCAAGGCGTTTTAATAATATGTTATGGGGGTTAAGATCGGGGATGTCGATTGTGGTTATGTAAAGCCCTTTGAGACTGTCTGTGATTAAGGGCTATACAAATAAAATTGACTTGACTTGACTTATGATCAACGGTATCAAAAGCGGCACTAAGATCGAGTAAGAGTAATATTGATGAGGTGTCGGCGTCCAAAGCTATGAGAAGATCATTAGTAACTTTAGCAAGGGCCGTCTCAGTAGAGTGGTCGGCTCTAAAACCCGATTAGAAAGGTTCAAATTGATTATTAGCAGTCATATATTCAATAAGTTGTTGCGCTACGACCTTTTCAAGAATTTTTGCAATAAACTGAAGATTTGAAAACTCTCTGGGTCAAGGTTTGGTTGCTTAAGTAACGGTCGGATAACGGCGGTCCTAAAAGCTGCTGGTACGACACCCGTGGTAAGTGATAGATTAATTATATTTAAAACAGACGGTCCTAGGGTCGTAAAAAGTTCTTTAATTAGTTTGCCAGGAAGCGGATCGAGCCCACAAGTTGTCGGTTTTGCCGCACTAACCAATTTTGTTGGGCTTTCAAGAGATATTTTTTTAAATTGACATAAGGTTATCGGACAGTTATCAGCCCTAATGTCCCTATTAACACCATTTATCGCGGAATTCGACGGAATTTTAAGAACAGTGTCTTTAATCTCATCACGAATACATTCTATCTTCTGAGTAAAAAATTGCATAAAATCGTGATCTGAATAGGAAGAGCTATCCGAGGTTGGTCGCTGTTGCGTTAGCATTGCTACGGTATCAAATAAATATTTAGGGTTGTTTTTATGTAAGACAATTAATCTAGAATAATAATTAGTTTTGGCTAGATTAAGCGCTTCTTTGTATATTAGTAAACTATCGCACCATGCCTGACGGAAGACCTCAAGTTTGGTCGCACGCCATTTGCGCTCAAGATCGTTTCAGTACGCGCGTTTCCTCTGTAAACCACGGAGTAAGCCTCTTTAGACGAGTTTTAGTTTTTAAAGGCGCGACGGAGTCAAGTGCATTTAACAAAGCGACATTAAAGTTGTTTGTGAGATCATCAATCGTACCAATATAATTAGGAAACGAAGCAGTTGCTAAAGGGAGTAGCTCAGAGAACGCAACGATGGTTGAGGAGCTAATGTTACGGCTGCTATAATTTTGATTATGGTCAGAACGATGACAGTGAGCCAAGACTTCAAATTTGATAAAGTAATGGTCAGATATAGCACTGGTATATGGTAATACAATTATTTTTAAAGATGCTAAGCCTCGGGTTAATACCAAAATCTAACGTGTTGCCATTTATATGCGTTGCTTAATCTATTATTTGCGTGAAACCAAACATATCAATTATTGTCTGAAACGCCACGGTAAGTGGTTCCGACGGGAGATTCATATGAATGTTGAAGTCGCCCATGATAAGTATATTATCCGCATGAGTTACTAAATCAGCTACGAATTCAGAAAATTCATCTAAAAAGCCGGAGTAAGAGCCAGGTGGACGATAAAGAACGGCAAGATAAAACGGCAGCTCGGCTGAGGATCGCATAATGAGAACTTCAAATGTTTTAAAGGAATTGCTAAAACGAGAACTAAGTTTTAGGTTAGATTCGGAAATGAGGGCTACACCCCCCCTTTCTTTTGAGGGCACGCAACATGCGAGCTCACGAAGTTTGGAGGCGAAGCCTCATTTAGCGGTAAAAACTGATTCGGTTTTAACCAGGTCTCGCAAAGACCAATCATGTTAAGATTATGGTCTCTAATAAGGTCATTAACAAGGCTTTCAATGAAAGCGATCTAATATTTAAAAAACCGAGTTTCAGTAAAATAGGTCTATCTAAGTTATTCCGCGCAACAGGACTCCTGGTCATAATATTAAGGAGATTGCCTTGCCTAGGTCCCGGATTGTACCTCGAGCGACTATAAACGCGGCGAGAAATTCTGACGGTCGGAATCCGATAGTTATTTACCAGCTTTCGAGTGCTATTATTTTGAGAGAACGGCTCGTCGTCAATAAAACCGACCGAGGAGGAATGCTTAAACCCATCATGTATTGCCACCTCAGTAGAAATTATATCAGTATGAGATGTAACAGCGTATGGTGTGTCGCGCTCAAATCTAGAAGAAAAGCTATGTGTGTTGTCTAAGTCTAGCATAGCGCTAGTTAGCGCTAGCCTTACAGACTCCATACCCTTCCTTACAGGCTCACTATTCGCCTGCAACCCGACCTGCTCTAATATGAATAGTCATGGAAGGCTCAAACAATAATCTATGTTTCTAGAAAGAGTGACGGCGCCTTCCCAGTTAGGGTGAAGGCCGTCCATCCTCAGCAGGTCGGGTCGGCCCCAGAAAGAAGGCCAGTTATCTATAAACTGCAGTCCCTGCTCACTACAAAAACTAGCCAGCCACTTATTTAGCGAGAATAATCTACTAAACCTCTCATCATTGCCTCTCGCAGGCAAGGGGCCAGAGACAATTACTCGATGACGACTCATCTTTCTGGCGAGATCACAAGTCCTTGCTATGTTTTTCTTTGTGATCTCTGATTGCTTCATCCTAGAGTCATTGGAGCCAACGTGTATCACTATATCTGAATAGCTAGCGTTGTTTGCACTGCGCTGGTGTATAGGTGTCTTGCGCGCTAGCTCCATAAGATTAGCTTCTATGTCGGGTGCTCTGGCCCCAGGAATACACATTACTGTGGCTGGATTTTCAAGCTTAATGTTGCGGGTAATGGAGTCACCTATCACTAAGGTGCGGGAGCCATGAGACCGAGGTGGAATGGAACTGCTATGTGTCTTAACAGGCTCACCGCGATTAGCAAGCCGTTTACGGCCAATGCTAACCGGACTAGCAGGTTGGCTACAACCCGTGCTAACAGTCGTGTCCGCCACGTTTACGCTTACCACATTACTCTGCTCTAGCTGGCGGACACGTCCCTCTAGCAGGGAGAGTCTTTCCATGAGAATGGTGCAAGTGTTGCATGTGGTGGTGCACGAAACCATAGTTGCGTTTACTCGCCCGGTGGATAAAAGCGGAGGAAAAGATGTCGCGCCGAAAGTGACGTCCTGTCGCGCCGAAAGTGACGTCGGGTACTGGCAAGCCGCGCATTCGTAGCCTCTACAAAAAGTTGACCACGCTCAGAAAATCTAACAGTGAGAGTGTCACTGAATACATCATACGGGCAGAAGCCGTCATCACAGCACTTCGAAAAGTTGGTCAGATATTGGATGACGAATTGCTCATCGCAATGGTATTAAATGGGCTGCCTGAATCATTTGAACCATTCAACGTCCACATAACTCAAATTGAAGAGGCAATGACTTTTGCTGACTTCAAGACGAGACTACGGGACTATGAAGACAACAAAAATCTAAAAAGACAAGAATCAGAGGACAATGTCATGAAAGCAAGAGGACGACCAAGTACGAAAACAGAAAGTGCCGAAATTGAGTGCTTTAAATGTGGCCGTAAAGGACATAAAGCTAAAGAATGTCAACGTAAGCAGTGGTGCAGTTTGTGCAAGAGCGCCACGGACCGCGACTCAAACTGCAGGCGTAAACAACGGTCGGACAACGCACGAAAAGTTACCGACAACAAGGATTACGCACTCCACCTGAATGACATCGACACAGATATCCAGCCGGTGCACAGCATCAACAAAACAGGTCTGATGGTCGACACGGGCGCCACTTCACACATCATAACCGATCTGGGGAAGTTCAAAGCGTTCGATGACAGCTTTCAAGCCGAGACACACTGCGTGGAATTGGCTGATGGCACAAGATGCAAAGGAGTAGCAGAACACAGGGGAGACGCGGAGGTCTGCCTGATGGACAACAACGGAGAACGACACTGAGACAGGCGTTATTCGTTTCATCTTTTCCGCTGTACAGGCTGCTACATCCAGTGGAGCGACAGTCATTGTTATGTATTGATTGTAGTCGTTGCTCGTCGAGAATGCAGCGGTGCCCCCCTGGGTAACTTGTTGATGACGTAAGTTGTTGTTGAGTGCGGAACAAAAATATACAGACGTAGTTGGAATGGCTTCCTGTCTCCCGAGTCTTTACTTTGGATATTAACCCTCCTACCCAAGTTATAACAAACTGGCGACGAGGTACGGCCCTGCGCTGATTGTTTTTGGCCGTGAACCGACGTTGTCGAGGTTTTTTTTTCTCGCCGAGTGTGCGGCGCGTCGCCGCGGCTAACCGAACGGCTAACTGCCGCCTCCGTCTTTCGGGAGTCGCCGCTGCCTCTGAGGAGGAGAAATCTCCGAAAAAAAAAAAAAAGAGAAAGGAAAAAAAAAGACATTTTCCGGAACTAACTGTTGAAGGAATATAACCGAGGATGGCTCTGGTCGGACATATGGGGCCATTTGACGAAACTGAGGAACAATGGACTTCATACACTGAAAGGTTTGAATACTTTATCCTGGCTAACAAGATAGAAGAGAATCTTGTCGTTCCAACGTTCCTAAGTATTGTGGGAGGAAAGACATTCAACCTACTGCGTAGTCTTGTTCAACCTGACAAGCCAGGGAACAAGACTTATGTCGAGATTGTGACTATACTGAAAAATCATTATGCACCAAAACCGTTGGTCATAGCAGAGAGGTTTAGATTCCATAAGAGAAACCAGGAAGAGGGGGAATCTGTTTCACAATTTGTAGCTGTATTGAAACAGTTATCTGAACATTGTGAATTTGGACTTTCACTAAACGACAATATACATGACTGGCTGGTGTGTGGTCTGCGCTGTGAGTCAATTAAAAAACGACTATTGACAGAAGCTAACCTGCTACTGGAGAAGGCGGTTAAAATTAGCACATCAATTGAGATGGCTACCAAAGAAGCACAGTTGTTAAGCACTTCCACCCAAATACACAAGGGAGCAACGGAATTTACAAAGAAAACAGCATCAAGCCAACCCTGTTATCGTTGCGGAAAATCAGGGCATCAGTCAACAGAGTGCCGGTGTAAGGACTTGGACTGTAGAAATTGTGGTAAGAAGGGCCACATTGAACGTGTCTGTAGAAGTAAGAAGGTTCAGTCACACAAACAACATAATGAGAGACAAAAAGGTGGTGTAACCCGGAAGAAATACGTAAATGGTAGATGGTACATGAAGAGGATGAACACAGTGATTGTGAGTCAGAGGGAGATACAGTACATGTCAAATCTGTTATGGACGACCCTGATGACGGAAACTGGGTCACACCGTTACTTGAGAATGTGCCAGTCCGAATGCAGCTGGACACTGGTACACGTGTGTCCATGATATCGGAAGTTGTTTGTAAAGACAAATTCCAACACCTTGTCCTCCAAAAGACTAGACTGAAGTAAAGAACATACACCGGTGCGCCTGTCCCAGTGCTAGGAGTTGTGTATGTGATGGTGGAACATAACGAACAGAAAAAGACTCTTCCCTTGTACGTTGTAAAAGGAAATTATCCAGCTTTGCTGGGCCGCTGGTGGCTCAAGAAGATCAAATTGAATTGGCAACAAGTGTTCATAATCAGGGAAGGAGAAACAACCTGCCTCCAGAAGATCTTGAAAAAGCATTCCAAGGTTTTTGATGGTGAACTTGGTAGCATGAAAGACATTACTGTTATACTGAAGGTTAAACCTGGGAGTTCCCCAAGGTGTCTAAAAGCTAGACCCGTCCCACACGCCATCAAACCGAAAGTCGAAGCAGAATTCAACAGATTGGTAAAGAGTGGGGTTCTAGCCCCTGTAAGCACAAGTGACTGGGCTACTCCTGTTGTTCCTGTCATAAAAAAAGGATGGCAGTCCCAGAATTTGTGGTGATTTCAAAGTCACTTTGAATCCAGTTTTGTCAACTGAAAAGTATCCATTACTCCTCATTGATGATCTTTTCTCATGCCTGGCTGGAGGGAAGAAATTCAGCAAAATTGACTTATCGCAAGCATACCTCCAAATGAATGTGGAACGTGAGTCACAGGAGCTGTTGACAATTGTGACTCACAAAGGACTTTACCGGTATCAGAGACTCCCTTTCGGAATCACCTCTGCTCCAGCACTGTTCCAAAGGGCAATGGACCAGATACTGAGTGGTCTTTCTGGGGTTCAGTGCTACCTGGATGACCTGCTTATCACCGGACCTGATGAACAGTCCCCTTTACAAAATTTGGACGCGACCCTACAGCGACTGGAAGAATATGGATTGAAGGTCAGACGAGACAAATGTGATTTTTTCAGACCAAATGTTGAATATTTAGGACATGTGATTGACAGCACAGGACTGCACAAAGCACCATCAAAGGTAAAGGCTATCGTAGAGGCTCCAGCTCCCAAGAATGTAACCCAGTTGAGATCTTTTCTGGGGTTGTTGACATATTATGCCAAGTTTGTGCCCATCATGCCGTCTGGAGAAGAGAGACCCATTGCCTTGGCGTCAAGGACGCTTAACAAGGCGGAAAGCAATTTTGCACAGATTGAGCGTGAGGCACTTTCTATAGTCTTTGGAGTAAAAAAACGCAGAACGCCGAAGTGTTTTACTTCGAGGAAATGTCTGTTGCTCCAGTTACCTCAACGCAGGTGAAGAAAAAGACTCGCACTGACCCAGTCTTGTCCGAGATCGTAGATATCATCACTCAGGGAAGGGGAGGAGAGATGACACTAACCTTCAAGCCTTACTTAGTGAGACGAGATGAGCTTTCAGTCCAGAATGGATGCTTATTGTGGAGCTATCGTGTAATAATTCCACCACCCCTCAGAGAGAAACTGCTTGCGGAGTTACATGTTGGACACTGCGGTGTGGTTAGGATGAAAGAAATTGCACGCAGTTATTTTTGGTGGCCAGGCTTAGATGCAGCCATTGAGGAGAAAGCAAGATCGTGCATTGACTGACAGAAATTGAGAAACCTCCCACAGCTTGCACCTTTACACCCATGGGACTGGCCTGAGGAACCGTGGCAAAGAGTCCATATTGATTTTGCTGGACCACTCGAGGGCCACATGTTCCTAGTGGTAGTCGATGCTCATAGCAAATGGCCTGAAGTCGCTGTCATGAAAAGCACCTCTTCAGAGAGAACTGTCGAAGAGTTAAGGTCTATGTTCTGCAGGTTTGGTCTTCCTCAACAGCTTGTCAGTGACAATGGCCCACAGCTGGTGTCGGAAGAGTTCCGAATGTTCATGGAAGAGAATGGTATTCAGCACATCAGGTCTGCACCGTATCATCCTGCTACAAATGGGCTTGCTGAAAGATTCATACAAACCATGAAGCAAGCGCTAAAGTCCTCCCCAAGTACCCAATCTCTAAACCGTCGCCTCAACAGATTTCTGTTGTCATACCGAAACACGCCCCACGCCACAACTAAGGTGTCTCCTGCCTCATCATTGTTTAAGAAAACACTCCGCACACGACTTGACCTCTTAAGACCTCCAAAGACAAAAGACATTGTTCATCACCAACAGGAAGCTTAAATGGGACAACGGGCAAAGGCAAAGTTACGGTCCTTAACAGCGGGAGATAAGGTTCTCGCTCAGAACTATGCCCATCATATGTATCATATACAGTGAAAACCCATGATCACCTCGTTTGGAGACGGCATATTGATCAATTGTTCCTGGCTTCCGGCCCTGGGGAAGACTCATCTCGTGCTACGTCCTTCAATCCAGCGCCAGAGGTCCATCAAGAGCAACATCCACCTTCAGAGAAACCCCAGGAGCAACCCTCTGAAATGGACAATGTAAACGGAACAGCCAAGCCTGCTCAGGGGACTATGCCCGGTACCCCTCGCAACCCAGGAATCCTTCAGCCATCTTCAACAGACACTGTAACTGACTTATTGATCGGTCGTACTTATCCTAAAAGACAAAGACGACCCCCTGACAGACTGACGTTGGAGTGTAATGACTAACCCATTTTATGGGGCAGAATAATCCCCAGGGTTTAGTCCAGATTAGTCCACCCTCTCTCCGTAGTTAGCGCCCGGTTGTAGGGCAAGTTAAAATTGTTGTGTATTGAATCACAATCTTTACCTGGCAATACTTTGTAAATAAAAAAAATTAAGGTTGACTTTTGCTAAGGGGACCTTAACAGTAAGGGGGAAGGAATATGTTATGTATTGATTGTAGTCATTTCTCGTTGAGAATGCAGTGGTGCCCCCTGGGTAACTTGTTGATGACGTAAGTTGTTGTTGAGCGCTGAACAAAAAATACAGACGAAGTTGAAATGGCTTCCTGCCTCCCGAGTCTTTATTCTGGATATTAACCCTCCTACCCAAGTTATAACAACAGACATTTAATATTGTCGACAAGTCTTTTCACATGTTAAAACAACACCCCAACAATGCCGTCAGAACTAAGAAAACAGCGATATAAACGGATATAGCACACAAATAAGGATGGCTCTCAAAACAATAACGAAACTTAAAGTAAATAGCACAATATTCACCTCATTGGCCACATTCACTCAAAAGGAATAAAGGTTTACAAATCTTCCCACAAACGTGACTTGTCGTCTTGCCTTCTCTTCAGGGTACATTGCCTCTTCTGGCCATTGTGTGCATCTATGCCCATGTCCCAAAACAACAGTTTATACATGTAGAAGAAAAAACAAGTTCCCCTCTTTATTACGATTTTAAACCAAAACACCTGAAAATTATACCTTACTTAACATTTTAAACACAAAATAATGTCTTTATTCAGTGTACTTTTGAACCACATTAAACTATGAAATAAAGGAATGAAATAAATTAGTTTTGCCTTTGACGGCAGCTACACTGTGTTTGTATTTAGTTCCCTGGTTGCTTTCATTTCTTGTTGGTCCCTTGTCGCTTGTCGCTGTCGCTTTCCGACGTTCTCGGCCCTGTTTTCTGACCTGTCTTGCAGTCGAGCTTAGTTTTGTCAAGTCGTCTTTTGTTCGCGTCTGTTCTTTTGCACTTTTTGATAGTTTAGTTTTTCCAAGTTCCTTGTTTGCCTTTTGTTTTGTTTATTAAATACCCTTTAAGTTTCCCTCTCCTTGCTTCCCTGCTTTTGGGTCCTCCTCAACCTACTTCACAACTTGACACAAACATGTTGGCATAAAGTATCACTTAATCACGTCAACTGTTAATAATAGGGAAATACATTTGGAAGACTGTCCAACCAACGACATGGTGGCAGATGTATAAACAAAACCAGCAACAAAAGTAAAATTCAATACATCTGTCAAGTTCATATTTAAGAACTAAAATGTTTGTTCATGTGCATACGGTTCAAGTCTTACGTTTTTCTCTGTTTCGAAGAAGATAACAATGATTTGCATCGCAAATGGCGACATCTGTCGGTGAGTTGGTGACAGTGCTCCACAAAGCCAGCAGCCAATCATATCACAGCGGGGTGTGTCCTGTTCTTCCGCTTTAGTGCCGAACAGACTGCCATTTTCTCGAAGGAAATCCTTTCCGTGCGACTTTGAAAAACGATGCCATCTTTCTTTCATCTCGTCGAACAAAGAGAAGCACACGAGTTATCGCCAAGCAGAGATCAAGTGCGGATTTGTTGAGATTGGCTGTTAGAATAATATTTAGAGGTTATTATACATTTGCCATGACGCAACTTTATTTCAATCACGATGTTGTTTACTTCATCCTCACTTCTGAAGAAGTGCCACCGCCCCGCCAATTGCAGACACCTCTCTGCAGAGGAGCCCTGATAAAGAAGTTGGCCTCAAAGTCTGAAGCAAGCAACATCGTGCTAGGTCCTGATAAGAGATGCTGACGTCAAAGTCAGCTGCGACCCACGACGGCACGCTCATGATAAACCGGACTAAACCAGTTTTTGAGAAGACGAACTGTACCACCCTTGAGTGTAATCTGATTCCTCTATGTTATAAAAGGGAATGTATGAAAAACATCGAGGAACAGAAGGGAGATGAAGTTGCCAAATAAACTTTGTTAACCTTTCTGTCTCCACTTGGGTTGCGTGTCTCTCCTTTCAGCTATGAACCCTATATGTCAAATTGGCGAACCTGACATTGGCGTATGAAAATGTGTGCAGGAATGACACCCAAGTACAAAGTGGAACTTTGTGGAATAAAAGAAGAGAACGAAGCAGGTTTGTACACGTTTTACTCTCATTTGCTTTGTAAAGAACGACTTTCTATCGTTAAAAATATGCATCACAACATTAAGTTGTTTGGGGAAATGTGTTCAAGGTTATTGCCGTTTTATTTTTTAATATTGCCTTTTACTTGCCGGTTTGCTGAACAATTGTTTATGCCAAATTAAATCAGTGCAGAAAATAAATGCCAAAGAATAACCAATAGTGGGGGGTGAACTCCATGTTTTTATAGTATAAAATTTGAACTGATTATTTTACATTTTCAATTTTCTGGTTTTTATATCTTGTTCAAGCAATGACTTAGGGAAGGAATTCTGCCTGACTCTAAAAAATGTGCACACTGCGGCGAAAACATCAATGGCGGTTGATGAATTTAATGAATAAAACACAAAATATTAAGTTTAAAAAAAAAAAGTACGTATTGGTCTTATTTATTTATTCACTTTGTACTGTCTTGGTCGGGTGAGAGTCAAAGAACCTCGTGTGGCCCTGCACTGTTTTGTGCACGTGTGCATCGTTTCACCCCATCCAAACATTTAAAATACATTGAATGCATCCATCCAGGGTTGCACGGATCTCATCAGTGAACAAGCGCATGCTGCAAGGAATGCATCTGCATCTTTGGCTTACTATGGGCTTAAAAAGGGAGTACGTCACAACCCCCTTTTCTAACTACAAGTCCAGGAACATTTAGTTCCTGTGTTGTGGAGGCTATGTCGATAGCAGGGTGTGTCAGTCTTGACTGTTAATCGGGTGGTTCAGATTTTTTTTATTTTACCGGAGCCGAGGGCGCCGGCCAGAGCGCCACTTCGCGGCCGGGTTGTTAGGAAGGGCAAATGGTGCAGGATGGCTGAATAAGGAGGAGGCAGGTGGCTGCTTTAAGCAATTTATCCAACAGTTTGGCAATTAACATCCAAATTCACAACAGTGTCCATTAAAGTCCATTACAATGTGTCCTTTTGGTTCTGTTTCCTGCCGTGGAGGCCACTAGGTGAAACGTCGAGTGGTTGGATGAGTCTTGTGTGTTTGGGTGTCCGTAGTTATGGATATATGTCAAACGGGGCTGGCAATAAGGATTATATATGGCCTGGAGATGTGTATGTGTGGTCTCTCACATGGACGCACACTCGAGATTGGTACATTTTCAGCTCAGAGGAAAACACACGGATCAAATCACGAACGTCTATCGGCGGCACACTTTAACTTCGCCGTAACTGCTCCGACTGGTCGCACTCTCCCGCTCTCGCCCTGTACCCCTCTCTCTCTCTCTCTCTCGACCGCGGCGCCAGAGCGATGAAGGACCCCGCCTAGCTGCCCGAACACTGCCTGCATAAAAATAAGGAAATATGAGTCTTTTGTACATCCTGGTAATAAAGTTCTTGTGGCCCAGGTGGTTTGCATCTGCCCCACAACTCAAAGTTCTTGATAATTTATGCAAATGACAATGATGATGTATCAGTGGGAGGTTTTGTGTTACTTGGTTACTCATTACTGAGCACCTATGGCAGTTAAGCATCATTGCAGTTCCAAAATAATTCAGTGAACTCTTAAAATATTATGGTGTATCTCAGTCTAATTTTAATACATATTGGATAACTTTAAAATATACAGTCATTATTCAAATATGTCAACATGAAAGCCAGAGTGAAAGTGTTGTTGCTTAATTTATGTGTAGGGATTTTGACTCTTCACATGTCATTTTGTTTTAAAATGTATTTAGAAACAGAGGTTTTATAAAAAAAAATTAAAAAGGGGAATGTTGGAACGTACTAGCAGGCTAAATGTCATTTTGGGAAAAAAACAAACAAAAAACAAACATAAATCATGCAATTAATAGCGACTATGATGCCAGGGCCCCTTTAATTCTTTTAGGCATACAGATTAAAATGGAAGCAAAAAGTACCAACGATGAAACCATCTCTAAATGCAAAATGAAAAACTTGTAAACATATTTCACTTGAAGGATTTGTATTCTATCAATGACATTATGTTGTGATGGGCCCCAGTGGCCCCCATTAATATGTTAGGGTCCCACAACAGGTGTTCCATCAGACGCACACAATAGCCTGTGTGTGCTAACTTCAGCTCGCTTCCAGAAACGTCTGTGACTAATTCAGGAATGAAATCGGGCATCAGCCGCAACGTGCTTCCTTTTTAAATGCTCGTTTATCACTGTTGTGCTGCTAAAAGGAGGTTTACATCGTAGGACGTAACTTTGTGAAATGTCCCCATGGTCCGGTCCAAATCGGGGTCGCACGCATTGCTCCGTATGCGGCAGGCACAAGTCAAGGTAGCACAGTAGAAACAATATAAGACAAAGTCACCGCATGAGCTTTGACTTGACCAAACCAAATGTGTGTTTGTCTTTTTGTGTCCTACAGACATCAGACAAAATGATCTCTGTTCTGTGAAAGAGGAGCCAGACTTGACTCACATCAAAAAGGAGGAGGAGGATAAGGAGGAGATCAACAAGTCACCACTGAACGTTTTCCCTATAAAGACTGAAGATGAAAACAAGGGTGAGGGTGAGGACAAAAGTGGGGCGGAGCCTACAAGCAGCCGCTCAAGTCATCATGTGACAACAGAAGTTGATGAAGACCACTGGGGGCCATCACAAGCACATAATGAGGACACATTATCAGACGCTCATGACGATGATGATACTTATGATGATGATGATGAAGATGATGATGATGATGGGCAAGCTAAAGGTGAAAGGGCATGTCACAGTGACTCGTTAACTTCCAAGCTGTCATTAAAACGGCACACAAGAACCCACGGTAAAGAAAAACCCTTTTCTTGCTCGGTTTGTGGCAAAAGCTTCCTGCATAAGTCAATGTTAACAATCCACACAAGAACACACACTGGAGAAAACCCTTTTTCCTGCTCAGTTTGTGGTAAAAGCTTCTCTCTAAAGTCAAATTTAATAAAACACACAACAACACAGTGGAGAAAAAACTTTTTCCTGCTCAGTTTGTGGCAAGAGTTTCTCTCAAAAGTCAAGTTTAAAAAGGCACACAACAACACACAGTGGTGAAAAACCATTTTCCTGCTCAGTTTGTGGCAAAAGCTTTTCTGTAAAGTCGCATTTAACAATCCACACAAGAACACACACTGGTGAAAAACCTTTTTCCTGCTTGGTTTGTGGCAAGAGTTTCTCTCAAAAGGCAATTAACCAAACACACAAGAACACACACTGGAGAAAAACTTTTTTTCCTGCTCCATTTGTGGAAAAAGCTTTAATGTAAAGTCATTTTTAACAAATCTCACAAGAACACACAGTGGAGACAAGCCATTTAGATGCAGCGTTTGTGCTAAAAAATTCTTCACTAAACATAGTGCTGAGAAACACGATTGTGATGGCGAGAATAGCAGCAATCCTTGAAGCTTAAAAAAAGACCAAAAAACTGAAGGAACTGACTCTTTGTGGTAAGATGCCCACAAATGTTTTGAATAAAATATGATAAATTTAATTTTGCAAAGCTCTTTTATTGACACTATGCCAATGTGATCAGTGCCAGAAGAAGCAACGTGTCTGAGTGATGTAGATTCTTTTTTGTTTTGTTTTTATGTGAAACATTTTAAATTAAATTAATTGCTTTTGTCTGGAACATGTTTTAATATGCTTTTCAGATGTCTTTTTAATCGTACTGTGGTAAATTTCGTTGTTGATGTGCGGGTCTGGCTCAGCTCCCCTCCGGACAGGTCGCCGGGCAAGGTTGGTTTGGTGATGGAAAAAACTTCTGACACACACCGGTGGTTGGAAGAAGATTTTATTGATCTCAGCTGATGTCAGAAGTTCCCAAAAGAAAAAAAGCTCTCTCCCTCTCGCGCCTTCCCTTCTTATAGGGAAGGCAAACAAAGGACATGAATATCTAATTTTCCCTTATTGCATATGCATTTTTATCCTGCTGTCTCTTTAGCTGACTTTTCGAACAGCCTCTCTGTGCGAGGCACAGCTCCCATTTCCAGATGCGACTTCTTGGCGCCAGACCCCTCTTCTGTAAACATCTTCCTTGGGGCCCGAATGACCTCTTTGACCCTTAGCAGATAAAGGGAGACTCACTCGCTTCTAAGGCCGTAACTTATGACTTAGGGAGGTTCAGCACAAGGCTTGGTATCTCTAAAGCAACAATATCGTCATGGCCATAAAATGGGTTGCACATGTTAGACCTTGTGAAAATACACTACATACCCCCCTTCGAGGCAAACCCAGATTGCCTCGACACTTAGTTAAGATAAAACAAAAACGACATCAGCATGAATTCAAAAATCTCATTCCAACATTTTATGCCAATCCCATGTCTACAATTTGAAACCCTATTTGACTAGATCCTAAATGATGCTCAAGGCATGTTACTTAAGGTTAACTTTAGACTAGGAAAAGATAATCTAATAAGGCCAAATCACTCCCTGATGGCACCCTAACACCTCCCACAGGACTACACAGCACCGCAAAAATTCAAAAGATCTCATATCAACCACCCCGGTCGCATCAAATTTACCCCCTGACTGGTAATTCTTTTAGCAAACCGACATTAACATTAGGCAAATTTCGATGCAGTCCTTACGGAAGTGTGAGGGAACCACCGAGCCTCCGTCGGAAAAAACCCCCTCGTGTAGAGAGTGGGGAAAAAGAGGGAGGCCCATACTAAGCAACAAACAATGTTTACAGATTGCCACAAATACAAAAGCCATGAACATGAAAACGGATATGAAGGCTTCGTATGACATGCTGAAGCACCATCGATATAAATGAAAGAATAGTCATGCAGCAAATACAAATGATATCAAAACACAGTAAACATGTTCCACCATTCCGTGTCTCCTGTGTGCGTAGTTGTGTGCTTGTGTATGTGTTGTACAGTCCATTGCACTGATAGAGAAGTGCGCCAACAAACCGGACAATACTGGTAAGGGCCCGCAGCCCATAGTCATTGGCCTCGCACCAACGTTTACAGTCCCCTCAACGGTCTGCAAGACCCTGGCCAGTTCCTTAGTGTCCTGTAGCAGTAAAAGCATCATAAATCTCCTTTGACCCCCCTTGGATCCCATCCAACCTCACAGCCATATTCAGGACATGATTGACTTGATCGGGCAACACTTTAGGAAAAACAGATCTGATGGTCGCATCCCACAACACCCATAGGAGTCCTCCTTGTCGCTTGCTCCAAGCGGGGTTCCAATCTGCATCCACCTCCAGTTACACTCCACCTGAAATACAACAAGCAGAAACACTCCACACAAATTGAGCACCTGAGGTGCCGAATGAAATAATTTTCAACAAGAAAAACAAGATATTCCAGGACGTGGATGGCTCCAAGGCCGCTGCAGTCTTCAACACAGCCACCGTCTCCGGAATGCCCCCCTTCGCCCCCAAACTGTACCAACACTGACTCTGTCAAATAGGGGAGGGTGCAGAGACAGAAAAAAAATTGGGGAAGCCGCGGAGCGGAGCCCAACATCAGTCGAACTCCGGGTCCACAACCCCTCCGGCAGAGATGCAAACAGGACTTTCGCTTCCGAGTGACCCTTTCCCTGTCCCGTATAGTGTCGAGAAATTTGGTAATGTTCCAAAACAAATGAATTTGTAATGGGGCAGAAATACGCTACCCTGATAGTGAAACAGAGTATTCAACATCTGAACTGAAAACCCGTCAGTCGTCTTCACCATGGGGCCTAAGTCTTTAGTATGATAATGCGCGCCGTCAGTTAATGTGATTTGTGGCAGGCGAACGTAGGCCATTCATACTGTCTCCTCTGCTCCGGAGCAAGGCGCACATGCAAGGCAACGCCGGTAGACATAACAAACACATAATCATCATGTAAGATCTATTTCTCACCCTCGATTTTGGGTGAATGCACACTGTCAAACCAAATCATCATAACTCAGTGTTCAATGCAAAGTATCAATTGGTGGTTTGAATGAGTGGAGGCGGCTACGCCACGCAGACCAGAGCAGAAGCAGGACGTACAAACCGCGGGAGGATGAAGACCCTGGTTTCAGAGCTGCCCAGTCTACTGGAACGGAGGAGCGCACAACGTATGCCTTGGATGTGCATAGTCAAATTCAGTCCCATCTGGTAATGCCACTCAAATACCAGTGTTAGTTTCATTTGTGTGGTGTCGGTCCACTGCAGTGACTCGGGCAATCTCCAGAAGTCCGCAAGGGTTGACAGTGTCGTTGCTCACTGCGATGTGCAGAGGGAGCTTGCAAAGCCTGGAATATCTTGTCCCACCATCAAAACTGTTGTCCATCTACCGTCACCAGCATGCCGGGACCTGCCAGTCCTTGAACTCTGAGGCTCCTCGGGCACCCCTATTGCGGAATTGGGGTCCCGATCTGGTTGAGGAGTCAAGTGTGCTTTGAGAGGCCATGGAAGCGTTGTCAGAGGAGTGGGTAGCGGTGGCGCCCCCTCGCTGGTGGAGCTCTTTGTGACAGGCATGGCACTGGACCACAGGATGGCACCTTTCAGGAAGTGTCTCAGTATGGACAGCTCATCACCCAGTGACCCAACACCCCACAGCAATGGCACGTCCCACTCACAACCCATGTCTATAACCACTCCTACTTTTGTTACGTGACCTTGCTGACCGGCTGGTGCGGACAACAAGCCTGCTGTGGCGCTGCATCACCAGAACCTGGCGCAGGAGCAGCAGAAACGGAAGGCGCAAGAGCAGTGGGAGCTGTCTGTATTAGCCGCAGCATTCGCTGCCCCCCCCCCTTATTTATTTTCCTCTTTTTTTTTTCCTTTCCATATTCTTTATCCTTTCCCAATGAATTTGCACTCTTGGCCCTCTGGACCTGCAAATGTAGCAATTCTCTTTCTACATCCAAGACAATATTTCCTTTCATTGATGTCGTGCAAATTGACGCAAAAATGTGTGCACTACTCAAACCGATTAGCAGTTTCTCATTGACGGACTGTTTCGCATGACGTCAGTAACGGGAAGGGGCACGCCCTTAAGGACGGCCACCTGGAACAGCTGTGTGGTGATGACACTATTGGACGGGTCACTGGCGGAAGTTTCAATCCATTCACGTCTCGCCCTGGGAACCTGTCTCCCATAAGAGCTCACTAACCTAATCCCTCATAACAATGACTAGATGTAATCAACTCACAGTTAACAGCACGTGTCATCTATAAATTATTTTAAATTATGTTGAATCCCCCAAAGGTCTGTCTTGTAAAAACAAAAATTCCTGGCTATTAATCATCCAAACCTAAATTATTTCTCCCAATAGGTATCCTCATCATATTTTACCTATTCCGATGCCAATTGGTTTTGTCTTCTATTTATTATTCCCTTTTAATTCCCATGAACACATCAACCATAATTTAGCTATTCTTTTTCAGCTAACTCTTATATGACCCCGTTTTCCTCAACCAATGAGTCACTAGCCTTTAAACTGGATAATCTGCGGCCTAAAAATTTCTACTTTACTGTATGTCAAAAGTCCCCTAATATCATGACAATTTGTCATATTCCCATATAATTTCTATCTCAAAAGGCCGTTCCATTCATTGAATTACCTCAGTACAACCGTCACCAAACTGGAGCATGCAACATTAGACGTATTTTGTTTGGCCTGACCTCCAACCTTGCGTGTTCTGTTTTAGCCCAATTGCATCTCTTATCAGTATCGTTGTTTCATTGGTTGCTGCCAGGGGTAAAAAGGAGGGGTTCAGAGAGGAATTTCACTCTCAGGGGCAATCCCAAACTTATGTTTCCAGTACATTGTGACACTCTAGGCCGGTTTATTATCCTTCTTATTGCAATTTTACTGCATTCAGTCTTCCTCAAGACTGAATACATTATAGTTTTTCTCTCATATTTAATCGTAGTTTGTCACTTTAGCTTTTGCGCTTTTCATATTGCCAAGTCAGCTTCTACGCATCATGCCTTTATCCTTTTAAGATCTTGGATTTCTCTCTTTAAAACACCCCTACTTGAATTGAAGGTTAATTTCACCCCAATGTTTTTGTAGCCAATTATCTTTTTATCATTCTAAATTTGCTTTAGTTATTATCCAAATTTTTAATATATTTTATGCTGCATCTTTCAATGCAAACTACGACGCACACGCGCTAGCTGTTTTGATGACCTGATGACACTGCTTAATAATGCAATCGCCTAAGGACACATGGGTTTTTTAGAAGGGGCACTTCTGACTACAAAGGACCTTGCACTGGTTTATAACTATCACCCCTTATCTCCTGCGTGGGGGCTGCCTGACGTCCTGGTCCCACAGTAGATTGAGGTGAGACCCCAGCACTCTGCTTGCATTCTTCCTGCTGGGCCCAATCTTCAACTCTTTCACCTCAGCATGATCATTATTGATATGTCCTGTTAACACTTAAAAATCTTTACAGGCAAAAACAATTATGTGAACAAAATACTGCATCTATCTCCCCCCTTTGACACATGCCCCACATGTGTCAACACAAATAACAATAAAAACCGACAAACCAGCAATTCCAGACCATCCTACCCGTGACGAACCAGACTTAATTCGTTGACCAGCCGTCTCTCCTTCTGGAATGGACATTCACTTGAATGCTGAAACACAACTGGAAACAACTCACGCAAATAAAATCACTTCCCATCCAGTAGCTGCTCCCGCAACCTGCTTGGCATGGAAACGGCTCTAACAAAACACACCTCAATAAACAAACAACAACAACCCACATCATACAACTCAAACATCACATAATCTCAGAACTGGAATCAGCAGTGTCCATCCTGTAAATCAGCCTGAATTCATCATCAACAAAATCAATCAACCATGAAAAATAAAGGGTTAGGGTTAACAATGAACAAATACAGCACGTCATTCTCCCAGAAGGTGATCCGCAACCTGCAAAATCAACATAAATCATATAACCAACACAGCGTCTGTTCCTTTAGCAACGGCCGAGCATTCAAGCTGAAAAAAAAGGTTAAAAACAAAACATTCAACGAAGTCACAATTGTCTTTTGGTCTCAGTCTCTGGCACGAATGCCATATGTAGGGTCACTGTCCAAGTTTTTTCGTCTCATAGTCGACATCTGTGTCACCTCTCATACAGTCCAAAGTCATTCACAGCTGGTACAGTTGTGTCCAGCACTATTACCGCAATAGGCCTTCTCCATTTGACTAATTTGGTTGTCAAATGGTGCCATCAGCTATACCACTTCCGAATTATTTGTCCACACA
This sequence comes from Idiotropiscis lumnitzeri, assembly GCF_059441095.1. Lineage (NCBI taxonomy): Eukaryota > Metazoa > Chordata > Actinopteri > Syngnathiformes > Syngnathidae > Idiotropiscis > Idiotropiscis lumnitzeri. The sequence goes on along the minus strand of NC_142392.1, from coordinate 26,621,404 downwards.
GATTTGGTCAAGAACCATCACCGATCAGTCAGTGTATCCCATTTGTTGAACCGCACAGCTTATGCAGTATATAGTTCCAGGTGAGAGGAATTTATCCTCTTATCTTGTTCACATCATCTCCAACTCTCAATGCACTTTTCCTTGAATATCTTCACACATGCCTCTTCAAGCATGCTACCTTTTATCAATTAAACAATTCACCACGTGGTTGATTGACTCCCATTCTCAATATATATAGTCTAAGTGTAATTTTAATGGTGGCCACCCACACACACACACACGCACACACACACACACGCGCACACACTGCACTAGTGACTGACACATTTCCATCCTCTCACAAAACCTTCAATCACACGCAAATGAGTCATTTCACAGAATCAGAGCTAGTTTTCTTCAATCAACAGCTCCAATCCACCAATACCAGTATTATTGCTTTCCCCAACTCCTTTTCAACTAATTGTAGTCCAATAGATTAGATGGATATCAAGTGCAAGACCTAATTTACCTTGAAAACAACTCCGCCTCCTCATTGGCTCTAATCTCCTCAAATAAATCCTAAAATGAACATCGAATTGTATGTTAAAAGTTATTCCCGTGGCCTTTCAAAATACACCTATAATCCTAGAACGTGGTTCAAATCCCCCTCTTTGTTTGCTTGTTTGTTAAAAACCTTCACACCTAAAGTTGTGCTGTATCTTCAAGTTCTTCTGTTTAATACCTCTTGGATTACAACTGCTCTTTTTTCTACCCACATCCATGTGTTTATCTTCTCATTTGTTGTCATCCCGAACCTCTCTTGCAGGTTGTCAAACTCTATTTTGTTTTGTCTTGATTTCCTACTCGTTTATTTAATTATTTGTATTTCCTCAACGTCAATTTACTACGTTCATGCCTCCCCTTTTTCTAGTTCATTTTATTGTTTTCTGTGTGTAATTCCTTGGTGTTGTCACATGATCTTAATTACAGTAGTTAAGTGTATATAATTTCTTCCTGTTTTGTAACTCCCTATAAGATTTCTCCGACTAAAAGTTTGTGGTCATTCAACTTCACTGTTCGAGCTGCAAATTGTTCATTCCTAATCAATCCACGAATGCTTTTTCCTCAAGAATTAATCTGTCTAGCTAACTATGGGAAGCCTACAATACCCCCCTTTAATGATGCCTCAAATGAGCAGTTTGTTTTGTTTTGCTTTTTTATTTTTATTTATTTATTTTCCTTTTCCCATGCCGCTGTCAACCGAGAAAGTATTGATAGAAATGTATCGCCTAATCATCTGATCAAATCTGGTGATTTATAATTTACCACTGGCTAATTCCAACTCTACTGCATTAAATCCCTCTGTTAGTTGTCGCCACATGTATATTTTCCTTCTATTTTAATTTAATTCCATATGACTGCTACTCTTCTAAGATGTAACTCACAAGTATTTTATAAATCAGTTGCCCTATACGAATAGTTAAATTGTTTCCTCTTACTAGAGTTCGTATAGTTAGATTGAGTGATTTAACAGTCCAGCCACCTGCAGACTGAATTGAAGACAGCTCAACTTCCATTACATATTCTAAGTTTCCCAATCAGGCCATTTGTACTCTGCTTCTTCCACCCAGGCTTTATGAACCCAACTCAGTGGGGGAGGCTGAGCTCCCCCCTTTGACACCCCTCGTTGTTCACTACCTCAAAGCAAAGGCAGAAGACATCTTCTGTTGGGGTCAGAAACAGGAGGTGAACGCAGGATCCTGGATCTGCCTGCTAAAATATTTAGACACAATGTTAAATAACATTCTATTTATTAAAAGTCATTAGTTATGGCTAGCCTACTTGTAACTGTATATTCCAATTCATGGAATTCCATGTTGTATACTCTAGTATTTCTGTAGTGCTGTATGGTTCTGGCCATATTTATCAAACATTTTCCTGCCCCTGACCAATTAAATCTCTTGACACCACACGTAACTTACTCAACTTCCCCAAATTCTTTTTTCTAACCATTCTCACTGTCCGCCAAGAAAATATTTCACTGAGTCCCTTCATTAAGCATTAATTTTCTTTCGTTCTTCCTTAAAACAGTTCTCAACCCCTCATTTTGCACTTCCTCATTCCTTCAAACGTCATTCATTTTTCCAATCGTACACTTCCTTAAAACAAGTTCTCAACCCTTCATTCATTAATTATGTAAATTACTCGTCCTCTCCTTGGCCGCCCTCGTGTGCAAGCCTATCCTAGACGCTCACAGCAGAAATAGAAGGGAAGGGGGGGTGCCTCACTGTTCATACGCCGATCACGCTGTCCCCGGGTTACCAGGGGTTACGCCCCCTACCAAAGGCTCCAGTTTACCGGCCACTCCTCCCTGCCAATTTACGAGCAGGCAATCTCAAGCCAACGATAACAGCTCCTACCCCCTGAACTTTCCACTCGTTCCAATTCACTTACGCTTTTCCTTCTCAACCTACCTTGCCTCTCAGTTAGAGAACCAAATTCTGCCCCCGCACCTCAGGTTTGACACCACTTAAAATTTCAAATTTTTGGTTTTTAAAAGCACAATTTTGATAGAACATTCCTTATCGATCTCTTTATGCACCCCTTTAACCATTTTATGACTCTTTCCCCACATTTTGACACACAAACAGACGCAGACAGACACAGACACGGGCCCACTCCATAGAAGACAATGTTCACGAAAAGAACAGACACAAACAATAAACTGACAACAATTCAATCTATTTCATTTTGGCTTATGATAATTCTCGTTTTGATGGCTATTTTTCTCGAAGCTATTTCATGTACACAACCCTCTAAGGTTGGCGGCCAACGGCCACGCGTGCACGCGTTCACGCGCAGCACAAAGACGTGTGCGCGTTTTGGATTTTCCTATATTCAGTCATTTTTGCCATCCTTACTTTCTTCATCCTTATATTAATACAATCACATTATAGTTAATATTATTATCGGTACGTCTCTATTGATTTTCAAAGCGCTTGTCTATCATTATCATTACTTCTGCAGGCTTCCAAACATTTCTCTTGTGTGCACATATCATTCATTTACTGGTATACCATTATAAAACCCCCTAATTAGGCCTAATTTCCACGTACTTTCATCACAACTCTTTATAAACCCCTGCGCACATCCTGGGCCAATACGGGGCGGACCGCAGCCGGGTTTTTGATTTTGCGTGGCTTTTACCAGAGCGCATTTGATCACCGGATATGTCTCAAACAGCGGAATCGAACCGGCTTGACAAGGAACCTCCGTAACATACCGATCACAACAACAGCTCCTGGCTCCGCGCCGTCAACACTGAAGTGCGTCTCGTGCCTCAAATGCGCTCCATGCCTCGCTTGCCCAATACTATACGTGGGAGCGCACTCTCTACTTCTGTGCGGATTTCTGTCATTCCAACACTGTCCGGACTTATCTTTTCGTCTTCTATTTCTCTCTTTTCATCTCATCTCTTTATAAACCCCTGCGTACATCCTGGGCCAATACGGGGCGGACCGCAGCCGGGTTTTTGATTTGGCGTGGCCTTTACCAGAACACATTTGATCACCGGATATGTCTCAAACAGCGGAATCGAACCGGCTTGACAAGGAACATCCGTAACATATCAACAAACAACGACAGCTCCTAGCATCCGCGCCGTCAACACTGAAGTGCGTCTCGTGCCTCAAATGTGTTCCATGCCACGAAGTACCGAATACTATACATGGTTGCGCGCTTCTCTTCATATCTCATGAGTTAATTTTTTCATCCCAGAATTTCCTTCTAAACTTACGCCCTGGCCAGGGCTTATCAACTACTTTATTGTCTATCGCTCGCTTCTTAACTTCTCAATAGCAGTTTCAGAATTTTATACTTCTTGTTTCTCACTTCTGCATATTTCTCCCGCACTAGTCTCTTTACTTAGTTTCTTTCATCATTTTTCCTACTTTTTCTAATGTTCTTGCATAGTGCGGTTACTTTGACCTTTTCTCATGTCTTAATCCTTACAGCGATTTTTCCTACTCTAAAAACCAAGACATAGGGACAGAATTTTCCATGACCAACCAACCAGCAGACCCACACGCACAAGCTCTCTTTAACTGCCCCAAAGCCCCCGACCGCTCAGACACAGGCGCCCAACATCCATTGTGAGTAAAAGCATCTCACCTCAAGTTCAGCCGGCTGGCTGTTGAACGCCTGCCCCCCAGCACCCGGAGGCCCTCGCTGGAGCACGAATCCTGTTCGTGACGCCAAAATGTGGTAAATTTCGTTGTTGATGTGCGGGTCTGGCTCAGCTCCCCTCCGGACAGGTCGCCGGGCAAGGTTGGTTTGGTGATGGAAAAAACTTCTGACACACACCGGTGGTTGGAAGAAGATTTTATTGATCTCAGCTGATGTCAGAAGTTCCCAAAAGAAAAAAAGCTCTCTCCCTCTCGCGCCTTCCCTTCTTATAGGGAAGGCAAACAAAGGACATGAATATCTAATTTTCCCTTATTGCATATGCATTTTTATCCTGCTGTCTCTTTAGCTGACTTTTCGAACAGCCTCTCTGTGCGAGGCACAGCTCCCATTTCCAGATGCGACTTCTTGGCGCCAGACCCCTCTTCTGTAAACATCTTCCTTGGGGCCCGAATGACCTCTTTGACCCTTAGCAGATAAAGGGAGACTCACTCGCTTCTAAGGCCGTAACTTATGACTTAGGGAGGTTCAGCACAAGGCTTGGTATCTCTAAAGCAACAATATCGTCATGGCCATAAAATGGGTTGCACATGTTAGACCTTGTGAAAATACACTACAGTACCTAATGGAAAAAGTGTGAGAAGAAACTGTGCTTATGAAATCGGTGCCTTCCACAATCATCAATAAAGTCACTTGTTCCACTTGCTCAACTGGCCTTCATTTCTCTGTGTGAAAAGGTGAAAAACAGATCTAGAAGTTGAACTATAAAAAGAACAAAAAAGAGAAACGCAAATCGTCTCAGTTTCTCTCAAAGGTTTTGGAATGTCAGGAGTTGGCAACTTGATGGCAATGGAGTCAGCGTTTATTTGTCACCACGAAGGAGATGATCTGCATCACACAGTTCGTTGCTGCTGCTGTTGCTGCGCGTCTGAAATGAAATGAAATATTTAAGTACAGACGCTCCCCTACATACGAACATTCGAGTTACGAACAACGGTACATACGAACATATCTGCGCGTATGTCAAAAAATGTTCGGAAAGAGATGCTGTACGTTAGCTTTTGTATTGCGCGCCTTTTTCCGAGTAGTGCTTCTTTCCGCCGCTAAGACCGACGCTTGACGCTGTGAGAGCATCCACCTTCCTGATGAAAAAAACGAAGAAGAATACTCTGCAATCGTCGTCAGAGCGCTTCTTTCAGCCAGTTTCGAGTAAATCCTCCAAGGAAGATACTTATCAACCCTCATCTTCTTCCTACACTGAAGTTATGAGGAGGAAGTAACTTCTGAAGCCCATTGCGGCGATGACGAAGACCCTTTCATGTTATAAAATGCTCCTCTTCCTCCATCATCTCCTTAAGCATCAGGTATATCTTCCAAAAGTAAGTTAAATTTCATTTTATTTATCTTGTTACGTACATGTACTTCCTGTGTGTGTGTTTCTCTCTCTCTAACATTCGTAGTACAGTACTGTAGGTATTCTCTCCATTTTATTAAATGTTTTTTTCAGTACAAACCAATACAGGTTACTTATACAAGCCTTAAACATACTTATATAAACCTTCAATATACTTATATAGGCCTTAAACATAAATTATAAGACAAAATATAGTGCTGAAGCAACTTACAAATTCAGCTCACGAACGACCGTTCGGAACGTATTCCGTTCGTAAGTTGGGGATCGGCTGTACTTAAATAAACGCTAAAATATTTTTTAACACTCTAACATTTCAGTAATAAAATAGTGAAACATTTCAATTTAAAATTCGCAACTACATACAGAGTAAATTAAATTAATAATAAAATAGAAACATTTACTCAATATTGAACAAATTCAAGAGTCCTAATTTAGAAAGATAAAAAAATTTTAAATAAAATTTTAAGTATTATATTAATTCAATAAATATTTGGGCACATATTTAAATGAACAAATATTTTGACAAATACTCAAGATTGAAATAAAAAGTATTTAAAAAATATTTGTATATTTTTTACATGTTAAAATAATTGAATAAACATTGTTGGAATCTCAATCTAAAGCAACGGGGTCAAACTCATTTTTGAGGATGGGCCAAATCATAGTATTGGTTTCCCTCAGCGGGCCGTTACGACGTTACCGCGTACCGAAACAAACTGATGGTTAGCGAGTTTTGAAATCAGAAGCCAGGAAGTAATTGTTTGTTCAACAATTCATTTTAAAGGAGGAGGATTGCTAACAAATGAACGACAATATCTCAGATCTCAATGTTGTTAGAAGTGAAATAAATGTGTTAGAAACAGGAACTTGACACACATGATTTCCCCTTTGCGGGCCACATAAAATCAGGTCGCGGGCCAGATCTGGCCCCCGGGCCTTGAGTTTTACACCTGTGATCTAAAGGATCTAAATCAAGAAGAGCAAAACGTTCCGTTAAAAATAGTGTCTGGGCATTTTTGTTCGTCATGACATGCAATGCACAACTCCGAGTGGTGTTAAAATGAATAAATAAAACAAACAAACAAAAAAGGTTTATAGAAGCATATAGATCTCAAGGGACAATATTATTGAACCAAACAATGATATTTGAAAACAAAAAAATGTTTGGAATGATTACAAAAGCAATAAGAGCAGCATGTTAGAATGCAGAAGACCCTTCTATCGACTGTGTTTTTGAGTCCTCCCGGACGTCGTACTGTTGTAAAATGCGATTGGACAGTAAACAGCCAATCAGAATCAGCCCTAGTGTCCGACTCCTGATTGGTTAATAATTGAGGCACAGTTTGCATCGTAAGCATAAAACCGTGGCCGTGTCCAAATTAACAGGCTGCGACCTCCGAAAGCTGCTTTTTCGGCCCGACACCACCGCACGTGGTGTCCAAATTTACGCTGGCCGTGTCCAAATTAACAGGCTGCGACCGCGGAAAGCTACTTTTTCGGCCGCGTGACGTCTTTTTCGGCGCGGCACAACCGCACGTGGTGTCCAAATTCACGCTGTCACGTACGGCCTTCAAATCCAGCCTTGAAATCGGTATTCGTTTCCGTGGAGACGGCCCCAGAGCCAAGGCCGCTTAGCGCAACACTTACATTACGCCCACACACATTGCTCCGCTGTTCGACGCCGATGTGACGCATTTACGGTGGATTTATATGAATGGATAATCTGCGACGAGCTCCAGATTGAATGAATCGGCGCAAAAAGAATATTTGTATTAAGATTTCATTTTGAACAATGGAACCTGAACTTTTCTTCATTTTATTTCACTTTTTAGTTAACTTACATTTTGTTCTTGAGAGGAGAATCATGCTTTGCCATCGGAAAGTTGTCTTTTATCGAACAAATGAAGTAAGTTACAAATACGTCTACCAGCATTTTCACACTGGAACCAACATTGACAGGAAAATAAGTATATAACGTGATTGTTACAGAGAAACTAAAAATATAGCGAGTAAGATAACTTCAGTAGTACATGTGTTTGCTTCATAATAGAACGAACATCCATCGATCCATCCATCCATTATCCGCCGCTTATCCGGGATCGGGTTGCGGGGCAGCAGCTTCAGCAGGGAAGCCCAGACTTCCCGCTCCCCAGCCACATCTTCCAGCTCTGCCGGAGGGATGCCCAGGCGCTCCCAGGCCAGCTGGGAGACGTAGTCTCTCCAGCCTGTCCTGGGTCGTCCCCTGGGCCTCCTGCCGGTGGGACATGCCCGGAACACCTCACCAAGGAAGCGTCCAGGAGGCATCCTAAACAGATGCCCGAGCCACCTCATCTGGCTCCTCTCTACGTGGAGGAACAGCGGCTCGACACTGAGTCCGAGCTCCTCACCCTATCTCTAAGGGAGAGCCCAGACACCCTGCGGAGGAAACCCATTTCGGTCGCTTGTATCCAAGATGTTGTTCTTTCGGTCGCGACCCACAGCTCGTGACCATAGGTGAGGGTAGGAACGAAGATCGACCGGTAAATCGAGAGCTTCGCCTTTTGGCACAGCTCCTCCTTCACCACGACAGACCGATACAGCGTCCGCATCACAGCGGAGGCTGCACCGATCCGCATGTCGATCTCTCGCTCCATCCTCCCCTCACTCGTAAACAAGACCCCAAGATACTTAAACTCCTCCACTTGGGGCAGGATCTCCTCCCCAACCTGGAGAGGGCATTCCACCCTTTTCCGACTGAGAACCATGGTCTCAGATTTGGAGGCGCTGATCTTCATCTCAACCGCTTCACACTCAGCTGCGAACCGTTCCAATGAGAGTCGGACATCACGGCTTGACGAAGCCAACAGTACCACATCATCTGCAAAAAGATGAAATACTGAGGTCACCAAACCAGATCCCCTCATCGCCTCGACTGCGCCTAGAAATTCTGTCCATAAAAGTTATGAACAGAATCGGTGACAAAGGGCAGCCTTGGCGGAGTCCAACCCTCACTGGAAACGAATCCGACTTACTGCCGGCAATGCGGACCAAACTCTGACATTGGTAGTACAGGGACCCAACTGCCCGTATCAAGGGGCTTGGTACCCCGTACTCCCGAAGTACGATCCACAGAACTCCCCGTGGGACACGGTCGAACGCCTTCTCCAAGTCCACAAAACACATGTAGACTGGCTGGGCGAACTCCCATGAACCCTCAAGGACCCTGTAGAGAGTGTATAGCTGGTCCACTGTTCGACGGCCAGGACGAAAACCGCACTGCTTCTCTCGGATCTGAGATTCAACCTCCCGACGGACCCTCTTCTCCAGTACCCCTGAGTAGACCTTACCAGGGAGGCTGAGAAGTGTGATTCCTCTATAATTGGAACACACCCTCCAGTCCCCCTTCTTAAAAAGGGGGACCACCACCCCGGTCTGCCAATCCAGAGGCACTGTCCCCGATGTCCACGTAATGTCGTAAAGGCGTGTCAACCATGACAGCCCCACAACATCCAGAGCCCTAAGGAACTCTGGGCGGATCTCATTCACCCCCGGGGCCTCGCCACCGAGGAGCTTGTTAACCACCTCGGTTACTTCAGCCCCCGAGATAGGTGAGTCCACCATGGAGTCTTCAGGCTCTGCTTCCTCAAAGGAAGGTGTGTCGGTAGAGTTGAGGAGGTCTTCGAACTATTCTCCCTCACAACGTCCTGAGTCAAGGTCAGCAGCACCCCATCTCCCCTATAAATAGTGTTGATGGTGCACTGCTTCCCTCTCCTGAGATGACGGATGGTGGACCAGAATTTCTTCGAAGCCGTCTGGAAGTCGTTTTCCATGTCCTCACCGAACTCCTCCCACACCCAAGTTTTTGCTTCGGCAACCACCGAAGCTGTATTCCGCTTGGCCAGTCGGCACCTGTCAGCTGCCTCCGGAGTCCACAGGCCAGAAATGTATTCTTTATTCATCTTTTTTTTTTTTTCCATTATTTTTTCGTTTTATTTTTATTTTATCTTGTAAGTCGACTATTTTTGTGTATTAAGCTGACCAGCAAATTCAGATTTTGTTATCCATGAGTTTAAGTGTTTTACTTTTTCTGGCTTTCTATAAATTTCCAGTCCTTCCATGTCAATTATTGCTTCGGATCCTTTTTGTAAACTTTTTTACTGTTTGATTTCCCCATGTTGGAAGTCAGTGGTTCACCTAGGGTGACTCAACTGTCCTCCAGTCCCAGAACAAGCCGACGATTACTCTGTCTTAGGTAATTCCCGAGCTTCTACCACAAGTGGCGGGAATTCTTGCCTTTGCTTCCCAGACAGTTGTCAGTTAATTTTCCTGTTCCAAAATGAGGTTGCAAGCCTCCATGCACACTTTTTCATTCACACAACGGTACTTTTCTACTTTTTTTTTTTTTTTTTTTTTACACGCGCGTAGGATACGCCCTGTTATCCTCTATCAGTTTTATAGACTATCTCTGTCTCTTCACGTAACATTGACTAGTATTCTTACGGTTTTACACAGTTTCAAAGACCCGTCCCGGGCTAGCTGGCATTTGCGGGCATTCAGGCGCAGCCCCGCCGCGCCAATCCGGGAGAAGACCTCCCCCAGTGCAACGAGGTGTTCCTCGAACAACTTACTGTAAAGGAGAACATCGTCCAAATAGACCATGCAGACATGTCACGGGAGCCCTTTCAGCACCATCTTCATGATTCTCTGGAAAGTCACTGGCACATTGGTAAGGCCCATGGGCATGGATTTGAACTGGTAGAGGCCCTGGCCCGTGGAGAATGCTGTTTTCTCACGGTCCTCTGGTGAGACCTCCACCGGCCAGTAGCCGTCCGAAAAATCAAGAGTGCTAAACCAGGTGGCCCCTGTGAGGGCGTCCGGCGTGTCGTCCACCCGTGGCAGCGAGTGAGAGTCTTTTATGGTCACAGAGTTGAGAGCCCTGTAGTCCACGCAGAACCTCCAGGTGTTATCTTTTTTCCTGACGTGCACCACAGGACCATGGGCTACAGCTCTCCTAAATGATGCCGTCGTCCAACAGGCACTGTACCTGTCTCTCCATCTCCTTCCGTTTCCCTGGAGATGTACGGTAGGCCCGCTTCTTTATCGGAGTATGCTCGCCCGTGTGAATGCGATGTTCGATTAGGTTGCCGGACCAAGTTCCCCTCTCGGCCGGACCGGAACAGCCCCTTGTGTTTCTCAAGTAAATCGCCGCTTTTGCTCAGCAGACAACATACTGTTCGAAAAATCCGGTAGTGTAGAAGCTACCTGTGTGGCCACCGAGCCTTCGGTTGGGGCGGATATATCACCTTCGTCCACATGATGGACTTCTCCCAGATGGTTTCCAGAGTGCAATTTCAGCTCCTTCCCGGTCAGGTTGAGCACCCTAGCCAACGTGCACCCATTCTCCACTGGCACCACCGTTCGTGCAATGGCCAGTCCAAGGGTGTCCCGGAATTCCGACTCAACGCAACCTAGATAGGGTCCCATTGGAGGCATATCCTTGGGAGGTAGGCCCACCTTAACAGGGACCAACATTTCACTGCAGGGTGGAACAGTTGTATCAAAAGACACAGAAATATTACAACATTCAGGTATGAAATCAGTGGCGCGCATAAGAGGAATATCCAAATCACTGATATGGAGCAGACCACGACCAACGTCCATCACAGCACGAGTTTGTAACATGAAATCAAAACCCAACAAAACCTTCTGTGTGGACCCCCGTACTACATCAACAATTGGCTGCCAGGCCCTGCCCCCATCTGCAAAGGAAGAGTCATTGTATCTAATCCAATTGACCCCCCACTGAACGTGCAACAGTGTATTGTTGACTCAAAACCTCATCACAAAGCACTGGTAGAGACATTCTGAACTCCTCTGAGATCAGCGAAATGTTAGAACCAGAGTCAATCAGAACCGTTATATCAATTTCCCCCACCAGTCCTTTCACATAGGCGGTTGGTTTAGACTCACCTCCGTCGCATGAACCTTCCAGGGAGGCAGGAGCCCCTGCCCCCTCACAGTCCTTTTGACCCTGCGTCGGCGTAAATGACATCTGGGTCTCAATGACAGTTACTTGATGTTTCCCGACTCCTGGCTACGTGGGGATGGATACGGTGATCGGCGATGAGGTGATAGAAACCTCACACCGCGACTTGACTGTCAATCCTCTTCAGTGTAATGGCCCCGTGAGCCGCCGTCGTCCCGCTGGCGCGATGAGAAGTCTGTGTTGGCATCCCAGTCCCCTCGCTCTCTCGGCACCATCCTCTGGTGACGCCTCCTACCTGCAGCCCACGATGGGGAGAATGGCCCCTCACACACTCGTCTCTCCTGACGTTGCCGCTGGTCGACCTACAGCCGTACTCCCCGCATTCACAGCGGCATGTGCGTCGCTGACCTCCACGCAGCCCCGGGTCCTGTAGACGCTCTTGCTGTAAAGGGGAGCCACTTCGGCCATTCTCACTTCCCTGCTGGCGTGTTCTTAGCTCCCTCAGCTCCGTCTGTAGGTTGTCCATCTTCCTTGTGAGATTCTCCACCACATGGAGGAGACCCTCCGAGGCGCCAGCCATATCATCACCAGCTGGGACCTGTGACGTTCCGAGCTTAGCCACCAAGGTAGGATGCGGGAGGGAGTAGGCGGGTCCACCCAACGGGTTGGTCTTCAGTGCATACCCAGCACGCTCACAGCGGCTAGCCACAGTCATCGCCTCCTCGATGTCCATTGCCCCCTGCTCGTGACACTTGGCTTGGAGGGCAGGATCGAGGCCCGCCAGGAAACGCCAAAACTTCTCCCCCTCTATTGCAGGCTTGTCATAACTTGGAAACACCTCAGCCACAAGTCTGGATACGTCAGCAGAATACACCTCCAAACTTCCGTCCACCTTACACGGGCGTGCTGAGATGCACGTCTGAAAGTACAACAGGAATTGCTTCTGTCCAAATGCTTAGTGCAGCTTCTCTTTCTTCTGCTCATAATCACATTGTACATCCGCAGGGAAACTGTCCCACAGGGGGAAGGCTGCGCCATCCAGCTTGGTGGGGAGAATATTGAGAAGAGTCCGCTGTCTGCGCGCGCACCGCAGCTTCAAACTGCTTAATCCATGTAGCGAACGGCATCTGACCATCACCACTAAACGGTGGCGGCAGCTCCACTTTAATTTTCAAGTCACTCACAGAACGGTTACATACAGAAGGGTAATGGATAGCCTCGTCTTCCACTTTCAACGTATCCTCCATTTTCCCGCGGGAGAACATCTCCGTCGTAGCGCCCGAACAAGTTCAAATTGTTCCAAGAGATCCAGAATACAAAGCAAAAACACTCCAGTTACCGATGCCACCAATGTAAGATCCGAGTTTAGGACCTTTCTGAGATCTTGTCAACAATAATAGGAACTTAGGATCAACTTGGGAGCGTCACCCGTTTATTCAATCGGCAACAGTTCAACACTCTAACACACTTCTTTTTGTCGCACCGCTCTGATGTCATCACAAACCAGTCATAACAAACAGAGATTAGAGCACATGAACCACTCCTACGCCTATACTAGATTAAGCTTCCCACGGTACTCCCGCCACTAAACTAGCTATACTTTGCAGCTAACTCGCTACCGTTGCTTCACCGTGCTAACATGCACTTCGTTACTGTATTCAGAATCTATTCTCGTGACTCTGGGCCCTTAACCTGATACATTCCACGGTTATGTGACATCGTAGGATTATACCTGTTCTGCCTTTCATTTTGCGAAGTATATTCTGTCTCTTATTTTGGTGTCAGAAAAGTTCTTAATGCTTTTATTTTGACATCCGGTTTGACAAGAAACAGTTTGGCTGCCATTTTAGATTCCAGCTTGCAAGTTCCTTTCCGATCAAAAGTAGCGTAACTACTATCAGTTTGCCACCTGCTATAAGCTTCGTGTTGTTTGTGCCTTCGAAAGCATCGTCTGTAAGTTACGCATTTGCGATAGAAAGTTATTTAGCAGTGTTAGTTTTATACTGTGATACGTTTGGACTAATCGCAATGTTTATAGACTGTGATAAAACCACGTTTGGTGAGCTTTATGTTTCATGTTTGTATAGTATCTTCAAAAGGCTTGTGTCCTAACTAATTACCATATACAGTGTTTATAGAAAACGTGCTATAATTCATTTTCATTTTCATATGCACATACTTTAATTAAGCAGTCATTTATCGATGCATATTTGTCTGTTTTAGTTTCATTATGGTTCTTATTGGATATGACAGTGCTGCCCAATAAAGCACTTCGAGCTTGGACGCTATTTCCTGACTCCCGTCTTCGTTTTGAATGGAGTTTGGCTCGCTCTTGACTTGTGTACACTTATACATGCAAGAGTAACAGTACAAAACCTTAATGTCAAGTCACAGCAGAAGATTAATTCTGATATGCAGACAACTTTTCTCTTTAGGCTGGCGTAGTTTATTTCAGCAACACACACGAATTGCTCTTCACAAGAGCCAAAAGCAGAGAGAGAGAAATAAGGCGTGAACTCCCGCCAAACATCGCATGTTAACATCATCTGTCAGCGACAGCACCCCTTGTGGCAAATAAGCACATTACAGTAACAAGCAGTCATACAATAACACTCAACAGCTTTGCTGTGCTTCACTAAAAGCCACGCAGGAGAAGAAAATTTGGCTTTCTTTCTGGGCTTTCTCACTGAAAGGTTCGAGGGACTGCTCCACGTGAGTGACAAAGACAATCTTGGCTGGTTGATTCATTTGTACAGTCATAAGGCTTGTCTGGTTGTTTTGCAGAAACTTCCATGACAGTTCCTAAATATGAACTTGACAAACGTATTCAACTTTACTCTAGTTGCCGATTTTGTTAAAACATCTGCCACCATGTTGTCGGTTGGACAGTATTTCATACCAATTATCCTGGACAGCAGGGGTGGGCAAACTACGGCCCGGGGGCCACATGTGGCCCGTTAAATGTTTTAATCCGGTCCGCCGAACTATAAATGAATAAACCTTGTTCATGTTTTATTTTCTTAATATTGTGGTTTTTCAAAGACATATATATTGTTTTAATGGTTTTTTTTCATTTTCATTTAAAATTAAATGTATTTTTTTTTCTCAGATGAGGTGAGGTTACCAAAACACTTCATACATCTGCTCCTGGTCCGGCCCGCCTGTCAAATTTTAGAACCCATTGTGGCCCGCCAATCAAAAAGTTTTCCCACCCCTGATGTAAAGGATCACGGGAGCCTATCCCAGCTGCCTATGGGCGAAGGGCACACTTCACTCTGAACTGGTCGCCAGCCAGGCACAAGGTAGATAGAGACACTGTCATCGTGTGAGAACCGAAACCATGCTGTCCGCACGCAAGTCAGGCGAATGTACCACTACACCGGGCATCACCAAATGGCGGACTGCGGTCCGGATCCGGACCGCGCGATGGTTCGGACCGGACCCATGACTGATCTACGATGAATTTTTTTCAGGGCGGATTCGCAAAGGTTGGCGCTGCAACTCTAGTTAATACGGAAAAGGCGTCACTGATTTGAGCCAATCAAATCTTTTGTTTACGATCCACTGCCAATTGCACAGCAGACCGGAAGAAAGTGCTGCTGACAGTATGCCTTGCTAAACAGTTAGCAAGGTCGATGCGTGTTGTTTTCAATGAATGGACGGAGAAATTTAGTTTCGTTCTGGCTGCAGCCGATTCAAAACCAGTGTGCACCATATGCTCCGAAACCGTTGCTATATTGCGAAGCGCCACTACGAAACAAAGCCCTTTTATGCAAAGTTATCCGCTGAAGTTTGAGGTGAGCGCACGCAGAAACATCGAACTTAGAGTGCAATATAACAGATTTTTACATTTTCGTTTACAGCCCAGCGGCATGCAAACGAATGTTCACTAAAAGTATCATGGATTTTGGGGAAACCTAAAAAAAAACATTAATTGATAGGGAAGTTGTGAAGGAGTGCTTAAATGCGGTTGCACAAACATTATTTAAAGGAAAAGACAAAGCCCAGATGTGTGAAATAATCTACCAAATCCCAATGGCCCTGACTCCGTTCCAACTCAGATTTTAAATGACTGGCAGGGCAGTCACAAACTCATTTTTCTCATTAAGAGATGTTAAAAAAATATTCAAAAGAAAAGGTGGTGTCAAAGCTCATTTTGAATTAGTTTTTCATGAGGACAGCCATTTTTATTGATTGTGTACTGAACATGTTGACCTGTTTTACTTGGATAATTAGGCTTTCCGTTTTTTTCTAGGCTGATAACTCTTTGATTTGAGAGGAAAAAAAGGTAAAAGATGTTAACTCAATGCTAAGCACTTGATATATTTCTGCAGGAGATATTTGATATTTTTTTTCTGGAAGTGGCAAACTTAACTTCCTGGAGCCACATTTTCTTGAATGTGAAATAAACGCCTTATATTTGTTTGACTGGAAAAGGTGTTTAATGTGAACATTGCTAAATATTTAGTATATAAGTGCGCTCTGTTGAAACTGACTAAATATTGAAACTAAAAATGTAAACATAGACTAGACATTAAGGGAAGTTGGAATTTGGTTCGGACCTTTTAATTGGAAGAAATTTTAGTCGTGGACCTCTGTAACTTTTAATTGAATACTTCTGCACTACACCATCAGTGACTATCCCAAATCTATTTTCCCATTATTAACAGTTGACGTGATAAAGTGATACTTTGTCAACAAATTTGCACCTTTGCCTTTTTACAGGCTTTTTCGCCAGCGCTATGGTGCCTTGCTTTATTTTTTGCATGAGATATTTTTTTTCGCCTACGGGGATATTTCACATAGATTGAGCTGTTGAAGTCAAGTCAAGTCAATTTTATTTGTATAGCCCTTAATCACAGACAGTCTCAAAGGGCTTTACATAAACATAATTAAGATTGTTTAAGAATATGCAAAAAAGAAATATCCCAGATCAAAATTTCACGTTGTGGTTTGTGTTGATAAATTATCTTTTCCATGAGGTATTTGTTTGTTGTTTATTCATTTAATTGTATACCCACTTCAATATTTAAGTATTTTTTCTTTCAGTTTTTTTTTACCTCTTTCAGTATTTAATTCGATTTTCATGTAATTATTTAAGCTTGCTTATGTATTACTATAATATGTATTCAAAGATTTTAATATATTAATATATTTAATATTTTTAAATACTTTTTATTTCAATCTTGAATATTTGTCTTCATATTTGTTCATTTAAATATGTGGAATTATTTTATTTATTTTTTGAATTATTTAATACATAAAATTTGATTCATTATTTTTCATCTTTCAAAATTTGAAGCCTTTAATTTGTCCATGATTTAGTAAATAATTCTATATTTTTAATTTAATTAACTCTGTATGGTTGCGAATTTTAAATTGAAAATGTTCACTATTTTATTGTTTAAATGTTAGAGTGTTAAAAAATTATTTCAGTGTTTATTTAATGTGTTCATTATTCATTTCAGTATTCATTAAACTATGGTAATTCACTTTTCCAATTCAGACAGCAGCAGCAACGAACTGCGTGATGCGGATCATCTCCTCCGTGGTGACAAATAAACGCTGACTCCAGTCACCATCAAGTTGCCAACTCCTGACATACCAAAACCTTTGAGAGAAACTGAGACTATTTGCGTTTCTCTCTCTTGTTCTTTTTAGAGTTCAACTTCTAGTTCAGTTTTTCACCTTTTCACACAGCATAATGAAGGCCAGTTGAGCAAGTGGAACAAGTGTTTTTATTGATGATTGTGGAAGGCACCGATTTCATAAGCACAGTTTCTTCTCACACCTTTTCCATTAAGTACGATTAAAAAGACAACTGAAAAGCATAACGTTAACAAATGTTGTTCCAGGCAAAGGCAATTAATTTTATTTACATCTTGATGTAAAATCACAAAAAAAAATGATCATCACTCAGACACGTTGCTTCTTCTGACACTGATTACATTGGCTTAATGTATATAAAAGAGTTTTGCAAAATTCAATTTATCATATTTCATTCAAAATCACATTTACACATTTCTCTAATCTCGTTGCACACTTGAGTACAATGACAATAAAGGGATTTCTAATTCTACATCTGACCACAAAGAGTCAGTTCCTTCAGTTTTTTTTAAGCTTCAAGGATCACTGCTATTGTCACCAGCACAATTGTGTATTTCAGCACTCTGTATAGTGGAGAATTTCTTAGCACAAACACTGCAACTGAATGGCTTGTCTCCACTGTGTGTTCTTGTGTGGCTTCGGAAATGTGACTTTTCAGAGAAGCATTTTCCACAAACTGAGCAGGAAAAAGTTTTTTCTCCACTGTGTGTTCTTGTGTGTTTTGTGAAATAAGACTTTTGAGAGAAACTCTTGCCACAAACTGGGCATGAAAAAGGTTTTTCTCCACTGTGTGTTCTTCTATGTTTTGTTAAAGTTGACTTATGAGAGAAGCTTTTGCCACAAACGGAGCAGGAAAAAGGTTTTTCTCCAGTGTGTGTTCTTGTGTGTTTCATGAAACTTGACTTAAGAGAGAAACTCTTGCCACAAACTGAGCAGGCAAAAGGTTTTTCTCCACTGTGTGTTCTTGTGTGACTTGTTAAAGTTGACTTATGAGAGAAGCTTTTGCCACAAACGGAGCAGGAAAAAGGTTTTTCTCCACTGTGTGTTCTTGTGTGAGTTGTTAAATGTGACTTTTGAGAGTAGCTTTTGCTACAAAATGAGCAGGAAAAAGGTTTTTCTCCACTGTGCTTTCTTGTGTGGCTTGCTAAATTAGTCTTTTGAGAAAAACTTTTGCCACAAACCGAGCAGGAAAAAGGTTTTTCTCCACTGTGTGTTCTTGTGTGCCCTGTTAAATGTGACTTTTGAGAGAAACTCTTGCCACAAACTGAGCAGGAAAAGCGGTTTTCTCCACTATGTGTTCTTCTATGTTTTGTTAAAGTTGACTTATCAGAGAAGCTTTTGCCAGAAATTGAGCAAGCAAAAGTTTTTTCTCCACTGTGTGTTCTTGTGTGTCGTTTTAAAGACAACTTTGAAGTTAATGATTTCCCACACTGAGAACATACCCAACTGTCAGTGTGACATTCCCTTTCACCTTTGGCTTGCCCATCATCATCGTCAGGAGGAGAGCGTGATAATGTGTCCTCATTATGTGCTTGTGATGGCCCCCAGTGGTCTTCATCACCTTCTGTTGTCACGTGATGACTTGAACTGCTGCTTGCAGGCTCCGCCCCTCTGTTGTCCTCACTCTCATCCTTGTTTTCATCTTCAGTCTTTATAGGGACAACATTCACTGGTGACTTGTTGATCTCCTCCTCCTTTTTGATGTGAGTCAAGTCTGGCTCCTCTTTCACAGAACGGAGATCGTTTTCACTGACGTCTGGAGGACACAAAAAGACAAGCACACATTTGGTTTGGTCAAGTCAAAGCTCATGCGGCGACTTTGTCTTATATTGTTTCTACCGTGCTACCTTGACTTGTGCCTGCTGCACATGGAGCAATGCGTGCGACCCCGATTTGGACCGGACCATGGGGGGTATTTCACAAAATTACGTCCTACGATGTAAACCTCCCTTTCCTAGCAGCACAACAGTGATAAACGAGCATTTAAAAAGGAAGCATGTTGCGGCTGATGCCCGATTTAATTCCTGACATAGTCACAGACGTTTCTGGAAGCGAGCTGAAGTTAGCACACACAGGCTATTGTGTGCGTCTGATGGAACACCTGTTGTGGGACCCTAACATATTGATGCAGACCACTGGGGGCCATCGCAACATAGAATAGGAATCCTTCAAGTAAAATATGTTTACAAGCATTTCATTTTGCATTAAGAGATAGAACTAAATGTTCCTGGACTTGTTGGTGGAAAAGGGGGTTGTGACGTTCTCCCTTTTTAAGCCCATAGTAAGCCAAAGAGGCAGATGTATTCCTTGCAGCATGCGCTTGTTCACTGATGAGATCCGTGCAACCCTGGGTGGATGCATTAAATGTATTTTAAATGTTTGGATGAGGTGAAACTATGCACATGTGCACAAAACAGTGCAGGGCCAACCCAAGGTTCTTTGACTCTCACCCGACCAAGACAGTACAAAGTTCATCAATAAATAAGACCGATACGTACTTGATTTTTGGAAAAACTTAATAATTTGTGTTTTATCCACTAAAATTGATCAACCGCCATTGATGTTAATGCCGCAGTGTGCACGGTTTTTAGAGTCAGGTTGAATCATTCCATCAGAAATTGCTTAAACAATATATGTCAGATATGTTTTTGTAAAAAACTAGACAAGCCTGCACAAATGAATCACCCAGCCAAGATTGTCTTGGTCACTTGTGAGGAGCGGTCCGCCAAACCTCTCAGTGAGAAGGCCCAGAGAAAAGCTTTCCCACTCCTATGCGGTGTTTATTTGAAGCACAGCAAAGTGTGACTCACTAAATATGTGGACACAGTTTGGTTCATTGGGGGCCTGTAACAGATTTTTGGGGGCTCGTCCGGGATCTGCATCGCTTGATGAACAACTGTATGCTGATCCAGTGATTATTGGACCCGAGGACTTAGACCGTGACAGCGTGTTGTTGGAGTGGAGAGGTTTCCAGTGAACGACTCAAGAGAGAGCAGGACTGTTTGCCCAGGCCGACCACAACACACACACGATGTCTGACGACGCCAGGAAGGGACTAAGCTGGTCCATAAGGAAGAAACTGCACTTTTTAACAGCTGAAGAAGCCTATGGGACCGCCCTCAAGCTCGAGCTGATGGAAGGACTTGACTTAACCAAACTGAGCAGAGACGACGAGGAGGCTTGTGTTGAGTATATTTCTGATTATATGTATAATTTAAAACACGCAGGACTGGAAGATGATGGTATGTCAGGCTTGTTGGGCCTACAAGCTATTGTTGATATGACCTTTGAAAACCGGGGTAGGGGTGTATTGTGGACACAAAATGATCCAGAAACTGGAACCAATATTTCAGTTAAGTCACCACACGTCAGGTGATGCTGCAAAAATTTGTCGAAGACATGAATCATTAGATGCTGCTATTGAGACGGCGGTTCATGATACTTATACCGAAATGCGTCAACTCCTCAGGAGCTTAGAAGAGGTGCAGAACACATTTAGACAGAGCGCTTCTACATCTAGTCTAGGTTACGGCCTATCCAGAGCCAGCCTGATAGGCCCCACCCAACTCTTACCATCACAACTCCACAACCAATTTCCAACTCACCTTTCACGTCTACAGGAGCTCTCTTACCAGAAGGTATGATTTCCCTCAGAGATCTTTCTTTGCTACAGAGAAAAGATTTTAAGATACATGGAGGGCAAATAACTGCTACAACATCAGACATTAGCTATCACAGTTTATGTAAACAGATTGATGGGGGAACCCAAAGAACAGCACACTGACGAAGAGATCATTCGGGGAATACTTCGAGTAACAAAAAGTGGAAACTATAAAGACATGTTAACCAATAAGGAAGATTTTACTCTTATAGAGCTAAAAAGTTTCCTACAATCCCACCTTGGTGAGAAGGGCAGCACTGAGCTCTTCCAAGAATTGATGTGTGCTAGACAGTTGGAAAGTGAAGTTCCACAACAATTCCTATACCGTTTGATAGGGTTCGAACAAACAAAAATGTTTGCGTCAAAACAGCCAAATACACTTATCAAATATGATGCGGCTACACTCCAGGGCGTGTTCTTGAACGCAGTCTATCAGGGCATGGGGGAGAAACACGAAGATGTCAGGCGAGAGCTAAAACCATTGCTCGCTTACCCCACTGTCTCTGATGACGCGCTCTGAAGACAAGGGCTGAAGACCACGATGGAGGAAAGTGAAAGGAAACAGAGACTTGGACCCAATTTCAAACGCAAGGTGACCAAGCCCACAGCACGACTGCTGTCCCAGCTGAGGCACTCCACACTGTGGAAGAGACTAAAGTTAAAAGTAAGGATAATGTTATACAAGAATTAAGTTTTCAAGTTGAGGCTTTGACGCAAGCCATGGAGACGCATAAACGAATGGTTACACCAGCTGAAGCACCAAAAGGGCCCTGTCAAACAACCTACCTATGGATGCCCATAATGCATTGCCAAGGCCCTTCCAGATTGTCATCACTGCTTTGCTTGTGGGCAGGAGGGTCATCGTGCCATAGGTTGTTTGAAAAGACAGAAGCCGGGAAACGGACGCCGCTCAGAGGAACGGGACATCCACTGACCGCCCCGAAAGATACGTCCCACCATGTAGGTGTTGCAGCAGAAAAATGGGACATGAGTGCCACAGCTATTCAGACACACCAAACCCCTCAAAAGTTAGCCCCACTAATCGGGCGAAAATCCCTCTTAAAATGTAGTATGAACGGTCACGCTATAACTGCTCTATTAGATACTGGAGCCACTGTCAGCATTGTCGACCGTGCTTGGAAGGAAAAATATTTACCGGGACAAGATATTTTCCCTCTTTGTGAGCTCTTGGAAGAAGATCTCAGTGTAACAGCAGTCATAGGAGATGAAGTCCAGTCCAGACTTTGAACTACCCTTTGTGCTTCACACTGATGCCTCTGAGAATGGACTTGGTGCCGTGTTCTATCAGCAACAGCATGGAAACCTAAGGGTGATAGCTTATGCATCAAGAACTCTGTCTCCCGCTGAGAAAAATTACAATTTACACTCTGGGAACCTAGAGTGCCTTGCTCTAAAGTGGGCAACGTGAGACATGTTTCGGGATTATTTGTTTTATGCACCACATTTCACGGTATACAGTGAAACCCCGCTACTTCGCGGTTCACCTTTCGCGGGTTCAGTGCTTCGCGGGTCTAAAAAATATTCGGGGGCATTGTAGTTTCGCCGAGCGGCACAAGGGGGCGCTGAAGCGGTTAGACGGCCGGCGTGCGCCGAAGAGGAGAGTGGACGAAGAAGAGAGTAGACGAAGAAGAGCAGGTTCCCCCGGACACAATTGATGGCGACGTTTCGCGCGGTTCGGACCGTATCAGAGCTCCGGCCGGCGTGCGTGGCAGTTAAGCCGTAGATGAGCACCTTCCCCGGGCACGGGCGGTGCCAAGCGGGCCCTAAGTTTAACCGAATGGAAGCTCCCGAGGAGGAGGGCATGCTCGCGTCACAGTAAGCCGAAGAGGAGCACCTTCCGCCCGGGCACCGGCGGAGGGCGAGGCTGTCAGTTATGAATGAATAAATAAATAAATGAAGAATGCCACCTTTCATTTCACAGTCATGATCCGTGCCTGTCATGATCCGTGCCTGTCATGCCGCGTGTGTTTTTGTTTTTTCAGCTGTGTGGGCGTTCCTCCAGCGATCGTCTCGCGCCATGCCGTCAGCTGCCGAGAGACGCGCTGATTACACTGACTATATTGTGATTATAATAAATATCTTTGTATCACCACCTTTTTTCCCGTGTCTGCGTTTGGAGAGTCCTGTTCAATCCTCCAGCTCTGCTGGAGGATCATAACATTCACAGGGCACACCGGACGGCGTACCAGCAGGTAAAAGTCGAAGTAATTAAATAAATACAAAAAGAAGTAATTGAATAAATACAAAAATAATGCCTGGGGAATAAAAAAAATAAGTTTTAATAATAATTTTTTTTTGTTATAACATGAATTTCACTCTCTCTCTCTCTACCAGTGTATATATATATATATATATATATATATATATATATATATATATATATATATATATATATATATATATATATACATATATATATATATACATATATATATATATATATATATATATATATATATATACATATATATATATATTTATATTTTTTTTTTAAGCATTTTTGAAGGTGTGCCGCTACTTCGCACCTATATATATATATATATATATATATATATATATATATAGGTGCGAAGTATATATATACACGGTGTTTTTTTTTGTCTTTTTTTTTTTTTTTTTTTTTTAAGGTGCGACGCTACTTCGCGGATTTTCAGTTTTCGCGGGTGGTCTCGGTCCCCATTAACCGCGATAACCGGGGGTTCACTGTATACTGACAATAATCCCCTCACATATATAAATGGAACAGCTAAATTGAATGGAGTGGGCCATAGGTGGGTGGGTGAGCTGGCAGACTTCCGATTTGAAGTAAAGTACAGGCCGGGAAAAGTGAATATCGATGCAGACACCCTCTCTCGCATCCCGCTTAACATCGACTCCTATGTCAGGGAATGCACTGAGGAGCTCACGAGAGAAACCATCCAAGCTACATGGGAAGGCTCTGAGAGTGCAAGAAAGCAAGATGTTGCCTATGTTGCCGCACTAAATCTGACTTCAGGCTCAGAAGTCTATATGAAGGTGTCACCACTCACCATTAGTCACAGTGAACTAGTTGCATCGCAAAGAGCCGATCCTGCCATAGGTGAGTTGGTCCGATTGAAGGAAACATAGACAGAATTAACCGATCAGGACAGAAAGGGAGCTAGTGGCGCAGTGAGCAGGCAGATGCATGAGTGGGGAAAGCACCACATAAAAGATCAATTTTTGTATCGGATCACTGGTCAGCGACAACAGCTCCTCTTACCATCACAATATCACTCTATAGTACTAAAACATCTCCATGATGACATGGGCCACGTTGGAGCAGAGAGGGTCATCCACCTTGCGCGAGACCGCTTCGATTGGCCATTCATGAAGAAGGAAATAGAGCTGTATGTGACCAGGAAGTGCCATTGAAGTGCCAACAGAAGAAACCTGTAACACACGTCAGAACACCAATGGGGAGCATTACCACCTAAGCACCACTAGAACTTGTTTCAATAGACTACATGCATTTGGAACCCAGCAAGGGTGGCTATGAATAAAAATTAGTTGTGGTAGACCACTTTACCAGGTTTGCCCAAGTTTGTGCAACAAAAAATAAGTCTGGCAAATCAGCGGCTGAGAAAATATTTTATGACTTTATACCACTATTTGGTTACCCAGCCCGGTTGCATCACGACCAAGGCCGTGAATTTGAAAAGGACCTGTTCAGGACCCTGGGACGTCTGGCTGGAGTTACTCACTCAAGGACAACCCCATATCACCCTCAGGACAACCCAGCTGAGAGGTTCAACAGAACTTTCCTGCAGATGTTGAGAACATTGGAGGAAAAAGACACGAGTAACTGGAAACAGCACTTAGCTCTGGTTGTGCATACAGACAACTGCACCAGACATGAGGCAACAGGCTTCTCTCCCCATTACCTTTTGTTTGGCCGGCACTCGCGTCTCCCAGTAGATGTGATTTTTGGCTTATCAACCAAAGACCAGATTGACACACCGCAGACATATGCGAATAAGTGTGCTCTGAGAATGAAGCAGGCCTATCAAATTGTATCAGAGAACAGTCAAAAGTCCAACGGAATCATCACCGCCACGTCAAAGGAGTTGTGCGCCAACCGGGCGACAGAGTCCTTGTTCGCAATATGAATGCGAGAGGTGGACCAGGTAAGTTGAGGTCCGATTGGGAACAACTTATCTATGTCGTGAAAGAACGAGTGGGTGACAGCCCGGTTTACAAAGTGTGTCCCGAGGCAGGGGGTGATAAGATACGGATACTTCATCGAAACCTCCTTCACATCGTTCATGACTTACCTGCAGATTTACCTGATCAGCTGAAGAGTCCATTACAATGAAGAAAGAAACAGCAGAACAATAACAAGAAACATGGAGAGATAGGTCACACATCACAGACGGTGACTCAGAGAACTCTGATGATATGACGCCTAGGTTACAATACTGGTTGAGAACTCCAAAACACACTGGACTGCAGTCACAGGCTATGAAATCTAACCATGAGCATCAGCAAAACCAGGACAATTTTCAAATGTTGCCAGAACCCCTAGATTTTCAACAACATGGTGAATATGAGGCTGAACAACTCATCTCCGACTCTGTGGCATCGCAGGAGGAGCCTGTTAGGAGATCCACTCAGGAAAGGAGACACCCCCCCCCACACACACACACATTTTAACCTATGATTCACTTGGGCAGCCATCCTATCGACCACAGGAACTGATGGGTCCACTTGCACTTTATTCAGTTCAAGCTATGCCAGTGTGGGAACACAGCCCCTTCCCATGCCCTATTTCCCCCCTTACCAGACACTGCCTTTTACTACACTAGCGCCTTATGGGAACTGCTGCGAAAAAGTCTAGAATAAATATTTACACCTACGTCGAGGATACGGTATTTGGGAACATGCTTTTGTGGGAATTAAATGTTTTCCTGGTTAAGTACAAATATAAGTTTTAAATATCGGGAGCCATTTGCTCTTTGTCAGGGAGTGTGTGACCCACTAAATATGTGGTCACCGTTGAGTTCATTTGGGATGTTTGATGTGGTGAAGGGAAATTCATTTTCCAGGTTGATTTGAAACGTGTGCGTGTTTCGACAGCAGAGGGCAGTAAAAGAACAGCACAGTAACAGCGATGTGATTGTATCGTCACAACAGGCTGCCGTAAAGTGGATTTGTGTCGTAGTTTCTGTGAGTTCGCGATTCTGACAAGATCCGTTGAAAAAGCAACAACTGATCTCCGTTCTCATTATTTTTCCTGCATTTGCAGGATTATTATCTGTCAACACGCCTGCCAACCTGGGGCCTGTGCAAACTCATAAAGAATGGAAAAACATGAACACTTTGACTTTATCACACCCGTCCACACGCTTCCTGTTGTTCAAACGGTTTCAGCTTACAACACATGTTTGGGTCACACTTCTGTTCAATGCGAGCTAAACGGTTTCCTGTCAAACACGGTTCAAGACGTGCATCTGTTTTTGTGGCTTCCTGCTTAACTGGCAGCACAGACACTTCTGTTTCCACTGAACGAACGTTTTCCGGTTTAAGAGGTCCATGTTTTTGTGACCTTCTATTAAATGTATGTAAAATGTTAAATAATCAGTTCAAATTTTAAACTGTGAAAAAAAACATGGCGTTTACCCCCCACTATTGGTTATTATTTGGCATACATTTTCTGCACTGAATTCATTTGGCAGAAACAAATGTTCAGCAGACCTGCAAGTAAAACGCAATAATTAAAAATAAAGAAGACAACTCCATAGACAAGGCGTACTTTTCTTGCTTTTATCAAGTTCTCTTGTCCTTACAAACAATTGTGAGGTATTTTATTTAGAAATATAGTAACTGCAACAAAGAAGAAATAAACAGAGTGCATTAATATACTGCACATGAGCAGTACATGAGCAGTTAGCCGAATGAAACAATACACTTCTATGCACCTGCGTTCAAAATAAAAGTACACATTTGACCTAAAATACATTTTTATGAAATTGGAAACACTCACAATAACGAAAGCCTTGCAAGACTCAAATGTTTTGGAGTACGTTTACCACGCCATGAGCTACTCTTTTGCAAATACGACGAAATCGTCTCTTTTTCTTCGGAGGTGAAATTCGTCAAAGATCCACGATTGCAACAGATGCGCTAACATCAATGAATTCGAAAACGATCCACAAAAAAGAGGACTTCTTACTCTCACACTTTTATCAGTTGTTTTAACAGCTTGCACCAAGAGAATGAGAATAATATACTTGTTGATGAGGAAAGGTGAATAAATTCAAAATCTTTGACTTAGACAAACTTGTGAAATATTCAAGACATGAGAGAGGCAATTAACCTTGGGCGGATTTCCCCAAACAAATTAATATTGTGATGCATATTTCTAACGATAGAAAGTCGTTCTTTACAAAGCAAATGAGAGTAAAACGTAGACAAACCTGCTTCGTGTAGCACAACACGAGGCTGCTTGCAACCTTCGCCCAGCAGTTGAAGATGTTGCTCGTTCTCTTCTTTTATTCCACAAAGTTCCTCTTTGTACTTGGGTGTCATTTTTGCACACATTTTCAAACGCCAATCTCAACAAATCCGCACTTGATCTCTGCTTGGCGATAACTCGTGTGCTTCTCTTTGTTCGACGAGACGAATGAAAGTTGGCGTCGTTTTTCAAAGTCTCACTGAAAGGATTTCCTTCGAGAAAACCGCTCTCTGTTCGGCACTAAAGCGGAAGAACAGGACACACCCCGCTGTGATTTGATTGGCTGCTGGCTGTGTAGCACTGTCACCAACTCACCGACAGATGTCACCATTTGCGATGCAAATCATTGTTATCTTCTTCTAAACATAGAGAAAAACCTAAGATGCACAAAAACAAACATTTTAGTTCCCAAATATGAACTTGAGAGATGGATTGAATTTTACTTTTGTTGCTGGTTTTGTTAAAACATCTGCCACCATGTCGTCGGTTGGACAGTATTCCAAATGTATTTCCCTATTATTAACAGTTGACATGATTAAGTGATACTTTATGTCAACATGTTTGCACCTTTGCCTTTTTACAGGGTTACAGCGTCGTTGTTGCGAATTTTAAATTAAAATACGTCACTGTTTTATTATCTAAATGTTAGAGTGTTAAAAATGATTTCAGTGCTGTTATAAGTCCTGAAATATTTCATTATTCGTTTCAGTATTCAATAAACTACGTTGATTCATTAATTATTTCAAGATTCATTGAACTGTTTTCGTAATAATTTAGTATTCAATGTTTAATTGTTACTGCAGTTATTTTTTAAATATTTGTGTCACTATTTTGTTCAATCTTAATGTGATGGAAAATTATTTAGCAAGTAAGGTTTTTGTTATTTATTGTGGCCACCTGCTTTTGAAGAAAGTGCCTTTCGCTTCTTGTACTAGAGAATTCTTTGTGAAGCCAAAACAACACGGCCTTGACTGATAAGTAGGCTCAACGCAGAAAAAGTATCTTTTTGTTATAAGATTACACAGTTCCTGCCAAATAAATCTTCATCTTCCTGTGTGCATCAGTATCTTCCCACGCACCCATTGAGATCACTCAGCAGACTGACCCAAAAGACAATTTATTTTCCAGACTATCTCATTGATCTTCCCTTACTGCTAAAAATTCCACAACAATCTGGGGCCAGACGTGGGATAGCTGAAGATCCGCCAGTGAAATTCAGGGACACTGGCGTGTGGCCACCCGGGTCCAATTCAGACAGCAGCAGAATCATCATCTCCGTGGTGACAAATGCTGACTCCAGTCGCCATCAGATTGCTGAGTCCTGATTTACCAAAACCTTTGAGAGAAACGGAGACTACTTGCGTTTCTCTTTCTGGTTCTTTTTATAGTTCAACTTCTAGTTCAGTTTTTCACCTTTTCACGCAGCGTAATGAAGGCCAGTTGAGCAAGTGGAACAAGTGATTTTATTGATTGTGGAAGGCACCGATTTCATAAGCACCGTTTCTTCTCACACCTTTTCCATTAAGTACGATTAAAAAGACAACTGAAAAGCATAATGTTAAAAAATGTTGTTCTAGGCAAAGGGAATTCATTTTATTGACATGTTTGATGTAAACAAAAAAAATCATCATCACTCAGACACGTTGGTTCTTCTGGCAATGATCACATTGGCTTAGTGTCAATAAAAGAGCTTTGCAAAATTCAATTAATCATATTTTATTCAAAATCACATTTACATCTTACCACAAAGAGTCGGTTCCTTCAGTTTTTTTAAGCTTCAAGCATCGCTGCTTTTATCACCAACACAATTATGTCTCTCAGCAATATGCTTAGTGGAGAATTTGTTAGCACAAACGCTGCAACTGAATGGCTTGTCTCGACTGTGTGTTCTTGTATGGCGTCGTAAATACGACTTTTGAGAGAACCTCTTGCCACAAACTGAGCATGAAAAAGGTTTTTCTCCACTGTGTGTTCTTGTGTGTTCTGTTAAACTTGACTTTTGAGAGAAGCATTTTCCACAAACTGAGCAAGAAAAAGGTTTTTCTCCACTGTGTGTTCT
Source organism: Idiotropiscis lumnitzeri (assembly GCF_059441095.1). Taxonomy (NCBI): domain Eukaryota; kingdom Metazoa; phylum Chordata; class Actinopteri; order Syngnathiformes; family Syngnathidae; genus Idiotropiscis; species Idiotropiscis lumnitzeri. Next base: position 26,592,044 of record NC_142392.1, on the reverse strand, counting down.
TGTGTGTTCTGTTAAACTTGACTTTTGAGAGAAGCATTTTCCACAAACTGAGCAAGAAAAACGTTTTTCTCCACTGTGTGTTCTTGTGTGTTCTCTTAAATTTCCCTTTTCAGAGAATCCTTTGCCACAAACTGAGCATGAAAAAGGCTTCTCTCCACTATGTGTTCTTCTATGTTTTGTTAAAGTTGATTTTAGAGAGAAGCATTTTCCACAAACTGAGCAGGAAAAAGGTTTTTCTCCACTGTGCATTCTTGTGTGGATTGTTAAATCAAACTTTTGATAGAAGCTTTTGCCACAAACTGAGCAAGAAAAAGATTTTTCTCCACTGTGCGTTCCTGTGTGCCTGACTAAATGAGACTTTCGCGAGAAGCTTTTGCCACAAACTGAGCATGAAAAAGGCTTCTCTCCACTGTGTGTTCTTGCGTGCCTTGTTAATTGTGCCTTTTGACAGAAGCTTTTGCCACAAACAGAGCAAGAAAAAGGTTTATCTCCACTGTGCATTCTTGTGTGGATTGTTAAATGAAACTTTTGACAGAAGCTTTTGCCACAAACTGAGCAAGAAAAAGGTTTTTCTCCACTGTGCGTTCTTGTGTGCCTTACTAAATGAGACTTTCGAGAGAAGCTTTTGCCACAAACCGAGCAGGAAAAAGGTTTTTCACCACTGTGTGTTTTTCTGTGCCCTTTTAAAGACAGCTTTGAAGTGAATGAGTCAGTGTGACATGCCCTTTCACCTTTGGCTTGCCCATCATCATCATCATCATCATCATCATCGTCATGAGCGTCTGATAATGTGTCCTCATTATGTACTTGTGATGGTCCCCAGTGGTCTTCATCACCTTCTGTTGTCACGTGATGACTTGATCTGCTGCTTGTAGGCAGTTCAATGAATCTTGAAATTAATAGTGAATTATTGTAGTTTAATGAATACTAAAACGAATAATGAAATATTCAAGTACTTAAATAAATACCCAAATCATTTTAGAACACAATAACAGTTAAGTAATAAAAGAGTGACATGTTTTAATTTAAAATTTACAACCACATCGCAACTTGTCGAAAAAGCCTGAAAAAAGGCAAAGGTGCAAATATGTTGACATAAAGTATCACTTTATCATGTCAACTGTTAATAATAGGAAAATACATTTGAAATACTATCCAACCGACGACATGGTGTCAGATGTATAAACAAAACCAGCAACAAAAGTAAAATTCAATACATCTCTCAAGTTCATATTTGGGAACTAAAATGTTCGTTCATGTGCATACGGTTCAAATCGTACGTTTTTCCAATGTTTAGAAGAAGATAACGATGATTTGCATCGCAAATGGTGACATCTGTCGGTGAGTTGGTGACAGTGCTTCACACAGCCAGCAGCCAATCATATCACAGCGGGGTGTGGCCTGTTCTTCCTCTTTAGTGCGGAACAGACTGCCATTTTCTCGAAGGAAAAAAACGACGCCATCTTTCATTCGTCTCGTCGAACAAAGAGAAGCTCACGAGTTATCGCCAAGCAGAGATCAAGTGCGGATATTTTGGAATTATCATTTGAAAATGTGTGATAGAACGACACCCAAGTACAAAGAGGAACCTTCTGGAATAAAAGAAGAGAACGAGCAACATCATCAACTGCTGGACGGAGTTTGCAACCAGTCTCGTGTTGTGCCACTCAAAGCAGGTTTGTACACGTCTTACTTTCATTTGCTTTGTAAAGAACGACTTTCTATCGTTAAAAATATGCATCACAACATTAAGTTGTTTGGGGAAATCGGTCAAGGTTATTGCCGTTTTATTTTTTAATATTGGGGGGGGCTAGCAGAGAGAGGGTACACAGAGCTGAAGGAAGCAGGACGGCTGTAAAAATGAACAACAATGCCTGCTTTTTCCCTGGTGTCAGTCACCTTTATCTGGTGCAGTAAGCTATTTCAGTCAGCAGCAAATTAAGCTCTCCCAAAGGCCTCAGGGCATTTCAACCCGACACCTCATGTTTCAAAACTATGCTTACAGGTTAATAAAAGGTCACAAAAACATGGACCTCTTAAACAGGAAAACGTGAGTTCAGTGGTAACAGAGTTGTGTCTATGCTGGCAGTTGAGCAGGAAGCCACAAAAACAGATGCACGTCTTGAACCGTGTTTGACAGGAAACCGTTTAGCTCGCATTTAACAGAAGTGTGGCCCAAACATGTCTTGTAAGCTGAAACCGTTCGAACAACAGGAAGAGTGTGGACGGTGTGATAAAGTCAGTGTTCATGTTTTTCCATTCTTTATGAGTTTGCATATACAAATTACTTTGCTGTGCTTCAATAAAACGCCGCACAAGAGCGGGAACGCTTTTCTCTTTGGCGGACTGCTCCTCGCAAGTGACAAAGACAATCTTGGCTGGGTGATTCATTTGTGCAGGCTTGTCTCGTTTTTGGCAAAAACTCTGACGTATCTTGTTCAAGCAATTCCTTACTGAAGGAATTCTGCCTGACTCTAAAAAATGTGCACACTGCGGTGAAAACATCAATGGTGGTTAATCAATTTTAGTGGATAAAACACAAAATATTACGTTTTTTAAAAAAATCAAGTACGTATTGGTCTTATTTATGAACTTTGTACTGGCTTGGTCGGGTGAGAGTCAATGAACCTCGGGTGGCCCTGCACTGTTTTGTGCATATGTGCGTAGTTTCACCCCATCCAATCATTTAAAATACATTTAATGCATCCATCCAGGGTTGCAAGGATCTCATCGGTGAAAAAGCGCATGCTGCAAGGAATACATCTGCATCTTTGGCTTACGATGGGCTTAAAAAGGGAGAACGTCACAACCCCCTTTTCTACCAACAAGCCCAGGATTATTTAATTCTATCTCTAAATGCCAAAAGAAATACTTGTAAACATATTTCACTTGAAGGATTCCTATTTTATCAATGACATTATGTTGCGATGGCCCCCATCAATATGTTAGGGTCCCACAACAGGTGTTCCATCAGACGCACACAATAGCCTGTGTGTGCTAACTTCAGTTCGCTTCCAGAAACATCTGTGACTATGTCCGGGCATCAGCCGCAACGTGCTTCCTTTTTAGATGCTCGTTTATCACTGTTGTGCGGCTAACGGGAGGCTTACATCGTAGGACGTAATTTTGTGAAATGTCCCCATGGTCCGGTCCAAGTTGGGGTCGCACGCATTGCTCCGTGTGCGGCAGGCACAAGTCAAGGTAGCACGGTAAAAACAATATAAGACAAAGTCGCTGCATGAGGTTTGACTTGACCAAACCAAATTTGTCTTTTTGTGTCCTGCAGACGTCAGTGAAAACGATCTCCGTTCTGTGAAAGAGGAGCCAGACTTGACTCACATCAAAAAGGAGGAGGAGGAGGAGGAGGAGATCAACAAGTCACCAGTGAACGTTCTCCCTATAAAGACTGAAAATGAGAGTGAGGACAACAGAGGGGCGGAGCCTACAAGCAGCAGTTCAAGTCATCACGTGACAACAGAAGTTGATGAAGACCACTGGGGGCCATCACAAGCACATAATGAGAACACATTATCAGACGCTCATGTCGATGATGATGATACTAATGATGATGATGATGGGCAAGCCAAAGGTGAAAGGGCATGTCACACTGACTCATTAACTTCAAAGCGGTCTTTAAAAGGACACAGAAAAACACACAGTGGTGAAAAACCTTTTTCTTGTTCAGTTTGTGGGAAATGCTTCTCTCGAAAGTCTCATTTAGTAAGGCACACAAGAACACACAGTGGTGAAAAACCTTTTTCTTGCTCAGTTTGTGGTAAAAGCTTCTCTCAAAATTCAAGTTTAACATATCACATAAGAACACACAGTGGAGAAAAACCTTTTTCCTGCTCAGTTTGTGGCAAAAGCTTCTCTGGAAAGTTTTATTTAACAATCCACACAAGAACGCACAGTGGAGAAAACCCTTTTTCTTGCTCAGTTTGTGGAAAATGCTTCTCTCAAAAGGCAACTTTAACAGAACACGCAAGAACACACACTGGAGAAAAACCTTTTACTTGCTCAGTTTGTGGTAAAAGCTTCTCTCAAAATTCAAGTTTAACAATCCACACAAGAACGCACAGTGGAGAAAAACCTTTTTCCTGCTCAGTGTGTGGTAGACGCTTCTCTGAAAAGTCAAGTTTAACTTGTCACACAAGAACACACAGTGGAGACCAGCCATTCAGTTGCAGCGTTTGTGCTAAAAAATTATTTTCTAAAGAGGGTGCTGAGAGACACAATTGTGCTGGTGAGAATTGCAGCGATCCTTGACGCTTAAAAAAAAGACAACAAAAAACTCAAGGAACTGACTCTTTGTGGTAAGATGTAAATATGATTTTGGATAAAATATGATGAATTTAATTTTGAAAAGCTTTTTTTATTGACATTAAGCCAATGTGATCCGTGCCAGAAGAACCATTGTGTCTGAGTGATGATGATATTTTTTGTGTGTTAACATCAAACATGTAAATAAAATTAATTGCCTGTGCCTGGAACAAATATTTGTGAACATTTTGCTTTTCAGTTGTCTTTTTAAACGTACTTAATGGAAAAGGTGTGAGAAGAAACGGTGCTTATGGAATCGGTGCCTTCCACAATCATCAATAAAATGACTTGTTCCACTTGCTCAACTGGCCTTCAATAGGCCGTGAAAAGGTGAAAAACTGAACTAGAAGTTGAACTATAAAAAGAACAAGAAAGAGAAATGCAAATAGTCTCAGTTTCTCTCAAAGGTTTTGGAATGTCAGGAGTTGGCAACTTGATGGCGACTGGAGTCAGCGCTGGTTTTCTCGCTGTGTTTGGCTGGCTCGTATATGTATGGTCCATTGAACAAAACTCAAACTCTTCAAATATCCCCTCACATACATTTAATATTACACTTTCTGAATAAATTTCTGACTTGCTAAAAACACTTTCTAGGTTGAGCTCTATCAAGCGTTTGGGGTTTGTTGCGAAGCAGAATCTCACTTTGGAAAATGTATCATTTTGTCAAATATACCAAATATTTTTTTTCATGCTGTATTATATTTTTTATATATTGGATTATTTTTATAATGAAATAGGGAAATATTAAAATTGGCAACCACATACAGACTTAATTCAATTAATACGAAATAAAGAAACATTTTATAAATATTGAACTCATTGAGAAGAGTCCTAATATTGAAATATAAAAAATACTTATGTATTAAATTAATTCAATAACCCGACCCCGGATGAGCGGCAGAAAATGGCTGGATGGATGGAATAATTTAAATTGCATACATATTCAAATGAACAAATAAGTTAAGTGTCAGGGTCGCCTTTTGGCGAGGAGGAAGGTGGACCCAAAAGGCGAGGAGGCAGGGAATGGATGTCGTTCAGGGGGTTTATTGAAGGGGTTCAACAAAGGAAGACAACCGGGACGGGAGAAAGATAACAACGGTACCAACGTGACGAACAGAAAAAGGGGGGCGAGGAACAGAAACCGAGGCAAAAGGCTGAGGAAGGCAAACGGGAACGAGGAGGGGAACAAAAGCATGAACATGAACGTGAGCGAAACGTGGTCGTGGCAGTCCGTAACTTGCGGCAATGACCCGACACAGAGTGGTGGGTCTGGGAGGCTTAAATAGTCCGAGTAATTAGGGGAGCAGATGGGAATCAGGTGCGTGATGAGGGTAACGGGGAACAGGTGCGTGGCTGGTGAGGACGAGTGCTGAGGGGAGGCGCTATGACAGCTGACCAAAACAATAACAGAAAACACATGGCGGGAAGGAGGGGACGAAAACAATAACAAAACCGCATGCACATGAAAACAATAACAAAGCCCCTCTCATGCCCGACGCGGATCATGACATTAAGAAATAATCAAGAGTGAAATAAAAAGGTTTAAATAAATATTGATATAATTTAACATTAAAATAATTGAATAAATATTGTAGTATTACATAAACAAGCTTACATATAAGTTGAAATAAATAAAAAAAAAGTTGTGTATTTTTAAATGGCCTAATTTAGATATGGGAAGTAATTCTCTTTATGAAACTATGAAGGGACTGGAGCTCACAGAAGTGACCAGTCTTGGTGCTGAAGGTCCGATGTAACCAGATACTGCCCTGAGAGAAAATATGCCTGAGCATTGTTAATGGTGGGGGCAATTCTCTCGCCAGGTCAGTGACCTTCCAGGGTATGAGAGTAATTTAAGGTGGTCACGAGTAGACTGGTCGTATCAAAGGGGAGACGCATCTGCTCTCCCTCTGGGGGACTTTTGGAGGGAAATCCCGAAGACTAGCGGGATGGGAATGCATATGCAACAAGGGAAAATTAGATATTCATGTCCTACTTTTTTTTCTAAAATCTTACTTCAAAACGGTAAGTTGGATACAGGTCTGTAATTATTTAAAACACTGGGCTCTGAATTGCTCTTCTTCAGAAGGGGCTTCACCACCGCCGTTTTAAACGCAGTGGGGAAGACACCCGTCTGAAGAGAGCAATTGACTATATTTAAAATCTGTTCCTCAAAAAAATCCATAAAAAGCTTTTAAAAGTGATGTGGGAATTGGATCTAAAAGACAGGTTGTTTGATTTACCTGGGAGAAAACTCGACCAAGTGTCCTTGCATCAACCAGGGCAAACCTTTCCAGTGTTTCCTCTGGTAAAAATGACTGTCCAGCGTTAATAGAAGTTACATTTTGATGAGCTAAAAGACTGGATCTTATGCCATCGATTTTACTTCTGAAGTGTTTTGCAAAATTCCTCACAGAAAGCGTCTGTCGCTGTCTGTGAGGACTTTTTAATATCAGAGCTGGTTAAAAGATCGAAGGTGGAGAAGAGATACCTAGGGTTGTTTTTACTAATTGTAATGAGATTTGAGAAGTAAGACATTCTTGCCAGTTTGACTGTTTTATTGTAGGATTTGAGTTGTTGACATAATATTTGGTCATGACCAGGTCCAGGGTGTGTCCTCTATTGTGAGTTGGCTGTGCGACATGCTGTTTAAATTCAAAATAGTTAAAAAGGTTTAAAAATTCTCTGGACAGTGAGTCCGAGATATTGTCAACGTGCACATTAAAATCGCCAGTTATTAAAATTCTGTTATAAGTGGAATGTAAAATCGATAAGAACTCTGAAAACTCACTCATAAAAGAAGTAGAGTGATGAGGAGGTCTATAAAGTGTGACACAGAGAATAGAAGGACTGCTAAAAACAAAGGCATGGTGTACTAGCCAGTATACTAGTAGGCTAGTGAGGTATTGACTGTCTGTTTGCTTAGATTGGCTTGGCTTGACGCGCTGGCGGCTTTGCTACCTGTGATTGCTTTGCGATTTTATTCACCAAAGAGTCCATGAGTATCTTGTTAAAAGGTTAGGTTTATTTATCAATCGTCAATATTAAAATCAATCTAAAACACCATAAAGTTGCACACGCTCCGCCCAAGCGGTCAAAAACCTGTATGCCCTTCAAGTCCGTACCTGGGCATACCTTCTTCCTCTTCCCTTTTATATAATCAGTCAGAGCGCCACACAGTGCTCAACAAAAGTAATACACACACACACACACACATTTGACCCCTATTTGGCGTCTACACACCGGCCCCTAATTGACATGGTTCACAAACATGGCAATTCCTAAAATATATTCCCCCCCCCGAACATTTTAAATAAATTAGGTCTCACAGACTAAGCATAATTTGGAAATTGGTCTTTCAACTATATTGGATTTTGTTCTCAATTTTACGGATCTCACTAACCCAAGTGCATCTGCATAAACAATTTTCAGCATTTTGTAAGTCTTTTAATGCTAAAATGTGTCTTTGTGGCTTTCTGATGGGCTTATCACATAACACGGTGACATTTCTTGAGGGAAGCAGCTGCTTGTTCCCCTTGCAGTTTTCCTTCAACCATGATTTCAACTTTGAATACCCAGACGCTGCTCTTTTTAGCCTTCTCCAATCTGAGAAGAATAGGATCAGCTGATCTGATGGTCCAGGAGTGCACACACTGACAGCATGAGCTGCTGCCTCCTTCCTGACTTCTTTATCTTCCACGTCCAAAGAGACATCCAGCAGTGTCTGTGGCCACTGATCCTCTTCCCTCCACAGGTATTCTGGTCCTTCCAGCCATCTTCTGCTTTTCAAAAAGTCAGAAACACTCAGACCTCGCGACACATAATCAGCTGGATTCTCCCTTGTACCAACATGTCTCCATTGTGCAGGCTCAGACAAGTCTCGTATTACGGCAACTCGATTTGCGACAACTGTATAAAATCGCCGATCTTCATTGCAAACATACTTCAGCACGGATGTGCTATCGGTCCAAAACACAGACCTATTAAGGTGCATTCCAAGCTCAGCCTTGATCATAGCATCCATCTTCACAACGAGAACAGCTGCAGACAGTTCAAGTCGGGGAACAGTCACAACCTTTAAGGGTGTTATTCTACCCTTGCCAAGGAGAAAGGATACGTGAACTTGGTTTTCGTCGCTCACTAAACGCACATCTGTGACAGTTCCATAGCCTCCTTCGCTGGCGTCAGAAAAATGATGTAATTGTGCCTGCTTTACAGCTACAAACCCAGCTGGTCTAATACACCGGTCAACTTTAAATGTAGCTAGCTGGCCCAAGTCCTCCAACCACCTTCTCCATCGCTTTAAAATGTCTTGTGGCAAAGGATCATCCCAACTGCAGCCCCTTCTACACAGCTCCTGTTGCATTATTTTGGCCTGAAGGGTCACTGGCGCCAGGAAACCCAATGGGTCGTAAACAGAACTGTTGACTGATAGCATCCCACGTCTGGTCAGAGCCCGATGCTTTATTTCCGATCCAAAGACGAAAGCATCCGTCTCCACACACCACTGAAGACCAAGCGCTCTTTCTACTGGAAGCTTGTCATTGTCCAAATCCAACATCTTCAGCTCTTTGACTCTCCATTCTTCAGAGATGGCTTGCAAAACAACACGACTGTTGCTAATCCACTTTTCCAAAGCAAAGCCTCCTTGTTGACAGAGAGCAATGAGGCCCTGTATCAGCTGGATAGCTTTTGTGACAGTGGCAGTGCTCTTCAGACAATCATCAACATAAAAGTTCTGTTGAACAGCTTCTATAACAACCGGTAGGCACTTAGACTGATTGTCTTGAGCCATTCTTCTCAGAGCATAAGCTGCGCAACTTGGTGATGAGATGGCTCCAAATAAATGCACCATCATTCTGTAAGGGACTGGTTGTTGTGTTGTGTCTCCATTAGGCCACCACAAAAAACGTAGAAAGTCCCGATCCTCCTCTGGCACACAGACTTGATGGAACATAGCTTGAGTGTCTCCCATGAAGGCTGTTGGCTGTTGTCTAAACCTCATGAGGACGCCCATCAACGTGCTTGTGAGAAGGGACCCTTGCAGCAGCTCCGTATTCAGGGACAAGCCTTTAAACGTGGCACCGTAGTCAAACACGACACGCAGTGTTCCCTTTCTGGGATGATGGACACCATGATGGGGAATATACCAAACTCTTCCTGAATCAAGGTCTCTTTGATCGTCAGGTACTTGTTCTGCATAATTGCAAGTGATTACATTAGTCATTCACATATTCTTGATGGAGTTGCTGATCAAACTTAAATTTCTTCTTCAGACCTTGTAACCGTTGTTGGGCCACAGCAAAATTGTTTGGTAAGAAGACATCTTTCTTCTTGAAAGGTAAGTTCATCGTATACTTTCCATCCTGTAACTTGGCAGATGTTTCCATTATATTGCGAGACTGCTGGTCTTCTCTTGACATTTCCTGGCTTTCCATGTGCTTCTCGCAGAAATCATGATTATACTGGTTCATTAGCAGCTCCTCCAGCCTGCTGACACCAATTCTATTCACAGATACGACAGAAGCTTCCATCCTACTATTCCCATCCAGTGGGCCATTAACCACCCAGCCGAGCGCAGTTTTGACAGCATACGGACCATTACCTTGACTATTAATAACTTCCCATGGCTCCAATAGCTTGGGTGCATTGATCCCGATCAACAGGTCAACCTTGGCTTGAATGGACGGTACCTGTATACCTGACAAATACGGCCATTTACGGAGGTCTTGAGATGTTACCATATCGTCTGTAGTGACTGGCATTTGCGCCTGTGTAAGCACTTCCGGCAGTGGATGGAACTGAGAGCTTTCCAGGCCGGCCACCTCGAGATTAAAAAGTGAAAAGGCATGTCTCATCTTTGTTTGACTGTCAGGTTTAAAAAGGTCCTGACGCCTTCATTAGACTGAATTAAATGCAGAGAACCAGAGGAATAACCAGGGAAGGTTTTGTCTTTTCTCCATCGCGATGGGAGGAGAAGCCAGGAAGTGAAGCAGACGTCTTGCCAGTTCACTCTCCCGCACTCTCACTGACTTCTTCGCCCATCCCTCTGGACTTTATTCAAGGAAAAACGAAACTTATGGAAAGTGAAACTTATACAAGCGTGTGGGTGTGGCAGTTGTGCGCATGTGTGCTGAAGCACTGATGTGCGTGTCTGTGAGTGTGTGTGTGTAATTATCATTGATACAAATAGTGTATAAAAAACATGATTAAAAATACACAAACTATTTACATACTCTCACATTTCCCCCCTGTTTGTCGGATTTAAATCATGTCCATACGGCTTTAAGATGAGTCATCAGGGAATAAAACATATAAAAATACATTTCAATGTGCCTAGTGAAAAATAACAAAACTGTCTCCACGCAGAGCTTGTCTCTGGGGGACTCGATGCAGGCCCCTTGCCTCGCTGTAGGAGGAGAACAGCCGTCCTTACCTCCCGGATCTTCGTGTGTGGTGTGAGTGTGCGCACGTGTGGGGCTTGGGCGACAAGTCCATATTCATTTTACGTTTCAGTGTCCAGTTCGAGTTTGTCATACTCAACATCAATCAGATTGTAATGTTATTTTTGGGCAACAAACATGCAGTTAATCACCATTTTTGTCATAAAAATAATGCAACATGAACAGACTACACACAACAAAAAATGAAAACCATAATTATCCCGATATATATTGTGTCTTTCAAATTCTTCATAGTGGTCATAACATCAATAATTGTTTCATTTTACTAAAACTTTAAATGCAATTATGTTCTCCAATCTGGGCTAAAATTTCTTTATGTACGTCATTAATTTCCAAACCATATCTAATCTTTTTATTGTGTGGCTTCAACATTCGTATCTGTGGCTGGTGGTGTGGTTCTGATGTGCGTGTGGTCCGAGATTGTGACTCGGGGAGGGATTCGCGTTGCTAGGCCTTTAGCTGGAAACCGGTGAAGTTTGTACTGCAACTGGTGGATCCAGCTGCCACGCCCCGCGACCTTTGCAGCGTCGGGGTCAACGCCATCATCTGGCGAGGGCCATCTCAGCATTCACTTCCCCCCAACGTAGTCGTTCCAACACCTTGAAGAAGAGTTGTTCTCCCACACGGACGTGAATTCTCTGTGAATCAGAAAAACACTTGACCAGTATTTGCGTCTTTTGCATCTTTTTCGGTCAAACATATTTTTCGTTGGTGGTTCTGATGAACCTGAGAGTCTATATGGGATAGTGTCCTTCCTTCGGCTGGCATTGTCCTCATTGCTGTGATTGAAACACAGTCTGGCCATTGTCTCTTTTTTTTTTTTCATTGTCTTGATAAGTCTGGCCATAACAGTTCAAATAGTGCGTTCCACAAGTCCTGTAGACTGTATGCACAATGACGCTTTGAGTCAATTTCGTAGCAACTGTCCCACTTGTTACAACATTATTCACAAAATGCATCATTTTCACTTCAAATCACTTCTTGAAATTCCAAATGTCAGGATAATTTGATGACACAACACTTTTTCCAATCGTTTTTAGCATCAGCTCGTGTTGTTGGAAACAACTTGATCCATTTTTGAAAACATATTAATTATAACCAAACAATATTGCAACCCAAACAAATAACACTTTGTCTAAAAAAGTTTTTTGTTGAAAATTTTTGGTTGAAACGTCTGTATGTTGGAATAATTTCTTATCATACTTCCCCCCTGTTGAGGCACGAGCAGCATCTGCTCGTGTATCACTCTTGTTACTCTTCCAGTCAATGTTTGCACCTTTGTTCTCATTTTCTGTTCATTTTTAGTGGTGCCTTTTTCCCTGGTCTGGGATCAAATTGTCAAGTTGATTTACTGTGTGTGTGTGTGTTTTCATTAACCTATGTCGACCTTGGGGTCATCATGGCTTTGGCTTCAGTCTTGCTGCTATGCCAACGAGACAGCATTCAATTGCAATTGTCATCAGAGAATTTTTTTATTTACAAATACTTACTTAGACGTGCTTTATGCGCAACTTTTCTTTTATCCTTTGTGATTTTTAAAGCACCCGTTCGCCCAAAGTCGACAGAATACACGAACATTTTATCTTGACTGTGAGTTCACATTGTAACCATACAACTCATACAAGATGGGAAACTCCAAATTTTAATTAGCTCACAACCGCCTACGCTCTTCCTGCTTATCCTAACAATTTCTCTTTTACAAGTTATCTGTTTTGTGACCTTGGTTCAAACGCTTTTACTCCTCACCAGTCCAGAATGTGCACCTCATTACTTTCTTATCAGTCTGGAATGTGCACCTGATCTTCATGTCTTACACGCCTGAATCAGTGCAAAACATCATGCTGTTTGTCCTGAACATACAGAATTTAGTATCCCTTGAAACAAAATTTCCATTTGCATTCCCCAAAACAAAAAAATGTTCCTCCAGTCGGGAGAAAAATGTCCTAAAAAAGAATAAAGTGTCCATAAGGTCAAGTCATGGTTTTGGTGTTAATTTTGGAGCGGCATCCACAATTTGTGATGCCTCCTACTGGTGCGGAAAACAGTATGACGCTGGGCTGAAATGCATCGCACCTTATCAGTGTAATGTCCCTGTTACAATTAAGTCGCCGTGCAATGTGGATGTTGTGTGATGGAATGTCATTTTTTGATTCCTTAAAGCAGCAGTGAAAGCTCTTGATCACACTCCAAGTGGCTCTCTGCCACGAAATCCAAACTGTTGTGACCAATATGCAAATGAATTCATTTTGCCTTGGTTCCTGCAGTAACCCAGGCCAATGAAGTCATTTTTTGCAGTCACTGTTTGCCCAAATGGCTTAGAATAATTTGGTAGTGCGTTAAGATGCTTTGTTAATACAATCTTGTAAGTATCTTCCCAAAGTCCAATTGTGTCAGTGTATCACGGCCTAATAAGCAAAACGCATGTTGATGTAGAACTCCTTCTACACACACTTTTATGTTAATTTTTTTTTCTCTTTCCGCCATGTGATCCTCTGTTGTTATCACAATTCGTCCTGAAAAGTTAATGTTTGTCATAAGACTCTCTACTTCCTTCCTTTTTTTTTTCACATTTTCTCTTTTGCGCATATTTTAGAATTTTCTTTCCCATTTTACAAGTTGGCCAATTTAAATTAGGTTGTTTTATTTGAAAAGCCTGTAATTCTCTTTTTCCTTTTTCACCTAATCACAAATTTCTTATCACAAAGTGAACATGTTAATTCTATTTTATTTCCCATTTTTTTTCTCTAATCTTGTAACTCATTTCACTTTGATCAGTTCTACCTTAAAGTGGACAAGTACACATTAATGTTACCTGTAATTTCTAATTTCTTCTCTCATTCAAATGTCACAGTCTTTAATCAATAAACTCTCTCTTCCTCCTCCTCACTTGGGACCTCTTCACAGAGCTGTTTCTCCTACACGTCTCACGATGTCTTTTCTCAAAGGCCTCTCTTCCTAATTTCCAAATTCACTGTAGCTTTTCCACAACCACTCAAACCTACCAATGTCTTGAATCAAAATTTTCAAAATCAAAAAACACCTATGCTTTTGCAAAGATTCCTCATGTTCACTTTCAAAAGCTTCGTCCAATTATTAAAATTTCATAACACCTATTTCTCTCTTTCAAATCATGATTCTAACTAATTCTGCTACTCTAAACAGTTTTCCACTTGCAAATCTGACTATGACACCTTTCTCACTTGCTCTATCATTTAAAATTAATTATTACAAGCAATCCTACATGCACCAGTGTCACATAAAAAGGGTAATTGGTGATCCATTACCAATACGGTTATTTCAGCTCAATCATTTAATCAAAAGCCAATATCTTTTGTAAATTTAGGAGAACCTCTTCATTTAGAAACTCATCTGTTCTTTTGATCAACCTCTCAATCTTATTCAGATGCCTGCTATTCTCATCTTTATTGGAGTCTTTTTCCTTCTCCCCTTATCTTTGCTCATCTTTCTCAACCAGTCTTAGGCATCTGGGTTCAATTTTTTTTCGGAAAAGGCACTTCAGGCTATTTTCTCTCTTTTTCGTTAAGCCTATCTTGTCATAAAAGTTATTTTATTTTATTTTCAAATCGGAATATATGTATTTTCCCCTTTATTGATTTCTTTTTGTAAATTTTTGAATTATTTTCCTCAATAAGATCTCATCACTCCTAAGTAGCCTTTCGCTGGTTACTAATCCTTGATTCCATTTTATCTCTACTTCATCCATTCTTTTAGCATAATTCCAACCACTTTGATCACTCTCTCTGACATTTAGACACACAGACAGCCACTCAGACAGACACACAGACATATACACGGGCCCACAAAACGACACACACAGTTCTCAACACTGAACAACTTCAAACAAGAATAACATGTTAGTAATAACAGCAACACAATCCATCTTTATCTTTTGCCCATAATAAGTCCTTTAATTCAACTAATATCTCTCATAATTATGTGTGTGCAGCCCTATAGGGCCAATCCAGCCTCTGCCACAAATGCACACTGCCACTTATACACGCAACACATTGAGGTGAGCGCTTTTTTGGTTTATCTATCTTTTATTGGGGGTTTTTGTCTTATCGATGCAGTTCTGTCTGATCTAGTTCTCATTCTATGTGGCGTTACCTGATAATGTGGGTGGTGGGGGTAATTCAGGATGCAGGGGGCAGTTGCAACCCCCTCCCTCTTCTTTACCTTCTTCAACAACCTTCTCTGTCATTCTCAAATACTATTCCTGTTTATAACCCTTATTGCATTATACAAGATAAAATACCAAATGGTATTTGTAATCCCCAATCACACCATTCACTCACTTTGCATACAGTTTTTCCGCAAACATCCACAAGCAAAAATGATCATTCCACATCTGATGTTGTGTGTGTGGGTTTTACTTTTTCCTTTTTCTTTTTCTCTTCAGCTTACTTTCTTTCTCTGCAAATTCTTTTCACTTCTGAATTTGCTTTCTTATGCTGGAATTCTAACCCACACGCACACACACCCACGCACGCCCCCACACGCACGCCCCCACACGCACGCTCTTTCTCACTGACTCAAACCCCACCTTTTTTTTCCTTTCTCCACACACACACAGCTGCGCAGCTCCAAGATCACACACACACAGTCAAAATGAGCAGTCTGCTTGCCAAAGAAATTCAAAATAAAAACCACCAAAAATAATGCCTTATTTTTCCCTAAATTTCAATGTGAAATTGTGAGGAGACCTCCTCCAAGTGCGATTATTTTTCTCTTTCTCTCTATTTATCGACACCGAGGAACTTCTAATAGACTCTACCGTGCTGTCGGTTTGAACGAGTTACGACCTAATTTCTTCTTTTTGTAACTCCCTAAACAACACGATCCGGTTTAGACGTACCGCAGGACGTTCTAATAGATACTACCGCGCTATCCGTAATGTTCAGTTGAGATGTTTAACACTGTTTAAACGAGTTACGGCCTAATATTATTTGTAACTCCTTGAATAACGCGATCGGGTTTTTTTTCTTCCTTTCTTCCTTATCAGACGGACCGCAGAACCGCCAATCAATGCTACCATGCTCTCCGTAAGGGAGATCCAGCCTCCCGAGAAGTCCAGCTTCCCTTCAGCGCAATGAGTTATGGCCCAATTATTTTTCTATAACTCCTTAGACGAGCACGATCCAGTTTATTTTCTTTTCGACCGAACTACTGCAAAACGGCCGGCGTGCTTCCTTACTCAGCTTTTTCACTCCCTCACATAAATCACCCCTTACGAATTGTTTTAAAATTTAAAATGGTGGTACAAAATAATTTGAAAAACCATACCTGGCTTCCTCCGGATCCGCCTGGTCCGACAGGGAACCGACATCCGGGCAGACGGCCGCACCGGAGCTCAGAGGCCCGCTTTCAAATGGTGAAGCGCTGACGTCAGATTCGTTGGCCCCCGAAATATCCAGCGACGATCGCCCGTCCGGGTGTGGCTCCCGGGTTTCGGCACCAATAAATGTCAGGTTTAAAAGGGTCCTGACGCCTTCATTAGACTGAATTAAATGCAGAGAACCAGAGGAATAACCAGGGAAGGTTTTGTCTTTTCTCCATCGCGATGGGAGGAGAAGCCAGGAGATGAAGTAGACGTCTTGCCAGTTCACTCTCCCGCACTCTCACTGACTTCTTCGCCCAACCCTTTGGACTTTTATTCAAAGGAAAACGAAACTTATGGAAAGTGAAACTTATACAAGCGTGTGGGTGTGCCAGTTGTGCGCATGTGTGCTGAAGCAATGATGTGCGTGTCTGTGAGTGTGTGTGTAATTATCATTGATACAAATAGTGTATAAAAACATGATTAAAAATACACAAACTATTTACATACTCTCACAGGAATTAGGCGATGGTGATTCACCTGGAAGTGGCTGTTCTGAATTTACACCAACTGACCGGTACAAGATCGAAGGCTCATCCTCGGATATGCTGCCATGGAGATTACGGCCCTGGATGAGGACGCACTCCACTGAAGTCATCTTCCTGCAGCACTTCTTTTGATTGACTCTCACATTATCTCATCTAACATTGTATAGCATCATTTTATGTTTCAAATGTTGCCCAGTTGGCATCCATTGCAGCCTGGAAGGGGGATTCCCCCATCTGTGGTCCCTTCTCTAGGTTTCTCACTTTTCCCCTACTGAGGTTTTTTGAGTTTTTCCTTGCCCTCCTGGGGGTTAAGATCAGTGGATGTCGATTGTGGTTATGTAAAGCCCTTTGAGACTGTCTGTGATTTAGGGCAATACAAATAAAATTGACTTGACTTGTTGCATATGCATTCCCATCACGCTAGTCTTTGGGATTTCCCTCCAAAAGTCCCCCAGAGGGAGAGCAGATGCGTCTCCCCGTTGATACGCCGTCTACTAGTGACCACCTTAAATTACTCTCTTACCCTGGAAGGTCACTGACCTGGCGAGAGAATTGCCACCACCATAAACAATGCTCAGGCCTATTTTCTATCTCTTTTAATCAGAAAGTGAAATGTTAAATGTATGTGAGGGGATATTTGAAGACTTTGAGTTTTGTTCAATGGACCATACATATACGAGCCAGCCAAACACAGCGAGAAAACCAGCGCTGACTCCAGTCGCCATCAAGTTGCCAACTCCTGACATACCAAAACCTTTGAGAGAAACTGAGCCGATTTGCGTTTCTCTTTCTTGTTCTTTTTATAGTTCAACTTCTAGTTCAGATTTTCACCTTTTCACACTGCGGAATGAAGGCCAGTTGAGCAAGTGGAACAAGTGATTTTATTGATGACTGTGGAAGGTACCGATTTCATAAGCAGTTTCTTCTCACACCTTTTCCATTAAGTACGATTAAAAAGACAACTGAAAAGAATAATGTTAACAAATGTTGTTCCAGGCAAAGGCAATTAACTTTATTTACATGTTTGAAGTAAACACACAAAAAAAACTCATCATCACTCAGACACAATGGTTCTTCTGGCAATGATCACATTGGCTTAGTGTCAATAAAAGAGCTTTGCAAAACTAAATTTATCATATTTCATTCAAAATCACATTTACATCTTACCACAAAGAGTCAGTTCCTTCAGTTTTTTGTTGTCTTTTTTTTAAGCTTCAAGGATCGCTGCTTTTCTCACCAGCACAATCGTGTCTCTTAGCACTCCGTTTAGTGGAGAATTTTTTAGCACAAACGCTGCAACTGAATGGCTTGTCTCCACTGTGCGTTCTTGTGTGGCTTCGTAAACTTGACTTTACAGAGAAGCTTTTGCCACAAACTGAGGAGGAAAAAGGTTTTTCTCCAGTGTGTGTTCTTGTGTGCCTTGTTAAAGTTGACTTATACAGGAAGCTTTGGCCACAAACTGAGCAGGTAAAAGGTTTTTCACCACTGTGTGTTCTTGTGTGTTCTGTTAAACTTATCTTATGAGAGAAACTCTTGCCACAAACTGAGCAGGAAAAAGGTTTTTCTCCAGTGTGTGTTCTTGTGTGGATTGTTAAATGTGCCTTTTGAGAGAAGCTTTTGCCACAAACTGAGCAGGAAAAAGGTTTTTCACCACTGTGTGTTCTTCTATGTTTTGTTAAAGTTGACTTATCAAAGAAGCTTCTGCCACAAACTGAGCAGGAAAAAGGTTTTTCTCCAGTGTGTGTTCTTGTGTGCCTTACTAAATAAGACTTTTGAGAAAAGCATTTACTGCAAACTGAGCAAGAAAAAAGTTTTTCTCCACTGTGTGTTCTTGTGTGGTTTGTTAAATGCGACTTTTGAGAGAAACTCTTGCCACAAATTGAGCAGGAAAATGTTTTTTCTCCAGTGTGTGTTTTTGTGTGCCCTTTTAAAGACAACTTTGAAGTTAATGAGTCAGTGTGACATGCCCTTTCACCTTTGGCTTGCCCATCATCATCATCATCTTCATCATCATCATAAGTATCATCATCGTGATGAGCATCTGATAATGTGTCCTCAATATGTACTTGTGATGGTCTCCATTGGTCTTCATCACCTTCTGCTGTCACGTGACTACTTGAGATGCTGCTTGGAGGCTCCGCCCCTCTGTTGTCCTCACTCTCATCTTTGTTTTCATCTTCAGTCTTGATTGGGACACCGTTCACTGGTGACTTGTTGATCTCCTCCTCTTCCTCCTCCTTTTTGATGTGAGTCCAGTCTGGCTCCTCTTTCACAAAACGGAGATCGTTTTGACTGACGTCTGCAGGACACAAAAAGACAAATTTGGTTTGGTCAAGTCAAAGCTCATGCGGTGACTTTGTCTTATATTGTTTCTACTGTGCTACCTTGACTTGTGCCTGCCGCATACGGAGCAATGCGTGCGACCCCAACTTGGACCGGACTATGGGGGCATTTCACAAAATTACGTCCGACGATGTAAACCTCCTTTTAGCAGCACAACAGTGATAAACGAGCATTTAAAAAGGAAGCACGTTGCGGCCGATGCCCGATTTAATTCCTGACATCGTCACAGACGTTTCTGGAAGCTAGCTGAAGTTAGCACACACAGGCTATTGTGTGCGTCTGATGGAACACCTGTTGTGGGACCCTAACATATTAATGGGGGCCACTGGGGCCCATCACAACATAATGTCATTGATAGAATACAAATCCTTCAAGTGAAATATGTTTACAAGTTTTTCATTTTGCATTTCGAGATAGTTTCATCGTGGGTACTTTTTGCTTCCATTATAATCTGAATACCAAAAAGAATTAAAGGGGCCCTGGCATCAGAGTCGCTATTTATTGCATGATTTACGTTTGTTTGTTTTTTTTTTTACCCAAAATGACATTTATCCTGCTAGTACATTCCGACATTCCCCTTTTTCCTTTTTTTAAATAAAATTTCTGTTTCTAAATCAAATTTAAAACAAAATTATGTTTGAAGAGACAAAATCCCTTCACATAAGCATTAAGCAACAACACTTTCACTCTGACTTTCATGTTGACATATTTGAATAATGACTGTTTATATTAAACTTATCCAATACATATTCAAATTAGACTAAGATACACCATAATATTATTAGAGTTCACTGAATTATTTTGTAACTGCAATGACGTATAACAGCCATAGAGTGTAAGTAATGAGTAACAAAGTAACACATCATTGTCATTTGGATAAATTACCAGGAACTTTGAGTTGTGGGGGAGATGCAAACCACCTGGGCCACAGGAACTTTATTACCAGGAACTAAATGTTCCTGGACTTGTTGGTAGAAAAGGGGGTTGTGACGTTCTCCCTTTTTAAGCCCATAGTAAGCCAAAGATGCAGATCCATTCCTTGCAGCATGCGCTTGTTCACTGATGAGATCCGTGCAACCCTGGATGGATGCATTCAATGTATTTTAAATGTTTGGATGGGGTGAAACTACGCACATGTGCACAAAACTGTGCAGATCCACCGGAGGTTCATTGACTCTCACCCGACGAAGCCAGTACAAACTTAATAAATGAATAAGACCATTACGTTCTTGATTTTTTTTTTTTTAAACTTAATATTTTGTGTTTTATCCACTAAAATTGATCAACCGCCATTGATGTTTTCGCCGCAGTGTGCACATTTTTTAGAGTCGGGCAGAATTCCTTCCGTAAGGAATTGCTTGAACAAGATATAAAAAACAGAAAATGTAAAATGTTAAACGAGTTCAAATTTTATACTGGGAAAACATGGAGTTTACCCCCACTATTGGTTATTCTTTGGCATTTATTTTCTGCACTGATTTCATTTGGCATAAACAAATGTTCAGCAAACCGACAAGTAAAAGGCAATATTTAAAAATAAAACGGCAATAACCTTGAACGCATTTCCCCAAACAACTTAATGTTGTGATGCATATTTCTGATGAAAGAAAGTCATTCGAAACAAAGCAAATGAGAGTAAGACGTGTACAAACCTGCTTTGAGTGGCACAACACGAGGCTGGTTGCAACCTTCGCCCAACAGTTGAAGACGTTGCTCGTTCTCTTCTTTTATTCCACAAAGTTCCTCTTTGTACTTGGGTGTCGTTCTTGCACACATTTTCAAATGATAATTCAAAAAAATCCGCACTCGATCTCTGCTTGGCGATGAGTCATGTGCCTCTTTTCGTTAGCGGCTAGCTAGCTAACAAGCTAAGCTAACTACGCCGAAAAGCATCAACGCGCGAAGATGAGGTTATCGGGACACAAAAACTTAATGAATTATGTCGTAGTCCTTTAGAGTAGCACTGGACATGCTTTGAGAAAATTACAGTCAGTTCCACACTAAATCAGAAGAATTTAGCGGTGGGATTTTTTGTTCCGGTGTGGACGGGTCGGTGGATGTGGTCGAGGTCCTTCGGAAGCTGCGCGCTTGCTATGACGTCATGCTTTATTAAGCGCGTATTTTTCAAATATATTTCTTTGCTTCTGTGTTTGTTTTTTTACACCTGGCTGTTCTATTTTAATATATATTTTTTATATAATATTTTATTTCGGTTGATTAAAAAAATGTAACAAAATAACTAAATTCACGCCACATTGGTGAGTCATCTCTTGCGTCACTTCCGCCTATGCCCCGAGAAGCCGCCGCTGCAACAGCAGTGGGACGTTTACGATTCTCTGACCGATGCTGCGGTTCACTCGGGCTGCAAGATTGTATGAATATAATGTCTGCATATACTAGAAGTGCTTCTCAATTATTTCACGCCCTCCCCTACCAAGAAGAAAAAGATTCGCGCCCCCCCACCACCAATTTTTTTTTCTGTCTTTGTATAGTGATGTTAGATTGTCAATAAAATATCCCTTAACTAAGCTAAATTGATAAGAAATATAATTTTGAGAATTATTATAGTGAGGATCTCGAAACTCAGTACTCTGTTGTGCAAATATTGATGAGATGATAAATATTTACTCATACGTTTTTTGTAAAATCTTTATTCACAAAAGCAAACCAAACACATTTATGAATACCAAAATCCATGCGATGGATCTAATTTGAAGTACTTAGCACCTGCCATGTCACTCAGGATTTTTTTCACGCTTGGGAATCTGATAATGTTCTCTTATATGAAACAAATCAGTGCCTACCTTCTGCCAGGGAGTTGTGGGAAGGTCAGCTACCAGTATTGGCTCTTTGACTTGTTTGTGTTGATGTTTTTGGCAAACTTGGCATTTTTGAATCATTTCTTCTATGTCTTTGTTAATGCCCGGCCAGTAGATGGCTTCTCGTGCTCTTCTCTTACATTTCTCCACTCCCAGGTGTCCTTTGTGAAGACGCTGAAGCATGTCCTTGTGCATAGCTTGTGGAACTACAATCCTGTCCGTCCTCAGCAGGAGGCCGTCCGCCATGCACAACTCCGCTCTCATCGGGTAAAACTGAGGGCAGTTCCCTTTTGACCATCCATTGTTCATACATTGTGACACTTGTTAATGTGAGCCTCAGCCTCCTCCGCCGTAACGCAGTCCTTGATGTCACTGTTAGGGTGCGGCGCTCGGGATAACGCATCAGCAAGCACGATGTATTTTCCAGGCGTGTATATTAGCTCAAAATCATAGCGCTGCAATGTCATCATCTTGCGTTGAATTCTGGGCGTCATGTCATTGAGATTTTTATTCCTAGTTTAAATCAGTGGCTTATGATCAGTCTCTGCTATGAACGTGGGCAGTCCATAAACATACGTGTGAAATTTGCCAAATCCAAACACTAAACCCAGTGACTCCTTTTCGATCTGAGCAGAGCGTTTTTCAGTCTCTGACATTGACCTGGATGCATAGGCTACAGGTTGCCATGTGTCTCTCGCCTTTTGCAGCAGTACGGCACCTAGCCCATCTTTCGACGCATCCGTGGAAATTTTGGTTGGTTTTGATGGATCAAAGTAGGAAAGGACTGGCTCAGTTGTTACAGTTCTCTTTAGATCTTGCCATTCTTTGTCATGTTTTGTTGTCCACTCAAAGACTACGTTGTGATGCAGCAGCAAACTTAGGGACTGTCCTTGAAGAGAGGTTTGGAATGAACTTGCCCCGGAAGTTTATCATCCCCATTGCTCGCAGAAGTCCTTTTTTCTCAGTTGGAACTGGCATGTCCAGCATTGCTTGCACTTTGGTTCTGTCTGGCACCACTCCATCTGCTGTGAGCTTGTCTCCCAAGAATGTCAATTCTGTAACTCCAAACAGACATTTCTCTCGTTTTAGTTTAAGTCCATTCATTTGAACTCTTTGTAGCAGTTCCTCAAGTCTTTCATTGTGTTCTTGTTCCGTGTTTCCCCAAACAACCAAATCATCAATGAACACACGGGTTCCTTCCAGACCTTCTATGATTGACTCCATAGCTCTGTGAAAGATCTCAGGCGCAGACTTTATGCCAAATGGCAGTCTCAGAAAACAGAAACGCCCAAATGGTGTGTTGAAGGTGGTGTACCTGCTGCTTTCGGTGTCCAGCTTCAGCTGCCAAAATCCATGCGATGCATCTCATTTGCTAAAGTACTTAGCACCTGCCATGTCACTCAGGATTTCTTCACGCTTGGGAATCTGATAATGTTCTCTTATCATGTTTTCATTCAGATCTTTGGGGTCGAGGCAAACACGTAACTCTGGGGAGTTCCTCTTTTTAACACACGTGATGGAATTTACCCAGTCGGTGGGTTCTTCCACCTTCTCTCTGACTCCAATCTGTGTCATTCTGCTCAGTTCCTTTTTTAATCTTTCTTTGAGAGGGGCTGGAACTCTTCTCGGGGCATGTACTACAGGTTTAGCATCTTCCTTGAGATGTATTTTGTAAGTGTAAGGTAGCGTCCCTTGTCCTTTGAAGACAGAAAAGTATTTGTTCACTATACTCTTACGACCTTCACTCTTCAACACTTTGTTGTTCCTATTGACATCCTTGCTGTTGATTTGGTTGATTCTTTTTATCAATCCAAGATCTTCAGATGTCTTGTCTCCAAAAATTGACTCCAGTCTACTTGGCACAATTGTGAACGTTAATTTGTGTTGTCTTCCCTTTGCTGTCACTTTTAGCCTTCAACATCCCTTTGTTTTTTTTGGCTGATTGTTGTAAGTTTTCAATTTCACGGCCTTGTCTGTGACTCTTTCCGGTTTCTCTTCAAGTGATTTCAAGTCTTTTTCGTTTATTATGTTTGCTTTTGCTCCTGTGTCAATTTTAAAAGTAACGAGTGAACCATTGACAAGCAGTGGTGCAATCCATTTATCTTCTTTTACTGCATTAACAGCTTGCTCTGGGTCTCCTCTAGTTTGTTGTTGCACATCGCTTTCGTCATATGACACGATTTTGATGAAAAAAGTGTCACTTAGGTCATCACTATCATCTGTGTCTTCCTGCACGGTGTGCACTTTCTTCTTGTTGTAGCACATCTTAGCATAGTGATTTTGCTTTTTACACTTAGCACATGTTCTCCCAAATGCAGGACACCGTTTTGGCTCGTGCATTTCTCCACTTTTTACAGCTGAATGGAGCTTGATCATTTTCATTGTTTTTGGTCTTTTTCTTGAATCGCAGTTTACCTTTCCTCGTCACTGCCTTCACGGACTCTGTTTTTTTCATAAGATGGCGCTGCTTGGGAAGTTAGCACGTGCTGCTTTGCTAGCTCGTTAGCTTGGCAAGTCTTTATTGCATTTTCCAATGTTAGGTCCGCCTCCCTCAACAGCCTCTTTCTTAGTTTCTTTTCGTTAGTCCCGAACACAATCTGATCCCTTATCATTGAGTTCTTCAGATCACCAAAGTTAGACTTAGCTTTAATTTTGAGATCAGTGGGGAAATTGTCAAAGGACTCACCGGGCTGTTGGAGTCTTGAACGAAACACGTATCTCTCATAAGTTCCGTTTTTCTTAGCTAGACAGTGTTCATCAAATTTTTGTAGGACCTTTTCAAACTTGTCTTTATCTTCGGGTTCATTGAATACCTCGATGGCCTCGGCTCCGGCATTGGTTCGCAAAAGGGCTATTTTTCTTTCGTCCGTTCTGTTTCCGACTCCCACGGCAGCAAGGGAGAGCTGGAATTGTTGCTTGAAAGCCGTACATAATTTCAACAGGAGGTGCTACTGTCAGACCCAAAGTGTATCCTCAACCTGAGCTTCATTCTGTCTTAACTGGGGCCGGTCTGTCATCACTACCAGCAGGTGTACAACGTGAAACTATTGCAACAATACAGAGTGACCAAGCTTCACCAACAACCTGATCGTTTGCTTACAGCACTGGAGAAGCAAAATGAAATTACATCTTCACTTTTCAAACAACAATCACTTTTGCTGTTACCCAAACGAGATTTGCAAGTTTTTGATGGAGATCCATTACAATACCTAAGTTTCATAAGAGCCTTTGAACACAACATCGAAGAAAGAACTCCTAATCACAAGGACTGTTTGTACTACCTCGAGCAATATACCAGAGGCCAGTCCCTGGATCTGGTCCGAAGCTGTCAACATCTGCCACCTTCTCGTGGATTCATTAAAGCGAAGGCTTTGCTACAAGAACATTTTGGAGATCCGTTTAAAGTAGCTTCTGCATACATGGACAAGGTACTTTCATGGCCTTTGATAAAGGGAGAAAATCTCAAGGCGATGCAGGCCTACAGTTTATTGCTTCGTGAATGCTGTAATTCAACGGGAGATTCTGTAGGTGACCTAAACGTGCCCACCAATATGCAAATTATGGTTAAAAAACTGCCTTACAAGCTTAGAGATAAGTGGAGAAGTGTGGTCTGCCATCTGCAAGAAACGTACCATCGCAGAGCCACATTTCATGACATTGTGGAGTTTGTGGAGAAGCAAGTTAAGATTGCAAGTGATCCTCTCTTTGGAGATATACAAGATTTGCCTGCAACAGGAAAAAGAGTTTAGAGCTGTGACTTTTCGGACTGGTACGAAAGCTAAAGGGAGTAGCTTTGCCACTACAATAGCACCTGTGGAAAAGAAAATGGAGCCTGTAAATAAAATGGAGAAGAACTTACCTGTAAAGGCATGCTTGTTTTGTGGAGCTGGACATTCTTAGGATGTTTGCCTTCTATTGGATAAAAAGACGCAAGTTGAAAAGATGTATTTTTTGAAGGAAAAAGGAATGTGCTTTGGTTGTTTGTGCATTGGGCACAGAAGCAGAGAATGCAAAGGACGTTTGGTGTGTAGAGTATGCAATAAGAAGCACCCTACCTTGTTGCATATTTATTCCCAAACGAAGCAAATAAGTTCAACACTGGCCGATGTTGATTTAGAAAGTGTCAGAGACGGTGCTGTGGTGTCAATTCAATCCACAGTGGCTTGACTGGGATCGGTAAACAGGACTATGTGTTATCAATACTACCCGTCCAGGTGAAATCCAAAAGAGGTAACAAAACTTTGTCTTCTGTTGGGTACAGAGGCGCGCAGAACTGTGTTGAGAGGGCTTTTGTACTAGATCTCCTGTGAGGAATCAATCGGCTCCTTTCTGAAGTTGCCGGCTTCCTGGTCGTCTTACTCTCAAAACGAGCGCGCATAATTGTTGGATGAATGTCGGTCATGTTTGGTTAATCATTAATGGAATCAGATAATTAATTCGAATAATTTGGTAAAAGTTATGCTACAGTCTTAGAGTTAAATTCCAACGGCACCAAGAGAACAAAAATAATATACTTGCTTAGGAGGAAAGGTGAACAAATTCAAAATCTTTGACTTAAACAAACTTGTGAAACATTAATGTCTATTCAAGACATGAGAGAGGCAATTAACCTTGAACGCTTTCCCCAAACAACTTAATGTTGTGATGCATATTTTTAACGATAGAAAGTCGTTCTTTACAAAGCAAATGAGAGTAAAACGTGTACAAACCTGCTTTGTGTAGCACAACACGAGGCTGGTTGCAAACTTCGTCCAGCAGTGGAAGATGTTGCTCGTTCTCTTCTTTTATTCCACAAAGTTCCTCTTTGTACTTGGGTGTCATTTTTTCACACATTTTCAAACGCCAATCCCAACAAATCCGCACTTGATCTCTGCTTGGCGATAACTCGTGAGCTTCTCTTTGTTCGACGAGACGAATTAAAGATGGCATCGATTTTTAAAGTAGCGCTGAATGGATTTCCTGCGTGAAAGCTGCAGTCTGTTCCGCACGAAATCCGAAGAACAGGACACACCCCGCTGTGATATGATTGGCTGCTGGCCATGTGGAGCACTGTCACCGCTCACCGACAGATGTCGCCATTTGCGATGCAAATCATTGTTATCTTTTTCTAAACATTGGAAAAACGTACGATTTGAAAAAAGAAAAAACGAAAGATTTAAACCGTATGCATTTGACCAAACATTTTAGTTCCCAAATATGAACTTTACAGATGTATTGAATTTTACTTTTGTTGCTGGCTTTGTTAAAACATCTGACACCATGTCGTCGGCTGGACAGTATTCCAAATGTATTTCCCTATTATTAAGAGTTGACATGATAAAGTGATACTTTATGTCAACATGTTTGCACCTTTGCCTTTTTACAGGGTTTTTCGCCAGCGACGTTGTTGCGAATTTTAAATTAAAATACGTCACTGTTTCATTATCTAAATATCTAAATATTAGAGTGTTAAAAATGATTTCAGTGTTGATATAAGCACTGAAATATTTCATTATTCGTCTCAGTATTCATTAAACTACGCCTATTCACTATTATTTCAAAATTCATTCAACTGTTTTAGTAATAATTTAGTATTCAACGTTTAATCGTTTCTTTTTAAATATTCATGTCAATATTTTGTTCAATCTTAATGTTATGGAAAACTATTTAGCAAGTAAGGTTTTTGTTATTTATTGTGGCCACCTGCTTTTGAGAAAGTGCCTTTCGCTTCTTGTACAACACGACTTTGACTGATAAGTATGCTCAATGCAGAAAAAATATCTCTGTTTTAAGATTCCACTGTCAAATAAATCTTCATCTTCCTGTGTGCATCAGTATCTTCCCACGCACTTCTCCCACTGAGATCACTCTACAGACTGACCCTAAAGACAATTTATTTTCCAGACTATCTCATTGATCTTCCCTTACTGCTGAAAATTCCACAACAATTTGGGGTCAGACGTGGGATAGCTGAAGATCTGCCGGTGAAATTCAGGACGCAAATTCAGACAGCAGCAGCAACGAACTGCGTGATGCGGATCATCTCCTCCGTGGTGACAAATAAACGTTGACTCCAGTCACCATCAAGTTGCCAACTCCTGACATTCCAAATCCTTTGAGAGAAACTGAGACTACGTGCGTTTCTCTTTCTGGTTCTTTTTATAGTTCAACTTCTTGTTCAGGTTTTCACCTTTTCACACAGCGTAATGAAGGCCAGTTGAGCAAGTGGAACAAGTGATTTTATTGATGATTGTGGAAGGCACCGATTTCATAAGCACCGTTTCATCTCACACCTTTTCCATTAGGATTAAAAAGACAATTGAAAAGCATAACGTTAACAAATGTTGTTCCAGGCAAAGGCAATTAATTTCATTGATAATGTTTGATATAAAAACAAAACAACTCATCATCACTCAGAGACAATGGTTATTCTGGCACTGATCACATTGGCTTAATGTCAATAAAAAAAGCTTTTCAAAATTAAATTTATCATATTTTATTCAAAATCACATTTACATCGTTTTTTTTTTTAAGCTTCAAGGATTGCTGCAATTCTCACCAGCACAATTGTGACTCTCAGCACCCTGTTTAGTGAAGAATTTTTTAGCACAAACACTGCAACTGAATGGCTTTCCGCCACCGTGTGTTCTTCTATGATTTGTTAAAGTTGATTTTTGAGTGAAACCTTTCCTACAAACTGAGCAGGAAAAAGGTTTTTCACCACTGTGTATTCTTTTATGTTTTGTTAAAGTTGACTTTCCAGAGAAGCTTTTGCCACAAACTGAGCAGGAAAAAGGCTTTTCTCCACTGTGTCTTCTTAAGTGGCTTGTTAAATTATACTTTTGAGAGAAGCATTTTCCACAAACTGAGCAGGAAAAAGGTTTTTCTCCACTATGTATTGTTGTGTGTTTTATTAAATGCGACTTACGATAGAAATTATTTCCACAAATTGAGCAGGAAAAAGGTTTTTCACCACTGTGTGTTCTTGTATGTTCCGTTAATCGTGACTTTTGAGAGAAACTTTTCCTACAAACTGAGCAGGAAAAAGGTTTTTCTCCACTGTGTATTGTTGTGTGTTTTCTTAAATATGACTTTAAAGAAAAGCTTTTGCCACAAACTGAGCAGGAAAAAGGCTTCTCTCCACTGTGTGTTCTTGTGTGTTCTGTTAAATGTGACTTTTGAGAGAAACTTTTTCCGCAAACTGAGCAGGAAAAATGTTTTTCTCCACGGTGTATTGTGTGTTTTATTAAATATGACTTTAAAGAAAAGCTTTTGCCACAAACTGAGCAGGAAAAAGGCTTCTCTCCACTGTGTATTCTTGTGTGTTCTGTTAAATATGCCTTTTGAGAGAATCCTTTGCCACAAACCGAGCATGAAAAAGGCTTCTCTCCACTGTGTGTTCTTGTGTGCCTTGTAAATTGTGCCTTTTGTGAGAAGCTTTTGCGACAAAATGAGCATGAAAATGTTTTTTCTCCACTGTGTGTTCTTGTGTGTGGTTTTAAAGACAACTTTGAAGTTAATGAATCAGTGTGACGTGCCCTTTCACCTTTGGCTTGCCCATCATCGTCATCATCATCATCATCATCGTCATGAGCGTCTGATAATGTGTCCTCATTATGTGCTTGTGATGGCCCCCAGTGGTCTTCGTCACCTTCTGTTGTCACGTGATGACTTGAGCTGCTGCTTCTAGGCTCCGCCCCTCTTTTGTCCTCATTCTCATCCTTTTTTTTATCTTCAGTCTTTATAGGGAGAACGTTCACTGGTGACTTGTTGATCTCCTCCTCCTCCTCCTCCTCCTCCTCTTTGATGCGAGTCAAGTCTGGCTCCTCTTTCACAGAACGGAGATCGTTTTCACTGACGTCTGCAGGACACAAAAAGACTAATTTGGTTTGGCCAAGTCAAAGCTCAGGCGGCAACTTTGTCTTATATTGTTTCTACCGTGCTACCTTGACTTGTGCCCGCCGCACACGGAGCAATGCGTGCGACCCCAACTTGGACCGGACCATGGGGGCATTTCACAAAATTCCGTCCTACGATGTAAACCTCCTTTCGCAGCACAACGGTGATAAACGAGCATTTAAAAAGGAAGCATGTTGCGGCTGATGCCCGATTTCATTCCTGACATAGTCACAGACGTTACTGGAAGCGAGCTGAAGTTAGCACACACAGGCTTTTGTGTGCGTCTGATGGAACACCTGTTGTGGGACCCTAACATATTGATGCAGACCACTGGGGGCCATCGCAACATAATGTCATCGATAAAATAGGAATCCTTCAAGTGAAATATCTTTACAAGTTTTTCATTTTGCATTCAGAGACACAGTGGAACCTCGGTTCTCGAACGACTCTGAGGTCGAACAAATCGGAGTTCGAACAAAAAAAAGAGAAATTCTTGCTTCGCAGTTCAAACAAACCTCGGAGTTCGAACGCCGGTACGACGCGTGAGTGCGCACGCGAGGGTGGGATGCTGAGCGGCGTACGGGTGTAGATCGCTCTCTCTCTCTCTCTCTTCGTGACCAACTGTTGTCGCGTGCGGACGTGCTGCGTTTTGCTCTCGCGTTTTATATAGGTGTACGAAGTGTTTTAGCCCCTAATCATGCCTCCAAAGAAAGTCAGTGCAAGCAGCAAAGGAATGGTTTCGGTGTTCGAACAATTCGCTTTTCGAACAGGGTTCTGGAACTGATTATGGTCGAGAACCGAGGTTCCACTGTAGTTTCATCGTGGGTACTTTTTGGTTCCATTATAATTTGGATACCTGAAAGAATTAAAGGGGCCCTGGTAGAACAGGGGGTTGTGACGTTCTCCCTTTTTAAACCCAAAGTAAGCCAAAGATGCAGATGCATTCCTTGCAGCATGCGCTTGTTCACTGATGAGATCCGTGCAACCTTGGATGGATGCATTAAATGTATTTTAAATGTTTGGATGAGGTGAATCTACGCACATGTGCACAAAACTGTGCAGGGCCACCCGAGGTTCATTGACCGAGCCAGTAAAATTTTCATAAATAAGACCAACACGTACTTGATTTTTTAAAAAACGTAATCCTTTGTGTTAGGGCTGGGCGATATGACCTCAAATCAATATCGCGAGAAATTGACCAATTTTACCTCGATAACGATAAATGCACGATAAATTCCCCCGTGGACTAAAAAAAAATCAAAATAAATGCAGGAAATGCATATTGACTGTTTTTATTCTTGACCAACTGGTACACATTACTTTCAATGAAAAATAAAAGTACAAAAATCATTTGTATAAATTCCATAATAGCTTGCTTTACATGACTTGAACAATGTCACAAAGAAAAAAGGCTTTTTCTGCAAGTAGAGTGCGCCAAGATGCTCTCATGATGTAAATAATGGCAAATAAAAAAATGCTAAATAAAAGGAAAGAAAATGTCAATGCAAGCCAAATAAACAAGTGTGCATCATCGGGGAAAATGTGCCGTCTCGAGTACTCTGGTGCGCGGTCGCCACTTCTCGTCCATGTAATGCACAGTCAGGCTCAATCAGGGATCCATGTTGCGACCCGACCACAAGTCGGATGTAGATGCAAAATGCTTGACATGTCTAAGCTCCCGGCCCGATGTAGTCCATATCGGGAAATACGGCTTTCATGAAGCGTTTAAATCCTGCGCGCTCCTCTGGAACCAGAGGAGCTATATCTTTAGCTATGTGCTAGGCTATCGCGTCCACCTCTGAGACATTCTCTCGTATGGTGTCGCCTCCGTTAATGGGCTGTTGTCACTTGTCCAACCTTGCTTCTCACTTTGAACTTTCAGCACAGCATTGTTGTGTTGTGGGTGGTGAAAAAGCTTCTGGATTTGAATCGCCAGCTACGACAGCGACGTCTGTTTTCTTTCTCGAGCAGACTGTTGGAGTCACGTGACTAGAGGCGCTGTTGCGGTCTTAAAGGGGCATGAACATTGCCGCAGACAGAAAAGGCTTTTCTTTTTCTTTTTTTTTTAACACCGAATTTACCGACATGGGCAAAATGATTTCGGTCATTGTAATAAATTTCGGTAACGGTAAATTTTCGGTTTATCGCCCAGCCCTACTTTGTGTTATATCCACGAAAATTCATCAACCGCCATTGATCATTTTGCCCCAGTGTGTACAGTTTTTAGAGTCAGATTGAATCATTCCATAAGGAATTGCTTGAACAAGATTTGTCAAAGAAGTTTTCAAAAACGAGACACGCCTTCATAAATGAATCACCCAGCCAAGATTGTCTTTGTCACTTGCGAGGAGCAGTCCGGCAAAGAGAAAAGCTTTCCCGCTCCTGTGCGGCGTTTTATTAAAGCACAGCAAAGCAAATTTGTATATGACAACCCATAAAGAATGGAAAAACATGAACACTTTGACTTGATCACACCCGTCCACACGCTTCCTGTTGTTCGAACGGTTTCAGCTTACAAGACATGTTTGGGTCACAATTCTGTTAAATGCGAGCTAAACGGTTTCCTGTCAAACACGGTTCAAGATGTTCATCTGTTTTTGTGGCTTCCTGCTAAACTGCCAGCATAGACACAACCCTGTTACCGCTGAACTCACGTTTTCCTGTTTAAGAGGTCCATGTTTTTGTGACCTTCTATTAACCTGTGTGGTATATTTAGTTGTTGATGTGTGGGTCTGGCTCAGCTTCCCTCCGCACAGGTCGCTGGGCATGACAGAATTGGTGATGGTAAGAACCTCTCTGACACAGCCATTTTGGTTCGAAAGAGATTTTATTCTCGTCACATGCTGATGTCAAAAGAAGTCTCCCCAAAAAAGAGAAAAGGGAAAGGGTGTCCCCTCACTTTCCTTCTTATTGGGAATGGCCACACCGGACATGAATGTCGAACTTTACCTTGTTGCATATGCATTGTCATTGTACGATTTTGCCCCCAAAGCCCCCTACGGCGAGAGCAGATGTGGTTGCTCTTTGAAGTGGCCTTCTGGTGCCATCTTGACTGCTTCTATCACCTTGAGTGCTCCACACCTAGAGCTGGTCAAGCCTTTTGTCCTCCTGGACACTATCTCGTTCACATTGGAATTTCAAAACCAAAACTGGTCACTTCTTTAGTCTCCAATCCCCTCATAGTTAAAGAGAATTACTAAAATGTTCATAAGAGTGAATAAAAAAATACACTACATATTTCCCACCTCCAGGCAATCTTGTCCTGATAAAGCAAAAACGACACCAGCATGTCACCAAAAATCCCATTCCAACCTTTTATATGAATCCATTGCCTAAAATTTGGGAAACCTAACTGACTAAAACCTAAATCATGCTCAAGGCATGCTACATAAGGGTAGTTTAACTAGGAAAACTAAGTGTATGGCCAAATTGCTCCTTGGTGTAACTCTAACACCTCCTGCAGGACCACACATAAATCCAGCAATAATTCCAAATCAACCACCTCGGTCACGAAGGAGTTCCCCCCGCAATGTTAGATCTTTAAGCAAACCGGCAGTCAGACTAACAATTTCCAGTGCAGTCCATATGGAGGCATCAAAGCTTCTCCAAACCTCGGGTGAACCCCCCCCCCCAACCCCCTTCGAAAGAGTGGGGGAAAAGAGGGAGATCCTTGCTAACACTTTCTAGTGAACCTGCATCCACAAGGCAAGTAGGATGAAGGAACACCGTTACAGAACAGAATAAATCCACAGCGTAATAAAAGCATGATAGGACAAGACACATTAACATACAAAACACAAACACGAGTCCAATGATATGCAAAAACATAGTTGAGGCCACGCTCCAGCGTGAGAATCCCATGGCATCGTCTCGCTCGAGAGATGCCAAGCCCTCGTCACCGACGAGCTCTTGCAAACAGTATTGTTTCAGATTATCACGTCCACATCCTATGAACCTCATAGGAGTCCTCCTCGTCGCTTGCTCCAAGTGAAATTGCAGTCTGCATCCAACTCCATCTACACTTCACCTGAAATACAACAAGCAGACCCACTCCACACAAAAATTGAGCACCAGAGATGCCAATGAAATCCATTTTCCACAGGAAAGAGTCCATTCCAGGATGTGGAGGGCACCAAGAGCAGTGCAGTCCTCATCCCAGCCATTATGGCCGGAATGCCCCCCTTTGCCCCCAAGGTGTGCCGGCATTAACTCTGTCAAATGGGGAAGGCGCAGATATAGCAAAAACAAATTGGAGACGCTGTGGAGCAGAGCACAACGTCAGTGAGACCCCGGGTCCACGACCCCTCTGGCAGAGACGCAAACAGAGCTTTCGCTTCAGAGTGACCCATTCATTGTCTACCACAGTGCTGAGAAATTCGGAAAATGTTCCATAACAGAGGAATTCGTAATGGGTGCTGAAACACCACCCTGGTCTCAGAGCTGCCTAATCTGCTGGAACGGAGGACAACATATGCTTCCCCCGGCGGAAGTGCACAGTCAAATTCAGTCCCTTCTGGAAATTCAGTCCCACTCGAATTCCAGTGTTTGTTTCACAGGTGCGGGTTCGGACCATGGCAGTGACTCGGCCAATCTCAACAGTCCCACAAGGGTGACAGTGTTGTTGCTCATTGGGATATGCAGAGGGAGCTTGCAAAGCGTGGAATATCTTGTTCCACCATCAAAAACTGTTGCCCATCAGTCGTCAACGGAATGCCAAGACCTGCGAGTCCTTGAATGCTGAGGCTCCGCGGGCACCCCTATCGTGGAATGGGGTCCCAATCGGGTTGAGGCGTCAAGTGTGCATTTGGAAGCCATAGAAGCGTTGTCGGAGGAGGGGGTAGCGATGGCGCCCCCGTGCTAGAGGAGCTCTTTGTGTCAGGCATGGCGCTGGACCACAGGCTGACACATTTCAGGAAGTGGCTCGGTTTGGACCGCTCATCACGCAGTAACCCCACAACCCACAGCAAAAGCACGTCCCACTCACAACCCATGTCTATAACCACCCCTACTTCTGTTACGTGACCTTGTTGACCGGCAGGTGCGGACAACAAGCCTGCTGTGGGCACTGCGTCACCAGAACCTGGCCCAGGAGCAGCGGAAATGGAAAGAGCAGACGCAATGGGAGCTGCATGCGTCGGCTGCTGGATTAACTGCTTCCCCCAGTTGTCGTGACCCGTGCCGGTCACGCCTGTTTTGTTGTTGTTTTCGTCACCTCCCTGTCATGTGCACTTTTGTTTATGTTTCTCAGCTGAGCAGGGGCGTCTCCTCCGACGACCGACTCCGCCCGCGTCATCACGAGCGGGAGACCAGCCCACCGGCGCCGCACCTGACATCCATCCACTGACTAATTACACACACTATTTAAGCCACCTACACTGACTGCCCGGCGTCGGATAATTTTCCTGCACTGCTCACGTTCATGACCCTGGTATCGATTGTTCTCATGTTCATGCATTTTTGCTCTTGCGATCTCTGTGTTCCACGTTTTGCCAGCTATTGCTCGGTCTCTTTTTGTTCCTCGTTTTCTCCAATTGGTTTTCCCTCTTGCCCTTTTGGCAAGCTATTTATGTTGATCGTTTTTCCTTTTCCTTGCCGGTGCAAGCGCTTTTCGTTCCGTCGTTTATCTCCTTCCTGGTGTTAGCTTTTCTCCGCCAGCGCTTTGTGTTTTCTCCTGATTTATCGACGGATGTAATGCTAAGATAGATATATTTGCCTTAATTGATGATTGGACTTCCACTATTGTGAATCAATAAACACTCTTTGTTAAACTGATTTTCCTGTGTCCGCGTTTGGAGAGTCCTGCCACCTTCTTCCCAGCGTTTCGCTGGCAAGACCCTGACAGAATTATCCGACCAGAACACAAGTAATCACAGGGTACGTATCTGAACAGCGTATCTCTTGCTACGTACCAGCGAAACTGTCGGCTCAGCCCCAGGCCCTCCACACAACGGTACGCCTCGATCCTTACTGTGTTCCATGCCACAAAGTGCTCAATACGATACGTGGAAGCGCGCTTCTCTTCATTATTTCTATTATCAGCTCATAATTTTCCTGCTAAAATTTACACCATGGCCAGGGTCTGTGCTCAAACTGAGCTTATTCACAACTATGTTGTCTATAGCTATAGTTTTACACTTCTTATTTCTCATCTCTTTAAGCACTAGACCTTTCTTTTCTTTATCTTCTGCACATTTCTCCCGCGCTAGTCCCCATTTACTTAGTTCCTATCATCATTTTTTTTTCATTTATTTATTTATTTATTTATACTTTTTCTGATGTTCTTTCATAGTGTGGTTACTTTGACATATTTTAATGTCTTAATCATTATGGAGGCCTCTTGTTTAAACAATAATTGAAACTAACACAGGGACATTTTCCATGACCAATCAGCCAGCAGACCCACACGCACAAGCTTTCTTTAACGACCCCAAAAGCCCCGACCGCTTGGACACAGGCGCACAACACCCATTGTGAGTAAAAGCATCTCAACCTAAAGTTCAGCCGGCCGGCTGTTGAACGCCTGCGCCCCAGCACCCTGAGACCCTCAATGGAGCAAAATGCCAAAAATGTGGTATATTTTGTTGTTGATGTGTGGGTCTGGCTCAGCTTCCCTCCGGACAGGTCGCCGAGCATGGCAGAATTGGTGATGGAAAAAAATTCTCTGACACAGCCATTTTGGTTGGAAAGAGATTTTATTCTCGTCACATGCTGATGTCAAAAGAAGTCTCCCCAAAAAGAAAAAAGGGAAAGGTGTCCCCTCTCTCCGGCCTTCCCTTCTTAGAGGGAATGGCCACACCGGACATGAATAATGAAGGATTGTATTACGATTGCTGGCATTATTGTAAACACTTACGGGACAGAAGGTCAATTATTTAATTTAGCAGGTTCATATTTACTGAATATGTTAAACATTGATTAAACAAAAAGCATTTATCAAATGAATGTAGAAGTACAGTGCATCGATAAGATTGACTGGGATTGTAGTCATGGTGTTTACTGATGCATTCATATGCTAAATTTATATGACTTAGTTTCAATGTAAGACCTCAAAATTACACACATAAGTATTTTCATGACCCACACTCTCATTCAGAACAAACAGATTCAGTCTGCTCGGGTCAAACTGATGACAAACCAGATAGCACTTCATGGACAAATACAACAAAACACATTCTCCACATAGGCCATCGAAGATTCAAACATATCAAGTTGGGCCGGGGAGGACGACACAGGGACGCGATCAGGAACACCAAAAATACATAATTTGATCTGGGAAAACATACACCACACAATCTGTACACTGACGAGATTACAGGGGAATGTGAGCAGGAGAGACGCAGAGACTGCCGCTTGCCTGAGAAGGTCAGCCTTGGACGTGGAACGTGGACCGGGGGAAGGAGCAAGGACGACCGATTCAACCTACATGACCCTTGACATAGAAAACCTATAAAATGTGAGGCTGGGCTGAGATCAGCTCGCCATTTTTCGATTGTGCTCGTCTGATTATAGTTTCTCGTGAGATTAAGAAAAAGCCACCCAGATATCTGTATTTGTACTATTTCCTGAACGCCAGAAATTGAAGAAACTAAATTTCGGAACTCTAATCAGTTGTTGTTGAGTCTTTATTTGACCCTATTCTTCTTGAGTACAAAAAACGAACACGCATTGGAGTAAGTTTGGCTTTGAAGATTCATTTCCTAATGTTTCTCATTTTCTCGGTGGCTCAACTCCAACAGTGGATATAAAAATACACTACATCTGTCAGCATAGTTTTGAAACCTGACATGACAAACTTAATTTCTTTCACAACGTATAAAAACCGGAATATATAAAACGTTAAATAATCAGTTCAAATTTTAAACTGGGAAAAAAAACACGGAGTTTACCCCCCACTAATGGTTATTCTTTGGCATATATTTTCGGCACTGATTTCATTTGGCAAAAACAAATGTTCAGCAGACCTGCAAGTCAAAAGCAAAAATTAAAAATAAAACGGCAATAACCTTGAACGATTTCCCCAAACAACTTGATGTTGTGATGCATATTTATAACGATAGAAAGTCGTTCATTACAAAGCAAATGAGAGTAAGACGTGTACAAACCTGCTTTGTGTGGCACAACACGAGACTGGTTGCAAACTTCGCCCAGCAGTTGAAGATGTTGCTCGTTCTCTTCTTTTATTCCACAAAGTTCCTCTTTGTACTTGGGTGTCGTTCTTTCACACATTTTCAAACGCCAATCTCAACAAATCCGCACTTGATCTCTGCTTGGCGATAACTCGTGAGCTTCTCTTTGTTCGACGAGACGAATGAAAGATGGCGTCGTTTTTTTCAGAGTCGCACTGAAAGGATTTCCTCCGAGAAAATGGCAGTCTGTTCCGCACGAAAACGGAAGAACAGGACACACCCCGCTGTGATTTGATTGGCTGCTGGCTTTGTGGAGCACATTCACCAACTCACCGACAGATGTCACCATTTGCGATGCAAATCATCGTTATCTTCTTCTAAACATAGAGAAAAACCCAAGATGCACATGAAGAAACATTTTAGTTCCCAAATATGAACTTGAGAGATGTATTGAATTTTACTTTTGTTGCTGGTTTTGTTTTCACATCTGACACCATGTTGTTGGTTGGATAGTATTCCAAATGTAATCCCTGTTATTAACAGTTGACATGATAAAGTGATACTTTATGTCAACATATTTGCCTTTTTACAGGGTTTTTCACCAGGTTGTGATGTGATTGCGAATTTTAAATTAAAATATGTCACTCTTTTATTACTTAACTGTTATGTTGTTTGAAAATGATTTCGGTATTTATTTAAAGTACTGTAATATTTCATTATTCGTTTCAGTATTTATTAAACTACAATAATTCACTATTAATTTCAAGATTCATTGATCTGTTTTAGGAATAATTTAGTATTCAATGTTTAATAGTTACAGTATTTACTTTTTAAATTTTTGTTTCCACATTCTGTTCAATCTTCATCTTATGGAAAATTATTTTGCAAGCACCAACACAAGGTTTTTAAAGATAACGATAAAGATGTCCTTCAATAGTCCTACAATGGGTAAATTTGCAGTATTACAGCAGCAAACATATAGATCACACAGAGGCGGTGGTGCAATGTGGCCGTTTATGTATAACATTAGCAGCAGATATTCAGAAAAAGCAAACCTATGCGAATATACACAGTATATACGTAAATACACAAATCCCCATGTGTATATACACACTTACATCCCACAACATTTACAAGTGTAAGGAAACACTCCGAATGTCTGTCTATGGTACAGAGGGAAAATTAATAAAATGCTGCAATGATAAAAAAATACTGCTGTCATAACCCGTGTCGGTCATGTCAGTGTTTTTGTTATTATTTTCTTCACCTTCCTGCCATGTGCTCATTCTGTTTATTTAGTCAGCTGAGTGGGGCGTTCCCTCCAGCACTCGTTCCCCACCAGCCACGCACCTGTTCCCCGTTACCCTCACACACCTGATGCCCATCTGCTCCCCTAATTACTGGACTATTTGAACACCTCACTCCGACAACTCATTGGCGGTGCATTGCTCCGTTACGGACTGTCACGACCACTCTCTGATCTCGTGCATTCTCTTGTCCGCGTCCCCACTCTCGTCCCCACTCTCGTCCCCACTCTCGTCCCCACTCTCGTCCCCACTCTCGTCCCCACTCTCGTCCCCACTCTCGTCCCCACTCTCGTCCCCACTCTCGTCCCCACTCTCGTCCCCACTCTCGTCCCCACTCTCGTCCCCACTCTCGTCCCCACTCTCGTCCCCACTCTCGTCCCCACTCTCGTCCCTGTTAGTGATGGGTAGATGAGGCAACCTGTATCGTTTTGACACAGTGACACACTGTATTGACACTGTGTTGACACTGTGTTGCTGAATACTGACACCTGGTGGACTTGCAGGAAAAATTTGACAGGGTCATCAGACTCTGATCTGTCAAACTAATTTTATCCAATTCCAATGATTAGGCATTTGCATTCACATTATTTTTACATATACGTACTTTCATAAAAAAATCTTTGATATTTGAGACGCAGTTGATAAATTAAGTGAACATCTGTCTGAATGCTCAAGTAAAAGTGTTGTGAATGACAATGGACTCATTGTAATTAAAGATTTTTATTAAAAAAAATTTGTTTCTCCAGCGTTTTGTTATTCAGTCTATTTATATCTTTTTTTTTTAGGCAATTTCCCCCGCCTTTGAGAAGATCCTCCCACAAGGCACTGAAGAGGCCGGTGTGCACAACGCCTGTGTGGCTAATTGAAATAGATGAGGGAACGTTGCCTCCATGGACTTCCAGTATAAGAGCGGGTCTTCCGTACGTGCAACGTTTCCTGCTGACATATAGCGCTGCACCTCTGAGTGCGCACAAGGCAGAAAACTTGCGTAAGTTTGGCTTTTAAAGGTTGATTTACTAACTAATTCTCATTTCCACGGTGACTCAACTCCAACAATACTAAAGCTGTTGCTTTGTTATTCATATAGAATTTTTGTTTAAAATCCCCCTGGCTCTTTTTATTGTCTTTTCTATATTATGAAAGTATTAATAACTGTTTGTTAATGTTAAAAAAGTTTTTGACAAAAAACGTATTCGTAAATATTTATCATGTCACTGATGGTGGAGTGGTACACTCGCCTGAGTTGTGTGCAGGCAGCGTGGGTTCAGTTCCCTCTCAGTTACGGTGTCTATGTCTGCCCTGTGACTGGCTGGCGACCAGTTCAGGGTGGAGTGGGCCTTTCGCCCGAAGTCAGCTGGGATAGGCTCCAGCACTCTCCCGCGACCCTGTTCAGGATAAGCCGTGTGGATAATGACATGACATGACAAATATTTCTCATCTCATCAATATTTGCACAACAGAGTACTGAGTTTCGAGATCCTCACTATAATAGTTCTCAAAATTATATTTCTTATCAATTTAGGTTAGTTAAGGGATATTTTATTGACAATCTAATATCAATCTACAAAGATAGAAAAACAATTGGTGGTGGGGTGGCGCGAATCTTTTTCTTCTTGGTAGGGGCGGGCGTGAAATAATTGAGAAGCACTGCGAGTATATGCAGACATTATATTCATACAATCTTGCAGCCCGAGTGAACCACAGCATTGTTGCAAGTTCGGTCGGAGAAACGTAAACGTCCCACTGCTGTTCCAGCAGCGGCTTTTAGGGGCATAGGCGGAAGTGACGCGAGAGATGACTCGCCAATGTGGCGTTAATTTAATTATTTGGTTAATTTTTTTTTATCAACCGAATTAAAATATTATATAAAATAAATATTAAAATAGAACATCCAGGTGTAAATAAAACCCACTGAGGCAAAGAAATATATATGGAAAATACGCGCTTAAAGCATGACGTCATAAGCAAGCGCGCAGCTTCCGAAGGACCTCGACTACATCCACCGACCCGTCCACACCGGAACAAAAGCAGTTCACCGCTAAATTCTTCTGATTTAGTGTGGAACTGACTGTAATTTTCTCAAAGGATGTCCAGTGCTACTCTAAAGGACTACGACATAATTCATTAAGTCTTTGTGTCCCGATAACCTCATCTTCGCGCGTTGATGCTTTTCGGCGTAGTTAGCTTAGCTTGTTAGCTAGCTAGCTGCTAACAAAAAGAGGCACATGACTCATCGCCAAGCAGAGATCAAGTGCGGATTTTTGGGAATTATCATTTGAATATGTGTGAAAAAACGACACCCATGTACAAAGTGGATCTTTGTGGAATAAAAGAAGAGAACGAGCAACATCTTCAACTGCTGGACGAAGTTTGCAACCAGCCTCGTGTTGTGCCACTCAAAGCAGGTTTGTACACGTTTTACTCTCATTTGCTTTGTCAAGAACGACTTTCTATCGTTAAAAATATGCATCACAACATTAAGTTGTTTGGGGAAATGCGTCCAAGGTTATTGCCGTTTTATTTTTAAATATTGCTCGTCGGTTTGCTGAACATTTGTTTTTGCCAAATGAAATCAGTGCAGAAAATATATGCCAAAGAATAACCAATAGGGGGGCGTGAACTCCATGTTTTTTTTTTTTTATAAAATTTGAACTGATTATTTAACATTTTACATTTTCTGGTATTTATATCTTGTTCAAGCAATTCCTTCCGGAAGGAATTCTGCCTGACTTTTTTTAAAAATCAAGCACGTAATGGTCTTATTTATTAACTTTGTACTGGCTTCGTCGGGTGAGAGTCAATGAACCTCCGGTGGATCTGCACTGTTTTGTGCACATGTGCGTAGTTTCACCCCATCCAAACATTTAAAATACATTTAATGCATCCATCCAGGGTTGCACGGATCTCGATCAGTGAACAAGCGCATGCTGCAAGGAATGCATCTGCATCTTTAGCTTTCTATGGGCTTAAAAAGGGAGTACGCCACAACCCCATTTTCTACCAACAAGGCCAGGAACATTTAGTTCCTGGTCATAAAGTTCCTGTGTCCCAGATGGTTTGCATCTCCCCCGCAACTCATAGTTCTTGATCATTTATGCAAATGACAATGATGACGGAACAATGGGAGGTGTTGTGTTACTTTGTTACTCATTACTGACACCCTATGGCTGTTAAGCATCGTTGCAGTTCCAAAATAATTCAGTGAACTCTTAAAATATTTTGGTGTATCTTAGTCGAATTTGAATACATATTGGATAACTTTAAAATATACAGTCATTATTCAAATATGTCAACATGAAAGTCACAGTGAAAGTGTTGTTGCTTAATGCTTATGTGTAAGAACTTTTACTCTTCAAACGTAATTTTGTTTTAAAATTTATTTAAAAACAGAAATTTTATAAAAAATAAAAAGGGGAATGTTGGAATGTACTAGCAGGCTAAATGTAAATCATGCAATAAATAGCGACTCTGATGCCAGGGCCCCTTTAATTCTTTTAGGGATCCAGATTATAATGGAAGCAAAAATACCCACGATGAAACTATCCATAAATGCAAAAAGAAATACTTGTAAACATATTTCACTTGAAGGATTCCTATTCTATCAATGACATTATGTTGCGATGGCCCCCAGTGGCCCCCATTAAAAAGTTAGGGTCCCACAACAGGTGTTCCATCAGACGTGTGTGTGCTAACTTCAGCTCGCTTCCAGAAACGTCTGTGAGTATGTCAGGAATGAAATCGGCATCAGCCGCAACATGCTTCCTTTTTAAATGCTCGTTTATCACTGTTGTGCTGCGAAAGGGAGGTTTACACCGTAGGACGTAATTTTGTGAAATGCCCCCATGGTCCGATCCAAATCGGGGTCGCACGCATTGCTCCGTGTGCGTCAGGCACAAGTCAAGGTAGCACGGTAGGAACAATATAAGACAAAGTCGCCACATGAGCTTTGACTTGACCAAACCAAATTTGTCTTTTTGTGTCCTGCAGACGTCAGACAAAATGATCTCCGTTCTGTGAAAGAGGAGCCAGACTTGACTCACATCAAAAAGGAGGAGGTGGAGATCAACAAGTCACCAGTGAACGTTGTCCATATAAAGACTGAAGATGAAAACAAGGATGAGAGTGAGGACAACAGAGGGGTGCTTCCTTTTTAAATGCTCGTTTATCACAGCTGTGCTGCTAGGAAAGGGAGGTTTACATCGTCAAACGTAATTTTGTGAAATGTCCCCATGGTCCGGTCCAAGTTGGGGTCGCACGCATTGCTCCGTGTGCGGCAGGCATAAGTCAAGGTAGCACGGTAGAAACAATATAAGACAAAGTCGCCGCATGAGGTTTGACTTGACCAAACCAAATTTGTGTTTGTCTTTTTGTGTCCTGCAGACGTCTGTGAAAACGATCTCCGTTCTGTGAAAGAAGAGCCAGACTTGACTCATATCAAAAAGGAGGAGGAGGAGGAGATCAACAAGTCACCACTGAACGTTGTCCCTATAAAGACTGAAGATGAAAAAAAGGATGTGAGTGAGGACAACAGAGGGGCG
The DNA here is from genome assembly GCF_059441095.1 of Idiotropiscis lumnitzeri. NCBI lineage: Eukaryota > Metazoa > Chordata > Actinopteri > Syngnathiformes > Syngnathidae > Idiotropiscis > Idiotropiscis lumnitzeri. The sequence goes on along the minus strand of NC_142392.1, from coordinate 26,548,363 downwards.
GAGCCTCCAAGCAGCAGCTCAAGTCATCACGTGACAACAGAAGGTGATGAAGACCACTGGGGGCCATCACAAGCACATCATGAGGACACATTATCAGACACTCATGACGATGATGATGATGAAGATGATGGGCAAGCCAAAGGTGAAAGGGCATGTCACACTGACTCATTAACTTCAAAGCTGTCGTTAAAACCGCACACAAGAACACACAGCGGAGATAAACCTTTTTCCTGCTCAGTTTGTGGAAAATGCTTCTCTCGAAAGTCTTCTTTAGTAAGGCACACAAGAACGCACATTGGAGAAAAACCTTTTTCCTGCTTGTTTTGTGACAAAAGCTTTTCTCTAAAGTCACATTTAACAAGCCACACAAGAACACACAGTGGTGAAAAACCTTTTTCCTGCTCAATTTGTGACAAAAGCTTTTCTCTAAAGTCACATTTAACAAGCCACACAAGAACACACAGTGGTGAAAAACCTTTTTCCTGCTCAGATTGTGGTAAAAGCTTCTCCGAGAATTCTAATTTCACAAGGCATGCAAGAACACACAGTGGAGTAAAACCTTTTTCTTGCTCAATTTGTGGCAAGAGTTTCTCTCAAAAGTCGCATTTAACAAGCCACACAAGAAAGCACAGTGGTGAAAAACCTTTTTCCTGCTCAGTTTGTGGAAAATGCTTCTCTCAAAAGTCGCATTTAACAAGCCACACAAGAACGCACAGTGGAGAAAAACCTTTTTCCTGCTTGTTTTGTGGTAAAAGCTTTTCTCTAAAATCAAATTTAACAAGCCACACAAGAACACACAGTGGTGAAAAACCTTTTTCCTGCTCAATTTGTGGCAAAAGCTTTTCTCTAAAGTCACATTTAACAAGCCACACAAGAACACACAGTGGTGAAAAACCCTTTTCCTGCTCAGATTGTGGTAAAAGCTTCTCAGAGAATTCTAATTTCACAAGGCACGCAAGAACACACAGTGGAGAAAAACCTTTTTCTTGCTCAATTTGTGGCAAGAGTTTCTCTCAAAAGTCGCATTTAACAAGCCACACAAGAAAGCACAGTGGTGAAAAACCTTTTTCCTGCTCAGTTTGTGGCAAAAGCTTTAATGTAAAGTCATTTTTAACAAATCACACAAGAACACACAGTGGTGAAAAAACCTTTAGCTGCTCAGATTGTGGTAAAAGCTTCTCCGATAATTCTAATTTCACAAGGCACGCAATAACACACAGTGGAGAAAAACCTTTTTCTTGCTCAATTTGTGGCAAGAGCTTCTCTCGAAAGTCTCATTTAGTAAGGCACACAAGAACGCACAGTGGTAAAAAACCTTTTTCCTGCTCAGTTTGTGCCAAGAGTTTCTCTCAAAAGTTGCATTTAACAAACCACACAAGAACGCACAGTGGAGAAAAACCTTTTTCCTGCTCAGTTTGTGGCAAAAGCTTCTCTCAAAAGTTGCATTTACGAATCCACACAAGAACGCACAGTGGAGACAAGCCATTCAGTTGCAGCGTTTGTGCTAAAACATTCTTCACTAAACAGCATGCTGAGAGACACAATTGTGCTGGTGAGAATTGCAGCGATACTTGAAGATTAAAAAAAGAAGAAAAAAAATGAAAGAACCGACTCTTTGTGGTAAGATGTAAATGTGATTTTCAATAAAATATGAAATTGAATTTTGCAAAGCTCTTTTATTGACACAAAGCCAATGTGATCAGTGCCAGAATAACCATTGTCTCTGAGTGATGATGAGTTTTTTTGTTTTTATACCGAACATTATCAATGAAATTAATTGCCTTTGCCTGGAATAACATTTGTTAACATTATGCTTTTCAGTTGTCTTTTTAATCGTACTTAATGGAAAAGGTGTGAGAAGAAACGGTGCTTATGAAATCGGTGCCTTCCACAATCATCAATAAAATCACTTGTTCCACTTGCTCAACTGGCCTCCATTACGCTGTGAAAAGGTGAAAAACTGAACTAGAAGTTGAACGATAAAAAGAGCCAGAAGGAGAAACGCAAGCAGTCTCAGTTTCTCTCAAAGGTTTTGGAATGTCAGGAGTTGGCAACTTGATGGCGACTGGAGTCAGCGCTGGTTTTCTCGTTGTGTTTGGCTGGCTCGTATATGTATGGTCCATTGAACATAACTCAAACTCTTCAAATATCCCCTCAGATACATTTAATATTTCGCTTTCTGAATACATTTCTGACGAGCTAAAACCACTTTCTAGGTAGAGCTCTATCAAGCGTTTGGGGTTTGTTTCTAAGCAGAATCTCACTTCGGAAAAACTTAAATCATTTGTCAAATATACCAAACATTTTTTTTCATGCTTTATCATATTTTTTATACATTGGATTATTTATATAGTGAAATGGGAAAATATTAAAATGTAAAATTGGAAATCACATACAGACTTAATTCAATTAATAACAAATATAGAAACATTTTATAAATATTGAACTATTAGAGAAGAGTCCTGATCTTGAAATAAATATTGAATTATAAAAAATACTTAAAAAATTAATTCAATAACCCGACCCCGGATGAGCGGCAGAAAATGGCTGGATGGATGGAATAATTTAAATGGCATCCAAATTCAAAAGAACAAATATGTTAAGAAATATTCAAGTGTGAAATAAAAAGGTTTAAATTAATATTGATATAATTTAACATTAAAATAATTGAATAAATATTGTAGTATTACATAAGCTAGCTTAAATATAAATTTAAATAAATGAAAAAAAAAGTTGTGTATTTTTAAATGGCCTAAAATAGATATGGGAAGTAATTCTCTTTATGAAACTATGAAGGGACTGGAGCTCACAGAAGTGACCAGTCTTGGTTCTGAAGTTCCGATGTAACCAGATACTGCCCTGAGAGAAAATAGGCCTGAGCATTGTTTATGGTGGGGGCAATTCTCTCGCCAGGTCAGTGACCTTCCAGGGTATGGAAGTAATTTAAGGTGCCTTCAGTGAAGTCCTACTTTGTCCTACTTGAATGAATCCCCATCAAAATACCATCATTTATGACACCACGGCTGGACAAATAATATCCAGAAACACACTTAAGCACCACTAAGTGAGTGTTGGACGATATAGCTTCTCTTGAAAGGTCCGACTTGAAAATGTCCTTGCAAGTTTATCTGCAATTAAATTCACACTTTTCCCTCCTTTGGCCATTGTGGTTTAAAAAAAGCAAGAATATATTTCAGATTTTCGAACGGTCGCCAGTTACGACTTTTGGGTGTGTTGATTCGGCATAGCGCCGCCCCCTCACGAGTGAGCATCCAATCACAAATCGCGTTCATCACCCTCAGCATAAGGCCAGCTAGAAGGCTCACTGTAACCAACTCGTGATCTGATTGGCTATCGCAACCGCCTAACAAATATGAACGCTCATTGACTTTGACAGAAGAGATGCTAGCACAATTGCATCTTAAGGCCTTGGAACGAATAATGCGCGCTCCTCGTATTGTGAAACCTGCCCGGCAACACGAGCGAGCGGAATTCTGATTGGATTCAAAACTCTCACCTAAAAATACAACGCTCAGCTATAATATGACATCAATTCACAGTTCAGCGATGGTCCGGAGAAGCCGAGGAGGCCTTGAAGGACTGTTTCAACACAACTGTGTGGGAGGTATTCAGCGAAGCTCACGGTGAGGACATTAATGGTCTAACAGACACAGTTACAGACTATATTAACTTCTGCATGGAGAACACCATTCCCACCAGGACTGTAAGATGTTTCTCCAACAACAAACCCTGGATCACACCGGACATTAAAGCTCTCCTGAAGGAGAAAAAGAGGGCTTTTGTTTCAGGCGACAAGGACGAGCTGAAGAGAGTGCAGCGTCAGCTGAGAAGGAGGATCCGAGAGGGGAAAAAGTCCTACAGGATGCGGATGGAAGAACAACTGCAGCGGAACAATGCCAGGGATGTCTGGAGGGGCCTGAAGACCATCTCAGGCCACGGACAAGCAGGTAAGACCCAGAAGGGGAGGGGGCTTCAGTGGGCAAATGAGTTGAACCTATTTTTCAATAGGTTTGATCAAATGTCTGACCCCGCTCTGGCTTCCCTGATGCAGCCCCCACCCACCCCTCCTGCCACTGCGAACAAGACCCTCTCTCCCCCTCTCTCGCCCCTCTCTCTCTCCACAGGCTCCAGTTCCCAGCCTCATCAGACAACCACCACTTCCTCCTGCTCAGCCTTGTTCCTCACAACATCTCAGGTGAAGAACCAGCTGAGGAAGATGAAGGCGAGGAAGGCGGCAGGCCCAGATGGGATCAGCTCCCAGCTCCTCAAATCCTGCGCAGACCAGCTGTGTGGAATCGTCCAGCACATGTTCAACCTGAGCTTGAAGCTGGGCAGAGTCCCCCAGCTGTGGAAAACATCCTGCCTGGTTCCGGTTCCAAAGACACCCCATCCGAAGGAGCTCAACAACTTCAGACCAGTGGCGCTGACGTCTCATCTGATGAAGACCCTGGAGAGACTGGTCCTCGTCCATCTGCGCCCCCTGGTCAGCTCCTCAATGGACCCACTCCAGTTTGCATACCAGCCTGGCATCAGTGTGGATGATGCCATCATCTACCTGCTCCACACTTCACTCTTCCACCTGGAGAAGGCGGGGGGCACGGTGAGGATCATGTTCTTTGATTTCTCAAGTGCTTTCAACACCATCCAGCCCGCCTTATTGGGAGACAAGCTGGAGCAGGCGGGAGTGGCCCACCACCTTCATCACATGGATTCACAACTACCTCACAAACCGGCCACAGTACGTGAGAACACAGGACTGTGTGTCTGACGTGCTCCTCTGCAGCACGGGAGCGCCGCAGGGAACTGTGCTGGCTCCCTTCCTGTTCACCCTCTACACCTCGGACTACAAATACAATTCCACAACCTGTAACCTGCAGAAGTTCTCTGATGACTCTGCGATTGTCGGCCTCATCACTGACGATGACGATCGAGAGTACAGAGGGGTTACGCAGGGGTTCGTGGACTGGTGTCAGCAGAACCGCCTCCAAATCAACGCTGGGAAATCCAAAGAGCTGGTGGTGGATTTCCGCAAGCGTCGGCACTCTCCACCTGCACCAGTGAATATCCAGGGAACAGACGTTGAGAGGGTCTCAACTTACAAGTACCTGGGTGTTCATCTGAACAATAAACTGGACTGGAGCGACAACACAGACGCTCTCTATAGGAAGGGTCAGAGCAGACTCTTCCTACTCAGGCGGCTGAGGTCCTTTGGCGTTCGGGGAACACTCCTCAGGAACTTCTATGACTCGGTGGTTTCATCAGTCATCTTCTATGGAGTGGTCTCCTGGGCAGGAGGCATCTCGGGCCGAGACAAAAAGAGACTGGACAAACTGGTGAGGAGGGCCAGCTCTGTCCTGGGCTGCTCCCTGGACTCTGTGGACTCAGTGGGGGGCAGAAGGATGACGGCAAAACTGTCATCAATGCTGGACAAACCAGCCCACCCATTCAATGACACTCTGAGAACACTTTACAGCTCCTTCAGTGACAGACTTTTACACCCTCGCTGTACCAAAGAGAGATTTCGCCGCTCCTTCCTGCCAACTGCTGTCAGACTTTTTAACAAGAACATTGGGTCAGGCCTACAAACGGGAGGGCATTAGTGCAATTGTGCAGTCCTAGGATGCAATATTAACTACTACTGTACTTTCAGCCAAGGGTGTACTTAAATATTGACCAATGATGTATTTTGTTTACCATTACAGTATTCTTATTACAATACTTCTATCACTGTAGTATTTCTACCACTGCAGGATGTTCACTATTACAGTACTTTTATCATTGCAGTACTTTCATCATTGCAGTATTTTTCTATCGTTGCAGTACTTTTACTCTTACAGTACTTTTACCATTGCAGTATTTTCTATCATGCAGTACTTTTCTATCATTTCAGTACTCTTACCATTACAGTACTTTTATCATTGCAATATTTTTATGATTGCAGTATTTTCAATCATTCAGTAGTTTTTATCATTACAGCGTTTCCCCCTCCGTATAATGGACAAACATTAGGAGTGTTTCCTTACACTTAGATACGTTTATACTGTGTATATTTGCATGCTTTTTCTGAATGTCTGCTGCTAATGTTATACATTAACGGCTACATTACGCCGCCGACTCTGTGTGATCTATATCTTTGCTGCTGTAACACCTCAAATTTCCCCATTGTGGGACTAATAAAGGACATCTTATCTTATCTTATGTGAAGATTATGATAATTTTTTTTTATTGATTATGTTCAGCCAACAGAGAAGACCTTGAAGGCCCACCACTGAGTTACTTAATAGCCTAAATTAAACTTTACTTTCATCAATAGAGTTAAAGTTATGCTTTATTGTAGGATTTATGTAATTAATAGCCTTTGATGGACTTTAGTGTACTTAATGTAAACGGGTAACGCTGAAAAAACAAAACAGACAGCAATTAAAGTTTAAACCCATATACGTGAAATGCGCTTTAGAAATAAAGTATATTTTTGCACACATTACACCGACATTGAGTTACTTCAGATCGACGCTGACCTCAATGATGAAGAGAGCCAATGAAAAATCGCAACCCAAAACACAAGCAAACAGGAAAAAGTGACAAACGAGAGAGCTGGCGAAGTAAAGAGTGTGAAACAGGTGAGAAACCCAACAACATTTTACGTTTGTATTTCCATACGTTGTAATTTATGGATGGTAATAATTCTTCATTTCTACTTCTAACATAGTGCAACTGTTGTTTTTTGGGGGAACTTCTGGCATCAGCTAATTTGACACCAATACAATCTTTTTCCAACCACCAGAGTGTCTCAGAAGTTTTTTTATATCACCACTCCAGCCTTGCTTGTCAACCTATCCGGAGGGAAGCTGGGCCAGACCCGCACATCTACAACAATAATATACCACAAACTTTAAAAGTCGTTGTTTATTAAACAGTAAATGGCGATAAAACCCGTCTTCACTCATTCAAAACTGTGGAAAACATTGCCACCTATAGGCTAGAAAACGCAATTGCAGTCTTTCAATTTGTCCCTCTCCGACCACTTCCGGGAATCTCAAATAAATAGAAAAGCCGTTTTTCCATTTTTGCTCATGTTATATTCTATTTTCGTCGTCGAAACAAAATTTTAAATTCAAGCTGTTTTGAGATGTTTCCTTCCTTGTTTCAGAAAACAAACAAGCTGTATTTCAATTTGGGAATTTATTTTTTAAAATGAAACTCAAATAACCAGTCGTTTTTCCTTTATTAATATCTGCTTCCAAATGTAATATAACTACTTTTCAACAAACACGTCCTTCACTATCTCATACATAATTTTTATGCCAATATGGGCGTGGTCTGGAATAGTTACTTCAACAGGCACTCGGTGTTACTCCTGTCGAGTTCAATCAAGGCTCAACTTTGTTCTTCGGTTTTAACAGATGTGATGTATTGATTGTAGTCGTTTCTCATTGAGAATGCAGTGGTGCCCCCTGGGTAACTTGTTGATGACGTAAGTTGTTGTTGAGCGCTGAACGAAAAATACTGTAACGTTGTATAATAAGTCAGGCCAATTTGTCCATCCATCCATTATTAAGCCAAAAACGGCTGCTGTTGGCCGCAACCACGCCGATCAGACCACAACCAAACACAACGACAACAACAGCGGGACAAAGACCAGGAACCTTCTCGAGGTGTCCCGCGAAGGGCTTCTTCATGGAGGAGCCCTGCAAATCCTGGCTACTACACTCAGACTCGCGTCGTGGGAGGCGCCCTTTTCCCTTATCGGAGCTGCATTGCCCGTCCTACATCTGCGATCTCTTCTTCTTAGGGCGGGCGACATCGACTGTGCCGCCTGTCGACGGGGGTTCCACAGGAGCTGCTCCGGCCTGTCCCGATATTCAATGGACATACAAGGCTTCGTCTGCATAATCTGTTTGGGCTCTCTCCGCCTACACGGGTGGCACAGGCCAGTCGAAGCACCCCCACTTCATCTATAACTATCACCCCGTCATCTCTTGCCCCCAACTCTACGTCAGCCATTCCCCCCGCTACTCCCACACGCGAGTCTTGCGCTTCTGAGGATTATCCTCAGGCGCCTCGAGTGATTTAACAACAACAACAACAACATAACGTTCACTCCCCTGCTGCCTTCACAGCCTCCACAGAAACGAGGAAAACACAGAACCCTTGAACTATTTACAAAGTCGTTACACTGCCCTCCCCTTTATCAAGAACCTCGTCCCGAGGGCGTCATTCAACAAAGTCACTGAGGTGACCCGGTGGTCTCCTCTGTCGCTGAGGCCGCCCCGAGGCATGTCCGCTCGGAACAGTCAGTGTAGCATCAGGCGATGAGTCCTCAACTGTAGCCGCCTATGGGGGTGAGAGTGGAGGTACAATCCGCCGTCTTGGAGTGTTGGGATTCGAAACCCACTGTGAGTGTGTCCGCGACCCAGACTGCTGCTGTGGAACGGCACCACCTCTATATGGGGCCAGTCTGTCTCTGTGGAGGGCTACCCGTCTGCCACCAGGTGGCAGCTGCACCCTATACACCACCTCTCCTATCCTCTCCAGCACGCCACACGGCCCCGCCCACTGCCTGTCCAATTTAGGACACCTGCCCTTTTTCCTTTTTGGGCTGGACACCCAAACCAGGTCTCTGGCCTTAAAGTCCGTCCCTCTGGCCTTCATGTCATAATTCCTTTTCTGCCTTACACCTGCCTTCTGTAAATGGTCGCGAGCAAAGACACGTGCTGACTCCAACCTGTCTTGGAGTCTCCTGGCATACTCTGGTCCTGGTGGCACGGCTGGTGTATCAGGGGGTCTGCCAAAAGCCATTTCCACCGGTGTCCGTAGCTCACGCCCCAGCATGAGCAGGGCAGGTGTACATGAAGTGGAATCCTGTACAGCGGACCTGTAGGCCCACAAAACCAGAGGGAGATGCCTGTCCCAATCTCGTTGGTGCTCCGCTGTGAGAATTGCGAGTTGTTTTGCCAAGGTCCTGTTAAAGCGCTCAATAAGCCCATCACTTTGAGGATGCAGAGGTGTTGTGCGCGTTTTCCTCGTGCCCAGTCGCTCACACATTGCAGTGAACACAGCCGACTCAAAGTTTCTCCCTTGGTCGCTGTGAATGACCTCAGCTGCCCCAAACCTTGTAGACATGCCTTCAACCAGCGCGTCTGCAACAGTCTCTGCTTCTTGGTCGGGGATGGCATATAATTCTGGCCATTTCGTAAAATAGTCCATAGCAGCTAAGACATAACGGTTGCCTGTGTCAGTGCGTGGAAATGGGCCCATTATGTCCACCGCAATCCTCTCCATCGGCGCGCCCACTGCTAGCTGTTGGAGGTGGGCACGAGACCGGCCTGGTGGACCCTTGTGCGCTGTGCAGAGGTCACAACGGCAACAAAAGTCCTCAACATCTCGCCTTAGTTGACCCCAATAGAAACTTTGCCGGAGTCTGCGAAGTGTTTTTGACACACCAAAGTGTCCTGCCTCTGCAGGCCCATGAGAAGCTTTCAACACAGCCTCTCTCAGAGCCCTGGGGACGACCACCTGCCATCTATCCTCACCAGTAGCAGGCTCCTTCCAAGCTCTCTGGTGCACCCCATCCTTGGCCTGAAGAGTCCCAATCTTTGAATACAGTCCTTTAGTGGCAGGCGAGTGTCCAGCGACCTCCTCCCACTTAGGGTTTCGACCCGACTCGACCCACTGCAATACAGGTCGGAGGTCAAAATCCTGTTGATGCTGCTTCCTCTATTCAGGTGCCCCCACAACCTTGACCTCCCTACATACGGGGTCGACATGATCATGTGCGGGACTTTGCTCATCACCACAAAGTTCCTTCTCTCGGGTCTCTCTCTTCTCGCAGAAGCGGCAATCAGCAAGAGCACAAGGGCGTCGAGACATAACGTCAGCGTTGGCATAGTGATTTCCAGCCCTGTGCTCAACTTGGAAGACACATGGTGTCAGTTCTTCAAGCCAGCGTGCAATCTGTCCTTCAGGCTCCTTAAAAGACAATAGCCACTGGAGTGCCGCATGGTCAGTGTGTACAGTGAAGGGTAAACAGGACAGATAATATCGAAAATGGCTAATGGCTCTCACAATTGCCAGCAGTTCCCTTCGTGTGACACAATAACGCCGTTCAGCCTTATTCAAGGTTTTGCTGAAGTATGCCACTACTCTCTCCCCGTCTGCCCCCACTTCACTCAAAACCGCCCCAATTCTGACATTGCTGGCATCAGTGTCCAGGACAAACGGCAGGTTGGCATCTGGGGGGACGAGAATGGGTGCCTCCGTCAGCACCTTCTTTAGCGAGCTGAAGGCCCGTCTGCACTCGGGAGTCCAGTCAAAATCAGTGTCCTTCCGCTGCAGGTAGAAAATCGGTGCAGCTAGACATGAGAAACCCCGCACGAATCGCCTGTAATAGGATGCCAGCCCAAGGAAGCTCTTCAGTTCACGCGGGTTGCTGGGAGTAGGCCAGTCCCTCACGGCTCGCACTTTCTCCTCCAAAGTGCTAATGCCTTCCCTTCCAACTTTGTGTCCCAGGAACTCAAGCTCTCTTCTCATGAAGCAGCACTTGTTAGGGTGAAGCTTCAGACCCGCAGTGGAAATTCTTTGTAAGACCTGGCGCAGGGCCTCCAAGGCTGCATGGAAAGAGTTCCCATGGACCAGGATGTCATCCAAATTGACCAAACATTCCTGTCGGGGGATGCCAGCCAGCACCTTGTCCATAAGCCGCTCAAAGGTAGCAGGTGTTATGATCCTGTGTCTTCTGTCTCGTCAAGTCTATTGTGTCCACCTGTGTTCGTTTACGCAAGCCCTTGTGTTAACCAATCAGGTCCTTCCAACCCTCCGTGTCTTGTCCAGGTGCTCCTCGTTGTCTTGTTACTTTGTTTGTATTTAGTTCCCTGGTTGCTTTCATTTCTTGTTGGTCCATTGTCGCTTGTCCCTGTCGCTGTCGTAGTTGTCTGATGTTCATGTCCCTGGTTTCATACCTGTCTCGCTGTCAAGATTAGTTTTGTCAAATTGTTGTGTTTTGTTCATGCCTGTTGTTTTGTACTTTTTGATATTTGAGTTTTTCCAAGTTCTTGGCTTGCCTTTTATTTTTGTTTAATGAATACTAGTGATGGGTAGATGAGGCATCCTGTATCGTTTCGACACAGTGACACAATGTATTGACACTGTGTTGACACTGTGTTGCTGAATACTGACACCTGGTGGACTTGCAGGAAATATTTGACAGGGTCATCTGACACTGATCTGTCAAACTAATTTTATCCAATTCCATTGATTAGCGACGTGATGTGTTTTTATATATCCTATTTCGTATTACTTTCCATCGCACTAATTATTCTCTTATCTAATTTATATATTTAACTGAATTATTGTTGTATTGCACTGGAGAGGGGAGCTCTCTAATCTCGTTGCACACTTGAGTACAATGACAAAGGGATTTCTCATTCTGATTAGGCATTTCCTTTCACATTATTTTTACATACACGCAATTTCATAAAAAAAATCTTTGATATTCGAGACGCAGTTGATAAATTAAGTGAACATCTGTCTGAATGCCCAAATAATAGTGTTGTGAATGACAATGGACTCATTATTATTTAAAAAAAATTAGTTTCTCCAGCGTTTTGTTATTCAGTCTATTTCTTTTTTGAGGCAATTTCCCCCGCCTTTGAGAAAATCCTCTCACAAGGCACTGAAGAGGCCGGTGTGCACAAGGCCTGTGTGGCTAATATAAATAGGTGAGGGAACGTTGCCTCCATGGACTTCCAGTATAAGAGCGGGTCTTCCGTACGTGCAACGTGTCCTGCTGACATATAGCGCTGCACCTCTGAGTGCGCATCAACAGTGACGTCTTCCATCTTGTGGATATTTAACGCAAAGTAATGCGCCAATAACTCGATGCTTGTTTCGAGCGTCCATCCTGTTGACAGATGCGCGTCCCTATGAACACGGTTTGGCGCGCGACCGCCGTGTCGACACGATTCCGGTAGTGGTCACGTGACTTTCTTAAAGCGGTACGCGCACCGACACGGGGTTTGCCCTGGAAGCTCGGCGCGCGCATCGACGTCTCAGTGTCGCTGGACCCATCACTACCTGCGTGACTTCTTAAGACAGAAGACGGAACATTACAGTAACCGTGAAAAAAACCGAATCGTAAACATACTAAAGCTGTTCCTTCTGGTTATTTACAAAGAATTTTTGTTTAAAATCCCCCTGGCTATTCTTTTTGTCTTTTCTATATTATGTACGTATTAATAACTGTGTTTGGTTTGCTAATATTAATAAAGTTTTTTTTTTTACAAAAAACGTATGAGTAAATATTTATCATCTCATCAATATTTGCACAATAGAGTACTGAGTTTCGAGATCCTCACTATAATAGTTCTCAAAATTATATTTCTTTTCAATTTAGCTTAGTGAAGGGATATTTTATTGACAATCTAACATCAATATACAAAGACAGAAAAAAATGGTGGTGGGGGGCGCGAATCTTTTTCCTCTTGGTAGGGGCGGGCGTGAAATAATTGAGAAGCACTGCGAGTATATGCAGACATTATATTCATACAATCTCGCAGCCCGAGTGAACCACAGCATTGTTGCAAGTTCGTTAGGAGAAACATAAACGTCCCACTGCTGGAGCAGCAGCGGCTTCTCGGGGCAAAGGCGGAAGTGACGTCAGTGTTAACTCGCCAATGTGGCGTTATTTTAGTTATTTTGTAAAAAAAAAATTATCAACCAAATTAAAATATTATATGAATAATATATGAAAATAGAACAGACATGGGTAAAAACAAACACAGAGGCAAAGAAATATATTTGAAAAATACGTGCTTAAAGCATGACGTCATAAGCAAGCGCGCAGCTTCCGAAGGACCTCGACCACATCCACCGACCCGTCCACACCGAAATAAAAACAACCACCGCTGAATTTTTCTGATTTAGTGTAAAACTGACTGTATTTTTTTCACAGGATGTCCAGTGCTACTATAAAGGACGTCGACATAATTCATTAAGTCTTTGTGTCCCGATAATCTCATTTTCGCGCGTTGATGCTTTTCGGCGTAGTTAGCTTAGCTTGTTAGCTAGCTATCCGCTAACGAAAAGAGGCACATGACTCATCGCCAAGCAGAGATCAAGGGCGGATTTTTTGGAATTATCATTTGAAAATGTGTGAAAGAACGACACCCAAGTACAAAGAGGAACTTTGTGGGATAAAAGAAGAGAACGAGCAACATCTTCGACTGCTGGGCGAAGTTAACAAGCAGCCTCCTGTTGTGCTACACGAAGCAGGTTTGTACACGTCTTACTCATTTGCTTTGTCAAGAACGACTTTCTATCGTTAAAAATATGCATCGCAACATTAAGTTGTTTGGGGAAATGCGTTCGAGGGTATTGCCATTTTATTTTTAAATATTGCCTTTTACTTGCCAGTTTGCTGAACATTTGTTTATGCCAAATAAAATCAGTGCAGACAATAAATGCCAAAGAATAACCAATAGTGGGGGGTGAACTCCATGTTTTTCCCAGTATAAATTTTGAACTGTCAATTTAACATTTTACATATTGTGGTTTTTAAACTAGGCTGACAGATGTAGTGTATTTTTATATCCACTGTTGGAGTTTAGCCACCGAGAAAATGAGAAACATTTAGTAAATGAATCTTCAAAGCCAAACTTACTCCAATGCGTGTTCGTTTTTTGTACTCAAGAAGAAAAGGGCCAAATAAAGACTCAACAACAGCTGATTAGGGTTGCGATATTTTAGTTTCTTCGATTTCTGGAGTTCAGGAAATAGTACAAAGACAGATATCTGGGTGGCTTTTTCTTAATCTCATGAGAAACTGTACTCAGACGAGTACAATCGAAAAAATGTCGCGCTGATCTCCGCCCAGCCTCACATTTTATAGGAGGTTTTTTATGTCAAGGGTCATGTAGGTTGAATCGGTCGTCCTTGCTCCTTCCCACGTTCCAAGGCTGACCTTCTCAGGCAGTCTCTCCGTCTCTCCTGCTCACATTCCCCTGTATTCTCGTCAGTGTACAGATTGTGTGTTGTATGTTTTCACAGATCAAATTATGTATTTTTGGTGTTCCTGATCGCGTCCCTGTGACGTCCTCCCCTGCCCAACTTGATATGTTTCTATCTTCTATGGCCTATGTGGAGAATGTGTTTTGTCGTATTTGTCCATGAAGTGCTATCTGGTTTGTCATCAGTTTGACCTGAGCAGACTGAATCTGTTTGTTCTGAATGAGAGTGTGGGTCATGAAAATACTATGTGTGCAATTTTGAGGTCTTGCATTTAAACTAAGTCATATAAATTTATGCCCTGCAATTGGCTGGCAACCAGTTCAGGGTGTCCCCCGCCTACTGCCCGAAGACAGCTGGGATAGGCTCCAGCACCCCCCGTGACCCTAGTGAGGAGAAGCGGTCTAGATAATGGATGGATGGTTGGATATAAATTTAACATATGGATGCATCAGTAAACACCATGACTACAATCCCAGTCAATCTTATTGATGCACTGTACTTCTACTTTCATTTGATAAATGCTTTTTGTTTAATCAATGTCAAACATATTCAGTAAATATGAACCTGCTAAATTAAATAATTGACCTTCTGTCCCGTAAGTGTTTAAAATAATGCCAGCAATCGTAATACAAACCTTCAATATTCATTAGAAGGGAAGGCTGGAGAAAGGGTACACCTTTCCCTTTTTTCTTTTTGGGGACACTTCTTTTTACATCAGCATGTGACGAGAATAAAATCTCTTTTCAAACCAAAATGGCTGTGTCAGAGAGGTTCTTTCCATCACCAATTCTGTTGCAGGAAGCCACAAAAACAGATGCACGAACCGTGTTTAACTGGAAACCGTTTAGCTCGCATTGAACAGAAGTGTGACCCAAACATGTCTTGTAAGCTGAAACCGTTAGAACAACAGGAAGCGTGTGGACGGGTGTGATGAAGTCAAAGTGTTCATGTTTTTCCATTCTTTATGAGTTTGCATATTCAAATTGCTTTGCTCTGCTTCAATAAAACGCCGCAAAGGAGCGGGAAAGCTTTTCTCTTTGGTGGACTGCTCCTCGCAAGTGACAAAGACAATCTTGGCTGGGTGATTCATTTATGAAGGCTTGTCTCGTTTTTGACAAAAACTGTGCACACTGCGGAAAAAAGATCAATGGCGGTTGATGAATTTTAGTGGATGAAACACAAGGGATTACGTTTTTAAAAAAAAAAAATCAAGTACGTATTGGTCTTATTTATCAACTTTGTACTGGCTCGGTCAATGAATCTCAGGTGGCCCTGCACTGTTTTGTGCATGTGTGCATAGTTTCACTTCATCCAAACATTTAAAATACATTTAATGCATCCATCCAAGGTTGCACGGATCTCATCAGTGACGAAGCGCATGCTGCAAGGAATGCATCTGCATCTTTGGCTTACTATGGGCTTAAAAAGGGAGACCGTCACAATGCCCTTTTCCACCAACAAGCCCCGGAACATTTAGTTCTATCTCTTAATAAAGGTAAAGCTAAAGATGTCCTTTATTAGTCCCACAATGGGGAAATTTGAAGTGTTACAGCAGCAAAGATATAGATCACACAGAGTCGGCGGCGTAATGTAGCCGTTAATGTATAACATTAGCAGCAGACATTCATAAAAAGCATGCAAATATACACAGTATAAACGTATCTAAGTGTAAGGAAACACTCCTAATGCCTGTCCATTATACAGAGGGGGAAACACTGTAATGATAAAAGCTACTGAATGATTGAAAATACTGCAATGATAAAGATATTACAATGATAAAAGTACTGTAATGGTATGAGTACTGACATGATAGAAAAGTACTGCAATGATAGAAAATACTGCAATGATAAAAGTACTGTAATGGTAAAAGTACTGCAATGATAAAATATACTGCAATGATAAAAGTACTATAATGGTAGAAGTACTTCAACGATGGAAAAATACTGCAATGATGAAGTATTGTAATAGTAAAAGTACCGCAATGATGGGAAATACCGTAATTATAAAAGTACTGCAATGGTAAAAGTACTGTAATAGTAAAAGTACTGCAATGATAGGAATACTGCAATTATAAAAGTACTGCAAGGATAAAAGTACTGCAATAGTGAACATCCTGCAATGGTAGAAATACTACAGTGATAGAAGTACAGTAATAAGAATACTGTAATGGTAAACAAAATACATCATTGGTCAATATTTAAGTACACCCTTGGCTGAAAGTAAAGTAGTAGTGTATATTGCATTCTAGGACTGCACAATTGCACTAATGCCCTCCTGTTTGTAGGCCTGACCCAATGTTCTTGTTAAAAAGTCTGACAGCAGTCGGCAGGAAGGAGCGGCGAAATCTCTCTTTGGTACAGCGAGGGTGTAAAAGTCTATCACTGAAGGAGCTGTAAAGTGTTCTCAGAGTGTCATTGAATGGGTGGGCTGGTTTGTCCAGCATTGATGACAGTTTTGCCGTCATCCTTCTGCCCCCCACTGAGTCCACAGAGTCCAGGGAGCAGCCCAGGACAGAGCTGGCCCTCCTCACCAGTTTGTCCAGTCTCTTTTTGTCTCGGCCCGAGATGCCTCCTGCCCAGGAGACCACTCCATAGAAGATGACTGATGAAACCACCGAGTCATAGAAGTTCCTGAGGAGTGTTCCCCGAACGCCAAAGGACCTCAGCCGCCTGAGTAGGAAGAGTCTGCTCTGACCCTTCCTATAGAGAGCGTCTGTGTTGTCGCTCCAGTCCAGTTTATTGTTCAGATGAACACCCAGGTACTTGTAAGTTGAGACCCTCTCAACGTCTGTTCCCAGGATATTCACTGGTGCAGGTGGAGAGTGCCGATACTTGCGGAAGTCCACCACCAGCTCTTTGGATTTCCCAGCGTTGATTTGGAGGCGGTTCTGCTGACACCAGTCCACGAACCCCTGCGTAACCCCTCTGTACTCCCGATCGTCATCGTCAGTAATGAGGCCGAGAATCGCAGAGTCATCAGAGAACTTCTGCAGGTGACAGGTTGTGGAATTGCATTTGTAGTCCGAGGTGTAGAGGGTGAACAGGAAGGGAGCCAGCACAGTTCCCTGCGGCGCTCCCGTGCTGCAGAGGAGCACGTCAGACACACAGTCCTGTGTTCTCACGTACTGTGGCCGGTTTGTGAGGTAGTTGTGAATCCATGTGATGAAGGTGGTGGGCCACTCCCGCCTGCTCCAGCTTGTCTCCCAATAAGGCGGGCTGGATGGTGTTGAAAGCACTTGAGAAATCAAAGAACATGATCCTCACCGTGCCCCCCGCCTTCTCCAGGTGGAAGAGTGAAGTGTGGAGCAGGTAGATGATGGCATCATCCACACTGATGCCAGGCTGGTATACGAACTGGAGTGGGTCCATTGAGGAGCTGACCAGGGGGCGCAGATGGACGAGGACCAGTCTCTCCAGGGTCTTCATCAGATGAGACGTCAGCGCCACTGGTCTGAAGTTGTTGAGCTCCTTCGGATGGGGTGTCTTTGGAACCGGAACCAGGCAGGATGTTTTCCACAGCTGGGGGACTCTGCCCAGCTTCAAGCTCAGGTTGAACATGTGCTGGACGATTCCACACAGCTGGTCTGCGCAGGATTGGAGGAGCTGGGAGCTGATCCCATCTGGGCCTGCCGCCTTCCTCGCCTTCATCTTCCTCAGCTGGTTCTTCACCTGAGATGTTGTGAGGAACAAGGCTGAGCAGGAGGAAGTGGTGGTTGTCTGATGAGGCTGGGAACTGGAGCCTGTGGAGAGAGAGAGGGGCGAGAGAGGGGGAGAGAGGTTCTGTCCTGTTGCGCCCTTGTTCGTCCTCATTGTTTTGTTATTTTGTCCCTAGTACCTTGTTGCCTTTTGGTTTCGTTTTGTTGAATAAATTCCCTTTAAGTTACCCTAATCCCGGCTTCCTCGCATTTTGGGTCCACCCCCTCCTCGCCGACCGGCGAACCTAACAGAAATACTTGTAAACATATTTCACTTGAAGGATTCCCATTTTATCAATGACATTATGTTGCGATGGCCCCCAGTGGCCCCCATTAATAAATTAGGGTTCCACAACAGGTGTTCCATCAGACGCACACAATAGCCTGTGTGTGCGAACTTCAGCTCGCTTCCAGAAACGTCTGTGACTAATTCAGGAATGAAATCGGGCATCAACCGCAACGTGCTTCCTTTTTAAATGCTCGTTTATCACAGTTGTGCTGCTAAAGGGCGGTTTACATCGTAGGACGTAATTTTGTGAAATGCCCCCATGGTCCGGTCCAAATCGGGGTCGCACGCATTGCTCCGTGTGCGGCAGGCACAAGTCAAGGTAGCACGGTAGAAAATAAGACAAAGTCGCCGCCTGAGATTTGACTTGACCAAACCAAATTTGTCTTTTTGTGTCCTGCAGACGTCTGTGAAAACGATCTCTGTTCTGTGAAAGAGGAGCCAGATTTGACTCACATCAAAAAGGAGGAGGAGGAGGAGATCAACAAGTCACCAGTGAATGTTGTCCCTATAAAGACTGAAGATGAAAAAAAGAATGTGAGTGATGACAACAGAGGGGCGGAGCCTCCAAGCAGCAGCTCAAGTCATCACGTGACAACAGAAGGTGATGAAGACCACTGGGGGCCATCACAAGTACATAATGAGGACACATTAGACGCTCATGACGATGATGACGTTGACGGTGGGCAAGCCAAAGGTGAAAGGGCATGTCACACTGACTCATTCACTTCAAAGCTGTCTTTAAAAGGGCACAGAAAAACACACAGTGGTGAAAACCCTTTTTCCTGCTCGGTTTGTGGCAAAAGCTTCTCTCGAAAGTCTCATTTTGTAAGGCACACAAGAACACACAGTGGAGATAAACATTTTTCCTGCTCATTTTGCGGAAAAGGTTTCTCTGAAAAGGCAAGGTTAATAGCACACAAAAGAATACACAGTGGAGAAAAACCTTTTTCCTGCTCAGTTTGTGGTAGACGCTTCTCTGTAAAGTCAAATTTAACTTGTCACACAAGAACACACAATGGAGAAAAACCTTTTTCCTGCTCAGTTTGTGGCAAGAGTTTCTCTCAAAAGTCTCAATTAATAATTCACACAAGAACACACAGTGGAGATAAACCTTTTTCCTGCTCAGTTTGTGGAAAATGCTTCTCTCATAAGGCAAATTTAACAAGCCACACAAGAACACACACTGGAGAAAAAACATTTTCCTGCTTGGTTTGTGGTAAAAGCTTTTCTCTAAAATCAAGTTTAAAATACCACACAAGAACACACACTGGAGAAAACCCTTTTTCCTGCTCAGTTTGTGGCCAAGGATTCTCTCGAAAGTCTCATTTAATAATTCACACAAGAACACACACTGGAGAAAAACCATTTTCCTGCTTGGTTTGTGGTAAAAGCTTTTCTCGAAAATCAAGTTTAAAATGCCACACAGGCACACACACTGGAGAAAACCCTTTTTCCTGCTCAGTTTGTGGCCAAGGATTCTCTCAAAAGTCTCATTTAATATTTCACACAAGAACACACACTGGAGAAAAACCATTTTCCTGCTCAGTTTGTGGCAAGAGTTTCTCTGGAAAGTTTCAATTAACAATCCACACAAGAACACACAGTGGTGAAAAATCTTTTTCCTGCTCAGTTTGTGGAAAATGCTTCTCTCATAAGGCAAATTTAACAAGCCACACAAGAACACACAGTGGTGAAAAACCTTTTTCTTGCCCAGTTTGTGGCAAAAGCTTCTCTCAAAAGTTTGATTTAACAATCCACACAAGAACTCACAGTGGAGAAAAACCTTTTTCATGCTCAGTTTGTGGCAAGAGTTGCTCTCGAAAGTCTCATTTAATAACTCACACAAGAACACACACTGGAGAAAAAACATTTTCCTGCTTGGTTTGTGGAAAAAGCTTTGATCTAAAATCAAGTTTAAAATACCACACAAGAACTCACAGTGGAGAAAACCCTTTTTCCTGCTCAGTTTGTGGCAAGAGTTGCTCTCGAAAGTCTCATTTGATAATTCACACAAGAACACACACTGGAGAAAAACCATTTTCCTGCTTGGTTTGTGGTAAAAACTTTTCTCTAAAATCAAATTTAACAAGTCACACAAGAAAGCACAGTGGCGAAAAACCTTTTTCCTGCTCAGTTTGTGGCAAAAGCTTCTCTCAAAATTCAACTTTAACAAACCATAGAAGAACACATAGTGATGAAAAACCTTTTTCCTGCTCAGTTTGTGGCAAGACTTTCTCTCGAAAGTCTCATTTAATAATTCACACAAGAACACACAGTGGTGAAAAATCTTTTTCCTGCTCAGTTTGTGGAAAATGCTTCTCTCAAAAGGAAGGTTTAACACGCCACACAAGAACACACACTGGAGAAAAAACATTTTCCTGCTTGGTTTGTGGTAAAAACTTTTCTCTAAAATCAAGTTTAACAAGTCACACAAGAATACACAGTGGTGAAAAACCTTTTTCCTGCTCAGTTTGTGGAAAAAGTTTCTCTCAAAAGTCGCATTTACGAAACCACACAAGAACACACAGTGGAGACAAGCCATTCAGTTGCAGCGTTTGTGCTAAAAAATTCTCCACTAAACAGCATGCGGAGAGTCACAATTGTGCTGGTGAGAAAAGCAGCGATCCTTGAAGCTTAAAAAAAAGAAAACAAAAAACTGAAGGAACTGACTCTTTGTGGTAAGATATAAATGTGATTTTAAATAAAATATGATATTGAATTTTGCAAAGCTTTTTTATTGACATTAAGCGTGTGATCCGTGCCAGAAGAACCATTGTGTCTGCGTTTTTGTATTTGTTTTTATTTTCGAAAGTATACAGGGACTGTGCATATTAATCAAACTGTTTCCTGTAAATATGCCAAATTATAGCCAATGGCTAATTTGCATCCGTTGTCCCTGAGTGATGATTTTTTTTTGTTTTCATATCAAACATTATTAATGAAATTAATTGTCTTTGCCTGGAACAACATTTGTTCACATTATGCTTTTTCAGTTGTCTTTTTAATCGTACTTAATGGAAAAGTTGTGAGAAGAAACGGTGCTTCTGAAATCGGTGCCTTCCACAATCATCAATAAAATCACTTGTTCCACTTGCTCAACTGGCTTTCATTACGCTGTGTGAAAAGGTGAAAAAGAGAACAATAAGTTGAACTATAAAAAGAGCCAGAAGGAGAAACGCAAATAGTCTCAGTTTCTCTCAAAGGTTTTGGAATGTCAGGAGTTGGCAACTTGATGGCGACTGGAGTCAGCGCTGGTTTTCTCGCTGTGTTTGGCTGGCTTGTATATGTATGGTCCATTGAACAAAAATCAAACTCTTCAAATATCCCCTCACATACATTTAATATTTCACTTTCTGAATAAATTTCTGACTGGCTAAATACACTTTCTAGGTTGAGCTCCATCAAGCGTTTGGCATTTGTTGCTAAGCAGAATCTCACTTCGGAAAAATATACCAAATATTTTTTTTCATGCTTTATTATATTTTTTATAGATTGGATTATTTATATAGTGAAATAGGGAAATATTAAAATGTAAAATTGGAAATCACAAACAGACTTAATTCAATTAATAACAAATATAGAAACATTTTATAAATATTGAACTCATTGAGAAGAATCCTGATCTTGAAATAAATCTTGAATTATAAAAAATACAAAAAAATTAATTCAATAACCCGACCCTGGATGAGCGGCAGAAAATGGCTGGATGGATGGAATAATTTAAATTGCACACATATTCCAATGAACAAATTTGTTCAGAAATATTCAAGAGTGAAATAAAAAGGTTTAGATTAATATTGATATAATTTCACATTAAAATAATTGAATAAATATTGTAGTATTATATAAGCAATTGAAATATACATTGAAATTTAAAAAAAAAACTGTATTTTTAAATGGCCTAATTTAGATCTGGGAAGTAATTCTCTTTATGAAACTATGAAGGGACTGGAGCTCACAGAAGTGACCAGTCTTGGTTCTGAAGTTCCGATGTAACCAGATACTGCCCTGAGAGAAAATAGGCCTGAGCATTGTTTATGGTGGGGGCAATTCTCTCGCCAGGTCAGTGACCTTCCAGGGTATGGAAGTAATTTAAGGTGGTCACGAGTAGACTGGTCGTATCAACGGGGAGACGCGTCTGCTCTCCCTCTGGGGGACTTTTGGAGGGACATCCCGAAGACTAGCGTGATGGGAATGCATATGCAACAAGGGAAAATTAGATATTCATGTCCTATTTGGGCATTCCCTGTAAGAAGGGAATGTCTGAGAGGGGGCTCGCACGTGCGCGGAGCGCACACACGCACACGTTTTTGGGGAGACTTCTTTTGACATCAGCATGTGACGAGAATAAAATCTTTTTCGAACCAGTTCTTTTCCATCACCAATCCAGCCTTCTTCGGCTGCCTCTCCGGAAGGCAGCAAGGACCCACACTTCAAAGACAAAATATACGACATATTGAAAGAAAAATAATACTCAAATATTGAAATAAGTATAGAATTGAATGAATAAACAACAAAGAAATAAATACCTCCTGGAAAATATCCTTATTTATCAACTTTTGTCAAAGCACAGCATTTCGATCAGATTGAGTTCTTTCTTGCACATTATTAAACAGTCGTAATTTTTTTTTTTTTACTTCTACTTTTTAAGTTACTTCAGTGCATTTCATACCTGTGCCTTCAGTGAAGTCCTACTTTGTCCTACTTGAATAAATACCCATCAAAATACCATCATTTATGACACCACGGCTGGACAAATAATATCCAGAAACACACTTACGCACCACTGAGTGAGTGTTGGACGATATAGCTTCTCTTGAAAGGTCCGACTTGAAAATGTCCTTGCAAGTGTATCTGCAATTAAATCCATGCTTTTCCCTCCTTTGGCAATTGTGGTTTAAAAAAAAGCAAGAATATATTTTAGATTTTCCAACGGCCGCCAATTACGACTTTTGGGTGTGTTGATTCGGCATTGCGCCGCCCCCTCACGAGTGAGTATCCAATCACAAAACGCGTTCATCACCCTCAGCGTAAGGTCAGCGAGAAGGCTCACTGTAACCAACTCGTGATCTGATTGGCTATCGCAACCGTCTAACAAATATGAAAGCTCATTGACTTTGACAGAAGAGATGCTAGCACAATGGCATCTTAAGGCCTTGGAACGAATAATGCGCGCTCCTCGTATTGTGAAACCTGCCCGGCAACACGAGCAAGCGGAATTCTGATTGGATTCAAAACTCTCACCTCAAAATACAACGCTCAGCTATAATATGACACCAATGCGCCGATTATGATTTTTATTTTTCATTATTGATTATGTTTGGCCAGCAGAGAAGGCCTTGAAGGCCCAACACTGAGTTACTTAATAGCCTAAATTAAACTTTACTTTCATCAATAGAGTTAAAGTTATGCTTTATTGTAGGCGTTATGTAATTAATAGTGAAGGATTGTATTACGATTGCTGGCATTATTTTAAACACTTACGGGACAGAAGGTCAATTATTTAATTTAGCAGGTTCATATTTATTGCATATGTTAAACATTGATGAAACAAAAGCATTTTTCAAATGAAAGTAGAAGTACAGTGCATCGATAAGATAGACTGGGATTGTAGTCATGGTGTTTACTGATGCATTCACATGCTCAATTTATATGACTTCGTTTCAATGTAAGACCTCAAACTTGCAAACCCGATAGCACTTCATGGACAAATACGACTAAACACATTCTCCACATAGGCCATAGAAGATACAAACACATCAAGTTGGGCCGGGGAGGACGTCACCGGGACGCGATCAAGAACACCCAAAAACATAATCTGATCTGGGAAAACATACACCACACAATCTGTACACTGACGAGATTAGAGGGGAAGGAGAGACGCAGAGACTGCCGCCTGCCTGAGAAGGTCAGCCTTGGACGTGGAACGTGGACCGGGGGAAGGAGCAAGGACGACCGATTCAACCTACATGATCTTTGACAAAGAAAGCCTCCTTCCGGTTGCTGGAATATAGAATAGATTTTAAGGTTTTCCAATATTGTTGGCAGTTTCTTGCTTTCGGGGTGTTCCAATGTGGTTCACTTGCTCTGTTCTGTGTTTGTGTTGTTGTCTGTGTGTTAATTGTGACGTTGTTGTGTGTCCCGTGGCAATTTGTGGCTCTTGCTGTGCTGCGTTCTACTGGGTTGTTGTGTCTCATGTTTATAATTCCCGCGTCTATGTCCTATGATGCTCAATTGGTTTAATGTTAGGGGGTGTAAGAGAAAGTAGAGTGTTAATGTCTGGTAAGTGATGATAAAAAGGAGAGAGTGGGGTTTGCGTCCCACACTCACAACAAAACATGCTTAAAGTAACGTGTGGTGCATACAATATATTGTGTGAAAGTTCAAGCGATCGTGTGAGTGAATGCAACCCTGAAGCAGAACAGGGGGAAACCTAACGGTGATAAGATAAAACTGCCTGATTGGTTGGAGTGGATAAATAATGAAGTTGTGGATATTTTGGTAGTACAGAGAGGAGAATCCAAAACACGGAAAAATCTGTGATAGGATGGACCTTGCTCCGATGAGAGTTCCACACTGCTTGAGTCGTAGTTGATTAAAAATGGGGAAATGGTGGGAGTGTAAAATTATGATTGGTATAAAAATTTCAGGGGATGATTAGCAATTAAATTACGGGAGAGGATTGGCGATGAAATTACTTGAGATAAAAAGTATATGAAACCGAAACACAAAGGCTTCATTGAGCATGTGTCTTGCGGACGTACAAAATGTGACCATTGGGAACTCTGAGTTGATTAGGAAATTGAAAGAAAAAAGTCAAAGCAAGCAGGGTGAAGAGTGTGGGGAGAGATTGGTGGGGAAAGTGGTGGGAGCAGTTGGATGAGCAGGGGGAGTTGCAGATATGAGGTTGGAAAGATGGGGGTCGCGTGGCCAATGGACGGAAGCTGTTTGTGAGGGTTGGAGATGGGGAGGCGTGGCTGGGGTGCGGACAATATATATAAGATATATAATCATACGCAATACCGACAAAGTGCAACGAAAGACGCGGGTGGAAAAACTGACACCAGGGGAATAACGACGGGAACGAAAAAAGCTTGCAAAAGGCAAGGAACAAAATGAACAAAAATCGCTTACCGCAGAAGGGCAAAGAAAACCAATTGAGCTCAACCGAGAAGATCAATAAATGAAAACGGAAACACAAACAATGAACGGGAACAAGGTACACGGAATGCAATAACAAGGTGTCTAGAATTCACAACTTGGGACATGAGCAAGATGAATATTCAGACGCTGAGTAGTCAGCGTGGAGTGTTTAAATAGTGCAGTAATCAATGACATGTCGAGTGACAGGTGCGTGGCTGGTGGGCGCGTCTTTCCAGCCTTGACGACATGAACAGGAACAAGCACTGGAAGGAAACGCCCCCACTCCAGCTGGGCAAACACAAAACAAAAACATGACAGGACAAAACGGACCATGACACAAAAGGATTAGGTTTTTGGGATAGGTTTTAATTGAAACATTTTATGATCATGTTTAAAGAAAATCTTTAGAACAGGAGCTGTCTAGCAATTGATGAGAGGTTTGCCAAGTATAAAGTTGGATTAAATAGTTCGGCAGCTGATTTATGAACTGATGTGTATTAAATGTGACAAAGGTGGACGACAGATGTTTTATGACTATGCGACACCTGCCCTGACATGACAACTTTTAAGGGACAAGACAGCATTCCAGAAATACCAGACTAACATCCGCATCTATGAGCTGTTTGACGTCACAGGTGCAGGATCGTCAGCTACGTCCAGGAGGAACAGAAGAAACAATTTCACGGAGACTGAATGGGAAAATCCACAAACGCACAGTGGTAAACTTTGGCATACGCTGGCTAAATTGAGGCAAAATTATGGTTCTGCCAGCACAAATCTCAGTGTAATCAAGGCGGACGCGCCGATCGAGGGGTCTCTGTGTGGAATTGGAAAGTATCGTTTGGTGAATGAAAGTGTGACAGAAAAAGTGTTTGTATGTCTAAGTGGTTTGAGTGAATGTTTAAAAGACGGGCCTCAGGAAAGAAACCTGATGAAGGGCACCGGCAAGCCCTAACACCACGTAGGATGCAATGGGCGGACAGGTCTGATCAACCTGAATCCCTATTGCACTCCCAAGTACTGATTTTCAAATTGTTATTGGAGACAGATTGGACTAATCAAATTCAAGCATCAAGTGAATGATGATCAGGTGAGATTGGCCGTGCCGTGCATCAGATATTTCTGGCCCCGTTGGGGCCGATGTTGCTGTATCTTTTAGGTGGGGAGCGGAGGAGACAGGCCTGGTCTATGTGGCCAGGGCGAGACGTGAATGGAGTGAGACTTCCGGAAATGACCCATCCAATAATGTCGTCATTCCGCAGCTGTTCCAGTTGGCCGTCCTTAGGGCGTGTCCTTCTGGTTACGGACATCATGTGAAACAGTCCATCAATGACAAAATGCTAATCAGTCTCAGGAGAACACATTTTTTTTTACATCATTTTGCACGACATCAGAAAAGGAAAATGTGGGATTGGATTAAGGAGCGTTACTAAAAATTGTTGTACTTGCAGGTTCAGGTGGCCAAGAGGGCAAAAAATTATAAAATAAAAAAATGAAAAAAAAGAGGTGGGGCAGCTAATGCATGCAGCTCCCATTGCACCTGCGCCTTCCGCTTCTGCTGCTCCTAGGCAAGGTTCGGGTGACGCGGCACCACAGCAGATTGGCTGTCCGTACCCGGCCGGTCAACGAGGTCGGGATTGCGGTAACAGAGGTAGGGGTGGTTATAGACGGGGGTTGTGAGTGGGGTGTGCTCTTGCTGCGGGGTCACTGGGTGATGAGCAGTCCATACCGAGACACTTTCTGGAATGTGCCATCCTCTGGTCCGGTGCCATTCCTGTCGCCCAGAGCTCAACCAGCGCAGGGGGCGCCACCGTTACCCACTCCCAACGCACTCTTCACACCAACCCGCTGGTACCCCATTCCATGACAGGGGGCCGCGGAGCATATGTGGTGCTCTCCTCCATTCCAGTGGCTGAACTGAAACATCTGAGGGCAGCTCTGAAACCTGGTTCTCCATCCTCCCGCGGTGGGTATGCCCTGTTCCTGATCCAAGCTCCACCCATTCACCAATTGACCCAGTACATTGTACACTGTACATATGATCGCACATATGATTTGGTATATCAAAATGCGTTGCCTCGCATGCGTGCCTTGTCCCTGAGCAGCAGAAATGGTATGAATTGTTTACTTTCGCTGAGCCACAAATCACATTGACTATTGATGCGCGTCTTCATACTAAAGATCTAGGCCCCATGGTAAAGCGGTGTGTAGAGGCGGTTGGCTGGGTTCAGACGTCTATTACGAATGTTGAATACTCCGCGTCACTATCAGGATATCATATTTCAACACCCACTACAAATTCTTCGGTTTTGGGAACGTGACTAAATTTCAAAATTTCACGAAACGGGTCACTCGGGAGAGGTCGCTCTGTGTGCGTCTCTGCCGGAGGGGTTGTGGACACGGGGCCCAACTGATTTTGGGCTCTGCTCCACAGCTCCCCCAGTTGTTTTACTGTCTCTACACCCTCGCCCAGTTGACAGAATCAGAGTTGGCACAGCCTGGAGGTGGAGGGAGGCATTCGGGAGACAATAGGAGGTGAAGACTGCAGCGGTTCTTGGAGCTGTCTACGTCTTGGAGAGCACCTATTCTTCCCGTAAAAAATGGTTTAATTTGGTATCTGCGTAATTCTAGTTTGGGGATTTTTATTTATTTATTAATTTTTTTTTATCATAAATGGTAACTATTTCATTTGGTTTGCTTTAAAGATTTGCCAAAAAACTGTCAAAATTGGAGCGTTAGCTCAGGGTTTAATTTATAATCTCTAGACAGTTAGATATTTGAACTCAGTGAACTAAATTTTCTCTAATTCAGGAATAATTTGCCCATCTTGCAAAGCCAAATTCTAACATTGTGCCATATTAGCTGGATATCATTAGGACATTATTGCGAACAAACACATCTGGATTGTGGTGATTATCGGCAAAACTAAATGTATACGTTGGAAAATTGTTTCTGGGGGCAATGCCTGTGAGGATGCCACTGTCTAGATCAGGGGTGGCCAACCAGTCAGAGACTAAGAGCCACTTTTTTTACTGTGTTACTGCAAAGAGCCACATCATACATGGGCACACATGAACATCATTCCATGCATCATGTGTGTGTGCGCGCACACACAGAGAGAGACACACACAGGCCTCTGCTCAGCCAGATTTATTGAAAATGACCCACAGCAAGATAATGACAGTTATTTTTTTCAACAGTTAACATTGTGTGCACTGTCTCACACACACATAAACTCTCAGTTCAAGCAAGTCCACAAACAAAAATATAACAATTTTCAATGACATTTTTCTCTTACTATGCTGCTTAGTGGGACTTCTGGCATTCCTTGTCCTGAACAATCCTCCTCAAATCTGGCTTGTATTCCGTTGTTGCCACTCGAAGCAACTCTTTCACATGAGTGTCTGTCAAAACAGATCGATGCTTTGATTTCACATGTTTCTGGGTGGAAAACACAGACTCGCAGACGTACGTTGACCCAAACATCGACAGGATCTTTAGCACAGCCCGTTTGATGTTGGGGTATTTTTCCATTGGCACACGTTTCCAGAACTCAATGGTCCCTTCCCTGAAAACAGCTTTCAGTTGATCCTCCTCACAAAGATCGATCATCTCCAACTCCGCCGCAGCCTCATCTGTGACGAGCGGGATTTTCAAACAGTCCATCTCCGCATTAAATGGGTCGACAAGGAACGTAATCTGTGGTCTTTTCAGTTGTAGATCACGGAACCGGGTCACAAAGCTTTCGTGCAAGTTTTCAATCAGCGTTGCATATCTGTCTCTTTTCTTTTTCAGGGCGGCACTGGTGACATGTTCACTGGCTTTTAGCAGAGTGGGAAAATGCGTTAAATCTTTCTTTTGAATTTGCGTCTTGAACAGTTTCAGTTTGTTGATAAACGCAAACACACATTGCACGAGGTCAGGCAGCATTTTTAACTTGCCTTGCAGGGTCAGGTTCAGTCTGTCCAAGTGACACAGCATGTCGACCAAAAATGCCAGATCCATAATCCACTCGAGGTCCGAGAGCTCGGGATAGTCCTTGCCCTTCTCTTCCATGAACAGTTTTGCGGCATCCAAAAGTTCAAAGAAGCGAGAGAGCACTTTGCCTTTTGACAGCCACCTCACAGTGCAGTGCAGCTGCAGGTCACCTGGAAGCCCTTGGTCCAGCTCAGCGATGAGACTCCTGAATTGCCTGTGGTTAAGCGTGTGTGTGCGGATGTAGTTCACGATTTCCATCACAGGCTTGTTGTCTGAATTCAATGATTTAGACACGAGTTGCTCCCTGTGGATGATGCAATGGAAATTCCAAAAGTCGGGAAATGTTTGATCAGTTTTACATAGCCCCACAAGCCCGTTCACGGATCCGATCATGGCCGGCGCTCCATCCGTGGCTATTGCAGTTAGTTTTGCTATGGGCAGGTTCGCTTTTGCAAATGCAGCCATCATCGTTTCTTTCACATCTATGCCACGGGTTCTGTCTTTTAATGGCACAATATCAAGGAATTCTTCTTTGATCATACATTCGTTTGACACAGACCGTGCAAAAATTGCTAACTGAGGCTTGTCTTGTATGTCACAGCTCTCATCCAATGCCACACTAAAATACTCACATGCTTGAAGGTCAGAGTGCAACTGTGATTCAATAGCAGTGTTAATGTCCGATATTCTGCGTTCAACAGTGTGGCGCGAGAGTTGGACATCTGATATGCTTCGTTTTAGTTTGTTGTCTTCAGGAGACAAGATTTCAACAGCGTCATTAAGGCATTTTTTTATGAAGTCCCCTTCACTGTATGGCTTTTTAGCCTGTGCGATGTTCCAAGCCAGTTGATATGAAGCAAGCGTTATGGTTTCTGAGTGTTTTGTTAATTTTTTGAAAAACTGCATCTGCTTTTCAAAGTGACCAACCTCTGCTTGCGAAGTTCAGTCCCTTTTGGAAATTCCTGGTCGATGTAAGGATGGATTGAGTTGAAGTGACGCTGAAGATTTGAAGCTTTGAAATGCGCCAATGATGCCTGACATATAAGGCAGAATGGCTTGCCATTACGTTCAACAAAAAAATATAAATTCTCCCACTCTGTTAAAAATGTCCTGTTCTCTTCTTCATATTTTCGTTTGGCTGTGCATTTTTTCCCTGCCATTTTGAGAGCGAATTTGAAACAAATTATTTACAACTCAAATAATCTCGCGCGTTTGACGTCACATCAGACGTTATTCTTCTTCTTCTTTTCAATTCAAACTGGCTCACCCGGTCAGCGCGCCACCTAGTGTAAATGAATGGCAGCGCCAGCCAAGCATTTTTTAAGCTTGTCATGTGAAAGCTCCTGAAGCCCCGACGAGTGGATCCCCGAGTGCAGGTAACAGGCTAAACTAGCAGCTGTTTGACGGCTCGGACTACGTGCTGGGACCCTGTGTGTACTATTGATGAAGTTTGGTGCAGTTCTGAGCATTATTTGTGGCTAATAGTGGCGTTTGCGGTCGGACAGTGGCTCCGTACAGCGCTGTATGTGGCGATAGTGCGGTATTTGCTGAAGTTGGTGGATCTCGTGAATCTAGCGGTCGGGTAAATTAATCTCTTGAGGGGGGGTTGTTACGGTGTGTTTGACCATGGTTTACACTTACGCCTTACGCCAGAATATCGCTTAAAGAGCCGCATGAAATCAGCCAAAGAGCCGCATGCGGCTCGAGAGCCGCGGGTTGGCCACCCCTGCTGTACAGGATAAGCAGTGTGGATAATGACATGACATGACAAATATTTGTCCTATTGTGGCGGACATTACGACCATGCCTCTGACCCAGTAGGCATCCCGGGTGGGGGCGTATTCATGTGAATGTTGTGGGCGCCAATTTCTGATTGTCCTTCAGTTGTTGTTGGCAGTCTTGGAAAAAAGACGTGTTCGTAGTCAGTCGTGTGTACTCATTTCAACTGCCATACTGTCATCAATATTTGCACAACAGAGTACTGAGTTTCGAGATCCTCACTATAATAGTTCTCAAAATTATATTTCTTATCAATTTATCTTAGTTAAGGGATATTTTATTGACAATCTAATCTCAATCTACAAAGGCAGAAAAAAAATTGGTGGTGGGGGGGAGCAAATCTTTTTCTTCTTGGTAGGGACGGGTGTGAAATAATAGAGAAGCACTGCTAGTATATGCAG
The DNA here is from genome assembly GCF_059441095.1 of Idiotropiscis lumnitzeri. Classification (NCBI taxonomy): domain Eukaryota; kingdom Metazoa; phylum Chordata; class Actinopteri; order Syngnathiformes; family Syngnathidae; genus Idiotropiscis; species Idiotropiscis lumnitzeri. Next base: position 26,517,054 of record NC_142392.1, on the reverse strand, counting down.
ACATTATATTCATACAATCTAGCAGCCCGAGTGAACCACAGCATTGTTGCAAGTTCGGTCGGAGAAACGGAAACGTCCCACTGCTGTTGCAGCGGCGGCTTCTCGGGACAGAGGCGGAAGTGACGTAGGAGCTGAGTCGCCAATGTGGCGTTAATTTAATTATTTTGTTATTTTTTGTATCAACCGAATTTAAATATTATATAAAATATATATTAAAATAGAACATCCATGGGTAAAACCAAACACAGAGGCAAAGAAAGATATTTGAAAAATACGCACTTGAAGCATGACGTCATTAGCAAGCGCGCAGCTTCCGAAGGGCCTCGACCACAAAATTAATTAACAACAAGAAAAGCAACAAGATATTGACATTTTTGAATGCCTTTTTCCTTTAAAAGCCTTAATTACATATATCCAGAGACATTGTTCCTGTTTTACTGTGTATTTTTATTTTATTTTATTTTATATTATACATTTTTTTCTACATTCATTACCCTTCGTTGTGAATTCTATTTAAGGATGACAATGTACATGTTAGTTTAATACCTGAAGTGAACTTGTGATACTGTTGTACTGTCTATTCAAAATGTTCAATAAAGTTTGTTAAAAAAAAAAAAAAAAAAAGGGCCTCGACCACATCCACCGACCCGTCCACACCGAAACAAAAACACCCACCGCTAAATTCTTCTGATTTAGTGTAGAACTGACTGTAAATTTCTCACAGAATGTCCAGTGCTACTCTAAAGGACTACGATATAATTCATCAAGTCTTTGTGTCCCGATAACCTCATCTTCGCGCGTTGATGCTTTTCGGCGTAGTTAGCTTAGCTTCTTAGCTTATCTTGTTAGCTAGCTAGCCGCTAACGAAAAGAGGCACATGACTCATCGCCAAGCAGAGATCAAGTGCGGATTTTTTGGAATTATTATTTGAAAATGTGCGAAAGAACGACACCCAAGGACAAAGAGGAACTTTGTGGAATAAAAGAAGAAAACGAAGCAGGTTTGTACACGTTTTACTCTCATTTGCTTTGTAAAGAACGACTTTCTATCGTTAAAAATATGCATCACAACATTAAGTTGTTTGGGGAAATCGTTCAAGGTTATTGCCGTTTTTTTTTTAAATATTGCCTTTTACTTGCCGGGTTGCTGAACATTTGTTGATGCCAAATGAAATCAGTGCGGAAAACGTTTGCCAAAGAATAACCAATAGTGGGGGGTGAACTCCATGTTTTTCCCAGTATAAAATTTGAACTGATTATTTAACATTTTACATTTTCTGGTTTTTATATTTTGTTCAAGCAATTTCTTACTAAAAATGTGCACACTGCCGCGAAAAGGTAAATGGCGGTTGATCAATTTTAGTGAATAAAACACAAAATATTAAGTTTTTTAAAAAAAAATCAAGTACGTATTGGTATTATTTATTTATTAACTTTTTACTGGCTCGGTCAATGAACCTCGGGTGGCCATGCACTGTTCTGTGCACGTGTGCATAGTTTCACCTCATCCAAACAATTAAAATACATTGAATGCATCCATCCAAGGTTGCACGGATCTTATCAGTGAACAAGCGCATGCTGCAAGGAATCCATCTGCATCTTTGTCTTACTATGGGCTTAAAAAGGGAGTATGCCACAACCCCCTTTTCTACCAACAAGGCCAGGAACATTTATTTCCTGGTAATACAGTTCCTGTGGCCCAGGTGGTTTGCATCTCCCCCACAAGTCAGAGTTCTTGATAATTTATGCAAATGTCAATGATGATGTATCAGTGGGAGGTCTTGTGTTCCTTTGTTACTCATTACTGACACCCTTTGGCAGTTAAGCATCATTGCAGTTCCAAAATAATTTAGTGAACTCTTAAAATATTATGGTGTATCTTAGTCTAATTTGAATATGTATTGGATAACTTTAATATAAACAGTCATTATTCAAATATGTCAACACGAAAGTCAGAGTGAAAGTGTTGTTGCTTAATGCTTATGTGAAGGGATTTTGTCTCTTCAAACATAATTTTGTTTTAAATTTGATTTAGAAACAGAAATTTTATTTTAAAAAAGGAAAAAGGGGAATGTCGGAATGTACTAGCAGGATAAATGTCATTTTGGGTAAAAAAAACAAAAAACAAACGTAAATCATGCAATAAATAGCCACTCTGATTCCAGGGCCCCTTTAATTCTTTTAGGGATCCAGATTATAATGGAAGCAAAAAGTACCCACGATGAAACTATCTCTAAATGCAAAAAGAAATACTTGTAAACATATTTCACTTGTAGGATTCCTATTTTATCAATGACATTATGTTGCGATGGCCCCCAGTGGTCTGCATCAAGATGTTAGGGTCCCACAACAGGTGTTCCATCAGACGCACACAATAGCCTGTGTGTGCTAACTTCAGCTCGCTTCCAGAAACGTCTTTGACTATGTCCGGAATGAAATCGGGCATCAGCCGCAACGTGCTTCCTTTTTAGATGCTCGTTTATCACAGTTGTGCTGCTAAAGGGACGTTTACATCGTAGGACGTAATTTTGTGAAATGCCCCCATGGTCCGGTCCAAGTTGGGGTCGCACGCATTGCTCCATGTGCGGCAGGCGCAAATCAAGGTAGCGCGGTAGAAAATAAGACAAAGTCGCCGCCTGAGGTTTGACTTGACCAAACCAAATGTGTGTTTGTCTTTCTGTGTCCTACAGACGTCAGACAAAACGATCTCCGTTCTGTGAAAGAGGAGCCAGACTGGACTCACATCAAAAAGGAGGAGGAGGAGGAGGAGATCAACAAGTCACCAGTGAACGTTGTCCCTATAAAGACTGAAGATGAAAACAAGGATGAGAGTGAGGACAACAGAGGGGCGGAGCCTCCAAGCAGCAGCTCAAGTCATCACGTGATAACAGAAGGTGATGAAGACCACTGCGGGCCATCACAAGTACATAATAAGGACACATTATCAGACGCTCATGACGATGATGATGATGATGATGATGGGCAAGCCAAAGGTGAAAGGGCATGTCACACTGACTCATTCACTTCAAAGCTGTCTTTAAAAGGGCACGGAAAAACTCACAGTGGTGAAAAACCTTTTCCTTGCTCGGTTTGTGGCAAAAGCTTCTCTCGAAAGTTTCATTTAACAATCCACACAAGAACACACAGTGGAGAAACATCTTTTACCTGCTCAGTATGTGGCAAAAGCTTCTCTCAAAAGTCTCATTTAGTAAGGCACACAAGAACGCACAGTGGAGAAAAACCTTTTTCTTGCTCAGTTTGTGGCAAAAGCTTCTATCAAAAGTTTGATTTAACAATCCACACAAGAATGCACAGTGGAGAAAAACCTTTTTCTTGCTCAGTTTGCGGCAAAAGCTTCTCTCGGAAGTCTCATTTAGTAAGGCACACAGGAACGCACAGTGGAGAAAAACCTTTTTCTTGCTCAGTTTGTGGCAAAAGCTTCTCTCAGAAGTCTCATTTAGTAAGGCACACAAGAACGCACAGTGGAGAAAAACCTTTTTCTTGCTCAGTTTGTGGCAAAGGATTCTCTGAAAAGGGACATTTAACATATCACACAAGAAAGCACAGTGGAGAAAAACCTTTTTCTTGCTCAGTTTGTGGAAAATGCTTCTCTCAAAAGTCAAGTTTAACAGAACACACAAGAACACACAGTGGAGAAAAACCTTTTTCTTGCTCAGTTTGTGGAAAATGCTTCTCTCAAAAGTCAAGTTTAACAGAACACACAAGAACACACAGTGGAGAAAACCCTTTTTCCTGCTCAGTTTGTGGTAGACGCTTCTCTGTAAAGTCAAATTTAACTTGTCACACAAGAACACACACTGGAGAAAAACCTTTTTCTTGCTCAGTATGTGGCAAAAGCTTCTCTCATAAGGCAAGTTTCACAAAACACACAAGAACACACACTGGTGAAAAAGCTTTTTTCTGCTCAATTTGTGGCAAGAGTTTCTCTCAAAAGTCGCATTTACGACGCCACACAAGAGCACACAGTGGAGACAAGCCATTCAGTTGCAGCGTTTGTGCAAAAAAATTCTTCACTCAACGTAGTGCTGAGAGACACGATTGTGCTGGTGAGAATTGCAGCAATCCTTGAAGCTTCAAAAAAGACAACAAAAAACTGAAGGAACTGACTCTTTGTGGTATGATGTAAATTTTGATTTTGAATAAAATCTGAAAAATTTAATTTTGCAAAGCTCTTTTATTGGCACTAAGCCAATGGGGTCAGAGCCAGAATTATCAATGTGTTTGTGTGATGATTTTTTTGTGTTTACATCAAACATGTAAATAAAATTAATTGCCTTTGCCTGGAACAACATTTGTTAACGTTATGCTTTTCAGTTTTCTTTTTAAACGTACTTAATGGAAAAGGTGTGAGAAGAAACGGTGCTTATGAAATCGGTGCCTTCCACAATCATCAATAAAATCACTTGTTCCACTTGCTCAACTGGCCTTCATTACGCTGTGTGAAAAGGTGAAAAACTGAACTCGAAGTTGAACTATAAAAAGAACCAGAAAGAAAAACGCAAATAGTCTCAGTTTCTCTCAATGGTTTTGGTATGTCAGGAGTTGGCAACTTGATGGCGACTGGAGTCAGTGCTGGTTTTCTCGCTGTGTTTGGCTGGCTCGTATATGTATGGTCCATTGAACAAAACTCAAACTCTTCAAATATCCCCTCTCATACATTTAATATTTCACTTTCTGAATAAATTTCTGACTTGCTAAAACCACTTTCTAGATTGAGCTCTATCAAGCGTTTGGGGTTTGTTGCTAAGCAGGATCTCACTTTGGAAAAACTGTCATTTTGTCAAATATACCAAATATTTTTGTTCATGCTATATTATGCTTTTTATACATTGGATTAGTTATATAATTAAATAGGGAAATATTAAAATTGGAAACCACATACAGACTTAATTCAATTAATAAGAAATATCGAAACATTTTATAAATATTGAACTCATTGAGAAGAGTCCCAGTATTGAAATAAATATTGAAATATAAAAAATACTTATGTATTAAATTAATTCAATAACCCGACCCCGGATGAGCGGCAGAAAATGGCTGGATGGATGGAATAATTTAAATTGCATACATATTCAAATGAACAAATATGTTAAGAAATATTCAAGAGTGAAATGAAAAAGTTTAAATTAATATTGATATAATGTTGCATATTATAATAATTGAATAAATATTGTAGTATTACATCAGCAAGCTTAAATATACATTGAAATACATTTTTAAAAAGTCGTGTATTATTAAATGGCCTAATATAGATATGGGAAGTAATTCTCTGTATGAAACTATGAAGGGACTGGAGCTCACAGGAGTGACCAGTCTTGGTTCTGAAGTTCCGATGTAACCAGATACTGCCCTGAGAGAAAATAGGCCTGAGCATTGTTTATGGTGGGGGCAATTCTCTCGCCAGGTCAGTGACCTTCCAGGGTATGAGAGTAATTTAAGGTGGTCACGAGTAGACTGGTCGTATCAACGGGGAGACGCATCTGCTCTCCCTCTGGGGGACCTTTGGAGGGAAATCCCGAAGACTAGCGGGATGGGAATGCATATGCAACAAGGGAAAATTAGATATTCATGTCCTATTTGGGCATTCCGTAGAAGAAGGGAATGTCTGAGAGGGGGCTCAAGTTTTTGGGGAGACTTCTTTTGACATCAGCATGTGACGAGAATAAAATCTTTTTCGAACCATCGCCAATCCAGCCTTGCTCGGCTGCCTCTCCGGAAGGCAGCAAGGACCCACACTTCAAAGACAAAATATACGACATATTGAAAGAAAAATAATACTCAAATATTGAAATAAGTATAGAATTGAATGAATAAACAACAAAGAAATAAATACCTCCTGGAAAATATCATTATTTTCAACATTTGTCAAAGCACAACATTTCGATCAGATTGAGTTCTTTCTTGCACATTCTTAAGCAATCATAATTTTTTTACTTTTACTTTTGAAGTTACTTCAGTGCATTTCACACCTGTGCCTTCAGTGAAGTCCTTCTTTGTCCTACTTGAATAAATCCCCATCAAAATACCATCATTTATGACACCACGGCTGGACAAATAATATCCAGAAACACACTTACGCACCACTGAGTGAGTGTTGGACGATATAGCTTCTCTTGAAAGGTCCGACTTGAAAATGTCTTTGCAAGTGTATCTGCAATTAAATCCACACTTTTCCCTCCTTCGGCCATTGTGGTTCAAAAAAAGCAAGAATATATTTTAGATTTTCGAACGGCCGCCAATTACGACTTTTGGGTGTGTCGATTCGGCATCGTGCTGCCCCCTCACGAGTGAGTATCCAATCACAAAACGCGTTCCTCACCCTCAGCATAAGGCCAGCGAAAAGGCTCACTGTAACCAACTCGTGATCTGATTGGCTGTCGCAACCGTCAAACAAGGCCGTGAAATTGAAAACCGACAACAATCAGCCAATAAAAACAAAGGGATGTTGTAGGCTAAAAGTGACAGCAAAGGGAAGACAACACAAATTAACGTTCACAATTGTGCCAAGTCGACTGGAGTCAATTTTTGGAGACAAGACATCTGAAGATCTTGGATTGATAAAAAGAATTTACCAAATCACCAGCAAGGATGTCAATAAGAACAACAAAGTGTTGCAGAGTGAAGGTAGTAAGAGTATAGTGAACAAATACTTTTCTGTCTTCAAAGGACAAGGTACGCTACCTTACACTTACAAAATACAGCTCAAGGAAGATGCTAAACCTGTAGTACATGCCCCGAGAAGAGTTCCAGCCCCTCTCAAAGAGAGATTAAAAAAGGAACTGAACAGAATGACACCAATAGGAGTCATAGAGAAAGTGGAAGAACCCACCGACTGGGTAAATTCCATCACGTGTGTTAAAAAGAGGAACTCCCCAGAGTTACGTGTTTGCCTCGACCCCAAAGATCTGAATGAGAACATTAAAAACGAACATTATCAGATTCCCAAGCGTGAAGAAATCCTGAGTGACATGGCAGGTGCTAAGTACGTTAGCAAATTAGATGCATCGCATGGATTTTGGCAGCTGAAGCTGGACACCGAAAGCAGCAGGTACACCACCTTCAACACACCATTTGGGCGTTTCTGTTTTCTGAGACTGCCATTTGGCATAAAATCTGCGCCTGAGATCTTTCACAGAGCTATGAAGTCAATCATGGAAGGTCTGGAAGGAACCCGTGTGTTCATTGATGATGTGGTTGTTTGGGGAAACACGGAACAAGAACACAATGAGAGATTTGAGGAACTGCTACAAAGAGTTCAAATGAATGGACTTAAACTAAAACGAGAGAAATCTCTAATCTCGTTGCACACTTGAGTACAATGTCAATAAAGGGATTTCTGTTTTCTGAAATGTCTGTTTGGAGTTACAGAATTGACACAGCAGATGGAGTAGTGCCAGACAGAACCAAAGTGCAAGCAATGCTGGACATGCCAGCTCCAACTGAGAAAAAAGGACTTCTGCGAGCAATGGGGATGATAAACTTCCGGGGCAAGTCCATTCCAAACCTCTCTTCAAGAACAAAGTCCCTAAGTTTGCTGCTGCATCACGACGTAGTCTTTGAGTGGACAACAAAACATGACGAAGAATGGCAAGATCTAAAGAGAACTGTGACAGCTGAGCCAGTCCTTGCCTACTTTGATCCATCAAAACCAACCAAAATTTCCACGGAAGCGTCGAAAGATGGGCTAGGTGCCGTACTGCTGCAAAAGGCGAGAGACACATGGCAACCTGTAGCCGATGCATCCAGGTCAATGTTAGAGACTGAAAAATGCTATGCACAGATCGAAAAGGAGTCACTGGGTTTAGTGTTTAGATGTGGCAAATTTCACACGTATGTTTATGGACTGCCCACGTTCATAGCAGAGACTGATCATAAGCCACTGATTTCAATTAGGAAGAAAAATCGCAATGACATGACGCCCAGAATTCAACGCATGATGATGACATTGCAGCGCTATGATTTTGAGCTAATATACACGCCTGAAAAATACATTGTGCTTGCTGATGCGTTATCCCGAGCGCCGCACCCTAACAGTGACATCAAGGACTGTGTTATGGCGGAGGAGGCTGAGGCTCACATCAACATGGTCACAGCCGCACTTCCTGCTACTGACGCTATGCTGTCAGTCTTGAACAAAGTGTCACAATGTATGAACAATGGATGGTCAAAAGGGAACTGCCCTCAGTTTTACCCTATGTGAGCGGAGTTGTGCATGGCGGACGGCCTCCTGCTGAGGACAGACAGGATTGTAGTTCCACAAGCTATGCACAAGGACATGCTTCAGCGTCTTCACAAAGGACACCTGGGAGTGGAGAAATGTAAGAGAAGAGCACGAGAAGCCATCTACTGGCCGGGCATTAACAAAGACATAGAAGAAATGATTTAAAAATGCCAAGTTTGCCAAAAACATCAACACAAACAAGTCAAAGAGCCAATGCTGGTAGCTGACCTTCCCACAACTCCCTGGCAGAAGGTAGGCACTGATTTGTTTCATATAAGAGAACATTATCAGATTCCCAAGCGTGAAAAAATCCTGAGTGACATGACAGGTGCTAAGTACTTCAAATTAGATGCATCGCATGGATTTTGGTATTCATAAATGTGTTTGGTTTGCTTTTGTGAATAAAGATTTTACAAAAAACGTATGAGTAAATATTTATCATCTCATCAATATTTGCACAACAGAGTACTGAGTTTCGAGATCCTCACAATAATAATTCTCAAAATTATATTTCTTATCAATTTAGCTTAGTTAAGGGATATTTTATTGACAATCTAACATCACGATACAAAGACGGAAAAAAAATTGGTGGTGGGGGGGAGCGAATCTTTTTCTTCTTGGTAGGGGCCGGCGTGAAATAATTGAGAAGCACTGCTAGTATATGCAGACATTATATTCAAACAATCTTGCAGCCCGAGTGAACCGCAGCATCGGTCAGAGAATCGTAAACGTCCCACTGCTGGAGCAGCAAAGGCTTCTCGGGGCATAGGCGGAAGTGACGCGAGAGATGACTCACCAATGTGGCGTGAATTTAGTTATTTTGTTAATTTTTTTAATCAACCGAAATAAAATATTATATAAAAATATATATATTAAAATAGAACAGCCAGGTGTAAAAACAAACACAGAAGCAAAGAAATATATTTGAAAAATACGCGCTTAAAGCATGACGTCATTAGCAAGCGCGCAGCTTCCGCAAGACATCGACCACATCCACCGATCCGTCCACACCGGAACAAAAACAGTCCACCGCTAAATTCTTCTGGTTTAGTGTGGAACTGACTGTAATATTCTCACAGGATGTCCGTTGATATTCTAAAGGACTACGACATAATTCATTAAGTCTTTGTGTCCCGATAACCTCATCTTCGCTCGTTGATCCTTTTCGGCGTAGTTAGCTTAGCTTGTTAGCTAGCTAGCCGCTAACGAAAAGAGGCACATGACTCATCGCCAAGCAGAGATCAAGTGCGGATTTTTTGGAATTATCATTTGAAAATGTGTGAAAAATCTACACCCCAGTACAAAGAGGAACTTAGTGGAATAAAAGAAGAGAACGAGCAACATTTTCAACTGCTGGGCGAAGTTTGCAACCAGCCTCGTGTTGTGCTACACGAAGCAGGTTTGTCCACGTCTTACTCTCATTTGCTTTGTCAAGAACGACTTTCTATCGTTAGAAATGTGCATCACAACATTAAGTTGTTTGGGGACATGCGTTCACGGTTATTGCCATTTTATTTTTAAATGTTGCCTTTTACTTGTCGGTTTGCTGAACATTTGTTTATGCCAAATGAAATCAGTGCAGAAAATAAATGCCAAAGAATAACCAATATTGGGGGGTGAACTCCATGTTTTTCCCAGTATAAAATTTGAACTCATTTATCATTTTACATTTTCTGGTTTTTATATCTTGTTCAAGCAATTCCTTACGGAATGAATTCTGCCCGACTCTAAAAAATGTGCACACTGCGGCGAAAACATAAATGGCGGTTGATCAATTTTAGTGGATAAAACACAAAATATTAAGTTTTTAAAAAAAATCAAGTCCGTATTGGTCTTATTTATTTATTAACTTTGTACTGGCTTGGTCGGGTATGAGTCAATGAACCTCCGGTGGCTCTGCACTGTTTTGTGCACATGTGCGTCATTTCACCCCATCCAAACATTTAAAATACATTGAATGCATCCATCCAGGGTTGCACGGATCTCATCAGTGAACAAGCGCATGCTGCAAGAAATGCATCTGCATCTTTGGCTTACTATGGGCTTAAAAAGGGAGAACGTCACAACCCCCTTTTCTACCAACAAGTCCAGGAACATTTAGTTCCTGGTAATAAAGTTCCTGTGGCCCAGGTGGTTTGCATCTCCCCCGCAACTCATAGTTCCTGGTAATTTATGCAAATGACAATGTTGTGTTACTTTGTTACTCATTACTGACACCCTATGGCTGTTAAGCATCATTGCGGTTACGAAATAATTCAGTGAACTCATAATATTTTGGTGTATCTTAGTCGAATTTTAATACATATTGGATAACTTTAAAATATACCGTCATTATTCAAATATGTCAACATGAAAGTCAGAGTGAAAGTGTTGTTGCTTAATGCTTATGTGTAGGGATTTTGTCTCTTCAAACATAATCTTTTTTTAAATTTGATTTAGAAACAGAAATTGTATTTAAAAAAAGTAAAAAGGGGAATGTCGGAATATACTAGCAGGATAAATGTCATTTTGGGTAAAAAAACAAACACGTAAATCATGCAATAAATAGCCACTCTGATTCCAGGGCCCCTTTAATTCTTTTCGGGATCCAGATTATAATGGAAGCAATAAGTACCCACGATGAAACTATCTCTAAATGCAAAATGAAAAACTTGTAAACATATTTCACTTGAAGGATTCCTATTCTATCAATGACATTATGTTGCGATGGCCCCCAGTGGCCCCCATTGATATGTTCGGATCCCACAACAGGTGTTCCATCAGACGCACACGATAGCCTGTGTGTGCTAACTTCAGCTCGCTTCCAGAAACGTCTGTGACTGTCAGAAATGAAATCGGGCATCAGCCGCAACGTGCTTCCTTTTTAAATGCTCGTTTATCACTGTTGTGCGGCTAACGGGAGGCTTACATCGTAGGACGTAATTTTGGGAAATGTCCCCATGGTCCGGTCCAAATCGGGGTCGCACGCATTGCTCCGTGTGCGGCGGGCACAAGTCAAGGTAGCATGGTAGAAACAATATAAGACAAAGTCGCCGCATGAGCTTTGACTTGACCAAACCAAATGTGTGTTTGTCTTTTTGTGTCCTGCAGACGCCAGTGAAAACGATCTCCGTTCTGTGAAAGAGGGGCCAGACTTGACTCAGATCAAAAAGGAGGAGGAGGAGGAGGAGATCAACAAGTCACCAGTGAACGTTGTCCCTATAAAGACTGAAGATGAAAACAAGGATGAGAGTGAGGACAACAGAGGGGCGGAGCCTACAAGCAGCAGTTCAAGTCATCACGTGACAAAAGAAGGTGATGAAGACCACTGGGGGCCATCACAAGCACAAAATGAGGACACATTATCAGACACTCATGACGATGATGATGATGATGATGGGCAAGCTAAAAGTGAAAGGGCATGTCACACTGACTCATTCACTTCAAAGCTGTCTTTAAAAGGGCACAGAAAAACACACAGTGGTGAAAAACCTTTTTCTTGTTCAGTTTGTGGGAAATGCTTCTCTCGAAGGTTTGATTTAACAATCCACACAAGAATGCACAGTGGAGAAAAACCTTTTTCCTGCTCGGTTTGTGGCAAAAGGTTCTCTGTAAAGTCACATTTAACAAGGCACACAAGAACGCACAGTAGAGAAAAACATTTTTCCTGCTCGGTTTGTGGCAAAAGCTTCCTGCATAAGTCAAAGTTTACAATCCACACAAGAACACACACTGGAGAAAAACCTTTTTCCTGCTCAGTTTGTGGAAAATGCTTCTCTCAAAAGGGAAATTTAACAGAACACACAAGAACACACAGTGGTGAAAAACCTTTTTCCTGCTCAGTTTGTGGCAAAAGCTTTTCTCTAAAGTTCCGATTAACAGAGCATGCAAGAACACACACTGAAGAACCTCTTTCTTGCTCATTTTGTGGTAAAATCTTCTCCCATAAGTCACATTTAACAGAACACACAAGAACACACAGTGGTGAAAATCCTTTTTCCTGCTCAGTTTGCGGAAAAAGTTTCTCTCAAAAGGCAAGTTTAACAAGACACACAAGAACTCACAGTGGAGAAAAACCTTTTTCCTGCTCAGTTTGTGGAAAATGCTTCTCTGAAAAGTCAACGTTAACAAGACACACAAGAACACACAGTGGAGAAAAACCTTTTTCCTGCTCAGTATGTGGAAAATGCTTCTCTGAAAAGTCACATTTACGATACCACACAAGAACACACAGTGGAGATAAGCCATTCAGTTGCAGCGTTTGTGCTAAAAAATTCACCACTAAACAGCAGGCTGAGAGACACGATTGTGATGGAGAGAATATAGGGCTGGGCAATATGACCTAAAATCAATATCGCAATAAAATGAGCAATTTTACCTCAATAACGATGAATCACAATAAATTTCAGTCCGCGGACCAAAATCAAAATAAATGCAGGAAATACATAATAACTGTTTTCTTTATTGACCAAGTGGTACACATTACTTTCAATGGAAAATAAAAGTACAAAAATCATGTGTAGAAGCCTTCCAAATATCTTACTTTGCATGACTTGAACAATGTCACAAAGAACAGGAGAAAAAGGGTACTTCTCGCAAAATCTTCTCTGCAAATAGATTGTGCCAAGATGCTGTAATGCCATGTGCAAAGGCGCTAGTCGCCTGTCAACAAAATGCTAAATAAAATGAAAAAAAATGTCAATGGAATGCCAATGCCAAATAAACAAGTGAACTTCATCAGGAAAATGCGCCGTCTCGAGTACTCCGTGCGCGGTCGCCACTTGTCGTCAATGTCATGCACAGTCGGGGTCAAACAGGGGTCCATGTCGCGTCTCGACCACAAGTCGGATGTGGATGCAAAACGCTTGACATGTCTCCGCTCCCGTCCCGATGTTGTCCATATCGGGAAGTACGGTTTGCAACAAATATTTTCGTACCTCTTGTCGACTACTTTTATGAGGCGTTTAAATCTTGTGCGCACTGTCGCTCGAGGAGCTACATCTTTAGCAATGTGCTAGGCCAGTGTTTTTCAACCTTTTTTGAGCCAAGGCACATTTTTTTCATTGAAAAAATCCCGCGGCACACTACCAGCTGAAAATGTGAAAAAAAGTGTTTTTTTAACATTGAAAAATGACCTATTAAAAGTCTTGAATATTAATCAAATAAACAAAGAATAAAGTATCGTAAAATCTTTCACATTTATACTCAGTGTGAAACCTGTGCCTGTTTGGATGAACACAGAGCTGATATATTGGCAGGAATCAAAGTATTAATTCCTCTGCCACGAGTGAGACTTTTTTTGATTTAGCCACAAGTTCAGCGACGTGGTAGCTAGCTTTAAGGGCTCTCTCGCTTACCTTTGCGGTTTTTCTCATGAAAGTTGCTTGTTTCTCCGTGTGTTCACTCAGGCCAACAAAATACGCCACATTTTTGTTTTGAAGTAAAGGGCGTTTCGTTTGGAGATGGCGTTTAAGCGTGCTTGGGACCAGAGCGCCGTTGGAGAGCTTTTCACCACATACCAAGCACAACGGAGTCCGTGTCGTTGCATCTCCGGTAAAAGTAAATCCAGATGAAAGATAGCTTTCGCTGTATTGCCTCACGGCAGAAACTTTGCAGGACATCTTTGCTTTTTTTTTTTTTTACCTCCACTCATACTAGGGCTTTCATCTAGGTCTGGGTTTTGTCCAGGGTACCAGTTCAGAGTCAGCATTTTTTTCTCTTCAAAAACATATCCATTACTTTCACCGTCGTTCTGTTATCCACTTTTTTCATTCTGCTATCCACTTCTCGCTTGTCTCCAAGCACAAGGCAATTCACTACCTGCTGCTGCTGCCGCCGCCTACTGGTTTGGAAGAGTACTACATTTTACTACTCTGCAGACGCTAGACCGCACAGGTACACAAAATGAATAATTTCCCACGGCACACCTGACAATATCTCACGGCACACTGGTGTGCCGCGGCACAGTGGTTGAAAAACACTGTGCTAGGCTATCGCGTCCACCTCTTAGACGTTCTCTCGTATGGTGTTTTTTTTTTTAAACACCGAATTAACCGACATGGGCAAAATGATTTTATTAAATTTCGATCACTGTAAATTTTCGGTTTATTGCCCAGCCCTACGAGAATAGCAGCGATCCTTGAAGCTTAAAAAAAGACAAAAAAAAAAACTCAAGGAACCGACTCCTCGTGGTAAGATGTAAATGTGATTTAGAAAATATGATATATTGAATTTTCAAAGCTCTTTTATTGACACAAGGCCAATGTGATCAGTGCATTGTGTCTGAGTGATGATGATTTTTTTTGTGTTTACATCAAACATTTAAATGAAATTAATTGCCTTTGCCTGGAACAACATTTGTTAACGTTATGCTTTTCAGTTGTCTTTTAAATCGTACCTAATGGAAAAGGTGTGAGAAGAAACTGTGCTTATGAAATCGGTTCCTTCCACAATCATCAATAAAATCACTTGTTCCACTTGCTCAACTGGCCTCCATTACGCTGTGTGAAGAGGTGAAAAACTGAACTAGAAGTTGAACTCTAAAAAGAACCAGACAGAGAAACGCAAATAGTCTCAGTTTCTCTCAATGGCTTTAGTATGTCAGGAGTTGGCAATCTGATGGCGACTGGAGTCAGCGTTTATTTGTCACCACGGACGAGATGATCCGCATCACGCTGTTCGTTGCTGCTGCTGTCTGAATTGGACCCTGGAGGTCACCTGCCAGCATCCCTGAATTTCACCGGCGGATATTCAGCTATCCCACGTCTGACCCCAGATTGCTATGGAATTTTCAGCAGTAAGGGAAGATCAATGAGATAGTCTGGAAAATAAATGTTCTTTTGAGTCAGTCTGCAGAGTGATCTCAGTGGGAGAAGTGCGTGGGAAGATACTGACGCACACAGGAAGATGAAGATTTATTTGACAGGAACTGTGTAATCTTAAAACAAAAAGATACTTTTTCTGCATTGAGCCTACTTATCAGTCAAGGTCGTGTTGTTTTGGCTTCACAAAGAATCCTCGAGTACAAGAAGCGAAAGACACTTCCTTCAAAAGCAGGTGGCCACAATAAATAACAAAAACCTTACTTGCAAAATAATTGTCCATAATATTAAGATTGAACAAAATAGTGACACAAATATTGAAAAAGTAAATACAGTCACGATTAAACATTGAATACTAAATTATTACTAAAACAGTTAAATGAATCTTGAAATAAATAATGAATCACTGTAGTTTAATGAATACTGAAACGAATAATGAAATATTTAAGTTAGTTAAGTTATAAGCACTGAAACCATTTTTTAAAACTCTAACATTTAGAGAATAAAACAGTGATGTATTTTAATTTAAAATTCGCAACCACGTCGCTGGCGAAAAACCCTGTAAAAAGGCAAATATGTTGACATAAAGTTTCACTTTATCATGTCAACTGTTAATAATAGAGAAATACATTTGGAATACTGTCCAACCAACAACATGGTGTCAGATGTGAAAACAAAACCAGCAACAAAAGTCAAATTCAATACATCTCTCAAGTTCATATTTGGGAACTAAAATTTTTGTTCATGTGCATACGTTTAAATCTTACGTTTTTTCTATGTTTAGAAGATAACAATGATTTGCATCGCAAATGGCGACATCTGTCGGTGAGTTGGTGACAGTGCTCCACACAACCAGCAGCCAATCATATCACAGCGGGGTGTGTCCTGTTCTTCCGCTTTCGTGACGAACAGGAAATCCTTTCAGTGGGACTTTGAAAAACGACGCCATCTTTCATTCATCTCGTCGAACAAAGAGAAGCACACGAGTTATCGCCAAGCAAAGACCAAGTGCGGATTTTTGGGAATTATCATTTGAAAATGTGTGCAAGAACGACACCCAAGTACAAAGAGGAACTTGGTGAAATAAAAGAAGAGAACGAGCAACATCTTCAACTGCTGGGCGAAGTTTGCAACCAGCCTCGTGTTGTGCTACACAAAGCAGGTTTGTACACGTTTTACTCTCATTTGCTTTGTATAGAACGACTTTCTATCGTTAGAAATATGCATCACAACATTAAGTTGTTTGGGGAAATCGTTCAAGGTTATTGCCGTTTTATTTTTAAATGTTGCCTTTTACTTGCCAGTTTGCTGAACATTTGTTTATGCCAAATGAAATCAGTGCAGAAAATAAATGCCAAAGAAAAAACAATAGTGGGGGGTAAAATCCGTGTTTTTTTTCCAGTTTAAAATTTGAACTGATTATTTAACATTTTACATATTCCAGTTTTTATATGTTGCTAAAGAAATTAAGTTTGTCATGTCAGGTTTCAAAACTATGCTGACAGATGTAGTGTATGTTTATATCCACTGTTGGAGTTGAGCCACCGAGAAAATGAGAAACATTTAGTAAATGAATCTTCAAAGCCAAACTTACTCCAATGCGTGTTCGTTTTTTGTACTCAAGAAGAAAAGGGCCAAATAAAGACTCAACAACAGCTGATTAGGGTTGCGATATTTTAGTTTCTTCGATTTCTGGAGTTCAAGAAATAGTATCTGGGCGGCTTTTTCTTATTCTGACGAGAAACTATAATCAGACGAGCACAATCAAAAAATGTCGCGCTGATCTCAGCCCAGCCTCACATTTTATAGGAGGTTTTCTATGTCAAGGGTCATGTAGGTTGAATCGGTCGTCCTTGCTCCCTCCCACTTCCGCGTTCCACGTCCAAGACTGACCTTCTCAGGCAGGCGGCAGTCTCTCCGTCTCTCCTGCTCACATTCCCCTGTAATCTCGTCAGTGTACAGATTGTGTGGTGTATGTTTTCCCAGATCAGATTATGTTTTTGGGTGTTCTTGATCACGTCCCTGTGACGTCCTCCCCGGCCCAACTTGATATGTTTGTATCTTCTATGGCCTATGTGGAGAATGTGTTTAGTCGTATTTGTCCATGAAGTGCTATCTGGTTTGTCATCAGTTTGACCTGAGCAGACGGAATCTGTTTGTTCTGAATGAGAGTGTGGGTCGTGAAAATACCATGTGTGCAAGTTTGAGGTCTTACATTTAAACTTAGTCATATAAATTTAGCATATGAATGCATCAGTAAACACCATGACTACAATCCCAGTCAATCTTATCGATGCACTGTACTTCTACTTTCATTTGATAAATGCTTTTTGTTCAATCAATGTTTAACATGTTCAGTAAATATGAACCTGCTAAATTAAATAATTGACCTTCTGTCCCGTAAGTGTTTAAAATAATGCCAGCAATCGTAATACAAACCTTCAATATTCATGTCCGATGTGGCCATTCCCTATAAGAAGGGAAGGCCGGAGAGAGGGGACACCTTTCCCTTTTTTCTTTTTGGGGAGACTTCTTTTGACATCAGCATGTGACGAGAATAAAATCTCTTTCTAACCAAAATGGCTGTGTCGGAGAATTTTTTTCCATCACCAATTCTGCCATGCTCGGCGACCTGTCCGGAGGGAAGCTGAGCCAGACCCACACATCAACAACAAAATATACCACATTTTTGGCATTTTGCTCCATTGAGGGTCTCAGGGTGCTGGGGCGCAGGCGTTCAACAGCCGGCCGGCTGAACTTTTGGTGAGATGCTTTTACTCACAATGGGTGTTGTGCGCCTGTGTCCAAGCGGTCGGGGCTTTTGGGGTCGTGAAAGAAAGCTTGTGCGTGTGGGTCTGCTGGCTGGTTGGTCATGGAAAATGTCCCTGTGTTAGTTTCAATTATCGTTTAAACAAGAGGCCTCTATAATAATTAAGACATAAAAGATGTCAAAGTAACCGCACTATGAAAGAACATTAGAAAAAGTATAAAAAAAATAAATAAATAAATGAAAAAAAAATGATGATAGGAACTAAGTAAATTGGGACTAGTGTGGGAGAAATGTGCAGAAGATAAAGAAAAGAAAGGTCTAGTGGTTAAAGAGATGAGAAATAAGAAGTGTAAAACTATTGCTATAGACAACATAGTCGTGAATAAGCTCAGTTTGAGCACAGACCCTGGCCAGGGTGTAAATTTTAGCAGGAAAACTATGAGCTGAAAATAGAAATAATGAAGAGAAGCGCGCTTCCACGAATCGTATTGGGCACTTTGTGGCATGGAACACAGTAAGGATCGAGGCGTACCGTTGTGTGGAGGGCCTGGGGCTGAGCCGACGGTTTCGCTGGTACGTAGCAAGAGTAATGCATTAAGTCTGGGCCGGTTCGACTCCGCTGTTCAGATATGTACCCTGTGATTACTCGTGTTCTGGTCAAGGCCTCACAAAATCAAAAACCTGGCTACCATCTACTGTGGGACCAAGAAGTCAGGCAGCCCCCACGCAGGAGAAAAGGGGTGATAGTTATAAACCAGTGCCAGTCCCTCCTTTGTAGAAAGAATTGCCCCTTCTAAAACCCAAATGTTATTGCATTAATATTCCGTTTTATCAGTTCAACTAACGCGTGTGCGTCCTAGTATACATTGAAATTTGCAGCATAAAAAATGTTTAAAAATTTGGATAATAACTAAAGCAAAATTAAAACGAGAAAGATAATTGGCTACATAATAATTGGGATGAAATTAATCTTCATTGCAAGAAGCGGTGAATTAAATACAGAAATATAAGATCATAAAAGAATGAATGCATGTTCCGTGGAATGTGATTTTTCAACACGGAAAAGCCCTGAGTGATGAAATCGTTCACACTGATAAGAGATACAATTTTGTTGAAACAGGACATGCAAGGTTAAAGGTTATGTAAAACGAAAAAAAAAAACATCTAATGTTCCATACTTCAGTTTGGCGACGGATGTACGACGGTAATTCTATTCATGGATTGACATTTTGAAATGGAAATGACAGGAATATGAATTATCATGTTATGGGGGACTTTTGATATACAGTAAATTGATTTAAATTAAATTACAATTTTTTAGTCTGCACATAATCCACTTCAAAGAATACTGACTCATTGGTTGAGGAAAACGGGGTTATATTAGTTCAGTGGTTCTCAATTATTTCCTGTCACGCCCCCCCTACCAAGAAGAAAATAAATTTGCGCCCCCCCACTACCTGGAGGCACAATCAGGTCCTACGGCAACTGGCGATCATACTGGAGAAAAGGAGAACGACCAACAATGCCCTCCCTCCCCACGCGCCTGGACTCCCAAGCACAATCGCCTTTGTGAAAGCAGGACAACTTGCAGGGAGACCATCTGTAAGAGTGGAAACAACCCTCCTGGACACAGCCCGAGACTGGAAAATGAAAGTTGACCTGGATCAGAAAATCATCTTTCCACCGGAGATCATTACAACTAATCTCAGGCCAGACCTGATCTTGTGGTCAACCTCACAGAAACTCCTGTACATCGTGGAACTAACAGTCCCATGGGAGTCTGCAGTGGATGAAGCCTATAATCGCAAAAGCCTGAAATACATGGACATCGCAGCAGAGGCAGAGCAGCGTGGCTGGCGTACACAGGTGCTCCCTGTGGAGGTCGGGTGTAGAGGATTTGTAGCCACATCAACAACAAGGCTCCTGAGAAGCATGGGGATCCGAGGCCAGGCCCAACGACAAGCTGTGAAATTGCTGTCGGAGGCTGCGGAGAGAGGCAGCAATTGGCTCTGGATGAAGAGGAAGGACCCCACTTGGGCTGTTCGATGCCAAATGTGAGGAAAAGTGGAGGAGGAACACCCTCATAAGACTTCAAAGACCTAGTAAAGTACTCTTCTCCCTTCCCAATTTTGACAATAGGCAGGAGGAGCAGAGGCAGAGGGGGGCACACCTGAGGCGCACAGATGTCGCTGTTGAACCCATCCTGAGGTGTTGTGGGTTTATCAACGAAACACCGATGAAGGAGGGGACCCACCTGATGACCCCAGTGAAGCCTCTGGTCCTCATGCAGGTCAAATTGAGTTGCTTCTTTTTCCCCCACTCTAAAACACCAGAAGTGCTGATTTTTTTGGGGGGATTATAACAACAAGTCCTATAGCTAAACGAATAGTTGACGTGTTCATGGGGATTGAATATGAATCATAAACAGAAGACAAAACCAATTGGCATTGGCATTTGTAAAATATGATGAGGGATTAAGTTTGTGAGCTCTTATGGGAGACGGCGCAAGACGCGAATGGATTGAAGCTTCCGCCAGTGACCCGTCCAATAGTGTCACCACCACACAGCTGTGCCGAGTGGCCGTCCTCGAGGGCGTGCGCCTCCCAGTTACTGACATCATGCGAAACAGTCCGTCAATGAGAAACTGCTCATCAGTATGAGTAGAACCCCCGTTTTTGCATCGATGAAAGAAAATATTGGATTGGATGGAGAAAAAGAATTGTTACACCTGCGGGTTCAGAGGGCCAAGAGTGCTAATTCACTGGGAAAGGAAAAAAGAATATGGGAAAAATAAATAAAATAAAACAGGGGGAAGCAGTTAATGCAGCAGCCGACGCATGCAGCTCCCATTGCGTCTGCTCTTTCCGTTTCCCCTGCCACCGCAGGCTTGTTGTCCGCACCGGCCGGTCAACAAGGTCACGTAACAGAAGTAGGGGTGGTTATAGACATGGGTTGTGAGTGGGACGTTCTTTTGCTGTGGGGTCACTGGGTGATGAGCGGTCCAAACCGAGCCACTTCCTGAAATGTGCCATCCTGTGGTCCAGCGCCACGCCAGTCACAAAGAGCTCCACTAGCACTGGGGCGCCATCGCTACCCCCTCCTCCGACAACGCTTCTATGGCTTCCAAACGCACACTTGACGCCTCAACCCGATTGGGACCACATTCCACGATAGGGGTGCCCGCGGAGCCTCAGCATTCAAGGACCGGCAAGTCTTGGCATTCCGGTGACGATTGATGGACAACAGTTTTTGATGGTGGAACAAGATATTCCACGCTTTGCAAGCTTCTTCAGCATATCCCAATGAGCAACAATACTGTCATGCTTGTGGGACTCTTGAGATTGGCCAAGTCACTGCCGTGGACTGAATTTGACTGTGCACATCCGGCGGGAAAGCATATGTTGTCCTCCGTTCCAGTAGACTGGGCTGCTCTGAGACCAGGGTCTCCATCCTCCCGCGGGTGGTACGTCCTGTTCCTGCTCTGGTCTCTGAATTGTCTCTGTTCGCTGAGCCACAAATCACATTCACTATTGGTGCGCATCATCATACTAAAGATTTAGGCCCATTGGTGAAGACGGTTGGCAGAGTTAATTTCAGATGTAGAATACTCCATGTGACTTGCAGGGTGTGGTGTTTCAGCACCCATTGCGAATTCCTCTGT
The DNA here is from genome assembly GCF_059441095.1 of Idiotropiscis lumnitzeri. NCBI lineage: Eukaryota > Metazoa > Chordata > Actinopteri > Syngnathiformes > Syngnathidae > Idiotropiscis > Idiotropiscis lumnitzeri. Next base: position 26,495,582 of record NC_142392.1, on the reverse strand, counting down.
TATGGAACATTTTCAGAATTTCGACACTATGGTGGACCCGGGGTCTGACTGATGTTGTGCTCTGCTCCACAGCTTCTCCAATTTGTTTTTGCTTTATCTGCGAAAGTTTTTATTTTATTGTGAAAGAAATTAAGTTTGTCATGTCATCATGTTTCAAAACTATGCTTACGGGTTAATAGAAGGTCACAAAAACATGGACCTCTTGCACAGGAAAACGTGAGTTCAGTGGTAACAGAGTTGTGTCTATGCTGGCAGTTTAGCAGGAAGCCACAAAAACAGATGCACGTCTTGAACCGTGTTTGACAGAAAACCGTTTAGCTCGCATTGAACAGAAGTGTGATAAAGTCAAAGTGTTCATGTTTTTCCATTCTTTATGAGTTGACATCTACAAATTGCTTTGCTGCGCTTCAATAAAACGCCGCACAGGAGCGGGAACGCTTTTCTCTTTGGCGGACTGCTCCTCGCGAGTGACAAAGACAATCTTGGCTGGGTGATTCATTTGTGCACACTTGTCTCGTTTTTGACAAAAACTGTGCACACTGCGGCAAAAAGATCAATGGCGGTTGATGAATTTTAGTGGATAAAGCACAAAGGATTATTTTTTTTTTTGAATAAATCAAGTACGTATTGGTCTTATTTATGAAATTTTTACTGGCTCGGTCAATGAACCTCCGGTGGCTCTGCACTGTTTTGTGCTCGTGTGCATAGTTTCACCTCATCCAAACATTTAAAATACATTTAATGCATCCACCCAGGGTTGCACGGATCTCGATCAGTGGACAAGCGCATGCTGCAAGGAATGCATCTGCATCTTTGGCTTACTATGGGCTTAAAAAGGGAGTACGCCACAACCCCCTTTTCTACCAACAAGCCCAGGAACATTTAGTTCTATCTCTAAATGCAAAAATAAATTGTCATGATCCGTGTCGGTCATGGCAGGGCTTTGTTGTCATTTTTCACGTCCCATGCCTTGTCCTTGTTTTTGTTTACCCCGGTAGGCTGAGTAGGGGCGTTTCCCCTCAGCTCTCCGTTCCCACCAGCCACGCACCTGTTCCCCGTTAGCCCCGCACACCTGACTCCCATCTGCTCCCCTAATCAAAGGACTACTTAACCACCCCGTGCCGACAGCTCAGCGTCGGCGCATTGCCCCATTTGCGGACAGCACTGCCATTGCTTTGCCCTTTCCTCATGCCACCGTTACTCTTTGCTGTCATTCCTGATCATAGCTCGTAGTCACTTGTTATTGTCCCCGTTTCACAGTCTAGTTCAGTTCTGTCCTGTTGCGCCCTTGTTCGTCCTCATTGTTTTGTTATTTTGTCCCTAGTACCTTGTTGCCTTTTGGTTTCGTTTTGTTGAATAAATTCCCTTTAGGTTACCCTAATCCCGGCTTCCTCGCATTTTGGGTCCACCCCCTCCTCGCCGACCGGCGAACCTAACAGAAATACTTGTAAACATATTTCACTTGAAGGATTCCTATTTTATCAATGACATTATGTTGCGATGGCCCCCAGTGGCCCCCAATTATATGTTAGGGTCCCACAACAGGCGTTCCATCAGACGCACACAATAGCCTGTGTGTGCTAACTTCAGCTCGCTTCCAGAAACGTCTGTGACTCTGTCAGGAATTAAATCTGGCATCAGCCGCAACGTGCTTCCTTTTTAAATGCTCGTTTATCACAGTTGTGCTGCGAAAGGGAGGTTTACATCGTAGGACGTAATTTTGTGAAATGCCCCCATGGTCCGGTCCAAATCGGGGTCGCACGCATTGCTCCGTGTGCGGCGAGCACAAGTCAAGGTAGCATGGTAGAAACAATATAAGTCGAAGTCGCCGCCTGAGGTTTGACTTGACCAAACCAAATTTGTCTTTTTGTGTCCTGCAGACGTCAGACAAAATGATCTCTGTTCTGTGAAAGGGGAGCCAGATTTGACTCACATCAAAAAGGAGGAGGAGGAGGAGGCGGAGATCAACAAGTCACCAGTGAACGTTGTCCCTATAAAGACTGAAGATGAAAACAAGGATGTGAGTGAGGACAACAGAGGGGCGGAGCCTACAAGCAGCAGCTCAAGACATCACGTGACAACAGAAGGTGATGAAGACCACCGGGTGCCATCACAAGCACATAATGAGGACACATTATCAGACGCTCATGACAATGATGATGATGATGATGGGCAAGCCAAAGGTGAAAGGGCATGTCACTCTGACTCATTCACTTCAAAACTGTCTTTAAAAGGGCACAGAAAAACACACAGTGGTGAAAAACCTTTTTCCTGCTCGGTTTGTGGCAAAAGCTTCTCTCGAAAGTCTCATTTTGTAAGGCACACAAGAACGCACAGTGGAGAAAAACATTTTTCCTGCTCAGTTTGCGGAAAAGGTTTCTCTCAAAAGGCAAGGTTAATAGCACACAAAAGAATGCACAGTGTAGAAAAACCTTTTTCCTGCTCAGTTTGTGGGAGACGCTTCTCTGTAAAGTCAAATTTAAATTGTCACACAAGAACACACACTGGAGAAAAACCTTTTTCCTGCTCAGTTTGTGGCAAGAGTTTCTCTCAAAAGTCGCATTTAATAATTCACACAAGAAAACACAGTGGAGATAAACCTTTTTCCTGCTCAGTTTGTGGCAAAAGCTTTGCTTATAAGCCAAATTTAACTTGTCACACAAGAACACACACTGGAGAAAAACCATTTTCCTGCTCAGTTTGTGGCAAAAGCTTTTCTCAAAAATCAAATTTAACAAGTCACACAAGAACACACAGTGGTGAAAAATCTTTTTCCTGCTCAGTTTGTGGAAAATGCTTCTTTCATAAGGCAAATTTAACAAGCCACACAAGAACACACAGTGGAGAAAACCCTTTTTCCTGCTCAGTTTGTGGAAAATGTTTCTTTCATAAGGCAAATTTAACAAGCCACACAAGAACTCACAGTGGAGAAAAACCCTTTTCCTGCTCAGTTTGTGGCAAAAGCTTTTCTTATAAGTCAAATTTAAAAAGGCACACAAGAACACACACTGGAGAAAACCCTTTTTCCTGCTCAGTTTGTGGGAAAAGCTTCTCTCAAAAGTCTCATTTGATATATCACACAAGAACACACACTGGAGAAAAACAATTTTCCTGCTTGGTTTGTGGTAAAAGCTTTTCTCTAAAATCAAATTTAACAAGTCACACAAGAAAGCACAGTGGCGAAAAACCTTTTTCCTGCTCAGTTTGTGGCAAAAGCTTCTCTCAAAAGTCAAGTTTAACAGAACACACAAGAACACACAGTGGAGGAAAACCATTTTCTTGCTCGGTTTGTGGCAAAAGCTTCCTGCATAAGTCAACGTTTACAATCCACACAAGAACACACACTGGAGAAAAACCTTTTTCCTGCTCAGTTTGTGGAAAATGCTTCTCTCAAAAGGCACATTTAACACAACATACAAGAACACACAGTGGTGAAAAACCATTTTCCTGCTCAGTTTGTGGCAAAAGCTTCTCTGTAAAGTCAAGTTTAACAGATCACACAAGAACACACACTGGAGAAAAACATTTTTCCTGCTCAGTTTGTGCCAAGAGTTTCTCTCAAAAGCAAGATTTAACTAAACATAGAAGAATACACAGTGGAGAAAAACCCTTTTCCTGCTCCGTTTGTGGAAAATGCTTCTCTCAAAAGGCACATTTAACACAACATACAAGAACACACAGTGGTGAAAAACCATTTTCCTGCTCAGTTTGTGGCAAAAGCTTCTCTGTAAAGTCAAGTTTAACAGATCACACAAGAACACACACTGGAGAAAAACATTTTTCCTGCTCAGTTTGTGCCAAGAGTTTCTCTCAAAAGTCGTATTTACGACGCCACACAAGAACACACAGTGAAGACAAGACATTCAGTTGCAGCGTTTGTGCTAAAAAATTCTCCACTAAACAGCATGCGGAGAGTCACAATTGTGCTGGTGAGAAAAGCAGCGATCCTTGAAGCTTAAAAAAAAGAAAACAAAAAACTGAAGTAACTGACTCTTTGTGGTAAGATGTAAATGTGATTTTGAATAAAATACGATATATTGAATTTTGCAAAGCTTTTTTATTGACATTAAGCGTGTGATCCGTGCCAGAAGAACCATTGTGTCTGAGTATTTGTATTTGTTTTTATTTTTGAAAGTATACAGGGACAGTGCATATTAATCAAACAGTTTCCTGTAAATATGCCAAATTATAGCCAATGGCTAATTTGCATCCGTTGTCCCTGAGTGATGATGATCTTTTTTTTGTTTTCAATATCAAACATTATTAATGAAATTAATTGCCTTTGCCTGGAACATTTGTTAACATTATGCTTTTCAGTTGTCTTTTTAAACGTACTTAATGGAAAAGGTGTGAGAAGAAACTGTGCTTATGAAATCGTTGCCTTCCACAGTCATCAATAAAATCACGTGTTCCACTTGCTCAACTGGCCTTCATTACGCTTTGTGAAAAGGTGAAAAACGTAACTAGAAGTTGAACTATAAAAAGAACAAGAAAGAGAAACGCAAATAGTCTCAGTTTCTCTCAAAGGTTTTGGAATGTCAGGAGTTGGCAACTTGATGGCGACTGGAGTCAGCGCTGGTTTTCTCGCTGTGTTAGGCTGGCTCGTATATGTATGGTCCATTGAACATAACTCAAACTCTTCAAATATCCCCTCACATACATTTAATATTTCGCTTTCTGAATAAATTTCTGACTGGCTAAATACACTTTCTAGGTTGAGCTCCATCAAGCGTTTGGCATTTGTTGCTAAGCAGAATCTCACTTCGGAAAAATATACCAAATATTTTTTTTCATGCTTTATTATATTTTTTATAGATTGGATTATTTATATAGTGAAATAGGGAAATATTAAAATGTAAAATTGGAAATCACATACAGACTTAATTCAATTAATAACAAATATAGAAACATTTTATAAATATTGAACTAATTGAGAAGAGTCCTGATCTTGAAATAAATATTGAATTATAAAAAAATACTAAAAAATTAATTCAATAACCCGACCCCGGATGAGCGGCAGAAAATGGCTGGATGGATGGAATAATTTAAATTGCATATATATTCAAATGAACAAATATGTTAAGAAATATTCAAGTGTGAAATAAAAAGGTTTAAATTAATATTTATATAATTTCACATATTAAAATAATTGAATAAATATTGTAGTATTACATAAGCAAGCTTAAATATACATTGAAATAAATGAAAAAATAAGTTGTGTATTTTTAAATGGCCAAATATAGATATAGGAAGTAATTCTCTTTATGAAACTATGAAGGGACTGGAGCTCACAGAAGTGACCAGTCTTGGTTCTGAAGTTCCGATGTAACCAGATACTGCCCTGAGAGAAAATAGGCCTGAGCATTGTTTATGGTGGGGGCAATTCTCTCGCCAGGTCAGTGACCTTCCAGGGTATGGAAGTAATTTAAGGTGGTCACGAGAAGACTGGTCGTATCAACGGGGAGACGCATCTGCTCTCCCTCTGGGGGACTTTTGGAGGGAAATCCCGAAGACTAGCGGGATGGGAATGCATATGTAACAAAGGAAAATTAGATATTCATGTCCTATTTGGGCATTCCGTATAAGAAGGGAATGTCTGAGAGGGGGCTCGCACGTTTTTGGGGAGACTTCTTTTGACATCAGCATGTGACGAGAATTAAATCTTTCTTCTTTCTTTTGTTCTTTTTCATCACCAATCCAGCCTTGCTCGGCTGCCTCTCCGGAAGGCAGCAAGGACCCACACTTCAAAGACAAAATATACTACATATTGAAAGAAAAATAATACTCAAATATTGAAATAAGTATAGAATTGAATGAATAAACAACAAAGAAATAAATACCTCCTGGAAAATATCATTATTTATCAACATTTGTCAACATTTTTCTTTCTTGCACATTCTTAAACACATTATTTTTTTACTTTTACTTTTAAAGTTACTTCAGTGCATTTCACACCTGTGCCTTCAAAGAAGCCCTACTTTGTCCTACGTGAATGAATCCCCATCAAAATACCATCATTTATGACACCACGGCTGTACAAATAATATCCAGAAACACACTTACGCACCACTGAGTGAGTGTTGGACGATATAGCTTCTCTTGAAAGGTCCGACTTGAAAATGTCTTTGCAAGTGTATCTGCAATTAAATCCACACTTTTCCCTCCTTCGGCCATTGTGGTTTAAAAAAAGAAAGAATATATTTCAGATTTTTGAACGGTCGCCAGTTACGACTTTTGGGTGTGTTGATTCGGCATGGCGCCGCACTGCCCCGCAGTATTGGAACTCACTGGAGTTGCATCTTCATTTGAAGTTTGAAAAACACAACAAAAACCTCCGATATTTCGGCCGAAAATTGACAGCCGGAAGTTTTCTTACCTTCTGCGCATGTTTACAAGTGGCGACGAGTTCGTTCAAATCCGAACATTTCGGATTCTGACATGACTAAAGTAGCTCGAATATTTTTAAGTAGACAATTCAGTTGCGAGTAAGGAAGGGTTGTCACACATGTCAAACAGGAGGGATGGTGTGGTAAGACAGATAAACCAATTTTATACAACATATGGGTTTAATTTTTTCTCAAAAGATTTTTTGAAGAGCCTGTATGATCTGTGCTCGACACAATTGTCAGGGAAACATAAGCCCAAAACGAGGACAGTTTCCCCAAGCAACATACACCTTGTGCATTGTAAAAAGTCATCTCAACCCTACCCTATTAGGGGTCTCTCGGTTGACATGATTTTCGCGTGGATAAAAAATTGAGATTTTGTGTTGTGCAGCCTTGGTTGCAGTGAAAGCTTTGTATACACCAACATATACACCAATAAATAATAATAATGGACATTCAACTAAAAATCTTAGGTTACCTGATAAGATGGACTTTACATCATGCGCTAGGAGCAACAGCATTGCTGACTCAGCAACAATGATTTGTTTGCCGACTAACAAGGTGACAACTGCTATTATACCATGGTCTGAAGTTAAATTGAGTGAAGCATCCGTTTTCAAAGTAGGACAACATGCGTATAGTGCGCAAAGTTATGGACGCCGGTACACATGGTACTTAACTGTGAGAACTAGAAGATGGGATGGACTGGTAGCAGAAACGGGACAAGACTGGTCTGACTGGACGACTGAAAAATGTGCAAAAACTTTGCGGAAGAAACTTTCATTAACACACGTAGCGATAGGAATTCAGTTAACTATTAACTCGACAAATTGGGGATGCGACAATAATCCGTGTGAAGAATTAGATTTAAGCCCATATTCTCAAGGGGTAGATCCTTATCATACTATTGTAATTTGTGTATCTACCATTTTAAAGAATCCAATTGAGGCTACCCCTATAAAAAATATAGAGACCAAAACTTCGATGAAAAAACGATCTAAAATGGTGCTAAAATTTAAAGGAAAACTCTCTGTAGATGATCACTTTTTGGCTGTTACAGGAGTTACCCAATTAGGAAATAATTGGCTACTATTAATGGAATCAGCTGCTAAGACTGCAAATTCTAGCTGTGTTTCATGTATGGGCCCGAGACCATTGCTACGAGTAATTCCAGCAGCTCTTCCATCAACATGCCTTTTAGAAGTAATGACAAAATTGACGCCTAATGCGGATTGCATTGCTTGGAATGATGTCTACCCGGCTACGAAAGCAACGAAAGATAAGCCTATCTTTTCGACCGATGTGGCAGTGGCTAACTTTACTTGTGTTAATCTTACAGGAACACAAAATAGAGTGGGAGGCTTATCATCAGCGTGGTGCACAACAACTCTGCTCCAATCAGGTACACTACTGCCACGCAGCGATGTGTGGTGGTGGTGTGGGGGTACTAAATTATTTGATTCATTAAAGGACGCAGTTGGAACTTGTGCATTGGTGTCACTTCTCTTACCAGTGTCTATTTTTCCATCCACAGCAAGGGATATTCAAAGGGCAGTTGAAGCCCACGAATAACCCTATTATTACGCCAGGAAAAGACGAAGTGCTTCCTGGAGGGATGGTGATATGACCTATTTGGATGCAATTGGCCAACCAAGGGGCGTACCAGATGAGTATAAGTTGGTAAATCAAATCGCAGCGGGGTTCGAGTCCATTCTCCTTTGGATTACACCGAATAAGAATGTGGATCGAATAAACTACATACACTATAACGTGCAAAGATTGGGGAACTTCACTGAAGAAGGATTTATAGCTATTAAAGAACAATTGGCAGCAACATCACTCATGGCATTTCAAAACCGCATCGCGGTGGACATGCTGTTGGCAGAGAGAGGAGGGGTTTGCGCCATGTTTGGGGACGAGTGTTGTACTTTCATTCCTAACAACACTTCTCCGGAAGGGTCCCTCACAAGAGCCATTACAGGCTTGCGCGCCCTGAACCGAAAGCTGAAGGAACACTCAGGTGTGAGTACCTCTGCATGGGATGAGTGGTGGAACAAAACGTTTGGTAAATATAAAAATTTGGTATTTTCGGTAATGATTTCTATAACAATGTTCACCTCAATCCTTGTACTGTGTGGATGTTGTTGTATTCCCTGCATTCGCGTTTTGATTGTCCGACTTATCTCAACAGCTCTCGCTCCAACAAATTCCAAACTACGGGAAATATATCCTTTGATTGATTACAGAAGTGCTGGTGATGGAGGAGACACTGATGACCAAGTTGATGACGACGACTGAATTTACCTGGGAGATACTATTCGTTAATCCAAAACGCTCAAATAAAAAAAAAAAATAAATAAAAATAAAAAAAAAAAAAAATTAATAAATAAATAAAGAATGATAAAGGGGTCTACATTTGCTATCAAGCTAATGATTTGATGGAATTAAATCCTTGGAAGTTCCATTGAAGATAATTTTTTGGGGCAAATGTAGAATAAACAGGAGGGAATGTTAGAATAATATTAAGAGGTTATTATACATTTGCCGTGATGCAGCTTATTTTAATATGTAGTGCATATAACATGTTGCAGTTTAATATAGTGAACTATGCTGAGTGTTTGCAGTGTGACGGGGTGATACAGGGAGTTGTCTGCAATTGGCGGGGCGGTGGCACTTCTTCAGAAGTAAACAACATCCAGAAGAGCCCTGATAAGTTGGCATCGAAGTCTGAAGCAAGCAACTGGGTCCTGATAAAGGATGTTGACGTCAAAGTCAGCTGCGACCCACGATGACACACCAATGATAAACCGGACCAAACCAGCTTTTGAGAAGACGAACTGTACCACCCTTGAGTGTAATCTGATTCCCCGATGTTATAAAAGGGAATGTGTGAAAAGCATCGAGGAACAGAAGGAAGATAGAGTTGTCAAATAAACTTTGTTTAACCTTTCTGTCTCCACTTGAGCTGGGTGTCTCTCCTTTTAGCTTACGAACACTATATGTCAAATTGGCGAAGGATTTCTATTCTATTAATGACATAATGTTGCGATGGCCCCCGGTGGTCTGCATCAAGATGTTCGGGTCCCACAACAGGTGTTCCATCAGACGCACACAATAGCCTGTGTGTGCGAACTTCAGCTCGCTTCCAGAAACGTCTGTGACTATGTCAGGAATGAAATCGGGCATCAGCCGCAACGTGCTTCCTTTTTAAATGCTCGTTTATCACTGTTGTGCGGCTAACGGGAGGCTTACATCGTAGGACGTAATTTTGTGAAATGCCCCCATGGTCCGGTCCAAATCGGGGTCGCACGCATTGCTCCATGTGCAGCAGGCACAAGTCAAGGTAGCACGGTAAAAACAATATAAGTCGAAGTCGCCCCCTGAGATTTGACTTGACCAAACCAAATGTGTGTTTGTCTTTTTGTGTCATGCAGACGTCTTTGAAAACAATCTCCGTTTTGTGAAAGAGGAGCCAGATTGGACTCACATCAAAAAGGAGGAGGAGGAGGAGATCAACAAGTCACCACTGAACGTTGTCCATATAAAGACTGACGATGAAAACAAGGATGAGAGTGAGGACAACAGAGGGGCGGAGCCTACAAGCAGCAGTTCAAGTCGTCACGTGGCAACAGAAGGTGATGAAGACCACTGGGGGCCATCACAAGCACATCATGAGGACACATTATCAGACGCTCATGACGACGATGATGATAATGGGCAAGCTAAAAGTAAAAGGGCATGTCACACTGACTCATTCACTTCAAAGCTGTCTTTAAAAGGGCACAGAAAAACACACAGTGGTGAAAAACCTTTTTCTTGTTCAGTTTGTGGGAAATGCTCCTCTCGAAAGTTTGATTTAACAATCCACACAAGAATGCACAGTGGAGAAAAACCTTTTTCCTGCTCGGTTTGTGGCAAGAGTTTCTCTCAAAAGTCGCATTTAACAAACCACACAAGAACACACACTGGAGAAAAACCTTTTTCCTGCTCGGTTTGTGGCAAGAGTTTCTCTCAAAAGTCGCATTTAACAAACCACACAAGAACACACACTGGAGAAAAACCTTTTTCCTGCTCAGTTTGTGGCAAAAGCTTTTCTCTAAAGTTCCGATTAACAGAGCATGCAAGAACACACACTGAAGAACCTCTTTCTTGCTCATTTTGTGGTAAAATCTTCTCCCATAAGTCACATTTAACAAGACACACAAGAACTCACAGTGGAGAAAAACCTTTTTCCTGCTCAGTTTGTGGAAAATGCTTCTCTGTCAAGTCAACGTTAACAAGCCACATAAAAACACACACTGGAGATAAGCCATTCAGTTGCAGCGTTTGTGCTAAAAAATTTGCTACTAAACGAAATGCTGAGAGACACAATTGTGATGGAGAGAATATAGGGCTGGGCAATATGACCTAAAATCAATATCGCAATAAAATGAGCAATTTTACCTCAATAACGATGAATCACAATAAATTTCAGTCCGCGGACCAAAATCAAAATAAATGCAGGAAATACATAACTGTTTTCTTTATTGACCAAGTGGTACACATTACTTTCAATGGAAAATAAAAGTACAAAAATCATGTGTAGAAGCCTTCCAAATATCTTACTTTGCATGACTTGAACAATGTCACAAAGAACAGGAGAAAAAGGGTACTTCTCGCAAAATCTTCTCTGCAAATAGATTGTGCCAAGATGCTGTAATGCCATGTGCAAAGGCGCTAGTCGCCTGTAAACAAAATGCTAAATGAAATGAAAAAAAATGTCAATGGAATGCCAATGCCAAATAAACAAGTGTACTTCATCAGGAACATGCGCCGTCTCGAGTACGCTGGTGCGCGGTCGCCACTTGTCGTCAATGTCATGCACAGTCGGGGTCAAACAGGGGTCCATGTCGCGTCTCGACCACAAGTCGGATGTGGATGCAAAACGCTTGACATGTCTCCGCTCCCGTCCCGATGTTGTCCATATCGGGAAGTACAGTTTGCAACAAATATTTTCGGACCTCTTGTCGACTACTTTTATGAGGCGTTTAAATCTTGTGCGCTCCACTGTAGCTCGAGGAGCTACATCTTTAGCAATGTGCTAGGCCAGTGTTTTTCAACCTTTTTTGAGCCAAGGCACATTTTTTTCATTGAAAAAATCCCGCGGCACACTACCAGCTGAAAATGTGAAAAAAAGTGTTTTTTTAACATTGAAAAATTACCTATTAAAAGTCTTGAATATGAATCAAATAAACAAAGAATAAAGTATCGTAAAATCTTTCACATTTATACTCAGTGTGAAACCTGTGCCTGTTTGGATGAACACAGAGCTGATTAATTGGCAGGAATCAAAGTATTAATTCCTCTGCCACGAGTGAGACTTTTTTTGATTTAGCCACAAGTTCAGCGACGTGGTAGCTAGCTTTAAGGGCTCTCTCGCTTACCTTTGCGGTTTTTCTCATGAAAGTTGATTGTTTCTCCGTGTGTTCACTCAGGCCAACAAAATACGCCACATTTTTGTTTTGAAGTCAAGGGCGTTTCGTTTGGAGATGGCGTTTAAGCGTGCTTGGGACCAGAGCGCCGTTGGAGAGCTTTTCACCACATACCAAGCACAACGGAGTCGGTGTCGTTGCATTTCCGGTAAAAGTGAATCCAAATGAAAGATAGCTTTTGCTGTATTGCCTCACGGCAGAAACTTTGCAGGACATCTTTGCTTTTTTTTTTTTTTTACCTCCACTCATACTAGGGCTTTCATCTAGGTCTGGGTTTTGTCCAGGGTACCAGTTCAGAGTCAGCATTTTTTTCTCTTCAAAAACATATCCATTACTTTCACCGTCGTTCTGTTATCCACTTTTTTCATTCTGCTATCCACTTCTCGCTTGTCTCCAAGCACAAGGCAATTCACTACCTGCTGCTGCTGCCGCCGCCTACTGGTTTGGAAGAGTACTACATTTTACTACTCAACTCTGCAGGCGCTAGACCGCACAGGTACACAAATTGAATAATTTCCCACGGCACACCTGACAATATCTCACGGCACACTGGTGTGCCGCGGCACAGTGGTTGAAAAACACCGTACTAGGCTATCGCGTCCACCTCTTAGACGTTCTCTCGTATGGTGTCGCCTACGTTATGGGCTGTTGTCACTGGTCCAACCTTGCTTCTCACTTTGAACTTTTAGCACAAGCTCCAAGTCAACAGCATGGTTGTGTTGTGGGTGGTGAAAAAGAAAAGGTTGGACGCGCTGTTTCAGGTGCTTACGACGCACTTTGTAGTTCATGTTCTTTTGCTCAAACATCGTCTTTATGGAACCCAAAACATTTCCAAACGACAGATGTCGAATTTCTTTTCGGGACAAGCGAGTCAGGAACAATTTCAACGAACATTACGTCGTCTTCAGCCGTGTCAGCTGCTTCTGGATTTGAATCGCCAGCTACGACCGCGTCTTCAGTTTTCTTTCTCGTTCAGCTGGGTGGAGTCACGTGACTACAGCCGCTCAAGCCGTCTTTCAGGGGCATGAACATAGCTGCAGACTAAAAGAACTTCTTTTTTTTTAAACACCGAATTAACCGACACGGGCAAAATGATTTTATTAAATTTCGATCACGGTAAATTTTCGGTTTATTGCCCAGCCCTACGAGAATAGCAGCGATCCTTGAAGCTTAAAAAAGACAAAAAAAAAACCTGAAGGAACTGACTCTTCGTGGTAAGATGTAAATGTGATTTAGAATAAAATGTGATATATTGAATTTTCAAAACTCTTTTATTGACACAAGGCCAATGTGATGAGTGCATTGTGTCTGAGTGATGATGATTTTTTTTGTGTTTACATCAAACATTTAAATGAAATTAATTGCCTTTGACTGGAACAACATTTGTTAACGTTATGCTTTTCAGTTGTCTTTTAAATCGTACCTAATGGAAAAGGTGTGAGAAGAAACGGTGCTTATGAAATCGGTAACTTCCACAATCATCAATAAAATCACTTGTTCCACTTGTTCAACTGGCCTTCATTACGCCGTGAAAAGGTGAAAAACTGAACTAGAAGTTGAACTCTAAAAAGAAGAGGAAAGAGAAACGCAAATCGTCTAAGTTTCTCTCAAAGGTTTTGGAATGTCAGGAGTTGGCAATCTGATGGCGACTGGAGTCAGCGTTTTTTTGTCACCCCGAAGGAGATGATCCGCATCACGCAGTTTGTTGCTGCTGCTGTCTTAATTGAACCCCGGAGGTCACCCGCCATCGTCCCTGAATTTCACCGGCGGATCTTCAGCTATCCCACGTCTGACCCCAGATTGTTGTGGAATTTTCAGCAGTAAGGGAAGATCAATGAGATAGTCTGGAAAATAAATTGTCTTTTGGGTCAGTCTGCAGAGTAATCTCAGTGGGAGAAGTGCGTGGGAAGATACTGATGCACACAGGAAGATGAAGATTTATTTGACAGGAACTGTGTCATCTTAAAACAAAAATATATTTTTTCTGCATTGAGCCCACTTATCAGTCAAGGTCGTGTTGTTTTGGCTTCACAAAGAATTCTCTCGTACAAGAAGCTAAAGGCACTTTCTTCAAAAGCAAGTGGCCACAATAAATAACAAAAACCTTACTTGCAAAATAATTGTCCATAATATTAAGATTGAACAAAATAGTGACACAAATATTGAAAAAGTAAATTTAGTCACGATTAAACATTGAATACTAAATTATTACTAAAACAGTTCAATGAATCTTGAAATAAATAATGAATCACCGTAGTTTAATGAATACTGAAACGAATAATGACATTTTTAAGTTAGTTAAGTTATAAACACTGAAATCATTTTTTAAGACTCTAACATTTAGAGAATAAAACAGTGATGTATTTTAATTTAAAATTCGCAACCACGTCGCTGGCGAAAAACCCTGTAAAAAGGCAAACATGTTGACATAAAGTTTCACTTCATCATGTCAACTGTTAATAATAGAGAAATACATTTGGAATACTATCCAACCAACAACATGGTGTCAGATGTATAAATAAAACCAGCAACAAAAGTAAAATTCAATACATCTCTCAAGTTCATATTTGGGAACTAAAATGTTTGTTCATGTGCATCTTAGTTTTTTCTCTATGTTTAGAAGAAGATAACAATGATTTGCATCGCAAATGGCGACATCTGTCGGTGAGTTGGTGACAGTGCTCCACACAGCCAGCAGCCAATCATATCACAGCGGGGTGTGTCCTGTTCTTCCGCTTTCGTGACGAACAGGAAATCCTTTCAGTGGGACTTTGAAAAACGATGCCATCTTTCTTTCATCTCGTCGAACAAAGAGAAGCACACGAGTTATCGCCAAGCAGAGACCAAGTGCGGATTTTTTGGAATTATCATTTGAAAATGTGTGCTAGAACGACATCCAAGTGCAAAGAAGAACTTTGTGGAATAAAAGAAGAGAACGAGCAACATCTTCAACTGCTGGGCGAAGTTTGCAAGCAGCTTCGTGTTGTGCTACACAAAGCAGGTTTGTACACGTTTTACTCTCATTTGCTTTGTAAAGAACGACTTTCTATCGTTAAAAATATGCATCCCAACATTAAGTTGTTTGGGGAAACGTGTTCAAGGTTATTGCCGTTATATTTTTAAATGTTGCCTTTTATTTGCCAGTTTGCTGAACATTTGTTTATGCCAAATGAAATCAGTGCAGAAAATAAATGCCAAAGAAAAAACAAAAGTGGGGGGTGAACTCCATGTTTTTTTCCCAGTTTAAAATTTGAACTGTTTATTTAACATTTTACATATTCCGGTTTTTAAATGGTGTGACACAAATTAAGTTTGTCCACTGTTGGAGTTGAGCCACCGAGAAAATGAGAAACATTTAGTAAATTAATCTTCAAAGCCAAATTACTCCAATGCCTGTTCGTTTTTTGTACTCAAGAAGAATAGGGTCAAATAAAGACAACAGCTGATTAGGGTTGCGATATTTTAGTTTCTTCGATTTCTGGAGTTGAGGAAATAGTATCTGGGCGGCTTTTTCTTAATCTGACGAGAAACTGTACTCAGACGCGTACAATCGAAAAATGGCGCGCTGATCTCAGCCCAGTCTGACATTTTCTAGGAGGTTTTCTTTGTCAAGGGACATGTAGGTTGAATCGGTCGTCCTTGCTCCCTCCCCCGGTCCACGTTCCACGTCCAAGGCTGACCTTCTCAGGCAGGCGGCAGTCTCTCCATCTCTCCTGCTCACATTCCCCTGTAATCTCGTCAGTGTACAGATTGTGTGGTGTATGTTTTCCCAGATCAAATTATGTTTTTTGGTGTTCTTGATCGCGTCCCTGTGACGTCCTCCCCTGCCCAACTTGATATGTTTCTATCTTCTATGGCCTATGTGGAGAATGTGTTTTATTGTATTTGTCCATGAAGTGCTATCTGGGGTGTCATCAGTTTGACCTGAGCAGACTGAATCTGTTTGTTCTGAATGAGAGTGTGGGTCATGAAAATACTGTGTGCAAATTTGAGGTCTTAAATTTAAACTAAGTCATATAAATTTAGCATATGAATGCATCAGTAAACACCATGACTACAATCCCAGTCAATCTTATCTATGCACTGCACTTCTACTTTCATTTGATAAATGCTTTTTGTTTAATCAATGTTGAACATATTCAATAAATATGAAGCTGCTCAATTAAATAATTGACCTTCTGTCCCGTAAGTGTTTAAAATAATGCCAGCAATCATAATACAATCCTTCAATATTCATGTCAGGTGTGGCCAATCCCGATAAGAAGGGAAGGCCGGAGAGAGGGGACACCTTTCCCTTTTTGCTTTTTGGGAAGACTTCTTTTGACATCAGCACGTGACAAAAATAACCAAAATGGCTGTGTCAGAGAATTTTTTTCCATCACCAATTCTGCCATGCTCGGCGACCTGTCTGGAGGGAAGCTGAGCCAGACCCACACATCAACAACAAAATATACCACATTTTTGGCGTCACAAACAGGATTCTTGCTCCATTGAGGGTCTCAAGGGTGCTGGGGCGCAGGCGTTCAACAGCCGGCCGGCTGAACTTTAGGTGAGATGCTTTTACTCACAATGGGTGTTGTGCGCCTGTGTCCAAGCGGTCGGGGCTTTTGGGGTCGTTAAAGAAAGCTTGTGCGTGTGGGTCTGCTGGCTGATTGGTCATGGAAAATGTCCCTGTGTTAGTTTCAATTATTGTTTAAACAAGAGGCCTCTATAATGATTAAGACATTAAAAGATGTCAAAGTAACCACACTATGAAAGAACATCAGAAAAAGTATAAATAAATAAATGAAAAAAAAATTATGATAGGAACCAAGTAAATGGGGACTAGCGCGGGAGAAATGTGCAGAAGATAAAGAAAAGAAAGGTCTAGTGGTTAAAGAAATGAGAAATAAGAAGTGTAAAACTATAGCTATAGACAACATAGTCGTGAATAAGTTCAGTTTGAGCACAGACCCTGGCCACGGTGTAAATTTTAGCAGGAAAATTATGAGCTGATAATAGAAATAATGAAGAGAAGCACACTTCCACGTATCGTATTGGGCACTTTGTGGCATGGAACACAGTAAGGATCGAGGCGTACCGTTGTGTGGAGGGCCTGGGGCGAGCCGACAGTTTCGCTCGTACGTAGCAAGAGATACGCTGTTCAGATACGTACCCTATGATTACTCGTGTTCTGGTCGGATAATTCTGTCAGGGTCTTGCCAGCGAAACGCTGGGAAGAAGGTGGCAGGACTCTCCAAACGCGGACACAGGAAAATCAGTTTAACAAAGAGTGTTTATTGATTCACAATAGTGGAAGTCCAATCATCAATTAAGGCAAATATATCTATCTTAGCATTACATCTGTCGATAAATCAGGAGAAAACACAAAGCTCTGGCGGAGAAAAGCTCACACCAGGAAGGAGATAAACGACGGAACCGGCAAGGAAAAGGAAAAACGATCAACATAAATAGCTTGCCAAAAGGGCAAGAGGGAAAACCAATTGGAGAAAACGAGGAACAAAAAGAGACCGAGCAATAGCTGGCCAAACGTGGAACACAAAGAGATCGCAAGAGCAAAAATGCATGAACATGAGAACAATCGATACCAGGGTCATGAACGTGAGCAGTGCAGGAAAATTATCCGACGCCGGGCAGTCAGTGTAGGTGGCTTAAATAGTGTGTGTAATTAGTCAGTGGATGGATGTCAGGTGCGGCGCCGGTGGGCTGGTCTCCCGCTCGTGATGACGCGGGCGGAGTCGGTCGTCGGAGGAGACGCCCCTGCTCAGCTGAGAAACATAAACAAAAGTGCACATGACAGGGAGGTGACGAAAACAACAACAAAACAGGCGTGACCGGCACGGGTCATGACAACCGGGGGAAGCAGTTAATCCAGCAGCCGACGCATGCAGCTCCCATTGCGTCTGCTCTTTCCGTTTCCGCTGCTCCTGGGCCAGGTTCTGGTGGCGCAGTGCCACAGCAGGCTTGTTGTCCGCACCTGCCGGTTAACAAGGTCACGTAACAGAAGTAGGGGTGGTTATAGACATGGGTTGTGAGTGGGACGTGCTTTTGCTGTGGGGTCACTGGGTGATGAGCGGTCCAAACCGAGCCACTTCCAGAAATGTACCATCCTGTGGTCCAGCGCCATGCCGGTCACAAAGAGGTCCACTAGCACCAGGGCGCCATCGCTACCCCCTCCTCCGACAACGCTTCGATGGCTTCCAAACGCACACTTGACGCCTCAACCCGATTGGGACCCCATTCCACGATAGGGGTGCCCGCGGAGCCTCAGCATTCAGGGACCGACAGGTCTTGGCATTCCGGTGACGATTGATGGACAACAGTTTTTGATGGTGGAACAAGATATTCTACGCTTTGCAAGTTCCTTCTGCATATCCCAATGAGCAACAACACTGTCACGTTTGTGGGACTCTTGAGATTGGCCGAGTCACTGCCCTGGACCGAACCCGCACCTGTGAAACAAACACTGGAATTCGAGTGGGACTGAATTTCCAGAAGGGACTGAATTGTGAACATCCGGCGGGGAAGCATATGTTGTCCTCCGTTCCAGTCGACTGGGCAGCTCTGAGACCAGGGTCTCCATCCTCCCGCGGGTGGTACATCCTGTTCCTGCTCTGGTCTGCGTAGTGTAGCCGCCTCCACCCCTTCAAACCACCAATTGGTCCTTTGCATTGAACACTCAGTTCTGATGATTTGGTTAGTCAGGATGCATTCACCCAATTTCGAGGGTCAGAAGTGCATCTTGCATTAGGATTATGTATTTGTGATGTCTACCGGTGCTGCCTCGCATGTGTGCCTTGCCCCAGAGCATAGGAAACGGTATGAATTGTCCATGTTCGCTGAGCCACAAATCACATAAACTATCGGTGCGCATCATCATACTAAAGATTTCGGCCCATTGGTGAAGTCGGTTGGCAGAGTTAATTTCAGATGTAGAATACTCCATGTCACTAGCAGGGTGTGGTGTTTCAGCACCCATTACGAATTCCTCTGTTATGGAACATTTTCCGAATTTCTCGACACTATGGTAGACAGTGAATGGGTCACTCTGAAGCGAAAGCTCTGTTTGCGTCTCTGCCAGAGGGGGTTGTGGACCCGGGGTCTGACTGATGTTGTGCTCTGCTCCACAGCTTCTCCAATTTGTTTTTGCTATATCTGAGCCTCCCCCATTTGACAGAGTTAATGCCGGTACAACCTGGCGGACTGCTCCTCGCAAGTGACAAAGACAATCTTGGCTTGTCTCGTTTTTGACAAAAACTCTGACATATCTTGTTCAAGCAATTCCTTATGGAATGAGTCAACCTGACTCTAAAAACTGTGCACACTGCGGCAAAAAGATCAATGGCGGTTGATGAATTTTAGTGGATAAAGCACAAAGGATTAAGTTTTTTTGAATAAATCAAGTACGTATTGGTCTTATTTATGAAATTTTTACTGGCTCTGTCAATGAACCTCCGGTGGCTCTGCACTGTTTTGTGCACATGTGCATAGTTTCACCCCATCCAAACATTTAAAATACATTGAATGCATCCATCCAGGGTTGCACGGATCTCATCAGTGAACAAGCGCATGCTGCAAGGAATGCATCTGCATCTTTGGCTTACTATGGGCTTAAAAAGGGAGAACGTCACAACCCCCTTTTCTACCTACAAGTCCAGGAACATTTCGTTCCTGGTAATAAAGTTCCTCTAGCCCAGGTGGTTTGCATCTCCCCCACAACTCATAGTTCCTGGTAATTTATCCAAATGACAATGATGATGTATCAGTGGGAGGTCTTGTTACTTTGTTACTCATTACTGACACCCTCTGGCTGTTATACATCATTGCGGTTACAAAATAATTCAGTGAACTCATAATATTTTGGTGTATCTTAGTCGAATTTGAATACATATTGGATAACTTTAATATATACAGTCATTATTCAAATATGTCAACACGAAAGTCAGAGTGAAAGTGTTTTTGCTTAATGCTTATGTGTAAGAACTTTTACTCTTCAAACGTAATCTTGTTTTAAAATTTATTTAGAAACAGAAATTTTATAAAAATAAAAAGGGTAATGTCAGAACGTACTAGCAGGATAAATGTCATTTTGGGTAAAAAAACAAACGTTACTCATGCAATAAATAGCGACTCTGATTCCAGGGCCCCTTTAATTCTTTTAGGGATGCAGGTTATCATGAAAGCAAAAAGTACCCACGATGAAACTATCTATAAATGCAAAAAGAAATACTTGAAAACGTATTTCGCTTGAAGGATTCCTATTTTATCAATGACATTAGGTTGCGATGGCCCCCAGTGGCCCCCCATTAATAAGTTAGGGTCCCACAACAGGTGTTCCATCAGACGCACACAATAGCCTGTGTGTGCTGACTTCAGCTCGCTTCCAGAAACGTCTGGGACGATGTCAGGAATGAAATAGGGCATCGGCCGCAACGTGCTTCCGTTTTAAATGCTCGTTTATCACTGTTGTTGTGCTGCTAACGGGAGGTTTACATCGTAGGACGTAATTTATTGAAATGCCCCCATGGTTTGGTCCAAGTCGGGGTCGCACGCATTGTTCCGTGTGCGGCAGGCACCAGTCAAGGTAGTACGGTAGAAACAATATAAGACAAAGTCGACGCACAAGGTTTGACTTGACCAAACCAAATTTGTCTTTTTGTGTCCGACAGACGTCAGTGAAAACGATATCCGTTCTGTGAAAGAGGAGCCAGACTTGACTCACATCAAAAAGGAGGAGGAAGAGGAGGAGATCAACAAGTCACCACTGAACGTTGTCCATATAAAGACTGAAAATGAAAACAAGGATGAGAGTGAGGACAACAGAGGGGCGGAGCCTCCAAGCAGCAGCTCAAGTCATCACGTGACAACAGAAGGTGATGAAGACCACTGGGGGCCATCACAAGCACATAATGAGGACACATTAGACGCTCATGACGATGGTGACACTAATGATGATGATAATGGGCAAGCTAAAGGTGAAAGGGTATGTCACACTGACTCATTCACTTCAAAGCCGTCTTTAAAACCGCACACGAGAACACACAGTGGAGAAAAAACATTTTCTTGCTCGGTTTGTGGCAAAAGCTTCTCTCGAAAGTTTCATTTAACAATCCACACAAGAACACATAGTGGAGAAACATCTTTTTCCTGCTCAGTTTGTGGAAAATGCTTCTCTCGAAAGGCAAATTTAGTAAGGCACACAAGAACGCACAGTGGAGAAAAACCTTTTTCCTGCTCAGTTTGTGGAAAATGCTTCTCTCGAAAGGCAAATTTAACACAACATACAAGAACACACAGTGGAGAAAAACCTTTTTCCTGCTCAGTTTGTGGCAAGAGTTTCTATCGAAAGGCAAATTTAACACAACATACAAGAACACACAGTGGAGAAAAACCTTTTTCCTGCTCAGTTTGTGGCAAGAGTTTCTCTCGAAGGTCTCAATTAATAATTCACTCAAGAACACACAGTGGTGAAAAATCTTTTTCCTGCTCTGTTTGTGGAAAATGCTTCTCTCAAAAGGCAGGTTTAACATATCACACAAGAAAGCACAGTGGAGAAAAACCTTTTTCATGCTCAGTTTGTGGCAAGAGTTACTCTGACAAGTCTAATTTAACAAGCCACACAAGAACACACAGTGGTGAAAAACCTTTTTCTTGCTCTGTTTGTGGAAAATGCTTCTCTCAAAAGGCAGGTTTAACATATCACTCAAGAAAGCACAGTGGAGAAAAACCTTTTTCATGCTCGGTTTGTGGCAAAAGTTTCTCTGACAAGTCTATTTTAACAAGGCACACAAGAACACACAGTGGTGAAAAACCTTTTTCTTGCTCGGTTTGTGGCAAAAGCTTCCTGCATAAGTCGCATTTAACAATCCACAAAAGATCACACACTGGAGAAAAACCTTTTTCCTGCTCAGTTTGTGGAAAATGCTTCTCAAAAAAGACATATTTAACAGAACACACAAGAACACACAGTGGTGAAAAACCTTTTTCCTGCTCAGTTTGTGCCAAGAGTTTCTCTCAAAAGGGGCATTTACGACGCCACACAAGAACACACAGTGGAGAAAAAACTTTTTCCTGCTCAGTTTGTGCCAAGAGGTTCTCTCGAAAGTCGTATTTACAAAGCCACACAAGAACACACAGTGGAGACAAGCCATTCAGTTGCAGCGTTCGTTCTAAAAAAAATTGTCACTAAAAAGGGAGCTGAGAGACACGATTGTGCTGGCGAGAATTGCAGCGATCCTTAAAGATTAAAAAAAGAAAAAAAAAATTAAAGACCCGACTCTTTGTGGTAAGATGTAAATGTGATTTTCAATAAAATATGATGAAATTGAATTTTGCAAAGCTCTTTTATTGAGATCAGTGCCAGAAGAACCACTGTCTGAGTGGTGATGATTTTTTTGTGTGTTTACTTCAAACATGTAAATAAAATTTATTGCTTTTGCCTGGTACAACATTTTTTAACATTATGCTTTTCAGTTGTCTTTTTAATCGCATTTAATGGAAAAGGTGTGAGAAGAAACAGTGCTTATGAAATCGGTGCCTTCCACAATCATCAATAAAATCACTTGTTCCACTTGCTCAACTCGCCTTCATTACGCTGTGAAAAGGTGAAAAACAGAACTCGAAGTTGAACTATAAAAAGAACCAGAAAGAGAAACACGAATAGTCTCGGTTTCTCTTTCTAGGTTGAGCTCTATCAAGTGTTTGGGGTTTGTTGCTAAGCAGAATCTCACTTCAGAAAAACTATAATTTTGTCAAATATACAAAATACTTTTTATATTATATTTTTTATACTTTGGATTGCTTATATAATGCAATCGGGAAATATTGAAATGTAAAATTAGCAACGACATACAGACTTAATGCAATTAATAAGAAATATAGAAACATTTTATAAATATTGAACTCATTGAGAAGAGTCCTATTCTTGAAATAAATATTGAAATATAAAAAATACTTTAAATTAATTCAATAACCCGACCCCGGATGAGCGGCAGAAAATGGCTGGATGGATGGAATAATTTAAATTGCATACATATTCAAATGAACAAATATGTTCAGAAATATTCAAGAGTGAAATAAGGTTTAAATTAATATTGATATAATTTAACATTAAAATAATTGAATAAATATTGTAGTATTATATAAGCAAGCTTAAATATACATTGAAATAAATTTTTAAAAAGTCATGTATTTTTAAATGGCCTTATATAGATATGGGAAGTTCAAAGAAGTGACCAGTCTTGGTTCTGAAGTTCCGATGTAACCAGATACTGCCCTTAGAGAAAATAGGCCTGAGCATTGTTTATGGTGGGGGCAATTCTCTCGCCAGGTCGGTGACCTTCCAGGGTGTGAAAGTAATTTAAGGTGGTCACGAGTAGACTGGTCGTATCAACGGGGAGACGCATCTGCTCTCCCTCTGGGGGACTTTTGGACGGAAATCCCGAAGACTAGCGGGATGGGAATGCATATGCAACAAGGGAAAATTAGATATTCATGTCCTATTTGGGCATTCCCTATAAGAAGGGAATGTCTGAGAGGGGGCGTGCACGTTTTTGGGGAGACTTCTTTTGACATCAGCATGTAACGAGAATAAAATCTTTCTTCTTTCTTTTGTTCTTTTCCATCACCAATCCAGCCTTGCTCGGCTGCCTCTCCGGAAGGCAGCAAGGACCCACACTTCAAAGGCAAAATATACTACATATTGAAAGAAAAATAATACTCAAATATTGAAATAAGTATAGAATTGAATGAATAAACCACAAAGAAATAAATACCTCCTGGAAAATATCCTTATTATCAACATTTCTCAAAGCACAACATTTCGATCAGATTGAGTTCTTTCTTGCACATTCTTCAACAATCGTAATTTTTTTTACTTTTACTTTTTAAGTTAAGTTAAGTTCTACTTGAATAAATCCCCATCAAAATACCATAATTTATGACACCACGGCTGGACAAATAATATCCAGAAACACACTTACGCACCACTGAGTGAGTGTTGGACGATATAGCTTCTCTTGAAAGGTCCGACTTGAAAATGTCCTTGCAAGTGGATCTGAAATTAAATCCATACTTTTCCCTCCTTCGGCCATTGTGGTTTAAAAAAAGCAAGAATATATTTTAGATTTTCGAAGGGCCGCCAATTACGACTTTCGGGTGTGTTGATTCGGCATAGCGCCGCCCCCTCACGAGTGAGTATCCAATCACAAAACGCGTTCATCACCCTCAGCATAAGGCCAGCGAGAAGGCTCACTGTAACCAACTCGTGATCTGATTGGCTATCGCAACCGTCTAACAAATTTGAAAGCTCATTGACTTTGACAGAAGAGATGCTCGCACAATTGCATCTTCAGGCCTCGGAACGCATAATGCCCGCTCCCCGTATTGTGAAACCTGCCCGGCAACACGAGCGAGCAGAATTCTTATTGGATTCAAAACTCTCACCTAAAAATACAACGCTCAGCTATAATATGACATCAATGCGATGATTATGATCATTTTTTTTATTGATTTTGTTCGGCCAACAGAGAAGGCCTTGAAGGCCCACCACTGAGTTACTTAATAGCCTAAATTAAACTTTACTTTCATCAATAGAGTTAAAGTTATGCTTTATTGTAGGATTTATGTAATTAATAGCCTTTGATGGACTTTAGTGTACTTAATGTAAACGGGTAACGCTGAAAAAACAAAACAGACAGCAATTCAAGTTTAAACCCATATACGTGAAATGCGCTTTAGAAATAAAGTATATTTTTGCACACATTACACCGACATTGAGTTCCTCCAGATCGACGCTGACCTCAGTGATGAAGAGAGCCAATCAAAAATCGCAACCCAAAACACAAGCACACAGGAAAAGGTGACAAACAAGAAAGCTGGCAATGTGAAGCGTGTGAAACAGGTGAGAAACCCAACAACATTTTACGTTTGTATTTCCATACGTTGTAACTTATGGACGGGAATAATTCTTCATTTCTACTTCTAACATAGCGCAACTGTTGGTCTGGTGAATGTATAATCTTGCGTTGAGCCGCCACTACAATGAGTTACGATTCTGAACTGCAGTGGGCCTCAACATAGTTTATGTCAGGTCAGGGATTTCGACAGGGGTCCCCGACTTATCAAGGGATGGATATACAGGAATGGGTCCCGGTTTAGACGAGATGGCGCCGAGGAGCAACATAAGGGGAGTCCACATCTGTTCTCGTCCTTGAGGGTTTTGGATGGCCATGTAAGGGCAAGTAGGATGAGAATGCATATGTAACAGGGGAGAACTGCATATTTATATCTTTTGTTTGCTTTCCCTATAAGAGGGGAAAGCTCGAGAGGGGGGGGACACACCCTTTCTTGGGGGAACTTCTGGCATCAGCCAATTTGACACCAATACAATCTTTTTCCAACCACCAGAGTGTCTCAGAAGTTTTTTTATATCACCACTCCAGCCTTGCTTGTCGACCTGTCCGGAGGGAAGCTGGGCCAGACCCGCACATCTACAACAATAATATACCACAAAGGTTAAAAGTCGTTGTCTATTAAACAGTAGATGGCGATAAAACCCGTCTTCACTCATTCAAAACTGTGGAAAATATTGCCACCTGCGGGCGAGAAAACGCAATTTGCAGTCTTTCAATTTGTCCATCTCCAACCACTTCCAGGAATCTCAAATAAATAGAAAAGCCGTTTTTCCATTTTTGCTCGTGTTATATTCTATTTTTGTAGTCGAAACAAAATTTTAAATTCAAACTGTTTTGAGACGTTTCCTTCCGTGTTTCAGAAAACAAACAAGCTGTATTTCAATTTGGGAATTTATTTTTTAAAATGAAAATCAAATAACCAGTTGTTTTTCCTTTATTAATATCTGCTTCCAAATATAACTATTTTTCAACAAACACTTCCTTCACTACCTCATACATCATTTTTATGCCATTATGGGCGTGGTCTGGAATAGTTACTTCAACAGGCACTCGGTGTTACTCCTTTCGAGTTCAATCAAGGCTCAACTTCGTTCTTCGGTTTCAACAGACATTTAATGTTTTCGACAAGTCTTTTTACATGTTAAAACAACACCCCAACAATGCCGTCAGAACTAAGAAAACAGCGATATAAACAGGGGTGCACATAATATTTTTCATGGGTTACTCACATGAGTACCAGGAGATAGTGTGGGGTACTCACATCTTTTTTTTTCTTCCTCAATGTCCTCCTGACGTTATAAAACTTACTACACAAAAGAGATCCCATTTTCTTTGCACAATTTCTTCAGTGTTTCAATGTTTTTTTTGCATCACCTTTCTGTAAATAAAACTGCATCAGCTTTAAATGTGACACAGTAGGGCACACCGTTGTAACAATGGGATTGTTAGTTGGTGGTTGGGTGTTCCCAGGGGGACTGTTTTAGTAGACGCACACCGCGCCAGCAAGGCGGAAGTGGAGTGTATGAGAGCCGTGCAGTTTATGTTACAATAAAGATTCAGTGAGCAAATGAAAGAGCTCTAACCGTCCATTCTGTATAGTCATATGACAGAACAGAAAGAAACATGGTGGCAGCGGTCTAGTCGCTAGTGGGGACGCGGGAGAGGATTGACAACAACCGTGTGTACGTGCTGCCGACGAGCTGAGTGAACGGAACGGCGCGGCAGCAGGTGAACTAAACGGACAGAGGACGTCGCGATGGAAGGACTGAAACCTCCGTCGATGTTGTTGTTGGACTCCGGCGACCTAGCCAAGACATGGAAATGCTGGAAGGAGGAATTTACACTCTACACGGACCTCACCATGCCCGGCGCAGAGGAAGGAGCGAAAGCAAAGCTTTTCTATTACCTCGTCGGCGCGAGTGGGAGGTAGCTTTTGGCCACACTGGCGGGTGACGACTCGTCGGCAAGGAGGTCAGTGAGTGCAATGATAAGGTTGCTGGATGAACATTGCACACCGAAAGTGAATGAGACTGTCGAGAGATACAAGTTTTTTGTGCGTAACCAAGGCACGGATGAAACCATTGACAAATATTTTACGGACCTGAGAGTGCTAGCCAATGGATGCAACTTTGGAGACATAAAAGACTCGCTAATTAGAGATCGCATTGTGTGTGGCACCAATAGCTCAGCCATGAGAGAGAGGCTCCTCAGGGAAGATAGACTGACACTGGAGAAATGCCTACTAATATGTAGAGCTGCTGAACTGTCAAAAGAAAACAGCAGGACACTGGAAGGACACACTGTGGAGGAAATACATACAGTGAAACAAGATGCAAGGAAAAGCAACGGTGATGTAGTCGATTGTAGGTTTTGTGGACGAAAGCATGAGCGAAGTAAGACAAAATGCCCAGCTTTTGGAAGGAAATGTAAAAAGTGTGGGAAAGAAAATCATTTCGCTGTGAAGTGCAAATCGAAAATAGGACAAGGAGGGAAATGTAAACCAGTGAATGCTGTCACGGAAGAGGATGGAGAAACATATGAGGATATAATGACAATTGCTGTGATGAATGGCAAGGGGAACAATGAAATAGTTCACCAAGTGAATGAGCGACTCAACAAGGGACAGCAACTTTTTGCAAGGATGCTGGTAAACGGGACACATGTGAACTTTCAGATAGATTGTGGGGCGACCTGTAACATAATCCCAATAAACCTCCTAAACTCAGACACACAACTGGAGCACACAGAGAAAGTGCTGGTCATGTATAATAAATCCAGGTTGTGTCCGTTGGGGAAATGTAGGGTTAAAGTGAGAAACCCTCGAAACAACAAATTGTACAGGTTGGAGTTTCTCGTGGTGGACCAAGTGGACAAAATCCCCATATTGGGCCGGAAGGCCAGTGAGGCCATGAAACTAATTAAAGTACACTACGAGAACATCCTAACCATTGATGACATTGTGAAAAAAGAATTGGAACAGGTCAAAGAAGAAGGACAACAGGATTGCATAACGTTGGAGAAAATAAAGACTGAGTTTGGCGATGTGTTCACTGGTGATGGCTGTTTGGAGGGCGAGTATAACATTGAAATAAACAGTGAAGTGCCGCCTGTTAAACTGCCGAAACGCAGAGTACCCGTTTCACTGATGTCTCCACTGAAAGAGGAATTAAAAGATCTTGAGAGAAGAGGTATTATCGCAACGGTTGAGTGTAGCACTGACTGGATAAGTAGCATGGTGACAGTGATGAAACGCAATGGAAAACCGAGAATCTGCATAGACCCAAAACCACTCAATCGAGCACTGAAAAGAAGCCACTTCCCTCTTCCGACGATTGAGGATATACTTCTGGAAATGGCAAAGGCGAAAATGTTCACAGTGTGTGATGTGAAGCATGGCTTCTGGCATGTTAAATTGGGGGAGGAGTCAAGCTACCTCACCACGTTTGCCACTCCTTTTGGTCGGTACCGTTGGCTGAGAATGCCGATGGGAATAAGTCCAGCGCCGGAAGTATTCCAAAGAAGACTCATACAAGCGCTAGAAGGAATACCGGGAATATACATCATCGCTGATGATGTGTTGATCACGGGTGAAGGGACATCGCTGGAAGAAGCAAGTAGAGACCACGACAACAAACTCAGGTGCTTCCTAAACAGATGTAGAATGCAAAACATCAAATTGAACTTTGAGAAGATAAAACTACGGCGACAGGCCGTGCCGTATATTGGACATTTGTTGACAGCTGAGGGACTGCAGATAGACCCGGAGAAGGTGCGTGCAATCCAAGAGATGCCGAGGCCGACGGATGTCAAGGCAGTACAGAGACTGGTTGGGATGATAAATTACTTGTCCAAGTTTTAAGACCACTTGTCTGATGATTGTGAAATATTACGCCAACTTACACACAAAGAGAATGTGTGGGAGTGGACTGACACACAGGAGGAAGCGTTTAATAGACTGAAACACAAAATTGCCAGTGCACCCATTTTGAAGTATTACAATCGAGACGAGGAGTTGACACTTCAATGTGATGCATCAGAGACTGGGCTGGGGGCTGCTCTGACACAAGGAGGTAAGCCTGTAGCATATGGGAGCCGGGCCTTGACACAGACAGAAAGGGGCTATGCCCAGATAGAGAAGGAATGCTTGGCTATAGTCTATGGGATGGAGAAGTTTCACCAATACACGTATGGCAGGCAGGTGACGGTACAGAGTGACCACAAACCGTTGGAAAATATTCACAAGAAGCCACTTTTGAGTGCACCAAAGAGACTAAAGAGGATGTTACTCCGATTACAGAAATATAACATGGAAGTGACCTATGTACCAGGCCGTCATATGTTGCTGGCTGACACACTCAGTAGGGCATACTTGCCAGAGGACACTAAAAGGGACATGGAGTCAGAGATAGAAACCGTAAACATGGTAGACTACCTACCTATTTCGCTGGAGAGACTGAGCTCCATTAGGAAGGCTACGTCAGTGGATTGGAGGCTGCAGAGAGTAATTGGCATGATTCTGTCAGGGTGGCCAAAATGCAAAAAGGATATACCCACGGACATTCAACACTATTACTCATTCCAGGAGGAACTTAGCTTCCAAGATGGTATCGTATTCAAAGGAGAGAGAGCTGTGATACCAGATTCACTCAGGACTGACATTACACGCCGTGTACACTCTTCTCATTTGGGAGTGGAAGGTTGTCTAAGGAGAGCAAGGGAGTGCGTGTACTGGCAAGGGATGAATGAGCACATTAAGACCTTTGTCTCCAAGTGTGACATCTGTAGGTCCATGGACCCCAAGCAACAGAAAGAGACACTATGTCCACATGATATGGTGTGTAGACCCTGGGCCAAGTTAGGGATGGACTTGTTTTCCTTTCATGATAGAAACTACCTGATTACAGTGGACTACTACTCCAACTTTTGGGAAGTGGATTACTTGCCCGATACGACAAGCAGCGCTGTGATTAGGAGGTTGAAAGCACATTTTGCAAGGCAGGGCATACCGGACGTGGTAGTGTCAGATAACGGACCACAATTCTCCTCCAAAGAGTTTCGGCTGTTTAGTGAAAAGTGGGAGTTTGAACATAGGACGTCGTCGCCAGGATATGCCCAGAGCAACGGGAAGGCCGATGATGAAAGCGGCGGCTGCGAACCAGGATGCATACTTGGCTATATTGGACCACCGAAATACACCGACCCAAGGCTTGGGTACAAGCCCAGCACAGAGACTTCTGAGTAGGCGGACTCGGACGCTTCTTCCAATCAGGGACGCTCTTTTGGAGCCGGAGTTGATCAAAAATGCAGAAGGCCTGTGGAAGAACAGTCAGAGACAGGAGAGATACTACAACCGCACTGCGAAAGACCTGGACATCCTTGAGAAAGGAGACACCGTGAGAGTTCAGCCGTTTCAGCGACATGGAGTCTGGCGGAAGGCGACGGTGCTGAAACCTGCGAGCCACAGGTCGTATGAAGTGGAGATGGAGTCGGGTGGTGTGTTACGGAGGAATCGACGTCACCTCAGGCGTGAGCTTTGCCCACCGGCCTCGCCTAAAAAAGCTGAGACTGTGGAGAGTACGGCTGAGGTGGGGTCGGAACTGTGCCGTGCTGGTGACCAAGCGGCTGTGACAACCAGGTCTGGCCGTCGGGTCATTAGACCTCGATATCTGGAGGACTTCACGGAGTGATGTTTGTTTTGGAACTTTGCATGAGTCTAGGGTTGCTTGTCAGTTAAGGACAGAGAAAAAAAAAAAAAGAAAAAAGATGTGAGAGTTAATGAGAGTAACGTGTATTCTTTAGTTGTGATTACATTTAAATTCATAGTCTTCGATGCTGTAATATGTTGCTGTCAATTAAAGAAGTTGACTTAAAAGAAAAAAAAGAAAAGATGTAACAATGGGATTGTTAGTTTGTGGTTGGGTGTTCCCAGGGGGACTGTTTTAGTTGACGCACACCGCGCCAGCAGGGCGGAAGTGGAGTGTATGAGAGCCGTGCAATTGATGTTACAATAAAGATTCAGTGAGCAAATGAAAGAGCTCTAACCGTCCATTCTGTATAGTCATATGACAGAACAGAACGAAACAGCTCAACTCCAACAAACTCTCTCTGCGTGGGTTCCACAAAAAGAGCAACTCTTCCAGCTTCTCTCTCCTCTAAGGTACAAAACACAGTTGTCATGACAGGGTTTTTGTTATTGTTTTCGTGTGCATGCGGTTTTTGTTATTGTTTGTGTTGTTATTTTCTCACCTCCCTGCCATGCGCACCTTGTTTATGTTTGATCAGCCGAGTAGGGGCGTTTCCCCTCAGCACCTCGCCCTCACCAAGCCACGCACCTGTTCCCTGTTACCCTCATCACGCACCTGTTTCCCATCTGCTCCCCTGATTACTCGGACTATTTAAGCCTCCCAGACCCACTACTCAGTGTCGGGTCATTGCCGCAACTTACGGACTGCCACGACCACGCTTTGTTCACGTTCATGTTCATGCTCATGCTCATGCTCTTGTTCCCCTCCTCGTTCCCGTTTACCTCGCTCAGTGTTGTTCCTCGCCCTCCTTTTCTATTAGTCACATTTGGTACCTTTGTTGTTTCTGCTCCCGTCCCAGTTGTCTCCCCTTGTGGAACCCCGTTAATAAACTCCCTTGACGTCATCCATTTCCCTGCCTCCTCGCCTTTTGGGTCCACCTTCCTCCTCGCCGAAAGGCGACCCTGACAGAATGACCCGACCAAAAAAGAAGGACCCAGCGAGGAGCTCGCGGCGGCGTCACGGACACCGCCGCACAGACAACCGCCCTCATCAGCCTGCCGACCAGCCCCTTACCTCGCCTTCGTTTTACGGTAACGCCCTCGACTTCTTACCCGTCATTCCTCCCCACCTTATCATAGATCCCGATTATGACGACAATTTTGACCGCCAGGCCGATTCACCTCCTCACGCATTTTTTGATTATGAGTTAGCAGAATGTTTTGAGCACTATGCCCCTCACGTGGGGGTCGACTCGGGTCACGACAACGATTTTGAGCACCATGCCCCCTCACCCACTGACTTCCTACTAATTGCCGACCCCATCGATGATTCCGAGCACTATGCCCCGCACATTTTTGTTGACTCGGATCACGAGGACGACGCCGAGTACATCTACGCCCTGTTAGACGCCCAGCGCAACCCGGGCTCAGTTAGGACCAGTCCCCTTCCTTCCTCCGAGCAATTCCTGACACCCTTTTCGTTCGAGTTCTTCGAGACCACCTCTCACTCTACCTCGCGCGCCTCACGCCCCAAATCACGAAAGCCACGTTCACGTCGCGCACCTCGTCCACCGTCGGTCCCCACGCCTTGTCACGTCCCCCTTGCGTCTCACGGCTCACGATCACCAGCACCAGTAGTCACGGTCCCTTGTGTTCCCCATTCCCCTGATTCCCTATGGCGGCAGGCTGATAGGGATCGGGGCCCCAGGTTCGGCTGTGCCCGGATCGACTGCTGCGCCCGGCCCGCTGTCGCCCCCACGCCAGCAGCAGTGACCAACACAGCCCCCACTGCGCAGACCAAGCCTCCAGAGTCCCGTTCCGGCTCCCCGAATGCGGCCGAGCCCTGTTCCGGCTCCCCGAAAGCGGCCGAGCCCCGTTCCGGCTCCCCGCCAGGGACCGAGCCCCGTTCCGGCTCCCCGAAAGCGGCCGAGCCCCGCTCCGGCTCCCCGAAAGCGGCCGAGCCCCGTTCCGGCTCCCCGCCAGCGGCCGAGCCCCGTTCCGGCTCCCCGAAAGCGGCCGAGCCCCGTTCCGGCTCCCCGAAAGCGGCCGAGCCCAGTCCAGGCTCCACGCCAGCTGCTGAGCCCTGTCCCGGCTCCCCGCCAGCTGCTGAGCCCTGTCCGGGCTCCCCGCCAGTTGCTGAGCCCTGTCCCGGCCCCCCGCCAGCTGCTGAGCCCTGTCCCGGCTTCACGCCGGCTGCTGAGCCATGTCCGGGCTCCCCGCCGGCTGCTGAGCCCTGTCCCGGCTCCCCGCCGGCTGCTGAGCCCTGTCCCGGCTCCCCGCCAGCCGCTGAGCCCCGTACCGGCTCCCCGTCAGCGGCCGAGCCCCGTCCCGGCGCCTCGCTTACGACCCAAGTTCTCGAGCCAGCGGAGCACGGGGTGCGTCCGTCCCAGGCTCACATTCAGGGGGAGCACACTCTGCTTCCGACCCAAGTTCACGTTCAGGCGGAGCACATCCTGCTCCCGACCCAAGTTCACGTTCAGGCGGATCACGTCGTGCTTCCGCCCCAAGCTCACGTTTCGGCAGAGGACGTCCTGCAACCGTCCCAAGTTCACGTCCACGCGGAGCCCGTCCGGCGTCCGTCCCAAGTTCTCGTTCGAGCGGAGCACGCCTCGCTTCCGCCCCAAGCTCACGTTTCGGCAGAACACGGCCCGCAGCAGTCACTCCCGGTCCCTGCATCCGTGGTGGACGACGAGCAGCCGCCTGTCGTATCTGCCTCAGCGGCGCCTGACGAAGCGCCGCCGCTCCCGGTTCCCGCGATGGACGACGGTCCGCCGCCGCGTCACGCCTCAGCTTCGGCGACGCACAACGACCCACCATCGCGCCCCGCTCTGGCCTCGGCAGCATCCGACGACCCGTCGCCACTGCTCGCCTTGGTCCCGGCAGCGCTCGACGACCCACGGTCGCTCCTGGTTCCTGTCTCGGCAGGGTTCGACGACCCGCCGTCGCTCCCGGTTCCGGTGCCCGCGATGGACGACGGTCCGCCGCCGCATCATGCCTCAGCCTCGGCGACGCACGACGACCCACCATCGCGCCCCGCTCTGGCCTCGGCAGCATCCGACGACCCGGCGCCACTGCTCGCCTTGGTCCCGGCAGCGCTCGACGACCCACGGTCGCTCCTAGTTCCTGCCTCGGCGGTGGACGACGACCCACCGCCGCTCCACGTTCTTGTCTCGGCAGGGTTCAACGACCAGCCGCCGCTCCCGGTCCCGGTGCCCGCGATGGACGACGGTCCGCCGCCGCATCTCGCCTCAGCCTCGGCGACGCACGACGACCCACCATCGCGCCCCGCTCTGGCCTCGGCAGCATCCGACGACCCGTCGCCACTGCTCGCCTTGGTTCCGGCAGCGCTCGACGACCCACGGCCGCTCCTGGTTCCTGCCTCGGCGGTGGACGACGACCCACCGCCGCTCCACGTTCTTGTCTCGGCAGGGTTCGACGACCCGCCGTCGCTCCTGGTTCCGGTGCCCGCGATGGACGACGGTCCGCCGCCGCGTCATGCCTCAGCATCGGCGACGCACGACGACCCACCATCGCGCCCCGCTCTGGCCTCGGCAGCATCCGAAGACCCGTCGCCACTGCTCGCCTTGGTTCCGGCAGCGCTCGACGACCCACGGCCGCTCCTGGTTCCTGCCTCGGCGGTGGACGACGACCCACCGCCGCTCCACGTTCTTGTCTCGGCAGGGTTCGACGACCAGCCGCTGCTCCCGGTTCCGGTGTCCGCGATGGACGACGGTCCGCCGCCGCGTCACGCCTCAGCCTCGGCGACGCACGACGACCCACCATCGCGCCCCGTTCCGGCCTCGGCGGCATCCGACGATCCCCCGCCGCTCCACGTTCCTGTCGCGGTGGGGTTCGACGACCAGCCGACGCTCCACGTTCCGGTCTCGGTGGGGTTCGACGACTAGCCGACGCTCCACGTTCCGGTCTCGGCGGGGTTCGACGACCAGCCGACGCTCCACGCTCCTGTCTCGGCGGGGTTCGACGACCAGCCGCCGCTTCACGTTCCTGACTCGGCCGGGCTCGACGACCAGCCGACGCTCCACGTTCCTGACTCGGTCGGGCTCGACGACCAGCCGCCGCTCCACGTCCCTGTCTCGGCGACGCTCGACGAACAGCCGCCGCTCCACGTTCCTGTCTCGGCGGGGCTCGACGACCAGCCGCCGCTCCACGTTCCGGTCTCGGCTGAATCTGGTTCGTCACCCCTCCAAGCTCCTGCCTCTGCTGCTCCCGGGGTCCCACCGCCGCTTCTCGTCTCAGCCCCATCAGCGGACTCCATGTGGCGTTCGGGTCGCCCCGGACGTCCGCCTGAATGGCCCCAATGGGACGCACTGGTCTGGCCACCCGCACGGCCCCCTGAAGGGCCACGAAAAGACTCGCTGGTCCGGCCTCCCGGGCATCCGCCAGACCGGCCTCGATCACGGGTCGCTGACCCACCTCCCGACCCCTTCCGCCCACCCTCGTTTTTGGACATGGTGTTCCGACCAACCCCAAACCCTTCACGTGTTTTTTATTCCACGCCTGTTTCTCCCTCTTCGTCTAGTTTTGACTCACAGCACCCAGCCATTTCACCTCCCCACATTTTTGTAGATTCAGATTTTGAATACATTTACAACCTTCTAGATTCCCAGTGCGACACAGATTTTGTTAAGCCCAGTCAGTTTCCTACCCCCTATTAGTTTTTGTTACCGTTTTCTTTTGACTCCTTTGAGTCTAGCCCATCAGACCTTTACTTGGGCACACGTTTGGCCATCTATCCCAGTAAAGGAACTGCCACCAGTCATCGGAACACCCGCTTTTCACACCCTGAGGCACATTCTTCACAGTCACTTTGTTCACCTCGTCCACTATCAGTTTCTGCACCTTGTCCCGTTCCACCCACATTTTGTAGACCACGTTCATCAGCACCTGTAGTCTCGGTCCCTCGTGTCTCTCGTTCCCCTAAATCCGTATGGCGGCAGACTGATAGGGATGAGGCCCACGGGCCGGCTCCTCGTCAGTTGCAGCCCCCAGTGCCGTCTCCTCGCCAGCTGCAGCCCCGACAGGGGTCTCCTCGCCAGCTGCAGCTCCCAGACCCATCTCCTCGCCAGCTGCAGCCCCCAGAGCCAACTCCTCGCCAGATGCAGTCTCCCGTTCCGGCTCCTTGCCAGCTGCAGTCTCCCGTTCCGGCCCCTCGCCTGCTGCCGCCCCGAGTGCCGGCCCCTCGCGAGCTCCTCAAGCTCCTACTACGGCGGTGCACGTTCTGTGCCCCCCCCCCTGAGTTGCCCAGGATCATTTATACATTTCAACACACAAAGCAAAGACATCCGACTACTCTCCTATTTGCTATGTGTCATCTGCAACTAACTTTAGCTTTCTCTTATTGGTTGCCAGGATGGCCGAGTGGTCTAAGGCGCCGCGTTCAGGACCCAGTCTCCCCAGGAGACCTGGGTTCGAATCTCGAATTTCCCCATTGTGGGACTAATAAAGGGAATATTATTATTATTGTCTTCCCCGCAGGATGGCGTGTCGGCTCTTCCCATGTGCGCGCCAAGGCAGTTGTTTGTGCTCAACTGCCAATGAGCCACTGGATCTGTTATTCTGCTTTTGCGGTCGCCATTTTACCAATCTCACACAACAGCGCCTTGATGTCCTTGATGTCTGGAACATTGTGCGTCAGCACACCCAGTTCTCAGAAGTGCGGCTCGTCCTGTACAAAACATCTGCCACCGATGCATTTCACACAGCCTGATCTGATCTTTTATTGTACATTGAATTAAAGGCCAGTCAATAAATATCTTTATTGCATTAAACTGAATACATTTAACTTGTAGTCAATCGTATAAAATCCTTTATAGTCAAATGTATCAAATCCTTTACTATGCTGGCAGTTTACCAGGAAGCCACAAAACAGATGCACGTCTTTAACCGTGTTTGACAGGAAACCGTTTAGCTCGCATTTAACAGAAGTGTGACCCAAACGTGTTGTAAGCTGAAACCGTTCGAACAACAGGAAGCGTGTGGACGGGTGTGATAAAGTCAAAGTGTTCATGTTTTTCCATTCTTTATGAGTTTGCATATTCAAATTGATTTTGTTACAGGCCCCAGTTTGGCAGGCGTGTTGACAGATAATAATCCTGCAAATGCAGGAAAAATGATGAGAACGGAGATCAGTTGTTGCTTTTTCAACGGATCTTGTCAGAATCGCGAACTCACAGGTACTACGGAACAACGCCACTTTACTGCAGCCTGTTGTGAAGATACAATCACATCGCTGGTACTGTGCTGTTCCTTTACTGCCCTCTGCTGTCGAAACACGCACATGTTTCAAATCAACCTGGAAAATGGATTTCCCTTCACATCAACCATCCCAAATGAACCAAACTGTGACCACATATTTCGTGGGTCACACTTTGCTGTGCTTCAATAAAACGCTGCACAGGAGTGGGAAAACTTTTCTCTGGGCCTTCTCACTGAGAGGTCCTCGCAAGTGACAAAGACAATTTTGGCTGGTAGATTCAGTTGTACAGTCAGAAGGCTTGTCCAGTTGTTTTGCAGAAACTTCTCTGACAGTTCCCAAATATGAACTTGACAAACATATTCAACTTAACTGCCATTAAGAGAAACTGAGACGATTTGCGTTTCTCTGTCTGGTTCTTTTTATAGTTCAACTTCTAGTTCAGTTTTTCACCTTTTTACACAGCATAATGAGGCCAGTTGAGCAAGTGGAACAAGTGATTTTATTGATGCTTGTGGAAGGCACCGATTTCATAAGCACCATTTCTTCTCACACCTTTTCCATTAAGTACGATGAAAAAGACAACTGAAAAGCATAACGTTAACAAATGTTCTCTGCAAGGGTAATTAATTTCATTGATAATGTTAGATATGAAAACAAAACAAAAAATCATCATCAGACACGTTGGTTTTTCTGACACTGATCACATTGGCTTAGTGTCAATAAAAGAAGTTTGTAAAATTAAATTTATATTTTATTCAAAATCACATTTCCATCTTACCGCAAACAGTCAGTTCCTTCTTTTTTTTTTTAGCTTGAACGATCGCTGCAATTCTCACCAGCACAATTGTGTCTCTCAGCACTCTGTTTAGTGGAGAATTTTTTAGCACAAACGCTGCAACTGAATGGCTTTTCTCCACTGTGCGTTCTTGTGTGGCTTGTTAACTGTGAATATTGAGAGAAACTCTTGCCACAAACTGAGCAGGAAAAAGGTTTTCCTACAGCGTGCTTTCTTGAATGCGCTGTTAATTGTGACTTTTGAGAGAAACTTTTTCCGCAAATTGAGCAGGAAAAAGGTTTTTCACCACTGTGTGTTCTTGTGTGGATTGTTAAATTTGTCTTTAGAGAGAAACTCTTGCCACAAACTGAGCAGGAAAAAGGGTTTTCACCACTGTGTGTTCTTGTGTGGATTGTTAACGTTGATCTATGCAGGAAGCTTTTGCCACAAACTGAGCAGGAAAAAGGCTGCTCTCGACTGTGCGTTCTTGTGTGACATGTTAACGTTGACTTTACAGAGAAGCGTCTACCACAAACTGAGCAGGAAAAAGGTTTTTCACCACTGTGTGTTCTTGTGTGTCTAGTTACCTGAGACTTCTCAGAGAAGCATTTTCCACAAACCGAGCAAGCAAAAGGTTTTTCACCACTGTGTGTTCTTGTGTGGATTGTTAACGTTGATCTATGCAGGAAGCTTTTGCCACAAACTGAGCAGGAAAAAGGCTGCTCTCGACTGTGCGTTCTTGTGTGACATGTTAACGTTGACTTTACAGAGAAGCGTCTACCACAAACTGAGCAGGAAAAAGGTTTTTCACCACTGTGTGTTCTTGTGTGTCTAGTTACCTGAGACTTCTCAGAGAAGCATTTTCCACAAACCGAGCAAGCAAAAGGTTTTTCACCACTGTGTGTTCTTGTGTGGATTGTTAACGTTGATTTATGCAGGAAGCTTTTGCCACAAACTGAGCAGGAAAAAGGTTTTTCACCACTGTGTGTTCTGGAGTGATTTACTAAATTAGACTTTCGAGAGAAACTTTTTCCGCAAACTGAGCAAGCAAAAGGTTTTTCACCACTGTGTGTTGTTGTGTGTTTTGTTAAACTTATCTTATGAGAGAAACTCTTGTCACAAACTGAGCAGGAAAAAGGTTTTTCTCCAGTGTGTGTTCTTGTGTGGCTTGTTAGTTGTGCCTTTTGAGAGAAGCTTTTGCCACAAACTGAGCAGGAAAATGGTTTTTCTCCAGTGTGTGTTCTTGTGTGCCTTACTAAATAAGACTTTTGAGAGAAGCATTTACTGCAAACTGAGCAAGAAAAAAGTTTTTCTACACTGTGTGTTCTTTTGTGGTTTGTTAAATGCGACTTTTGAGAGAAACTCTTGCCGCAAACTGAGCAGGAAAATTGTTTTTCTCCAGTGTGTGTTCTTGTGTGCGGTTTTAAATACAACTTTGAAGTTAATGAGTCAGTGTGACATGCCCTTTCACCTTTGGCTTGCCCATCATCATCATCATCATCAAAAGTATCATCATCATGATGAGCATCTGATAATGTGTCCTCATTATGTACTTGTGATGCTCCCCATTGGTCTTCATCACCTTCTGTTGTCACGTGACTGCTTGAGCTGCTGCTTGTCGGCTCCGCCCCTCTGTTGTCCTCACTCTCATCCTTGTTTTCATCTTCAGTCTTGATAGGGACACCGTTCACTGGTGACTTGTTGATCTCCTCCTCCTCCTCCTTTTTGATGTGAGTCAAGTCCGGCTCCTCTTTCACAGAACGGAGATCGTATTCACTGACGTCTGTCGGACACAAAAAGACAAACACACATTTGGTTTAGTCAAGTCAAACCTCATGCCGCACACGGAGCAATGCGTGCGACCCCAACTTGGACCGGACCATGGGGGCATTTCACAAAATTACGTCCTACGATGTAAACCTCCCTTTAGCAGCACAACAGTGATAAACGAGCAATTAAAAAGGAAGCACGCTGCGGCTGATGCCCGATTTCATTCCGGACATAGTCACAGACGTTTCTGGAAGCGAGCTGAAGTTAGCACACACAGGCAATTGTGTACTTCTGATGGAACACCTGTTGTGGAACCCTAACAACATAATGATGGGGGCCATCGCAACATAATGTCATTGATAGAATAGAAATCCTTCAAGTGAAATATGTTTACAAGTTTTTCATTTTGCATTTAGAGATAGTTTCATCGTGGGTACTTTTTGCTTCCATTATAATCTGGATACCAAAAAGAATTAAAGGGGCCCTGGCATCATAGTCGCTATTTATTGTATGATTTACGTTTGTTTTGTTTTTTTGCCCAAAATGACATTTAGCCTGCTAGTACTTTCCAACATTCCCCTTTTTACTTTTTTATAAAATTTCTGTTTCTAAATAAATTTTAAAACAAAATTAACGTTTGAAGAGTCAAAATCCCTACACATAAGCATTAAGCAACAACACTTTCACTCTGACTTTCATGTTAACATATTTGAATAATGACTGTATATTTTAAAGTTATCCAATATGTATTCAAATTCGACTAAGATACACCATAATATTTTAAGAGTTCACTGAATTATTTTGGAACTGCAATGATGCTTAACAGCCAAAGGGTGTCAGTAATGAGTAACAAAGTAACACAAGACCTCCCACTGATACATCATCATTGTCATTTGGATAAATTACCAGGAACTACGAGTTGTGGGGGAGATGCAAACCACCTCGGCCACAGGAACTTTATTACCAGGAACTAAATGTTCCTGGACTTGTTGGTAGAAAAGGGGGTTGTGACGTTCTCCCTTTTTAAGCCCATAGTAAGCCAAAGATGCAGATGCATTCCTTGCAGCATGCGCTTGATCACTGATGATATCCGTGCAACCCTGGATACATGAAATGTATTTCAAATGTTTGGTTGGAGTGAAACTATGCACATGTGCACAAAACAGTGCGAAGCCACCGGAGGTTCATTGACTCATACCCGACCAAGCCAGTACAAAGTTAATAAATAAATAAGACCAATACGTACTTGATTTTTTAAAATATTAATATTTTGTGTTTTATCCACTAAAATTGATCATCCGCCGTTGATGTTTTCGCCGCAGTGTGCACATTTTTTAGAGTCAGGCAGAATTCCTTCCGTAAGTAATTGCTTGAACAAAATATGAAAACCAGGAAATGTTATTTTGTTTTTTTAAATGTAAATTTTATACTGGGAAAAACATGGAGTTCACCCCCCACTATTGGTTATTCTTTGGCATATATTTTTTGCACTGGTTTCATTTGACATAAACAATTGCTCAGCAGACCTGCAAGTAAAAGGCAATATTTAAAAATAAAACGGCAATAACCTTGAACGATTTCCCCAAACAACTTAATGTTGTGATGCATATTTCTAATGATAGAAAGTCGTTCTATACAAAGCAAATGAGAGTAAGACGTGTACAAACCTGCTTTGAGTGGCACAACACGAGGCTGGTTGCAAACTTCGTCCAGCAGTTGAAGATGTTGCTCGTTCTCTTCTTTTATTCCACAAAGTTCCTCTTTGTACTTGGGTGTCGTTCTTGCACACATTTTCAAATGATAATTCCAAAAAATCCGCACTTGATCTCTGCTTGGCGATGAGTCATGTGCCTCTTTTTGTTAGCGGCTAGCTAGCTAACAAGCTAAGCTAACTACGCCGAAAAGCATTAACGCGCGAAGATGAGGTTATCGGGACACAAAGACTTAATGAATTATGTCGCAGTCCTTTAGAGTAGCACTGGACATCCTATGAGAAAATTACAGTCAGTTCCACACTAAATCAGAAGAATTTAGCGGTGGCTGTTTTTGTTCCGGTGTGGACGGGTCGGTGGATGTGGTCGAGGTCCTTCGGAAGCTGCTCGCTTGCTTATGACGCCATGCTTTAACCACGTATTTTTCAAATATATTTCTTTGCCTCTGTGTTTGTTTTTACCCATGTCTGTTATATTTTAATATATATTTTATATAATATTTTAATTCGGTTGATAAAAAAAACAAAATAACTAAAATAACGCCACATTGGCGCGTAAGCTCTGAAGTCACTTCCGCCTTTGCCTCGAGAAGCTGCTCCAGCAGTGGCACGTTTACGATTCTCCTCCCGAACTTGCAACAATGCTGTGGTTCACTCGGGCTGAAAATTGTATGAATATAATGTCTGCCCTGTGACTGGCTGGCGACCAGTTCAGGGTTTGGTGCGCCTTTCGCCCCAAGTCAGCTGGGAAAAGCCCCAGCACCCTCCCGCGACCCTGTTCAGGATAAGCGGTGTGGAAAATGACATGACATGACAAATATTTGTCACCTCATCAATATTTGCACAACAGAGTACTGAGTTTCGAGGTCCTCACTGTAATAGTTCTCAAAATTATATTTCTTATCCATTTAGCTTAGTTAAGGGATATTTTATTGACAATCTAACATCACTATGTCTATACTAGCAATGCCACTCAATTATTTCACGCCCGCCCCTACCAAGAAGAAAAACATTCGCGCCCCCCCCCACCACCAATTTTTTCTGTCTTTGTATATTGATGTTAGATTGTCAATAAAATATCCCTTAACTAAGCTAAATTGCTAAGAAATATAATTTTGAGAATTATTATTGTGAGTGTAAGAGCCATATTGAGGAATGTTTTCTAAGTTTGGAATTCATTATTATTATTTAAATATTACTGAGATGCATAATTGTATTTTATGAAGGAAGAAAATTTAGTTTAGCATTGCGTGTCTTAGAAACGGTATTGATTACCTAACGAGCCACACGTGAGAAGGTAGTCATGTGACATGCCGGATAAATAGTAGTCATGTGACGTGCCTAAAACACACATTCAGAAGGTCGGGTGGTGGTGACAAAGTTTTTCTGACCGACGCCAAGCAGCGACTTCAATCAGCGACTTCAATCAGCGACTTCAATCAGCGACTTCAATCAGCGACTTCAATCAGCGACTTCAATCAGCGACTTCAATCAGCGACTTCAATCAGCGACTTCAATCAGCGACGCCAAGCAGCGACGCCAAGCAGCGACGCCAAGCAGCGACGCCAAGCAGCGACGCCAAGCAGCGACGCCAAGCAGCGACGCCAAGCAGCGACGCCAAGCAGCGACGCCAAGCAGCGACAACCAACAACGACGCCAAGCAGCGACTTCAATCCTCGACGCAAGCAGCGACTCCAACAACGACGCCGATCAGCGAACTCTGACAGCCACTGTGACAGCCACACCAACGACGCTGGTCAACGAGCGCCGACAGTGGCAACCACGATCAGCGACCTCAAGCCACATCGATCAACGACCTCGACCACGTCATGTTTGAGTTATGGAAAATTAGTAAACTTGTGAAACGAAGATCCTGAGTTGGAAGTTTTGTCGCGTCAGGCTAGTTATTATTCACCCGCTCCTACAGTGGCAAGTAAACCCGAAAGAGTTGCCACTACATAACTTGTACTTACATCTGAAAGTGCACTCCGATGAGGCGGAACACGTGGCTTTGTTTGTTTGCATCTTGCGAGTGTAGAACGGCGTAGAGGACGAGCGAGGATTTTAAGGCTGCGAAGGTTGCATTCTCGTAGGCCTTCACTCAGGGCCCGTCTCCATGGAAACTCCATGGAAACGAGGACAGATTATAAAGCTAGTTCTCGGAGGCCGCGTGAATTTGGACACTTGCGTAAAGTGTATATATGCAGGGTTCGTGGTTAACTTTTAAAAACTGCTTGCCCATAGGGC
Organism: Idiotropiscis lumnitzeri; assembly: GCF_059441095.1. Classification (NCBI taxonomy): domain Eukaryota; kingdom Metazoa; phylum Chordata; class Actinopteri; order Syngnathiformes; family Syngnathidae; genus Idiotropiscis; species Idiotropiscis lumnitzeri. The sequence goes on along the minus strand of NC_142392.1, from coordinate 26,452,348 downwards.
AAGTGCCACTAAAATTTGCCTTGCCCGAGTGGCCAAATTACTTGCCCGACTTGGGCAAGTGACAATTTTTTTTCTCTAAGAATAAAATGTTTATGGTTGTAAAATGTGCGCCACAAATGTAAATAAACATATAATCTGATAAACATAAATTAATCTTGTTTTCATCATCAACCATGAAACCCTACTCACTGTCACGATCATGCCTTGTGTTGCAGTAGAGTGGGCGTGGTCAATGGCGCGTTGCCCGGCGACGCGTTACGAGACTCCGCAGCTGCAACCCATCACCTCTTGATTGTGGACTATTTAAGCCTCCGACACGCTCACTCGCGTGTCGGATTATTGACCAACTTGCTCTCGCCTTGTGCCTTTGCTATAGTCTTTGCCAACCTTTGCTCCGTGTCTTGATCGTGCTTATTGTTACCTTGTTTATGTCTTCAGCTACGTTTCGGCTCGCTTTGTGTTTTTCGATGATTGGATTAAACCTTACCCGTTGGAGGAAGGACATTCTTGTTTTCGGTTTTCTTGCGTTGCAAGCTCCTTTTGTTAATCGTTCTTCTTTTCCTGGGGGAAGGTTGTTCCCCCAGCGTTTTTCGTTCACGTCGCCCGGCGTCTATAAGTATAGTTCCACTATTGTCTCTGATAGCAAATCCCCTTGCCTATCGACTGTCAATTGTTTTTTGCCGGCCACAATAAATATTGTCTCCACCCTATTTTCCCTTGCCTGCGATTTTAGAGTCCACCCACACCGCTTCCCAGCCCCGGCTGGGAAGCGCCCCTCACAACAGCATGTATCATCCTGTGCAGTTATTGAAAATGTTAATTGTAGTTTTAATAATTAAAATAAATTGGGAAAACGATATTACAGCAATCCAGATTATCAATTTTAAATCCAGGAGAGCCTATTAATTGAGTAATCACATGAGTAAATTATGAGTGTGGGAAATTTGTGTATTCCTTTAAGACCAGTGCCTGTGGCGCTGCCTCCATATGTTTCATAGCATAAACAGAAGACAGTCACTGACACTATGTCAGGTCACGTCATGGAGCTAATGAATTAACAGCCAATAATCAAATATTACTCCCTTCCTTACTCACAACTGAATTGTCTACTTGAAAATATTCGAGCTATTTTAGTCATGTCAGAGGAATCCGAAATGTTTGGATTTGAACGAACTCGTCGCCACTTGTAAACATGCGCAGAAGGTAAGAAAACTTCCGGCTGTCAATTTTCGGACAAAATATCGTAGGTTTTTGTTGTGTTTTTCAAACTTCAAATGAGGATGCAACTACAGCGAGTTCCAATACTGCGGGATTTATTGACGTCCACTTTAACTCGACATTCACTGAACCAACTGATCCCCGTAGGGCCCGCCCATTGCCCCCGATAAGGCCAATGGACCATACCACAACACAAGGGGGTGTCTGGGTTAAACCATCACCATACAGTGACTACAAACAGATCACACCACAGTTTTCGTCGAAATTAAAGATATTTGGCTGCTTTAAAAAATGCTTGCACGGTCGGGCAAGTTGCCCATAATTTTACCTTGCCTGTGGCCAAATTTCACTTGCCCCGGGCAATCGGGAAGCTGTTAACCGCGAACCCTGTGTCGGTTTGCCGAACATTTGTTTATGCCAAATGAAATCAGTGCAGAAAATAAATGCCAAAGAATAACCAATAGTGGGGGGTGAACTCCATGTTTTCCCAGTATAAAATTTGAACTGATTATTTAACACATTTTCTGGTTTTTATATCTTGTTCAAGCAATTCCTTACGGAAGGAATTCTGCCTGACTCTACAAAATGTGCACACTGCGGCGAAACATCAATGGCAATTGATCAATTTTAGTGAATAAAACTAAGAATATAATTTTTTTTTAAAAATATCAAGTGCGTATTGGTCTTATTTATTTATGAACTTTGTACTGGCTTGGTCGGGTGAGAGTCAATGAACCTCGGGTGGCCCTGCACTGTTTTGTGCACGTGTGCATCGTTTCACCCCATCCAAACATTTAAAATACATTTAATGCATCCATCCAAGGTTGCTCGGATCTCATCAGTGAACAAGCGCATGCTGCAAGGAATGCATCTGCATCTTTGGCTTACTTTGGGCTTAAAAATGGAGAACGTCACAACCCCCTTTTCTACCAACAAGGCCAGGAACATTTATTTCCCGGTCATAAAGTTCCTGTGGCCCAGGTGGTTTGCATCTCATAGTTCCTGGTAATTTTTGCAAATGACAATGATGACGGAACAGTGGGAGGTGTTGTGTTACTTTGTTACTCATTACTGACACCCTATGGCTGTTAAGCATCATTGCAGTTCCAAAATAATTCAGTGAACTCTTAAAATATTATGGTGTATCTTCGTCGAATTTGAATACATATTGGATAACTTTAAAATGTACAGTCATTATTCAAATATGTCAACATGAAAGTCAGAGTGAAAGTGTTGTTGCTTAATGCTTATGTGAAGGGATTTTGACTCTTCAAACATAATGTTGTTTTAAAATTTATTTAAAAACAGAAATTTTATAAAAAATAAAAAGGGTAATGTCGGAACGTACTCGCAGGCTAAATGTCATTTTGGGCAAAAAACAAAAAACAAACGTAAATCATGCAATAAATAGCGACTCTGATGCCAGGGCCCCTTTAATTCTTTTAGGGATCCAGATTATAATGGAAGCAAAAATACCCACGATGAAACTTTCTCTAAATGCAAAAAGAAATACTTGTAAACATATTTCACTTGAAGGATTCCTATTCTATCAATGACATTATGTTGCGATGGCCCCCAGTGGCCCCCATTAATAAGTTAGGGTCCCACAACAGGTGTTCCATCAGATGCACACAATAGCCTGTGTGTGCTAACTTCAGCTCGCTTCCAGAAACGTCTGTGACTATGTCAGGAATGAAATCGGCAACAGCCGCAACGTGCTTCCTTTTTAAATGCTCGTTTATCACAGCTGTGCTGCTAGGAAAGGGAGGTTTACATCGTCGAACGTAATTTTGTGAAATGCCCCCATGGTCCGGTCCAAGTTGGGGTCGCACGCATTGCTCCGTGTGCGGCAGGCATAAGTCAAGGTAGCACGGTAGAAACAATATAAGACAAAGTCGGCGCATGAGGTTTGACTTGACCAAACCAAATTTGTGTTTGTCTTTTTGTGTCCTGCAGACGTCAGTGAAAACGATCTCCGTTCTGTGAAAGAGGAGCCAGACTTGACTCACATCAAAAAGGAGGAGGAGGAGGAGGAGATCAACAAGTCACCACTGAACGTTGTCCCTATAAAGACTGAAGATGAAAACAAGGATGAGAGTGAGGACAACAGAGGGGCGGAGCCTCCAAGCAGCAGTTCAAATCACCACGTGACAAAAGGTGATGAAGACCACTGGGGGCCATCACAAGCACAAAATGAGGACACATTATCAGGCGCTCGTGACGATGATGATGATAATGAGCAAACTAAAGGTGAAAGGGCATGTCACACTGACTCATTATCTTCAAAGTTGTCTTTAAAACTGCACAAAAAAACACACAGTGGAGAAAAAACATTTTCCTGCTCAGTTTGTGGCAATAGTTTCTCTCAAAAGTCAAGTTTAAAAACGCACACAAGAACACACACTGGAGAAAAACCTTTTTCTTGCTCAGTTTGTGGCAAGAGTTTCTCTCAGAAGTCGCATTTAACAAACCACACAAGAACACACAGTGGAGAATAAACATTTTCCTGCTCAGTTTGTGGCAAGAGTTTCTCTCAAAAGTCAGGTTTAAAAACGCACACAAGAACACACACTGGAGAAAAACCTTTTTCTTGCTCAGTTTGTGGCAAGAGTTTCTCTCAAAAGTCGCATTTAAACAAACCACACAAGAACACACAGTGGAGAAAAACCTTTTTCCTGCTCAGTTTGTGGCAAGAGTTTCTCTCAAAAGTCAAATTTAACAAAACATAGAAGAACACACACTGGAGAAAAACCTCTTTCCTGCTCAGTTTGTGGAAGATACTTCTCTAGAAAGTCAAATTTACAAATTCACACAAAAACACACTGTGGTGAAAAACCTTTTTCATGCTCAGTTTGTGGCAAAAGCTTCTCTGATATGTCAAGTTTGACAAGCCACACAAGAAAGCACACTGGAGAAAACAATTTTTCTTGCTCAGTTTGTGGTAAAAGCTTCTCTGATATGTCAAGTTTGACAAGCCACACAAGAAAGCACACTGGAGAAAACAATTTTTCTTGCTCAGTTTGTGGTAAAAGCTTCTCTCAAAACTCAACGTTAACAAGCCACGCAAGAACACACAGTGGAGAAAAACCTTTTTCCTGCTCGGTTTGCGGTAAATCTTTCTCTGTAAAGTCAAATTTACGAATCCACACAAGAACGCACAGTGGAGACAAGACATTCAGTTGCAGCGTTTGTGCTAAAAAATTTGCCATAAACAGAGTGCTCAGAAACACGATTGTGCTGGTGAGAATTGCAGCGATCTGAAGCTTAAAAAAAGGACAAAAAAACTGAAGGAACCGACTCTTTGTGGTTTTGTGATTTTGAATAAAATATAATAAATTGAAATTTGCAAAGCTTTTTTATTGACACGAAGCCAATGTGATCATTGCCAGAAGAACCATTGTGTCTGAGTGATGATGATTTTTTTTGTTTTTATACTACACCCTGAACTGGTCACCAGCCAGTCACAGGGCAGACATAGACAGTGAGAACTGAGTGGGAACTGAACCCACGCTGCCTGCACACAACTCGGGCAAGTGTACCACTACACCATCAGTGGCTTTATATCAAACATTATAAATAAAATTAATTGCCTTTGCCTGGATCAACATTTGTTAAGATTATGCTTTTCAGTTGTCTTTTTAATCATACCTAATGGAAAAGGTGTGAGAAGAAACGGTGCTTATGAAATCGGTGCCTTCCACCATCATCAATAAAATCACTTGTTCCACTTGCTCAACTGGCCTTCATTACGCTGTGAAAAGGTGAAAAACTGAACTAGAAGTTGAACTTTAAATAGAACAAGAAAGATAAATGCAAGTAGTCTAAGTTTCTCTCAAAGATTTTGGAATGTCAAGAGTGTAGCTACACCGGTCCAGCGAAAAGGCCACGATTCAGACTGATGTCCAGATTTTCTTTTTTTATTTCTCTTCCTTTGATGGCTTTAGGAAATCACGTGACACAGTGAAAACTACAAATACATACACGCCGAATGAGTCCTTGAGGCCAATGCAAACAATGTACATTAATAAACAAAGTAAAAATGAAGAAAGGCACAAATATCGTGTGCGCCTCCTGAACACAGTGTATTTATCGCTCTGCTGTTGCACGGTCCGTTCCTGCTTTCGTAAATCTTCCCGCTTCTTTTTTTTTGTCACCACGGAGGAGAGGATCCGCATTACGCAGTTCGTTGCTGCGTGTCTGAATTGCAAAAGTGAATCACCGTAATTTAATGAATACTGAAACGAATAATTAAATATTTAAGTACCTAAATAAATACAGAAATATTATAACACTCTAACATTTACATAATAAAACAGCGACATATTTCAATTTAAAATTCACAACCACATACTGAGTGAATTAAATTCATAATAAATATAGAAACATTTAATAAATATTGAACGAATTTTGAAAGATAAAAAATAATGAATGAAATTTTAAGTATTAATGGAATAAATAAAATAATTGCACACATTTAAATGAACAAATATGTTGACAAATATTCAAGATTTAAATAAAAATAATTAAAAAATATTGAAAAAATTTTGTTGTATTAAAATAATTAATAAATATTGTAGTATTATATAAGCAAGCTTAAATAATTCCATGAAAATCGAATTAAATACTGATAGAGGTAAAGAATAGTAAAAGAAAAAAATACTTAAATAGTGACGTGCAAATAAATGAAAAACAACAGACAAATCCCGAATGAAAAATACAATTTATCAACATTTGACAAACGACAATGTGAAATGTTGATCTGAGAGATTTATTTCTTGCATATTCATATTCTTAAAGAACCTTAATTATTTTTTTCTTTTACTTTTTTAGTTACTTAAGAGCTCAATCCACGTGAACTATCCCCTTGGGAGATAAAAAAAATATCTCATGCAAAAAATAAAGAGCGACTAATTGTTTTTGAGGACAATCAAGGCACCTTAGCACTGGCGAAAAAGCCTGTAAAAAGGCAAAGGTGCAAATATGTTGACATTAAGAAACACTTTATCACGTCAGCTCCAGCACTCTCCCGCGACCCAGTACAGGAAAAGCGGTGTGGATAATGACATGGCATGACATTTGGAATACTGTCCAACTGACAACATGGTGGCAGATTTTTCAACAAAACCAGCAACAAAAGTTAAGTTTAATTCATCTGTCAAGTTCATGTTTGGGAACTAAAATGTTTGTTCATTTGCATACGGTTTAAATCTTAAGTTTTTCCGATGTTTAGAAGAAAATGACAATGATTTGCATCGCAAGTGGCGACATCTGTTGGTGAGTTGATGACAGTGCTCCACATAGCCAGCAGCCAATCATATCACAGCGGGGTGTGTCCTGTTCTTCCGCTTTCGTGCCGAACAGACTGCCGTTTTCAAGCAGGGATCCATTCAGCGCTACTTTAAAAAACGACGCAATCTTTCATTCGTCTCGTCTAACAAATAGAAGCACAGAGATCAAGTGCGCATTTGTTGAGATTGTCAGGGGAGGGATTTCACTGGTCACCACACCATAGAGTCATGGTTTCAAATCAAAACCAAAAATATCTCTGAACAGCTTACAAGCAAACAATGAAACACAATTATCACAAAACATGCTTCTCTTATGCCATTCATATCCCCATAAGAAATAAAAACAACACAAAAACAGTCCTGATGCATTCTGGGAGCCTCAGCCAATCAGATGGCTGGTTAGATAAATGTGAGTGGTGTGCTTTGGGCAGTGTGTTTTTATTTATTTTTTGCAGTCTGTTGTCTAAACCTGTGATGTATCTTGCTTGCAATAACATGAATGATAAGACAGACTACAACATCGTGGACAGCTGCCATTTTGTCCAGCTTTCTCCTGCACCATCAGCCAAAGAACGTATTCACATAATGTTGATGTCACAGTCAATTTGAAGCATAGATGTCCCAGACTTTGGCCAGCAGTGTGTGCTAAAATGCACTCTGAAATACCTCAAGGGGAACAAGCCCATGATCGAGAGAGTTTCTCAGTCCATATAATTGGCGAGTCGCATTACAAGGCGCGTCATTTGTTTTGGGGAAGATTTAGGACTTTAAAGTGCGCCTGATGGTCGCGAAAATATGATACTCACGATGAAACTATCTCTAAATGCAAAAAGAAATACTTGTAAACATATTTCACTTGAACGATTCCTATTCTATCAATCACATTATGTTGCGATGACCCCCATCAATATGTTGGGGTCCCACAACAGGTGTTCCATCAGACGCACACAATAGCCTGTGTGTGCTAACTTCAGCTCGCTTCCAGAAACGTCTGTGACTATGTTAGGAATGAAATCGGCATCAGCCGCAACGTGCTTCCTTTTTAGATGCTCGTTTATCACTTGTTGTGCTGGTAGAAAAGGGAGGTTTACATCGTAGGACGTAATTTTGTGAAATACCCCCATGGTCCGGTCCAAATCGGGGTCGCACGCATTGCTCCATATGCGGTAGGCACAAGTCAAGGTAGCACGGTAGAAACAATATAAGACAAAGTCGCCGCATGAGCTTTGACTTGACCAAACAAAATGTGTGTTTTTCTTTGTGTCCTTCAGACGTCAGTGAAAACGATCTCCGTTCTGTGAAAGAGGAGCCAGACTTGACTCACATCAAAAAGGAGGAGGAGGAGATCAACAAGTCACCAGTGAATGTTGTCCCTATAAAGACTGAAGATGAAAACAAGGATGAGAGTGAGGACGACAGAGGGGCGGAGCCTACAAGCAGCAGCTCAAGTCATCACGTGACGACAGAAGGTGATGAAGACCACTGGGGGCCATCACAAGCACATAATGAGGACACATTATCGGACGCTCATGACGATGATGATGATGATGATGGGCAAGCCGAGGGTGAAAGGGCATGTCACACTGACTCATTAACTTCAAAGTTGTCTTTAAAACCGCACACAAGAACACACAGTGGAGAAAAACCTTTTTTCTGCTCAGTTTGTGGCAAAAGCTTCTCTGGAAAGTTTAATTTAATAAAACACACAACAACACATAGTGGAGAAAAACCCTTTTCCTGCTCAGTTTGTGGCAAAGAATTCTCTCAAAATGCAACGTTAACAAAACACACAAGAACGCACACTGGAGAAAAACCCTTTTCGTGCTCTGTTTGTGGGAAAAGCTTCTCCCAAAATTCTCATTTAACAAGGCACGCAAGAACACACAGTGGAGAAAACCCTTTTTTCTGCTCAGTTTGGAGGAAAAGTTTCTCTCAAAAGTCACGATTAACAGAACACACAAGAATACACGCTGCAAAAAAACCCTTTTCCTGCTCAGTTTGTGGAAAGAGTTTATTTCGTAAGTCGCATTTAACAAGCCACATAAGAACACACAGTGGAGAAAAACCTTTTTTCTGCTCAGTTTGTAGGAAAAGTTTCTCTCAAAAGTCACGATTAACAGAACATACAAGAATACACTCTGCAGAAAAACCCTTTTCCTGCTCAGTTTGTGGAAAGAGTTTCTATCGTAAGTCGCATATAACAAGCCACACAAGAACACACAGTGGTGAAAAACCCTTTTCCTGCTCAGTTTGCGGCAAAAGCTTCTCTCAAAATGCAACGTTAACAAAACACACAAGAACGCACACTGGAGAAAAACCCTTTTCGTGCTCAGTTTGTGGTAAAAGCTTCTCCCAAAATTCTCATTTAACAAGGCACGCAAGAACACACAGCGGAGAAAACCCTTTTTTCTGCTCAGTTTGGAGGAAAAGTTTCTCTCAAAAGTCACGATTAACAGAACACACAAGAATACACGCTGCAAAAAACCATTTTCCTGCTCAGTTTGTGGAAAGAGTTTCGCATTTAACGAGCCACACAACAACACACACTGGAGACAAGCCATTCAGTTGCAGCGTTTGTGATAAAAAATTATTTTCTAAAAAGGGTGCTGAGAGACACAATTGTGCTGGTGAGAATTGCAGCGATCCTTGAAGCTTAAAAAAAAGACAACAAAAAAACTGAAGGAACTGACTCTTTGTGGTAAGATGTAAATGTGATTTTGAATAAAATATTATAAATTTAATTTTGCAAAGCTCTTTTATTGACACTAAGCCAATGTGATCAGCGCCAGAAGAACCAACGTGTCTGAGTGATAATTATTTTTTTTTGTTTTCATATCAAACATTATCAATGAAATTAATTACCTTTGCCTAGAACAGGGGTCTCAATCTCGCGGCATGATAGTTTGCGGCCCCCGCCTTATTATGAAAGTTTAATGTTCGTGCGGCCCGCGAATTTGATATGACTGGCACGTTACAGTGTTTTGTGCAGAGCTGAACGAACCTACCAATCACGGTGGAGTATATGGCTCTCGAGGGTGGGACATCGGCCGGGCTTGACGTAAGCAGAGAGTTACAGCAGCGAGTTCATTCGTGTGCTGGGATGAGACTGTGACTGGTGATGTTGAAGATGTGCGGACGGATTATAGCAGGTTATGGATGTAGAAATGGACTATAAAGTGAAACTGTATCACTCAAACAGATAGTTGTCAGGATATGATTATACGTCTATGCGGGGTCTAATGATCCGCTCGCAACGTAGTTAATTCTCTGTGGGTTAATGCTGCACTTTCATTAATGGGATCCTCATCAAAAGGATATGCCATGTTCGTAATAGTAGTGAAAAGTGATGAACAATATAATTTTTTTCATTAAAGACGACGGAACTACGGCAAAATTGGCCGGCTGTTTGATTGAATAAGGAAATGATTTCTCGTCTGTGCCTGTGAAAGCTGGCGGAGACGGACTCGGTTTCATTCATGAAACTTGGTCCCGACCAGTTTAGTGTCAGAGAGTCCCAGGGGCAGTTATCTGTTATCTGTTATTATGAAATAGGTTGTAGTTATCGTTATCTCTCTCTGTAAAAGTAGTCAAAATAAATGACAACAACGGTCCGTAAGCAGTCGCCTTTTTGCGCTCGCCATCCCGGTCCTTACCATAGAAACACCATGGCCTTCATGGGGAGCGTATCTATGTTCCCCGCTTTGTATGGGACCGGGGAATATAAGACCCTTTTTCGAAATATAAGTCCGATGTTCCCTGCTTTTCCCCAAAAGGGTCCTTTGTTCCCCGCTTTCCGCCAAAAGCCTTGAAATTGTGTTGTATTTCATAATTAATCCTTACCTCCCAGCTAATCCTCATCTCCTCCTCCCACCCTCCCCCTCTGTCTCGCCACGAAATAATCAAAAATTCATGTTCAGAAGAAGATTGGGCTGCCAGGATGGCCGAGTGATCTAAGGCGCCGCGTTCAGGACCCAGTCTCCCCAGGAGGCCTGGGTTCGAATCTCGAATTTCCCCATTGTGGGACTAATAAAGGGAATATTATTATTATTATTATATTATTAAAGAACTCTTAATACAGACATTTGACTCATTATTATTATTATTATTATTGATTACTGATTAATTTGATTAATTCCTTATTTATTTTCTTATTAATTCCTTATTTATTTTTAAATCTTATTTTGTGTTAAAAAATAAAAATAAAGACATTTGAGAAGATTAGATATTTTTAATTTTTTTCTTGCGGAAAACCTGATGCGGCCCAGCCTCACCCAGAGTCTGCCTCTAGTGGCCCCCAGGTAAATTTAGTTTGAGACCCCTGGCCTAGAACAACATTTGTTAACATTATGCTTTTCAGTTGTCTTTTTAATCGTAGTTAATGGAAAAGGTGTGAGAAGAAACTGTGCTTATGAAATCGGTGCCTTCCACAATCATCAATAAAATCACTTGTTCCACTTGCTCAAGTTGCCTTCATTATCCATCCATCCATCCATTATCCGCCGCTTATCCGGGTCGGGTTGCGGTGCAGCAGGGAAGCCCAGACTTCCCGCTCCCCAGCCACATCTTCCAGCTCTGCCGGAGGGATGCCCAGGCGTTCCCAGGCCAGCCGGGAGACGTAGTCTCTCCAGCGTGTCCTGGGTCGTCCTCTGGGCCTCCTGCCGGTGGGACATGCCCGGAACACCTCACCAGGGAGGCATCCAGGAGGCATCCTAAACAGATGCCCGAGCCACCTCATCTGGCTCCTCTCTACGTGGAGTGGGAGCGGCTCGACACTGAGACCCTCCCGGATGGCCGAGCTTCTCACCCTATCTCTAAGGTAGAGCCCAGACACCCTGCGGAGGAAACTCATTCCGGCCGCTTGTATCCGAGATCTTGTTCTTTCGGTCGCGACCCACAGCTCGTGACCATAGGTGAGGGTAGGAACGAAGATCGACCGGTAAATCAAGAGCTTCGCCTTTTGGCTCAGCTCCCTCTTCACCATGACAGACCGATACAGCGTCCGCATCACAGCGGCGGCTGCACCCATCCGCCTGTCGATCTCTCGCTCCATCCTCCCCTCACTCGTAAACAAGACCCCAAGATACTTAAACTCCTCCACTTGGGGCAGGATCTCCTCCCCAACATGGGGAGGGCATTCCACCCTTTTCCGACTGAGAACCATGGTCTCAGATTTGGAGGCGCTGATCTTCATCCCAACCGCTTCACACTCAGCTGCGAACGGCTCCAATGAGAGTTGGAGATCACTGCTTGACGAAGCCAACAGTACCACATCATCTGCAAAAAGCAGAGATCATCATCATCATATCGTGTCACACCAGTGGTTTATCCATATTTTTGCCCTGTCTGTGACCTTTTGTAGGTCTGGTGGAGTGATATATACAGGGCTTATTGGACATTCAAGTTGGATATGTTTCATATTTTGGTTTAGGAAACCACAGTCACATACTGAGGATGTGGCAAGGCCCCATTTTGTTAGGTTGTCTTTGGTTTTCCCAACACCAGATCTTGCACGGTTTAGGGTACACCATTTTTTCCTTTCAAGGTTTGTGCCCTTGGGTAGTTTTTCTTTTGGTTTTGGGACACACGGTTGTTCTGGTCCCATGTTTTCTGCATCTCTTCCCCTCGCATGTCTGTTCCCTCCAGTATCTTATGGCAAAGCAAATCCTTCTCAATCCCTGTTTTAATCGACTCCGGAGCAGATGGCAACTTCATAGATCAAGCCCTGGCTAAACAGTTGGGGGCTTCTTGGGAACCCCTTACTTCCCCTCGAAGAGTGGTGGCCCTGGATGGACATCTCATTTCCTTGGTCTCCCAGCAAACTATACCATTTACACTCATCATCACAGGTAACCACAGAGAAACCATTCAGCTGTACCTCATCAATTCACCCCATGTTCCCCTAGTGCTGGGGTTCCCCTGGCTCCAAAAACACAACCCCTCCATCGACTGGAGAAACTGCTCCATTACCAGCTGGAGTGTTTTTTGCCACTCGCAGTGCCTGTTGTCCGCTGACCCGGCTCCCCGATCTTTCCCTCCGGCTACGACTCCTCCGGATCTTTCCTCGGTGCCCTCCAACTATCATGACCTCTCCCGGGTGTTCAGTAAGGACCTCGCTCTCACCTTGCCTCCTCACCGCCCTTACGACTGCGCCATTGACCTTCTCCCTGGAGCTTCCCTCCCCACCAGCCGACTGTACAACATCTCCCGTCCAGAGAGGGATGCCATGGAGACGTACATTCGAGATTCCCTCGCCTCCGGTCTCATTCGGCCTTCTTCCTCACCCCTCGGGCAGGATTCTTCTTCGTTAAGAAGAAAGATTCCTCACTCCGCCCCTGTATAGACTTCAAGGGCGTAAATGATATCACAGTTAAAAATAAGTCCTCGTTTCCACTCATCGATCCGTCATTTGAACCTCTCTGCGAGGCCCAGGTCTTCTCCAAACTGGATCTCAGAAACGCCTATCATTTGGTCCGGATTAAAGAGGGTGATGAGCGGAAAACGGCATTCAACACTCCCTTGGGTCATTTTGGCCTTTTGGCCTCACAAACGCCCCTGCGGTGTTCCAAGCCCTCATGAATGACATCCTGAGAGACATGTTGAACCGGTTTGTTTTTGTCTACCTAGATCAGGGGTGGGCAATTATTTTTTCCATGGGGCCACATAAGAAACATAAAATATTGTGGAGGGCCGGGCCAAAAGGCTGAACTCAATTCTGCATAATATTAATTGTATTTCTTTTTTAAAAAGCAGTAAATAGCACTGTTTTGACAAGCTGGCAAGAGTATATATTAAAGTTAAGCAATGAAACTAAATACCAAATAAACTGAAAAAATGAGGTTGCCTTACAAAAAATTATTCATTCAAATTTCTCAACACAATGGTAGACAAAATATTAACATTTTTTACTATTTGTGACTCATATTAGTAAACATATTCTGTCACATTCACTTCAAAACACATTTTGAGTTCCATATATTGTTGGATAGTTGTGTAAAGGTTCTGAGCATTTTAAAGACATCACAATATTGTCTTTTTGCACCAAACATTTAGCAAGATACAACATATTGACTGTCACTGAACTGTGATTTTGAGAAAAAGTGTCCCAGTTCATTGTTATCTGGTGCCTTACAGTAACATGCCTACATTTGTAGTCTAACTGCCTCATTTGGTGTTTCAATGTTCATTTTTCTTGTTCAGTGAGAGAAATCTAATCTCTGCTGGGCTTTAACAAGTGCATCAAAGTCAGGCTGAATGTCTGAAGTGGAGATGCGAAGCACAGCTGACAGATGATCATCAGTGAGAGAGGATCTGTCCCTGGATTTTGTAAACTTCATAATTGAAAATGTTTGTTCACAAATGTCGGTAGAGCCACAGAGAACAAACATCTTCTGAGCATGTCTCCTAATGTTTGGAAAGTTCTCCTCCTTGAGAGAAGAGTAGAAATCCAGCAGAGATCCTGACTTAAAGTGCTCTGCTAGTACTCCATCAGACTGCAGGTGAATGAGTTCCAGCTGAACATCACTGGGTGCATCATCCACACTGAAGGTAAAGGGAGGGGAAATCAGGTGGATTTCATCCTCCATTGTTCTTAGATCCTCAAATCGCCTTGCAAACTCACCATGCAATGCTCCTAGCATGGATGAGTACCTGCAGAGGTTATCAGCTGATGGTGTGACTTCTTTCAGGGTTTGCATGTGAGTGAGAGTGTTGCTCTCCAGTTGTCTTGAAAGAAACTGTATCTTTCTCATGAAAGCCTTCACCAAGGTGTGCATTTCATGTACAAAAAGGCCCTTGCCTTGCAGCTTGGTGTTCAGTTCATTCATCAGTGCAGTCACATCAACAGCAAATGCGAAATCTGCCATCCAGACCTCATCTGCAAACTCTGGGATGGCCTTGCCTTTTGTCTCACAAAACTCCTGGATTTCTGCTTTCAGATCCCAGACTCCTTTTAACACTTTGCCCAGGCTGAGCCATCTCACAGAAGTGTGGTAGCCAATGTCACTGTGCTCACTCTCATGCTCCTCCAGAAGTGTGACAAACTGTCTGTGATTCAGTGCCCGCGCCCTGATGAAGTTAACTATTTTAGTAACAACATCGATAACATGGTTAATTTTTAGCACTGATTTGCACAACACATGTTGGTGTAAAATACAATGTAAAAATACTAATTTCTGATCAGGGTCCATTTCAGTCACTTTATCCTGCATGCGTTTTAAAAGTCCGACATTTTCCCCGGTAAGATTTGGACAACCGTCCGTGGTGACACCTGCCAGTCTGTCCCATTTCAGTCCCAACGTGTCCATACAAGCATTTACCTCAGTGAAGAGATCGCTCCCTGTCGTCGTCCCCTTTAACGACCGCATTGCTGCCAGCTCCTCCGTAATCCTGAAGTCCGGCGTTATCCCGCGGACAAATACGAGTAGCTGGGCTGTGTCGCGGACATCACAACTCTCGTCCAGAGCCAAGGAGAAAAAATCAAAACTTGGCACTTCACGTTGCAGCTGTAGCTCCAGATTCCCCGCAATGTCCTCGACCCTTCTCGTCACGGTTCACCTGGACAGCGGGACTTGCTCAAATGCCGCTTTTTTTTCAGGGCATATTAGTGCTGCCGAGTCTACCAAGCACTCTTTCACGAACTCCCCCTCTGAGAATGGATTGCTGTTTTTGGCTATTTTGTGGGATATCACAAAGCTGGTCTTGGTTGCTGCATCCCTGGATGCATGAAGCCCGGTAAGAAAGCCTTGCTGCGTATGCAGCTTAGCTAGCAAAGCTTCCGATGTCTGCGCTCTTTCAGCATCAGTTAGGTTTTTATATTTCTCTGCATGTTTCGTCTGGTAATGCTGACTCAAATTGTAGTCCTTCAACACGGCGATCTGCTCCCCGCAAACTAAACACACAGCTTTACCTCTAACTTCAGTAAATAAATACTTCGCTGTCCAATTTTTGTTGAAAATTCTACATTCGGCATCTACCTTTCTTTTTTTAGCCTGAGCGGACATTTTTGAGGGCGAACGTCGTCTTGTTGTCATTCAATCGCGCGCATGTCTTGATATACGCATTACGTCATTATGTGCGACGCACATTGTGCGGGAATTAAAAAAAAACAATTTCAGAATAAAAGCAGTGCAGCTTTAGCCCATGAATGAGGTGAAATTAAAAAGTATGTTTATTTTGAAATTTCCAATTAACCTTACACTCGCGGTCAGAGTCAACCAAAGGTATGTGGCCCGGCCCATACAATGCCCAGGTCTGTCATACGGGCCAGTCAGTGCCACCCGGCGGGCCGGATGTGGCCCGCGGGCCGTGCAATGCCCAGGTCTGCTAAAGTTTAGATTAACAGATGTTCATTGTATTTTAATTTCTTGTCTCCTGGTGATTCTTGAGTCAAGCTAACAAAAGCAGAGCAGAGCAGGGAGGAGGAGAGAGGAAGGAGTCACGCGGAGCTGCCTGCTCGCTTCCGCTTTGTCCCACTCTTTCCCCCGCCGGCCGGTGAAAATGAACGCCATGTCTGGTTCCTCCTGGCCTCTCAGCCATCTTTTTATTTCGGCTGTTACCTTTAGTATTGTTGTATTGCACAGGAGAGGGGAGCCCTCTAATCTCGTTGCACACTTGAGTACAATGACAATAAAGGGATTTCTAATTATAATTCTAATTCTAATTCAGGGCATTTAAACCTGACAAAAAGACAACTGAAAAGCATAATGTTCACAAATGTTGTTCCAGGCAAAGGCAATTTTATTTATAATGTTTGATGTAAACACAAAAAAACTCATCATCACTCAGACACAATGGTTCTTTTGGCACTGATCACATTGGCTTAGTGTCAATAAAAGAGCTTAGCAAAATTAAATGTATATTTTATTCAAAATCACATTTACATCTTACCACAAAGAGTCAGTTCCTTCAGTTTTTTGTTTTATTTTTTTTAAGCTTCAAGGATCGCTGCTATTCTCACCAGCACAATTGTGTCTCTCAGCACTATGTTTAGTGGAGAATTTTTTAGCACAAATGCTGCAACTGAATGGCTTGTCTCCACTGTGTGTTCTTGTGTGGCTTCGTAAATGCGACTTTTGAGAGAAACTCTTGGCACAAACTGAGCAGGAAAAGGGTTTTTCTCCATTGTGTGTTCTTGTGTGGCTTGTTAAACTTGCCTTTATAGAAAAGCCTTCACCACAAACTGAGCAGGAAAAAGGTTTTTCACCAGTGTGTGCTCTTGTGTGCCTTACTAAATAAGACTTTCGAGAGAAGCATTTTCCACAAACTGAGCAAGAAAAAGGGTTTTCTCCACTGTGTATTCTTGTGTGACTTGTTAAATTTAACTTAAAAGAGAAGCTTTTGCCACAAACTGAGCAGGAAAAAGGTTTTTCACCACTGTGTGTTCTTGCATGACTTGTTAAATTTGACTTAAAAAAGAAGCTTTTGCCACAAACCGAGCAAGCAAAAGGTTTTTCACCACTGTGTGTTCTGGAGTGGTTTACTAAAGTAGACTTTCGAGAGAAACTTGTTCCGCAAACTGAGCAGGAAAAGGGTTTTTCTCCAGTGTGTGTTCTTGTGTGTTCTGTTAAACGCGCCTTATGAGAGAGACTCTTGCCACAAACTGAGCAGGAAAAAGGGATTTCTCCAGTGTGTGTTCTTGTGTGCCTTTTTAAATTTGACTTTTTAACGAAACTCATGCCACAAACTGAGCAGGAAAAAGGGATTTCTCCAGTGTGTGTTCTTGTGTGCCTTGTTAAACTTGACTTTACAGAAAAGCTTTTGCCACAAACTGAGCAGGAAAAAAGTTTTTCACCACTGTGTGTTCTGGAGTGGTTTACTAAAGTAGACTTTCTAGAGAAACTTGTTCCGCAAACTGAGCAGGAAAAGGGTTTTTCTCCAGTGTGTATTCTTGTGTGTTCTGTTAAATTTGACTTTTTAACGAAGCTCATGCCACAAACTGAGCAGGAAAAAGGTTTTTCTCCACGATGTGTTCTTACGTGCAGTTTTAAAGAGAATTTTGAAGTTAATGATTTCCCACAGTGAGAACATACCCAACTGTCAGTGTGACATGCCCTTTCACCTTTGGCTTGCCCATCATCATCATCAGGAGAGCGTGATGTGTCCTCATTATGTGCTTGTGATGGCCCCCAGTGGTCTTCATCACCTTCTGTTGTCACGTGATGACTTGAACTGCTGCTTGTAGGCTCCGCCCCTCTGTTGTCCTCACTCTCATCCTTGTTTTCATCTTCAGTCTTTATAGGGACAACGTTCACTGGTGACTTGTTGATCTCCTCCTCCTCCTCCTCCTCCTCCTTTTTGATGTGAGTCAAGTCTGGCTCCTCTTTCACAGAACAGAGATCATTTTGTCTGACGTCTGCAGGACACAAAAAGACAAACACCCATTTGGTTTGGTCAAGTCAAAGCTCAGGCGGCGACTTTGTCTTATTTTCTACAGTGCTACCTTGACTTGAGCCTGCTGCACACGGAGCAACGCGTGCGACCCCGAATTGGACCGGACCATGAGGGCATTTCACAAAATTCCATCCTACGATGTAAACCTCCCTTTTGATGCCCGATTTCATTTCTGACATAGTCACAGACATTTCTAGAAGCGAGCTGAAGTTAGTACACACAGGCTATTGTGTGCGTCTGATGGAACACCTGTTGTGGGACCCTAACATATTGATGGGGGCCACTGGGGGCCATCGCAACATAATGTCATTGATAGAATAGGAATCCTTCAAGTGAAATATGTTTACAAGTATTTCTTTTTGCATTTAGAGATAGTTTCATCGTGGGTACTTTTTGCTTCCATTCTAATCTGTATACCTAAAAGAATTAAAGGGGCCCTGGAATCAGAGTCGCGATTTATTGCATGATTTATGTTTGTTTTTTGTTTTGTTTTTTTTTCCCCAAAATGACATTTAGCCTGCTAGTACGTTCCAACATTCCCCTTTTTAATTTTTTTTTTTGTAAAATTTCTGTTTCTAAATACATTTTTAAACAAAATTACGTGTGAAGAATCAAAATCCCTACACATAAATTAAGCAACAACACTGCCAGGATGGCCGAGTGGTCTAAGGCGCCGCGTTCAGGACCCAGTCGCCCCAGGAGGCCTGGGTTCGAATCTCGAATTTCCCCATTATGGGACTAATAAAGGCATTATTATTTATTTTATTTTATTATTTCACTCTGACTTTCATGTTGACATATTTGAATAATGTATATTCAAAAGTTATCCAATATGAATTAAAATTAGACTAAGATACACCATAATATTATTAGAGTTCACTGAATTATTTTGTAACTGCAATGATGCTGAACAGCCATAGGGTGTCAATAATGAGTAACAAAGTAACACAACACCTCCCACTGATACATCATCATTGTCATTTGGATAAATTACCAGAAACTATGAGTTGTGGGGGTGATGCAAACCACCTGGGCCACAGGAACTTTATTACCAGGAACTAAATGTCCCTGGCCTTGTTGGTAGAAAAGGGGGTTGTGACGTTCTCCCTTTTTAAGCCGATAGTAAGCCAAAGATGCAGATGCATTCCTTGCAGCATGCGCTTGTTCACTGATGAGATCCGTGCAACCCTGGATGGATGCATTCAATGTATTTTAAATGTTTGGATGGGGTGAAACTACGCACCCGAGGTCCACTGACTGTCACCCGACCAATCCAGTAAAAAGTTAATAAATAAATAAGACCAATACGTACTTGTTTTTTTTAAACGTAATATTTTGCGTTTTATCCACTAAAATTGATCATCCGCCATTGATGTTTTCGCCGCAGTGTGCACATTTTTTAGAGTCAGGCAGAATTCCTTCCCTAAGTCATTGCTTGAACAAGATATAAAAACCAGAAAATGTAAAATCTTAAATAATCAGTTCGAATTTTAAACTGAGAAAAAAAAACATGGAGTTCACCCCCCACTATTGGTTATTCTTTGGCATTTATTTTCTGCACTGATTTAATTTGGCATAAACAAATATTTAGCAAGCCGACAAGCAATATTTAAAAATAAAACGGCAATAACCTTGAACGCATTTCCCCAAACAACTTAATGTTGTGATGCATGCAATGTCGTTCTTTACAAAGCAAATGAGAGTAAAACGTGTACAAACCTGCTTTGAGTGGCACAACACGAAGCTGGTTGCAACCTTCGTCCAGCAGTTGAAGATGTTGCTCGTTCTCTTCTTCTTTTATTCCACAAAGTTCCTCTTTGTACTTGGGCGTCGTTCTTGCACACATTTTCAAATGATAATTCCAAAAAATCCGCACTTGATCTCTGCTTGGCGATGAGTCGTGTGCCTCTTTTCGTTAGCGGCTAGCTAGCTAACAAGCTAAGCTAACTACACCGAAAAGCATCAACGCGCAAAGATGAGGTTATCGGGACACAAAGACTTAATGAATTATGTCGACGTCCTTTAGAGTAGCACTGGACATCATTTGAGAAAATTACAGTCAGTTCCACACTAAATCAGAAGAATTTAGCAGTGGGTGTTTTTTTTCCGGTGTGGACGGGTCGGTGGATGGGGTCGAGGTCCTTCGGAAGCTGCGCGCTTGCTAATGACGTCATGCTTTAAGCACGAATTTTTCAAATATATTTCTTTGCCTCTGCGTTTGTTTTTTACCCTGGCTGTTCTATTTTAATATATATTTTATATAATATTTTAATTCGGTTGATAAAAAAAAAAAACTAAATTAACACCACATATGCGCGTCAGCTCTCACGTCACTTCCGCCTATGCCCCGAGTAGCCGCTGCTGGAACAACAGTGGGACGTTTACGTTTCTCCGACCGAACTTGCAACAATGCTGTGGTTCACTCGGGCTGCAAGATTGTATGAATATAATGTCTGCATATACTAGCAGTGCTTCTCAATTATTTCACGCCCGCCGCTACCAAGAAGTAAAAGATTCGCGCCTCCCCACCACCAATTTGTTTTCTGTCTTTGTAGATTGATTGTCAATAAAATATCCCTTAACTAAGCTAAATTGACAAGAAATATAATTTTGAGAACTATTATCGTAAGGATCTCAAAACTCAGTACTCTATGGTGCAAATATTGATGAGATGATAAATATTTACTCATACGTTTTTTTGTAAAAAAAAAAAAAAACCTTTAGTAACATTAACAACCAAACACAGTTATTAATTCATACATAATATAGAAAAGACAAAAAGAAGAGCCAGGGGGATTTTAAACAAAAAATCTTTGTAAATAACATAAAGCAACAGCTTTAGTATGTTTACGATACGTTTTTAAAAAAAAAAAAAATTATGGTGACTATCCGTTTTTTTAATGGTTACTGTAAAGTTTTGTCTTCTATCTTAAGAAGTCACGCAGGTCCAGTGATGCTGCAAGCTTGTGTCTCTTTAGTTATTGACTTGCATTCTCGTCTATGTGTGTACACACGAGTTCGTCTGGTAACCAAACACACGTCAGGCAATACTGCCAACTAGTGACTAATGATATAACTGCTATCATTACATCTCCCTTTCAAACGTTAAACAATGCCTATGACTTTTTTAATTATTTTTTTTTTAATTTTATTATTATTATAATAATTTTGTTTTGTTATCAATTATTTTCACTTCTGATCAATATCTACCCATTTTTTTATGACAACAAGCAGCTCTACAACCATTTTAGCAACAATAACACAACATTAAACATTTTCAATCAGCCTGTCCGGTTGTCGTCTAACTCTTGTTGATCTTCAAAGAGGTTCAGTAATCCCAGAAATTGCTGGTGGTTGAGGTCTGTGCTCCTTCGATGTATCCGCCTGCTTTGCAGCCTCAGCCTTATCAGAAGATTTCTTGCAGTCCTCGGTAGTGATGGGTAGTTGAGGCATCCTGTATCGTTTCGACACAGTGACACGCTGTATTGACACTGTGTTGACACTGTGTTGCTGAATACTGACACCTGGTGGACTTGCAGGAAAATTTTGACAGGGTCATCAGACGCTGATCTGTCAAACTAATTTTATCCAATTCCATTGATTAGGCATTTCCATTCACATTATTTTTACATATACATACTTTCATAAAAAAATCGTTGATATTCGAGACGCAGTTGATAAATTAAGTGAAAATCTGTCTAAATGCCGAAGTAAAAGTGTTGTGAATGACAATGGACTCATTGGAATTAAAGATTTTTATTCAAAAAAATTAGTTTCTCCAGCGTTTTGTTATTCAGTCTATTTCTTTTTTTGAGGCAATTTCCCCCGCCTTTGAGAAGATCCTCCCACAAGGCACTGAAGAGGCCGGTGTGCACAACGCCTGTGTGGCTAATATAAATAGGTGAGGGAACGTTGCCTCCATGGACTTCCAGTATAAGAGCGGGTCTTCCGTACGTGCAACGTGTCCTGCTGACATATAGCGCTGCACCTCTGAGTGCGCATCAACAGTGACGTCTTCCATCTTGTGGATATTTAACGCAAAGTAATGCGCCAATAACTCGATGCTTGTTTTGAGCGTCCATCCTGTTGACAGATGCGCTTCCTTATGAACACAGTTTGGCGCGCGACCGCTGTGTCGACACGATTCTGGTAGTGGTCACGTGACTTTCTCAAAGCAGTACGCGCACCGACACGGGGTTTGCCCTGGAAGCTCGGCGCGCGCATCGACGCCTCGGTGTCGCTGGACCCATCACTAGCTACTGGCATACACGAAGGGAGTGGCCTTGTAGGTGGGCCCGAGCCCAGGGCCGTAACAATAATTATAAAATAAAAAAGCTTTATTAAAAAAAAGGCATAGGCATTGATTAACGTTTGAAAGGGAGATGTAATGATAGCCGTTATATCATTAGTCACTAGTTGGCAGTATTGCCTGATGTGTGTGTGGTTACCAGACGAACTCGTGTGTCTGCACATAGACGAGAATGCAAGTCAATAAATAAAGAGACACAAGCCTGCAGCATCACTGTACCAGCGTGACTTCTTAAGATAGAAGACGGAACATTACAGTAACCATTAAAAAAAAACGTATAGTAACCATAAAATTGTTTTTTAAAAAAACGTATCGTAAACATACTAAAGCTGTTGCTTTATGTTATTTACAAATAATTTTTGTTTAAAATCCCCCTGGCTCTTCTTTTTGTCTTTTCTATATTATGTACGTATTAATAACTGTGTTTGGTTTGCAAATGTCAATAAAGTTTGTTATCCGTTCCTGCTCGGTTTCCTCCTGACCGTGGTCGGGGGGGCGCAGGGGAGATTCGTCTCCAAGGCCGGAGTTGCCCGGGGATCGTGATCGGCGCACGTCGTCGGAATGCGGCGTCCGTCTTCGCGGCCGGAGTTGCCCGGGGATCGTGATCGGCGCACGTCGTCGAAATGCGGCGTCCTCCCAATCAATAATAACACGCCAGCAGGGAGACAGTGGTGTACCTGTAGCCTCGCTTTATTGTTTTCATGCTCTTTTCTCTCCCATTTTTCACTTCCTCCTTTCATTCATTCAACACTCCAACAACATCCGCCCCCTCCCTCCTCCACGCATGCGCACCCCACACGTCACGCAAGCTTGTCACCATACTTACAACACTACCCCCACTCTGGATGGTATTTAAACAATTCCACTCCAGCACAGAAACACGAGCTGACCTACAACATCTATAAGAGGCTTGGAGCCCAAAAGACAGTTGTGATTATCATTCTCTTATACAAGCGAGGTATGGTAAATGACAGCTTGGTAACAATAATAGGTTCATATAAGAAAATACATATTAACCACGGTGAAAATAAGCGCCACGAGGAAGGAGCTGAAAATCCACTCCTAAGTAATCAGTTTAAGGCGACCGGCGGAATTCCTGAGATAAAGCAATTTACAGTGACAGGTCAGAAGCGTAGCACTGGCAGGTTTTTTTTTTTTAAACAGCGAAACACATTGAAAAATCGCATATGTAAACAACTTCCATTCAAACATGGACGAAGTAGAAAAATTGTATAAAATTTAGGTAAGGCCCTGAGAACTGCCTAGAACATTCAAGTGCTCCTCACACCATTTAAGTCACCCAGGCACCAAAACGGTCAGGTGCCCTGCGGGGACGTCCTGGTCGTTGGACTGGCAGGCCCAGCTGGAGTGACTCACCCACCGCGCCCCCACCATTTTCTCCATGGGAAGGGGAGGATGGAATGAGCACAACCGGTGTGGGGTCAGATGCAGATGGTGAAATGGTGCCAGGATCGTCAGTCACGCTTGAGAACAAATCACGCAGGCCTAGATCATGGTCTGCTGGGCCATCCTCCACAGCTGGCGGAGGAACCTCGATAGGTGCCCACCTCTGAGCTCGGTCCAAAGCCCAGGTGTTGTCCAGGGGCTCACGGCTGCGATAAAGTTTTAGTTGATCGTGGTGAACAACTTTCACCTTGGATCTCGGGTTCTTCTGAATACGGTAGACCAGGTCGTCCAATTGTCCAAGGACAAAGAATGGCCCTTCATATGACGGAAGGAACTTCCTCACTTTGTTCTTGACGTGGTGCGTACCTTTTACAAGGTACCACACAGGATCTCCAATCTTGTACTGCGAATGGCAACAGTTTTTGTCGTACTGTCTTTTTGCACGCGTAACAGACTCACCCAGAGCTTCTCTGGTGATCAGATGGGCCAGCTCCAGCCGTTCACGCAGCTGTTTGACGTACTCTGGAACGGACGGTTGAATGTCTGGGTCGGGTGGCAATCCGGCAACTAGGTCCACTGGTTCGCTCACTTCTCTGCCGAACATCATGAAATTTGGAGTGAACCCGGTGGAACTGTGTTTAGTTGCCCTGTAGGCCATGACAGCATAAGGAACCATAAGGTCCCAGTCCCAATGGCAACGTTCCGCGGTGGAGGCCAGAATCTTCTGGAGAGTAGCGTTGAAGCGTTCAACCTGGCCATCTGACTGGGGTCTAAATGGCGTAGTGTGAGTCTTGTCAATGCCAAACAAGCGGCACATGCTTTGGAATACTTCAGATTCAAAATTGCGTCCCTGATCGCTGTGCAGTGCATGAGGTATGCCGTAGCGGCACACCCACTCAGAAGCAACAACTTCGGCAACGGTCACAGCTCGCTCATCAGGAATGGGAAACGCCTCTGTCCATTTCGTGAAGTAATCTTGTATGACAAGCACATACCGGTTTCTGCGCTCAGTCTCATTAAGTGGTCCCATAATGTCCAAGGCAATGCGCTCCATCGGGGCCCCTACCCGGACAGTTCCCATTGGGGCTTGTGGTCTCTTGACGGGGCGGGCCCTGGACGCACAGCTGGTACAGGTCCGGCACCAGAGGGTGACATCCTCCCTCATGTGGTACCAGTAGTATCGGGTTTGCAGTCTGGCCACGGTCCGTTCAACCCCAAAATGTCCACCCACGCTACCGTCATGCATCTGTTTCATCACCTCGGGCCGTAAATTGTGAGGCAGCAGAATTTGCGGGTAGAATTGGGTGTCATCAAGGCAGTAGAAACGACGGACCAAAACATCATCTCTGAAGTAGAGTCGTTTCCATTGGGACCAGTACGTCTTCACGGCTGGACTGCATGATGAAACTGTAGTCCAAGGGGGGCGCTCACTGCTGGCTGACATCCAGGCGCGTATTGGTGCAATGTCAGCGTCTGCGTCCTGGGCTTGGCTCAGCTCCCCCATTGTCCAGCCATGAAACAACGAAGCAGTATCAGGGGTTCTCGTCACATGTACATTTTCGGTCATATTGACAATGTGTACATTGGTGTGACTGCCTTGGTCTACAGTATGAGTGTCGGGTGCAGGGGCGCTTTGACTTACCCCCACTAGACCCGACACCATGGTGGATGGTCGTCCCTCTACCCCCACTGGACTCAGCGACAAGGAACCGGGGGCAGAGTCCAATTCGCACTGGACCGCCCGATGTGTGACGCCCGTCGGTTGCGAGGAAGGACTTGGCACTTTGCAGGCACAGGACTGGCGACAGGGCCTTCTGGAGAGGCCATCAGCGTTGGCGTGCACACGCCCTGGGCGGTGAACAATCTCAAAGTCGTATTCAGCAAGTTTTTCGAGCCACCGAGCCAACTGCCCTTCTGGCTCTTTCATTCTGGTCAGCCAGCGCAGGCTGCTGTGGTCGGTGCGCACCTTGAAGCGTCGTCCAAGGAGGTACTGGCGAAAATGTGAAGTGAAGTCCACAATGGCTAGGAGTTCACGTCTCGTCGTGCAATAGTTCTGTTCGGTTCTCGTCAGTTTGTGACTGCCATAAGCCAGCACTCGCTCCACACCTTGTTGAATCTGCGACAGTACAGCACCGACGCCCGTGTCACTCGCATCGGTGTCCAGTATCATTTCACCGCAGTCAAGCGGATATCCAAGGACTGGGGCTGAAGTCAGGCGGCACTTAAGCTCGTCAAAAGCCGCTTGGTGCTCTGCATGCCACTGGAAGTGAGCGTTCTTCTTAGTCAGGTTGTGCAAGGGCTCGGCTATTGATGCAAAGTCTTTTACAAACCGACAATAGTACGAGGCTAGACCGATGAATCGTCTTACCTCCTGGATTGATGTGGGGGTGGGCCACGTCTGGACCTTCTGGACCTTGCTCGGGTCGGTGGCCACACCGTGCTCAGATACTATGTGGCCAAGGTAGGCAACCTTGCGTCGAAAGAGGCAGCATTTAGAGGGTTTCAGCTTCAAGTTCGCGTGCTGAAGTCGGTCAAACACCTTGCCCAACCGTTGCAGCATCTCCGTCACGTCCCTGGCCAGCACAATGATGTCGTCCAAATAGACCAAGCAGGTCTCCCACTGCAGGCCAGCCAAGACGCGGTCCATCAGCCGTTGGAACGTTGCTGGAGCGTTGCAAAGGCCGAATGGCATGACATTCCATTCGAAGAGGCCCTTTCTGGTACAAAAAGCGGCGGCTTTGCGTGCTCTTGGGGTCAACTCCACTTGCCAGTAGCCCGAGGCAAGATCCAACGTGCTGAACCATTTAGCAGTGGAGAGCGTGTCCAGCGTGTCCTGGATACGCGGTAGGGGATATGCATCGGTGATGGTACGGTCGTTGAGGGCTCTGTAGTCGATGCATAGACGGTACGTCCCATCCTTTTTACGCACCATAACAATGGGTGAGGCCCAGCTACTGTGACTACGCTGAGCGACACCGCTTTGCAGGCTGTCGTGGATCTGCTGGTCTGCATGCTGCTGCTTTTCTCCTGCCATTCTCCTTGGCGGTTGTTTGACTGGAGCGCCAGGACGGGTCATAATGTCGTGCTGGACAAGGCTGGTTCGGCCCAGGTCTGTAGGCCCTGTGGAAAATGTGTGGCCATAGGTGCACAGCAAACGCTTAAGTTGGAGCTGCTCATGGTCATTAAGGTCTTGGGAACTCTGGGCATAGAGCTCTTGCAGGTGCAGAGGAACCACTGGCGGGCCAACAAGTGTGTCCTTCACCGAGGGCACGCTGGACGGCTGCATGGCTTCGGCCGGCTGGAGGAGCCCAGCAATGGATCCTTCCTTAACAGTCACAGCTTTGTTGCCCGGGTTGAAAAGTCGAAGGGGGACCGCTTTGGAAGACTGGGCATCGATCAGCACTCTAGCAACGAGCACCTTGTGCTTTTCGACGAATCCTTTCGTGGGACTGAGCATCAGGTTCCCGAAGGTGGCTGCGCCTAGATCCACACTGCCCCTCACAACACATTCCTGCCCCGGCTCCACAACAACGGACCTGGATACTCTCACGGCAAGTGACTTTGGGCTAGCTTCAGCTTGGTAGTAGGGCACTTCTTCGCCGAACAAGATGATGCGATGACGGCCAAAGTCAAGGCGAGCTTCGGCTCGAACGAGAAAGGGATGACCCAGCAGCACTTCATTTCCAGATATATCTGCTACAACAAAATCAATGGTCACTTGACGGCTGCTGATATCGACAGGTATTTGGGCCTCGCCAAGTACAGGCACGTCTCCAGGGCCTACACCGATCAAGGTCTCGACAGTCGAGGGCTGCAGAGGGGGCCTCATGTCGGGGTGAATGGCGTTGTAATAGTGCAGTGGCAGCACACTCCTACGGGCCCCGCTATCCAGAACAGCGCACACTTCCAGCTCGTAAAGGCGCACGGCTATGCACATTTCCTTGTTTGGAGCCTTGAGATGGAGCATAGGTGGTTCGGGGCAGTCGCGAGGGCAACTGCTCAAGGTTGAAGTCTTGTTGGGTTTTTGAGGGGAAGGACACTGCTTCTGAATATGGCCCCAGCCTTGACAGTTATGGCAGCGAACTCGACCCTTCTTAAAGTTTTTGTGCTTACTGGATGAGGAGCTGACCGGAGATGGAGCTTCCACAGCATAATCCTCTTTCTCTCTGACAACAGCAGCCCGGGGCCGACATCCAGAAGTGTGGCGGGCTCCCAACAGCATGGCATCAGCGACATATGATGCAGCCCTTTTAGTGGTCTCGTGTAGGCGTGCTATTTCATAAGCATCAGCAAGGGTGGCTGGTCGCTTTTCCAACAACTTCTGGACCGTCTCAGCATCACCTAGGCCGTTAGTAAACACTTCAACAGCAATAGAATCTTGCTCACTTTCCACTCTGTCACCATAAGCTACAGCTATTCTTCCATAAATGTCATCCCGGAATTCGTGCAATGCTTCTCTGGGTTTACGCACCCGCTG
Source organism: Idiotropiscis lumnitzeri (assembly GCF_059441095.1). Taxonomy (NCBI): domain Eukaryota; kingdom Metazoa; phylum Chordata; class Actinopteri; order Syngnathiformes; family Syngnathidae; genus Idiotropiscis; species Idiotropiscis lumnitzeri. The sequence goes on along the minus strand of NC_142392.1, from coordinate 26,424,261 downwards.
TCTGAGTTCCACAGCGGCTGAGGCGGCATGAGCGGAGGAAGGGCCATAGGCAGTCTCAAGCTCATCTACTAGGCGGTGATAATCCCACTTCCATGAGCCTGGGTTGCGGTGGACGATGGCCCCCGCTGCTCCAACCAAACAGTGTTTCAACTGCGTCGTCATAGTCCTCTCCGACCAATAATTCGCCTCGGCGCAACTCTCAAACTTGTGCAGAAATTCTCTCCATGGTGTGCTGCCGTCGTATCGATCAGGGCGTAGTGTGGGGATCCTTTCTCTGGGATCATCATCTTCATCAGCATTAGTTTGGGGTTGAAGAAAGAAACGGTGAGACTGTCCGTCCCTCGGGTACTGCTGAGGACATGCAGGGATTTGCTGACTGTCTACCGCATCAACTTGTCTGTATTCCAACAATTTGCAAGGAGCTGGCGTGCTATATGCAAAACATCCCAGATTAGTAGAAGTAAATGGGTTCGAGTCCGGTGCTCCTATTTTTATGGTGGAAGCTGAACCACAGAGGGAACTGCTGTACGTGCAGTGGGGTCGTTTCTTATAAACGTCATCAGAAAAAGGGTTTGACCGGGAAAACTGTGGTGGGGCGAGCAAATCCTTCCCATTAGCACATGCGGTAGCACAATTTGCGTCACACAAAAATGGGTTATAATGTTCACATTTTGCCACAGGCTTGCATTGGTTAACTTCCTCAATCCATTCAGCACGTTTAGGAACACGGTCCAACAGCATACATGCGCATTGACCCTCGAGTCCAGAGTTTTCACGGGGATATTGAGCGGCAGCCATCGTGTGCTAGCTTAGCTACGAGCTAACGCACGTAGTTGTTGATAAGCCGCGAGTGCTATATTCCTCTGTGCTCACCACTCCTCTTAACGACGTGAGCTCGATCCTGTCCCTTCGTGGTCGCCAGTGTTATCCGTTCCTGCTCGGTTTCCTCCTGACCGTGGTCGGGGGGGCGCAGGGGATATTCGTCTCCAAGGCCGGAGTTGCCCGGGGATCGTGATCGGCGCACGTCGTCGAAATGCGGCGTCCTCCCAATCAATAATAACACGCCAGCAGGGAGACAGTGGTGTACCTGTAGCCTCGCTTTATTGTTTTCATGCTCTTTTCTCTCCCATTTTTCACTTCCTCCTTTCATTCATTCAACACTCCAACAACATCCGCCCCCTCCCTCCTCCACGCATGCGCACCCCACACGTCACGCAAGCTTGTCACCATACTTGCAACAATATGCAGACATTATATTCATACAATCTTGCAGCCCGAGTGAACCACAGCATTGTTGCAAGTTCGGTCGGAGAAACGCAAACGTCCCACTGCTGTTCCAGCAGCGGCTTCTCGGGGCATAGGCGGAAGTGACGCGAAAGATGACTCACCAATGTGGCGTGAATTTATTTATTTTGTTAATTTTTTTTATCAACCGAATTAAAATATTATATAAAATGTATATTAAAACTGAACAGCCAGGGGTAAAAACAAACACAGAGGCAAAGAAATATATTTGAAAAATACGTGTTTAAAGCATGACGTCATTAGCAAGCGCGCAGCTTCCGAAGGGCCTCGACCAGATCCACCGACCCGTCCACACAGGAATAAAAACAACCACCGCTAAATTCTTCTGATTTAGTGTGGAACTGACTGTAAGTTTCTCGCAGGATTTCCAGTGCTACTCTAAAGGACGACGACATAATTCATTAAGTCTTTGTGTCCCGATAACCTCATCTCGTCACGCGTTGATGCTTTTCGGCCTAGTTAGCTTAGCTTGCTAGCTAGCCGCTAACGAAAAGAGGCACATGACTCATCGCCAAGCAGAGCTCAAGTGCGGATTTTTTGGAATTATCATTTGAAAATGTGTGAAAGAACGACACCCAAGTACAAAGAGAAACTTTGTGGAAAAAAAGAAGAGAACGAGCAACATCTTCAACTGCTGGACGAAGGTTGCAACCAACCTCGTGTTGTGCCACACAAAGCAGGTTTGTACACGTCTAACTCTCATTTGCTTTGTATAGAACGTCTTTCGATCGTTAGAAATATGCATCACACGTTCAAGGATATTGTCGTTTTATTTTTAAATATTGCCTTTTACTTGTCGGTTTGCTGAACATTTGTTGATGCCAAATGAAATCAGTGCAGAAAATAAATGCCAAAGAATAACCAATAGTGGGGGGTGAACTCCATGTTTTCCCAGTATAAAATTTGAACTGATTATTTAACATTTTACATTTTCTGTTTTTTATATCTTGTTCAAGCAATTCCTTACGGAAGGAATTCTGCTTGAATCTAAAATATGTGTACACTGCGGCGAAAACATTAATGGCGGTTGATCAATTTTAGTGGATAAAACACAAAATATTAAGTTTTTTTTTTTTAAATCAAGTACGTATTGGTTTTATTTGTTTATTTATTAACTTTGTACTGGCTTCGTCGGGTGAGAGTCAATGAACCTCCGGTGGCTCTGCACTGTTTTGTGCACATGTGCGTAGATTCACCTCATCCAAACATTTAAAGTACATTGAATGCATCCATCCAGGGTTGCACAGATCTCATCAGTGAACAAGCGCATGCTGCAAGGAATGCATCTGCATCTTTGGCTTACTATGCGCTTTAAAAGGGAGAGCGTCACAACCCCCTTTACTACCTACAAGTACAGGAACAATTAGTTCCTGGTAATAAAGTTCCTGTGGCCCAGGTGGTTTGCATCTCCCCCACAACTCAAAGTTCTTGATAATTTTTGCAAATGACTGATGACATAACAATGGGAGGTGTTGTGTTACTTTGTTACTCATTACTGACACCCTCTGGCTGTTATACATCATTGCGGTTACAAAATAATTCAGTGAACTCATATTATGGTGTATCTTAGTCTAATTTTAATACATATTGATTAACTTTAAAATATACAGTCATTATTCAAATATGTCAACATGAAAGTCAGAGTGAAAGTGTTGTTGCTTAATGCTTATGAGTAAGAACTTTTACTCTTCAAACGTAATTTTGTTTTAAAATGTATTTAGAAACAGAAATTTTATAAATATAAAAAGGGTAATGTCGGAACTTACTCGCAGGATAAGTATCATTTTGGGTAAAAAAAAAAACAAACGTAAATCATACAATAAATAGCGACTCTGATTCCAGGGCCCCTTTAATTCTTTTAGGGATCCGGATTATAATGGAAGCAAAAAGTACCCACGATGAAACTATCTCTAAATGCAAAAAGAAATACTTGTAAACATATTTCACTTGAAGGATTCCTATTCTATCAATGACATTATGTTGCGATGGCCCCCATCAAGATGTTCGGGTCCCACAACAGGTGTTCCATCAGACGCACACAATAGCCTGTGTGTGCTAACTTCAGCTCGCTTCCAGAAACGTCTGTGACTATGTCAGGAATGAAATCGGGCATCAGCCGCAAGGTGCTTCCTTTTTAAATGCTCGTTTATCACTGTTGTGCTGCTAAAAGGAGGTTTACATCGTCGGACGTAATTTTGTGAAATGTCCCCATGGTCCGGTCCAAGTCGGGGTCGCATGCATTGCTCCGTGTGCGGCAGGCACAAGTCAAGGTAGCACGGTAGAAAATAAGACAGTCGCCGCATGAGCTTTGACTTGACCAAACCAAATTTGTCTTTTTGTGTCCTGCAGACGTCAGACAAAATGATCTCTGTTCTGTGAAAGAGGAGCCAGACTTGACTCACATCAAAAAGGAGGAGGAGGAGGAGGAGATCAACAAGTCACCACTGAACGTTGTCCCTATAAAGACTGAAGATGAAAACAAGGGTGAGGGTGAGGACAACAGAGGGGCGGAGCCTACAAGCAGCAGCTCAAGGCATCACGTGACAACAGAAGGTGATGAAGACCACTGGGGGCCATCACAAGCACATAATGAGGACACATTAGACGTTCATGACGATGATGATGATACTGATGATGATGATGATGATGATGATGGGCAAGCCAAAGGTGAAAGGGCATGTCACACTGACTCATTAACTTCAAAGCGGTCTTTAAAAGGGCACAGAAAAACACACAGTGGTGAAAAACCTTTTTCCTGCTCGGTTTGTGGCAAAAGATTCTCTCAAAAGTCTCATTTAGTAAGGCACACAAGAACGCACAGTGGAGAAAAACATTTTTCCTGCTCAGTTTGCGGAAAAGGTTTCTCTCACAAGGCAAATTTAACAGAACATGCAAGAACACACAGTGGAGGAAAACCTTTTTCTTGCTCAGTTTGTGGCAAAAGATTCTTTCAAAAGTTTGATTTAACAATCCACACAAGAATACACAGTGGAGAAAAACCTTTTTCCTGCTCAGTTTGTGGAAAATGCTTCTTTCAAAAGTCAAGTTTAAAAAGGCACACAAGAACACACAGTGGAGAAAAACCTTTTTCCTGCTTGGTTTGTGGTAAAAGCTTCTCTCAAAAGTTTGATTTAACAATCCACACAAGAACACACAGTGGAGAAAAACCTTTTTCATGCTCAGTTTGTGGTAAAAGCTTCTCTCAAAAGTTTGATTTAACAATCCACACAAGAACACACAGTGGAGAAAAACCTTTTTCATGCTCAGTTTGTGGAAAATGCTTCTCTCAAAAGGCACATTTAACAGAACACGCAAGAACACATAGTGGAGAAAAACCTTTTTCGTGCTCAGTTTGTGGCAAGAGTTTCTCTCGAAAGTCACATTTACGAATCCACACAAGAAAGCATAGTGGAGACGAGCCATTCAGTTGCAGCGTTTGTGCTAAAAAATTCTCCACGAAACATTATGCTGAGAGACACAATTGTGCTGGTGAGAATTGCAGCGATACTTGAAGATTAAAAAAAGAAGAAAAAAATGAAAGAACCGACTCTTTGTGGTAAGATGTAAATGTGATTTTGAATAAAATATGATGAAATTGAATTTTGCAAAGCTCTTTTATTGACACAAAGCCAATGTGATTAGTGCCAGAAGAAGCAATGTGTCTGAGTGATGATTTGTTTTGGTGTTTACATCAAACATGTAAATAAAATGTATTGCCTTTGCCTGGAATAACATTTTTTAACTTTATGCTTTTCAGTTGTCGTTTTAATCATACCGAATGGAAAAAGTGTGAGAAGAAACTGTGCTTATGAAATCGGTGCCTTCCACAATCATAAATAAAATCACTTGTTCCACTTGCTCAACTGGCTTTCATTACGCAGTGTGAAAAGGTGAAAAACTGAACTAGAAGTTGAACTCTAAAAAGAACCAAAAAGAGAAACGCGAATAGTCTCGGTTTCTCTTTCTAGGTTGAGCTCTATCAAGTGTTTGGGGTTTGTTGCGAAGCAGAATCTCACTTCGGAAAAACTATAATTTTGTCAAATATACCAAATATTTTTGTTCATGCTATATTATATTTTTTATACTTTGGATTGCTTATATAATGAAATCGGGAAATATTAAAATGTAAAATTAGCAACGGCATACAGACTTAAGGCAATTAATAAGAAATATAGAAACATTTTATAAATATTGAACACATTGAGAAGAGTTAATTTTGAAATAAATATTGAAATATAAAAAATACTTAAGTATTAAATTAATTCAATAACCCGACCCCGGATGAGCGGCCGGAAATGCCTGGAGGGATGGAATAATTTAAATTGCATACATATTCAAATGAACAAATATGTTAAGAAATAATCAAGAGTGAAATAAAAAGGTTTAAATTAATATTGATATAATTTCACATATTAAAATAATTGAATAAATATTGTAGTATTACATCAGCAAGCTTAAATATACATTGAAATATATTTTTTTAAAAAAGTAGTGTATTTTTAAATGGCCTAATTTAGATCTGGGAAGTAATTCTCTTTATGAAACTATGAAGGGACTGGAGCTCACAGAAGTGACCAGTCTTGGTTCTGAAGTTCCGATGTAACCAGATACTGCCCTGAGAGAAAATAGGCCTGAGCATTGTTTATGGTGGGGGCAATTCTCTCGCCAGGTCAGTGACCTTCCAGGGTATGGAAGTAATTTAAGGTGGTCACGAGTAGACTGGTCGTATCAACGGGGAGACGCATCTGCTCTCCCTCTGGGGGACTTTTGGAGGGAAATCCCGAAGACTAGCGGGATGGGAATTGCATATGCAACAAGGGAAAATTAGATATTCATGTCCTATTTGGGCATTCCCGATAAGAAGGGAATGTCTGAGAGGGGGCTCGCACGTTTTTGGGGAGACTTCTTTTGACATCAGCATGTGACGAGAATAAAATCTTTTTTGAACCAGTTCTTTTCCATCACCAATCCAGCCTTGCTCGGCTGCCTCTCCGGAAGGCAGCAAGGACCCACACTTCAAAGACAAAATATACTACATATTGAAAGAAAAACAATACTCAAATATTGAAATAAGTATAGAATTGAATGAATAAACAACAAAGAAATAAATACCTCCTGGAAAATATCGTTATTTTCAACATTTGTCAACATTTTTCTTTCTTGCACATTCTTAAGCAATCGTAATATTTTTTTTTTTACTTTTTAAGTTACTTCAGTGCATTTCACACCTGTGCCTTCAGTGAAGTCCTACTTCGTCCTACTTGAATAAATCCCCATCAAAATACCGTCATTTATGACACCACGGCTGGACAAATAATATCTAGAAACACACTTACACACCACTGAGTGAGTGTTGGACGATATAGCTTCTTTTGAAAGGTCCGACTTGAAAATGTCCTTGCAAGTGTATCTGCAATTAAATCAATGCTTTTGCCTCCTTTGGCCATTGTGGTTTAAAAAAAGCAAGAATATATTTTAGATTTTCGAACGGTCGCCAGTTACGACTTTTGGGTGTGTTGATTCTGCATCGCGCTGCCCCCTCCCGAGTGAGTTGTCAAATCACAAAACGCGTTCATCACCCTCAGCATAAGGCCAGCGAGAAGGCTCACTGTAACCAACTTGTGATCTAACAAATATGAAAGCTCATTGACTTTGACAGAAGAGATGCTCGCACAATTGCATCTTCAGGCCTCGGAACGAATAATGCGCGCTCCTCGTATTGTGAAACCTGCCCAGCAACACGAGCTAGCGGAATTCCGATTGGATTCAAAACCCTCACCTAAAAATACAACGCTCAGCTATAATATGACATCAATGCAACGATTATGATCATTTTTTTTTATTGATTATGTTTGGCCAACAGAGAAGGCCTTGAAGGCCCAACACTGAGTTACTTAATAGCCTAAATTAAACTTTACTTTCACCAATAGAGTTAAAGTTGTATTTTATTGTAGGCGTTATTTAATTAATAGTGAAGGATTGTATTACGATTGCTGGCATTATTTTAAACACTTACGGGACAGAAGGTCAATTATTTAATTAAGCAGGTTCATATTTACTGAATACGTTCAACATTGATTAAACAAAACGCATTTATCAAATGAAAGTAGAAGTACAGTGCATAGATAAGATTGACTGGGATTGTAGTCATGGTGTTTACTGATGCATTCATATGCTAAATTTATATGACTTTGTTTAATTGTAAGACCACAAACTTGCACACATAGTATTTTCATGACCCACACTCTCATTCAGAACAAACAGATTCAGTCTGCTCAGGTCAAACTGATGACAAACCAGATCGCACTTCGTGGACAAATACAATAAAACACATTCTCCACACAGGCCATAGAAGATAGAAACATATCAAGTTGGGCAGGGGAGGACGTCACAGGGACGCGATCAGGAACACCAAAAACATAACAATTTGATCTGGGAAAACATAGACCACACAATCTGTACACTGACGAGATTACAGGGGAATGTGAGCAGGAGAGACGGACAGACTGACGCCTGCCTGAGAAGGTCAGCCTTGGACGTGGAACGGGGGAAGGAGCAAGGACGACCGATTCAACCTACATGACCCTTGACATAGAAAACCTATAAAATGTGAGGCTGGGCTGAGATCAGCGCGACATTTTTCGATTGGGCCCGTCCTAGTACAGTTTCTCGTCAGATTAAGAAAAAGCAGCCCAGATATTATTTCCTGAACTCCAGAAATCGAAGAAACTAAAATATCGCAACCCTAATCAGCTGTTGTTGAGTCTTTATTTGACCCTTTTCAAAAAACGAACACGCATTGGAGTAAGTTTGGCTTTTAAGATTCATTTACTAAATGTTTCTCATTTTCTCGGTGGCTCAACTCCAACAGTTTTGGTGACCCCGACGTGATTTTCTCAAGGAGGGAGTCCTTGCGGCTTGTTCTTCACACTCTACAATATTCCAGGCATGGACAATCAGAACAAAGGTAGGGGAGAGCCTGTTTATTCAAAGTCTCCTGATTTGTTATACAGTGGAACCTCGGTTCTCGAACGACTCTGAGGTCGAACTAATTGGAGTTCGAACAAAAAAAATAGAGAAATTCTTGCTTCGCAGTTCGAACAAACATCGGAGTTCGAACGCGGTATGACGCGTGAGTGCGTATGCGAAGGCGGGATGCTGAGCGGCGTACGGGTGTAGATCGCTCTCTTGCTCTCTTCGTGACCAACTGTTGTCGCGTGCGGACGTGCTGCGTTTTGCTCTCGCGTTTTATATAGGTGTACGAAGTGTTTTAGGCCCTAATCATGCCTCCAAAGAAAGTCAGTGCAAGCAGAAAAGGAATGGTTTCGGTGTTCGAACAATTCGCTTTTCGAACAGGGTTCAGGAACGGATTATGTTCGAGAACCGAGGTTCCACTGTATTGGAGAGTGGAAAGATGTGGCCGATTATTAGACCGTTAAATTTTGTCAGTGTTTCTGGATATATCGTTTTTGCACTTCAGGAATGGTTGCATGCTTTGTATAGAATGTAGATTGCGCATGGATTACTCGTAATATTGGAAGCGTACGCAGGTGAAATAAGTAGGGGGCTACTGTTGTCGGCCGGCAACAGAAATTAGCACCCGTAGTCAAAAAGGGGGACTCCTGCTCTGGCAGTCGAAGAAGGGGATGCACAGCTGACTAGCAGAACGAGTGCACGGCGACCCCAATAAAGTGACACTCAGTATAGTTAGTATAGTATAGTATATAAGTGGACTGAGGCTGGGAAAGATTGGATCTTTCGGACCGCCATTATTTGTCGCTGCAGAGGCATACACGGTGGAGGGAAGTGCACAGCTGACGAGCTGATGGTTGCACTGCAACCTCAATAAAGCGTGCGCAGTCACGGTAAAAGAGCGGGCAGTCACTGTATATGTGGTTGACCGAGGCGTGGAGCGTTCCGGTTGCTGGAATATAGAATAGATTTTAAGGTGTTCCGATATTGTTGACAGTTTCTTGATTTCGGGGTGTTCCAATGTGGTTCACTTGCTCAGTTCTGTGTTTGTGCTGTTGTCTGTGTGTTAATTGTGACGTGTATTTGTTGTGCAATTGTCTATACGTTGTGTGTCCCGTGGCAATTTGTGGCCCTTGCTGTGCTGCGTTCTACTGGGTTGTCGTGTCTCATGTTTATAATTCTCGGGTCTATGTCTTATGATGCTCAATTGGTTTAATGTTAGGGGGTGTAAGAGAAAGTAGAGTGTTAATGTCTGGTGAGTGATGATAAAAAGGAGAGAGTGGGGTTTGCGTCCCACACTCACAACAAAACATGCTTAAAGTAACGTGTGGTGCATACAATATATCGTGTGAAAGTTCAAGCGATCGTGTGAGTGAATGCAACCCTGAAGCAGAACAGGGGGAAACCTAACGGTGATAAGATAAAACTCCCTGATTGGTTGGAGTGAATAAATAATGAAGTTGTGGATATTTTGGTAGTACAGAGAGGAGAATCCAAAACACGGAAAAATCTGTGATAGGATGGACCTTGCTCCGGTGAGAGTTCCACACTGCTTGAGTCGTAGTTGATTAAAAATGGGGAAATGGTGGGAATGTAAAATTATGATTGTTATAAAAATTTCAGGGGATGATTAGCAATTAAATTACAGGAGAGGATTGGCGATGAAATTACTTGAGATAAAAAGTTTATGAAACCGAAACACAAAGGCTTCATTGCGCATGTGTCTTGCGGACGTACAAAATGTGACCATTGGGAACTCTGAGTTGATTAGGAAATTGAAAGAAAAAAGTCAAAGCAAGCAGGGTGAAGAGTGTGGGGAGAGATTGGTGGGGAAAGTGGTGGGAGCAGTTGGATAAGCAGGGGGAGTTGCAGATATGAGGTTGGAAAGTTGGGGGTCGAGTGGCCGATGGACGGTAGCTGTTTGTGAGGGTTGGGGATGGGGAGGCGTGGCTGGGGTGCGGACAATATATATAAGATATATAATCATACGCAATACCGACAAAGTGCCACGAAAGACGCTGGTGGAAAAACTGACACCAGGGGAATAACGACGGGAACGAAAAAGGCTTGCAAAAGGCAAGGAACAAAATGAACAAAAATCGCTTACCGCAGAAGGGCAAGGAAAACCAATTGAGCTCAACCGAGAAGATCAATAAATGAAAACAGAAACACAAACAATGAACGGGAACATGGTACACGGAATGCAATAACAAGGTGTCTAGAATTCACAACTTGGGGCATGAGCAAGATGAATATTCCGACGCTGATTAGTCAGCATGGAGTGTTTAAATAGTGCAGTAATCAATGACTTGACGAGTGACAGGTGCGTGGCTGGTGGGCGCATCTTTCCAGCCATGACGACATGAACAGGAACAAGCGCTGGAAGGAAACGCCCCCACTCCAGCTGGGCAAACACAAAACAAAAACATGACAGGATAAGATGGACCATGACACCAAAGGATTAGGGTTTTGGTATAGGTTTTAATTGAAACATTTTATGTTTCCTGTATTGCTTGGCCCATGCAGCACCAGCGTGTTCTTTTTCGGATGGAACTGCAGTGCCCATAACTTGAAGTCGTTGTCAAATTCGTCTGTGTTATTTCTTGGAACCTCAGGTACTGGTGGATGCGTGCTGGAGTCGGCGTGCCCGTCGACAGGTTCTGGAGCAGGTTCAGTTTCCTTTTGGTCGTCAGGTAATACATCCTGCAGTTGTGGATCACCGTCTGCAGGTTCGAGCGATGCAGGTGATTTTCCATGATGTCCGGAGCTTTCTCCAACATCTCCTGTAAGGTCAATGCATTGTAATTGTGCATGATGTGCATGATGTCTTTGGTCATCGGATTCTTGATGTTCTCCTCCGACTGCCAGCGCACCAGCGGGCTGTGCGTGGCGATGGTCGAGGCCTCTAGCAGTATAGCACTGTTGGTCCATGCAGACATGCGCTGTTTTGAGATGTATCGGAGGAGTGCAGGCAACGATCTCACCTTCTGGCTTTTGAAGCATCCAGCATTGTGGAAGCACTGGTTGAAAGTGCGTTTGATGTTGTCCGAACGTTTTGACGTCGACATGAGCACGTGATAGTGAAGGACGTTGCCTTCTGACAGTTCGCTTGATACGAGCCATAGCTGAGAATGCGTCTCCAGCCACTCGAAAAGGCTGCTTATCGTCTCGATCGTGATCACGATGGCGTTGAAGGTGTGGATGGTTACCTGCGTCACCAATTTCATGTAATCGGCGTAGGTCGACTGTGCGCAGGCCTCCTAGAAGTCCTCGCTTATGTCGTCGGAGCAGTAGACCGTGTCCAGTATCACTGCGCGTTCTCTCCAGTCGTGTACCGGTCCTCGTAAAGCACCAATGCCTCGTCCTCCTCCGCTGGAGGCTCCGGAGACGCCTGGTACTCCTTCTCGTTGTTGTTGCTGTCCTGATCGTGGTAGTATTTCGCATAATCCGGCACCCTGTAGTGGTTTTCCAGTTTCCTGAGCTCCAGGAGCTCCTGCAGTTCCATGGAAGGCTCCGGGAACCTGGTCAGAGTCACCAGCCGACTCAGGGTACCCAGCCGGGCCTTCACCGTGGTGTTTTTCAGTCTGAATCTCGTGCAGTAAAAAATCAGCCCCTCTTTGGTCAGCTGAAACTGAGAGCTGTGATATTTCGAAAGCAATAGTCTCTTCACGTCCGTAAGGATCCTCTTTCGACGGATCGGATCCTTCTCTGGCGTCTCGAGCAGGAACTTGCATTCGCTCATACTCACTTTGTTCCTCTTCTTGAGACTCGTTTTCTTCTTCAAGTCTTGGTCTTTTTGCAGACAGTTTCTTCTGTATGGAGAAGTGTCTCTTCTGCTGGTTTCTCTTGTCCATCTCCGACGTGGCAGTCTGTGCCTCTCCTTTTTATAGTGCTCTGCTCCTCCCCTGTACCTCCCTTTCTTATATAAGCATTATATAAATGTCCTACTTTGGTTTGTGGTTGGGACATTTTGTGGTTGCTACTCCTCTTTCAGTCACACTCAACCTCAATAACAACCCTACTGCCAAACCACAGTACTTTCCCGCCAATCGTGTCACGTGGCATCGTTAATAAACGCAGAGCGGCCGTTGCAACAGCGTACGTGTTTAAAGAAAATCTTTAGAACAGGAGATGTCTAGCAATTGATGAGAGGTTTGCCAAGCATAAAGTGTGATTAAATAGTTCGGCAGCTGATTTATTAACTGATGTGTATCAAATGTAACAAAGGTGGACAACAGATGTTTATGACTTTGCGACACCAGCCCTGACATGACAACTTTTAAGGGACAAGACAGCATTCCAGAAATACCAGACTAACATCCGCATCTATGAGCTGTTTGACGTCACAGGTGCAGGATCGTCAGCTGAGTCCAGGAGGAACAGGAGAAACGATTTCACGGAGACTGAATGGGAAAATCCACAAACGCACAGTGGTAAACTTTGGCATATGCTGGCTAAATTGAGGCTAAATTAGCGCCGAGGGAGGGGTCTCTGTGTGGAATTGGAAAGTATCTTTTTGGTCAATGAAAGTGTGACAGAAAAAGTGTTTGTATGTCTATGTGGTTTGAGTGAATGTTTAAGGGACGGGCCTCAGGAAAGAAACCTGATGAAGGGCACCGGCAAGCCCGAACAGCACGTAGGATGCAATGGGCGGACAGGTCTGATCAACCTGGATCCCTATTGCACTCCCAAGTACTGATTTTCAAATTGTTATTGGAGACAGATTGGACTAATCAAATTCAAGCATCAAGTGAATGATGTCAGGAACTGTCCTTACTTGAGGCCGAGGCCAGACCTACAGACCAGCATGACGGTCACCGGCTGAATGGGGACACCTCAGGTGAGATTGGCCGTGCCGTGCATCAGATATTTCTGGCCCGTTGGGGCCGATGTTGCTGTATCTTTCAGGTGGGGAGCGGAGGAGACAGGCCTGGTCTATGTGGCCAGGGCGAGACGTGAATGGAGTGAGACTTCCGGCATCCCATCCAATAATGTTGTCATTCCGCAGCTGTTCCAGTTGGCCGTCCTTAGGGCGTGTCCTTCCGGTTACGGACATCATGTGAAACAGTCCATCAATGAAAAAATGCTAATCAGTCTCAGGAGAACACATTTTTTTACATCATTTTGCACAACATCAGAAAAGGAAAATGTGGGATTGGATTAAGGAGCGTTACTAAAAATTGTTGTACTTGCAGGTTCAGGTGGCCAAGAGGGCTAAAAATTATAAAATAAAAAAAATGAAAAAAAGGGGGTGGGGCAGCTAATGCATGCAGCTCCCATTGCACCTGCGCCTTCCACTTCTGCTGCTCCTAGGCAAGGTTCGGGTGACGCGGCACCACAGCAGACTGGCTGTCCGTACCCGGCCGGTCAACGAGGTCGGGATTGCGGTAACAGAGGTAGGGGTGGTTATAGACGGGGGTTGTGAGTGGGGTGTGCTCTTGCACCGGAGTGTGGGGTCACTGGGTGATGAGCAGTCCATACCGAGCCACTTTCTGGAATGTGCCATCCTCTGGTCCGGTGCCATTCCTGTCGCCCAGAGCTCCACCAGCGCAGGGGGCGCCACCGTTACCCACTCCCAACGCACTCTTGACACCAACCCGCTGGTACCCCATTCCATGACAGGGGGCCGCGGAGCATATGTGGTGCTCTCCTCCATTCCACTGGCTGAACTGAAACATCTGAGGGCAGCTCTGAAACCTGGTTCTCCATCCTCCCGCGGTGGGTATGCCCTGTTCCTGATCCAACCTCCACCCATTCACCAATTGACCCAGTACCTTGTACACTGTACATATGATCGCACACATGATTTGGTTTATCAAAATGTATTCATTCAAATTTAGTCAGGAGTTCATCTTGCATTAGGATTATATATGTGTTATGTCTACCGGCGTTGCCTCGCATGCGTGCCTTGTCCCTGAGCAGCAGAAATGGTATGAATTGTTTACTTTCGCCAAGCCACAAATCGCATTGACTATTGATGCGCGTCTTCATACTAAAGATCTAGGCCCCATGGTAAAGCGGTGTGTAGAGGCAGTTGGCTGGGTTCAGACGTCTATTACAAATGTTGAATACTCCGCGTCACTAACAGGGTATCATACTTCAGCACCCACTACAAATTCTTCGGTTTTGGGAACGTGACTTAATTTCAAAATTTCACGAAACGGGACACTCGGGAGAGGTAGCTTTGTGTGCGTCTCTGCCGGAGGGGTTGTGGACACGGGGCCCGACTGATTTTGGGCTCTGCTCCACAGCTCCCCCAGTTGTTTTACTGTCTCTACACCCTCGCCCAGTTGACAGAATCAGAGTTGGCACAGCCTGGAGGTGGAGGGAGGCATTCGGGAGACAATAGGAGGTGAAGACTGCAGCGGTCTTGGAGCTGTCTACATCTTGGAGAGCACCTATTCTTCCCGTAAAAAAATGGTTTAATTTGGTATCTGCGTAATTCTAGTTTGGGATTTTTATTTATTTCTTTTTTTTTTATCATAAATGGTAACTATTTCATTTGGTTTGCTTTGAAGATTTGCCAAAAAACGGTCAAAATTGGAGCGTTAGCTCAGGGCTTAATTTATAATCTCGAAACAGTTAGATATTTGAATTCAGTGAACTAAATTTTCTCTAATTCAGGAATAATTTGCCTCTTGCAAAGCCAAATTCTAACATTGTGCCATATTAGCTGGATATCATTCGGACATTAATGCGAACCAACACTGCTGGATTGTGGTGATTATCGGCAAAACTAAATGTATACGTTGGAAAATTGTTTCTGGGGGCAATGCCTGTGAGGATGCCACTGTCTAGATTATATTCAAAGAAAGCTTTTACAACAGTCTGGGAATTGAAATAGATATAAAATTTGGTGGGTCTACGTTAATTACAATATCTTATTCAAGTGCCTGATACAAGCTTCACAAACAAGTTTAAAAAGGTGATTGAGTGCAATTAATGGTTACCAGACGAACTCGTGTGTCTGCACATAGACGAGAATGCAAGTCAGTAAATAAAGAGACACAAGCTTGCAGCATCACGTTACCTGCGTGACTTCTTAAGATAGAAGACAGAACATTAAATGGTACAGTGGAACCTCGGTTCTCGACCATAATCCGTTCCAGAACCCTGTTCGAAAAGCGAATTGTTCGAACACCGAAACCATTCCTTTGCTGCTTGCACTGACTTTCTTTGGAGACATGATTAGGGGCTAAAACACTTCGTACACCTATATAAAACGCGAGAGCAAAACGCAGCACGTCCGCACGCGACAACAGTTGGTCACGAAGAGAGCAAGAGAGAGCGATCTACACCCGTACGCTGCTCAGCATCCCATCCTCGCGGACGCACTCACGCGTCATACCGACGTTCGAACTCCGAGGTTTGTTCGAACTGCGAAGCAAGAATTTCTCTTTTTTTTTTTGTTCGAACTCCGATTTGTTCGACCTCAGAGTCGTTCGAGAACCGAGGTTCCACTGTACCAGGTCGCGGGTCAAGAAAAGGACTGACGCGAGATGGACTCCGTAAGGCCACCAGAAGCGCTGAAAATGACGGTAAATGTGGACGCGAGTTCAAGCAACAATTCCTGCTCTACCTTGCTGCCGTGGGAGTCGGTAACAGAGCGGACGAAAGAAAAATAGCCCTTTTGCGAACCAATGCCGGAGGCCATCGAGGTATTCAATGAACCCGAAGATAAAGACAAGTTTGAAACGGTCCAGTGGATTTAATTGCAGATACACTTGCAAAGACATTTTCAAGTCGGACCTTTCAAGAGAAGCTATATCGTCCAACACTCACTCAGTGGTGCGTAAGTGTGTTTCTGGATATTATTTGTCCAGCCGTGGTGTCATAAATGATGGTGTTTTGATGGGGATTCATTCAAGTAGGACGAAGTAGGACTTCACTGAAGGCTCAGGTGTGAAATGCACTGAAGTAACTTAAAAATTAAAAGTAAACAACTTACGATTGCTTAAGAATGTGCAAGAAAGAAAAATTTTGACAAATGTTGAAAATAATGATATTTTCCAGGAGGTATTTATTTCTTTGTTTATTCATTCAATTCTATACTTATTTCAATATTTGAGTATTATTTTTCTTTCAATATGTAGTATATTTTGTCTTTGAAGTGTGGGTCCTTGCTGCCTTCAGGAGAGGCAGCCGAGCAAGGCTGGATTGGTGATGGAAAAGAACGAAAGAAAGAAGAAAGATTTTATTCTCGTCACATGCTGATGTCAAAAGAAGTCTCCCCAAAAACGTGCGAGCCCCCTCTCAGACATTCCCTTCTTATAGGGAATGCCCAAATAGGACATGAATATCTAATTTTCCTTTGTTACATATGCATTCCCATCCCGCTAGTCTTCGGGATTTCCCTCCAAAAGTCCCCCAGAGGGAGAGCAGATGCGTCTCCCCGTTGATACGACCAGTCTACTCGTGACCACCTTAAATTACTCTCATACCCTGGAAGGTCACTGACCTGGCGAGAGAATTGCCCCCACCATAAACAATGCTCAGGCCTATTTTCTCTCAGGGCAGTATCTGGTTACATCGGAACTTCAGAACCAAGACTGGTCACTTCTGTGAGCTCCAGTCCCTTCATAGTTTCATAAAGAGAATTACTTCCCATATCTAAATTAGGCCATTTAAAAATGCATGACTTTTTTTTCATTTATATTTAAGCTTGCTTATGTAATACTACAATATTTATTCAATTATTTTAATATGTAAAATTATCAACAATTTAAACCTTTTTATTTCACACTTGAATATTTCTGAACATATTTGTTCTTTTGAATATGTGTGCAATTTAAATTATTCCATCCATCCAGCCATTTTCTGCCGCTCATCCAGGGTCGGGTTATTATCAGATTTCCCCATTGTGGGACTAATAAAGGACATCTTATCTTATCTTATAAAGAGAATTACTTCCCATATCTACATTAGGCCATTTAAAAATACACAACTTTTTTTTTCATTTATTTCAATTTATATTTAAGCTTGCTTATGTAATAATACAACATTTATTCAATTATTTTAATATGCAAAATTAGATCAATATTAATTTAAACCTTTTTATTTCACTCTTGATTATTTCTTAACATATTTGTTCATTTGAATATGTGTACAATTTAAATTATTCCATCCATCCAGCCATTTTCTGCCGCTCATCCAGGGTCGGGTTATTGAATTAATTTAATACATAAGTATTTTTTATAATTCAATATTTATTTCAAGATCAGGACTCTTCTCAATGAGTTCAATATTTATAAAATGTTTCTATATTTGTTATTAATTGCATTAAGTCTGTATGTCGTTGCTAATTTTACATTTTAATATTTCCCGATTTCATTATATAACTAATCCAATGTATAAAAATATAATATAGCATGAAAAAAAATATTTGGTAGATTTGACAAAATGAGTTTTTCCAAAGTGAGATTCTGCTTAGCAACAAACCCCAAACGCTTGATAGAGCTCAACCTAGAAAGTGGTTTTAGCTCGTCAGAAATTTATTCAGAAAGCGAAATATTAAATGTATCTGAGGGGATATTTGAAGAGTTTGAGTTTTGTTCTATTGACCATACATATACGAGCCAGCCAAACACAGCGAGAAAACCAGCGCTGACTCCAGTCGCCATCAAGTTGCCAACTCCTGACATTCCAAAACCTTTGAGAGAAACTGAGACTATTTGCGTTTCTCTTTCTTGTTCTATTTATAGTTCAACTTCTACATCTGTTTTTCACCTTTTCACGCAGTGTAATGAAGGCCAGTTGAGCAAGTGGAACAAGTCATTTTATTGATGATTGTAGAAGGCAGCGATTTCATGAGCACAGTTTCTTCTCACACCTTTTCCATTAAGTACGATTAAAAAGACAACTGAAAAGCATAATGTTAACACATGTTTTTCTTGGCAAAGGAAATTAATTTCATTTTTAATGTTTGATATAAAAACAAAAAAAAAATCATCACTCAGACATGATGGTTCTTCTGGCACGGATCACATTGGCTTAATGTCAATAAAAAAGCTTTGCAAAATTCAATATATCATATTTTATTCAAAATCAAAATTTTCATCTTACCACAAAGAGTCAGTTCCTTCAGTTTTTTGTTGTCTTTTTTTTAAGCTTCAAGGATCGCTGCAAGTCTCACCAGCACAATCGTGTCTCTTAGCACTCCGTTTAGTGGAGAATTTTTTAGCACAAACGCTGCAACTGAATGGCTTGTCTCCAGTGTGTGTTCTTGTGTGGCGTCGTAAATACGACTTTTGAGAGAACCTCTTGGCACAAACTGAGGATGAAAAAGTTTTTTCTCCAGTGTGTAATCGTGTATGTGTTTTTAAATGTGTCTTAAAAGAAAAGCTTTTGCCACAAACTGAGCAAGAAAAAGGGTTTTCTCCACTGTGCGTTCTTGTGTGGATTGTTAAATCAAACTTTTGAGAGAAGCATTTTCCACAAACTGAGCAGGAAAATGGTTTTTCTCCACTGTGTATTCTTTTGTGGTATATTAAACCTGAATTTTGAGAGAAACTCTTGCCACAATCTGAGCAGGAAAAAGGTTTTTCTCCACTGTGTGTTCTTGCGTGGCTTGTTAACGTTGAGTTTTGAGAGAAGCTTTTACCACAAACTGAGCAGGAAAAATGTTTTTCTCCACTGTGCGTTCTTGTGTGCCTTACTAAATGAGACTTTTGAGAGACGCTTTTGCCACAAACTGAGCAAGAAAAAGGTTTTTCTCCAGTGTGTGTCTTTGTGTGGTTTGTTAAATGTGACTTTCGAGAGAAACTCTTGCCACAAACTGAGCAAGAAAAAGGTTTTTCTCCAGTGTGTGTCCTTGTGTGGTTTGTTAAATGTGACTTTCGAGAGAAGCTTTTGCCACAAACTGAGCAGGAAAAAGGTTTTTCACCACTGTTTTCTTCTGTGCCCTTTTAAAGACAACTTTGAAGATAATGAGTCAGTGTGACATGCCCTTTCACCTTTGGCTTGCCCATCATCATCATCATCATCATCGTCATGAGCGTCTGATAATGTGTCCTCATTATGGGCTTGTGATGGCCCCCAGTGGTCTTCATCACCTTCTGTTGTCATGTGATGACTTGAGCTGCTGCTTGTAGGCTCCGCCCCTCTGTCGTCCTCACTCTCATCCTTGTTTTCATCTTCAGTCTTTATAGGGACAACGTTCACTGGTGACTTGTTGATCTCCTCCTCCTCCTCCTCCTTTTTGATGTGAGTCATGTCTGGCTCCTCTTTCACAGAACAGAGATCATTTTGTCTGACGTCTGCAGGACACAGAGAGACAAATTTGGTTTGGTCAAGTCAAACCTCATGTGGCAACTTTGTCTGATATTGTTTCTACCGTGCTACCTTGACTTGTGCCTGCCGCATACAGAGCAATGTGTGCAACCCCAACTTGGACCGGACCATGGGGGCATTTCACAAAATTACGTCCTCCGACGTAAACCTCCCTTTAGCAGCACAACAGTGATAAACGAGCATTTAAAAAGGAAGCACGTTGCGGCTGATGCCCGATTTCATTCCTGACATAGTCACAGACGTTTCTGGAATATGTATTCAAATTCAACTAAGATACACCATAATATTTTTTTAGAGTTCACTGAATTATTTTCGAACTGCAATGATGCTTAACAGCCATAGGGTGTCAGTAATGAGTAACAAAGTAACACAACACCTCCCATTATTCCGTCATCATCGTCATTTGCAAAAATTACCAGGAACTATGAGATGCAGTCGAGATGCAAACCACCTGGGCCACAGGAACTTTATTACCAGGAACTAAATGTTCCTCGGCTTGTAGTTGGAAAAGGGGGTTGTGACGCTCTCCCTTTTTAAGCCCATAGTAAGCCAAAGAGCAGGTCAGTGACTTCCAGCTTGAAACAGGGATCCATGTTGCGACTCGACCACAAGTCGGATGTGGATGCAAAATGCTTGACATGTCTCCGCTCCCGTCCCGATGTTGTCCATATCGGAAGTGCTGTTTGCGGCAAATATTTTCGTACCTCTTGTCGGCTACTTTCATGAGGCGTTTGAATCCTGTCCGCTCCATTGTAACAAGAGGAGCTCTATCTTTAGCTATGTGCTCGGCTATCGCGTCCACCTCTGAGACGTTCTCTCGTATGGTGTCGCCTCCGTTATGAGCTGTTGTCACTTGTCCAAACTTGCTCCTCACTTTGAACTTTTAGCACAAGCTCCAAGTCAACAGCATGGTTGTGTTGTGGGTGGTGAAAAAGAAAAGGTTGGACGCGCTGTTTCAGGTGCTTACGATGCACTTTGTAGTTCATGTTTTTTTGCTTAAACATCGTCTTTATGGAACCCAAAACATTTCCAAACGACAGATGTCCACTTTATTTTCGGGACAAGCGCGACAGGAACAATTTCAACTAACGTTACTTCGTCCGCAGCCGTTGTCAGCCGCTTCAGGATTTGAATCGCCAGCTACGAACGCGTCTTGTTTACATTCTTGTTCAGAAGGGAGGAGTCACGTGACTACACGCGCTGGAGCCGTCTTAAAGGGGCATGAGCATCGCCGCAGACAGAAAAGACTTATTTTTCTTTTTTTTTTTAGACACCGAATTTACCGACATGGACAAAATGATGCCGGTCATTCTAATAAATTTCGGTAACGGTAAATTTTCGGTTTATCGCCCAGCCCTAACACATAGTATTTTCATGACCCACACTCTCATTCAGAACAAACAGATTCAGTCTGCTCAGGTCAAAGTGATGACACCCCAGATAGCACTTCATGGACAAATACGACAAAACACATTCTCCACATAGGCCATAGAAGATACAAACATATCAAGTTGGGGGAGGACGTCACAGGGATGCTATCTCTAATCTCGTTGCACACTTGAGTACAATGACAATAAAGGGATTTCTAATTTCTAATCAAGAAGACCCAAAAATATAATCTGATCTGGGAAAACATACACCACACAATCTGTACACTGACGAGATTACAGGGGAATGTGAGCAGGAGAGACGGAGAGACTGCCTGAGAAGGTCAGCCTTGGACCTGGAACGTGGGCCGGGCCGGGGGAAGGAGCAAGGACGACCGATTCAACCTACATGACCCTTGACATAAAAAGCCTCCTATAAAATGTGAGGCTGGGCTGAGATCAGCGCGCCATTTTTCGATAGTACTCGTCTTGAGTACAGTTTCTCGTCAGATGAAGACAAAGCCGCCCATATATCTGTATTTGTACTATTTCCTGAATGCCAGAAATTGAAGAAACTAAATATTGGAACTCTATTCAGTTGTTGTTGAGTCTTTATTTGACCCTATTCTTCTTGAGTACAAAAAACGATCACGCATTGGAGTAACTTTGGCATTTAAGATTCATTTACAAAATGTTTCTCATTTTCTCGGTGGTTCAACTCCAACAGTGGATATAAAAGTACACTACATCTGTCAGCATAGTTTTGAAACATGATGACGTGACAAACTTAATTTCTTTAACAACATTTAAAAACCTGAATAAGTAAAATGTTAAATAATCAGTTCAAATTTTAAACTGGGAAAAAAAACACGGAGTTGACCCCCCACTAATGGTTATTCTTTGGCATTTATTTTCTGCACTGATTTCATTTGGCATAAACAATTGTTCAGCAAACCGGCAAGTAAAAGGCAATATTTAAAAATAAAACGGCAATAACCGTGAACGATTTCCCCCAAAAACTTAATGTTGTTATGTATATTTTTAACGATAGAAAGTCGTTCTTTCCAAAGCAAATGCAAGTAAAACGTGTACAAACCTGCTTTGAGTGGCACAACACGAGGCTGGTTGCAAACTTTGTCCAGCAGTTGAAGATGTTGCTCGTTCTCTTCTTTTATTCCACAAAGTTCCTCTTTGTACTTGGGTGTCGTTCTTTCACACATTTTCAAATGATAATTGAGAAGCACTGCTAGTATTTGCAGACATTATATTCATACAATCTCGCAGCCCGAGTGAAACACAGCATTGTTGCAAGTTCGGGAGGAGAAACTTAAACGTCTCACTGCTGGAGCAGCAGCGGCTTCTCGAGGCAAAGGCGGAAGTGACGTCAGATCTTACGCGCCAATGTGGCGTTATTTTAGTTTTTTTTTTTTTTATCAACCGAAATAAAATATTATATAGAATATATATTGAAATATAACAGCCAGGGGTAAAAACATACACAGAGGCAAAGAAATATATTTGAAAAACACGTGCTGAAAGCATGACGTCATAAGCAAGCGCGCAGCTTCCGAAGGACCTCGACCACATCCACTGACCCGTCCACACCGGAACAAAAACCGTCCACCGCTAAATTCTTCTGATTTAGTGTGGAACTGACTGTAAATTTCTCACAGAATGTCCAGTGCTACTCTAAAGGACTACGACATAATTAATTAAGTCTTTGTGTCCCGATAACTCATCTTCGCGCGTTGATCCTTTTCGGCGTAGTTAGCTTAGCTTGTTAGCTTGCTAGCCGCTAACGAAAAGAGGCACATGACTCATCGCCAAGCAGAGATCAAGGGCGGATTTTTTGGAATTATCATTTGAAAATGTGTGAAAGAACGACACCCAAGAACAAAGAGGAACTTTGTGGAATAAAAGAAGAGAACGAGCAACATCTTCAACTGCTGGGCGAAGTTTGCAACCAGCCTCGTGTTGTGCCACTCAAAGCAGGTTTGTACACGTTTTACTCTCATTTGCTTTGTAAAGAACGACTTTCTGTCGTTAAAAATATGCATCACAATATTAAATTGTTTGGGAAAATGCGTTCAAGGTTATTGCCGTTTTATTTTTAAATATTGCCTTTTACTTGTCGGTTTGCTAAACATTTGTTTATGCCAAATAAAATCAGTGCAGAAAATGTATGCCAAAGAATAACCAATAGTGGGGGGTGAACTCCGTGTTTTTTCCCAGTATAAAATTTGAACTGATTATTTAACATTTTACATTTTCTGGTTTTTATATCTTGTTCAAGCAATTCCTTCCGGAAGGAATTCTGCCTGACTCTACAAAATGTGCACACTGTGGCGAAAACATCAATGACGGTCGATCAATTTTGGTGAATAAAACACAAAATATTAAGTTTTTTTTTTTTTTTTAAAGTCAAGTACGTATCGGTCTTTTTCATTTATGAACTTTGTACTGGCTTGGTCGTATGAGAGTCAATGAACCTCGGGTGGCTCTGCACTGTTTTGTGCACGTGTGCATAGTTTCACTTCATCCAAACATTTAAAATACATTTAATGCATCCATCCAGGGTTGCACGGATCTCATCAGTGACGAAGCGCATGCTGCAAGGAATACATCTGCATCTTTGGCTTACGATGGGCTTAAAAAGGGAGAACGTCACAACCTCCTTTTCTACCAACAAGCCCAGGAATATTTAGTTCTATCTCTTAATGCAAAAAGAAATACTTGTAAACATATTTCGCTTGAAGGATTTCTATTCTATCAATGACATTATGTTGCGATGGCCCCCAGTGGTCCCCATCAATAAGTTAGGGTCCCACAACAGGTGTTCCATCAGACGCACACAAAAGCCTGTGTGTGCTAACTTCAGCTCGCTTCCAGAAACGTCTGTGACTATGTCAGGAATGAAATCGGGCATCAGCCGCAACGTGCTTCCTTTTTAAATGCTCGTTTATCACTGTTGTGCTGCTAACGGGAGGCTTACATCGTAGGACGTAATTTTGTGAAATGCCCCCATGGTCCGGTCCAAGTTGGGGTCGCACGCATTGCTCCGTGTGCGGCAGGCACAAGTCAAGGTAGCACGGTAGAAACAATATAAAACAAAGTCGCCGCCTGACCTTTGATTTGACCAAACCAAATTTGTCTTTTTGTGTCCTGCAGACGTCAGTGAAAACGATCTCTGTTCTGTGAAAGAGGAGCCAGACCTGACTCACATCAAAAAGGAGGAGGAGGAGGAGATCAACAAGTCACCAGTGAACATTGTCTCTATAAAGACTGAAGATGAAAACAAGGATGAGAGTGAGGACAAGAGAGGGGCGGAGCCTACAAGCATCAGCTCAAGTCATCATGTGACAACAGAAGGTGATGAAGACCACTGGGGGCCATCACAAGTACATAATGAGGACACATTATCAGACGATCATGACGATGATGATGATGATGATGATGATGGGCAAGCCAAAGGTGAAAGGGCATGTCACACTGACTCATTCACTTCAAAGCTGTCTTTAAAAGGGCACGTAAGAACGCACAGTGGAGAAAAACCTTTTTCCTGCTCAGTTTGTGGTAAAAGCTTCCCTCAAAATTCAAGTTTAACAATCCACACAAGAACGCACACTGGAGAAAAACCTTTTTCCTGCTCAGTTTGTGGAAAATGCTTCTCTCAAAATTCAAGTTTAACAATCCACACAAGAACGCACACTGGAGAAAAACCTTTTTCCTGCTCAGTTTGTGGCAAAAGTTACTCTCGAAAGTCATATTTAATAATTCACACAAGAACACACACTGGAGAAAAAACATTTTCCTGCTTGGTTTGTGGTAAAAGCTTCTCTCAAAATTCAAGTTTAACAATCCACACAAGAACGCACAGTGGAGAAAAACCTTTTTCCTGCTCAGTTTGTGGAAAATGCTTCTCTCAAAATTCAAGTTTAACAATCCACACAAGAACGCACACTGGAGAAAAACCTTTTTCCTGCTCAGTTTGTGGTAAAAGCTTCTCTCAAAATTCAAGTTTAACAATCCACACAAGAACGCACACTGGAGAAAAACCTCTTTCCTGCTCAGTTTGTGGAAAATGCTTCTCTCATAAGGCAAATTTAACAATCCACACAAGAACACACACTGGAGAAAAAACATTTTCCTGCTTGGTTTGTGGTAAAAGCTTCTCTCAAAATATTGATTTAACAATCCACACAAGAACACACAGTGGAGAAAAACCTTTTTCCTGCTTAGTTTGTGGCAAAAGTTTCTCTGATAAGTCAAATTTCACAAAACACACAAGAACACATAGTGGAGAAAAACATTTTTCCTGCTCAGTTTGTGCCAAGAGGTTCTCTCAAAAGTCGTATTTACGAAACCACACAAGAACACACACTGGAGACAAGCCATTCAGTTGCAGCGTTTGTGCTAAAAAATTCTCCACTAAACAATATGCGGAGAGTCACAATTGTGCTGGTGAGAAAAGCAGCAATCCTTGAAGCTTAAAAAAAAGAAAACAAATAACTGAAGGAACTGACTCTTTGTGGTAAGATGTAAATTTTGATTTTGAATAAAATATGATATATTGAATTTTGCAAAGCTTTTTTATTGACATTAAGCCAATGTGATCTGTGCCAGAAGAAGCAATGTGTCTGAGTGATCATGATTTGTTTTGTGTGTTTACATCAAACATGTAAAGGAAACTTTGCCTGGAACAACATTTTTTAACGTTATGCTTTTCAGTTGTCTTTTTAATCGTACCTAATGGAAAAGGTGTGAGAAGAAACTGTGCTTATGAAATCGGTGCCTTCCACAATCATCAATAAAATCACTTGCTCAACTGGCCTTCATTACGTTGTGAAAATGTGAAAAACAGATCTAGAAGTTGAACTATAAAAAGAACAAGAAAGAGAAACGCAAATCGTCTCAGTTTCTCTTCAAGGTTTTGGTATGTCAGGAGTTGGCAACTTGATGGCGACTGGAGTCAGCGCTGGTTTTCTCGGTGTGTTTGGCTGGCTCGTATATGTATGGTCCATTGAACAAAACTCAAACTCTTCAAATATTCCCTCACATACATTTAATACAGTGAACCCCCGCTACTTCGCGGTTCACCTTTTGCGGGTTCAGTGCTTCGCGGGTCTAAAAAATATTCGGGAACATTGTAGTTTCGCCGAGCGGCACAAGGGGGCGCTGAAGCGGTTAGACGGCCGGCGTGCGCCGAAGAGGAGAGTGGACGAAGAAGAGAGTGGCCGAAGAAGAGCAGGTTCCCCCGGACACGATTGGTACATGATCGGACACCGTGCGTGAGCTCCGAAGGAGACCGGCCGGCGTGCGTGGTAGTTAAGCCGAATAGGAGCACTTTCCGCCCGGGCAACGGCGGAGAGCGAGGCTGTCAGTTATGAATGAATAAATAAATAAATGAAGAATGCCACCTTTCATTTCACTGTCATGATCCGTGCCTGTCATGCTGCGTGTGTTTTTGTTTTTTCAGCTGTGTGGGCGTTCCTCCAGCGATAGTCTCGCGCCATGCCATCAGCTGCTGCGAGATGCGCTGATTACACTGGCTATATTGTGACTATAATAAATATTGTAACGTTGTATAATAAATCAGGCCAATTTGTCCATCAGCGAACGCTTTTATTATTAAGCCAAAAACGGCTGCTGTTGGCCGCAACCACGCCGATCAGAGAGAGAGCAACACAACAACAACAACATAACGTTCACTCCCCTGCTGCCTTCACAGCCTCCACAGAAAAGAGGAAAACACAGAACCCTTGAACTATTTACAAAGTCGCTACACTATCTTTGTATCACCACCTTTTTTCCGTGTCTGCGTTTGGAGAGTCCTCTTCAATCCTCCAGTTCTGCTGGAGGATCATCACATTCACAGGGCACACCGGACGGCATACCAGCAGGTAAAAGTCTAGTAATTAAATAAATACAAAAAGAAGTAATTGAATAAATACAAAAATAATGGCTGGGGAATAAAAAAATAATAAGTTTTAATATTTGTTTTTTTGTTATAACATGAATTCGCTGGTCAGCTTAATACATATTTTTTAACATTATGCTTTTCAGTTGTCTTTTTAATCGTATTTAATGGAAAAGGTGTGAGAAGAAACTGTGCTTATGAAATCGGTGCCTTCCACAGTCATCAATAAAATCACTTGTTCCACTTGCTCAACTGGCTTTCATTACGCAAGCATAAGTTTAAATGTTTTACTTTTTCCGGACATTGGCTTTCTATAAATTTCTAGTCCTTACACGTCAATTGTTGTTTCGGATCCTTTTTTTCTAGCTTTTTACTGTTTGATTTCCCCATGTTTCCCTTCACTGTTCTCCAATCCCTGAACAGGTTGACAATTACTCTGTCTTAGGTAATTCCCAAGCTTCTGCTTCCCAGACAGTTGTTAGTTAAATTTCCCGTTCCAAAATGAGGTTGCAAGCCTCCATGCACATGTTACACAGCTTGAAATGATGGGCCAACTCATCTGCCGTGCAACGTATTTATTTTTCTCCAATCAGCAGCACTTCTCCCTGTCAGGGCACAATAGTAACATTCAGAAATGTTCTTGAAGCGCAGCTTCTCTTGCGTCCTCACAAATTGACTGTTCTTCTGCTACCGTCACACCAAAACCATTTCTATTACAATTTCTGACAATTCTATGACAATGGTTTTATATCTTAGACCACATAACTTGCTGTATTATGTTAGCGAGGAAAACACAATATGCACGTTTAATAACAAAGACTATAACTCAATGAAATATAATTAAATTAAAGGGTTTTAGCTGTTGCTCTTACAATACTTTTTCACATACTGAACTGGTTTAATCTACTTTACTACAGTTGTCTTAAACATTGAGAACTTCAGGATGAGCATTGTATATCTTTGTGATGAAACCTAAGAATTAATAGATTTCTAAAACATTAAATGTGGGCAATGGTTTCCAGCACTGGCTAATGGGTTAGTGCTAATAGAAGCCCACAACATGCACTTTGGAGCTTAGCTTGGCAAAACACTAAGATTAATACTGGCACCTCATGACACAACCTATCCTGTTTCACATTAACTTTGGCCACAACTTCAACTTCTAAACACCTCGCAACGTCAGTTACCAAATTACACATATCATGCTGTATTGTTTCGTCTCCCGCGATCGCGTCGCACAACGTATCCGCCATTGCAAACGTACGTCGTCACGAATCATATTCAAAAACTAATTTATATACACACATCTTCTATCTAACTAGACATCTACAACACCTGCAATGTTTGTGACCATTGTCTACTCTTGCTTATAACTTTTAGCTATATTTACAATAGATTTTACCTGTCAGGGCACAATAGTAACATTCAGAAATGTTCTTGAAGCGCAGCTTCTCTTGCGTCATCACAAATTGACTGTTCTTCTGCTACGGTAGTCAGCGTCGGCTCTGATGAGCAAGGTCCTAGGCACCCTCTGCTGGCGAAGCTAATATTGCACCCTGATAAACATACAGACACTAAACCCTCATGTTCTCATTGGAAAATGACATTCAGCCCAACGACAATAAAATTTCGGGGGGGGGCAACCATTTCTATGTATCCATTTATCGCATAGCGCCACACACACTTATTCATTCACACTATTTTTCCCCCTATTTTTCCTTTATTTTCCCTCTTGACTTTTATTTTTCCCCTTTTTTCTTTTTCCCCTTATCTCTCTCTTTTCCCTTATTTCTCTTCCCCTTATTTTTCCCCCTTCAAACGCGCGTGGAGGATACACCCCTGTTATCCTCTATCAGTTTTATAGACTATCTCTGTCTCTTCACGTAACATTGACTAGTATTCTTACGGTTTTACACAGTTTTAAAGACTTACTCTGTCTATTCGTAGTGGAGTCCGCCCTCCAATATCCCCACGGAATTTAACTACGTACCCCTTCAAATGCCCACATTTATCCCATTCGGAAATGACACACTCACCCAAGATGAGCTGAACGTCTCTCTCCGCAGCCTCCCTTCAACTTTCAGCCTTCCAGCAGCAAAGTCGAGGACCAGGTCCAAAAAAAGAAACACAAAAAAACAAAAAGAAAAAGGGGAAAAGAAAAATAAATCCTGAAAAAAAAAAAAGCAATCCTCGTCGTGGCCACGATTGTCCCCGGTCGTCGGCTTCGCCCCCGGACGCTTCCAGTATGTTGGGTTCACGGCTCTCGAAGGACCAATTATATGTCAGGTTCGCCAATTTGACATATCGGGTTCATAGCTGGAAGGAGAAAGACGCACAGCCCAAGTGGATACAGAGAGGTTAACAAAGTTTATTTGACAACTTTATCTCCCCCCTGTTCGTCAATGCTTTTCACACATTCCCTCTTATAACATCGGGGAATCAGATTACACTTCAAGAAATCAGATTACACTAAAGGGTGGTACAGTTCCTCTTCTCAAAAGCTGGTTTAGTCCGGTTCATCATTGGCGTGTCGCCGTGGGTCGCAGCTGACTGCAGCTGACTTTGACGTCAACATCTTCTATCAGGACCCCGCATGTTGTTATTTGCATCAGACTTTGGGGCCAACTTCTTCTTATCAGGGCTCATTACGACGTTGGTTACTTCATCCTCACTTCTGAAGAAGTGCCACCGCCCTGCCAATTCCTAGAAGCCCCTCTCTGCAGTAGAGGGGCCCCCCTGTATCACCCCCCACACTGCAAACACTCAGCACAGTTCACTCCACTGCAACATGATATGTGCACTATGTATTGAAATAAAGTTGCGTCATGGCAAATGTAGAATAACATCTGATAAAATCCATGTGGCATCATAGGATTATACCTTGATGCCCAGTCGCAGCAGAAGAATAATTCTGATATGTAGACAACTTCTCTCGTTAGCCAACTGGCGTAGTTTATTTCAGCAACACACACGAACTGCTCTTCTCCAGAGCCAAAAGCAGAGAGAGAAATAAGGCTTGAACACCTGCCTAACATGGCATCGTCTGTTAGCGACAGCACCCCTTGTGGCAAATAAGCACATTACAGTAACAAGCAGTCATACAATAACACTCAACACTCCCACTTATGAATGGCTTGTATACTGTACAATTTTCACGAAGACGTAAAAAAATAACATGACATTTGAATGTCAACTATTTACATGCCAAACAGGACCCCTGTAAATTTCTTCAATTTAGATTTGGTAACAGGCTTGGTCATAACATCTGCTGCCATGTCATTTGTGGGACAGTAAACAAGTATCATCTTCTCGTCTTTTATAATGGATCTAATAAAATGATATTTGATGTCCACATGTTTACACCTCTGCCTGTACACAGGGTTCCTCGCAAGTGCGATAGCCCCTTGATTGTCCTCATGAATGATAGTTTTCGTGTACACATAGTCATCAATACCTTTTAACAGTTGTTCCAAATAAATACACTCCTGTATTGTTAGGGCTAAAGCCATGTATTCTGCCTCACAGGTAGATAGTGCTACTGTTTGTTGTTTCTTGGTCCTTCATGAGACCAGTGCACTGTCATCACACATACTCACACAATGCCCTGTGGTACTGCGTCTGTCAGTGGCGTCCGACGCCCAATCTGCATCACTGTAAGCTCGAATACCAAGACCCTCGCAGCTCTTTTGGACACAGAGCTGTCTGTCGGTTGTACCTCTGAGATAACGCAAGACATGTTTGACCGTGATCCAGTTCTTATCTGTGGGTTCAGAAAAATGCTGCGATAGTCGGCTCACCACAAAACATAAATCAGGGCGTGTGCAGGTGGCCAAATATATGAGACTGCCAACCGCTTCTCTGTACATTTTTACGTCAGTCATTCTCGGCGCATCTTCAGTGTAGTCTAGTTTTTGTTCGCGGGGTGTTTCCCTTGTTCTACACATTTGCATGTCAAAATGGTTTAGGATCTTTTCCACATACCGTATTTTCCGGCCCATAGGGCACTCTTTAAAGTCCTGAATCTTCCGCAAATCAAACAAAGCGCCTTGTAAAGCAACGCGCCCATTATATGGACTAAGAATCACTCGCGACCATCAACCCTTTTACTCAATGGGCTGTTCGGAGTGCATGTTAGCACACCCTGCTGGACAAAGTGTGAGTTATCTATGCTTCTAATTGACCGTGACTTATACATTATGTGACTATGTTGTTTGGGTGATGGTGTAGGAAAAAGCTGGACAAAAGGGCAGCTGTCCACAATGTTGTAGTCTGTCTTATCATTTATGTTATTGCAAGCAAGAAACGTCCCAGGTTTAGACAACAGACAAAAAGCCCAAAGCACAACAGCACATCTCTCTAAACAGCCATGCACATCTCTCTAAACAGCCATGTGATTGGCTGAGTCTGAGTGGCTCCCAGAAGCCATTGCTATAATCTTTTTGTGTTATTTTTATTTCTTTTGGGTATATTGATGGCATGATAGATACAAGTTTTGTGTTAATCTTATTTCTTTATTTCATTGTTTGCTTGTATGCTGAGTTTTTTTTTGTTTTGATTTGAAACCGTGACTCTAAGGAGTGTGGTGATCAGTGAAGTCCCTCCCCTGACGCTATCTAGTAGACTATTGCCAAGACACCTGTGATTGGTTAAAGTCATTGTTATTGACAGTGACTCCTAATAGCTTCATGACATCTGTCATTAAAATGGGGTGATATCTCTGACAGCAATTCCTAATGGGATTGAGTCCTGGGGAGCTGACATCAGCTGAGATTGCGCGAACGAGCTAGCGCAAACCCAGCTGAGCTAGCGCGAACGAGCTAGCGCCTTGTAATGCAGCGTTCGCCAGCGTGAGTGAACAAGCTAGCGCCTTGTAATGCGGCGCGCCTAGTATATGCGTTAAAGACAGAAATAGCACCCTCAACTGGTGTTGCGCCCTTTCAGGCAGCGCGTCGTATGGCCGTGAAAATACGGTACTTGTTTTGTGTCACATTTACACGGCCTTCCGAGTGGCTGAAGACCATGCCAAGGAAATGTTTTAACCTGCCTAGGTCCTTCATTTTAAACTTGGTAGATCGCATGCTCTTCACTTGCTTGAAGCCACTTTTGTGTTATTGGCAGCAATGATGAGGTCATCAGCCCAGATAACAATGATCACTTTCCCTTCTACTTTAGACTCTTTCGTGTATACACAGTGGTCTGCTGGGTTCTGGATAAATTTGTTCCCGATTAGGTATTTGTGAA
Source organism: Idiotropiscis lumnitzeri (assembly GCF_059441095.1). Taxonomy (NCBI): domain Eukaryota; kingdom Metazoa; phylum Chordata; class Actinopteri; order Syngnathiformes; family Syngnathidae; genus Idiotropiscis; species Idiotropiscis lumnitzeri. The sequence continues at coordinate 26,392,170 of NC_142392.1, read as the reverse complement.
GTAATAAATTCCAATTACGTCCAAATTGTTTTCGGCCGTAAATGGACTTCTCCAGCTTATTCACTCGCCCATCTCTTCCTTTCTCATAACCCTCAGGTTGTTCCATGTATATTTCTCTATCAATGGGGGCGTGCAAATAAGCTGTTTTTACATCAGCCTTTTGCATCGCCACCCGTACACGAGTCAGATTTGCTGTTGGTGAGAATATTTCACCATAGTCTATTCCTGCTCTCTGGCTATAACCTTACGCTACAAACCTGGCCTTGTACATCTCACGTCCATCACTGCTTTCCTTGATTGAATAGACCCACTTTCCTCCCACTGTCTCTCTGCCATCTGGCAATTTAGTCAAAGTGAAAGTGTGGATTTCCTCTAAGGACTTCATCTCTCCATTGCTTTCTTTCATTTTTTTGACTCAGTTGATGTTAAGGCCTCTTTAAAGTTTCGGGGAATATTGCACATTACTCTGTTGCAGTAGTCTGTGCTAACGAGTGTACTGTCATCCTCCTCACTGCTGTCTTGAGTGTAATCTTTTAGATAACCCGGTGGTCTTCGTTCTTGAGTAGGATATCTCCCACTACTTGGGACCTGTGGTGTCCCTTTAGGGTGCTTGTCATCATCATCTTTTGGTTGTTTTGAACCACCAGTTTGTATGTCTGTGCTCGCACTAGGTTGTGGGGTGTCTTTGACTTCACAACTCACTCTAGGTTGCAGATCTAACTCATAAGTCAGCGTTTCATTTTCACATGTTGTCTTGGTGACAAACTTTACCAGTCTGTGGGAACACCTTTCCCTCACTGGATAATAAACTAGAAAGGCTGGACTGCCTTTGTCTTGCCCTACAAAGTGTCCTTTTTCGCGCTTAAAGTCTAGTTTAATCCTGTCTTGTTGATAGGCATAGCATATTGACCCGAACTTGTGCATCCTTCATAAATGACACATTTTTCCTGTCAGTGGTGCCTGTATGCTTATTAAAACACAGATTTCTTATATATGCCGCCTCCTGAACAGCATTGTGCCACAGGCTCTTTGGTAAGTTGCAGTCAATAAGTTTACACCTGGCCATATCAAAAAGAGTCGGCCATTCCCTCTCAGCTACCCCATTCTGGTGTGGGGAATAAGGACAGGAGGTTTCATGTCTCATATTGTTCTTTCGTAGTAGTGTCTTAAAGTCTCTGTTTGTGAAATCGGTTCCATTGTCTGATCGTATGTATTTCGCAGTGCCATATGGTGCTACATCAGATAAGAACTTCTTGGTAGCTTGAAGAGCATCGCCATCATCCTTGCTTTCAAAAAATAAACAAACACCGCACCTGTATACACATCTGTAAAAGATTGCACATACTTAAAACCATCAATGGATTTGTTGCTAATCGGACCAGCTAAATCTGTGTTCACCAGTTTTAGCAATGTCTTTACCTTGTCAGTTGGAGTTCGGTTTCTCGTTTGGGCGAACTTCCCTTTTATGCATACATCACATTCTTTATCAGGCTTGTGTTTCGCACCACTAATGTGCATGCCAACTGTTACATTCTGCAATTTCAATATATCCTCATAGTTGCAGTGCCCCATTATCTCGTGCCATGTCTGAATATCATGGCTGACTTTACACACATCGTTTTCATCACATGCTGTTTTCAAGTAGTACATTCTGTTATGCACATAAATGTCAAATGTTGGACCATCAGGCGCCGTAAGAACGTGTTCACCTTCCTTGAAGAAGACTTTGGCACTCTTAGCTGTAGCTCGCTTCACGGAAAACAGTTCTTGAGGCAAGGATGGGATGTAGAGGGCGTTCTTGAACGTAACTTTACACCGACGCCCCTTACTGACTATTCGACACACCTGTGCGTTTCCCTTGCCTTGTGCCAGCCCAAAAACACGTTTCCCATCTGCGAGCCCCATGCTGTGTTTCTCCGGCCTGAAATTGCTCACAAAGTTCTTAAACCATCTTTTGTCATTCATAAAGTGGGACGATGCACCTGTGTCCACAATCAGTACCTTTTGTTGAAATTGCTGTGTTGTCCAGTTGGTATTCTCAGTCTCCGTCTTAAAGGAGTAATCCTCACCTCCGGTTGCTCTCCTGGCGTCATCATGTTGCATTTCATGGCTGCCACCGCCGTCATCCTCTCCGCCTTTTTGGACGCACGCATACCGAGCGCTTTGTCCGTGCTTCTTCCGGCATGCTTTGTCCGTGTGTCCTGTGTGTTAACAGAAACTACACCAAATAGTCTTTGAGCAGTCATCTTTACGGTGACCCTTTTCGCCGCATCGCCAACACGCCAGCTCCGTCGGCGGTCTGCTTTTCTTCTTTTGCGCCGCCCGTGCTTTCATCACTGTCTCTCCGGCCTCCTCGGCGAGTGATCCTGTGTCTTCCGCTGCCTCGAAGTTCCATAATTTGGCCTTGAACTCCCCCAGCGAAACGTCCATTGAGTCGTGCGTCACCATTAACGTGAAAGGCTTATATTTTTCCCGTAGCCCTCTCATAATCATTGCCATCATCAACCCTTCGCTCGCCATATAATATAATGATATTCTGTTCCGCTCTGATGACTTATTCAGTCACAGTCTCTGTGTCCGCTTTCTTCAGCGCCGTCATCAATGTATAGGGAGACAATGCGGGGCCTACCTTTGCGGATATAGTGTTCTCTCAACACTGAGGGTTTCCGGGCCCTTGTCTTTTGTGTCTCTGAATATGAGTTGTTAGCGCCATTTCACAAATGTTTATATTTTTATGGATAATGATTGCAAATATTTGTTTTTTGCCATTTGTATGTTTGTGAGAAGAAATTATACATTTCTTTGTCTTTTGTAATTATTTTGATTTGTGGAGTGAAATGTGTCAACGTTAGAGGGCGCAATTCTTTATTTACTGTAATGCACGAAGAAGAAAGTGTTTTTTGGTTGAAGAAGAAATAAAGATGATGGCGAAGGAGCAACACGGTCTTTTTGCCGTGCTTCGACCATCAGTGTTTGTTCACGCGTAAAAAGTTGTTTTTATTCGCCACCAAACGAAGAGGTTGAACAACGAAAATAAGAAGAAACTAATTGAATCTAAAATAACCTCTACACATAGCATTTCCATGAGCTGCCCTCACATTCACAGCACTTCATGGACAAATACGACGAAGCACATTCTCCACATTGGCTGTAGAGATGCAAATATACCAAATTGGGCACTGGAGGACTCACACAGACGCTATAAAAAAAACACATTCTGAAAGACAGAACAATTGGAGATCGGAGCACATGCACATACGCATACACACACACAGACATAAACATACACGCACATACACGCACATACACGCGCACACACCGACAAGATTACAGAGGAATGCCAGCGAGGAGAGCGACGGAGAGACTGCCCGCCGGAGAAGGCCAGCCTTGGCATGCCAGTCTTGGGGACCAGACGGGAATCAACTATCCAGACGATGACTAACCTGGGGAGGACCTTCCCTTGGACGTGGACCCGTGCCGTTGGAGGGAGCGAGGACGACCGATTCAACCTACATTACCTTTGACATAAAAAAAACTCCTATAAAAACTGAAGCTGGGCTGAAAGATGGCGCGCATTTTTCGACTGTGCTCGCCCGAGTGCAGTTTTCTCGTGAGATTCAGAAAAAGACGCCCAGATATCTGTCTTTGTACTATTTCCTGAACTCCAGAAATTGAAGAAACTAAATATCGGAACTCTAATCAGTTGTTGAGTCTTTTTTTTTACCCTTTTCTTCTTGAGCACAAAAAAACGAACACGCATTGGAGTAAGTTTGGCTTTTAAAGGTTGATTTACTAACTACTTCTTATTTCCACGGTGACCCAACTCCAACAATAACATGACAAATATTTGTCATCTCATCAATATTTGCACAACAGAGTACTGAGTTTCGAGATCCTCACTATAATAGTTCTCAAAATTATATTTCTTGTCAATTTAGCTTAGTTAAGGGATATTTTATTGACAATCTAATATCAATCTACAAAGACAGAAAACAAATTGGTGGGGGGGGGGGGCGCGAATCTTTTTCTTCTTGGTAGGGGCGGGTGTGAAATAATTGAGAAGCACTGCTAGTATATGCAGACATTATATTCATACGATCTTGCAGCCCGAGTGAACCACAGCATTGTTGCAAGTTCTGTAGGAGAAACGTAAACGTCCCACTGCTGTTCCAGCAGCGGCTTCTCGGGAAATAGGCGGAAGTGACGTCGGAGCTGACTCGCGAATGCGGCGTTAATTTAGTTATTTTGTTAATTTTTTTCAACAACCGAATTAAAATATTATATAAAATATATATCAAAACAGTACAGCCAGGGGTAAAAACAAACACAGAGGCAAAGAAATATATTTGAAAAATACGTGCTTAAAGCATGACGTCATTAGCAAGCGCGCAGCTTGCGAAGGGCCTCGACCACATCCACCGACCCGTCAACACCGGAACAGAAACACCCACCGCTAAATTCTTCTGATTTAGTGTGGAACTGACTGTAATTTTTTCACAGGATGTCCAGTGCTACTCTAAAGGACGACGACATAATTCATTAAGTCTTTGTGTCCCGATAATCTCGTTGATGCTTTTCGGCGTAGTTAGCTTAGCTTGTTAGCTAGCTATCCGCTAACGAAAAGAGGCACATGACTCATCGCCAAGCAGAGATCAAGAGCGGATTTTTTGGAATTATCATTTCAAAATGTGTGAAAGAACAACACCCAAGTACAAAGAGGAACTTTGTGGAATAAAAGAAGAGAACGAGCAACATCTTCAATCGCTGGGCGAAGTTTGCAACCAGCCTCGTGTTGTGCTACACAAAGCAGGTTTGTACCCGTCTGACTCTCATTTGCTTTGTAAAGAACGACTTTCTATCGTTAAAAATATGCATCACAACATTAAGTTGTTTGGGGAAATGCGTTCAAGGTTATTGCCGTTTTATTTTTAAATATTGCCTTTTACTTGCCGGTTTGCTGAACAATTGTTTATGCCAAATGAAATCAGTGCAGAAAATAAATGCCAAAGAATAACCAATAGTGGGGGGTGAACTCCATTTTTTTTCCCAGTATAAAATTTGAACTGATTATTTAACATATTACATTTTCTGTTTTTTATATCTTGTTCAAGCAATTCCTTACGGAAGGAATTCTGCTTGAATCTAAAATATGTGCACACTGCGGCGAAAACATAAATGTCGGTTGATCAATTTTAGTGGATAAAACACAAAATAAGTTTAAAAAAAAATCAAGTACGTATTGGTCTTATTTATTTATTTATTAACTTTGTACTGGCTTCGTCGGGTGTAATTCAAGTTTTGTGCACATGTGCGTAGATTCACCTCATCCAAACATTTAAAATACATTTAATGCATCCATCCAGGGTTGCACGGATCTCATCAGTGAACAAGCGCATGCTGCAAGGAATGCATCTGCATCTTTGGCTTACTGTGGGCTTAAAATGGGAGTACGCCACAACCCCCTTTTCGACTAACAAGCCCAGGAACATTTAGTTCCTGGTAATTTATCCAAATGGCAATGATGATGTATCAGTGGGAGGTCTTGTGTTACTTTGTTACTCATTACTGACACCCTATGGCTGTTAAGCATCATTGCAGGTACAAAATAATTCAGTGAACTCTCATATTATTATAGTGTATCTTAGTCTAATTTGAATACATATTGGATAACTTTAAAATATACAGTCATTATTCAAATATGTCAACATGAAAGTCAGAGTGAAAGTGTTGTTGCTTAATGCTTATGTGTAAGAACTTTTACTCTTCAAACGTAATTTTGTTTTAAAATTTATTTCAAAACAGAAATTTTATACAAATAAAAAGGGTAATGTCGGAACTTACTCGCAGGATTAATGTCATTTTGGGTAAAAAAAAACTAACAAACGTAAATCATACAATAAATAGCGACTCTGATTCCAGGGCCCCTTTAATTCTTTTAGGGATCCAGATTATAATGGAAGCAAAAAGTACCCACGATGAAACTATCTCTAAATGCAAAATGAAAAACTTGTAAACATATTTCACTTGAAGGATTCCTATTCTATCAATGACATTATGTTGTGATGGCCCCCAGTGGTCTGCATCAATATGTTCGGGTCCCACAACAGGTGTTCCATCAGACGCACACGATTGTGTGTGCTAACTTCAGCTCGCTTCCAGAAACGTCTGTGACTAATTCAGGAATGAAATCGGGCATCAGCCGCAACGTGCTTCCTTTTTAAATGCTCGTTTATCACTGTTGTGCTGCTAAAGGGAGGTTTACATCGTAGGACGTAATTTTGTGAAATGCCCTCATGGTCCGGTCCAAATTGGGGTCGCACGCATTGCTCCGTGTGCGGCAGGCACAAGTCAAGGTAGCACGGTAGAAACAATATCAGACAAAGTCGCCGCCTGAGGTTTGACTTGGCCAAACCAAATTTGTCTTTTTGTGTCCTGCAGACGTCAGTGAAAACTATCTCCGTTTTGTGAAAGAGGAGCCAGACTTGACTCACATCAAAAAGGAGGAGGAGGAGGAGGAGATCAACAAGTCACCACTGAACGTTGTCCCTATAAAGACTGAAGATGAAAACATGGGTGAGCGTGAGGACAACAGAGGGGCGGAGCCTACAAGCAGCAGCTCAAGTCATCACGTGACAACAGAAGATGACGAAGACCACTGGGGGCCATCACAAGCACATAATGAGGACACATTATCAGACGCTCATGACGATGATGACGATGGGCAAGCTAAAGGTGAAAGGGCATGTCACACTGACTCATTCACTTCAAAGCTGTCTTTAAAACCGCACACAAGAACACACAGTGGAGAAAAACCATTTTCTTGCTCGGTTTGTGGCAAAAGCTTCTCTCGAAAGTCAAATTTAAAAACACATACACGATTACACACTGGAGAAAAACCTTTTTCATGCTCAGTTTGTGGCAAAAGCTTCTCTCGAAAGTCTCATTTAGTAAGGCACACAAGAATGCACAGTGGAGAAAAACCTTTTTCATGCTCAGTTTGTGGCAAAAGCTTCTCTCGAAAGTCTCATTTAGTAAGGCACACAAGAATGCACAGTGGAGAAAAACCTTTTTCCTGCTCAGTTTGTGGCAAGAGTTTCTCTCAAATGCCAAATTTAACAAGCCACACAAGAACACACAGTGGTGAAAAACGTTTTTCTTGCTCGGTTTGTGGAAAAAGCTTCTCTCAAAACTCAACGTTAACAAGCCACACAACAACACACAGTGGTGAAAAATCTTTTTCCTGCTCAGTTTGTGGAAAATGCTTCTCGAAAAAGACATATTTAACAGAACACACAAGAACACACAGTGGTGAAAAACGTTTTTCCCGCTCAGTTTGTGGCAAAAGCTTTAATGTAAAGTCAATTTTAACAGATCACACAAGAACACACACTGGAGAAAAACCTTTTTCCTGCTCAGTTTGTGGAAAAAGCTTCTCTCAAAAGAGACATTTAACAAGCCACGCAAGAACACACAGTGGAGAAAAACCCTTTTCCTGCTCAGTTTGTGCCAAGAGGTTCTCTCGAAAGTCGCATTTACGAAGCCACACAAGAACGCACAGTGGAGACAAGCCATTCAGTTGCAGCGTTTGTTCTAAAAAATTCTTCACTAAACAGGGAGCTGAGAGACACAATTGTGCTGGCGAGAATTGCAGCGATCCTTGAAGATTAAAAAAAAGAAAAAAAAATGAAAGAACCGACTCTTTGTGGTAAGATGTAAATGTGATTTTGAATAAAATATGATGTATTGAATTTTGCAAAGATTTTTTATTGACTGTTAGAATAATATTAAGAGGTTATTATACATTTGCCGTGATGCAGCTTATTTTAATATGTAGCGCATATAACATGTTGCAGTTTAATAGAGTTAACTATGCTGAGTGTTTGCAGTTTGAGGGGTGATACAGGGAGACACCTCTACTGCAGAGAGGTGTCTGCAATTGGCGGGGCGGTGGCACTTCTTCAGAAGTGAGGATGAAGTAAACAACATCGTGAAGAGTCCTGATAAGTTTGCATTGAAGTCTGAAGCAAGCAACTGGGTCCTGATAAAAGATGTTGACGTCAAAGTCAGCTGCGACCCATGGCGACACACTAATGATAAACCGGACTAAACCAGCTTTTGAGAAGACGAACTGTACCACCCTTGAGTGTAATCTGATTTCTTGAAGTGTAATCTGATTCCCCGATGTTATAAAAGGGAATGTGTGAAAAGCATCGAGGAACAGGGGGGAGATAAAGTTGTCAAATAAACTTTGTTAACCTTTCTGTCTCCACAAGAGCTGTTTGTCCTCTCCTTTTAGCTTACGAACACTATATGTCAAATTGGCGAACCTGACATTGACACAAGGCCAATGTGATCAGTGCATTGTGTCTGAGTGATGATGATTTGTTTTGGTGTTTACATCAAACATGTAAATAAAATTTATTGCCTTTGCCTGGAATAACATTTTTTAACATTATGCTTTTCAGTTGTCTTTTTAATCATACCTAATGGAAAAGGTGTGAGAAGAAACGGTGCTTCTGAAATCGTTGCCTTCCACTATCATCAATATAATCACTTGTTCCACTTGCTCATGGCCTTCATTACGCTGTGAAAAGGTGAAAAACTGAACTAGAAGTTGAACTCTAAAAAGAACCAGAGAGAGAAACGCAAGCAGTCTCGATTTCTCTTTCTAGGTTGAGCTCTATCAAGCGTTTGGGGTTTGTTGCGAAGCAGAATCTCACTTCGGAAAAACTATAATTTTGTCAAATATTCAAAATACTTTTTTCATGCTATATTATATTTTTTATACTTTGGATAGCTTATATAATGAAATCGGGAAATATTGAAATGTAAAATTAGCAACGACATACAGACTTAATGCAATTAATAAGAAATATTAAAAACATTTTATAAATATTGAACACATTGAGAAGAGTTAATCTTGAAATAAATATTGAAATATAAAAAATACTTAGGTATTAAATTAATTCAATAACCCGACCCCGGATGAGCGGCAGAAAATGCCTGGAGGGATGGAATAATTTAAATTGCATACATATTCAAATGAACAAATATTTTAAGAAATATTCAAGTGTGAAATAATAAGGTTTAAATTAATATTGATATAATTTCACATATTAAAATAATTGAATAAATATTGTAGTATTACATAAGCAAGGTTAAATATACATTGAAATAAATAAAAAAATAAGTTGTGTATTTTAAATGGCATAATTTAGATATGGGGAGTAATTCTCTTTATGAAACTATGAAGGGACTGGAGCTCACAGAAGTGACCAGTCTTGGTTCTGAAGGTCCGATGTAACCAGATACTGCCCTGAGAGAAAATATGCCTGAGCATTGTTAATGGTGGGGGCAATTCTCTCGCCAGGTCAGTGACCTTCCAGGGTATGGAAGTAATTTAAGGTGGTCACTCGTAGACTGGTCGTATCAACGGGGAGACGCATCTGCTCTCCCTCTGGGGGACTTTTGGAGGGAAATCCCGAAGACTAGTGGGATGGGAATGCATATGCAACAAGGGAAAATGAGATATTCATACAGCGAATGTCTGAGAGGGGGCTCACACGCGCGCGGCGCGCACACACGCACACGTTTTTGGGGAGACTTCTTTTGACATCAGCATGTGACGAGAATAAAATCTTTTTCGAACCAGTTCTTTTCCATCACCAATCCAGCCTTGCTCGGCTGCCTCTCCGGAAGGCAGCAAGGACCCACACTTCAAAGACAAAATATACTACATATTGAAAGAAAAAAAATACTCAAATATTGAAATAAGTATAGAATTGAATGAATAAACAACAAAGAAATAAATACCTCCTGGAAAATATAATTATTTATCAACATTTGTCAAAGCACAACATTTCGATCAGATTGAGTTCTTTCTTGCACATTCTTAAGCAATCATAATTTTTTTACTTTTACTTTTTAAGTTACTTCAGTGCATTTCACACCTGTGCCTTCAGTGAAGTCCTACTTTGTCCTACTTGAATAAATCCCCATCAAAATACCATAATTTATGACACGACGGCTGGACAAATAATATCCAGAAACACACTTACGCACCACTGAGTGAGTGTTAGACGATATAGCTTCTCTTGAAACGTCCGACTTGAAAATGTCCTTGCAAGTGTATCTGCAATTAAATCCACACTTTTCCTTCCTTCGGCCATTGTGGTTCAAAAAAAGCAAGAATATATTTTAGATTTTCGAACGTCCGCCAATTACGACTTTTGGGTGTGTTGATTCGGCATTGCGCCGCCCCCTCACGAGTGAGTATCCAATCACAAAACGCGTTCATCACCCTCAGCATAAGGCCAGCGAGAAGGCTCACTGGAACCAACTCGTGATCTGATTGGCTATTGCAACGGTCTAACAAATATGAAAGCTCATTGACTTTGACAGAAGAGATGCTCGCACAATTGCATCTTAAGGCCTCGGAACGCATAATGCGTGCTCCTGCTATTGTGAAACCTGCCCGGCAAGACGAGCGAGCGGAATTCCGATTGGATTCAAAACTCTCACCTAAAAATACAACGCTCAGCTATAATATGACATCAATGCGACGATTACGATTTTTTTTTTTTTATTGATTATGTTTGGCCAGCAGAGAAGACCTTGAAGGCCCACCACTTCGTTACTTAATAGCTGTCAGGTTTAAAAGGTCCTGACGCCTTCATTAGACTGAATTAAATGCAGAGAACCAGAGGAATAACCAGGGAAGGTTTTGTCTTTTCTCCATCGCGATGGGAGGAGAAGCCAGGAAGTGAAGTAGACGTCTTGCCAGTTCACTCTCCCGCACTCTCACTGACTTCTTCGCCCATCCCTCTGGACTTTATTCAGAGAAAAACGAAACCTATGGAAAGTGAAACTTAAAACAAGCGTGTGGGTGTGCGCATGTGTGCTGAAGCAATGATGTGCGTGTCTGTGAGTGTGTGTGTGTAATTATCATTGATACAAATAGTGTATAAAAAACATGATTAAAAATACACAAACTATTTACATACTCTCACATTTCCCCCCTGTTTGTCGGATTTAAATCATGTCCATACGGCTTTAAGATGAGTCATCAGGGAATAAAACATATAAAAATACATTTCAATGTGCCTAGTGAAAAATAACAAAACTGTCTCCACGCAGAGCTTGTCTCTGGGGGACTCGATGCAGGCCCCTTGCCTCGCTGTAGGAGGAGAACAGCCGTCCTTACCTCCCGGATCTTCGTGTGTGGTGTATGTGTGCGCATGTGTGGGGCTTGGGCGACAAGTCCATATTCATTTTACGTTTCAGTGTCCAGTTCGAGTTCGTCATTGTCCAGTTCGAGTTTGTCATACTCAACATCAATCAGATTGTAATGTTACTTTTGGACAACAAACATGCAATTAATCATCATTTTTGTCATAAAAATAATGCAACATGAACAGACTACACATAACAAAAAATGAAAACCATAATTATCCCGATATATATTGTGTCTTTCAAATTCTTCATAGTGGTCATAACATCAATAATTGTTTCATTTTTAAAACTTTAAATGCAATTATGTTCTTCAATCAAGGTTCAAATTTCTTTATGTACGTCATTAATTTCCAAACCATATCTAATCTTTTTATTCTGTGGCTTCAACATTCGTATCTGTGGCTGGTGGTGTGGTTCTGATGTGCGTGTGGTCCGAGATTGTGACTCGGGGAGGGATTCGCGTTGCTAGGCCTTTAGCTGGAAACCGGTGAAGCTTGTACTGCAACTGGTGGATCCAGCTGCCACGCCCCGCGACCTTTGCAGCGTCGGGGTCACCGCCATCATCTGGCGAGGGCCATCTCAGCATTCACTTCCCCCCAACGGAGTCGTTTCAACACCTTGAAGAAGAGTTGGTCTTCCACACGGACGTGAATTCTCTGTGAATCAGAAAAACACTTGACCAGTATTTGCGTCTTTTGCATCTTTTTCGGTCAAACATGTTTTTTGTTGGTGGTTCTGATGAACCTGAGAGTCTATAGGGGATAGTGTCCTTCCTTCGGCTGGCATTGTCCTCATTGCTGTGATTGAAACACAGTCTGGCCATTGTCTCCTTTTTTTTTTTTTTTTTCATTAGTGCGTTCCACAAGTCCTGCAGACTGTATGCACAGTGACGCTTTGAGTCCATTTTTAACAACTGTCCCACTTGTTACAACATCATTCACAAAATGCATCATTTTCACTTCAAATCACTTCTTGAAATTCCAAATGTCAGGATAATTTGATTACACAACACTTTTCCCAATCGTTTTTAGCATCAGCATGTGTTGTTGGAAACATCTTGATCCATTTTGAAAACATATCAATCATAGTCAAACAATATTGCAACCCAAACAAATAACAGTGTCCAAAAAAATTTTTTTTTTGTTGAAAAGTCTGTATGTGGGAACAATTTCATATCATATCTCCTCCCTGTTGAGGCACGACGTCTGCTCGTGTCTCACTCAATGTTTGCATCATTGTCCATTTAGTGGTGCCTTTTTCTCTGGCCTGAGATCAACTTGTCAAGTTGATTTACTGTGTGTGTGTGTGTGTGTGTGTGTGTGTTTTCATTAAACCTCTTGTGCTATGCCGACCTTGGGATTATGGCTTGGCTCCAGCCTTTATTCAATCGTAATCGTGTCATTTTCTGTTAAGAGAATTTTGCATTTACAAATACTTATTTAGACGTGCTTTATGCACAATTTTTCTTTTATCTTTTGTGATTTTTAAAGCACGCGTTCGCCCAAAATCAACAGAACACAAGAACATTTTATCTTGACTGTGAGTTCACATTGTAACCATACAGCTCATACAAGATGGGAAACTCCAAATTTTAATTAGCTCACAACCGCCTACGCTCTTCCTGCTTATCCTAACAATTTCTCTCTTTTACAAGTTATCTGTTGGTATCGCACTACTAATACTCCCATCGCATAAAAGTCAGCGTGATTTCTTCCTACAACCTTGGTTCTCAGACACTTTCTTATCAGTCTGGAAGGTGCACCTGGTCTTCAAGTCCTACACGTCTTAACTCCTCCAGTCGGGAGGAAAATATGTCAAAAAGTCAAGTCATGGGTTTGGTGAAAATTTGGACGGCTCCACAGTCGTGTGGCGCCTTCTAAATGGTGCGTGGAAAAAGAATGACGCTGGGCTTAAATGCATCGCACCTTATTAATGTAATGTTACAATTAAATCGCCGTGCAATGTGAATGTCGTGTGATGGAATGTCATTTTTTCATTCCTTAAAGCAGCAGTGAAAGCTCTTGATCACACTCTTAAGTGGTTCTCTGCCACGAAATCCAAATTGTTGTGACTAATATGCAAATGGATTCACTTTCCTGTGTTTCTGCAGCAACACAAGTCCATGAGGCCATTTTTTGCAGTCACTGTTTGCCCAAATGGCTTATAATAATAATTTGGTAGTGCATTAAGATGCTTTGTAAATACAATCTTGCAGTGTATCTCCACAAGTTCCAACATACACAACCCATTTTATGGCCATGATACTGTTGTTTTAAACTCACCCTAAGCCTGTTGGGCTCTTTCTCTGCCGCATAAATTACAGCCCTGAGAGACTTTGGGCTCCAACTTTATCTATGAAAGGTCAGGGACTTAATGGAGGTCATGAAAGTCCCAAGGAAAGTGTTTACACAAAAGTGGTCTGGCAAAGTTTTATTACTATTTTTCTTCCCGCTTATCACTGACAATGCGTCCTTTTAAAGTTTTGACTCTTGTTTAAATTCGCCCTTGCCTATTGATTCTGATATTAAAGTCCAATTGTCCTAATAAGCAAAACGCATGTTGATGTAGAAGTCCTTCTACACACACTTTTATGTTAGGTTTTTTTCTTTCGCCATGTGATCCTCTGTTGCTTCTCTCTTCGTCCTGAAAAGTTATTGTTTATCACAAGACTCTCTGCTTCCTTCTTTTTTTTAAATGTTTTCTCTTTTTCTTCCTTCTGCTCAACACGTTCAAGCTTTTTGTGCATAATTTAAAATCTTCTTTTCCATTTTACAAGTTGGCCAATTTAAATTAGGTTGTTTTATCTGAAAAGCCTGTAATTCTCTTTTTCCTTTTTCACATAATCACAAATTTCTTATCACAAAATGAGCATGTTAATTCTACTTCAAAGTGGACAAGTACACATCAATGTTATTTGCAATTTCTAATTTCTTCTCTGCTTTAATGAAAATTATAGCCCTTGCCAAATTTTTCCTGTATCATTTATATTTCTGCATTTCATTGCATCTCTGGCCTACTTTAATATAAACATCATCAACTGGAATATGAAATCTAAAATATTTATTTCTTCAATTCACCAAAAAGCAAAATCTAATTTCTATCCTCCTCCTCACAGGAGCCTCTCCACAGTCTGCTCCTAATTTCCAAATTCACTGTAGTTTTTCCACAACCACTCAAACCTACCAATGTCTCGAATCAAAATTTAAAAAATCAAGAAACACCTATGTTTTTGCAAAAATTCCTCATGTTCACTTTCAAAAGCTTCGTCCAATTATTAAAATTTCATAACACCTACTTCTCCCTTTCTGAAGGAGACGCAAGTATACAATTAAATAAAGACCATCATCAAAATGATATATCTTGTCTATTGAATCATGTAAATATAAATTATCTCATCACTAAACTTTTTCTGTAAATTAATCACATCCCCACAACTTGGGCTCTCATTATTCTGTAAAAATAAAACTAATTTCAATTCATGCAACCAACTCAGTGGCCTTCTGGGTCCCTCAACCACACAGGTTCTAATTCTGTTACTCTGTTCCATTTTTCCACTTGCACATCTGACTATGGCCCCTTTCTCACTTGCCCTATCATTTGAAATTGATTTATTATAAGCAATCCTACATGCACCAGTGTCACATAAAAAGGGTAATTGGTGTCCCATTACCAATACGGTTATTTCAGCTCAATCATTTAATCAAAAGCCAATATCTTTTGTAAATTTAGGAAAACCTCTTCATTTAAAAACTCATCTGTTCTTTTGATCAACCTTTCAATCTTATTCAGATGCCTGCTATTCTAATCTTTATTGGAGTCTTTTTCCTTCTCCCCTTATCTTTGCTCATCTTTCTCAACCAGTCTTAGGCATCTGGGTTCAATTTTTTTTCGGAAAAAGGCACTTCAGGCTATTTTTCTCTCTTTTTCGTTAAGCCTATCTTGTCATAAAAGTTATTTTATTTTATTTTCAAATCGGAATATATGTATTTTCCCCTTTATTGATTTCTTTTTGTATATTTTTGAATTATTTTCCTCAATAAGATCTCATCACTCCTAAGTAGCCTTTCGCTGGTTACTAATCATTGATTCCATTTTATCTCTACTTCATCCATCCTTTTAGCATAATTCCAACCACTTTGATCACTCTCCCTGACATTTAGACACACAGACAGACACACAGACATATACACGGGCCCACAAAACGACACACACAGTTCTCAACACTGAACAACTTCAAACAAGAATAACATGTTAGTATAACAGCAACACAATCCATCTTTATCTTTTGCCCATAATAAGTCCTTTAATTCAACTAATATCTCTCATAATTATGTGTGTGCAGCCCTATAGGGCCAATGCAGCCTCTGCCACAAATGCACACTGCCACTTATACACGCAACACATTGAGGTGAGCGCTTTTTTGGTTTTTCTATCTTTTATTGGGGGTTTTTGTCTTATCGGTGCAGTTCTGTCTGATCTAGTTCTCATTCTATGTGGCGTTACCTGATAATGTGGGTGGTGGGGGTAATTCAGGATGCAGGGGGCAGTTGCAACCCCCCCCCCCCCTTTCTTTACCTTCTCCAACAACCTTCTCTGTCATTCTCAAATACTATTCCTGTTTATAACCCTTATTGCATTATACAAGATAAAATACCAAAAGGTATTTGTAATCCCCAATCACACCATTCACTCACTTTGCATACAGTTTTTCCGCAAACATCCACAAGCAAAAATGATCATTCCACATCTGATGTTGTGTGTGTGGGTTTTACTTTTTCCTTTTTCTTTTTCTCTTCAGCTTACTTTCTTTCTCTGCAAATTCTTTTCACTTCTGAATTTGCTTTCTTATGCTGGAATTCTAACCCACACGCACACACGCTCACACACCCACGCACGCCCCCACACGCACGCTCTTTCTCACTGACTCAAACCCCCACCTAGTTTTTCCTTTTTTCCTTTCTCCACACACACACAGCTGCGCAGCTCCAAGATCACACACACACAGTCAAAATGAGCAGTCTGCTTGCCAAAGAAATTCAAAATAAAAACCACCAAAAATAATGCCTTATTTTTCCCTAAATTTCAATGTGAAATTGTGAGGAGACCTCCTCCAAGTGCGATTATTTTTCTCTTTCTCTCTATTTATCGACACCGAGGAACTTCTAATAGACTCTACCGTGCTGTCGGTTTGAACGAGTTACGACCTAATTTCTTCTTTTTGTAACTCCCTAAACAACACGATCCGGTTTAGACGTACCGCAGGACGTTCTAATAGATACTACCGCGCTATCCGTAATGTTCAGTTGAGATGTTTAACACTGTTTAAACGAGTTACGGCCTAATACTATTTGTAACTCCTTGAATAACGCGATCGGGTTTTTTTTCTTCCTTTCTTCCTTATCAGACGGACCGCAGAACCGCCAATCAATGCTACCATGCTCTCCGTAAGGGAGATCCAGCCTCCCGAGAAGTCCAGCTTCCCTTCAGCGCAATGAGTTATGGCCCAATTATTTTTCTATAACTCCTTAGACGAGCACGATCCAGTTTATTTTCTTTTCGACCGAACTACTGCAAAACGGCCGGCGTGCTTCCTTACTCAGCTTTTTCACTCCCTCACATAAATCACCCCTTACGAATTGTTTTAAATTTTAAAATGGTGGTACAAAATAATTTGAAAAACCATACCTGGCTTCCTCCGGATCCGCCTGGTCCGACAGGGAACCGACATCCGGGCAGACGGCCGCACCGGAGCTCAGAGGCCCGCTTTCAAATGGTGAAGCGCTGACGTCAGATTCGTTGGCCCCCGAAATATCCAGCGACGATCGCCCGTCCGGGTGTGGCTCCCGGGTTTCGGCACCAATAAATGTCAGGTTTAAAAGGGTCCTGACGCCTTCATTAGACTGAATTAAAATACAGAGAACCAGAGGAATAACCAGGGAAGGTTTTGTCTTTTCTCCATCGCGATGGGAGGAGAAGCCAGGAGATGAAGTAGACGTCTTGCCAGTTCACTCTCCCGCACTCTCACTGACTTCTTCGCCCAACCCTTTGGACTTTTATTCAAAGGAAAACGAAACTTATGGAAAGTGAAACTTATACAAGCGTGTGGGTGTGCCAGTTGTGCGCATGTGTGCTGAAGCAATGATGTGCGTGTCTGTGAGTGTGTGTGTTATTATCATTGATACAAATAGTGTATAAAAACATGATTAAAAATACACAAACTATTTACATACTCTCACAGGAATTAGGCAATGGTGATTCACCTGGAAGTGGCTGTTCTGAATTTACACCAACTGACCGGTACAAGATCGAAGGCTCATCCTCGGATATGCTGCCATGGAGATTACGGCCCTGGATGAGGACGCACTCCACTGAAGTCATCTTCCTGCAGCACTTCTTTTGATTGACTCTTATATTATCTCATCTAACATTGTATAGCATCATTTTATGTGTCAAATGTTGCCCAGTTGGCATCCATTGCAGCCTGGAAGGGGGATTCCCCCATCTGTGGTCCCTTCTCTAGGTTTCTCACTTTTCCCCTAATGAGGTTTTTTGAGTTTTTCCTTGCCCTCCTGGGGGTTAAGATCAGTGGATGTCGATTGTGGTTATGTAAAGCCCTTTGAGACTGTCTGTGATTTAGGGCGATACAAATAAAATTGACTTGACTTGTTGCATATGCATTCCCATCACGCTAGTCTTTGGGATTTCCCTCCAAAATTCCCCCAGAGGGAGAGCAGGTGCGTCTCCCCGTTGATACGACCAGTCTACTCGTGACCACCTTAAATTACTCTCATACCCTGGAAGGTCACTGACCTGGCGAGAGAATTGCCCCCACCATAAACAATGCTCAGGCCTATTTTCTATCTCTTTTAATCAGAAAGTGAAATGTTAAATGTATGTGAGGGGATATTTGAAGAATTTGAGTTTTGTTCAATGGACCATACATATACGAGCCAGCCAAACACAGCGAGAAAACCAGCGCTGACTCCAGTCGCCATCAAGTTGCCAACTCCTGACATTCCAAAACCTTTGAGAGAAACTGAGCCGATTTGCGTTTCTCTTTCTTGTTCTTTTTATAGTTCAACTTCTAGTTCAGATTTTCACCTTTTCACACTGCGGAATGAAGGCCAGTTGAGCAAGTGGAACAAGTGATTTTATTGATGACTGTGGAAGGTACCGATTTCATAAGCAGTTTCTTCTCACACCTTTTCCATTAAGTACGATTAAAAAGACAACTGAAAAGAATAATGTTAACAAATGTTGTTCCAGGCAAAGGCAATTAACTTTATTTACATGTTTGAAGTAAACACACAAAAAAAACTCATCATCACTCAGACACAATGGTTCTTCTGGCAATGATCACATTGGCTTAGTGTCAATAAAAGAACTTTGCAAAACTAAATTTATCATATTTCATTCAAAATCACATTTACATCTTACCACAAAGAGTCAGTTCCTTCAGTTTTTTGTTGTCTTTTTTTTAAGCTTCAAGGATCGCTGCTTTTCTCACCAGCACAATCGTGTCTCTTAGCACTCCGTTGAGTGGAGAATTTTTTAGCACAAACGCTGCAACTGAATGGCTTGTCTCCACTGTGCGTTCTTGTGTGGCTTCGTAAATGCGACTTTTGAGAGAAACTCTTGGCACAAACTGAGCAGGAAAAAGGTTTTTCTCCAGTGTGTGTTCTTGCGTGCCTTGTTAAAGTTGACTTATACAGGAAGCTTTGGCCACAAACTGAGCAGGTAAAAGGTTTTTCACCACTGTGTGTTCTTGTGTGTTCTGTTAAATATGTCTTTCTTGAGAAGAATTTTCCACAAACTGAGCAGGAAAAAGGTTTTTCACCACTGTGTGTTGTTGTGTGTTTTGTTAAACTTATCTTATGAGAGAAACTCTTGCCACAAACTGAGCAGGAAAAAGGTTTTTCTCCAGTGTGTGTTCTTGTGTGGATTGTTAAATGTGCCTTTTGAGAGAAGCTTTTGCCACAAACTGAGCAGGAAAAAGGTTTTTCACCACTGTGTGTTCTTCTATGTTTTGTTAAAGTTGACTTATCAAAGAAGCTTCTGCCACAAACTGAGCAGGAAAAAGGTTTTTCTCCAGTGTGTGTTCTTGTGTGCCTTACTAAATAAGACTTTTGAGAAAAGCATTTACTGCAAACTGAGCAAGAAAAAAGTTTTTCTCCACTGTGTGTTCTTGTGTGGTTTGTTAAATGCGACTTTTGAGAGAAACTCTTGCCACAAATTGAGCAGGAAAATGTTTTTTCTCCAGTGTGTATTTTTGTGTGCCCTTTTAAAGACAACTTTGAAGTTAATGAGTCAGTGTGACATGCCCTTTCACCTTTGGCTTGCCCATCATCATCATCATCATCCTCATCATCGTCATGAGCGTCTGATAATGTGTCCTCATTATGTACTTGTGATGGTCTCCATTGGTCTTCATCACCTTCTGCTGTCACGTGACTACTTGAGATGCTGCTTGGAGGCTCCGCCCCTCTGTTGTCCTCACTCTCATCTTTGTTTTCATCTTCAGTCTTGATTGGGACACCGTTCACTGGTGACTTGTTGATCTCCTCCTCCTCCTCCTCCTTTTTCATGTGAGTCAAGTCTGGCTCCTCTTTCACAGAACGGAGATCGTTTTCACTGACGTCTGTCGGACACAAAAAGACAAACACACATTTGGTTTGGTCAAGTCAAAGCTCATGCGGTGACTTTGTCTTATATTGTTTCTACTGTGCTACCTTGACTTGTGCCTGCCGCATACGGAGCAATGCGTGCGACCCCAACTTGGACCGGACTATGGGGGCATTTCACAAAATTACGTCCGACGATGTAAACCTCCTTTTAGCAGCACAACAGTGATAAACGAGCATTTAAAAAGGAAGCACGTTGCGGCTGATGCCCGATTTCATTCCTGAATTAGTCACAGACGTTTCTGGAAGCGAGCTGAAGTTAGCACACACAGGCTATTGTGTGCGTCTGATGGAACACCTGTTGTGGGACCCTAACTTATTAATGGGGGCCACTGGGGGCCATCGCAACATAATGTCATTGATAGAAAAGAAATCCTTCAAGTGAAATATGTTTCAGTATTTCATTTTGCATTTAGAGATAGTTTCATCGTGGGTACTTTTTGCTTCCATTATAATCTGAATACCAAAAAGAATTAAAGGGGCCCTGGCATCAGAGTCGCTATTTATTGCATGATTTACGTTTGTTTGTTTTTTTTTACCCAAAATGACATTTATCCTGCTAGTACATTCCGACATTCCCCTTTTTCCTTTTTTTAAATAAAATGTCTGTTTCTAAATCAAATTTAAAACAAAATTATGTTTGAAGAGACAAAATCCCTTCACATAAGCATTAAGCAACAACACTTTCACTCTGACTTTCATGTTGACATATTTGAATAATGACTGTTTATATTAAACTTATCCAATACATATTCAAATTAGACTAAGATACACCATAATATTTTAAGAGTTCACTAAATTATTTTGGAACTGCAATGATGCTTAACTGCCAAAGGGTGTCAGTAATGAGTAACAAAGTAACACAACACCTCCCATTGATACATCATCATTATCATTTGCATAAATTATCAAGAACTACGAGTTGTGGGGGAGATGCAAACCACCTGGGCCACAGGAACTTTATTACCAGGAACTAAATGTTCCTCGGCTTGTTGTTGGAAAAGGGGGTTGTGACGTTCTCCCTTTTTAAGCCCATAGTAAGCCAAAGATGCAGATGCATTCCTTGCAGCATGCGCTTGTTCACTGATGA
Organism: Idiotropiscis lumnitzeri; assembly: GCF_059441095.1. NCBI lineage: Eukaryota > Metazoa > Chordata > Actinopteri > Syngnathiformes > Syngnathidae > Idiotropiscis > Idiotropiscis lumnitzeri. The sequence goes on along the minus strand of NC_142392.1, from coordinate 26,371,167 downwards.
GATCCGTGCAACCCTGGATGGATGCATTCAATGTATTTTAAATGTTTGGATGAAGTGAAACTATGCACACGTGCACAAAACAGTGCAGAGCCACCGGAGGTTCATTGACTCTCACCCGACGAAGCCAGTACAAAGTTAATAAATAAGACCATTACGTGCTTGATTTTTAAAAAAAACTTAATATTTTGTGTTTTATCCACTAAAATTGATCAACCGCCATTGATGTTTTCGCCGCAGTGTGCACATTTTTTAGAGTCGGGCAGAATTCCTTCCGTAAGGAATTGCTTGAACAAGATATAAATACCAGAAAACGTAAAATGTTAAATAATCAGTTCAAATTTTATTTAAAAAAAAAAACATGGGAGTTCACCCCCGCCCCTATTGGTTATTCTTTGGCATATATTTTCTGCACTGATTTCATTTGGCATAAACAAATGTTCAGCAAACCGACAAGTAAAAGTCAATATTTAAAAATAAAACGGCAATAACCTTGAACGCATTTCCCCAAACAACTTAATGTTGTGATGCATATTTCTAATGAAAGAAAGTCGTTCGAAACAAAGCAAATGAGAGTAAAACGTGTACAAACCTGCTTTGAGTGGCACAACACGAGGCTGGTTGCAACCTTCGCCCAACAGTTGAAGACGTTGCTCGTTCTCTTCTTTTATTCCACAAAGTTCCTCTTTGTACTTGGGTGTCGTTCTTGCACACATTTTCAAATGATAATTCCAAAAAATCCACACTTGATCTCTGCTTGGCGATGAGTCATGTGCCTCTTTTCGTTAGCGGCTAGCTAGCTAACAAGCTAAGCTAACTACGCCGAAAAGCATCAACGCGCGAAGATGAGGTTATCGGGACACAAAAACTTAATGAATTATGTCGTAGTCCTTTATAGTAGCACTGGACATGCTTTGAGAAAATTACAGTCAGTTCCACACTAAATCAGAAGAATTTAGCGGTGGGATTTTTTGTTCCGGTGTGGACGGGTCGGTGGATGTGGTCGAGGTCCTTCGGAAGCTGCGCGCTTGCTATGACGTCATGCTTTATTAAGCGCGTATTTTTCAAATATATTTCTTTGCTTCTGTGTTTGTTTTTTACACCTGGCTGTTCTATTTTAATATATATTTTTTATATAATATTTTATTTCGGTTGATTAAAAAAATGTAACAAAATAACTAAATTCACGCCACATTGGTGAGTCATCTCTCGCGTCACTTCCGCCTATGCCCCGAGAAGCCGCTGCTGGAACAGCAGTGGGACGTTTACGATTCTCTGACCGATGCTGCGGTTCACTCGGGCTGCAAGATTGTATGATTATAATGTCTGCATATACTAGCAGTGCTTCTCAATTATTTCACGCCCGCCCCTACCAAGAAGAAAAAGATTCGCTGCCCCCCACCACCAATTTTTTTTCTGTCTTTGTATCGTGATGTTAGATTGTCAATAAAATATCCCTTAACTAAGCGAAATTGAGAAGAAATATAATTTTGAGAATTATTATTGTGAGGATCTCGAAACTCAGTACTCTGTTGTGCAAATATTGATGAGATGATAAATATTTACTCATACGTTTTTTGTAAAATCTTTATTCACAAAAGCAAACCAAACACATTTATGAATACCAAAATCCATGCGATGCATCTAATTTGAAGTACTTAGCACCTGTCATGTCACTCAGGATTTTTTCACGCTTGGGAATCTGATAATGTTCTCTTATATGAAACAAATCAGTGCCTACCTTCTGCCAGGGAGTTGTGGGAAGGTCAGCTACCAGTATTGGCTCTTTGACTTGTTTGTGTTGATGTTTTTGGCAAACTTGGCATTTTTGAATCATTTCTTCTATGTCTTTGTTAATGCCCGGCCAGTAGATGGCTTCTCGTGCTCTTCTCTTACATTTCTCCACTCCCAGGTGTCCTTTGTGAAGACGCTGAAGCATGTCCTTGTGCATAGTTTGTGGAACTACAATCCTGTCCGCCCTCAGCAGGAGGCCGTCCGCCATGCACAACTCCGCTCTCATCGGGTAAAACTGAGGGCAGTTCCCTTTTGACCATCCATTGTTCATACATTGTGACACTTTGTTCAAGACTGGGTCCATAGCCGTCTCTGCAACAATTTGTTGCAGCATCGCGTCAGTAGCAGGAAGCGCGTCTGTGACCATGTTGATGTGAGCCTCAGCCTCCTCCGCCGTAACGCAGTCCTTGATGTCACTGTTAGGGTGCGGCGCTCGGGATAACGCATCAGCAAGCACGATGTATTTTCCAGGCGTGTATATTAGCTCAAAATCATAGCGCTGCAATGTCATCATCATGCGTTGAATTCTGGGCGTCATGTCATTGAGATTTTTCTTCCTAATTGAAATCAGTGGCTTATGATCAGTCTCTGCTATGAATGTGGGCAGTCCATAAACATACGTGTGAAATTTGCCAATTCCAAACACTAGACCCAGTGACTCCTTTTCGATCTGAGCATTGCGTTTTTCAGTCTCTGACATTGACCTGGATGCATAGGCTACAGGTTGCCATGTGTCTCTCGCCTTTTGCAGCAGTACGGCACCTAGCCCATCTTTCAACGCATCCGTGGAAATTTTGGTTGGTTTTGATGGATCAAAGTAGGCAAGGACTGGCTCAGCTGTCACAGTTCTCTTTAGATCTTGCCATTCTTCGTCATGTTTTGTTGTCCACTCAAAGACTACGTTGTGATGCAGCAGCAAACTTAGGGACTTTGTCCTTGAAGAGAGGTTTGGAATGAACTTGCCCCGGAAGTTTATCATCCCCATTGCTCGCAGAAGTCCTTTTTTTTTCGGTTGGAGCTGGCATGTCCAGCATTGCTTGCACTTTGGTTCTGTCTGGCACCACTCCATCTGCTGTGTCAATTCTGTAACTCCAAACAGACATTTCAGAAATCAGAAATCCTTTTATTGACATTGTACTCAAGTGTGCAACAAGATTAGAAATTTCTCTCGTTTTAGTTTAAGTCCATTCATTTGAACTCTTTGTAGCAGTTCCTCGAATCTCTCACTGTGTTCTTGTTCCGTGTTTCCCCACACAACCAAATCATCAATGTACACACGGGTTCCTTCCAGACCTTCTATGATTGACTCCATAGCTCTGTGAAAGATCTCAGGCACAGACTTTATGCCAAATGGCAGTCTCAGAAAACAGAAACGCCCAAATGGTGTGTTGAAGGTGGTGTACCTGCTGCTTTCGGTGTCCAGCTTCAGCTGCCAAAATCCATGCGATGCATCTCATTTGCTAAAGTACTTAGCACCTGCCATGTCACTCAGGATTTCTTCACGGTTGGGAATCTGATAATGTTCTCTTTTAATGTTCTCATTCAGATCTTTGGGGTCGAGGCAAACACGTAACTCTTGGGAGTTCCCCTTTTTAACACACGTGATGGAATTTTCTTCCACTTTCTCTATGACTCCGATCCGTGTCATTCTGCTCAGTTCCTTTTTTAATCTCTCTTTGAGAGGGGCTGGGACTCTTCTCGGGGCATGTACTACAGGTTCAGCATCTTCCTTGAGCAGTATTTTATAAGTGTAAGGTAGCATACCTTGTCCTTTGAAGACAGAAAAGTACTTGTTCCCTATACTCTTACTACCTTCACTCTTTAACATTTTGTTGTTCTTATTGACATCCTTGCTGTTGATTTGGTAAATTCTTTTTATCAATCCAAGATCTTCAGATGTCTTGTCTCTCAGGATTGACTCCAGTCCACTTGGCACAATTTTGAACGTTAATTTGTTGTCTTCCCTTTGCTGTCACTTTAAGCCTTCAACATCCCTTTGTTTTTATTGGCTGATTGTCGTAGGTTTTCAATTTCACGGGCTTGTCTGTGACTCTTTCCGGTTTCTCTTCAAGTGATTTCAAGTCTTTTTCATTAATTTTGTTTGCTTTTGCTCCTGTGTCAATTTTAAAAGTAACAAGTGTCCCATTGACAAGCAGTGGTGCAATCCATTTATCTTCTTTTACTGCATTAACAGCTTGCTCTGGGTCTCCTCTAGTTTGTTGTTGCACATCGCTTTCGTCATATGACACGATTTTGATGAAAAAAGTGTCACTTAGGTCATCACTATCACTGTGTCTTCCTGCACGGTGTGCACTTTCTTTTTGGTGTTGCACATCTTAGCATAGTGATTTTGCTTTTTACACTTAGCACATGTTCTCCCAAATGCAGGACACCGTTTTGGCTCGTGCATTTCTCCACACTTTTTACACCTGAATGGAGCTTGATCATTTTCATTGTTTTTGGTCTTTTTCTTGAATCGCAGTTTACCTTTCCTCGTCACTGCCTTCACGGACTCTGTTTTTTCATAAAATGGCGCTGCTTGGGAAGTTAGCACGTGCTGCTTTGCTAGCTTGTTAGCTTGGCAAGTCTTTATTGCACTTTCCAATGTTGGGTCGGCTTCCCTCAACAGCGTCTCTCTTAGTTTCTTTTCATTCGTCCCGAACACAATCTGATCCCTTATCATTGAGTTTTTCAGATCACCAAAGTTACAAGACTTAGCTTTAATTTTGAGATCGGTGAGGAAATTGTCAAAGGACTCACCGCGCTGTTAGAGTCTTGAACAAAACACGTATCTCTCATAAGTTTCGTTTTTCTTAGCAAGACAGTTTTCATCAAATTTTTGTAGGACCGTTTCAAACTTGTCTTTATCTTCGGTTCATCATAAACAAAGGTGTTGAATACCTCGATGGCCTCGGCTCCGGCATTGGTTCGCAAAAGGGCTATTTTTCTTTCGTCCGCTCTGTTTCCGACTCCCACTGCAGCAAGGTAGAGCAGGAATTGTTGCTTGAAAGCTCGCCAACTCGCGTCCACATTTCCCGTCATTTTCAGCGCTTCTGGTGGCCTTACGGAGTCCATCTCGCGTCAGTCCTTTTCTTGACCCGCGACCTGGTACCATGTAACGTTCTGTCTTCTATCTTAAGAAGTCACGCAGGTAACGTGATGCTGCAAGCTTGTTTCTCTTTATTTACTGACTTGCATTCTCGTCTATGTGCAGACACACTTGTTCGTCTGGTAACCAAACACACGTCAGGCAATACTGCCAACTACTGACTAATGATATAACTGCCATCATTACAGTTACTTTACGTTTGACATCAAACCACTTCGTCGTGATGACGTCAGACATTTCCGTGTTCCTTTATTTTATGTTTAGATACTTAATGGTTGCAATACAACATTTCTGTTCATAGCTGCTGCTCGTGCGTACATCGAAAAAAGTCATTTTCGCGATTAGCGCGCTTAGCACCTCCTCGCCTCCTCGCTTAGCACGCTACTTGTTAGTGGAGTCGTTTATTTTCCATCACGTAGCTTGTTGCTGCTGCTGTGTATGGACTTACATATAGTTCAAACAAAGTCCATTCTGCTGCGGCGGAAGATAGCTTAGCGCAGGGCATTTAAGTAGCGGAAAGAAATCACCTCCGGGACAACGAGCGACAGGGCAACGCTTTTTTTTTCTTTTTTTTATTCAGTACCGCGTGAACTAGGCGCACAAACAGCTTTGACTAGCTCAAACTCGCATTGTCTGAGATTGCCTTTTTCGGTCCCAAAACTATGCATCGTACAGCTGGACTACGGCGGAAAAAAAGCATGTTCCCCAGGGTCCCACGCGCCCGCCTCAGCATCGCACCGCGACCCACTATTTGAGAATCACGGCTATAAAGAGTGAAGATGAAGACACGGTCTACTGAAAGATCAAGTGTGAGGGAAGCTTGACCCACCGTATATTGAGTAATAAATCTAATTTAAGAAGGCTCACGTTATTTATTTATTTTTTTTAACACGAACTTCCTAGATTCCTATTTCTTTTGGCTTGACAGGACGCGGAAGTTGTAGGAGTGCTCATCGTAGTAAGCTTGCGCAACCTTTACTGCTTGGACATACTTTTTATTATTTTTTGTATACTGTTGGCAGAGTGGTACTACGCAGCAGTAGTATCGCGTCCAACTACTTTCAGGATCAGCAAACCAGAATTTCTGTATTGACAGAGGAATAACTGCACACAACCTGTCTCGTCTGACAGTGTGGAAGAAGTGAAGATTTTATTCGGAGGCTACAAAGGATGAAAGGGGCGGCACATCATAAGCATGCATGTGATAAAGTATTACATCATAAACATATACGTAACAAAGTAAGGACTTTGAGAGCACATCTTTAACACCCCCACTTGCTCTCACATTGTTATTTTGACCACTCTAAACATTGGGAAAAAGCTTGTATTTGAACATACCTGTTAGTTCCCAAATATGAACTTGGCAAATGTATTCAACTTGACTTTTGTTGCTGGTTTTGTCAAAACATCTGCCACCATGTGGTCGGTTGGACAGTATTCCAAACTTATTTTCCCATCATTAACAGTTGACCTGATAAAGTGGTACTTTATGTCAACATGTTTGCACCTTTGCCTTTTTACAGGGTTTTTCGCCAGTGCTATGGTGCCTTGATTATCCTCAAAGATAATTGGTCGCTCATATTGATATTTCTCAATATGGCCCAACAACTGTACTATGTACAAACATTCTTGCATTGTGGCAGCTAGAGCCATATACTCGGCCTCACATGTGGACAATGCAACGGTAGGTTGTTTCTTCGTCTTCTATGAAACAACAGGACTATTTTTGTTCAAGCTAATACAGTAACCTGTTGTGCTTCGTCTATCACTTGTGTCAGATGCCCAATCAGCATCACTGTATGCTTGTAATCCAAGTTTGTCATCACATTTAGTGAAGCAAAGTTCCTTGCCAGTTGTACCTTTTAAGTACCTTAAGACGTGTTTTACTGTAGACCATTGTTCTTCTGATGGCGTAGCTAAATATTGGGATAACTTACAACAAAACTCAAATCAGGTCTTGTGCACGTAGTTAAATAAATTAAGCTACCCACAGCCTCTCTGTACTTTTTGACATCACAGATCTCTTCTGTGTTCCCAGTGTAGTCAAGTTTCTGTTCACATGGTGTCATTCTTGGTTTACAGTCGTGCATGTTGAATCTTTCCAGTAGTTTTTCAACATATTTTCCCTGTGTCATTTTTATACACTTGTTATTTTGTTCAAAATCAATACCTAGGTAGTGTTTCAGCTTTCCTAAGTCTTTCATCTTGAATTTTGCTGTCATCATTTCTTTCACGTTCATTAACACTTTTTCATTGCTTGCGGCAATAATCAAGTCATCAACCCATATTATCAAGATCACTTTGTCATTATTGTTCACTTTTGTATAAACACAATGGTCAGCTGGGTTTTGCACAAATTCGTTTTTGTCCAAATATTCATGCAGCATTTTGTTCCAATTTCTTCCGGATTGTTTTAGTCCGTAAAGTGACTTTTGTAACTTGCACACCAATTTTTCTCCAGTGCTTGATTTGACTTCATAGCCTTCTGGCTGTTCCATGTAAATTTCACAGTCAATTGGTGCATTCAAGTATGCTGTTTTGACATCCATCTGATGTAGAATCAGGTTATCTTGTACTGCTATTTGCATTAGCACTCTAATGCTAGTCATGTTTGCGGTGGGTGAAAATGTCTCATCATGATCTACACCCATCTTTTGACTATATCCCTTTGCAACATAACGTGCTTTGTAATTCTCACATCCTTCAGTATTGCTTTTCAGCGCATACACCCATCTACCCCCCACTGCTTTCTTACCTCTAGGTAAGTTAGTCAGGGTAAACGTGTTGTTGTCTTTTAGCGACTGCATCTCATCATCCATTGCATCACGCCATTGTTTTGCATTGGATGAGGTTATGGCTTCGCTGTATGTTACAGGTATGTTACACATTAACCGGTAACAGTAGTCAACACTGGTGAAAGTCTGATCATCAAATTCTTCACCACTTACATATTCGTACCAATATTTTGGTTTCTTTCTCTCTCTGGAAGGGTATCGTCTTTGTTGAGTTTCATCAGTCTGTGTTTGGTCACTCACTTCAGGTGCCATTTCTTTTTGTTCTGTTTCATCGTTTTGTGACTGGCTGTCCACATCAGGTGTCATTTTGGGTTCATGACCCTGAGTGACATTTGGGCTCACACTTATGGTTGGTCCATATTGGTTTGCCCTTGGTTTGTTCTGTACCAGATCGTCATCATCACTAGTGAAAGTTTGTGTTTCTTTCTCTGCTACAGCTTTTGCTGCAAACTTCACTAATCTGTGTTTTTGCACTTTTTCACTGTCTGGATAGAACACCAGATAGGCAGGGCTATTTTTGTCATACCCAACAAATATTCCCTCCTCACACTTGGAGTCTAGTTTCTTTCTGTTCTGTATGTAAGCAAAACATTTAGAACCAAACTTTTGCATCCTGGAGAGGTTAGGTCGTTTCCCCGTTAGCATTTGATAAGCTGTCTGTTTTATTCTATTGTTGAAACATCTGTTTCTCACAATAGCTGCTGTCTGGACTGCATAGGTCCATAACATCTTAGGTAATCCACTCTCAATTAGCATGCATCTCGCCATGTCAAATAATGTGCGCCAATTACGTTCAGCTGTGCCATTTTGGTGTGGCGAATATGGCGCCGATGTTTCATGCTTGATGCTATTTTTAGTCAGCAAATTTTGATAGTTTTTACCAAGAAACTCTGTCCCATTGTCAGATCTGATGCATTTGACTTTGCCGTATGGGGCTGAGTCTGCCAAGAATTTCTCAGTTGCTAGTACTGTGTCACTCTTGTGTTTCATGAAATACACAAATATTGCACCGGAGTAATCGTCTGTAAATGACAATGCAAAACGATGTCCGTCAATTGATTCAGGATCAATTGGTCCGGCTATGTCTGTGTGGATCATGTCGAGTACATTTTTAGCTCTGGTATCAGGTTCTCTATTTCTAGTTTGAATAAACTTTCCCTGAGTGCACACATCACATTGTAATGTTGCTTTGTCAATTTTACCCTTAATCACCATGCCATCGGCAACCTCTTGCAACCTTTGAATATCATCATAATTGCAGTGACCCATGATCTCATGCCATGTCTGCATGTCACAACACTTTTTGCATTGGTCATCATTTTCTCTATTCACAGTGTTTAAAATTTAAATAATACATCCTGTCATATTTGTAAATGTTGAATTGTGTCCCATCCTTGTGTCGTAGAACATTATGTTTTTTCTTGAAGATGACTGTTATAACTTGGGTAGGAGGGTTAATATCCAAAGTAAAGACTCGGGAGACAGGAAGCCATTCAAACTACGTCTTGTTGGAATTTATCTTTAAATCAATGTTAGAATTTAATTTTAAACCAATGTAAACTCAAATTAATAATCTGACTCCAATTTGTGACTTTACCCAACTCTCACTCATCCAACAATATGCGCGCTCGTTCTGCAATAGAAAGGTATCAGGAAGCCGGCATTTTCACACACGAGTGGATTTATTCCTAACACACAAATCTACAACTTGAGTTTGGGTCCCTCTCAATACAGCTCTCTTTGTCTTCGCTGTTCAGCATTAATTTATAGACACAATATGCAAATGACACAGAGACTAAGGCATCCTGGCATGATTCTATTGGCTATGTGTACGCTGCAGTTAACTTTAGCTTGCTCCTCTTGGTCTTTCTTCAAGTGGTGGCCCCTCCTGCTTGTGGCTGAAGGGTCCAGTTTCTTGTGCATCCCTTCCCCCTCGAGGTATCTGTCTGCGCCAGGCACCGACCGAAAACCTCCCAAACCTCACATTCTTTCACTTTCTTTTTCCAACTTCACCAGCCACCCACACAGCATTCCACAGAATAACAGTGACACAAGATGCAGGACATCGAATAAAACTAGCCAGGTTTAAACTCTTCCACTCCTAGACAGGAAGCCATTCAAACTACGTCTGTATATTTTTGTTCCGCACTCAACAACAATTTACGTCATCAACAAGTTACCCAGGGGGCACCGCTGCATTCTCGACGAGCAACGACTACAATCAATACATAACATATTCCTTCCCCCTTACTGTTAAGGTCTCCTTAGCAAAAGTCAACCTTATTATTATTTTTTTTTTTACCATGTAGAGATTGTGATTCAACACACAACAATTTTAACTAGCCCTCAAACCGGGCGCTAACTACGGAGAGAGGGTGGACTACCTCAATCCGGACTAAACCCTGGGGATTATTCTGCCCCATAAAATGGGTTAGTCACTACACTACAACGTCAGTCTGTCAGGGGGTCGTCTTTGTCTTTTAGGATAAGTACGACCGATCAATAAGTCAGTTACAGTGTCTGTTGAAGATGGCTGAATGACTCCTGGGTTGAGAAGGGTACCGGGCATAGTCCCCTGAGCAGGCTTAGGTGTTCCGTGGACATTGTCCATTTCAGAGGGTTGCTCCTGAGGTTCCTCTGAAGGTGGATGTAGCTCTTGATAGACCGCTGGCGCTGGATTGAAGGGCGTAGCACGAGATGAGTCTTACCCAGGGCCGGAAGCCAGGAGCAATTGATCAATATGTCGTCTCCAAACGAGGTGATCATGGTTCTTCACTGTATATGATACTGGGCCTGTTTTCGCAACAACTGTTGCAGGTGTCCACTTATCACCGCGGGCATAGTTCCGAGCAAGAACCTTATCCCCCGCCGTTAAGGACCGTAACTTGGCTTTCGCCCGTTGTCCCATTTGAGCTTCCTGTTGGTGATGAACAATGTCTTTTGTCTTTTGAGGTCTTAAGAGATCAAGTCGTGTGCGGAGTGTTTTCTTGAACATTGATGCGGCCGGAGACACCTTAGTTGTGGCGTGGGGCGTGTTTCGGTATGACAACAGAAATCTGTTGAGGCGACGGTTTAGAGATTGGGTACTTGGGGAGGACTTTAGCGCTTGCTTCATGGTTTGTATGAATCTTTCAGCAAGCCCATTTGTAGCAGGATGATACGGTGCAGACCTGATGTGCTGAATACCATTCTCTTCCATGAACATTCGGAACTCTTCCGACACCAGCTGTGGGCCATTGTCACTGACAAGCTGTTGGGGAAGACCAAATCTGCAGAACATAAACCTTAACCCTTCGACAGTTCTCTCTGAAGAGGTGCTTTTCATGCCAGCTACTTCAGGCCATTTGCTATGAGCATCGACTACCACTAGGAACATGTGGCCCTCGAGTGGTCCAGCAAAATCAATATGGACTCTTTGCCACGGTTCCTCAGGCCAGTCCCATGGGTGTAAAGGTGCAAGCTGTGGGAGGTTTCTCGATTTCTGGCAGTCAATGCACGATCTTGCTTTCTCCTCAATGGCTGCATCCAAGCCTGGCCACCAAAAATAACTGCGTGCAATTTCCTTCATCCTAACCACACCGCAGTGTCCAACATGCAACTCCGCAAGTAGTTTCTCTCTGAGGGGTGGTGGAATTATTACACGATAGCCCCACAATAAGCATCCATTCTGGACTGAAAGCTCATCTCGTCTCCCTAAGTAAGGCTTTAAGGTTGGTGTCATCTCTCCTCCCCTTCCCCGAGTGATGATATCTACGATCTCGGACAAGACTGGGTCAGTGCGAGTCTTTTTCTTCACCTGCGTCGAGGTAACTGGAGTAACAGACAATTCCTCGAAGTAAAACACTTCGGCGTTCGCAGGCTCTGGGCGCGTGACAGGCAAGGGGAGTCTCGAAAGCCCGTCAGCATTCTGATGAAGGTCCGACTTCCTATACTTGATGACATACTGGTGGGCAGATAACAGCAGAGCCCAACGCTGCATGCGACTGGCTGCCAGTGACGGAATGCCCTTATGCGAACCAAAAATAGAGGTCAGGGGTCGATGGTCTGTCAGAAGCGTAAATTTCCTGCCATATAGGTACTGATGAATTTTTTTTACTCCAAAGACTATAGAAAGTGCCTCACGCTCAATCTGTGCATAATTGCTTTCCGCCTTGTTGAGCGTCCTTGACGCAAAAGCAATCAGTCTCTCTTCCCCAGACGGCATGATATGTGACACGACAGCACCCACCCCGTAAGGCGAAGCATCACAAGCCAGCTGAAGAGGGAGTTTGGGGTCAAAATGGGCGAGGGCCCGAGAGTCGACAAGGGCCGTCTTCACATTCCGGAATGCCGACTCACATCTGGCCGTCCACTTCCATGGCGTGGCTTTATTAAGTAGCACATGTAGAGGTTTTAACATATTTGCAAGGTTCGGCACAAACTTGGCATAATATGTCAACAACCCCAGAAAAGATCTCAACTGGGTTACATTCTTGGGAGCTGGAGCCTCTACAATAGCCTTTACATTTGACGGTGCTTTGTGCAGTCCTGTGCTGTCAATCACATGTCCTAAATATTCAACATTTGGTCTGAAAAATTCACATTTGTCTCGTCTGACCTTCAATCCATATTCTTCCAGTCGCTGTACGGTCGCGTCCAGATTTTGTAAATGGGACTGTTCATCAGGTCCGGTGATAAGCAGGTCATCCAGGTAGCACTGAACCCCAGAAAGACCACTCAGTATCTGGTCCATTGCCCTTTGGAACAGTGCTGGAGCAGAGGTGATTCCGAAAGGGAGTCTCTGATACCGGTAAAGTCCTTTGTGAGTCACAATGGTCAACAGCTCCTGTGACTCACGTTCCACATTCATTTGGAGGTATGCTTGCGATAAGTCAATTTTGCTGAATTTCTTCCCTCCAGCCAGGCATGAGAAAAGATCATCAATGAGGGGTAATGGATACTTTTCAATTGACAAAACTGGATTCAAAGTGACTTTGAAATCACCACAAATTCTGGGACTGCCATCTTTTTTTATGACAGGAACAATTGGGGTAGCCCAGTCACTTGTGCTTACAGGGGCTAGGACCCCACTCTTTACCAATCTATCCAATTCTGCTTCCACTTTCGGTTTGATGGCATATGGGACGGGTCTAGCTTTTAGACACCTTGGGGAACTCCCAGGTTTAACCTTCAGCATAACAGTAATGTCTTTCATGCTGCCAAGTTCACCATCAAAAACCTTGGAATGCTTTTTCAAGATCTTCTGTAGGCAGGTTGTTTCTCCTTCCCTGATTATGAACACTTGTTGCCAATTCAATTTGATCTTCTTGAGCCACCAGCGGCCCAGCAAAGCTGGATAATTTCCTTTTACAACATACAAGGGAAGAGTCTTTTTCTGTTTGTTATGTTCCACCATCACATACACAACTCCTAGCACTGGGACAGGCGCACCAGTGTATGTTCTTAACTTCAGTCTAGTCTTTTGGAGGACAAGGTGTTGGAATTTTTCTTTGTAAACAACTTCCGATATCATGGACACACGTGTACCCGTGTCCAGCTGCATTCGGACTGGCACATTCTCAAGTAACGGTGTGACCCAATATCCATCATCCGGGTCATCCATAACAGATAAGACATGTACTGTATCTCCTTCTGACTCACAATCACTGTGTCCATCCTCTTCATGTACCATCTTATTTACATATTTCTTCCGGGTCACACCACCTCTTTGTCTCTCATTATGTTGTTTGTGTGACTGAATCTTCTTACTTCTACAGACGCGTTCAATGTGGCCCTTCTTACCAAAATTTCTACAGTCCAAGTCCTTACACCAGCACTCTGTTGGCTGATGCCCTGATTTTCCGCAACGATAACAGGGTTGGTTTGATGCTGTTTTCTTTGTAAATTCCGTTGCCACCTTGTGTATTTGGGTGGAAGTGCTAAACAACTGTGCTTCTTTGGTAGCCATCTCCATTGATGTGCTAATTTCCACCGCCTTCTCCAGTCGCAGGTTAGCTTCTGTCAATAGTCGTTTTTGAATTGACTCACAGCGCAGACCACACACCAGCCGGTCACGTATAGTGTCATTTAGTGAAAGTCCAAATTCACAATGTTCAGATAACTGTTTCAATACAGCTACAAATTGTGAAACAGATTCCCCCTCTTCCTGGTTTCTCTTATGGAATCTAAACCTCTCTGCTATGACCATGGTGCATAATGATTTTTCAGTATAGTCACAATCTCGACATAAGTCTTGTTCCCTGGCTTGTCAGGTTGAACAAGACTACGCAGTAGGTTGAATGTCTTTCCTCCCACAATACTTAGGAACGTTGGAACGACAAGATTCTCTTCTATCTTGTTAGCCAGGATAAAGTATTCAAACCTTTCAGTGTATGAAGTCCATTGTTCCTCAGTTTCGTCAAATGGCCCCATATGTCCGACCAGAGCCAACCTCGGTTATATTCCTTCAACAGTTAGTTCCGGAAAATGTCTTTTTTTTTCCTTTCTCTTTTTTTTTTTTTTCGGAGATTTCTCCTCCTCAGAGGCAGCGGCGACTCCCGAAAGACGGAGGCGGCAGTTAGCCGTTCGGTTAGCCGCGGCGACGCGCCGCACACTCGGCGAGAAAAAAAAACCTCGACAACGTCGGTTCACGGCCAAAAACAATCAGCGCAGGGCCGTACCTCGTCGCCAGTTTGTTATAACTTGGGTAGGAGGGTTAATATCCAAAGTAAAGACTCGGGAGACAGGAAGCCATTCAAACTACGTCTGTATATTTTTGTTCCGCACTCAACAACAACTTACGTCATCAACAAGTTACCCAGGGGGGCACCGCTGCATTCTCGACGAGCAACGACTACAATCAATACATAACAATGACTGTCGCTCCACTGGATGTAGCAGCCTGTACGGAGAAGACATCTTGCGGAAAAGATGAAACGAATAACGCCTGTCTCAGTGTCACCTTGTGTCGTTCTCCGTTGTTGTCCATCAGGCAGACCTCCGCGTCTCCCCTGTGTTCTGCTACTCCTTTGCATCTTGTGCCATCAGCCAATTCCACGCAGTGTGTCTCGGCTTGAAAGCTGTCATCGAACGCTTTGAACTTCCCCAGATCGGTTATGATGTGTGAAGTGGCGCCCGTGTCGACCATCAGACCTGTTTTGTTGATGCTGTGCACCGGCTGGATATCTGTGTCGATGTCATTCAGGTGGAATGCGTAATCCTTGTTGTCGGTAACTTTTCGTGCGTTGTCCGACCGTTGTTTACGCCTGCAGTTTGAGTCGCGGTCCGTGGCGCTCTTGCACAAACTGCACCACTGCTTACGTTGACATTCTTTAGCTTTATGTCCTTTACGGCCACATTTAAAGCACTCAATTTCGGCACTTTCTGTTTTCGTACTTGGTCGTCCTCTTGCTTTCATGACATTGTCCTCTGATTCTTGTCTTTTTAGATTTTTGTTGTCTTCATAGTCCCGTAGTCTCGTCTTGAAGTCAGCAAAAGTCATTGCCTCTTCAATTTGAGTTATGTGGACGTTGAATGGTTCAAATGATTCAGGCAGCCCATTTAATACCATTGCGATGAGCAATTCGTCATCCAATATCTGACCAACTTTTCGAAGTGCTGTGATGACGGCTTCTGCCCGTATGATGTATTCAGTGACACTCTCACTGTTAGATTTTCTGAGCGTGGTCAACTTTTTGTAGAGGCTACGAATGCGCGGCTTGCCAGTACCCGACGTCACTTTCGGCGCGACAGGACGTCACTTTCGGCGCGACATCTTTTCCTCCGCTTTTATCCACCGGGCGAGTAAACGCAACTATGGTTTCGTGCACCACCACATGCAACACTTGCACCATTCTCATGGAAAGACTCTCCCTGCTAGAGGGACGTGTCCGCCAGCTAGAGCAGAGTAATGTGGTAAGCGTAAACGTGGCGGACACGACTGTTAGCACGGGTTGTAGCCAACCTGCTAGTCTGGTTAGCATTGGCCGTAAACGGCTTGCTAATCGCGGTGAGCCTGTTAAGACACATAGCAGTTCCATTCCACCTCGGTCTCATGGCTCCCGCACCTTAGTGATAGGTGACTCCATTACCCGCAACATTAAGCTTGAAAATCCAGCCACAGTAATGTGTATTCCTGGGGCCAGAGCACCCGACATAGAAGCTAATCTTATGGAGCTAGCGCGCAAGACACCTATACACCAGCGCAGTGCAAACAACGCTAGCTATTCAGATATAGTGATACACGTTGGCTCCAATGACACTAGGATGAAGCAATCAGAGATCACAAAGAAAAACATAGCAAGGACTTGTGATCTCGCCAGAAAGATGAGTCGGCATCGAGTAATTGTCTCTGGCCCCTTGCCTGCGAGAGGCAATGATGAGAGGTTTAGTAGATTATTCTCGCTAAATAAGTGGCTGGCTAGTTTTTGTAGTGAGCAGGGACTGCAGTTTATAGATAACTGGCCTTCTTTCTGGGGCCGACCCGACCTGCTGAGGATGGACGGCCTTCACCCTAACTGGGAAGGCGCCGTCACTCTTTCTAGAAACATAGATTATTGTTTGAGCCTTCCATGACTATTCATATTAGAGCAGGTCGGGTTGCAGGCGAATAGTGAGCCTGTAAGGAAGGGTATGGAGTCTGTAAGGCTAGCGCTAACTAGCGCTATGCTAGACTTAGACAACACACATAGCTTTTCTTCTAGATTTGAGCGCTACACACCATACGCTGTTACATCTCATACTGATATAATTTCTACTGAGGTGTCAATACATGATGGGTTTAAGCATTCCTCCTCGGTCGGTTTTATTGACGACGAGCCGTTCTCTCAAAATAATAGCACTCGAAAGCTGGTAAATAACTATCGGATTCCGACCGTCAGAATTTCTCGCCGCGTTTATAGTCGCTCGAGGTACAATCCGGGACCTAGGCAAGGCAATCTCCTTAATATTATGACCAGGAGTCCTGTTGCGCGGAATAACTTAGATAGACCTATTTTACTGAAACTCGGTTTTTTAAATATTAGATCGCTTTCATCGAAAGCCTTGTTAGTTAATGACCTTATTAGAGACCTTAATCTTAACATGATTGGTCTTTGCGAGACCTGGTTAAAACCGAATCAGTTTTTACCGCTAAATGAGGCTTCGCCTCCAAACTTCGTGAGCTCGCATGTTGCGCGCCCTCAAAAGAAAGGCGGGGGTGTAGCCCTTATTTCCGAATCTAACCTAAAACTTAGTCCTCGTTTTAGCAATTCCTTTAAAACATTTGAAGTTCTCATTATGCGATCCTCAGCCGAGCTGCCGTTTTATCTTGCCGTTCTTTATCGTCCACCTGGCTCTTACTCCGGCTTTTTAGATGAATTTTCTGAATTCGTAGCTGATTTAGTAACTCATGCGGATAATATACTTATCATGGGCGACTTCAACATTCATATGAATCTCCCGTCGGAACCACTTACCGTGGCGTTTCGGACAATCATTGATATGTTTGGTTTCACGCAAATAATAAATGAAGCAACGCATATAAATGGCAATACGCTAGATTTGGTATTAACCCGAGGCTTAGCATCTTCAAAAATAATTGTATTACCATATACCCGTGCTATATCTGACCATTACTTTATCAAATTTGAAGTCTTGGCTCACTGTCATCGTTCTGACCATAATCAAAATTATAGCAGCCGTAACATTAGCTCCTCAACCATCGTTGCGTTCTCTGAGCTACTCCCTTTAGCAACTGCTTCGTTTCCTAATTATATTGGTACGATTGATGATCTCACAAACAACTTTAATGTCGCTTTGTTAAATGCGCTTGACTCCGTCGCACCTTTAGAAACTAAAACTCGCCCAAAGAGGCTGACTCTGTGGTTTACAGAGGAAACGCGCGTACTGAAACGATCTTGTAGGAAGCTTGAGCGCAAATGGCGTGCGACCAAACTTGAGGTCTTCCGTCAGGCATGGTGCGATAGTTTACTAATATACAAAGAAGCGCTTAATCTAGCCAAAACTAATTATTATTCTAGATTAATTGTCTTGCATAAAAAAAACCCTAAATATTTATTTGATACCGTAGCAATGTTAACGCAACAGCGACCAACCTCGGATATCTCTTCCTATTCAGCTCACGATTTTATGCAATTTTTTACTCAGAAGATAGAATGTATTCGTGATGAGATGAAAGACACTGTTCTTAAAATTCCGTCGAATTCCGCGATAAATGGTGTTAATAGGGACATTAGGGCTGATAACTGTCCGATAACCTTATGTCAATTTAAAAAAATATCTCTTGAGAGCCTAACAAAATTGGTTAGTGCGGCAAAACCGACAACTTGTGTGCTCGATCCGCTTCCTGGCAAACTAATTAAAGAACTGTTTACGACCCTAGGACCGTCTGTTTTAAATATAATTAATCTATCACTTACCACGGGTGTAGTACCAGCAGCTTTTAGGACCGCCGTTATCCGACCGCTACTTAAGCAACCAAACCTCGACCCAGAGAGTCTCAACAACTATAGGCCGGTTTCAAATCTTCCGTTTATTGCAAAAATTCTTGAAAAAGTCGTAGCGCAACCACTTAATGAATATATGACTGCTAATAATCAATTTGAACCTTTCCAATCGGGTTTTAGAGCCGACCACTCTACTGAGACGGCCCTTGCTAAAGTTACTAATGATCTTCTCATAGCTTTGGGCGCCGACACCTCATCAATATTACTCTTACTCGATCTTAGCGCCGCTTTTGATACCGTTGATCATAACATATTATTAAAACGCCTTGAAACGTGTGTTGGCATTTCAGGTTCAGCGCTTTCTTGGTTTAATTCGTATCTGTCGGAGAGGACGCACCGTGTAATTCATGGCAATGCGACTTCGGATCTTTGTAAGATAGCATGTGGAGTTCCGCAGGGATCGGTACTTGGACCTCTATTGTTTAGCATCTGCATACGACCGCTTGGTGATATTATACGGAAATATAACATTAGTTTTCATTGTTATGCTGATGATACGCAATTATACATGCCGTTGGATATAACGAATTCGCGTGATTGCTATAAATATTTATACTTGTGCATTTAGTTGAACTATTTGTTGCCGCTTTTTTCTCTTTTCTGCCCCCTTTTCCTTCGGCTGGGGGATTAGGTGAAGGTGACCCACTCGGAAGTTTAAGGCATTGACCAACCGGGGAGGGACCTGCTCTGCCGAAGTCGTCTTCATGCAGCGCCTCTTCTGATTTCCTTATATTTCAGCACTTCGTTGAACTACTTGTTGGCCTGTTTACTACTTCTGTTCTTTTTTTTCTGTTCCAAATTCCCGGGCTTGGGAATTAGATGATGGTGATTCACTTGGAAGTGGTTGTTCTGAATTTACACCAACTGACCGGTACAAGATCGAAGGCTCATCCTGGATATGCTGCCATGGAGATTACGACCCTGGACGAGGACCCGCTCCACTGAAGACATCTTCCTGCAGCACTTCTTTTGATTGACTCTCACATTATCTCATCTAACATTGAATAGCATCATTGTATGTGTCAAATGTTGCCCAGTTGGCATCCATTGCAGCCTGGTCATTCTGGAAGGGGGATTCCCCCAACTGAGGTCCCTTCTCAAGGTTTCTCACCTTTCCCCTAATGGGGTTTTGAGTTTTTCCTTGCCCTTCTGGGGGTTAAGATCTGGGATGTCGATTGTGGTTATGTAAAGCCCTTTGAGACTCTCTGTGATTAAGAGCTATGCAAATAAAATTGACTTGACTTGACTTGTTGCATATGCATTCCCATCCCGCTAGTCTTTGGGATTTCCCTCCAAAAGTCCCCCAGAGGGAGAGCAGATGCGTCTCCCCGTTGATACGACCAGTCTACTCGTGACCACCTTAAATTACTTCCATACCCTGGAAGGTCACCGACCTGGCGAGAGAATTGCCCCCACCATAAACAATGCTCAGGCCTATTTTCTCTCAGGGCAGTATCTGGTTACATCGGAACTTCAGAACCAAGACTGGTCACTTCTGTGAGCTCCAGTCCCTTCATAGTTTCATAAAGAGAATTACTTCCCATATCTATATTAGGCGATTTAAAAATACATGACTTTTTAAAAATGTATTTCAATGTATATTTAAGCTTGCTTATGTAATAATAGAATATTTATTCAATTGTTTTAGTATGTAAAATTATCAACAATTTGAACATTTTTATTTCACACTTGAATATTTCTGAACATATTTGTTCTTTTGAAAATGTGTGCAATTTAAATTATTCCATCCATCCAGCCATTTTCTGCCGCTCATCCAGGGTCGGGTTATTGAATTAATTTTTTAAGTATTTTTTATAATTCAATATTTATTTCAAGATCAGGACTCTTCTCAATTAGTTCAATATTTATAAAATGTTTCTATATTTGTTAATTTAATTAAGTCTGAATGTGGTTTCCAATTTTACATTTTGATATTTTCCTATTTCACTATATAAATAATCCAATGTATAAAAAATATAATACAGCATGAAAAAAAAAATTTGGTATATTTGACAAAATAGTTTTTTTCCAAAGTGAGATTCTGATTAGTAACAAACCCCAAACACTTGATAGAGCTCAACCTAGAAAGTGTATTTTGCAGAAATTTATTCAGAAAGCATAATATTAAATGTATGTAAGGGGATATTTGAAGAGTTTGAGTTATGTTCAATAGACCATTCATACCCGAGCCACCCAAACACAGCAAGAAAACCAGCGCTGACTCCAGTCACCATCAGGTTACCATCTCCTGACATTCCAAAACCTTTGAGACAAACTGAGATGATTTGCGTTTCTCTTTCTGGTTCTTTTTAGAGTTCAACTTCTAGTTCAGTTTTTCACCTTTTCACACAGCGTAATGAAGGCCAGTTGAGCAAGTGGAACAAGTGATTTTATTGATGATTGTGGAAGGCAACGATTTCATAAGCACTGTTTCTTCTCACACCTTTTCCATTAGGTACGATTAAAAAGAGAACTGAAAAGCATAATGTTAAAAAATGTTATTCCAGGCAAAGGCAATTTATTTTCTTTACATGTTTGATGTAAACACCAAAACAAATCATCATCACTCAGACACATTGCTTCTTCTGGCACAGATCACATTGGCTTAATGTCAATAAAAAAGCTTTGCAAAATTCAATATACAATATTTTATTCAAAATCAAAATTTACATCTTACCACAAAGAGTCAGTTCCTTCAGTTTTTTGTTTTCTTTTTTTAAGCTTCAAGGATCGCTGCAATTCTCACCAGCACAATCGTGTCTTTCAGCAACGTTTTGAGAAAAGAATTTTTTAGCACAAACGCTGCAACTGAATGGCTTTTCTCCATTGTGTGTTCTTGTGTGGCGTCGTAATTGCGAGTTATGATAGAAACTCTTTCCACAAACTGAGCAGGAAAAAGGTTTTTCTCCACTGTGTGTTCTTGTGTGGATTGTTAAAGCAAACTTTTGATAGAAGCTTTTGCCACAAACTGAGCAAGAAAAAGGTTTTTCTCCAGTGTGTGTTCTTGTGTGGCAAGTTAAATTTGACTTTTGAGAAAAGCTTTTACCACAAACCAAGCAGGAAAATGGTTTTTCTCCAGTGTGTGTTCTTGTGTGGCGTGTTAAATCAAACTTTCGAGAGAAACTCTTGCCACAAACTGAGCAGGAAAAATGTTTTTCACCACTGTGTGTTTTTCTGTGTCCTTTTAAAGACAACTTTGAAGATAATGAGTCAGTGTGACATGCCCTTTCGCCTTTGGCTTGCCCATCATCATCATTAGTATCATCATCATCGTCACTAGCGCCTGATAATGTGTCCTCATTTTGTGCTTGTGATGGCCCCCAGTGGTCTTCATCACCTTCTGTTCTCACGTGATGACTTGAGCTGCTGCTTGGAGGCTCCGCCCCTCTGTTGTCCTCACTCTCATCCTTGTTTTCATCTTCAGTCTTTATAGGGACAACATTCACTGGTGACTTGTTGATCTCCTCCTCCTCCTCCTCCTTTTTGATGTGAGTCAAGTCTGGCTCCTCTTTCACAGAACGGAGATCGTATTCACTGACGTCTGCAGGACACAAAAAGACAAATTTGGTTTGGTCAAGTCAAAGTTCAGGCGGCGACTTTGTCTGATATTGTTTCTACCGTACTACCTTGACTGGTGCCTGCCGCACACGGAGCAATGCGTGCGACCCCAACTTGGACCGGACCATGGGGACACTTCACAAAATTCCGTCCTACGATGTAAAACTCCCTTTAGCCGCACAACAGTGATAAACGAGCATTCAAAAAGGAAGCACGTTGCGGCTGATGCCCGATTTCATTCCTGACATGGTCACAGACGTTTCTGGAAGCGAGCTGAAGTTAGCACACACAGGCTATTGTGTGCGTCTGATGGAACACCTGTTGTGGGACCCTAACTTATTAATGGGGGCCACTGGGGGCCATCGCAACCTAATGTCATTGATAAAATAGGAATCCTTCAAGCGAAATACGTTTTCAAGTATTTCTTTTTGCATTTATAGATAGTTTCATCGTGGGTACTTTTTGCTTTCATGATAACCTGCATCCCTAAAAGAATTAAAGGGGGCCTGGAATCAGAGTCGCTATTCATTGCATGAGTAACGTTTGTTTTTTTTCTTTTTTTTACCCAAAATGACATTTATCCTGCTAGTACGTTCTGACATTACCCTTTTTATTTTTATAAAATTTCAGTTTCTAAATAAATTTTAAAACAAGATGATGTTTGAAGAGTAAAAGTTCTTACACATAAGCATTAAGCAAAAACACTTTCACTCTGACTTTCGTGTTGACATATTTGAATAATGACTGCATATATTAAAGTTCTCCAATATGTATTCAAATTCGACTAAGATACACCAAAATATTATGAGTTCACTGAATTATTTTGTAACCACAATGATGTATAACAGCCAGAGGGTGTCAGTAATGAGTAACAAAGGAACACAAGACCTTCCACTGATACATCATGATTGTCATTTGGATAGATTACCAGGAACTATAAGATGCAAACCACCTGGGCCACAGGAACTTTATGACCAGGAACTAAATGTTCCCGGACTTGTAGGTAGAAAAGGGGGTTGTGACGTACTCCCTTTTTAAGCCCATTGTAAGCCAAAAATGCAGATGCATTCCTTGCAGCATGCGCTTGTTCAATGATGAGATCCTTGCAACCCTGGATGGATGCATTAAATGTATTTTAATTGCTTGGACGGGGTGAAACGATGCACATGTGCACAAAACAGTGCAAGGCCACCCGAGGTTAATTGACCGAGCCAGTAAAAGTTTCAAAAATAAGACCAATACGAACTTGATTTATTTAAAAAAACTTAATCCGTTGTGCTTTATCCACTAAAATACATCAACCGCCATTGATCTTTTTGCCGCAGTGTGCACAGTTTTTAGAGTCAGGTTGACTCATTCCATAAGGAATTGCTTGAACAAGATATGTCAGAGTTTTTGTCAAAAACGAGACAAGCCAAGATTGTCTTTGTCACTTGCGAGGAGCAGTCCGCCAGGTTGTACCGGCATTTAACTCTGTCAAATGGGGGAGGCTCAGATATAGCAAAAACAAATTGGAGACGCTGTGGAGCAGAGCACAACATCAGTGAGACCCCGGGTCCACAACCCCTCTGGCAGAGACGCAAACAGAGATTTCGCTTCAGAGTGACCCATTCACTGTCTACCATACTGTCAAGAAATTCGGAAAATGTTCCATAACAGAGGAATTCGTCATGGGTGCTGAAACACCACACCCTTCTTGTGACGGAGTATTCGACATCAAAAATTAACTCTGCCAACCGTCTTCACCAATGGGCCGAAATCTTTAGTATGATAATGCGCACCGATAGTTAATGTGATTTGTGGCTCAGTGAACATAGACAATTCATAGTGTTTCCTCTGCTCTGGGGCAAGGCACACATGCGAGGCAGCACCGGTAGACATCACAAATACATAATCCTAATGCAAGACGCACTTCTGACCCTCGATTTTGGGTGAATGCATCCTGACAAACCAAATCATCAGAACTCAGTGTTCAATGCAAAGGACCAATTGGTGGTTTGAAAGGGTGGAGGCGGCTACACCGCGCAGACCAGAGCAGGAACAGGACGTACCACCCGCGGGAGGATGGAGACCCTGGTCTCAGAGCTAACCAGTCGACTGGAACGGAGGACAACATATGCTTCCCCCGGCGGAAGCGCACAGTCATATTCAGTCCCTTCTGGAAATTCAGTCCCACTCGAATTCCAGTGTTTCACAGGTGCGGGTTCGGTCCATGGCAGTGACTCGGCCAATCTCAAGAGTCCCACAAGGGCGACAGTGTTGTTGCTCATTGGGATATGCAGAAGGAACTTGCAAAGCGTGGAATATCTTGTTCCACCATCAAAAACTGTTGTCCATCAATCGTCACCTGAATGCCAAGACCTGCCGGTCCTTGAATGCTGAGGCTCCGCGGGCACCCCTATCGTGGAATGTGGTCCCAATCGGGTTGAGGCATCAACTGTGCGTTTGGAAGCCATAGAAGCGTTGTCGGAGGAGGGGGTAGCGATGGCGCCCCGGTGCTAGTGGAGCTCTTTGTGACTGGCATGGCGCTGGACCACAGGATGGCACATTTCAGGAAGTGGCTCGGTTTGGACCGCTCATCACGCAGTAACCCCACAACCCACAGCAAAAGCACGTCCCACTCACAACCCATGTCTATAACCACCCCTACTTCTGTTACGTGACCTTGTTGACTGGCCGGTGCGGACAACAATCCTGCTGTGGGCACTGCGCCACCAGAACCTGGCCCAGGAGCAGCGTAAACGGAAAGAGCAGACGCAATGGGAGCTGCATGCGTCGGCTGCTGGATTAACTGCTTCCCCCGGTTGTCGTGACCCGTGCCGGTCACGCCTGTTTTATTGTTGTTTTCGTCACCTCCCTGCCATGTTTTGTTTATGTTTCTCAGCTGAGCAGGGGCGTCTCCTCCTCCGACCGACTCCGCCCGCGTCATCACGAGCGGGAGCCCAGCCCACCGGCGCCGCACCTGACATCCATCCACTGACTAATTACACACACTATTTAAGCCACCTACACTGACTGCCCGGCGTCGGATAATTTTCCTGCACTGCTCACGTTCATGACCCTGGTATCGATTGTTCTCTTGTTCATGCATTTTTGCTCTTGCGATCTCTTTGTGTTCCACATTTTGCAAGCTATTGCCCTGTCTCTTTTTGTTCCTCGTTTTCTCCAATTGGTTTTCCCTCTTGCCCTTTTGGCAAGCTATTTATGTTGATCGTTTTTCCTTTTCCTTGCCTGTGCAAGCGCTTTTCGTTCCGTCGTTTATCTCCTTCCTGGTGTGAGCTTTTCTCCGCCAGAGCTTTGTGTTTTCTCCTGATTTATCGACGGATGTAATGCTAAGATAGATATATTTGCCTTAATTGATGATTGGACTTCCACTATTGTGAATCAATAAACACTCTTTGTTAAACTGATTTTCCTGTGTCCGCGTTTGGAGAGTCCTGCCACCTTCTTCCCAGCGTTTCGCTGGCAAGACCCTGACAGAATTATCCGACCAGAACACGAGTAATCACAGGGTACGTATCTGAACAGCGTATCTCTTGCTACGTACCAGCGAAACTGTCGGCTCAGCCGCAGGCCCTCCACACAACGGTACGCCTCGATCCTTACTGTGTTCCATGCCACAAAGTGCCCAATACGATACATGGACGCGCGCTGCTCTTCATTATTTCTATTTTCAGCTCATAATTTTCCTGCTAAAATTTACACCCTGGCCAGGGTCTGTGCTAAAACTGAGCTTATTCACGACTATGTTGTCTATAGCTATAATTTTACACATCTTATTTCTCATCTCTTTAACCACTAGACCTTTCTTTTCTTTATCTTCTGCACATTTCTCCCGCGCTAGTCCCCATTTACATAGTTCCTATCATTATTTTTTTTCATTTATTTATTTATTTTTTAATACATTTTCGTATGTTCTTTCACAGTGCGGTTACTTTACATCTTTTAATGTCTTAATCATTTATAGAGGCCTCTTGTTTAAACAATAATTGAAACTAACACAGGGACATTTTCCATGACCAATCAGCCAGCAGACCCACACGCACAAGCTTTCTTTAACGACCCCAAAAGCCCCGACCGCTTGGACACAGGCGCACAACACCCATTGTGAGTAAAAGCATCTCACCGAAAGTTCAGCCGGCCGGCTGTTGAACGCCTGCGCCCCAGCACCCTTGAGACCATCAATGGAGCAAGAATCCTGTTTGTGACGCCAAAAATGGGGTATATTTTGTTGTTGATGTGTGGGTCTGGTGCAGCTTCCCCCTGGACAGGTCGCCGAGCATGGCAGAATTGGTGATGGAAAAAAATTCTCTGACACAGTCATTTTGGTTATTTTTGTCACGTGCTGATGTCAAAAGAAGTCTCCCCAAAAAGCAAAAAGGGAAAGGTGTCCCCTCTCTCCGGCCTTCCCTTCTTATCGGGAATGGCCACACCTGATTATTGAAGGATTGTATTATGATTGCTGGCATTATTTTAAACACTTACGGGACAGAAGGTCAATTATTTAATTGAGCAGGTTCATATTTACTGAATATGTTCGACATTGATAAACAAAAATCATTTATCAAATGAATGTAGAAGTACAGTGCATCGATAAGATTGACTGGGATTGTAGTCATGGTGTTTACTGATGCATTCGTATGCTAAATTTATATGACTTAGTTTAAATGTAAGACCTCAAAATTGCACACATCGTATTTTCATGACCCACACTCTCATTCAGAACAAACAGATTCAGTCTGCTCAGGTCAAACTGATGACAAACCAGATAGCACTTCATGGACAAATACGACAAAACACATTCTCCACATAGGCCATAGAAGATACAAACATATCAAGTTGGGGGAGGACATCACAGGGATGCTATCAAGAAGACCCAAAAACACATAATCTGATCTGGGAAAACATACACCACACAATCTGTACACTGACGAGATTACAGGGGAATGTGAGCAGGAGAGACGGAGAGACTGCCTTCTGCCTGAGAAGGTCAGCCTTGGACCTGGAACGTGGGCCGGGCCGGGGGAAGGAGCAAGGACGACCGATTCAACCTACATGACCCTTGACATAAAAAGCCTCCTATAAAATGTGAGGCTGGGCTGAGATCAGCGCGCCATTTTTCGATAGTACTCGTCTTGAGTACAGTTTCTCGTCAGATGAAGACAAAGCCGCCCATATATCTGTATTTGTACTATTTCCTGAATGCCAGAAATTGAAGAAACTAAATATTGGAACTCTATTCAGTTGTTGTTGAGTCTTTATTTGACCCTATTCTTCTTGAGTACAAAAAACGATCACGCATTGGAGTAACTTTGGCTTTTAAGATTCATTTACTAAATGTTTCTCATTTTCTCGGTGGCTCAACTCCAACAGTGGATATAAAAGTACACTACATCTGTCAGCATAGTTTTGAAACATGATGACATGACAAACTTAATTTCTTTAACAACATTTAAAAACCGGAATAAGTAAAATGTTAAATAATCAGTTCAAATTTTAAACTGGGAAAAAAACACGGAGTTGACCCCCCACTAATGGTTATTCTTTGGCATTTATTTTCTGCACTGATTTCATTTGGCATAAACAATTGTTCAGCAAACCGGCAAGTAAAAGGCAATATTTAAAAATAAAACGGCAATAACCGTGAACGATTTCCCCCAAAAACTTAATGTTGTTATGTATATTTTTAACGATAGAAAGTCGTTCTTTCCAAAGCAAATGAGAGTAAGACGGGTACAAACCTGCTTTGTGTAGCACAACAGGAGGCTGCTTGTTAACTTCGCCCAGCAGTTGAAAATGTTGCTCGTTCTCTTCTTTTATTCCACAAAGTTCCTCTTTGTACTTGGGTGTCGTTCTAGCACACATTTTCAAATGATAATTCCAAAAAATCCGCACTTGATCTCTGCTTGGCGATGAGTCATGTGCCTCTTTTCGTTAGCGGCTAGCAAGCTAACAAGCTAAGCTAACAAGCTAAGCTAACTACGCCGAAAAGCATCAACGCGCGAAGATGAGTTATCGGGACACAAAGACTTAATGAATTATGTCGTAGTCCTTTAGAGTAGCACTGGACATTCTGTGAGAAATTTACAGTCAGTTCCACACTAAATCAAAAGAATTTAGCGGTGGACTGTTTTTGTTCCGGTGTGGACGGGTCGGTGGATATGGTTGAGGTCCTTCGGAAGCTGCGCGCTTGCTTATGACGTCATGCTTTAAGCACGTATTTTTCAAATATATTTCTTTGCCTCTGTGTATGTTTTTACCCCTGGCTGTTCTATTTCAATATATATTCTATATAATATTTTAATTCGGTTGATAAAAAAAAAAAAAAAAAAAACTAAAATAACGCCACATTGGCGCGTAAGATCTGACGTCACTTCCGCCTTTGCCTCGAGAAGCCGCTGCTACTCCAGCAGTGGGACGTTTAAGTTTCTCCTCCCGAACTTGCAACAATGCTGTGGTTCACTCGGGCTGCAAGATTGTATGAATATAATGTCTGCATATACTAGCAGTGCTTCTCAATTATTTCACGCCCGCCCCTACCAAAAAGAAAAAGATTCGCGCCCCCACCACCATTTTTTTCTGTCTTTGTATATTGATATTCGATTGTCAATAAAATATCCCTTATCTAAGCTAAATTCATAAGAAATATGATTTTGAGAACTACTATTGTGAGGATCTCGAAACTCAGTACTCTGTTGTGCAAATATTGATGAGATGATAAATATTTACTCATACGTTTTTTGGTAAAAAAAAAAAAAAAAAAACTTTATTGACATTAGCAAACCAAACACAGTTATTAATACGTACATAATATAGAAATGACAAAAAGAAGAGCGAGGGGGATTTTAAACACCAATTCTTTGTAAATAACATAAAGCAACAGCTTTAGTATGTTTACGATACGTTTTTTTTTTTATTTTATGGTGACTATACGTTTTTTTTATGGTTACTGTAAAGTTTATTTCTTCTATCTTAAGAAGTCACGCAGGTAACGTGATGCTGCAAGCTTGTGCCTCTTTATTTATTGACTTCTCGTCTATGTGCGTAGACACTTGTTCGTCTGGTAACCAAACACACGTCAGGCAATACTGCCAATTAGTAACTAATGACATAACTGCTCTCATTACATCTCCCTTTCAAACGTTAAACAATGCCTATGACTTTTTTAATTAATTTTTTAAAATATTATTATTATAATAATAATTTAGTTTTGTTATCAATTATTTTCACTTCTTATCAATATCTATCCATTTTTTGATGACAACAAGCAGCTCTACAACAATTTTAGGAACAATAACAAAACATTAAACATTTTCAATCAGCCTGTCCGGTTGTCGTCTAACTCTTGTTGATCTTCGAAGAGGTTCAGTAATCCCAGAAATTGCTGGTGGTTGAGGTCTGTGCTCCTTCGATGTATACGCCTGCTTTGCAGCCTCAGCCTTATCAGAAGATTTCTTGCAGTCCTCGGTAGTGATGGGTAGATGAGGCATCCTGTATTGTTTTGACACAGTGACACACTGTATTGACACTGTGTTGACACTGTGTTGCTGAATACTGACACCTGGTGGACTTGCAGGAAAAATTTGACCGGGTCATCAGACTCTGATCTGTCAAACTAATTTTATCCAATTCCATTGATTAGGCATTTCCATTCACATTATTTTTACATATACATACTTTCATAAAAAAAATCGTTGATATTCGAGACGCAGTTGATAAATTAAGTGAACATCTGTCTGAATGCCTAAGTAAAAGTGTTGTGAATGACAATGGACTCATTGTAATTAAAGATTTTTATTAAAAAAAATAGTTTCTCCAGCGTTTTGTTATTCAGTCTATTTATATCTTTTTTTTTTTTAGGCAATTTCCCCCGCCTTTGAGAAGATCCTCCCACAAGGCACTGAAGAGGCCGGTGTGCACAACGCCTGTGTGGCTAATAGAAATAGATGAGGGAACGTTGCCTCCATGGACTTCCAGTATAAGAGCGGGTCTTCCGTACGTGCAACGTGTCCTGCTGACATATAGCGCTGCACCTCTGAGTGCGCACAAGGCAGAAAACTTGCGTTTACCAGTGACGTCTTCCATCTTGCGGATATTTAACGCAGAGTAACGCGCCAATAACTCGATGCTTGTTTTGAGCGTGCATCCTGTTGACAGATGTGCATCCTTATCAACACAGTTTGGTGCGCGACCGCTGTGTCGACACGGTTCTGGTAGTGGTCACGTGACTTTCTTGCCCTGGAAGCTCGGCGCACGCATCGTCGCCTCAGTGTCGCTGGACCCATCACTAGTCCTCGGGAACCTTCAGAAGACTCCTCCAGTTCCCCCTCACTCTTTGTCCATCCTTTGTTTCCACAATGTAAGATCTCGGACACGAGACAGTTTTCCGCACCGAGATAACATGTTTCTAAACGAGTTACAACCTAATAGCATTTATATAACTCCTTGAATAACACGATTCGGTTTTAGAGGGACCGCAGAACCCTTAATTTACACTTCCGTGCTATCCGCAGGGGAAACCCAGTTTCCCGAGAAACCCAGTTTCTCAATGAGTTATGGCCTAATTCCATTGATATAACTCTTTAGACTAGCACGATCCAGTTTATCACACCGTACTGGTCAACGGCGCGCGCCTAGTCCATCAGCGTGAAGTTGGCGCTCCATTTCTTGCAAAAATAGGGTGAAATAGTTAAGAGTGCATCTGTGCTCGTTTGTGCTGTTAAAATTTCCGTTTGTGCTGCTTTGGTTCCAGAGATATGACACTTTTTTATTTCGAGTGGTGACGTCACCCAGCCCCCCACTTTCATCCAAATGGGTCGGGAATGGTGCCATTCGTTTGTGCTTCGTTTGTGCTGTTAAAAGTTTCGTTTGTGTTGCTCCGGTTCGATAGATATTACACGTTTTAATTCACGCGGTGACGTCACAAACACTAACGCTCCGGCGTCAGTCTATTTTGTTTTGGATGCTGTCGAACAAGGAGCTAGGTATCGCGCTACCGCGTTCAGCTAATCACTTGAATCACTCGTATTTGTTATTAATTCCAGGTTATAAACTAGTTCCTGGACTGAACCGATGTTTTGCATGTTTCTGCGCATTTTACATTCTTCATGATCCTGGAAAGCAACTGTTGCCGGACGAACTTCAGGTAAACATGTCACACTCACTGTTGTAGCTTTTTTTTGCTAGCATGCAATAATCTTAAAATCTTCCTGTTTTCACTGCTGTAAATTACTTTAAATTCGATCTTATTTCTTTTAATATGTTGTTCTGCCGCTCACGTGTTTATTTTTTCAGTAGTCATTAAAGCTATGTGATTATTTCTTAAATTATAGCAGACGTGAGGCCGAAACATCCGTTGATCTATTTTGAAATAAAAACAACATAAACACACCCCTCGATGTAGCATTCCCTCATTTGAGAACAACTGAATTAATATAAAAACAGTCCATGTGTAATTGATGAGAGCCTGCAGAGAAAGCTTGGGTTGAAACAATAGCTTTATATGTAAAAACAAACAAAACACCAAACTATTTACATTGCAACAATTAAGCAATCACTGCTTTGTGAAGAACAAAGCATGTGGGAAGATCTTTGTCTTTTCTGATGCTGCTTTCACTCCACTTTCCAGGTCATTGTACATCTCCCAGGCAAAAGCAGCCCTCCCACAGTATGCCACATAATGTCCAAGAGAATCCTGGGTCAAGCCTCTTTGAAATCCTATGACTGCTCTCAAAGTAAACATATTCTCTTGCAGCACCAGACTGGAGGGAATTTCAAGCAGGGCAACTTCTGTCCAACTCGTACCAAGGTCGGTGTCAATCCACAACCATTCTCCCAGACTGTAGCTGTGGGAAACATTTGCCAAACACAGAGCCTTTCCTGTACTGTTGTCTTGCTTTTTAAATGTAGATGGACACTGAGATGCATTTTGGATTGGTCGGAGGCAAGTAGAGTCAGGAAGGCTCAGTCCTTCTTCAGCAGCAGTCTGAAGATAAGTCATGCCACAGGTCTGCAGGACAGCAATGTTGGTACACACAAGCGGAACTTCCCTTATTACTTGAGTGCTTAGGCTGCAGTACGGTGAGGAACATTGTTTTTTCAAGTATACACTTGGAAGATTCCTCATAGCTCTCTCAATCACTGTCGAGATGTGGCATTGTGCATCTATTTGGAGAGCACCAGAGGTTAGGTGGACAGGCTTGAATATTTCTTTCAGGAGTTCTGCCCTCTTGGAATACACGTGTTGTGTCACAACTCGTGTTGCGATGGTTTTTACCAAGTGGAGGAATGGATTGTCACAGGTCTTGCTGCTTACAGCCTTTTCAAATGAAAAGCTGTCACAATAAGAGCAAGAAAGACACTGAAACACGGCATCAAATGCACAAGTGTTGAGCACAGCGACTTTCAACTTGGAAAGTTTAACAGGCTGTTGTTGGTTTCCATTTTTCAACAATTGCACCTTGACTTATTTACGTTCCACGGATGAATCCACATGCAGCCACTCAGGACAAGGAGAGAGATATGAACTCATCTTCCTTTTTTTGGGTGGAACTACTAAGCCTCTCCAGTTCTCAACTTCGGTAATATGAAGATTGTTTGCAGCAGCATCAGATTCATCACCAAGGTCAGCATCATTTTTTACATTTTTTCCCCCACTCTGGGTAGTAGAGACATCGTCAGGTCGTAAGACAGTCGTAGCATCACCTACATCAGCCTTTTGTCTTTTTTGTTTTGCAGCAGAAATCCGCATGTTTCCCTCAATGAAGGCAAGATGACGAGCAACAAACCGGTCGACACGAATGGGAAGGCTTTCATGCTTGAAAAGCCCATTTTTTATGTTTTTGAACTCTGCTTCAACAGCTGCCGAACTTGCAGTGATGGTGGTGCTTCGGAAGAGAGGGACCATTCATTACTCCTGTCCAGAGTGGTAAGTAACTTCCCAGTCTGATGATGTGGGGAATAATCTCAGGGAGGAAGTGGATGTTATCTCTGTCTCCCTCAGCCATGGCAAGTGACCTGATCTCTTCGCATAATTCAGTCACCCACTGTCGAGCATTAGTGTGGATCTGTTGATGCGCCTCGACGGGTTCCTGTGCCTGAACCTCTGTGTCTGGCATGCTGATACAGTCTTCTTGTGCAATTTGAGCTTTTAGGTATTTCTTCCACTTTTCTGATGGGAGAGGGGTTGCAGAACTGTCATTACCTTCGGACTCACTCAGTGCCACAATAGTGATGGCACGTAGAAGTTCTGTTGAATGTTCCACACATTGTGACTTGAGTAGTTGTGCTAATGATCTCACATAAAACTCTTTAACACAATGTCTTTTATTTTTCAGGCAGTCCCATTGGCAGATCATTTTGATGCAATGTGCAACATCTACCCTGACAAAGCATGGCGGCAGGTTTGCATGCTGACTCCCAAGCAAGACTTTAAAGCACTCATTAATGTAGCTCTTCAAATCGGGATGTGGGGTAAAAGCTTTGACCAGAGATCCAAGAATTGCGAGAGAGAAATCACTTACAGCTTTTTTTGGGGCCGGTGCACTTGCATGGATCCATTCTTTTAGCCACCCTGTGATAGCGCCAACATCATGCTTCTCTGATAACATCTGCACCACTGGGACACTACAGCTGTTATTTCCCGTCAGAACACCCTGATAAAGGAAGATGTGGCCGGACGAGCCATTCGGTCTCACCAGTTTCTGAACTACTGAGCCAGTAGCATCAAAGCATACAGTTGGATGAGTTTTTTTTTGACAATGTCTTGTACACATGCATTTGTGTTTGACTCCAGTAATGAAGAATTTGTCAAGTCCAATGGCTTTGATGCTCCCACTGTGAGGTGTACTGTACTTTAACAGCTGCAATGACAAAATTGGATTTTTATCTCCTAATGCCGAATCATTTCTCTCTTGTTTTGCCTTGCGCAGGGTGGCCAAATTTGGGAGGTGGCTTGGCTCAGGATCTCCGAAGTCCATTAGTGTTGTTGCCTGCGATGTGTGACGGTTCGGGTTTGGGAGGAGGGCCTGGCGGTTCTGATTACTTGCAGGTTCGCGACCTTTCCCAGCCAGGCACTCCTCCGGAGAAAGTGGGCGTCGGCTCCTGCGCACCTGCGGCTCGTCAGCAGCAATCATGACCAGCATAAGATCCAGCCGCGCCAGGAGCCAGACGCCGGATTATCCCGTCACCTCACGTGGTACTGGCCATGTCTCGACACGCTGTCTGTTCGCCGGATCCGGTAGCCTCCCGTGCTTGTCTGACCTCCGTGCCTTCTTGTTCCCCCTCCAGCCGACCCGAGCCCGTCCGGTCCCGAGCTTCCCGCACCCGTTCCCGAGTTCCTGCCCGGCGTTCGTCTCGCCAGCGCTTCCCCGACACGCCGCTCACGTGCCTCTTCCGTGCCGCACCCGCCGCTCCTCCGCCAGCCGGCCAGCAACTCCCGGTGCTCGCCGCTTCGACGCCTGTCCGCCGATCCTCGCTCCCGCAGCCACGCTCTCGGCTCGCCCCGCCGCGCCGCCTCCTCCTCCAATAAACCCTGTTCCTACCATTTCTGTCGCTCTTGGGTCCTCCTTTCCCCACACGCAGTTCACCGAACCGCGACAATTATTGCGAACCAACACTTCTGGATTGTGGTGATTATCGGCACAACGAAATGTATACGTTGTAAAATACCTGTGAGGATGCCACTGTCTAGATTATATTCAAAGAAAGCTTTTACAACAGTCTGGGAATTGAAATAGATATAGATATAAAATTTGGTGGGTCTATGTTAATTACAATATCTTATTCAAGTGACTGATACAAGCTTTACAAACAAGTTTAAAAAGGAGTGCAATTAATGGTTACCAGACGAACAAGTGTGTCTGCACATAGACAAGAATGCAAGTCAGTAAATAAAGACATACAAGCTTGCAGCATCACGTTACCTGCGTGACTTCTTAAGATAGAAGACAGAATATTACATGGTACCAGGTCGCGGGTCAAGAAAAGGACTGACGCGAGATGGACTCCGTAAGGCCACCAGAAGCGCTGAAAATGACGGGAAATGTGGACGCGAGTTGGCGCGCTTTCAAGCAACAATTCTTGCTCTACCTTGCCGCCGTGGGAGTCGGAAACAGAGCGGACGAAAGAAAAATAGCCCTTTTGCGAACCAATGCCGGAGCCGAGGCCATCGAGGTATTCAACACCTTTGTTTATGATGAACCCGAAGATAAAGACAAGTTTGAAAAGGTCCAGTGGATTTAATTGCAGATACACTTGCAAAGACATTTTCAAGTCGGACCTTTCAAGAGAAGCTATATCGTCCAACACTCACTCAGTGGTGCGTAAGTGTGTTTCTGGATATTATTTGTCCAGCCGTGGTGTCATAAATGATGGTATTTTGATGGGGATTCATTCAAGTAGGACAAAGTAGGACTTCACTGAAGGCACCTTAAATTACTTCCATACCCTGGAAGGTCACTGACCTGGCGAGAGAATTGCCCCCACCATAAACAATGCTCAGGCCTATTTTCTCTCAGGGCAGTATCTGGTTACATCGGAACTTCAGAACCAAGACTGGTCACTTCTGTGAGCTCCAGTCCCTTCATAGTTTCATAAAGAGAATTACTTCCCATATCTAAATTAGGCCATTTAAAAATACACAACTTTTTTTTAATTTATTTCAACTTATATGTAAGCTTGTTTATGTAATACTACAATATTTATTCAATTATTTTAATATGTGAAATTATATCAATATTAATTTTAACCTTTTTATTTCACACTTGAATATTTCTTAACATATTTGTTCATTTGAATATGTATGTAATTTAAATTATTCCATCCATCCAGCCATTTTCTGCCGCTCATCCGGGGTCGGGTTATTGAAATAATTTAAAACATTTGTCATTTTTATAATTCAATATTTATTTCAAGATTAGGACTCTTCTCAATGAGTTCAATATTTATAAAATGTTTCTATATTTATTATTAATTGAATTAAAGCTGTATGTGGTTGCCAATTTTAAAATTTCCCTATTTCATTATATAAGTAATCCAACGTATAAAAAATATAATATAGCATGAAAAAAAACATTTGGTATATTTGACAAAATGAAAGTTTTTTCCGAAGTGAGATTCTGCTTAGCAACAAACGCCAAACGCTTGATAGAGCTCAACCTAGAAAGTGTATTTAGCCAGTCAGGAATTTATTCAGAAACCGTAATTATTAAATGTATGTGAGGGGATATTTGAAGAGTTTGAGTTTTGTTCAATGGACCATACATATACGAGCCAGCCTAACACAGCGAGAAAACCAGCGCTGACTCCAGTCGCCATCAAGTTGCCAACTCCTGACATACCAAATGCTTTGAGAGAAACTGAGACGATTTGCGTTTCTCTTTCTGGTTCTTTTTATAGTTCAACTTCTAGTTCTGTTTTTCACCTTTTCACACAGCGTAATGAAGGCCAGTTGAGCAAGTGAAACAAGTGATTTTATTGATGATTGTGGAAGGCAGCGATATCATCAGCACCGTTTCTTCTCACACCTTTTCCATTAGGTACGATTAAAAAGACAACTGCAAAACATAATGTTAAAAAATGTTGTTCCAGGCAAAGGCAATTTATTTCCTTTACATGTTTGATGTAAACACACGAAAAAATCATCATCACTCAGACACAATGGTTCTTCTGGCAATGATCACATTGGCTTAGTGTCAATAAAAGAGCTTTGCAAAATTCAATACATCATATTTTATTCAATATCACATTTACATCTTACCACAAAGAGTCAGTTCCTTGAGTTTTTTGTTGTCTTTTTTTTAAGCTTCAAGGATCGCTGCAATTCTCACCAGAACAATTGTGTCTCTCAGCACTACGTTTAGTGAAGAATTTTTTAGCACAAACACTGCAACTGAATGGC
Source organism: Idiotropiscis lumnitzeri (assembly GCF_059441095.1). NCBI lineage: Eukaryota > Metazoa > Chordata > Actinopteri > Syngnathiformes > Syngnathidae > Idiotropiscis > Idiotropiscis lumnitzeri. Next base: position 26,334,531 of record NC_142392.1, on the reverse strand, counting down.
TTGTCTCCACTGTGTGTTCTTGTGTGGCTTCGTAAATACGACTTTCGAGAGAACCTCTTGGCACAAACTAAGCAGGAAGAAGGTTTTTCTCCACTGTGCGTTCTTGTGTGGATTGTTAAACTTGAATTTTGAGAGAAGCTTTTACCACAAACTGAGCAAGAAAAAGGGTTTTCCCCAGTGTGTGTTCTTGTGTGACAAGTTAAATGTGACTTTGCAGAGAAGCGTCTACCACAAACTGAGCAGGAAAAGGGTTTTTCACCACTGTGTGTTCTTGTGTGTTCTGTTAAAGTTCCCTTTTGAGAGAAGCATTTTCCACAAACTGAGCAGGAAAAGGGTTTTTCTCCACTGTGTGTTCTTGCGTGGGTTGTTAAATGCGACTTTTGAGAGAAACTCTTGCCACAAACTGAGCAAGAAAAAGTTTTTTCTCCACTGTGTATTGTTGTGTGTTTTATTTAATATGACTTGAAAGAAAAGCTTTTGCCACACACTGCGCAAGAGAAAGGTTTTTCTCCATTGTGCGTTCTTGTGTGCCTTACTAAAGACTTTCGAGAGAAGCATTTCCCACAAACTGAGCAAGAAAAAGGTTTTTCACCACTGTGTGTTCTTGTGTGCGGTTTTAAAGACAGCTTTGCAGTGAATGAGTCAGTGTGACATGCCCTTTCACCTTTAGCTTGCCCAGCATCATCATCATCATCGTCATGAGCGTCTGATGTGTCCTCATTATGTGCTTGTGATGGCCCCCAGTGGTCTTCATCACCTTCTGTTGTCACGTGATGACTTGAGCTGCTGCTTGTAGGCTCCGCCCCTCTTTTGTCCTCATTCTCATCCTTTTTTTCATCTTCAGTCTTTATCTGGAGAACGTTCACTGGTGACTTGTTGATCTCCTCCTCGTCCTCCTCCTTTTTGATGTGAGTCAAGTCTGGCTCCTCTTTCACAGAACGGAGATCGTTTTCACAGACGTCTGCAGAAAGCAAAAAGACAAACACACATTTTTTTTGGTCAAGTCAAAGCTCATGCGGCGACTTTGTCTTATATTGTTTCTACCGTGCTACCTTGACTTGTGCCTGCCGCACACGGAGCAATGCGTGCGACCCCAACTTGGACCGGACCATGGGGGCATTTCACAAAATTACGTCCTACGATGTAAACCTCCCTTTAGCAGCACAACAGTGATAAACGAGCATTTAAAATGGAAGCACGTTGCGGCTGATGCCCTATTTCATTCCTGACATAGTCACAGACGTTTCTGGAAGCGAGATGAAGTTAGCACACACAGGCTATTGTGTGGGTGTGATGGAACACCTGTTGTGGGACCCGAACATATTGATGCAGACCACTGGGGGCCATCGCAACATAATGTCATCGATAAAATAGGAATCCTTCAAGTGAAATATGTTTACAAGTTTTTCATTTTGCATTGAGAGATAGTTTCATTGTGGGTACTTTTTGCTTCCATTATAATCTGGATACCAAAAAGAATTAAAGGGGCCCTGGCCTAGTCGCTATTTATTGCATGATTTACGTTTGTTTGTTTTTTGTTTTTTTGCCCAAAATGACATTTAGCCCGCTAGTACGTTCCAACATTCCCCTTTTATTTTTTTGTTATAAAATTTCTGTATCTAGATAAATTTAAAAACAAAATTAACGTTCGAAGAGTCAAAATCCCGACACATAAATTAAGCAACAACACTTTCACTCTGACTTTCATGTTGACATATTTGAATAATGACTGTATATTTTAAACTTTAAACCAATATGTATTAAAATTAGACTAAGATACACCATAATATTACAAGAGTTCCCTGAATTATTTTGGAACTGCAATGATGCATAACAGCCAAAGGGTGTCAGTAATGAGTAACAAAGTAACACAACATTGTCATTTGCATAAATTATCAAGAACTATGAGTTGCGGGGGAGATGCAAACCACCTGAGCCACAGGAACTTTATTACCAGGAACTAAATGTTCCTGGCCTTGTTGGTAGAAAAGGGGGATGTGGCGTACTCCCTTTTTAAGCCCATAGTAAGCCAAAGATGCAGATGCATTCCTTGCAGCATGCGCTTTTTCAATGATGAGATCCGTGCAACCCTGGATGAATGCATTCAATGTATTTTAAATGATTGGATTGGGTGAAACTACGCACACGTGCACAGAACAGTGCAGGGCCACCCGAGGTTCATTGACTCTCATACGAACAAGCCAGTACAAAGTTAATAAATAAGAAAAGACCGATACGTACTTGACTTTTTAAAAAAAAAAACTTAATATTTTGTGTTGTATCCACTAAAATTGATCGACCGCCATTGATGTTTTCACCGCAGTGTGCACATTTTGTAGAGTCAGGCAGAATTCCTTCCGGAAGGAATTGCTTGAACAAGATATAAAAACCAGAAAATGGAAAATGTTAAATAATCAGTTCGAATTTTATACTGGAAAAAAACATGGAGTTCACCCCCCACTATTGGTTATTCTTTGGCATTTATTTTCTGCACTGATTTTATTTGGCATAAACAAATGTTTAGCAAACCGACAAGTAAAAGGCAATAATTAAAAATAAAACGGCAATAACCTTGAACGCATTTCCCCAAACAACTTAATATTGTGATGCATGTAGAAAAGGCTGCTCAGAGACTGTGACAGCGGCTCCTTTAAGAGGGCGGAGTTTAGTGCTCCAACTCACGTGCGTGGGCGTGCGTGCGTATATAAGAAGGAGGAAGAGGGGAGAATCGGGTCAGTCTGTCTATCGAGCTAAGTTTGAGTTGTAGTCCACATTTATCCTGCTTTGAGTTGTGCGTGAGACAAAACCACACGAATAGAGCGTTTTGAAGCGTCAAGAAATGTGTGCTTTGACTGCAACTTTATTAAAAGACCTGAACCACAAGACCATACCCTCATTATTGGAGTTCTAACCGGACTCTCAACAGCGATTTGCATACTCCTCCCAGCACTAGTCAGTTACACATTTTTCAATGGTCCTTCGAGCCGGATGGCAAATCGCTGTTTGAAGATGCAGGATTCAGAATTAGCAGCACCTGGCGGCAAATCCAAACGATTGGCATCAGTGCCTTCCTATATGTCTGATTATGACTTAAGTGGGCCAGGTGCGCTGAATAAATTCCGAAGACCAGCTGCTCCTACTAGAGCATTACCAGAGGAGCACGTAGCTACAGAGCGCTCAACTAGTAGATCCCCATCACCACCGGCTAGCCAGGGCTTTGACACGGGAAATTTGGGGGATGTTGAGCACGAGCAGGGGTCTCAGCATTTTAGGTTGCAAACCACCAGGGGGCAGGATGCCAACACACTCAGTGAGTTTAATGCCACCCTTAAAGAGATGCGCCAAGAAAATGCTGAACTCCGCAAACAGTTTCAGAGCCTGATGACTGCCTTACAGTCCAATCCTCCTCCTCCTACCCTCCCCCCTCCAGGCACATACCGCAGTGGGTTTGACGGAGGCAGTCAACGCCCGACCAGAAGCCAACTGGACAATCCAGCCCACTCACAGCTTCGAGATCAGGCACGCGGGTCGTCCGGAAACCTGATACAGGACTTCTCACAAGTCAAAGTTTCACAGCCACCCGCAGATCAAGGATATAGTCCATACTACGCAGCCACACCCCCGCAATGTGCGTCTCGTGTTGACATGTATGGCCAAAGGCATCCCGCTCACTCATTCAGAGCTAGTGACCCCCAGTATGAAGATTCCTACGCTGGCAGAGATTCAGCCTTCCCCCCAGTGCCCTACTCTCATGTTCCCCAGAGAGAGACCACATACAGAGGACCAAAGCCCACCATTCCCAGCCTCACATCACCAGACCCCAGATGGTTCGCACGTATGAAGTTAGCCTTAGAGAATTTATTACCGCATGACGCCACTGAGAGATACAAGTACCAGATTCTCACTGATCATCTTAAGTGTGAAGAAGCCTCACTGGTGGCGGACTCTTATTGTAATTCAAGGCTACCCTACACAAATACGATGCTGGCTCTCACCAAGATGTATGGACAGCCCCACAAGCTTGTTGTGCAACGGATTGCAGCGCTAATGGATGGTCCAAACATACGTAGCGGTGATGCTAAGAGCTTTCGCTTATTCGCTCTCAATGTGCGCTCACTAGTGGGCATGTTAGAACAGCTGGGTCGACAAGGTCAGGTTGAATTAACCTGTGGCTCTCATGTCTCGAGGCTCTTAAGTAAACTCCCTCACGACCTCAATGCCAGCTTTAAAAGATTCATCCATCCACTTAGAGTTTCCATTCCGACCCTTTTCGAATTTGCTGATTGGCTGGAATATGAGCTAGAAGTTCAGGAAGACAGCATTACGCCCCCCAAGAGAGACGAGTCATCCAACAAGAGGCATGATAACAAGCGCACTCCTAAATCTTCAAGTAAGTCTGCTACTATCCTCCTGAACACTGAGAAAGCTTTGGGATCAAGCTGTGCAGCAGACCCACCTGCCTCTGGACAGTCAGCTGACAAGGCAAATACGATGGAAAGGAGAAAGGCCAACTGCCCATATTGTGATAATGACAAGCACTTCCTAAACAGCTGCTCTAATTTTAAGGACTTGACTAGGGAACAAAAGGTGACGTGGATTAAAGTCAATAAGAAGTGCTGGCGTTGTGGACGCAATCATCAAGCGGCAAAGTGCACGCTCAAAGCCCCCTGTAAGGACTGTGGCAGGAAACATCTGCTTGTGCTGCATGACGTGAATGAGAGGGGACAGGAGGAGGAACAAGCGCCGCATTCACCGCCAACAGGAAGCTGCCTCGTAAGCACAACCGACAGAGTCCTGTATGTAGACCGGCCAGTCTACAACCGGAAGGTGTTGCTGAAGATCAGCAAAGTCTTCCTGAGGAACGGTGACAAATCCTTGGAGACATATGCAATTTTAGATGATGGCTCTGAGCGGACAATACTGCTCCAGCCTGCTGCCAAACAGTTGTGCCTTCAAGGAAGAAAGGAGGTGATGGCTCTCCGTACGATCCGGTCAGGACTGGATCAGCTCCATGGAGCGTCAGTTTCGTTCACGATTTCGCCAGCTGACAGCCCTGACAAGATATACAGTATCCCGAATGCCTTCACAGCCGCTCAACTGAGTCTAGCAAAGCATTCTCATCCAGTTGCCGCACTTAAGCAGAAGTATAAACATCTGTCAGGTTTGCCTCTTCTGTCACTGAACAGGGTCCAGCCGATGCTGCTGATTGGTGCTGACAACACGCACCTCATCACACCTATAGAGCCAGTCAGATCAGGACCACCTGGTGGGCCAGCAGCTGTAAAGACACGCCTTGGATGGACTCTACAAGGGCCAGCCCAAGCCATTAAGTCAAGCCCGAATGTAAGTCACTGCCTTTTTACGTCCACCCCTTCATCCACAGAGCTCTTCTCATGCGTTGAGAAGTTATGGCAGATGGAGGTGTTTCCCTACCGCAGCGAGAAGCTAGCAGTTCGGTCAAGACAGGACCAGGAGGCAGTTAAATTACTTCAAGAACAAACGGTGAGAGTCGATATCAATGGCACTAAGCGTTATGCCACACCCCTTCTTCGAGTTAAGAACATGCCTCTCCTCAAAGCCAGCCCTGTGGCAGTATTGCCACTCCTGAGAGGCATAGAGAAGCGCTTAGCCAATTACCCAGAACAAGCCGCTATCTACAAAGAGGAGATAAAGAAGCTTGTAGATGCTGGCTATGTCGTGAAGTTGACAGACTACGAAGTAGAGCACAGCCCAGAAGCGTGGTACATACCGCACCATAAGGTCCAACATAATGGGAAAAATCGGGTGGTGTACAACTGCTCATTCCATTACCAAGGTTACAACCTTAACCAACTTCTGCTACCAGGTCCCACTCTCGGTCCCTCCTTGCTAGCTGTTCTTTTACGCTTCAGGGAGCATGCCGTTGCCTTCAGCAGTGATATCCGGAGCATGTTTCATCAGGTAATGCTCCTGCCAGCAGATCGACCACTGCTGCGATTTTTATGGAGAGACATGCAGCGGGACCGCCCACCTGATGTGTATGAGTGGCACGTGCTCCCATTCGGAACCACCTGCAGCCCCTGCTGTGCAACATTTGCGCTGCAGAAACATGTCACTGACCACAGCCAACCGGAAGAGGACGTACGTGATGTCATCCACAAGTCCTTCTATGTGGACAACTGTCTCCTTAGTCTCCCTTGTCCAATAGCAGCCAAGACTCTTGTAGAGAAACTGCGCTATCTTCTGGCTGAGGGTGGATTCGAGTTGAGGCAATGGGCAAGCAACTATCCCAGTGTCATCGAGCATCTTGCACCAGACATGAGGTCATCCAGTTGTGAGCTGTGGTTCAGCCAAGGTCAAGTCGACCTCCAGGAGCCCGCACTTGGACTCCAATGGAACTGTAAGTCTGACTCTCTCACATACAAACACAGAAACATTGACTGCACAGTGACTACAATGAGAAACATCTATCGAGTTTTAGCCAGCCAATATGATCCCCTTGGCTACATTGTGCCTTATACCACTCGAGCTAAAGTCATTGTGCGCCACCTGTGGGAGAAGAATAGGGAATGGGATGATCCACACCTTCCACAAGAGCTACTGGAGAGGTGGCATGAATGGGAAGCAGAATTAGTCCACTTGCCTGAGATAGCCCTGCCTAGGTGCTACACTAGCCCCAGTCTGGATCAACCTAACTGTACAAGAGACATTCATGTATTTTGTGACGCCTCTGAGCTGGCATATGGATCAGTGGCTTATCTGAGGACAGAGAATGCAGAGGGGGAAATTGAAATTGCATTCCTTGCAGCCCGATCACGTGTTGCACCCAAAAAGCAACAATCTGTGCCACGACTAGAGTTGTGTGCTGCCCTGACAGGTGCCCAGCTCTACAAAGTTATTAGTACTGAGTTAACCCTGCCCATACGCAGTTGCACCCTATGGTCAGACTCCGCTACTGTCTTAACCTGGTTGAACTCAGACTCGTGCAGATACAAGGTCTTCGTGGGTACACGTGTGGCGGAGATACAAGAACTGACAGAAGCAGGTGCATGGAGATACGTGCCCTCACGAGACAACCCGGCAGATGACATAACCCGTGGCCTCACCCTCCAAGACATCAGCCGAGGCAGTAGATGGACCCATGGCCCTACGCTGCTAAAACAGACTCCTCGTGACTGGCCCAACCTACCTCCTCCACCTCACCACGTCCCCGAAGGTGAGCTGAAACATCATCTCGTGCTAACTCTGTCCAGTTCTAGTCTTCCAGATCCTCTTCAATACGAGACATGGGACAGTTTCATTGAGGCCACTGCCCGGCAGTTTCATGGGGCGGCCGACTCCAAGAAGCCCCTCACGGCTGATTCCTACGCTGCTGCTGAGCTGGAAGCCTTGCAACAATCTCAAAGAGAGTCATTCCCTGAGGATGTCACCCAGTTAAAGGTCAACAAACCCATTGCTAAATCAAGTCGACTTATCTCACTTGCACCTGAGTTTGATAAACAAACAGGTCTTATCAGAGTAGGAGGCCGTCTTCGCCGTCTCCCCCTCCTGACAGCGGATGAAGTGCACCCCATTGTTCTGGACCCTAAACATGCTCTGACCAGACTCATCATACAGGATTATGATGTAAAGCTACAGCATCCCGGGCCAGAACGAGTGTTTGCCGAAATCCGGAGGAAGTACTGGGTGCTACGTGGACGCGAAGCCGTACGCCGGCATCAGAGAGCCTGTGTGAAGTGCAAGGAGTGGAAAGGACGACCAAATCCTCCACGGATGGCGGACCTCCCTCCGGCCAGACTGCGTCTCTTCAAACCTGCATTCTATTCCACCGGCGTAGACTGTTTTGGGCCATACACCATCAAGATTGGACGCAGGAACGAAAAGAGGTGGGGGATAATATTTAAATGTCTAACCACTAGAGCAGTCCACCTCGACCTGATTCCTAGTATGGACACAGATGCGTTCCTGATGGCCCTGAGACGCTTTATAGCCAGACGAGGGAAACCCCAAGAGATTCTCTGTGACCAGGGAACAAACTTCAGAGGAGGCGAACGAGAACTACAGGAAGCATTTCAAGAGCTTCATCCTGAGCTCCAGCAACAGCTTGCTAGCCAACAAATCAGGTTTGCCTTTAACCCTCCTGGTTCCCCACACTTTGGCGGATGCTGGGAGCGGGAAATTCGCTCATTGAAGACTGCCCTTCAAGTCACCATCGGAGCCCAGATCGTTACAGATGAGGTATTACGCACAGTACTAGTTGAGATTGAGGGGATGCTCAATTCAAAACCTCTGGGATACACTTCATCTGAGATTGCGGACCCTGACCCCATTACCCCCAATTGTCTCCTCATGGGGCGGCGGGACGCCTCGCTGCCACAAGTCGTCTATGAAGACTCCGAGATACTTGGCCGAAGAAGATGGCGGCACAGTCAGGTGCTAGCAGACCATTTCTGGCAGCACTTCCTGCGACACTATCTGCCAGGACTTCAAGCCCGCCACAAGTGGCAAAATGAATCAGCTAATCTGCAAGTGGGAGATGTAGTTATGATTGTGGACAAGCAGCTGCCACGGGCATTCTGGCCTGTAGGGAAAGTCTCTCAGGTCTTTCCTGGACCAGACACTCGAATCAGATCAGCCGAAGTGACTGTGAAGGGAAGAACTTACGTCCGACCTGTGGCAAGACTCATCAGCCTACCTGCTCTGCCGAAGGACGATTAATTACCCTTTGTGTAACCTTTTCTGTTGTTCATATTCACAGGTGAATATGGGGGCGGCTGTAGAAAAGGCTGCTCAGAGACTGTGACAGCGGCTCCTTTAAGAGGGCGGAGTTTAGTGCTCCAACTCACGTGCGTGGGCGTGCGTGCGTATATAAGAAGGAGGAAGAGGGGAGAATCGGGTCAGTCTGTCTATCGAGCTAAGTTTGAGTTGTAGTCCACATTTATCCTGCTTTGAGTTGTGCGTGAGACAAAACCACACGAATAGAGCGTTTTGAAGCGTCAAGAAATGTGTGCTTTGACTGCAACTTTATTAAAAGACCTGAACCACAAGACCATACCCTCATTATTGGAGTTCTAACCGGACTCTCAACAGCGATTTGCATACTCCTCCCAGCACTAGTCAGTTACACATTTTTCAATGGTCCTTCGAGCCGGATGGCAAATCGCTGTTTGAAGATGCAGGATTCAGAATTAGCAGCACCTGGCGGCAAATCCAAACGATTGGCATCAGTGCCTTCCTATATGTCTGATTATGACTTAAGTGGGCCAGGTGCGCTGAATAAATTCCGAAGACCAGCTGCTCCTACTAGAGCATTACCAGAGGAGCACGTAGCTACAGAGCGCTCAACTAGTAGATCCCCATCACCACCGGCTAGCCAGGGCTTTGACACGGGAAATTTGGGGGATGTTGAGCACGAGCAGGGGTCTCAGCATTTTAGGTTGCAAACCACCAGGGGGCAGGATGCCAACACACTCAGTGAGTTTAATGCCACCCTTAAAGAGATGCGCCAAGAAAATGCTGAACTCCGCAAACAGTTTCAGAGCCTGATGACTGCCTTACAGTCCAATCCTCCTCCTCCTACCCTCCCCCCTCCAGGCACATACCGCAGTGGGTTTGACGGAGGCAGTCAACGCCCGACCAGAAGCCAACTGGACAATCCAGCCCACTCACAGCTTCGAGATCAGGCACGCGGGTCGTCCGGAAACCTGATACAGGACTTCTCACAAGTCAAAGTTTCACAGCCACCCGCAGATCAAGGATATAGTCCATACTACGCAGCCACACCCCCGCAATGTGCGTCTCGTGTTGACATGTATGGCCAAAGGCATCCCGCTCACTCATTCAGAGCTAGTGACCCCCAGTATGAAGATTCCTACGCTGGCAGAGATTCAGCCTTCCCCCCAGTGCCCTACTCTCATGTTCCCCAGAGAGAGACCACATACAGAGGACCAAAGCCCACCATTCCCAGCCTCACATCACCAGACCCCAGATGGTTCGCACGTATGAAGTTAGCCTTAGAGAATTTATTACCGCATGACGCCACTGAGAGATACAAGTACCAGATTCTCACTGATCATCTTAAGTGTGAAGAAGCCTCACTGGTGGCGGACTCTTATTGTAATTCAAGGCTACCCTACACAAATACGATGCTGGCTCTCACCAAGATGTATGGACAGCCCCACAAGCTTGTTGTGCAACGGATTGCAGCGCTAATGGATGGTCCAAACATACGTAGCGGTGATGCTAAGAGCTTTCGCTTATTCGCTCTCAATGTGCGCTCACTAGTGGGCATGTTAGAACAGCTGGGTCGACAAGGTCAGGTTGAATTAACCTGTGGCTCTCATGTCTCGAGGCTCTTAAGTAAACTCCCTCACGACCTCAATGCCAGCTTTAAAAGATTCATCCATCCACTTAGAGTTTCCATTCCGACCCTTTTCGAATTTGCTGATTGGCTGGAATATGAGCTAGAAGTTCAGGAAGACAGCATTACGCCCCCCAAGAGAGACGAGTCATCCAACAAGAGGCATGATAACAAGCGCACTCCTAAATCTTCAAGTAAGTCTGCTACTATCCTCCTGAACACTGAGAAAGCTTTGGGATCAAGCTGTGCAGCAGACCCACCTGCCTCTGGACAGTCAGCTGACAAGGCAAATACGATGGAAAGGAGAAAGGCCAACTGCCCATATTGTGATAATGACAAGCACTTCCTAAACAGCTGCTCTAATTTTAAGGACTTGACTAGGGAACAAAAGGTGACGTGGATTAAAGTCAATAAGAAGTGCTGGCGTTGTGGACGCAATCATCAAGCGGCAAAGTGCACGCTCAAAGCCCCCTGTAAGGACTGTGGCAGGAAACATCTGCTTGTGCTGCATGACGTGAATGAGAGGGGACAGGAGGAGGAACAAGCGCCGCATTCACCGCCAACAGGAAGCTGCCTCGTAAGCACAACCGACAGAGTCCTGTATGTAGACCGGCCAGTCTACAACCGGAAGGTGTTGCTGAAGATCAGCAAAGTCTTCCTGAGGAACGGTGACAAATCCTTGGAGACATATGCAATTTTAGATGATGGCTCTGAGCGGACAATACTGCTCCAGCCTGCTGCCAAACAGTTGTGCCTTCAAGGAAGAAAGGAGGTGATGGCTCTCCGTACGATCCGGTCAGGACTGGATCAGCTCCATGGAGCGTCAGTTTCGTTCACGATTTCGCCAGCTGACAGCCCTGACAAGATATACAGTATCCCGAATGCCTTCACAGCCGCTCAACTGAGTCTAGCAAAGCATTCTCATCCAGTTGCCGCACTTAAGCAGAAGTATAAACATCTGTCAGGTTTGCCTCTTCTGTCACTGAACAGGGTCCAGCCGATGCTGCTGATTGGTGCTGACAACACGCACCTCATCACACCTATAGAGCCAGTCAGATCAGGACCACCTGGTGGGCCAGCAGCTGTAAAGACACGCCTTGGATGGACTCTACAAGGGCCAGCCCAAGCCATTAAGTCAAGCCCGAATGTAAGTCACTGCCTTTTTACGTCCACCCCTTCATCCACAGAGCTCTTCTCATGCGTTGAGAAGTTATGGCAGATGGAGGTGTTTCCCTACCGCAGCGAGAAGCTAGCAGTTCGGTCAAGACAGGACCAGGAGGCAGTTAAATTACTTCAAGAACAAACGGTGAGAGTCGATATCAATGGCACTAAGCGTTATGCCACACCCCTTCTTCGAGTTAAGAACATGCCTCTCCTCAAAGCCAGCCCTGTGGCAGTATTGCCACTCCTGAGAGGCATAGAGAAGCGCTTAGCCAATTACCCAGAACAAGCCGCTATCTACAAAGAGGAGATAAAGAAGCTTGTAGATGCTGGCTATGTCGTGAAGTTGACAGACTACGAAGTAGAGCACAGCCCAGAAGCGTGGTACATACCGCACCATAAGGTCCAACATAATGGGAAAAATCGGGTGGTGTACAACTGCTCATTCCATTACCAAGGTTACAACCTTAACCAACTTCTGCTACCAGGTCCCACTCTCGGTCCCTCCTTGCTAGCTGTTCTTTTACGCTTCAGGGAGCATGCCGTTGCCTTCAGCAGTGATATCCGGAGCATGTTTCATCAGGTAATGCTCCTGCCAGCAGATCGACCACTGCTGCGATTTTTATGGAGAGACATGCAGCGGGACCGCCCACCTGATGTGTATGAGTGGCACGTGCTCCCATTCGGAACCACCTGCAGCCCCTGCTGTGCAACATTTGCGCTGCAGAAACATGTCACTGACCACAGCCAACCGGAAGAGGACGTACGTGATGTCATCCACAAGTCCTTCTATGTGGACAACTGTCTCCTTAGTCTCCCTTGTCCAATAGCAGCCAAGACTCTTGTAGAGAAACTGCGCTATCTTCTGGCTGAGGGTGGATTCGAGTTGAGGCAATGGGCAAGCAACTATCCCAGTGTCATCGAGCATCTTGCACCAGACATGAGGTCATCCAGTTGTGAGCTGTGGTTCAGCCAAGGTCAAGTCGACCTCCAGGAGCCCGCACTTGGACTCCAATGGAACTGTAAGTCTGACTCTCTCACATACAAACACAGAAACATTGACTGCACAGTGACTACAATGAGAAACATCTATCGAGTTTTAGCCAGCCAATATGATCCCCTTGGCTACATTGTGCCTTATACCACTCGAGCTAAAGTCATTGTGCGCCACCTGTGGGAGAAGAATAGGGAATGGGATGATCCACACCTTCCACAAGAGCTACTGGAGAGGTGGCATGAATGGGAAGCAGAATTAGTCCACTTGCCTGAGATAGCCCTGCCTAGGTGCTACACTAGCCCCAGTCTGGATCAACCTAACTGTACAAGAGACATTCATGTATTTTGTGACGCCTCTGAGCTGGCATATGGATCAGTGGCTTATCTGAGGACAGAGAATGCAGAGGGGGAAATTGAAATTGCATTCCTTGCAGCCCGATCACGTGTTGCACCCAAAAAGCAACAATCTGTGCCACGACTAGAGTTGTGTGCTGCCCTGACAGGTGCCCAGCTCTACAAAGTTATTAGTACTGAGTTAACCCTGCCCATACGCAGTTGCACCCTATGGTCAGACTCCGCTACTGTCTTAACCTGGTTGAACTCAGACTCGTGCAGATACAAGGTCTTCGTGGGTACACGTGTGGCGGAGATACAAGAACTGACAGAAGCAGGTGCATGGAGATACGTGCCCTCACGAGACAACCCGGCAGATGACATAACCCGTGGCCTCACCCTCCAAGACATCAGCCGAGGCAGTAGATGGACCCATGGCCCTACGCTGCTAAAACAGACTCCTCGTGACTGGCCCAACCTACCTCCTCCACCTCACCACGTCCCCGAAGGTGAGCTGAAACATCATCTCGTGCTAACTCTGTCCAGTTCTAGTCTTCCAGATCCTCTTCAATACGAGACATGGGACAGTTTCATTGAGGCCACTGCCCGGCAGTTTCATGGGGCGGCCGACTCCAAGAAGCCCCTCACGGCTGATTCCTACGCTGCTGCTGAGCTGGAAGCCTTGCAACAATCTCAAAGAGAGTCATTCCCTGAGGATGTCACCCAGTTAAAGGTCAACAAACCCATTGCTAAATCAAGTCGACTTATCTCACTTGCACCTGAGTTTGATAAACAAACAGGTCTTATCAGAGTAGGAGGCCGTCTTCGCCGTCTCCCCCTCCTGACAGCGGATGAAGTGCACCCCATTGTTCTGGACCCTAAACATGCTCTGACCAGACTCATCATACAGGATTATGATGTAAAGCTACAGCATCCCGGGCCAGAACGAGTGTTTGCCGAAATCCGGAGGAAGTACTGGGTGCTACGTGGACGCGAAGCCGTACGCCGGCATCAGAGAGCCTGTGTGAAGTGCAAGGAGTGGAAAGGACGACCAAATCCTCCACGGATGGCGGACCTCCCTCCGGCCAGACTGCGTCTCTTCAAACCTGCATTCTATTCCACCGGCGTAGACTGTTTTGGGCCATACACCATCAAGATTGGACGCAGGAACGAAAAGAGGTGGGGGATAATATTTAAATGTCTAACCACTAGAGCAGTCCACCTCGACCTGATTCCTAGTATGGACACAGATGCGTTCCTGATGGCCCTGAGACGCTTTATAGCCAGACGAGGGAAACCCCAAGAGATTCTCTGTGACCAGGGAACAAACTTCAGAGGAGGCGAACGAGAACTACAGGAAGCATTTCAAGAGCTTCATCCTGAGCTCCAGCAACAGCTTGCTAGCCAACAAATCAGGTTTGCCTTTAACCCTCCTGGTTCCCCACACTTTGGCGGATGCTGGGAGCGGGAAATTCGCTCATTGAAGACTGCCCTTCAAGTCACCATCGGAGCCCAGATCGTTACAGATGAGGTATTACGCACAGTACTAGTTGAGATTGAGGGGATGCTCAATTCAAAACCTCTGGGATACACTTCATCTGAGATTGCGGACCCTGACCCCATTACCCCCAATTGTCTCCTCATGGGGCGGCGGGACGCCTCGCTGCCACAAGTCGTCTATGAAGACTCCGAGATACTTGGCCGAAGAAGATGGCGGCACAGTCAGGTGCTAGCAGACCATTTCTGGCAGCACTTCCTGCGACACTATCTGCCAGGACTTCAAGCCCGCCACAAGTGGCAAAATGAATCAGCTAATCTGCAAGTGGGAGATGTAGTTATGATTGTGGACAAGCAGCTGCCACGGGCATTCTGGCCTGTAGGGAAAGTCTCTCAGGTCTTTCCTGGACCAGACACTCGAATCAGATCAGCCGAAGTGACTGTGAAGGGAAGAACTTACGTCCGACCTGTGGCAAGACTCATCAGCCTACCTGCTCTGCCGAAGGACGATTAATTACCCTTTGTGTAACCTTTTCTGTTGTTCATATTCACAGGTGAATATGGGGGCGGCTGTAGAAAAGGCTGCTCAGAGACTGTGACAGCGGCTCCTTTAAGAGGGCGGAGTTTAGTGCTCCAACTCACGTGCGTGGGCGTGCGTGCGTATATAAGAAGGAGGAAGAGGGGAGAATCGGGTCAGTCTGTCTATCGAGCTAAGTTTGAGTTGTAGTCCACATTTATCCTGCTTTGAGTTGTGCGTGAGACAAAACCACACGAATAGAGCGTTTTGAAGCGTCAAGAAATGTGTGCTTTGACTGCAACTTTATTAAAAGACCTGAACCACAAGACCATACCCTCATTATTGGAGTTCTAACCGGACTCTCAACAGCGATTTGCATACTCCTCCCAGCACTAGTCAGTTACACATTTTTCAATGCATATTTTTAACGACAGAAAGTCGTTCTTTACAAAGCAAATGAGAGTAAAACGTGTACAAACCTGCTTTGAGTGGCACAACACGAGGCTGGTTGCAAACTTCGCCCAGCAGTTGAAGATGTTGCTCGTTCTCTTCTTTTATTCCACAAAGTTCCTCTTTGTACTTGGGTGTCGTTCTTTCACACATTTTCAAATGATAATTCAAAAATATCCGCCCTTGATCTCTGCTTGGCGATGAGTCATGTGCCTCTTTTCGTTAGCGGCTAGCTAGCTTACAAGCTAAGCTAACAAGCTAAGCTAACTGCACCGAAAAGTATCAACACGCGAAGATGAGTTTATCGGGACACAAAGACTTAATGAATTATGTCGACGTCCTTTCGAGGAGCACTAAGGATCGAGAGACCTCATTGTTGGGACAGAAAAGCGACTGTCCTCAGCGAAGCCGGACCGAGATCTTACATTGTGGAAACAAAGCATGGACAAAGAGTGAGGAGGAACAGGAGGAGTCTTCTGAAGGTTCCCGAGGACTGTAAGAAATCTTCTGATACGGCTGAGGCTGCAAAGCAGGTGGATACATCGAAGGAGCACAGACCTCAACCGCCAGCAATTTCTGGGATTACTGAACCTCTTCGAAGATCAACAAACGTTAGACGACAACCGGACAGGCTGATTGAAAATGTTTAATGTTGTGTGATTGTTGCTAAAATTGTTGTAGAGCTGCTTGTTGTCATAAAAAATGGATAGATATTGTTAAGAAGTGAAAATAATTGATAACAAAACAAAATTATTATAATAATAATAAAAAATAATAAGAATGAAAAAAAAGCTTAGGCATTGTTTAACGTTTGAAAGGGAGATGTAATGATAGCAGTTATATCATTGGCCACTAGTTAGCAGTATTGCCCGATGTGTGTTTTGGTTACCAGACGAATAAGTGTGTCTGCACATAGACGAGAATGCAAGTCAGTAAATTAAGAGACTCAAGCTTGCAGCATCACGTTGCCTGCGTGACTTCTGAAGATAGAAGACGGAACATTACAGTAATCATTAAAAAAAACGTATAGTAACCATAAAATTATTTTTAAAAAACGTATCGTAAACATACTAAAGCTGTTGCTTTTTGTTATTTACAAAGAATTTTAATTTAAAATCCCCCTGGCTCTTCTTTTTGTGTTTTCTATATTATGTACGTATTCGTAGCTGACCTTCCCACAACTCCCTGGCAGAAGGTAGGCACTGATTTTTTTCATATAAGAGAACATTATCAGATTCCCAAGCGTGAAAAAATCCTGAGTGACATGGCAGGTGCTAAGTACTTCAAATTAGATGCATCGCATGGATTTCGGTATTCATAAATGTGTTTGGTTTGCTTCTGTGAATAAAGATTAAAAAAAAAACGTATGAGTAAATATTTATCATCTCATCAATATTTGCACAACAGAGTACTAAGTTTCGAGATCCTCACAAAAAATAATTCTCAAAATTATATTTCTTAGCAATTTAGCTTAGTTAAGGGATATTTTATTGACAATCTAACATCAATCTACAAAGACAGAAAAAAAATTGGTGGTGGGGGGGGGCGCGAATCTTTTTCTTCTTGGGAGGGGCGGGCTTGAAATAATTGAGAAGCACTGCTAGTATTTGCAGACATTATATTCATACAATCTCGCAGCCCGAGTGAAACACAGCATTGTTGCAAGTTCGGGAGGAGAAACTTAAACGTCTCACTGCTGGAGCAGCAGCGGCTTCTCGAGGCAAAGGCGAAAGTGACGTCAGATCTTACGCGCCAATGTGGCGTTATTTTTTTTTTTATCAACCGAAATAAAATATTATATAGAATATATATTGAAATATAACAGCCAGGGGTAAAAACATACACAGAGGCAAAGAAATATACTTGAAAAATACGTGCTGAAAGCATGACGTCATAAGCAAGCGCGCAGCTTCCGAAGGACCTCGACCACATCCACCGACCCGTCCACACCGGAACAAAAACCGTCCACCGCTAAGTTCTTCTGATTTAGTGTGGAACTGACTGTAAATTTCTCACAGAATGTCCAGTGCTACTCTAAAGGACTACGACATAATTAATTAAGTCTTTGTGTCCCGATAACTCATCTTCGCGCGTTGATGCTTTTCGGCGTAGTTAGCTTAGCTTGTTAGCTTGCTAGCCGCTAACGAAAAGAGGCACATGACTCATCGCCAAGCAGAGATCAAGGGCGGATTTTTTGGAATTATCATTTGAAAATGTGTGCTAGAACGACACCCAAGTACAAAGAGGAACTTTGTGGAATAAAAGAAGAGAACGAGCAACATTTTCAACTGCTGGACGAAGTTAACAAGCAGCCTCCTGTTGTGCTACACAAAGCAGGTTTGTACACGTCTTACTCTCATTTGCTTTGGAAAGAACGACTTTCTATCGTTAAAAATATACATAACAACATTAAGTTTTTGGGGGAAATCGTTCACGGTTATTGCCGTTTTATTTTTAAATATTGCCTTTTACTTGCCGGTTTCCTGAACATTTGTTTATGCCAAATGAAATCAGTGCAGAAAATAAATGCCAAAGAATAACCATTAGTGGGGGCTCAACTCCGTGTTTTTTTTCCCAGTTTAAAATTTGATCTGATTATTTAACTTTTTACTTATTCAGGTTTTTAAATGTTGTTAAAGAAATTAAGTTTGTCACGTCATCATGTTTCAAAACTATGCTGACAGATGTAGTGTACTTTTATATCCACTGTTGGAGTTGAGCCACCGAGAAAATGAGAAACATTTTGTAAATGAATCTTAAATGCCAAAGTTACTCCAATGCGTGATCGTTTTTTGTACTCAAGAAGAATAGGGTCAAATAAAGACTCAACAACAACTGAATAGAGTTCCAATATTTAGTTAATTAAATTTCTGGCGTTCAGGAAATAGTACAAATACAGATATCTGGGCGGCTTTGTCTTAATCTGACGAGAAACTGTACTCAAGACGATTACTATCGAAAAATGGCGCGCTGATCTCAGACCAGCCTCACATTTTCTAGGAGGTTTTCTTTGTCAAGGGTCATGTAGGTTGAATCGGTCGTCCTTGCTCCTTCCCCCGGCCCGGCCCACGTTCCAGGTCCAAGGCTGACCTTCTCAGGCAGTCTCTCCGTCTCTCCTGCTCACATTCCCCTGTAATCTCGTCAGTGTACAGATTGTGTGGTGTATGTTTTCCCAGATCAGATTATATTTTTGGGTCTTCTTGATTAGAAATTAGAAATCCCTTTATTGTCATTGTACTCAAGTGTGCAACGAGATTAGAGATAGCATCCCTGTGACGTCCTCCCCCAACTTGATATGTTTGTATCTTCTATGGCCTATGTGGAGAATGTGTTTTATTGTATTTGTCCATGAAGTGCTATCTGGGGTGTCATCAGTTTGACCTGAGCAGACTGAATCTGTTCTGAATGAGAGTGTGGGTCATGAAAATACTATGTGTTAGGGCTGGGCGATAAACCGAAAATTTACCGTTACCGAAATTTATTAGAATGACCGACATCATTTTGCCCATGTCGGTAAATTCGGTGTCTAAAAAAGAAAAAGAAAAAGAAGTCTTTTCTGTCTGCGGCGATGCTCATGCCCCTTTAAGACGGCTCCAGCGCGTGTAGTCACGTGACTCCTCCCTTCTGAACAAGAATGTAAACAAGACGCGTTCGTAGCTGGCGATTCAAATCCTGAAGCGGCTGACACGGCTGCGGACGAAGTAACGTTAGTTGAAATTGTTCCTGTCGCGGTTGTCCCGAAAATAAAGTGGACATCTGTCGTTTGGAAATGTTTTGGGTTCCATGAAGACGATGTTTAAGCAAAAAAACATGAACTACAAAGTGCATCGTAAGCACCTGAAACAGCGCGTCCAACCTTTTCTTTTTCACCACCCACAACACAACCATGCTGTTGACTTGGAGCTTGTGCTAAAAGTTCAAAGTGAGGAGCAAGGTTGGACAAGTAACAACAGCCCATAACGGAGGCGACACCATACGAGAGAACGTCTCAGAGGTGGACGCGATAGCCGAGCACATAGCTAAAGATAGAGCTCCTCTAGTTACAATGGAGCGGACAGGATTTAAACGCCTCATGAAAGCAGCCGACAAGAGGTACGAAAATATTTGCCGCAAACAGCACTTCCGATATGGACAACATCGGGACGGGAGCGGAGACATGTCAAGCATTTTGCATCCACATCCGACTTGTGGTCGAGTCGCAACATGGATCCCTGTTTCAAGCTGGAAGTCACTGACCTGCTCTTTGGCTTACTATGGGCTTAAAAAGGGAGAACGTCACAACCCCCTTTTCCAACTACAAGCCGAGGAACATTTAGTTCCTGGTAATAAAGTTCCTGTGGCCCAGGTGGTTTGCATCTCGACAGCATCTCATAGTTCCTGGTGATTTTTGCAAATGACAATGATGACGGAATCATGAGAAGTGTTGTGTTACTTTGTTACTCATTACTGACACGCTATGGCTGTTATGCATCATTGCAGGTACAAAATAATTCAGTGAACTCTTAAAATATTATGGTGTGTCTAATTTTAATACATATTGGATAACTTTAAAATATACAGTCATTATTCAAATATGTCAACATGAAAGTCAGAGTGAAAGCGTTGTTGCTTAATTTATGTGTAAGAACTTTTACTCTTCAAACGTAATTTTGTTTTAAAATTTATTTAGAAACAGAAATTTTATAAAAATAAAAGGGTAATGTCGGAACTTACTCGCAGGATAAATGTCATTTTGGGTAAAAAAAAACCCAAACGTAAATCATACAATAAATAGGGACTCTGATTCCAGGGCCCCTTTAATTCTTTTAGGGATGCAGGTTATCATGAAAGCAAAAAGTACCCACGATGAAACTATCTATAAATGCAAAATGAAATACTTGTAAACATATTTCACTTGAACGATTCCTATTTTATCAATGACATTATGTTGCAATGGTCTGCATCAATATGTTAGGGTCCCACAACAGGTGTTCCATCAGACGCACACAATAGCCTGTGTGTGCTAACCTCAGCTCGCTTCCAGAAACGTCTGTGACTAATTCAGGAATGAAATCGGGCATCAGCCGCAACGTGCTTCCGTTTTAAATGCTCGTTTATCACAGTTGTGCTGCTAAAGGGAGGTTTACATTGTAGGACGTAATTTTGTGAAATGCCCCCATGGTCCGGTCCAAGTTGGGGTCGCACGCATTGCTCCGTGTGCGGCAGGCACAAGTCAAGGTAGCACGGTAGAAACAATATAAGACAAAGTCGCCGCCTGACCTTTGACTTGACCAAATTAAATGTGTGTTTGTCTTTTTGTGTCCTGCAGACGTCAGTGAAAAATATCTCCGTTCAGTGAAAGAGGAGCCACACTTGACTCACATCAAAAAGGAGGAGGAGGAGGAGGAGGAGGAGGAGGAGGAGATCAACAAGTCACCAGTGAACGTTGTCCCTATAAAGACTGACGATGAAAACAAGGATGAGAGTGAGGACAACAGAGGGGCGGAGTCTCCAAGCAGCAGCTCAAGTCATCACGTGACAACAGAAGGTGATGAAGACCACTGTGGGCCATCACAAGCACATAATGAGGACACATTATCACACTCTCCTGATGATGATGATGATGATGATGGGCAAGGCAAATGTGAAAAGGCATGTCACACTGACTCATTAACTTCAAAGCTGTCTTTAAAACCGCACACAAGAACACACAGTGGAGAAAAAACATTTTCATGCTCGTTTTGTCGCAAAAGCTTCTCTCGAAAGTCACATTTAACAATTCACACAAGAACACACAGTGGAGAAAAACCTTTTTTCTGCTTAGTTTGTGGCAAGAGATTTTCTGGTAAGTCACATTTAATAAAACACACAACAATACATAGTGGAGAAAAACCTTTTTCTTGCTCAGTTTGTGGAAAATGCTTCTCTCAAAAGGAAGGTTTAACAAGCTACACAAGAACACACACTGGAGAAAAACCATTTTCCTGCTCTGTTTGTGGGAAAAGCTTTTCTCTAAAGTCACGATTAACAGAACATACAAGAACACACACTGCAGAAAAACCTTTTTCTTGCTCAGTTTGTGGTAAAAGCTTCTCCCATAATTCTCATTTCACAAGGCACGCAAGAACACACAGTGGAGAAAAACCTTTTTCCTGCTCAGTTTGTGGCAAAGGATTCTCTGAAAAGGGAGCTTTAACACAACACACAAGAACACACAGTGGAGAAAAACCTTTTTCATGCTCAGTTTGTGGCAAGAGTTTCTCTGCCAAGTCTAATTTAACAAGCCACACAAGAACACACAGTGGTGAAAAACCTTTTTCTTGCTCGGTTTGTGGCAAAAGTTTCCTGCGTAAGTCGCATTTAACAATCCACACAAGTACACACACTGGAGAAAAACCTTTTTCGTGCTCAGATTGTGGTAAAAGCTTCTCCCATGATTCTCATTTCACAAGGCACGCAAGAACACACAGTGGAGAAAAACCTTTTTCCTGTTCTGTTTGTGGAAAATGCTTCTCGAAAAAGACATATTTAACAGAACACACACTGGAGAAAAACCTTTTTCATGCTCAGTTTGTGGCAAGGGTTTCTCTGACAAGTCAAATTTACGACGCCACACAAGAACACACAGTGGAGAAAAACCTTTTTCCTGCTCGGTTTGCGGCAAGAGTTTCTCTCTAAAGGCAAATTTAACAAGCCACACAATAACACACAGTGCTGAAAAGCCATTCAGTTGCAGTGTTTGTGCTAAAAAATTCTTCACTAAACGTAGTGCTGAGAGACACGATTGTGCTGGCGAGAATTGCAGCGATCCTTGAAGATTAAAAAAAGAAAAAAAAATGAAAGAACCGACTCTTTGTGGTAAGATGTAAATGTGATTTTGAATAAAATATGATGAAATTGAATTTTGCAAAGCTCTTTTATTGACACAAAGTCAATGTGATTAGTGTCAGAATAAGCATCATGTCTGAGTGATGATTTGTTTTGGTGTTTACATCAAACATGTAAATAAAATTAATTGCCTTTGCCTGAATAACATTTGTTAACATTATGCCTTTCAGTTGTCTTTTTAATCGTACTTAATGGAAAAGGTGTGAGAAGAAACCGTGCTTATGAAATCCTTCCACAATCATCAATGAAATCACGTGTTCCACTTGCTCAACTGGCCTTCATTACGCTGTGAAAAGGTGAAAAACTGAACTAGAAGTTGAACTCTAAAAAGAACCAGAAAGAGAAACGCAAATAGTCTCGGTTTCTCTTTCTAGGTTGAGCTCTATCAAGCGTTTGGGGTTTGTTGCGAAGCAGAATCTCACTTCGGAAAAACTATAATTTTGTCAAATATACAAAATACTTTTTTCATGCTATATTATATTTTTTATACTTTACGATTGCTTATATAATGAAATCTGGAAATATTGAAATGTAAAATTAGCAACGACATTCAGACTTAATGCAATTAATAAGAAATATAGAAACATTTTATAAATATTGAACACATTGAGAAGAGTTAATCTTGAAATAAATATTGAAATATAAAAAATACTTAAGTATTAAATTAATTCAATAACCCGACCCTGGATGAGCAGCAGAAAATGGCTGGAGGGATGGAATGATTTAAATTGCACACATATTCAAATGAACAAATAAGTTAAGAAATATTCAAGTGTGAAATAAAAAGGTTTAAATTAATATTGATATAATTTTGCATATTATAATAATTGAATAAATATTGTAGTATTACATAAGTAAGCTTAAATATACATTGAAATACATTTTTAAAAAATTTATGTATTTTTAAATGGCCTAATCTACATATGGGAAGTAATTCTCTTTATGAAACTATGAAGGGACTGGAGCTCACAGAAGTGACCAGTCTTGGTTCTGAAGTTCCGATGTAACCAGATACTGCCCTGAGAGAAAATAGGCCTGAGCATTGTTTATGGTGGGGGCAATTCTCTCGCCAGGTCAGTGACCTTCCAGGGTATGAGAGTAATTTAAGGTGGTCACGAGTAGACTGGTCGTATCAACGGGGAGACGCATCTGCTCTCCCTCTGGGGGACTTTTGGAGGGAAATCCCGAAGACTAGCGGGATGGGAATGCATATGCAACAAGGGAAAATTAGATATTCATGTCCTATTTGGGCATTCCCTATAAGAAGGGAATGTCTGAGAGGGGGCTGCACGTGCAGGAGCGCACACACGCACACGTTTTTGGGGAGACTTCTTTTGACATCAGCATGTGACGAGAATAAAATCTTTCTCGAACCAGTTCTTTTCCATCACCAATCCAGCCTTGCTCGGCTGCCTCTCCAGAAGGCAGCAAGGACCCACACTTCAAAGACAAAGTATACTACATATTGAAAGAAAAATAATCCTCAAATATTGAAATAAGTAGTGATGGGTAGATGAGGCATCCTGTATCGTTTCGACACAGTGACACAATGTATTGACACTGTGTTGCTGAATACTGACACCTGGTGGACTTGCAGGAAACATTTGACAGGGTCATCTGACACTGATCTGTCAAACTAATTTTATCCAATTCCATTGATTAGCGACGTGATGTGTTTTTATATATCCTATTTCGTATTACTTTCCATCGCACTAATTATTCTCTTATTTATCTAATTTATATATTTAACTGAATTATTGTTGTATTGCACTGGAGAGGGGAGCTCTCGAATCTCGTTGCACACTTGAGTACAATGACAAAGGGATTTCTGATTCTGATTAGGCATTTGCTTTCACATTATTTTTACATACACGCAATTTCATAAAAAAAATCTTTGATATTTGAGACGCAGTTGATAAATTAAGAGAACATCTGTCTGAATGCCCAAGTAAAAGTGTTGTGAATGACAATGGACTCATTGTAATTAAAGATTTTTATTAAAAAAATTAGTTTCTCCAGCGTTTTGTTATTCAGTCTATTTCTTTTTTTGAGGCAATTTCCCCCGCCTTTGAGAAGATCCTCTCACAAGGCACTGAAGAGGCCGGTGTGCACAACGCCTGTGTGGCTAATATAAATAGGTGAGGGAACGTTGCCTCCATGGACTTCCAGTATAAGAGCGTTTCTTCCGTACGTGCAACGTGTCCTGCTGACATATAGCGCTGCACCTCTGAGTGCGCATCAACAGCGACGTCTTCCATCTTGTGGATATTTAACGCAAAGTAATGCGCCAATAACTCGATGCTTGTTTTGAGCGTCCATCCTGTTGACAGATGCGCGTCCCTATGAACACGGTTTGGCGCGCGACCGCCGTGTCGACACGATTCTGGTAGTGGTCACGTGACTTTCTTAAAGCAGTACGCGCACCGACACGGGGTTTGCCCTGGAAGCTCGGCGCGCGCATCGACGTCTCAGTGTCGCTGGACCCATCACTACCTGCGTGACTTCTTAAGACAGAAGACGGAACATTACAGTAACCATGAAAAAAACCGAATTGTAAACATACTAAAGCTGTTCCTTCTGGTTATTTACAAAGAATTTTTGTTTAAAATCCCCCTGGCTATTCTTTTTGTCTTTTCTATATTATGTACGTATTAATAACTGTGTTTGGTTTGCTAATATTAATAAAGTTTTTTTTTTACAAAAAACGTATGAGTAAATATTTATCATCTCATCAATATTTGCACAATAGAGTACTGAGTTTCGAGATCCTCACTATAATAGTTCTCAAAATTATATTTCTTATCAATTTAGCTTAGTGAAGGGATATTTTATTGACAATCTAACATCAATATACAAAGACAGAAAAAAATGGTGGTGGGGGGCGCGAATCTTTTTCCTCTTGGTAGGGGCGGGCGTGAAATAATTGAGAAGCACTGCGAGTATATGCAGACATTATATTCATATAATCTCGCAGCCCGAGTGAACCACAGCATTGTTGCAAGTTCGTTAGGAGAAACGTAAACGTCCCACTGCTGGAGCAGCAGCGGCTTCTCGGGGAAAAGGCGGAAGTGACGTCAGAGCTTACTCGCCAATGTGGCGTTATTTTAGTTAATTTGTAAAAAAAAAATTATCAACCAAATTAAAATATTATATGAATAATATATGAAAATAGAACAGACATGGGTAAAAACAAACACAGAGGCAAAGAAATATATTTGAAAAATACGTGCTTAAAGCATGACGTCATAAGCAAGCGCGCAGCTTCCGAAGGACCTCGACCACATCCACCGACCCGTCCACACCGAAATAAAAACAACCACCGCTAAATTTTTCTGATTTAGTGTAGAACTGACTGTAATTTTTTCACAGGATGTCCAGTGCTACTCTAAAGGACGTCGACATAATTCATTAAGTCTTTGTGTCCCGATAATCTCATTTTCGCGTGTTGATGCTTTTCGGCGTAGTTAGCTTAGCTTGTTAGCTAGCTATCCGCTAACGAAAAGAGGCACATGACTCATCGCCAAGCAGAGATCAAGGGCGGATTTTTTGGAATTATCATTTGAAAATGTGTGAAAGAACGACACCCAAGTACAAAGACGAACTTTGTGGGATAAAAGAAGAGAACGAGCAACATCTTCGACTGCTGGGCGAAGTTAACAAGCAGCCACCTGTTGTGCTACACGAAGCAGGTTTGTACACGTCTTACTCATTTGCTTTGTCAAGAACGACTTTCTATCGTTAAAAATATGCATCGCAACATTAAGTTGTTTGGGGAAATGCGTTCACGGTTATTGCCATTTTATTTTTAAATGTTGCCTTTTACTTGTCGGTTTGCTGAACATTTGTTTATGCCAAACGAAATCAGTGCAGAAAATAAATGCCAAAGAATAACCAATAGTGGGGGGTGAACTCCATGTTTTTCCCAGTATAAATTTTGAACTGTTAATTTAACATTTTACATATTGTGGTTTTTAAACTAGGCTGACAGATGTAGTGTATTTTTATATCCACTGTTGGAGTTTAGCCACCGAGAAAATGAGAAACATTTAGGAAATGAATCTTGAAAGCCAAACTTACTCCAATGCGTGTTATTTTTTTGTACTCAAGAAGAATAGGGTCAAATAAAGACTCAACAACAGCTGATTATAGTTGCGATATTTTAGTTTCTTCGATTTTTGGAGTTCAGGAAATAGTACAAAGACAGATATCTGGGTGGCTTTTTTTTAATCTCATGAGAAACTGTACTCAGACGAGTACAATCGAAAAAATGTCGCGCTGATCTCAGCCCAGCCTCACATTTTATAGGAGGTTTTTTTATGTCAAGGGTCATGTAGGTTGAATCGGTCGTCCTTTCTCCTTCCCCCGGCCCGGTCCACGTTCCAGGTCCAAGGCTGACCTTCTCAGGCAGGCGGCAGTCTCTCCGTCTCTCCTTCCCCTGTAATCTCGTCAGTGTACAGATTGTGTGGTGTATGTTTTCACAGATCAAATTATGTATTTTTGGTGTTCCTGATCGCGTCCCTGTGACGTCCTCCCCGGCCCAACTTGATATGTTTCTATCTTCTATGGCCTATGTGGAGAATGTGTTTAGTCGTATTTGTCCATGTAGTGCGATCTGGTTTGTCATCAGTTTGACCTGAGCAGACTGAATCTGTTTATTCGGAATGAGAGTGTGGGTCATGAAAATACTGTGTGCAATTTTGAGGTCTTGCATTTAAACTAAGTCATATAAATTTAGCATATGAATGCATCAGTAAACACCATGACTACAATCCCAGTCAATCTTATCGATGCACTGTACTTCTACTTTCATTTGAGAAATGCTTTTTGTTTAATCAATGTCAAACATATTCAGTAAATATGAACCTGCTAAATTAAATAATTGACCTTCTGTCCCGTAAGTGTTTAAAATAATGCCAGCAATCGTAATACAAACCTTCAATATTCATGTCTGGTGTGGCCATTCCCTATAAGAAGGGAAGGCCGGAGAGAGGGGACACCTTTCCCTTTTTTCTTTTTGGGGAGACTTTTTTTGACATCAGCATGTGACGAGAATAAAATCTTTTTTCAAACCAAAATGGCTGTGTCAGAGAGGTTCTTTCCATCACCAATTCTGTAGCAGGAAGCCACAAAAACAGATGCACGAACCGTGTTTAACTGGAAACCGTTTAGCTCGCATTGAACAGAAGTGTGACACAAACAAGCTGAAACCGTTCGAACAACAGGAAGAGTGAGGACGGGTGTGATGAAGTCAAAGTGTTCATGTTTTTCCATTCTTTATGAGTTTGCATATACAAATTGCTTTGCTGTGCTTCAATAAAACGCCGCACAGGAGCGGGAAAGCTTTTCTCTTTGGCGGACTGCTCCTCGCAAGTGACAAAGACAATCTTGGCTGGGTGATTCATTTGTGCAGACTTGTCTCGTTTTTGACAAAAACTGTGCACACTGCGGCAAAAAGATCAATGGCGGTTGATGAATTTTAGTGGATGAAACACAAGGGATTACGTTTTTTTTTTTTTTTAAATCAAGTACGTATTGGTCTTATTTATCAACTTTGTACTGGCTCGGTCAATGAACCTCAGGTGGCCCTGCACTGTTTTGTGCACGTGTGCATAGTTTCACTTCATCCAAACATTTAAAATACATTTAATGCATCCATCCAAGGTTGCACGGATCTCATCAGTGACGAAGCGCATGCTGCAAGGAATGCATCTGCATCTTTGGCTTACTATGGGCTTAAAAAGGGAGACCGTCACAATGCCCTTTTCCACCAACAAGCCCCGGAACATTTAGTTCTATCTCTTAATGCAAAATGAAATACTTGTAAACATATTTCACTTGAAGGATTCCTATTTTATCAATGACATTATGCTGCGATGGCCCCCATCAATAAGTTAGGGTCCAGTAACAGGTGTTCCATCAGACGCACACAATAGCCTGTGTGTGCTAACTTCAGCTCGCTTCCAGAAACGTCTGTGACTATGTCAGGAATGAAATCGGGCATCGGCCGCAACGTGCTTCCTTTTTAAATGGTCGTTTATCACAGTTGTGCTGCTAAAAGGAGGTTTACATAGTAGGACGTAATTTTGTGAAATGCCCCCATGGCCGGTCCAAGTTGGGGTCGCACGCATTGCTCCGTGTGAGGCAGGCACAAGTCAAGGTAACACGGTAGAAACAATATAAGTCAAAGTCGCCGCATGAGGTTTGACTTGACCAAACCAAATGTGTGTTTGTCTTTTTGTGTCCTGCAGACGTCAGTGAAAACGATCTCCGTTCTGTGAAAGAGGAGCCAGGCTTGACTCACATCAAAAAGGAAGAGGAGGAGGAGATTAACAAGTCACCAGTGAACGTTGTCCCTATAAAGACTGAAGATGAAAACAAGGATAAGAGTGAGGACAAGAGAGGGGCGGAGCCTACAAGCAGCAGCTCAAGTCATCACGTGACAACAGAAGATGATGAAGACCACTGGGGGCCATCACAAGTACATAATGAGGACACATTATCAGACGCTCATGACGATGATGATGATGATGATGATGGGCAAGTCAAAGGTGAAAGGGCATGTCACACTGACTCATTCACTTCAAAGCTGTCTTTAAAAGGGCACAGAAAAACACACAGTGGTGAAAAACCTTTTTCTTGCTCAGTTTGTGGAAAATGCTTCTCCCAAAAGGGACATTTAACAGAACACACAAGAACACACACTGGAGAAAAACCTTTTTCCTGCTCGGTTTGTGGCAAAAGCTTCTCTCGAAAGTCTCATTTAGTAAGGCACACAAGAATGCACAGTGGAGAAAAACCTTTTTCTTGCTCAATTTGTGGCAAGAGGTTCTCTCGAAAGTTTGATTTAACAATCCACACAAGAATGCACAGTGGAGAAAAAACTTTTTCTTGCTCAGTTTGTGGCAAAAGCTTCTATCAAAAGTCTGATTTAACAATCCACGCAAGAACACACAGTGGCGAAAAACCCTTTTCCTGCTCAGTTTGTGGCAAAAGCTTTAATGTAAAGTCAATTTTAACAGATCACACAAGAACACACACTGGAGAAAAACCTTTTTCCTGCTCAGTTTGTGGCAAACGATTCTCTGAAAAGGGAAATTTAACACAACACACAAGAACACACAGTGGTGAAAAACCTTTTTCCTGCTCAGTTTGTGGCAAGAGTTTCTCTCAAAAGTCTAATTTACGAAGCCACACAAGAACACACAGTGCAGACAAACCATTCAGTTGCAGCGTTTGTGCTAAAAAATTCTCCACTAAACAGCATGCGGAGAGTCACAATTGTGCTGGTGAGAAAAGCAGCGATCCTTGAAGCTTAAAAAAAATAAAACAAAAAACTGAAGGAACTGACTCTTTGTGGTAAGATGTGAATGTGATTTTGAATAAAATATGATGTATTGAATTTTGCAAAGCTCTTTTATTGACACAAAGCCAATGTGATCAGTGCCAGAAGAACCATTGTGTCTGAGTGACGATGATTTGTTTTGGTGTTTACATCAAACATGTAAATAGAAAAAATTGCCTTTGCCTGGAACAACATTTTTTAACATTATGTTTTTCAGTTGTCTTTTTAATCGTACCTAATGGAAAAGGTGCAAGAAGAAACGGTGCTGATGATATCGGTGCCTTCCACAATCATCAATAAAATCACTTGTTCCACTTGCTCAACTGGCCTTCATTACGTTGTGTGAAAAGGTGAAAAACTGAACTAGAAGTTGAACCATAAAAAGAACCAGAAAGAGAAACGCAAATCGTCTCAGTTTCTCTCAAAGGTTTTGGAATGTCAGGAGTTGCCAACTTGACGGGTGTGATAAAGTGTTCATGTTTTTCCATTCTTTATGAGTTTGCATATTTAAAATGCTTTGCTCTGCTTCAATAAAACGCTGCACAGGAGCGCGTAAGCTTTTGTCTTTGGCGGACTGCTCATCGCAAGTGACAAAGACAATCTTGGCTGGGTGATTCATTTATGAAGGCTTGTCTCGTTTTTGACAAAAACTGTGCACACTGCGGCAAAAAGATCAATGGTGGTTGATGAATTTTAGTGGATGAAACACAAGGGATTACGTTTTTTTTTTTAAAAATCAAGTACGTATTGGTCTTATTTATCAACTTTATACTGGCTCGGTCAATGAACCTCGGGTGGTCCTGCACTGTTTTGTGCACGTGTGCATAGTTTCACTTCATCCAAACATTTAAAATACATTTAATGCATCCATCCAAGGTTGCACGGATCTCATCAGTGACGAAGCGCATGCTGCAAGGAATGCATCTGCATCTTTGGCTTACTATGGGCTTAAAAAGGGAGACCGTCACAATGCCCTTTTCCACCAACAAGCCCCGGAACATTTAGTTCTATCTCTTAATGCAAAATGAAATACTTGTAAACATATTTCACTTGAAGGATTCCTATTTTATCAATGACATTATGCTGCGATGGCCCCCATCAATAAGTTAGGGTCGAGCAACAGGTGTTCCATCAGACGCACACAATAGCCTTTGTGTGCTAACTTCAGCTTGCTTCCAGTAACGTCTGTGACTATGTCCGGAATGAAATTGGGCATCAGCCGCAACGTGCTTCCTTTTTAAATGCTCGTTTATCACTGTTGTTGTGCTGCTCAAGGGAGGTTTACATGGTTGGACGTAATTTTGTGAAATGCCCCCATGGTCCGGTCCAAATCGGGGTCGCACGCATTGCTCAGTGTGCGGCAGGCATAAGTCAAGGTAGCACGGTAGAAACAATATAAGTCAAAGTCGCCGCATGAGGTTTGACTTGACCAAACCAAATGTGTGTTTGTCTTTTTGTGTCCTGCAGACGTCAGTGAAAACGATCTCCGTTCTGTGAAAGAGGAGCCAGACTTGACTCACATCAAAAAGGAGGAGGAGGAGGAGGATATTAACAAGTCACCACTGAACTTTGTCCCTATAAAGACTGAAGATGAAAACAAGGATGAGAGTGAGGACAAGGGAAGGGCGGAGCCTCCAAACAACAGCTCATGTCATCACGTGACAACAGAAGATGATGAAGACCACTGGGGGCCATCACAAGCACATAATGAGGACATATTATCAGACGCTCATGACGATGATGATACTAATGATGATGATGATAATGGGCAAACTAAAGATGAAAGGGCATGTGATGCTGACTCATTAACTTCAAAGTTGACTTTTAAACCGCACACAAGAACACAGAGTGGAGAAAAAAAAATTTCTTGCTCAGTTTGTGGCAAAAGCTTTTCTTTAAAGTCATATTTAATAAAACACAAAACAATACACAGTGGAGAAAAACATTTTTCCTGCTCAGTTTGTAGGAAAAGTTTCACTCAAAAGGCACATTTAACAAGTCACGCAAGAACACACAGTGGAGAAAAACCTTTTTCTTGCTCGGTTTGTGGCAAAAGTTTCTCTCAAAAGTCACATTTGACAACGCACACAAGAACACACAGTGGAGAAAAACCTTTTTCCTGCTCAGTTTGTGGAAAGAGTTTCTATCGTAAGTCGCATTTAATAAAACACACAACATTACATAGTAGAGAAAAACCTTTTTCTTGCTCAGTTTGTAGCAAATGTTTCTCTCTAAAGTCTAATTTAACAAGCCACGCAAGAACACATAGTGGAGAAAAACCTTTTTCCTGCTCAGTTTGTAGGAAAAGTTTCACTCAAAAATCAACTTTAACCAATCATAAAAGAACACACGGTGGCGAAAAACCTTTTTCTTGCTCGGTTTGTGGCAAAAGTTTCTCTCAAAAGTCACATTTGACAACGCACACAAGAACACACAGTGGAGAAAAACCCTTTTCCTGCTCAGTTTGTGGAAAGAGTTTCTCTCGTAAGTCGCTTTTAACGAGCCACACAAGAACACACAGAGGAGACAAGCCATTCAGTTGCAGCGTTTGTGCTAAAAAATTCTTCACTAAACAGGGTGCTGAGAGACATCATTGTGCTGGTGAGAAAAGCAACGATCCTTGAAGCTTAAAATAACGACCAAAACAAAAACTGAAGGAACT
Organism: Idiotropiscis lumnitzeri; assembly: GCF_059441095.1. Taxonomy (NCBI): domain Eukaryota; kingdom Metazoa; phylum Chordata; class Actinopteri; order Syngnathiformes; family Syngnathidae; genus Idiotropiscis; species Idiotropiscis lumnitzeri. The sequence goes on along the minus strand of NC_142392.1, from coordinate 26,302,367 downwards.
GACTCTTTGTAGTAAGATGTAAATGTGATTTAGAATAAAATATGATATATTGAATTTTGCAAAGCTTTTTTATTGACATTAAGCCAATGTGATCAGTTTCAGAATAACCATTATGTCTGAGTGATAATTAATTTTTTTGTGTGTTTACATCAAACTTGTAAAGGAAATTAATTGCCTTTGCCTGGAACAACATTTGTTAATATTATACTTTTCAGTTGTCTTTTTAATCGTACTTAATGGAAAAGGTGTGAGAAGAAACGGTGCCTTACACGGTCATCAATAAAATCACTTGTTCCACTTGCTCAACTGGCCTTCATTACGCTGTGTGAAAAGGTGAAAAACTGAACTAGAAGTTGAACTATAAAAAGAGCCAGAAAGAGAAACGCAAATAGTCTCAGTTTCTCTCTTAGGTTTTGGAATGTTAGGAGTTGGCAATCTGATGGCGACTGGAGTCAGCGTTTATTTGTCACCACGGAGGGGATGATCCGCATCACGCAGTTTGTTGCTGCTGCTGTCTGAATTGGAAAAGTACTGTAGTTTAATGAATATTGAAATTAATAATGAAATATTTAAGTAATAAAATAAACATTGAAATATTTTTTGACACTTTAACATTTAAATAATAGTGAAAATTTTCAATTTAAAATGTGCAACAATATACGTCCATCCATCCATCATCTATACCGCTTCTCCTCACTAGGGTCGCGGGGGGTGCTGGAGCCTATCCCAGCTATCTTGGGGCAGTAGGCGGGGGACACCCTGAACTGGTTGCCAGCCAATTGCAGGGCACACAGATACGAACAACCATCCGCGCTCACACTCATACCTAGGGGCAATTTAGTGTGTTCAATCGACCTGCCATGCATGTTTTTTGGAATGTGGGAGGAAACCGGAGTACCCGGAGGAAACCCACGCAGGCACGAGGAGGAATTAAATTAATAATAAATATAGAAACATTTACTAAATATTCAACAAATTGAATAGTCCAAATTTTCAAAGATAAAAAATAATGAATCAAATTTTAAGTATTAATTAATTAAATAAATAATTAAAATAATTGCACTCATATTTAAATGAACAAATATGTTGCTAAATATTCAAGATTGCAATAGAAAGTATTTAAAAATATTTATAGAATTCTTACATATTAAAAATTTTGAATACATATTGTAGTCATACATAAGCAAGTTTAAATATTTACATGAAAATCGAATTAAATATTGAATACTGAGGTAAAAAATTGTTAAGGAAAAAATACTTAAATATTGGAGTGAGTATACAATTAAATGAATAAACAACAAATACAACATGGAAAATATCATTTATCAACATTTGTCAAACCACAACGTTCTTTTTTGCATATTCTTAAATAATCTTAGTTTTTTTTCTCTTTTCCTTTTTTAGTTACTCAACAGTTCATTCCACGTGAAATATCCCATTGGGAGAAAAAATATCTCATGCAAAAAATAACGAGCGACCTATTGTTTTTGAGGACAATAAAAGGCACCACAGCACTGGCGAAAAAGCCTGTAAAAAGGCAAAGGTGCAAACATGTTGACATTAAGAAGCACTTTATCACGTCAACTGTGAATAATAGGAAAATAGATTTGCAATGCAGTCCAAAAGATAACATGGTGGCAGATAACAAAACCGGCAACAAGTTCATGTTACATTTTCCTGCTCAGTTTGTGGCAATAGCTTTTCTGGAAAGTCAAATTTATTAAAACACACAACAACATATAACATATAACAAGTCACGCAAGAACACACAGTGGAGCAAAACCTTTTTCCTGCTCAATTTGTGGAAAATGTTTCTCTCAAAAGGCCAGTTTAACAGAACACACAAGAACACACACTGGAGAAAAGCCTTTTTCTTGCTCAGTTTGTGGAAAATGCTTCTCTCAAAAGGCAAATTTAATAAAACACACAACAATCCACAGTGGAGAAAAACCCTTTTCATGCTCAGTTTGTGAAAAATGCTTCTCTGTAAAGTCAAATTTAACAACCCACACAAGAACACACAGTGGAGACAAGCCATTCAGTTGCAGCGTTTGTGCTAAAAAATTCTTTTCTAAAAAGGGTGCTGAGAGACACGATTGTGATGGTGAGAATTGCAGCGATCCTTGAAGCTTCAAAAAAGACAAAAACCTGAAGGAACTGACTCTTCGTGGTACGATGTAAATGTGATTTTGAATAAAATATGCTAAATTTCATTTTGCACAGCTCTTTTATTGACACTAAGCCAATGTGATCAGTGCCAGAAGAACCAATGTGTCTGAGTGATGATGATCTTTTTTGTTTTTACATCAAACATTATCAATTAAATTAATTGCCTCTGCCTGGAACATTTGTTAACTTTGTGCTTTTTAGTTGTCTTTTTAATCGCACCTAATGGAAAATGTGTGAGAAGAAACGGTGCTGATGAAATCTGTACCTTCCACAATCATCAATAAAATCAGTTGTTAAACTGGCCTTTTTTTCTGAGCCTTTGTGTTAGTAGAGTCATATCAAAGTCTAATATCAAAAACAATGTCAGTGTGAAAATGTAAAAAGGTCGGTTTCTGATTGCCAAACTTACATTTATGAATAAAAACTTAGCCCTAAATATGAGCAAATAATTTATGAAAAACGCATCTTCAGCACCACTTTTCTAAAAGAAACAGAAAACAACATTTTCCCACTTTGAAGAAAAGTCTTGATAAAGAAATAAACTGACACATTTATTGAAGTCCTTCCAAAATGTCCTTGAGTATGAGCCGATCCAAAACGGGTGTTGAACTGTCTCGGCGTGGGTTCCACAAAATGAGCAACTCTTCCGGCTTCTCTCTCCTCTTGGGTACAAAACACAATTTTACGCTTACGATGCAAACTGTGCCACAATTATTAACCAATCAGGAGTCGGACACTCGGGCTGATTCTAATTGGCTGTTTACTGTCCAATCGCGTTTTACAACAGCTCGCCGTCCGGGAAGACTCAAAAACACAGTCGAAAGAAGGGTCTTCTGCAATCTAACATGCTGCTCTTATTGTTTTTGTAATAATTCATTTTTTTTGTTTTTGAATATATATATATATATATATATATATATATATATATATATATATATATATATATTTTTTTTTTTTTTTTTTTTTTAGAGCCCGGACTGTACGTGAATTTGGGGGGTTTCACCGGAGCGCGTCATCCAAACAGTCACTGGAATCAAAGAGTGTGAACCGACACAGGGATAGAAAACAAAGTAGCTTTAATAGCACTGCAATCAATTCAACAGAGCTCAATAACACTCTTTCATTCTGGCGCATACACGATGACGAAAAGTGTAGCAATCGCGCATCCGCAGCTAACGGCTAACGGACTCGGTCTCTTTTAGAACCGCTTAGCTGTCGAACAATATGCCCGACATAAATTAATTAAATACAAGGACCCATTAGCTGCCTGAAAACAAGCCTGTTGTTAAATACGCAAATTAAACAGCAAACCAATATCTGTATAAACAGAGCAGTAATGAGGAATTTGAAATGAAAACAGGGAAAATGGCAGAATTTCAATTTGTTTTATTTTAAAATGTACAACGCACGCCGGCCTCCATTGAGACGGAAAAATTCTGGTGCTACGGGCCGTTTCGTCCAGTGCGTGTCCGCGGAGGGTGCTTGTTAGCGGCTTCACTGCTACGTACGCCCACTTCCCTTGCTGCTACTGGCCGTTTTGTCCCGATGGGTGCTTGGCCGCGGTGGGGGCGTGTCCACAGAGGGTGCTTGTTAGCGGCTTTACTGCTACGTACGCCCGCCTCCCATGCGACGGAGGTCTCATGTACAAGAGCTCCGGGACATTTCGTCCCATGCGTGTCCGAGGGGGGGTGCTTGTCATCAGCTTTACTATTAAGCAAGCGTTTCCTCAAGTCGACCGGTCAGTACACTTTAGCCACCCGTTTTTTTTGTGTTTGTTTTGAATCACACTAGCTCAGCGGCGCATGTGTAAGCCTCGGGTTGTATTTCTCTTGGCCCTCAGAACCCGCGAGTGTAAAAATTCTTTTTCTACATCCAATACAATATTTTCTTTCATCAATGCAAAAACGGGGGTTCTACTCATACTGATTAGCAGTTTCTCATTGACGGACTGTTCTGCATGATGTCAGTAACTGGGAGGCGCACGCCCTCGAGGACGGCCACCCGGCACAGCTGTGTGGTGGTGACACTATTGGACGGGTGACTGGCGGAAGCTTCAATCCATTCGCGTCTCGCCCCGTCTCCCATAAAAGCTCACTAACTTAATCCCTCATCATATTTTACAAATGCCCCCCGCGAGCCGTCACCTTATTGTGGTGGAGGGGTTTGCGTGTCCCAATGATCCTAGGAGCTAAGTTGTCGGGGGCTTTTGCCCCTGGTAGGGTCACCCATGGCAAACAGGTCCTCGGTGAGGGTCCAGACAAAGCACGGCTCACCAAAACCCCTTATGAAGTTTAAAATAATTGGACCACGTTCTCCCTTGCCCGGACGCGGGTCACCGGGGCCCCCCTCTGGAGCCAGGCCTGGAGATGGGGCTCGTCGGCGAGCGCCTGGTGGCCGGGCCTACACCCATGGGGCTCGGCCGGGCACAGCCCGAAAAGGCAACGTGGGTCCCCCTTCCCATGGGCTCACCACTTGTGGGAGGGGCCAAAGGGGTCGGGTGCAGTGTGAGTCGGGCGGCAGCAAGAGGCAGGGACCTTGGCGCTCGGATCCCCGGCTACAGAAACTGGCTCTTGGGACATGGAATGTCACCTCTCTGGCGGGGAAGGAGCCTGAGCTGGTGTGCGAGGCAGAGAAATTCCGACTAGATATAGTCGGGCTCACCTCCACACACAGCTTAGGCTCTGGAACCAGTCCTCTTGAGAGGGGTTGGACACTCTTCCACCATGGAGTTGCCCAAGGTGAGAGACGCCGAGCAGGTGTGGGCATACTTATTGCCCCCCGGCTTGGCGCCTGTACACTGGGGTTCACCCCGGTGGACGAGAGGGTAGACTCCCTCCACCTTAAGGTGGGGGGACGGGTGCTGACTGTTGTTTGTGCTTATGCACCAAACGGCAGTTCAGAGTACCCACCCTTTTTGGAGTCTTTGGAGGGTGTGCTAGAGAGCGTTCCCCCTGGAGACTCCCTCGTTCTGCTGGGGGACTTCAATGCTCACGTGGGTAATGACAGTGAGACCTGGAAGGGCGTGATTGGGAGGAATGGCCCCCCCAATCTGAACCCGAGCGGTGTTCTGTTACTAGACTTCTGTGCTCGTCATGGATTGTCGATAACGAACACCATGTTCAAACATAAGGGTGTTCATATGTGCACTTGGCACCAGGACACCCTGGGCAGCAGTTCGATGATCGACTTTGTAGTCGTGTCATCGGATTTGCGGCCGCATGTTTTGGACACTCGGGTGAAGAGAGGGGCGGAGCTGTCAACTGATCACCACCTGGTGGTGAGTTGGCTCCGATGGTGGGGGAAGATGCCGGTCCGACCCGGCAGACCCAAACGTATTGTGAGGGTCCGCTGGGAACGCTTGGCAGAATCCCCCGTCAGAAAGAGTTTCAACTCCCACCTCCGGCAGAACTACGCCCACGTACCGGGGGAGGCGGGGGACATTGAGTCTGAGTGGACCATGTTTCGTGCCTCCATTGTTGAGGCAGCCGATCGGAGCTGTGGACGTAAGGTGGTCGGTGCCTGTCGTGGCGGCAACCCCCGAACCCGCTGGTGGACACCGGCGGTAAGGGATGCTGTCAGGCTGAAGAAAGAGTCCTATCGGGCCTTTCTGGCCTGTGGGACTCCGGAGGCAGCTGACAGGTACCGACTGGCCAAGCGGAATACGGCTTCTGTGGTTGCCGAAGCAAAAACTCGGGCGTGGGAGGAGTTCGGTGAGGACATGGAAAACGACTTCCAGACGGCTTCGAAGAAATTCTGGTCCACCATCCGTCGTCACAGGAGGGGGAGGCAGTGCGCCACCAACACTATTTATAGTGGAGATGGGGTGCTGCTGACCTCGACTCGGGACGTTGTGAGTTGGTGGGGAGAATACAGTGAAACCCCGCTACTTCGCGGTTCACCTTTCGCGGGTTCAGTGCTTCGCGGGTCTAAAAAATAATCGGGGGCATTGTAGCTCGGCACAAGGGGGCGCTGAAGCGGTTAGACGGCCGGCGTGCGCCGAAGAGGAGAGTGGACGAAGAAGAGAGTAGACGAAGAAGAGCAGGTTGCCCCGGACACGATTGATGGCGACGTTTCGCGCGGTTCGGACCGTATCAGAGCTCCGGCCGGCGTGCGTGGCAGTTAAGCCGTAGATGAGCACCTTCCCCGGGCACAGGCGGTGCCAAGCGGGCCCTAAGTTTAACCGAGTGGAAGCTCCCGAGGAGGAGGGCATGCTCGCGTCACAGTAAGCCGAAGAGGAGCACCTTCCCCGGGCACGGGCGGTTCCAAGCGGCCCCTAAGTTTAACCGAATGGAAGCTCCCGAGGAGGAGGGCATGCTCGCGTCACAGCAAGCCGAAGAGGAGCACCTGCCGCCCGGGCACCGGCGGAGCGCGAGGCTGTCAGTTATGAATGAATAAATAAATGAAGAATGCCACCTTTCATTTCACAGTCATGATCCGTGCCTGTCATGATCCGTGCCTTTCATGCCGCGTGTGTTTTAGTTTTTTCAGCTGTGTGGGCGTTCCTCCAGCGATAGTCTCGTCAGCTGCTGCGAGACGCGCTGATTACACTGACTATATTGTGATTATAATAAATATCTTTGTATCACCACCTTTTTTCCCGTGTCTGCGTTTGGAGAGTCCTGTTCAATCCTCCAGCTCTGCTGGAGGATCATAACATTCACAGGGCACACCGGACGGCGTACCAGCAGGTAAAAGTCGAAGTAATTAAATACAAAAAGAAGTAATTGAATAAATACAAAAATAATGGCTGGGGAATAAAATAAGTTTTAATAATAATTTTTTTTTGTTATAACATGAATTTTCACTCTCTCTCTCTCTACCAGTATATATATATATATTTATATTTATATATATACATACATACATATATATATATATATATATATTATTATATTTTTTTTTAAGCATTTTTGAAGGTGTGCCGCTACTTCGCACCTATATATATTTATATATATATATATATATATATATATATATATAGGTGCGAAGTATATATACACGGTGTTTTTTTTTGTCTTTTTTTTTTTTTTTTTTTTTTTTGAAGGTGCGACGCTACTTTGCGGATTTTCAGTTTTCGCGGGTGGTCTCGGTCCCCATTAACCGCGATAACCGGGGGTTCACTGTACTTCGAAGACTTCCTCAATTCTACCGACACGCCTTCCTTTGAGGAAGCAGAGCCTGAAGACGCTGTGGTGGACTCACCTATCTTGGGGGCGGAAGTAACTGAGGTGGTTAACAAGCTCCACGGTGGCAAGGTCCCGGGGGTGGATGAGATCCGCCCGGAGTTCCTTAAGGGCTCTGGATGTTGTGGGGCTGTCATGGTTGACACACCTCTACAACATTGCGTGGACATCGGGGACAGTGCCTCTGGATTGGCAGACCGGGGTGGTGGTCCCCCTTTTTAAGAAGGTGGACCGGAGGGTGTGTTCCAACTATAGAGGAATCACACTCCTCAGCCTCCCTGGTAAGGTCTACTCAGGGGTACTGGAGAGGAGGGTCCGTCGGGAGGTTGAATCTCAGATCCAAGAGGAGCAGTGCGGTTTTCATCCTGGCCATGGAACAGTGGACCATCTCTACACTCTCTACAGGGTCTTGGAGGGTGCATGGGAGTTCGCCCAACCAGTCTACATGTGTTTTGTGGACTTGGAGAAGGCGTTCGACGTGTCCCACGGGGAGTTCTGTGGAGCGTGCTTCGGGAGTACGGGGTACCAATCCCCTTGATACGGGCAGTTGGATCCCTGGACCACCGATGTCAGAGTTTGGTCCGCATCGCCGGCAGTCAGTCGGAGTCGTTTCCAGTGAGGGTTGGACTCCGCCAAGGCTGCCCTTTGTCACCGATTCTGTTCCTAACTTTTATGGACAGAATTTCTAGGCGCAGTCGAGGCGATGAGGGGATCCGGTTTGGTGACCTCAGTATTTCATCTCTGCTTTTCGCAGATGATGTGGTACTGTTGGCTTCCTCAGGCCGTGATCTCCAACTCTCACTGGAGCGGTTCGCAGCCGAGTGTGAAGCGGTTGGGATGAGGATCAGCACCTCCAAATCTGAGACCATGGTTCTCAGCCGGAAAAGGGTGGAGTGCCCTCTCCAGGTTGGGGAGGAGATCCTGCCCCAAGTGGAGGAGTTTAAGAATCTTGGGGTCTTGTTCACGAGTGAGGGGAGGATGGAGCGGGAGATCGACAGGCGGATCGGTGCAGCCTCCGCTGTGATGCGGACGCTGTATCGGTCTGTCGTGGTGAAGAGGGAGCTGAGCCAAAAGGTGAAGCTCTCAATATACCGGTCGATCTACGTTCCTACCCTCACCTATGGTCACGAGCTGTGGGCCGCGACCGAAAGAACAAGATCTCGGATACAAGCGGCCGAAATGAGTTTCCTCCGCAGGGTGTCTGGGCTCTCCCTTAGAGATAGGGTGAGAAGCTCGGCCATCCGGGAGGGACTCAGTGTCGAGCCGCTGCTCCTCCACGTAGAGAGGAGCCAGATGAGGTGGCTCGGGCATCTGTTTAGGATGCCTCCTGGACGCCTCCCTGGTGAGGTGTTCCGGGCATGTTCCACCAGCAGGAGGCCCAGAGGACGACCCAGGACACGCTGGAGAGACTACGTCACCCGGCTGGCCTGGGAACGCCTGGGCATCCCTCCGGCAGAGCTGGAAGATGTGGCTGGGGAGCGGGAAGTCTGGGCTTCCCTGCTGAAGCTGCTGCCCCCGCGACCCGACCCCGGATAAGCGGCGAATAATGGATGGATGGATGGATGAAATTGCATGGATGTAAAAATAATGTGAAAGCAAATGCCTTATCAGAATCAGAAATCCCTTTGTCATTGTACTCAACTGTGCAACGAGATGAGAGAGCTCCCCTCTCCAGTGCAATACAACAATAATTCAGTTAAATATATAAATTAGATGAATAGGAGAATAAATAGTGCGATGGAAAGTAATACGAAATAGGATATATAAAAACACATCACGTCGCTAATCAATGGAATTGGATAAAATTAGTATGACAGATCAGTGTCAGATGACCCTGTCAAATGTTTCCTGCAAGTCCACCAGGTGTCAGTATTCAGCAACACAGTGTCAATACATTGTGTCACTGTGTCGAAACGATACAGGATGCCTCATCTACCCATCACTAGGAGCAAGGACAGGGACAAATGCTAGGGGGCGAGAGCGGTGGCGAGAGCGGTGGCGCAGACAAGCGCATGAACGAGATCAGAGAGCGGTCGTGACAGTCCGTAACGGAGCAATGCACCGCCAATGAGTTGTCGGAGTGAGGTGTTCAAATAGTCCAGTAATTAGGGGAGCAGATGGACATCAGGTGTGTGAGGGTAACGGGGAACAGGTGCGTGGCTGGTGGGGAACGAGTGCTGGAGGGAACGCCCCACTCAGCTGACTAAATAAACAGAATGAGCACATGGCAGGAAGGTGAAGAAAATAATAACAAAAACACTGACATGACCGACACGGGTTATGACAGCAGTATTTTCTATCATTGCAGCATTTTATTAATTTTCCCTCTGTACCATATACAGACATTCGGAGTGTTTCCTTACACTTGTAAATGTTGTGGGATGTAATTGTGTATATACACATGGGGATTTGTGTGTTTACGTATATACTGTGTATATTCGCATAGGTTTGCTTTTTCTGAATGTCTGCTGCTAATGTTATACATTAACGGCCACATTGCACCGCCGCCTCGGTGTGATCAATATGTTTGCTGCTGTCACACTGCAAATTTCCCCATTGTGTGACTATGAAAGGACATCTTTATCGTTATCTTTAAAAACCTTGTGTTGGTGCTTGCAAAATAATTTTCCATAAGATTAAGATTGAACAAAATGGTGAAACAAAAATTTAAAAAGTAAATTCTGTAACAATTAAACATTGAATACTAAATTATTCCTAAAACAGTTCAATGAATCTTGAAATTAATCGTGAATTATTGTAGTTTAATGAATACTAAAACAAATAATGAAATATAAAAGTACTTAAATAAATATCGAAATCATTTTCGAACACAATAACAGTTAAGTAATAAAAGAGTGACATATTTTAATTTAAAATTCGCAATCACATCACAACCTGGTGAAAAACCCTGTAAAAAGGCAAATATGTTGACATAAAGTATCACTTTATCATGTCAACTGTTAATAATAGGGAAATACATTTGGAATACTATCCAACCAACAACATGGTGTCAGATGTGAAAACAAAACCAGCAACAAAAGTAAAATTCAATACATCTCTCAAGTTCATATTTGGGAACTAAAATTGTTCGAATAATATTAAGAGGTTATTATACATTTGCCGTGACAAAGCTTTATTTTAATACGTAGTGCATATAACATGTTGCAATCTAGTGAAGTAGATTATGCTTGAGTGTTTGCAGTTTGAGTGGAAATGCAGGAGAAAAGCTGACGCAAGCAACATCGTGCTGAATCCTCATAAGAGATGTTTGCTGAAGTCTGCTGCTACTACGACGACACCTATGCTAAAAAAGAATGTCGAGAATAATAAAGAAATTCTTATGAAGTGGCTACAGAGAAATACGATAGGAACAATTATTAACAAATGTAATAAAGAGAAGTTGATATCACACGGCACAACATTAACTACACGGTATAGGTTTTGTTGCTAATTTTGGTTCACACATTAACTCACAACTCTGGGAACAGCCACCTGCACCCAGGTTAAGTCGACTCCAAATCAACATGAAAGAAGTGCGGACGTGAGCAGGATGAACAACAGCTGCGACCAGAATAAACATACCCTTGATCTGTTGTGTAAACCTGTATTGTGATATAACTCGTGATTTTCAATAAAAGGCCCAGGGAGGTGCAGTAAGCTTCAGAGATTCGACAGGATCACTGGGGTATCATCTCTCCTGGCTGCCAGACTCTTGCCACTTGGTGTCCGTGTCTATTTTGTCTCTGAATTTCCTACTTGTCATGGTAAGCGTCGCTTCACCACATTTGATGTGATTCTCCCGCGACATTTCAAAGTTCGGGCTGGATGGTGACTGGATCGAGCGGAGGGAACAGTGATGGCTGGAGAAAGACTGTGCACAGCAACTAATATTAAAACCCTCATTTTGAGGCCAGCCTCGCTAGAACATCCCGACGCTCGGCTCGATCACCATCCGACTGAACCAGAAGGGACAACACGGAACACCAGGGGTAAGATAAACTTTAAAAATAAATTATGTCTGATTGACGAACCTGACACTTATCTATTCATTTTGTCAGGGTGACATGACATTTTTGTAAACGTGCAGAATCATATTTTCAAAGTACAATACTGTAGTTTTACTTTGCATCTTGTCTCTTTAATTGCCTTGAGACGATGTGTAATGCAGCAGTCGTGCCATTTTACTCCTCTGTTTCAGAAGATGGACTCGAATTTTCTAAAATTTCTCCAAGACCAGCGAAAGTTAGATGATAAAGTCATTGCCACCTTTATCGAGGAGAAGGTATGTACAACAGGCAATAACATGTCATTTAACCAATGTGGGTGTTTAAGGAAAACTGCTTCGGGCATATTATATGTTGTGAGACATGGTTGATCATAAAAAGAAAATTGTAATGATTCAAATTTTTCTATTCTTAATATCAATCTCAATAATCAAGTTTAATCCACCCAAATGGATTTGCATTTCTTTGGGGCAGGTTGGAATTCTAGTAGAAGCATTTAAGTGTAAATGAAGTACACACACATTGACAAAAGTGTTGTCTGTTCATGGAAAGAGGGAAACGACATATATAACAATCATAATACATAAAAATAAAAAGGAAAAATCACCATTCATAATCGGACATTGATTTTCTTTATTGTGGTTCATTGGAATTGTTAAAAATTTTGAAACAGGCCTTGACAAAAATTATGGTACACATTTTGTTGCAGAACCTTTTGAGGAAATCACGACAATCAGATTATTTATGTAATGAAATTTCAATGAGATGTGTGCAGCTCTCATTTTGTCCCTGTCTCCATATGCAAACCACGCCAGTTGTTTTACGTTTGAAGGGTCCTGTCAAATATATATATATATATATATATACAGTTCGAAATGGAGTAGGAAGAAGTATAAACTGTGTTCCTACCCCTTTACACCATTTCTAATTCATATTTATGAATGATGTTTAGCGTAGTTAGTACACTATTGGAGGTTCAGCCAATCATTTTTCTACGTTGCTGTTCAAAATGCGTCTTACTTTCCATGTTTTAAAATGATTGCTGGTCATGTACTTTGTGTATTTTTAAAACTTGTTTCATTACCAATGTTCTATTTTTCCTCAGATTGATTGCTATGCTGTCAATGCGATGACAGACCAGCAGCTCACAGAATATGTTCCCAAAGCTGGAGACCGAATTGCAATACGCCAATACTGCAGAAGAGAAGTAGCTGCGCTTGAAGGAACCAACACAACAATATCCAAAGCAACTGAGTCTTTGATTTCAAAAATTCAACAAAGGCGGGGTTTTGACAATGGCCGCACAGATGAGCGGGTGAAAAAAATGTCTGGCAACACTAATGCTATGAAAGAACACCGCAACTACCAAATGGGCCTATTTGAAGAGACTCAGGACCGAATTGTGCAAGTTAGAGAGAGAAGAGGAGGAGGCACAAGACATTTAAAGGCCCTGAAGAATGCAACAATGTCAGAATTAATGGAAACAGGCAAAGCACTCTTTTTTCCAAATGGAAAATCAAAACTAGGGAGGGAAAGCGATTTTGAATTTCTAATACGGGACTTCACTGAAGAGATCATTTCACCACAAACAACATTAAATGAGCAGTATGAAAAGAGAAAGGTGAAAACATTACGGCTTTATTTGTCATGCAAAAGAGTTGGTGCTGATGCCCCTGCAAAAGTGCTTGATGAGCCACATGACACCGCTTCTGTGCATTTTACTGCATTGGAGGAAACAGCCAAGGTGCCTCCATTGGACAGTGAAATGGTGGGAGCAGTAGGTGGACTGTTAGAAAATGTTATTGCTGATGAAGAAATAGTCTTCAGACATTCATTTGCTGATTATGCCACTTATGATGTCGATGACACCCTCGACGACACCATCCCCATGGAGCTGTTGGTTGAAAATCCATCCCCAGGGCAAGAATCTCATCCACTTAAAGCAAGAAAACTTCAACTGCACAGGGGAAATGTTTTCCATGAATTAAATGCAGCCTTTCAAAACGGCACTGTAACTACTGATGAGCTGCTGGTGGAGATCGAGATGTTCCAACCCAATGGAGCAATGGAAAAGGGAGAAGATAATGGTGGTGTGTTACGTGATGCCTTAAGTGAATACTGGGAAACATTCTTCAGTAAATGCACTCATGGAAGCACAATGAAGATACCAATGACACGACACGACATGAAAGACGAATGGGTTAACATTGCCAAAGTTATGGTCCTTGGATACAACATTGTGCAATATTTTCCCATAGCATTAGCCAAGCCCTTTATTTTGTATTGTCTCGGCGTTGACCTGATGGAGAATGACCTGCTTTCGGCATTTTTAGACACAATTCCCTCTGAAGAAAAACAAGTGGCTGAACAAGCGATGATTGATTTTTTGTCTATCGCTGGATCTGAGGAGTGGATGGATTTCCTCGAAACTCACGAGGTTAAAGTTATTGTCAATAAGGGGAACGTGAAGAAGACTTTAATTGAGGTGGCACATAAGGAACTGGTTCAAGATCCCGCCTATATTGCTGAGTGCTGGTCCAGTATATTGAAGGAACTGAAATTACCACTGGGAGGCCTGGATGAAGTATATGGTAGCCTTACCCCAACACCAAGAAGAGTAATCGCCATGTTACAGCATGAGGGCCTCAACATGAGAGAAATGCAGAGTTTTGAATTTCTGAAAAAATTCATCAGGAGTTGCAACGAACGTCGGCTCAAGAAATTTCTTCGATTTTGTACTGGTAATCTTTCACATCTTTACGATTAATCCTATTTCTGTCATTTGTTTTCACTTGTCAAATTTGATATATATATATATATATGTATACATATGTATATATACATGTGTATATATATGGATATATATATGTATATGTGTGTGTGTGTATATATGCCAAAAGAAATGTGCCCTCAGCTGACTTTGAAACACGGGGGGCAAAATTTTTGATTTGTGGGCCACAATGGGTTCTCTTGACAGAGGGGCCGGACCAGCAACACTTGGATGGAGTGTTTTGGTAACCTCACTTTATCTGAGAAAGAAAATACATATCGTATATGGAGAAAATATATGCTCTAATTTTAAATGAAAATGAATGAAAACATTGCAACAAAATACCTGTCTTAGGGTGTGTCTCCTAGTGGGGACACTTATCAGAATTATGGGGAAAATAAAACATGAACAAGGTTTATTTATTTAATTTTTTCAACTTCGGCGGGCCTGATGTAAACGTTTAATAAATACACAGCTATTGAAGGCAATGATTAGAGAGCCTTCATTTGAGGGGACAGACACGAGCGTTCTAGCATAGAGTTGGTGGTGGTATGTGGTTCTAAACTAATATTTTATTTTTGTTTTCCAAAGGTGCAGATCTTTTAGTGGCTGAGAAGATCCATGTGCGATTCTTTGAGGCTGAGAACCTATTTACACGAAGACCAATGTCCCATACATGTGGCTGTGTTCTGGAGGTGGCCAACAACTATGGGTCGTACCCTGAGTTGTCTGAGGAATTTGAGAATGTACTTGATGCCAACATGTGGGTGATGGACATAATTTAGTGTCTGTTCTGCAAAATCTATTCCCATATACTCTTAGAGGGTTTGGCGGCTGTTTTGTCTGGAATTTGTTCATAATGGTATTTTATAATGTAGTTGCATGGTCTGATTCATGGGGGCCAGATTTACTGTTTTATGCCGGTATTTCATACTCTTGGACTGCAAGTCGAGTTGTTTATATTTACTGACTATTGAGTGAGTCATTGTTTGCATAGTTGATTCTTTGCAAAATTAGGAAGCAATTTTGTTGTGGTAAGACACAATTTTGTTGACTATGGTTGTTATGCAACAGCTTTAAGACGTGTGTTTTTTTTTTTTGGTTTTTATAAAATTGCTCCACTGCTTGTATTGCAAGCAGATAGTTGTGTCGCTGGGGTCGACTACGATGTCTTGTTTTACACAAATTTTATAAAAATTAAATGTGCAACTGCTCCTATCTGAATTTTTTTCTCAGTTAAGACAGTGACATTCACTCAGCTCTCAGACAGACTGTATGTAGGAGACATTATTTGCTGAATTGAGTACCCAAATCTCAAGTCTACAGTTATCAAGTTGTCACCTTGTTGCTGTCTGATTTGACAGTGTGCATTTGTGTGAATTTGACCACTTCGCTTCACATAAATAGTTTCCACAAATACATTTAAGGTTTGAATAGCAGTTTCAACTCAAGATACTTTGGCTACCTGAAAATGTAGAAGTCAATCAATTTTACTTTTAGAATTTATTTGAATCACACACATGTATTTTAGCGAGCTTGAATGTGGCTTTTTAAATACCAATCAAAGATCTTTACATGTTGGCTCAATGCATGTCAATATGCGGAGGAGTTTGCAGCAATTTATTTATTTTACAAAACCATAAATCAGCAACAGTTAATTTGGGTAGAACCATCAAGCAAATTACAAAATATATGTACAGTATATATCAAATGAATTTCAACAATTCTCTGTACATTTCCCATGTATGTACAAGAATGGGTGCACACACAGTCACAATAAGTGTACAAAAAAAAATTCTAAGTAAAATTACACATGTTGTAAAACACTTGATAAAATCCATAATGAGCAGAATGCTTCAAACTTAAAACAATTTGTCATTTAGTTATGGGAGGGCTCCATATAAACAGCAGTTGAGGTGTGGCGAGGGGGCACACACACCATTAGGGGGTAAGACAGGGCACATTGATTAATGGTGTGATACGTTATGGATTGTAAAAGGACTTTGAAGCCTTTTACACCTGGACTGCATCCATTAAAGACCTAAGAGTGTTATTAGCTCCTCTCTCAAGTTGACGTAGTTGTCCGTGGCGATATATCCATCCACTGGGACTTGGAGGTTCTTCTGTGACATTATGTGTGTACACAGAGTGAACACATCAGCATCACAAGCAACATCATTGCGGTGGATGCAGTCACCTTCACACCTCAAAAAATCCTCCTCAGTCACTTGGCACAAAAAGTCCTCTGTGCCATACAGCTCCGGGACCAAGAACATGACATCAGGCCGACCATGAGGGACACGCTCATTCTTGGATGGACGAATCAGATGGCTGTTCCACACCTCCTTGACTGCATCCAACTCATCCTGCAGGTGATACAAAAACAATTTACATAAATGTTTTAAGAAACATGTTAACTGGAAATATAAACTTTTTCGAAGACTAATCTCAGCTCATTGTGCAAACACAGATGCATTCACGTGGAAGTCACCAAAATATGAAAGTGGCATGGTGAAAGTGAAGGAAAATACTGGCATTAAGTAGTTCAAATATTATCTGATCATCCATCCATTCACTGAGGTCAAATTTATCTGTAGCGTACTTCTGTGTCTGTGTCTATATGGAGGTAGAATTAAAACAAAGTATGGTAACCATAACTGAAAAAATGCATGTTACAGTAAAGTTTGGTATGTTTGCAGTTACCACTGACCATTGGGTCCTCAACTTTTTACCAAGGTAGGCAAAACGAATGCACTGCAGTGTGAAAGCCAGGTGGACATAAATCATCTACAATGTCACGGAAAATGTCTGGATTTTTTTTTTTTTTTTTTTTTTGTAAGGTTCTGAAAACTTTAAAAGCAAAGTTGTATTCATGAGAAGAAAATATAAAAATGCATTTATAACTTGACCATGATATGGCAAAAATTATTCAATAAAGTGCTTGTGAAGTGTTACTACTTGCCTGTATTAAACCAAGAAAGCAAAATAACATGAGGTTCTTGTCCAAGAAGTCACCATCAAAATGTCCTTCATCTTTAAGTCTGTGGAAGAGGTCCAGCCAGAATTCCACACACTCTCGACGGAGAAGGCCCCACCAACTCTCTAATCTTTGATTTGATGTGCTTCTTCCAACAACAAAGCTTTTGCCACCAGCATGCACATCAGTGTGGGTCCGACGAAGTAATCGCTGCATATCACGGATGGAACTGTTTTCTGTCCCCATGTCTGTTCTCACGATGCGCGCACATCCACCTAATTCATTAATAGTTTCAAGAAAGTAGCCACTGATGACTTTTGGATTACTGCTTGTGTGGTAAGCATTCAGCCACAGAATTCGCCTTGAAAATCCATCGATGGCTCCATTGATGCAAATGCCAAATGGCTTTAATTTGTCGTATGAGTCGACATGCCATACAAAATTTGGACCCTTGGCAAAGTATGCTCGCCTGTGCAGTCTTCTTCTCCTTCTAAATGTCGTGCCCTCTGGGTCCATTGCGGAAAGGAGCAGCCGTACATCTTCCTTTCGTACATGCAGTCCTCTGTCTTTACATTTGGTGTACATCCACCGGTAGCCATGCAACGCTCCAGAGCCCTGTAGCTCCTCTCTGATGAATTCCACAACTGTCTCTGGGTGGTCATAATGGATTCGGCGGAACAATCCATGCTTCTTAAGAATTCGTTTGAGGGACCTCAAACTCAGAACAATCCTGTGTTTGGAGCCCAGCACACATAGTATGTGTTTGTAGCTCAGGCCCAAATGAAAATAGAGCTCTATGAGCTGAAGTTGGTCCATGATCTCACGCGTGCATTCTGTAGGTGGAGCAAAATAGAATTATGTTTTGATTTCTGATTACATCGTGGAATAGATAGAATATGTGATCAAATTATTAATTAAAATATTAATTACATTTAAATATGTTTACATACGTTAAAAACAATAGTTGTAATATCATATTAACATAAACCTCATGGCGTGGCAGCTATTAAAGCAATACTTTTAGCTAGGAAAAACACGGGAGAAAACGGCAGTAACCACAAACTATTATCATTACACAAAAATAACCGCAGAAAAGGTACTTACAGTGTTTGAAACCCCAAAGACGTAATTGTATCCTCTTGTAATGCGACCGAGTGAGTGTCTCCTTCTCCAGCGAGGACTGGATGATCGCTTGCGCCGGGCGATTGCTTAAAAACGCAGCGAATGTTCAAAACATGACGCACGAAAAATGAAAAGAAACGCGCTGGCTAATTGTAGCCGTTCGCTGCTAAAACTGCTATATGAACTAGGAACTAGAGCAATATTACCATCATATAATATGAGGGAACGAAAGTGAAAGTGAATCACACCATGCCGATTCGACAGAACACTACACTACACTCTAATACTATCAATAAAAAAACAAATTGAATTTACCTCGACGTGTATACGACGGACCGTGAGCTCATTTGCTGAATTGTGGGTACTGCTCTATCAAGCAACACCCACAAACGTTTGACGTCATGGCATGGGCGTGAACGCTAGCTCATTAGCTAAACTGTGGGTACAGATTAGCTAAACTGTGGGTACAGTTTAGTAAACTGTGGGTACAGTTTAGTAAACTGTGGGTACAGATTAGCAAAAAATATTTTTTTCTCATACTGTGGCACCAGAGGGGCTCCGTATTATATAATCAGACTTTAAATCGAAAATTATTCTGTAATACTGTATAACACAACTGTGGGGCTTATTTTAAGATCAATATGCTTTTCATCATCATCTCAATCCTTGCAAGGCACATGTAAAGGAAACATGAAAGGCATTGACGTGTATGTTTTAACTTTAAGGCATACTTTGAGCTGTCTGTGTGTAATTGGAAGGCAATGGGTTGAGCTGGCGCGTTGGCAGTATGTCGGCATCTCGTGTCCAATTCAAGATGTTCCTTCTAAGTCTGATTTTGCTGAATTTACTTACTAGGGCTTATCCCAATATATATCCTATCTTTTCTTGCTTTATTCATTTGTGCCATGCCCCCCAAGAAAAATAAATAAACATAATCAATGCTGATTTCACAGGATGCACTGAAGAAATAATCCAAAAATCAAATGACATGGGTCCGCACAATCCATCCAGCAGACACCGTTGATGACGGGCACGTAGAAAGCGCCGACCCAACGGCGGGTGACGAGCTGAACGAAAACAGGAAGCGCAGGTCAGCACAATGGCGGCTCGGAGAATGGACCTTTGCCAAAGCGGTCAGTGGGCGAGTGTGCTTACGTTTACTTTTCTCTGTCTAATTCCGCCAGCCTTTCAACTTTTCCTTCGACAATTTGAACATTTTCATCATCCGCATCTGCAAGAAAAACAAGGAAGGGCAATCACATTTTGCTCAGAAACTCCACTGAACTGAAACGCTATGGAATTTGTACAACTCTTGTTTTCCACCAGAACAGGAGGGTGGGTGTCAATCCCAGAGAGAATTGCCCCACTCCAAATTTTAGAAGAAAAACGAAAAACAAAATAAACAAATGCTGCAACATCACCATTCACCACAGGGTGGCAGACATGGCTGTCTTCTACTACAACAGTTTTGCACAAATTGAGTTCTTGTACTTAGTGTTGGTCTACTGTTGAGCGGTTTTCTGCTCGTTTTTATCCAAAAGAGCCCTTTGCACTGCAAAAATAAAAATCACAGATTGTGATGATTTTCTTGTTTGTTTCAAACCCTTTGCTGTTTTACACAGATTTTGTCCATAAGTAAGATGGCATTTTTCAAAAGCCTCTTCAAGTCAGACACGGATGAAAATGTGTGGCTCCTTCCAGCATTTATTTGTTGAGAAAGGAGGGAGGGATGATATATTTTCAAAGTTTTTTTGTTTTAATGGATACTGTCAGTGTGGAAAGGATAACAAAAAATGCTCAGACAAAAATTGGCTATTTACCCGCTTAGGTGGCCTGGCGGTCGGCCGCTTAGTTTTCTTCTGCTGCTTAATTGTCTCGGTGGTCGCCTGCTTAGTTGGCCTGCTGGTCGTCGGCCTGCTGGTCGTCGGCCTGGTGGTCGTCGGCCTGGTGGTCGTCGGCCTGGTGGTCGTTGGTGTGATGGTCGGGGGCTTAGTTGACATTGTGGTCACGCCCGACTGTGCGATGTCGCCAGCCGGACTAGCACGTCCCTCCACGGACTTGACTGAGGTAATTGCATGATGCGCTTTGGGCATCTTACACATGAAGCTGTTGAGTTGCGAGCAGATCATCATCTCCCATCTACCGGACTGGAAGTCAAATGCGAAAGATTTCAATGAATTGTGCAGTGTTGACAAAATCTCTCTGGAGAGTGCATGCTTCACTTCTTCCACACTCACCTGGTATAACGTCGCCACGCAAAACTTCTTGAACAGGTGGGTAGGTTGGTCTCTTGCCCATTTGGTGAAGGTCAACTTGCTGCGGTCCGACCACTCAAATTTGCCACGCTCTACCAGGTCGTTCAGTCCGATCCACATGTCGCTGGTGGCTGCAGAGGACGGATAGGAACAAGAGCTCTCTTTCGGTTCTCTCTAGTAGATGTGATGAGGACCGTTCAATGTTGAGATGCGCACTTAAGTTCATGACTTGTTCCAGCCACGCCTGCTCCACCTCTGAGAGGATGGACACGAGTTCGGCACTGTGACTCATGCAGGTGGTTTGAGCTTTGTACCACGTCCTTTTGTCTTCGAAACGTTTGTAGCAGACGTCTGCAAACTCCTCCCAGTCACGCCCCAAGCATCTCGGCTCTGCACATTGAGATCCCGTGTCGTGATTAGTTGATGTAGAAACCTACCAAAATACTTTCGATTCTTGACATTCCTACTCACCTCCACCCACAAAAGTGTAAGACAAAGACATTTTGCTGATATATCTGCAGAGAGAAAAGGGAGAATGAGCTGGGCCTCTTAATTGGACTTGCCAGTGAAATGTGACAGCGCACTGCATCGAGGTGATCCCGTTGCTGGTGGAGCCAACATAGACGTTCTGAGGCGGCGCCTTCAGCAAAGTCACATCTCCTCCAAGTTCGTTCAGAATGACGCCCGAGTGAATAGCGGCCGCGCAGATGTGTGAGTCCTGCACTCGCAGAAAGTCAGTGTCAAAGACGGGAACCTATCCGGCATACAATTGCCTACCTGATCGTAGACCGCAGTTCCATAGACACTGTGTTTGGATTCAGCGCAGCCTGGTGGGCAATGGACCCTGCAAAAGACACGGGTGTTATGAGGAGACGGCAGGAGGAGGCGTTAGCACAGGAAAGATCGCGTCAAGTCTGACTCACGTCATTGGACCGTCAGTGAAGCTGAGGCTGGCGGGTGTGCTAGCACAGGAGGGCACACCTGTCGGTGAAATCAGGGGTGTCAAACTCATTTGAGCTCCGGGGCCACAATCACCACAATTTGACAATCAACTTTTTCCCCGTATCTTTTTTTTTTTTCTTCCCCACGAGCGAGGAGAAGTTGCAGCGGCAGAACGACAGGCGGATCGGTACAGTATTTGCAGTGTTGAGGACTCTGGATCGGTCTGTTGTGGTGAGGAAGGAGCTGAGCTGAAAGGCCAAGCTCCCAGTATACCGATAGTTCCACGTTCCTACCCTCACCTACGGTCACAAGTGTGGCTGTGCATGAAGAAAAGGAAAAGGGTCCCAGCAATGTTCCCTTTTGTCTGAGCATTCAGACAAACTCCCTGAGCATCCCTTGGACCACACCGCACATCATATGACATGCACATGGCGGCCAAACCAGTACCACACCTGTTATATGATGTAGATGTGACAAAAACATTCAAACCGTCTACATATGAAAATAGGAACTAGAGATTTGTGATCAAATCTACGGAGGACTGAAAGTGCCAAAAACACCATGAAATGTTTTATTAAAATTGTCATTAATTGTTGTCATTAATGTTTCATTTATTAAACATGGAATTAAATAAATAAATGCACCATTAATTTATTAAATTACCAATGACTCGATGTAAAAAAAATCTACATAAGTATTATTTATGTATTTAAGTCACGTGTTGCAGATTTTCATAAATTTTATCTGAAAAAACTCACCCATCAAAGTTTGGTGGGCAGGTCCTAACACATGATTGGTTGGGCTGCTCTTCAAGTCAAGGCAAATCAATTCCAGAATAATGGATTGATGCCAACCAAGTGTCTTGTGAAAATACTCATACACTTGGTGACGCTATTCACGCCCACATTGGTTTGAATGCTCAGGCAAAACAACTAAATATAAGCCTCGATGGCTCAATAAAGGTAGCTCATGAAAGGCCTCCATCATCGTCATAGCTGCCATGTTTGCAACCACTCAAGGCCAAAGCAACGGCTTGGACAAGATTTGAGTTAGCCCCGCCCTCTAACTTTGATGGGTGAGTTTGACAAATAAAATTCATGAAACACTGCAACGCGGGTCCATAAAATAATTGAATACATAATTAATTAATTAATTAAATCCATATTTAAATACACACACACATATATATAGTATATTACATATAATCATTGCTAATTTAATTAATGACAAATGTATTTATTTATTTCCACATTTAATTAATAAATTAATTCATGACAGTTTTAATGAAATATTTCATGGTGTATTTGTTTAATTTTGGGACTTCAAGTCCTCCATAAAAATAAGCCTTAGTTAGAAAATAAAAAATAACACCCATCATTTTAAGCATAATTTATTCATTTATTTAGACTGAATAAAATCTGTTTCAATATGGTCCCACATTATCCACTCATAACTAAAATCAGGCCATCTAATAAAACATGAAACAATTCTAAGTCACCTGACCTCTGAAAAACGCAAAACTGCCTTATTTCAGAGGCTCGTCAACGACGCCCATATTTGGACTTTGTGAATAGAGCCGTCTGTGTGTTGTCTGCAACGGCACATCAGTGGTGAGCGTGAGTGTATGTGTGGGCTTCAAACTATCGTAGAACACAATACTGAGTGTGCGTCCTCAGTCGTGCTACTGAAATTCATAGGAAAGTGGGAATAGCGTGTTGTCCTGTATGTAGATTTTTTTAGATGTGGAAATGAAGGAATGCGTGTTAAAATATAACGCCATTTGCGCTGAGAGTGTGAGTGCCGTGCGCATTTGCTCACGTGCGCAGCGCAGAGGGAACATTGGTTCCCAGCACCGCAAACTCCTTTGAAGGGAAGCTGTTGACTGATATTGTGCAATACTCAGCCTCTGAAAAGGAGCCTCAGTATCAGGTGTCAAATCATGAGGACAAAGCAATTTCGGAATGTTGGGGAAGTGGTCGTCAGTGTGACATTTGGTGGACAAAATGAATAACAACAGTTACTTTGATTGAGACAACAAAGTGAACGTGTACTCTGTCCTCACAGGCCAGATTGCACCTCGGACTGTCACGCCTGGGTTAAATCAAGGCCTATGTTTAACAGTGTTTCTTCTCACAGCAGTGGCCCGTCTTGCTCACCGTCTAGCGGGCATCCTAAGACGTCAAAGCGAAGGCCGAAGTTCTCACGATCCTCCAGTGGCAGGATGCGGATGTGCCGAGCAGAAATGGGCGTGTCAAGCAGGTGAGTGACTCCAGTCTTCAACTAGAACCAAAACACCTCCATGTTTGCATTGAATGACAAGGCAAGGGTAGAGTCGGATTGGTTGGCTTGCTGCCCGCCCGCTCACCATCCCATCGGTGTGGTTAGTCCAGGTGGCCCCGTCAGGACTAAACTGCATCTGAAGTTTGCTGAACCACTCAGAGCGGTCATCGTACTTACACCCCTGGGTCACAATCCCTGTCACCATTCTCAATTGGCGGAGGTCCACTTGGATCCAGCTGTTGGTAGCTGAAGAGGAAAACATTTGATGGATCAGGACACCGAGCTGCGAACGTGTGAATTTTCTACGTACGCTTTGCTGACGGAATCCAGCAGTGCTGTCCATTCAGACGAGCTTTGTTGGCTTCAGAGTGCTTGAGAGAGGAGGAGGCTGAAAACGGCCCATCTGTAATTCTTCCAGTCATGATGACCAGACTGTCAAGACACACTGAAGAAATCCGAAAGCAGGTAGCTCAGTGCTCTTATTAGATGTCTGGCCACTCGCCCTTAGCGAGGGTCCTTGTGTCAGATCTGGATTTTGTTGAGACTCGTTCATTGCATTCTCTCCTGGGTATTTCTCCAAGACCACGTCAAGGAACTCGATGCAACTCTTACCTTTCTGTTTGCAGCTGTAGACGATGTGGTGGTATTTGGAGACGGCAGGGCAGGGGTCCGGCTTCAAGGGTCTGAGGGCGCAACTCTGACGGTTGTCACACACTTTCCTGAAGTGAGGGAGGACGTTTTCCATTATGCAACTCCCTGTAAGTAATCACACCCCGGTGGTTATGCCAAGTTCACGTTAAGTTTCCGGTGACCACTGCAACCCGTCTGGCCAATACGATCTGAAACATTTCATCAAACACAACCTGTGAAGGTTGATTCTTGCGTCTTTGCGTCTGATCCTGGCAGATGTGAACAGACGTCGCTACGCTTCCGTCCGTAGAAGGCTGACTGGATGTGGATGATGCTTTCAGCAGGACATTCAATTCTTTTCCACTCATCCTGGCAGAGAAGCTCCTCCACAAAGCCTGCAAGAGAATCATCTCGTCATTTTTGTCTATCCTTATTTCAAGCCACAATTCAAAGAGACTCACCATCATGAGGCAGCAACTGTTTTGACGTCCCTCCTGCAAGAGAAAACAAAGGTGGACGTCAACACGTGACGAGGATCAGTGGGGCATCATCACATCTTACCTTGTGCTTGTCTCTTGCAGATGTAGCCTTTGTTGTTCTCGCACTTGTCTGCTTTCCAGTAGCCGTTGCCAGTGAGTAAGGAAAGACAGGGTCCAGCAGAGTTGGCATCGGGGTAACCTAGAAGGAGACAACAGATCCTAAGCGTGCCTCTGGTTCTCCAAATGTAGGCAGTTTTGAGACCGACCTGCGAGCAAGTGGACGAAGCTGAACGAAGATCCGTCAGCCCACTTGCTGCCGTCTTCAGCGATGGAGCGATTGGCACCCAACCACACAGAAGTAACGCCGACCGACAGAGGCTTCAGGAGAGCTTTGGGTCAAAGAAAAACATGCGTCAAGAGTTGGAGCCATTTCAGAAGACTAATGGTCAGGGTTAGGGCGGCTCGGAATGACTGCTGCCAAGATGTTTTAGCATGTGAGGCACACACAACAGTGGAGCCACACAGAGTGAAAAATTGCACAGGACAGAAAGAATTTACTTCAATTGTTCTCTGGTTGTATCAAATATAATGAAGTCGTCATGAAAATAGAGTGAGTATCTTGCACGCTGTTCATATTGAATTCATTCTGAGAAATATAATACAATAATATAAAAAAGCCTTTTCCTGACATTTGTTGATGGAAAAAGCAACTAGACAACACATTCACTTACTGGTTGGGTCCTTGCTTTCCAAAGTAAAAGCAGAACCCGAAACATAAAAGGAACGGTATGCCCGGAGTTACGAGGTTAAGAGAAAGACCAGCGCTCGTCTTCTTAATTGCTACCATGGCAGCTTTCTGTTTGCAGGTATCGATAGAACTGGCAAATTGGGAGCGGCACACACCTCTTAGCGCCCTGTCTCAATTGGGAGTGCACATTCAAGTTGCCACATAGCCGGACATGAGTCCAATCGTAATCGACTCTGCTTTCTACACCAAATTAGGGGGATTTTTGCTTCTCTGGAGGCTAAGATGTAGAGAAAATTGACTGCAATTTTTGAATCAGCATGCCAATTTCAAGCTTTGATCAACATAAAAATCAAAACTTTTTTTTTTCAAATTGTACCCTAGTGTAATCAAGTAGTTGTCGATTATTTATCTAATTTATATATTTGTCTGTATCATTGTTGTATTGCACTGGAGAGGGGAGCCCTCTAATCTCGTTGCACACTTGAATACAATGACAATAAAGGGATTTCTAATTTCTAATCATTTCCTTTTCACACCTCCGACTTTTACTTGCATAAGCCCCAGCAGTGTGTGACGTGTGAATGCTTGCTTGTGCACAACCGCCACTCATGAATGAAAAGAAGACAGCAGGTGCGTTTGCCTTGGAGAGGAAAAAGAAACCGTGGAGCATAATAAACGAGAATTATGGGCTTGCAATAATTAACGACACGACCACTGTGCGAATGATGCAGAGAATCGTTCCGCAATTTCCAATGGGAATTGATTATTTCTGACGGAGACGGCCGTCTTACCGAGTAAGAAGCGCTGCTCGTGCAAGTCGGTGATGCTGAGCAGGTTCCCTCCAAGGCGTTGGCAGTCGTCTTGGGCCTGCATCCAGGTCTTGGTGGGCTTGCGGTTGATCAGTTAGCAGATGTCATCGGAGGGGCCGTCCAGCCACAAGCCGCATTTCTCAGTCCAGCCTGCAAGCGAGACGGCGCTTGAGATAAAGTAGTACGTACGACAGGTGACCACATGTTGACCGCAGGATGCGACGCCTACCTGGCAGAGGCTGAGGTCCTTGGCGCTTGGCTGCAGGGATGCGAGAGGGAACAAATATGAGAGAGCGCATGACAAGAAGACGTGCAAAGTGACACTCTGAACTTTTGGACCTTTTTGGCAGAAGAATGGCTCCGTGGAAGTGCAGGAGCCGCCATAGAAATGTCCAGAAGATGAAAGTAGCGCACAGTCTCCGGAAGGATTGCGTGGGTCCCATGAGAGGTAGTTCTGTGGACAACATTGGGGACGTCACGTGACTTTAGTGTGTTGCACGCCATTGTGTCAGCTTCCCACTGCATTTCCTCCAGAAGCACTCAAATGATTCTGGCGTCAGGCGGAATGCTCGCACTTCCAAAATGATTTTTCAGGAAGCCCCCAACACAGCCATTGATCAACCATGAGCATTGCATCATCGTCACAGACAGTGAGGCATTTTCAACACTGAAATGGTCAATTAATTGTCAAGGTACTTATTTGTGACAAAATGTGAAATGACTCCAATTGTTACTCATGAGGTGTTGAACCAACGCGAGCGTCAGTCGCTTACTTGCTTTGCCGTCAACAATGTAGGGAAACGATTTCCTCAAATCTCATCAAGTTTGATTTTGTTTCCTGTATAAATGTCATTATCCCAGTAAATATCTTCAGTGGAGGTCCTTTTATTCTGGTAAGAAACAATGTTGTGCTAAAATGATGCTTTTGTTCTCGGTTTGAACTTTTCCAGCTTTGCGAAATGACTTGTTGACACTGCCGTAAACGTTTCGCTTACTGCAGTGGTTTTGTCACTCCACTTGAACTCGTTGCCCGTCTTCTTGAATCCCACATGAGGCATCGATGTTGACTGCCTGTGATCTTGAGGAATGGACAACAAGAGCTTTAGTACAAGAGCCGCCAACCTTGTTGGATGTTGACAAGCACAGTGGTATGATTGCTGCCGTCTTCAGTTAGTCTTGGTGCTCACCAGCCAAGAATTTGCCCTCATGCCATGCGTGGACGCTGGCCAGGTGACCGTTCCGTGCGAGACAGAACTCCTCAGCCTCCTGCCAAGTTCTCTCTGTCTCCTCGTAACCATAGCAATACTCAGCATACAGGAAGTGTCCAGGGTCGCAGTGGGAAGCTGACGGCCCAAAGAAACATTTGTTAGGAAACCATGACGGACGCTGACAGTGGAACAAGAATTATTGCTGCAACTCACTCTCCATTGGTATGAAAACGTAACTGTCGCCTTTACACGGACGTCCATGCGGGCAGCCTGCAGGAACACGACGTGATTGCATTTATCTGCATTAAATGTCAACATGAATACGGACGTGCAGGCTTACCGCTCAGCGGCCGTTCGCACATGTACGCCAGAGAAGACGCGCACAGACCAGACCTCCACTTGCCAGGCTCTGTCCATCCCCCTTGGTTGACGTACGCGCAGGACTCGACGTTGGAGCTGTAGAAGTCATGAAGCGAGACAAACGAGGAATAATGGCCCTCATGTCTGATCAAACATCAGCAAAAGCTTTTTCCTCATCATGTGTGGGCTCTCAGCATTTACCTTTCGGGGTGATTTGTGGCCCACTCGTTGTATGTCGCCGTCACATGCGTGTCAGACCAAGTCCAGGCCTGGCTTCCAATTTTCAAGTGACACCAGACCTCGTCACATTCCTGCGGAAACCGATCTCGGTTGTCAATGGAGGACCGCTACAGAGTCACCGGCCACTTGTGCTTCGATCTCACCAGATTGGAGAGTCCCAGCCAGAAGCGGGTCTTCGCTCCCATTGCCCTCTTCACGAAGTCGTTCTCGTCCTTTGAAGTGATGGAGACCAGGTCGCCGCCCTCCACGATGCAGTCGTGACGGGCCCCCAGCCAACCGTTGGTGGTGGCCATCCTCTTGTAGCAGCTGGAGCCGTGCGCCAGCCAACCATAACCACATGGGTTGGCTGTGGACACATTCGGGGGATTAGTCTTGTCTGACAAATTCGAGCAGTTTGGTGGCGCACGTGCATGTTCTTGTGCTTCATGCAGTTCCACACGTGGTCATGAGGTAGCGCCATCGAGGCATCGCAGCAAGTCAGCCATTTTGTCTGGATGAAAGTAGCGGCTATTTTGAAGGCCACTTTGGCAATTTATGGGGTTCCTTCCAAGACTAAAATGTGTCCTCCACCTTTTGTCCCACCGCCATCAAACAAGCATCTCCCTCACTTGACTTCATTACGTTAGTCAGAAACATGACTGTTAATGCGGAGACAGCAAGGCGCTGCTTCCGGGCCACGAGGCCTGAAACCTCCTTCAGGCCCAACCTCAGCATCAAAGGCCTCCTCCATCCAGCTGTGAACAAATTCGCACATATGCTACATGTGCACTGTGTAGCCAAGGCAGATTGCACATGTGTGTTAGCATGCGCGTGTCATCGGAATGAGTTGCTGTGTTAGCCTAGCCACCCCACTGAAAGAAAATGCGACTCCGCCCCTGACAGTAACTCAACTAACCAATTATTTTGCGAGATATATTTAAGACATTTGAAAATGAAGATGGAAACAAAATGCAATTAGTCCAAATATGCTTTTTTGAGAGACGGAAAAAATTTGAGACTTAGTTTATGTGCCACCCTCAGTCATGTCATTTTTGTCTCGCCTCTTTTCAAGTCGCAATACAAGGAGACTTACCGTCAGGAGACAAAAGAAGTGCTTGCTTCTTTCCTGCAATTTGAAAACAAAGGAGGACGTCAACACGTGACGGGTATCAGTGGGGCATCATCACATCTTACCTTGTGCTCGTCTCTTGCAGATGTAGCCTTTGTTGTTCTCGCACTTGTCGGCTTCCCAGTAGCCGCTGCCAGTGAGTAAGGAAAGACAGGGTCCAGCAGAGTTGGCATCGGGGGAACCTGGAAGGAGACAACAGATCCTAAGCGCGCCTCCGGTTCTCCAAATGTAGCCAGTTTTGAAACCGACCTCCGTGAAAGTGGACAAAGCTGAACGAAGATCCGTCAGCCCACTTGCTGCCGTCTTCAGCGATGGCGCGATCGGCGCCCAACCACACAGAAGTACCGCCGACCGACAGAGGCTTTAGGAGAGCTTTGAGTCAAAGAAAAACATGCGTCAAGAGTTGAAGCCATTTCAGAAGTGTAATGGTCAGGGTTAGGGTGGCTCGGAACGACTGCTGCCAAAATGTTTTAGCATGTGAGGCACCCACAACAGGTCCGTTTGTGGAGCCACACAGAGTGAAAAATTGCACCGGACAACAGAAATAATTTCTTTTATTTGTTCTCAGGTTGTATCAAATATAACATGAATGAATATAAAAAATAGAGTGAATTTTATTTACTGTTTAGATTGAATTCATAATGAGAAATATAATACAGAAACATACAAAAGCCTTTTCCATTTTTTGATAGAAAAAGCAGCTAAACAACATATTCACTGACTGGTTGGGTCCTTGCTTTCCAAAGTAAAAGCATTAACCGTAAGAAAACTTGCAACGAATGGTATGTTTGTGGTTCCGAGGTTTCGAGAAAGGCCAGCACTAGACTTTGTAATTGCTTCCATGTCTGCTTTCTGTTTGCAGTTATTGACAGTTCTGGCCTTTTGGGAGCTGCACACACCTCTCACCGCACTGTCTCAATTGTGTGTGCACAAACAAGTTGCCACCAGGGCCGGCCCTGCCTATACGCCACTTACGCACCAAAGGGTCCCAATCTGGCAACCCACTGCCGACGCATCCGAGAACTAATGCGCACGCACAACGTGCGCTCCATTTATAGCAAACGCTCCATCTTAATTTGCAATGGTTGGTCCGCGGGGCAGCGTGCAATTGTGTATAAACAAGGGCATGAAGCAAAATCTCAAAAAGCCTGATCGGCTGTGGAAAATTGAAGGGAAAAAGGAAAATGTGAAACACAAACTATATTGAGGTAAGTGCATAGGATGTCGGGGCCTTGTATTTAAGTTGAGAATAGCAGACCGCGAATGCCCCCCACTATTCCTGCGTCATCATGCGACAGAACTTTTTTTTAACCGATATTTTAAAAGGAGAAAAAGCTTAAATTGTGTTTGTGCGCTGTGCCTATTCATTTTATTTTCAGGAACGTTAGAGTTGCAAGCAACGTTAGATCTCGCATTAGGCTTTTTTGGCCATGTTGGTGTAATTTACTTCTGTATTTATTGTTTAATTTAAAATTGGTCTGGCACCAATGGGATTGCAATATATATTTAATAATTTGGCGGCAGTAATAATAATAAATATAATAAGAATAATAATAATACAACTCTAATGACACATGGTACATTTGATCTTATTCCATGAAAAAAGAAAGAAAAAAATATGCATGTAATTAGAAACAGGTACTCATTATGGTACGGCAATACTAATTTGACTCGGATACTTTCGTTGGGCTCGTTTATCAAATAATTCATTCAACTCATTAATTCTCAGTCTTCTTGTCTGAGATTAGGTTAAAACTATTTTATTTTTGTATCACTATCAGGCTATTGCTTTGAAGTGTAAATTCAATGACTTGGGACCAAATTAAAACACATTAAGAGGCAGGAAAATGTCAATTTTTTTGTGGTGTAATCCTGCCTTGACTTGTACCGCAGTAGCTGATTATAAAGGAGCCAATGTTTTAGCGGTGCCGTTTTTGCAATGACAAAAAGTATAAATGAAGAGATTGCTGCTGTCACATTGACATGATAGGGCTATTGAGTCATCAATAGCGGAATGTTTGGTGCTGCTGATCAGTTAGAGGGCCCACATAGGAAACTTTGCTTAGGGCCCCCAGAAGACCTGGGCCGGTTGACACGTTGCCAGATATGAGTCGAATCGTAATTCTTACTACAGCAAATCAATGGAATTTTGCATCTCTGGTGACTGACTAAGCTGTGGAGAAAAAAACTTGTCGTCCTATTTCCAATCATTATGACAATTTCATCTTTCATCAGCATAATATTCAAATCCAACAGATTATTTTTTTCTAAATTGTTCCCTAGTGTAATCAAGTAGTTGTCGATTAATCGGTTTCTTTGGAGAAGAAAAAGAAGCCGTGTAGCATTATAAACAAGAAGAATGAATTTGCAATAATTACCGACACAACCACTATAAGTATTATAAAGAGAATTGTTGCGCAATCTTGATCATTTTTGATGGACGGCCATCTCTATGAAATAAGTTGTATCGGATGGGTTTGTATTGTATCTTACCATGTACGAAGCTCTGCTCATGTGAGTCGGTGATGCTGAGCAGGTTCCCTCCGAGGCGTTGGCAGTCGTCTTGGGCCTGCATCCAGGTCTTGGGCTTGCGGTTGATCAGGTAGCAGATGTCGTCGAAGGGGCCGTCCAGCCACAAGCCGCATTTGTCAGTCCAGCCTGCAAGCGAGACGGCGCTTGAGATCAAAGTAGTACGTGCGACAGGCGACATGTTGATCGCAGGATGCGACACCCACCTGGCAGAGGTTGAGGTCCTTGGCGCTTGGCTGCAGGGATGCGAAAGGGAACAAATATGAGAGAGCGCACGACAAGAAGACGTACAAAGTGACGCTCTGAACTTTTGGACCTTTTTGGCAGAAGAATGGCTCAGGGGAAGTGCAGGAGCCGCCATAGAAATGTCCAGAAGATGAAAGTAGCGCACAGTCTCCGGAAGGATTGCGTGGGTCCCATGAGAGGTAGTTCTGTGGACAACATTGGGGACGCCATTGGATCAGCTTCCCGCCGCATTTCCTTCATAAGCACTCAAATGATTCTGGCGTCAGGCGGAATGCTCGCACTTCCAAAATGATTTTTCAGGAAGCCCCGAACACAGCCATTGGTCAACCATGAATATTGCATCATCGTCACAGACAGTGAGGCATTTTCAACACAGAAATGGTCAATTAATTGTCAAGGTACTTATTTTTTGTGACAAAATGTGACGCAAGCGTCAGTTGATTACTTGTCTTGCCTCCAACATTTCAGTAAAATGATATCCTCAAATCTCATCAAGTTTCACTTTGTTTCCCGCAGTGGCGCGCCGTCAAGGCCTTCTCTGCTGGCCTTACATAATCAAGAAAAAATGATCAGAATCTGCACATTGATGTCATATAATAGCCAAGCGTTATAATTTTAGGTGAGAGTTTTTAATCCAGTCAGAATTCCGCTAGCTCGTGTTGCCAGGCATCGATTCTGTCCAAGTAAATGAGCTTTCATATTTGATAGACAGTTGCGATGGCCAATCAGATCACGAGTTGGTTACAATGAGCCTTCTCGCTGGTCTTACGCTGAAGGTGAGAAACGCGTTTTGTGATTGGATACTCACTATGCGTAATCAACACGCCTGGAAGTCGTAACAGGCGACCGTTCGAAAATGTAAAATATATTTTTTGCTTTTTTAAAACCACAATGACCGAAGGAAGGAAAAGTGTGGATTGAATTGCAGATACGCTTGTGAAGTGAAATATGGTTTATTAATGTTGTTTTACCACATAAATGCTGCATAATAACCATTTTATGCCTATATACACGCGTTAGTAGATGTCTGTGTTTATGTGTTATGAGAATTTGCACAGGCTGTGTCGATGTGTTGTGAGAATTTGCACAGGCTGCATCGATGTGTTATGAGAACGGGAATAATTGGAGAGAATTCGTACAGGGCCTAAGCACCAGGAATGTCTGACTCATGCGAAAAGGTACAGCCGATAACGAAAAGGGAGTGAGGATTGGCAAAGGCCAAAGTTGTGCGAAGGGCCATGCGAACCATCAAAGCGCACTCGAACGGGAGGGGATGGGGTGCGATATTGGCTATAAGAATGTGACGGAGGCAAAACGTAAGTAGAGTCGGCTGAGGGTTCTACGCGCGGACGCCCAGCATCGTATTTTTTGCTCGCATTACTGAGGACGCCGGGGCTCTCTGTCCTTCCAGCACACGGTAATGAGATTTATGTATTGCATGTAATCTATGAGCTGAGATACAATTGTTGCTTGCTTGCTTGTACACTTTATACTGTGGGTTAAATAAAATGTGCCGCTTGTTTAACGCAGTGAAGTGTTTGTTGTCCATGTAAGTCGCCCACGATCCGTGATCCTGAAGTTAATAATAAGTCATAGCAATTGATCATGAGTTGTGACTATTATATTATTTGATACTGTAATTGATTATAAGCAGTGTCTACTCAAGGGGTCACGCTTGTCTGATTGGATATAACAGACAACTTAACCCATTGTAGCCTGGCGATTGGGTATCAGTCTCGCTACTAGTCACTCTTATTGATGCTGTAATTGATCATGAGCAGTGTCAGAATTGTTTCAAAACAGCTTGTGAGGCCATTTTCAAGACGGACCTTTCAAGAGAAGCTATATTGTTCAACAGTCTCTTCGTACTGTGTAATTGCGTTTCTGTATATCACTTGTCCAACCGTGGTGTCATCAATGATGGTATTATGAGGGAGATTTATTCAAGTAGAACTTCACTGAAGGCCCGCGAGTGAAATTCTCGGCCCGCCACAGGTTTCGCGTATAAATGACATTATTCCAATAAATATCTTTCGAAGAGGTACTTTTTTATTTGTAAGAATTACTGTTATGCTAAAATGACACTTTGTTCCCGGTTTGAAATTTTACAGCTTTGCCAAACGACTTTTTCGAAATGCCATAAACCTTTCACTTACTGCACTGGTTTTGTCACTCCACTTGTAGACGTTGCCTGTCTTCTTGAATCCCACAAAAGGCATCGATGTTGATTGCCTGTGATCTTGAGGAAAGGACAACAAGGGCTTTAGTACAAGAGCCGCCAACCTTGCTGCTGGATGTCGAAAAGAACTGTGGGACGATTGCTGCCATCGTCAGTTCGTCTCACCAGTCAACCATCGACCGTCTTTTTGGGAGTGGACGCTGGCCAGGTGGCCTCCGTCAGCAACACAGAACTCCTCAGCTTCATGCCAAGTTCTCTCTGTCTCCTCGTAACCATAGCAATACTCGGCATACAGGAAGTGTCCAGGGTCGCAGTGGGAAGCTGACGGCCCAAAGAAACATTTGTTAGGAAACCATGACGGACGCTGACAGTGGAACAAGAATTATTGCTGCAACTCACTCTCCATTGGTATGAAAACGTAACTGTCGCCTTTACACGGACGTCCATGCGGGCAGCCTGCAGGAACACGACGTGATTGCATTTATCTGCATTAAATGTCAACATGAATACGGACGTGCAGGCTTACCGCTCAGCGGCCGTTCGCACATGTACGCCAGAGAAGACGCGCACAGGCCAGACCTCCACTTGCCAGGCTCTGTCCATCCCCCTTGGTTGACGTACGCGCAGGACTCAACGTTGGAGCTGTCGGGAGTAGTCATGAAGTGAGACAAATGAGGAATAATTGCCCTCATTTCTGATCAAACATCAGCAAAAGCTTTTTCCTCATCATGTGTGGGCTCGCATGCATTTACCTTTCGGGGTGATTTGTGGCCCACTCGTTGTATGTCGCCGTCACATGCGTGTCAGACCAAGTCCAGGCCTGGCTTCCAATTTTCAAGTGACACCAGACTTCGTCACATTCCTGCGGAAACCGATGTCGGTTGTCAATGGAGTACCGCTACAGAGTCA
Organism: Idiotropiscis lumnitzeri; assembly: GCF_059441095.1. Lineage (NCBI taxonomy): Eukaryota > Metazoa > Chordata > Actinopteri > Syngnathiformes > Syngnathidae > Idiotropiscis > Idiotropiscis lumnitzeri. The sequence goes on along the minus strand of NC_142392.1, from coordinate 26,267,220 downwards.
CCGGCCGCTTGTGCTTCCATCTCACCAGATTGGAGAGTCCCAGCCAGAAGCGGGTCTTCGCTCCCATTGCCCTCTTCACGAAGTCGTCCTCGTCCTTTGAGGTGATGGAGACCAGGTCGCCGCCCTCCAGGATGCAGTCGTGACGGGCCCCCAGCCAACCGTTGGGGGCGGCCATCCTCTTGGAGCAGCTGGAGCCGTGCACCAGCCAACCATAACCACACGGGTTGGCTGTGGACACATTCGGGGGATTAGTCTTGTCTGACAAATTCGAGCAGTTTGGTGGCGCACTCGCATGTTCTTGCGCTTCATACAGTTCCACAAGTGGGCATTATGTGGCGCCATCGAGGCATCTCAGCAAGTAAGTTTTTTGTCAGGACGAAGGGAGCGGCTATTTTTAGGGCCACTTTGGCCATTCCAGGGGTTCCTTCCAAGACAAGAAGATGTGTCCTCCACATTTTGTCCCACCGCCATCAAACAGGAATCTCCCTCACTTGACTTCATTACGTTAGCCAGAAACATGACTGTCTTATTTTCATGTTTGGGGAAACAAGATAAAAACAGGAGCAATTCCACAAGGGAGAGTGCAGTCGCTTCAATTCCGAGCTGACCTGCCTGACTGACAATCTACACGAAGACGAAACACCTTGCGGGCCACGAGGCCTGAAACCTCCTTCAGGCCCAACCTCAGCATCAAAGGCCTCCTCCATCCAACGGTGAACAAATTCGCACATGTGCTACATGTGCACTGTGTAGCCAAGGCAGATTGCACATGTGTGGTAGCATGCGCGTGTCATCGGAATGAGTTGCTGTGTTAGCCTAGCCACCCCACTGAAAGAAAATGCGACTCCGCCCCTGACAGTAACTCAACTAACCAATTATTTTGCGAGATATATTTAAGAAATTTGAAAATGAAGATGGAAACAAAATGCAATTAGTCCAAATGTGCTTTTTTGAGAGACGGAAAAAATTTGAGACTTAGTTTATGTGCCACCCTCAGTCATGTCATTTTTGTCTCGCCTCTTTTCAAGTCGCAATACAAGGAGACTTACCGTCAGGAGACAAAAGAAGTGCTTGCTTCTTTCCTGCAATTTGAAAACAAAGGAGGACGTCAACACGTGACGGGTATCAGTGGGGCATCATCACATCTTACCTTGTGCTCGTCTCTTGCAGATGTAGCCTTTGTTGTTCTCGCACTTGTCGGCTTTCCAGTAGCCGCTGCCAGTGAGTAAGGAAAGACAGGGTCCAGCAGAGTTGGCATAGGGGGAACCTGGAAGGAGACGACAGATCCTAAGCGCGCCTCCGGTTCTCCAAATGTAGCCAGTTTTGAAACCGACCTACGTGAAAGTGGACGAAGCTGAACGAAGATCCGTCAGCCCACTTGCTGCCGTCTTCAGCGATGGAGCGATTGGCGCCCAACCACACAGAAGTACCGCTGACCGACAGAGGCTTGAATAGAGCTTTGGTCAAAGGAAAACATGCGTCAAGAGTTGGAGCCATTTCAGAAGTGTAATGGTCAGGGTTAGGGCAGGGTTGCCAAGATGTTTTAGCATGTGAGGCACACACAGCAGGTCCAGCTGTGGAGCCTCACGGAGTGAAAAATTGCACAGGACAATAGAAATAATTTTCTTGAATTGTTCTCTGGTTCTATCAAATATAATGAAGTCGTCATGAAAATAGAATGAGTATCTTGTGTGATGTTTATCTTGAAATCATACTGTGAAATTTGCTGCAATAATAACATAAAAAAGCCTTTTCCCGACATTTGTTGATGGAAAAAGCATTGAGACAACGCATTCACTTTCTGGTTGGGTCCTTGCTTTCCAAAGCAAAAGCATAACCCAAAACTTACAAGGAACGGATTACAAGTTGAAGAGAAAGGCTACTGGCCAATTGGGAGCTACACTCAACTCTCACCACACTGTCTTAATTGGGGGTGCACATATAAGTTGCCCCGTCGCCGGACATGAGTCCTCTCATAATTGGCTCTTTTTACTACAGCAAATTTGTGGAATTTTGCTTCTCTGGAGACTCAGCAGTGGAGAAAACAAACTTTGTCCTGAAAATAATTTTCCAATCACCATGTCAATTTCAGCTTTCATCATCATAAATATCTAATGCAACAGATTTTTTTCCTTTCCAAATTGTTCCCTAGTGTAATCCATTTGTTAAAAAAGAAATTAAAAAAATAAGAACAAAGTGGGTGCGTTTGCCTTGGAAGAAGCCCTGAAGCTTAATTAACAAAAAATTTAACTTGCAATAATTAACAACACGACCGCTGTTTGAATCATGCAGAAAATCTTTCCGCAATTTACGATGAATTGATCATTTTTGACGGAGATGACTATCTTGCCGTGTACGACGGTCTGCTCGTGTGAGTCGGTGATGCTGAGCAGGTTCCCTCCGAGGCGTTGGCAGTCGTCTTGGGCCTGCATCCAGGTCTTGGTGGACTTGTGGTTGATCAGGTAGCAGATGTCGTCGGAGGGGCTGTCCAGCCACAAGCCGCATTTATCAGTCCAGCCTGCAAGCGAGACGGCGCTTGAGATCAAAGTCACACGTGTGACAGGTGACCACATGTTGACCGCAGTGTGCGACGCCTACCTGGCAGAGGTTGAGGTTCTTGGTGCTTGGCTGCAGGGATGTGAGAGGGAACAAATATCAGAGCGCGCACGACAAGATTAAGTGTAAAGTGAGAACTCAGGACTTTTGGACCTTTTTGGCAGAGGGGACGATATTTCAAAGTGCAGCTTCTGGGATACATTGATTCCATGTATCCCAATATTGTACAATCTTCAGTTTTGCTCTCCACCCATTTGTGGTAGTCCTGCGGATGACATTGTGGACGTGAATGAAGCGTGTTTCAGTCGGTCTGGTCGGCTTCCCACGTTTACTTAACAAGCACTCAAATGATAAAGTCAATTTCCTGCCTTTTTTCACTCTTCTCGTTTGTCAGTTGTCAAAGAACAACATCGTACATAGCAAAATGGCAACTTTTAAAACAATGACCACTCTCCTGAATTTGGCACTTTATTCACGGAAGTTAGCAAATTCCCTCCTGAAGACATGAGACTTTTTTCCGACTATTTCACTTTTACTGCGGCTGGCAACCAGTTCAGGGTGTACCCCGCTCACTGCCTGAAGATAGCTGAGCTAGGCTCCAGCATCCCCCGCTACACTTGTGAGGAATAGTGGTACAGATAATGGATGGATGGATTTCACTTTTTTTCTATTGGACTGATTGTCTTAGTTTTTTTTAATATTCTTCATTTTTTCAAGAAAATTCTAAATTCTACCTTCAAATGGAGTATTTTCAAGTTGTCATGTATTTTCTTTTTCTGCTTATTCAACAACACTTTTCCAGCTCTTGCCAAATGACTTTTTCACACTGGCAAAAACCACTTACGAAAGGTGTTTTGTCACTCCACTCATAGTTGCGGTTCAGGTTGTTCTTCTTGAGGCCAATCCACAAATCCCAAGGCAAGCTGTGACCTTGAGGAAAGGACAACAAGAGCTTTCGGACAAGCGCAGCCAACCTTGTTGGATGTTGACAATCGTTAGTTTGTCTTGGTGCTCACCAAACAACCATTGGCCGTCTTTATAGGAGTGGATGCTGGCCAGGTGACCTCCTTGAGCCACACAGAACTCCTCAGCTTCCTGCCAAGTTCTCTCTGTCTCCTCGTAACCATAGCAATACTCGCCGTACAGCAAGTGGCCAGGGTCGCATTCGGAAGCTGAAGCCACAAAATAAACACTTATTAGGAAACCATGACGGACGGCGATGGTGGAACAAGAATTGTTGCTGCAACTCACTCTCCATTGGTCTGAAAATATAACCGTCGCCTTTACACGGCCGTCCGCGCGGGCAACCTGCAGGAAGACGACGTGATTGCATTATTCTCCTTTCAGCGTCAACATGACGACAGACGTGCAGGCTTACCGCTCAGCGGCCGTTCGAACATGTACGCCAGAGAAGACGCGCACAGGGCAGACCTCCACTTGCCAGGCTCTGGCCATCCCCCTTGGTTGACGTACGCGCAGGACTCAACGTTGGAGCTGTCGGGAGTAGTCATGAAGTGAGACAAATGAGGAATAATTGCCCTCATTTCTGATCAAACATCAGCAAAAGCTTTTTCCTCATCATGTGTGGGCTCGCATGCATTTACCTTTCGGGGTGATTTCGGCTCCAGTTTGTGTAGGTTGTTGCCACATTTGTATTGGACCACTTCCAGGCCTGGCTTCCATTTTTCAAGTGACACCAGACCTCGTCGCATTCCTGCAGAAACCCATGCCGGTTGTCACAGGAGTACCACTACAGAGTCACCAGCCGCTTGTGCTTCGATCTCACCATATTAGAGAGTCCCAACCAGAAGTGCTTCGTCGCGCCCATTGTCTTCTTCACGAAGTCGTTCTCGTCCTTTGAGGTGATGGAGACCAGGTCGCCGCCCTCCAGGATGCAGTCGTGACGGGCCCCCAGCCAACCGTTGGTGACAGCCATCTTCTTGTAACAGCTGGAGCCGTACAGCAGCCACCCATCACCACACGAGTTGGCTGAGGACACATTCGGGGGATTAGTCTCGTCTGACAGATTCCTGCAGCTTGGTGGCGCACTCGCATGTTCTTGCACTGTTGTCTTGTATAACAGATGCAGATGAAGCATTTCAGTTTGCCTTTGAACTCTTTACGCACATAATTTACACTCAGTGTCTAGCCAGTCCTTGGCTACATTCTACAACTTGCCTGGCCAACCCGCGACTCCTGAGCCTCATGGGGCTCTTTGGCTAGTTTCATGCGGCTCTTCAGGAGCTTTCACATGACATGCGTCAAAAATGCTTGGTACACGCTGCCTTTCATTCCCCCTTCAGCTAGATGACACGCTGAGGAGGTAAGCCTGTTCGAGTGACCTCCAACGCTCGACGAGAGAATCTCTGGCGCAACGTTTGTGTTGGAAACAATTTCCATTAAGTTGGCTCTCAAAATGGCATCGAAAAATGAAAATGCACAGTTAAACAAAAATACGAAGAAGAACACAGGATGTATTTGACAGAGTGGGAGAGTTAATATTTTTTTGTTCAACATAATGGCAACCCGGTGTAACAATCTAGACCCTCGCCAGCTGAACACATTTACAATCCTCAAGAAAACTTTGTTCCTTATCTTCAATTGTGACACTGGTGTGTCTAACAGGAAACATTGAATACTGGCAAAAGATAGGAAGGACCACCCACCACCTACATCCTGTGACACTCCGCAACTGCAAAAGAGCCTTTGTCCTTTGTTCAAGAAGAGAACAAACTCGAGCAGAACTTAAAAATCATCTTTATGCAATTTTGATAATCCCGCATATTATATATCGAAAAGGGGTTTCATGATGTGTTTAATGTCTGATCATGTTCTTCAATGTGCATTATCTGGATTCATTAATTGGGAGAAAAGGTATCGCTTTGATTTACAATGTGTCATTCTCTTCTGAATCCTTTGTGGTTGATTGATTGCTTATAATAACAATTTTAAACTTAACAGATGTTCAAAGTTTTAGTTTAAAATATATTACCAAAGATGTGGCCGTGATCAACTCTTTATTCCCTTTTAATTATTTCTGCAAAATACACCTGGGTAGGTGTGTCCATGAGGACAACTCCCTATCTCACATGAGTCGACAGGAGCGGCCTCACTCGAGCAACGCAGAGTATAAAGCTGAAGCTACTTCCCGTCACCCGCTCTCGCTTTTTGAGCTCTCTTTTTTGTGCACTCTCTTTTGGCCTCCTCTTTGTGGCCTCCTTTGTGCCACGTGGTCTCTGTTTCTCCCCTGACCACGTGCATGCACAGTCAGGGACCATTGTTCTGGCACATGCTGTTTTTCAACTATGAGCAGTGTTAAGTGCTCATGGGTCTCGGCACGGCGCAGTGGATGAAGAGACATCCACCGCTGCACCTAAAGACATGCTTACCGAGCCCAATGAAACCGTTGGCCACAGCGAGCGCTCAGAACGCTGTCTCGTGCTCCTCCGCAGGTGGGCCTGAGACGTCAAGCAGCTTAGTAAAACCTCGTAAAACTACATTGTGTAGTGTGTGTGTGTGTTTGCTTGAATAAAAGTTGGGAACATCTAAGATTATATCGCGTAATCAAATTCTCTAAATGTAGCAGCCTTACAACAAATGACTGATTTTCACAGGTTTTTCGTCTGTTTAAGCCTTTTAAAGAAAAAAAAAACAACGTGGTGCCCCTAGTGGTGACAAAGTGTACTGGAGTTAGTACAATTTAACCGCAGTTAATTAATCAAAATAAACCTTACGATGATCGCGACACCGGTCTGTCTTATATTGCACGCAGCATGAGTGCATTTCAAAGCTTCCTATCTTAAGCCTCACTTCAGCTCACTTCATCCAAACATCAAACAAAAATTTCCAGAAGGGACTGAACTTTGTAAGCACAAGTTGGTTGCTTTGAAAAGTCAGGCAGAAAAGCAGATGCAGTTTTTCAAAAAGTTTACGAAACACTCAGACTCTGAGTAACGCTTGGCTCATATCAACGGGCTTGGAACATCGCACGGGCTAAAAAAAACGTACAACGAAGTGGACTTCATTAAAAAATGCCTGATTGACGCCGTTGAAATATTGCCCCGTGAAGACGACAAACTAAAACGGAGTATCAGACATCCAACTGTTCCACCACAGTGTTGAACGCAGAATATCGGATATTAATACGGCCGTTGAATCACAGTTGCACTCTGACATTCAAGAATGTGAGTATTTTAGTGTGGCATGAGATGAGAGTTGTGACATACAAGACAGGCCTCAGTTGGCAATATTTGCACGTATGATCAAAGACGAACTCCTATACCCTTGGAATAGATGTGATAGAATCAATGATGGCAGCATTTGCAAAAGCAAAACGACCCATACCTGAACTAAATAGCCACGGATGAACGGGCTGGTGGGCCTGTGCAAAGTTAATCAAACATTTCCCGGCTTTTGGAATTTCCACTGCATCATCCACAAGGAGCAGCTCGTGTCTAAATCAGTGAATTTAGAAAACGTCACGCGGCCTGTGATGGAAATCGTCAACGCAATCACAGATAATACACACATGCGCTCAGCCACAGGCAATTCAGGAATCTCATCGCTGAGCTGGACCAAGGGCCTCTAGGTGCCCTGCAACTGTACTGCACGATGAGGTGGCTGCAAAAAGCAAGGTACTCTTCGCTTTTTTGAGCTTTTGGATGCAGTGAAATTGAAGGACAAGGACTATCCCGAGCTCTCGGACCTTGAGTGGATTAAGGATCTGGCATTTTGAGTCGACATGCTGTGTCACTTGGACAGACTGAACCTGACACTCAAGGGTAAGTTAAAAATGCTGCCTGACCTGGTGCAAAGTGTGTTTGCGTTTGTCAACAAACTAAAGCTTTTCAAGGCGCATATTCAAAAGGGGAATTTAATGCATTTTAATACTCTGCTCAAAGCCAGTGAGCAAGTCACCAGCGCCACTCTGAAAAAGCAAAGATAGGCTATTGATACGATTTTGTCCTTCCAGAGAGGCAGCCGAGCAAGGCTGGATTGGTGATGAACTGCTCTGATACAGCCATTTAGGTTAAAAAAAATAAGATTTTATTCTCGTCACATGCTTATGTCAAAAGAAGTCTCTCCAAAAAGTTGTGCGTGCGTGCGCTCCACATGCATGTCAGGCACCCCTCCAAAAGCCTCCTGAGGGAGACCAGGTTTAGCCCCCCCCATTCAGCTCCTCGGGGCCATATCGTCGAATTCAGGGCCCCCTATGAGTGCTTCCATACCCTGGGAAGCCTCGTTCCCCGTCAGTTTTCCCAACCCGCCATACACAATGTTGAGGCCTGTTGCCTCTCAAGAAAGTAGCTTGTAGTACTGTAGGGTTTTACACAAGGCTATTTAATCCTAAGAACAACAGTCCTGTCATGGTCATGAGAAGAGAATTATTACTGGGCATATGTTAGACCATATGGAAGTACACTACATAATAAATATTGATCATCGGTAGCGAGCTCCCACCATAGACTCAAACTATTTACTATTATAGCCCACATTACAAAGTTAAATATCTTCATTGCGAGTTAACGTTACCAGCTACAGTATGGGAGAAAATTTTGAATTTGCCTTTCAAAGTGTCAAAAATCATTATTAAATAAATTAAGTTAAAAAAATAAAAATAATGAGTTGCTCTACAACAGTGCTTCTCAAATAGCGGGGTGCGCCCCCTTGGGGGGCGCGGTGCGATGCTGAGGGGGGCGCGTGTTACCCTGGGAAACATGCTTTTTTTTCCGCCGTAGTACGGCTGAACGATGTGTATGGTTTTGGAACCGAAATTGCGATCTCGGACAACGCAAATTTGAGATCGTCAAAGCTGCGCTTTGTGCCCCTAGTTCACACAGTAGGTCTCGCAGTACTGATTTAAAAAAAAAAAAAAGAAGACAAACGTTGCCCTGTCGCTCATTGACCCAGAGGTAATTTCTTTCGCCGCTACTTGAATACTATCTTGCGCCGCAGCAGTATGAGCTTTATTTGTACTATATCTAAGTCCGTGCACAGCAGCAGCAACATGCTGCGCGATGACAAATCAACAACCCCCCGCTAACAAACTGCAGTCAGGTTAGCCACCGCTCGCAAGATCCAAGTCAAGCCAGCCGCCACTTAAGTATGCACGTCAGTGGTTTGGATTTAAAACAACGTTATTAAATTTCTCTGTTCTGTTCAGGGGGAATGCAAACTGACTCTGAATTGCAACAAGAAATGGTCTGAATTGAAATATCGAGAGAAAAAAATGTGAACTGTGCATCAATGGCTGACATTACAACTGATTTATAAAAAATCATTAAAAATTAAGTTTTTGTTATCCTGCAACCAGGCCAGTGCTGGGGCACACAGGCCACCCCAGGTATCCAACCAAAGTTCTTTCCTCAAAATTTGATGTGGAATTTCAAAATAAAACGCAGAGGAAATCTCAACTTTTGACCAATACAACTGAATTTGAAAAATCACAAATAATTCAGTTGTCGTGATCCCAAAATCTGATGTGGCATTTCAAAATAGAAGAAAAAAGAAATCTCAAAATTTGACAGTCACACCCGATTTTGAAAAATCATTAAAAATTAAGTTTTTGTATCATGTAACCAGACCAACGCTGCGGCACAGTAGGCCACCCCAGCTATCCAAACCAAAGTACTTTTATCAAAATCTGGTGTGGCATTTCAAAATAAAAGACAAAATAAATTTCAATGCTTGACCATTACACCCAAATTTGAAAAAATTAATAAAAGTTACGTTTTGTTTATCCCGCAACCAGACAAGCGCTGGCGCACACAAGACCACCCCAGGTGTCCAACCAAGGTACTTTCATCAAAATCTCATGTGGCATTTCAAAATAAAAGGCAGGAGAAATATCAAAATTTGACCTTTACACCCGATTTCAAAAATTCATGAAGAAATTAAGTCTTTGTTATCCCGCAACCAGACAAGCACTGGGGCACACTAAGCCACCTCAGGTATCCAACCAAGGTACTTTCATCAAAATCTGATGTGGCATTTCAAAATAAAAGGCCATAGAAATCTCAACTTTTGATCTATACAACCGATTACGAAAAATCATTAAAAATTAAGTTTTTGTTATCCCAAAACCAGACAAGGGCCGGGGAACACTTTACCACCCCAGGTATCCAACCAAGGTACTTTCATAAAAATCTGTTGCGGCATTTCAAAATAAAACACAGAAGAAATCTCAAAATTTGACCGTTACACACGATTTTGAAAAATCATAATATTAAGTTTTTGTTATCTTGCAACCAGACTACTGCTGATGCACACGAGGCCAACCATGGTATCCAACCAAAGTACTTTCATCAAAATTTTACCGTTACACCTGATTTCGAAAAATCATTAAAAATTAAGTTTCCATTTTTCAAATTCAATTGTGTTGGTCAAAAGTTGAGATTTCCTCTGCGTTTTATTTTAAAATTCTGCATCAGATTTTGATGAAAGTACTTTGGTTGGTACCTGGGGTGGCCTAGTGTGCCCCAGCACCGGTCTGGTTGCGGGATAACGAAAACTTAATTTTTAATGATTTTTTACAAATCAGTTGTAATGTCAGCCATTGGTGCACAGTTAACGTTGATTTCTCTTTCTATCTCAATTCATAACCTTTCTTATAGCAATTCTGAGTCAGTTTCCATTCCCCCTGGGTGAACAGAGAAGTTTAATAACATTATTTTAAATCCAAACCACTGACGTGCAGCCATGAGTTTCACAGCTTTTATTTTGAAGGTGGCCATCAGCAAGCGCTTTCGGCGCATTACCGGAATGCACCGTGAAGCACAGTATTAAAAATAACAGTGGCGGCTGGCTTGACTTTGTCTTTGCGAGTGGAGGCTGGCCTCACTGCAGTGCTAAACCTAGAAGCGTTGTAAACGAGTCGTCGAACGAGGCAGCGCTCACCGTGCTAATCGCTAAAATGAATTACACAGTAATAAGTGCTTCGATCGATGTACGCTCGACTTTTATCATTGGTCTGACTTGAAACGCGTTTGGGTGGAGAGCCAGCAGCTATTAACAGAAATGTTGTATTCCAACCATTACATATAGAAACATCATAAGACGACGGCTACGTTAGCAATTTAGCAGACGCTCTCAGGCAGGATGACGTCAAAGCGGATGACGTCATCACGACGAAGAGGTTCGACGTCAAACGTATTGGAACGTCTTTAAAAGACCATGTCAGAATTCCATTCAGTTCTCGACTTTTTTTTTTTTCTTATAGAAAACGGCTCTATTGGCCGTAACCGATCAAACAACTCGCACCCCTCTCTCTCTTTCACTCTGTCTCTCTGTTTCTCTCTCTCTCTCTCTCTCACACACTCTCACACTCTCACTCACACCTCCTGTCTAGTGAGTTGCGCGATGCATTCAAGAAATCGGACACAACACAACTCTGAGAAACACAAATGTCAACACGAGAACAGACAACCCAATTTGTTACAGTATCGTGAATATTTGTCATATCATCAATATTTGCACCACAAAGTACTGAGTTGAGAGATCCTCTCGATAATAGTTCTCACAATTATATTTCTGATCAATTTAGCTTTGCTCGGGGACATTTTTTGACATAATCTAACATCAATATGCAGTAAACATGTACATTCGTACAAAATGTAAAAAAAATTGGAGGTGGGGGGGCGCAAATTGTTTTCTTATTGGTAGAGGGGGCGTGAAGAAAAATAATTGGGAAGCACTGCTCTACAAAGACAGTGTTACTGGATATTACATTTTGGAAGTAACTTGGCCAACACTTGTAATGTCGTCCTCGGGCTATTCAACTCATAACACCACGCTTCATGCAGTTCAACAGGTGGGCACACGGTGGCGCCCACGAGGCATCGCAGCAAGTCTCGTGCCACTTTTTGGAATGTCAGAGGAGCGTCGAAAGTCCGCCACTGTAAGTGGTGCAATTGTGAGTTTCAAAATAAGAGCGACAAGCATCGGCGCTGTGTTCAGTGACTGACGTTTGAGTTGACTCAAACATTTAGATCAGGAACTTCAACTTTCGGTTCCAATTTGGTTAGCCATCCAACCTATGAAATTGGTTATGGAGAGTACACTTCACTCGCCCCACTGTTGGCTGTATTCATGTGCAGTGTGTAGTTGATATAGACCCAGAGAACAAGTATATTCATTTAAAAATTAATTGTAATTCATTTAATATGTTTTAATTCACATCATTGTCATTCATTGATTTTATTTAATGTAACGATGAACCCTTGACCCTAATTAGTGAAGAAGAAACTTCACACTTTGGACATTGTAGTTTGTTTTATCTGAGTATTTAGCTGCACTGGAGACGTGACCTTGGTTGTGACATTATTTTTGTTTCAATTCTGACTGATGAGGTGCTAAACAGTGTTGATGTTGTGGGTTCAAATTCATACCATGGCCTTTTTTTCTCTCCGCAAATTAACCAATATCTTGGTTAAAACGACCAATTTGTATCGGTTGGCCCTTTCACCAATAAAGATTGGTTGAAATCACAACCCTTCAACATTCTAGATTGGATGTTTTAACCATATCACAAATTATTGGTTAAATTTAACCAATCTGTTTATGGTGTACCTCAATAATATCACAGTTTGAAGTCAGTCGATTTTTTTTTATGGAAAAAAAAAGCAAAAACTTCATGTTGGTTTGAGTGCCCTTTGCACTGCAAAAAAACCCTCATGATATGTGGTTGCACATTCTTAAAACTGCTGCCCCCCCCCCCCAAAAAAAAAACACAACCTCGATCAAAAATATAAACTGACCCACTCTGACCCATCTTTCTTGAACAATCCAAAGTTGAGTCAAATTGACGCAAGCGGTCGGTGTCCGTGTCTCTTTTGGTCGTTGGTTATTCCATTTGAAAACAAATTTTAAAAATAGAAAAACGGCTGGTTACTTGATTTTCATTGTAATATCAAAACAGCAAAATTGAAATACAGCTTGATATTGTAGTTTGTTGTCGGGAACGAGTATGTAAAATTCTAAAAACAGTTTGATTTTCAATTTTTTATTCTAAAACAAAAAAACAACAAAGCACCATACATTTCTCCTACTGGCCTGGAGATGGAGACAGCGTAGCGTGTGGGTGGCGGGGGTCGACCAACGCCCGGCCAATCACATACATTTTGGTCACACATTCTCAACGACAAAAAGAAATAAACACATTCATTTTATAAATAAATAGATACATAAATGAATACTTTGTGTGTATCTAATATGTGTTTTAAATTGCAGTCCACATACCAGTGATGATTTATTTATTTATTTATCAGAAGGGCAACAACCATTTTCCCCAAGCATAATTAGCATTCGTGGGAAAAGGCTTGAGCATTCCAATGCATATCGCCACCTCCCGGTCAGTAGGAGAAATGTTGTCGTGACAACTTCGGGAAACCCAAAAGAAATATACAAACTGTATTTCTATGTTCTATTTTCGATTTAGAATTTTAAAAATGAAAATTAAACCGTTTTAGACATTTTCTTAAACATTTCCTTACTCGTTCCAGACAACAAGCTGGACTATGAAGCTGTATATCAATTGTGTCGATGTGAAAATGAAACTCAAATAATCATTTTTTTTTTTATTTGTTTTCAAACGTAATAACCAAGGACCAAAAGAGACACAGACCTTGTTGGTGGGTCTTTGTTATTATTTGTTTGTTTTTGTTACCCAACAGTTCAAAATGTGCCGTTGTCAAGGTTGCACGTCTTCTTGACGTTGGAGGGTCATTTCAAGTAGTGCCCACACGACGGCGCTACAAGACAACAAAGTCCGCACCAAACGCGGCCCGTCGCGCTCTTTCAACAAACACGGCAATATGGAATCGTGCGGATAACGAGTAACACAACGTTGACAAGTGTCAGTTAAGAAATCGGCCTCTCCTCTCTCTCCCCTTTCCTCCCACCTTCTGCTGTCCAGCCCCCCCCCCCCGTTGCCTTCACAGCCTCCCCAGAAAACAGGAAACGACAGAACCCGTGAATTACATACAAGGTCGCTACAATAAATGTATCAACAGTTGAAGAAACGGGAGCCGACTCGCGAGAGAAAACTGGAATGTTGATTGTGTTGTATTTCGATCACGGAAGACCCCCTCGTTCCCAATTAGTTCCGATTCTAAACATGTCAGCGGCTTTCTCGAACACAATGCCATTTATATACGCTGATGAAACGGCCGCAAATTGGATGACGCAGGGCGCAATTAATCAAAGCCTTTTTATTATTCGTTTACCATGGGAAAAATAAAGCAAGCAAGCCCTCAACTGATTGCAGGGAGATTTAAGGAAATGCAGCTTCTTGAGAACACAACACATTTAAGCGTCCACTCAACCAGACATGTAAAAGTGGATCGCGCAAAAAGTTCGGCGCAAGCGAGTGTGAAATGTGCTCACCTGCCGAAGTGCAGCAAAGGCTGAGGGTGACGAAGAACGCCCAGGGGAGCGACGTCCTCATGTTCAGCCGTCTCGCAATCTGTCGGGGAGATGGTCAGGCTCCAAGTGTTGACTTGCAAGTGAAACAGCTCCGAGTGCGAGTGGCCCCAAGCCACGCCCCCAAGCCACGCCCCCTCGCGCGTCCTGATTCTCACCGCAGCAGCAAGTCAACGTGAGGGCGACGTCACTCTAAAGGCCCAAGTCAAATCGAGCTCTTTTCTTGCATTCCATCCGGAGACATTTGGAACATGCTAATGTGTGGCAATTAATGTTTCCACTTCCCACACGGGCAGGTTCCGCGTCTCGTTTTTTCCCGCATGCTGATGACTGATTTCATGTTCCGACTTGAGGGCCGTTCAAGTCTTTTGGCTATTTTGGAACTGCTTTGCTCCACTTTGTTACATCGTGCTATGTGGTGACAAGAACACAATGTCTGAACAGGAACCAAGCGTTCCTCCCAACTATGCATGTGGAGGAGCACAGGCAGGAGAGTTTTTGAGAGACATCGTGAACATGAGCGCCGACAAAGACAAAGACTTGGACAAACTAATCGGAAAACACACACGCGCACGCACACGCGGACAAAGAAAAAAGTGTTTGTCTGTGAACACACAGTTGCCACAGAGGTTTTGCAAGGTCAGGGGTGATGTGTGCGTGCGCGCGCGCGCGTGTTCGAATTGGTTCGGGTGACTTCTAAATGGTCGTTGATCAAAAGAAAAAAGTCAATGTCAATATACACAAATACAAACAAAAAGCTCAACTATGGAAAACGTAGATTATATTAAAAACACAGCTATGAAGTAATTCAAAATAAAAAGAAATAATATCCAACATAACTTGAGAAATATTCCAAAAGAGCCCAATCTGGCCTAAAACAAAAAGAAATGTGTTCTTCTGCAAAAAGAAAACTGTAGTGTACACAATGGAATAAAACTGGAAAAATCACAAATAAAAACGAAATATATTGGTCACTTTAATAATAAGTCCCTACTCTGAGCGAATTAAATCCACAAACAATCGTAAAATGTCATCAAATGCATAAGAAGATGAACAATGTAGACAATATTAAAAGCCTTCAATTCTGTATTTTGGTTTCAATGAAGTAAAATCCATTCCACTTTTGGGGTCAGAAAAGTCCACACACTCGAGTCTTTTCATATGTAAATATTATTTATTTGCGTTGACAGAAAACACAATTTGTCAACATCTTTTCAGGGATCAAGTCTGAAACAAAAGCAAATGTCACTGTGGGCCAAAACGAGATGAGATAAATGCTGCCCCTTGCAGTATAGCAGATTAGTGCCAACATTGACGCTTATGCTTTTTTTCTTCTTCTTCTTACGGAAGCACTTTTGGGGCGGCGTTTCTGTTTTTTTGTTTGTTTCTTTTCTGTATGTCTCTCATCCATCATTGAGCAGCGAAGGATGCAGCTTGGGCCGTGAAGCACCAGGTTTAATTCCCCCGACAAATGCCCAGTGTGATCTACTGTTTTGGTTGTCAAGCGTCTCCCTCCAGCGCTGAGGCATGACCGCAACACCGTAAATTGACGTAACTGTCGCAAAGACGTACGTCACTCCCGTTCATTCACGGTGTCGTTCCAAAGTTCTATTCCCCCCTGCCAAAATCTGTATCACCTGTCGCGGGAGCGCGCACGCATTGACTGAAGGCGGCGCGATGTTACTACGTTTGTTTTCATTAAAAGGCACGAAGAATGTATGAGTTTGTGTTTTTGATTTGCTGTAATTTAAACTGGGGTTTGCATAAAAGTGGTAGTCTTCGTCGGTGTTGTTTTCAGCACACCATTCGCTACAATTTAACACGTAAAGTAAGCGTTTGACTGCGCCGAAATCGGGGGGAAATTACCTGCATTTGCATTAGTTAATCCAAAGGAATTTTGCAATCAATGAAGCGACCATAAGGGAATTTAAGTGATCAAAACACGATGGAAAGGGGAGAGGATGAGTGAAGTGGGCGATCGTGTTTCCAGCGAGATCAAATTAAGTGGCAAAATACAGATAGGTGGTATCCTGTTAGAGAACACGCAATTTTATTCCAATTGACTGATTTGTTTATATTTTTTATAACCACCGATAGCCGCGTCAAGAGTAGCAAAAGAATAAAAAAATAAATAAAGTCACTGGCGTTCTGCGTCGGACTCGAGGTGCATTCACTGACCACTTACGCAGTAGGAAAGTTAACAGGGGGGACTGATTCTGGCAGCACCTGCCACAATAAGTACCCCCTATTCCAATATGTCATTTTTGCGGGGAAGTTGACCATGACCCAGACCAGATTTGGGTAACAACATCAGTTCTTGTTAACGAATGCATGTGACAAATAGGAAATATTTTAATAATAATATCTCTTTGTTTACCAGATCCAGTGTGACAAGTGTGACAGGTGGTTCCACCACACGTGTATTGGGGCTTCTCCACCAGAGGGGACATTTTTTTGTGCGGCATGTACATGTTAATAAAAAACCAGCACCGTATATGCCCTTCCTTCATGTACTGAATACAACATTTAAGGGTTTTTTTTCCGTGTAAACCTGACAAATAATGTGATGATTACACCAAATGAAATTTACAATCACCCTCTAGATAATTTTACCAGGAGGGCAGTACATGATACATGAATCGCACAAAGATTAACAAGATTTATTCATAGGTTCCTCAAGTAAATATAATGAACCATGAAAAAATAAGACAACGTAAGTATGCATGTTCTCCCCATGACTGTGTGTGTTTCCTACTCGTTCTCCAGTTTCCTCCCTCATTCCAAAAAGATGCATAGTGGGTTGATTGGACACTCGAAATTGCCCCGAGGTATGAATGTGAGCGTGAATGGTTGTTCGCCTCTGTGTGCCCTGCGATTGGCTGGCAACCAGTTCAGGATGTCCCCCCCTGAAGTTCTTCAGTCCAAGTGTGTCCACACACTCAATTCGGTCCAGGTGACTGATATTAAGCCTACATGCAAAGAAAGTCAAAAAGCCACAAAGTAACCGACTGAGGATCAAACAATAAACAAACTTACACATAGAAATAGAATTCCAATTATAAAACAACTGACACAATTTATACTGAGGACAACATAAATATTACATAAGGACTGCACTATTACAGTATGTAAAGTTTTATGATACAGTATTATTACTTTGTGAAATTTATTTGTTATAGTATTAGCACTTAAATAAATATGTAAATGTGTGTTTGTGATTGTTTGCATATGCATTAATTTGATTACTGCATTTATCAAAGCAGGTGAGTAGAGGGGGGGTACTTATTGTGGCAGAGGCTGCCAGAATCAGTCCCCCCTGGTAACTATCCTACTGCCTAAGTGGTCAATGAATGCACCTCGAGTCCGACGCAGAACGCGAGTGACTTTATTTATTTTTGTATTCTTTTGCTACTCTTGACGCGGCTATCGATGGTTATAAAAAATAAACAAATCAGTCAATTGGAATACAATTACGCGTTCTCTAACAGGATTCCACCGATCTGTATTTTGCCACTTAATTTGATCTCGCTGGAAACACGATATAGCCCACTTCACTCATCCTCTCCCCTTTCCATCGTGTTTTGATCACTTAAATTCCCTTATGGTCGCTTCATTGATTGCAAAATTCCTTTGGATTAACTAATGCAAATGCAGGGAATTTCCCCCCGATTTCGGCGCAGTCAAACGCTTACTTTACGTGTTAAATTGTATCAAATGGTGTGCTGAAAACAACATCGACGAAGACTACCACTTTTATGGAAACCCTAGTTTAAATTACAGCAAATCAAACACACAAAATCATACATTCTTCGTGCCTTTCAATGAAAACAAACGTAGTAACATCGCGCCGTCTTCAGTCAATGCGTGCGCGCTCCCGCGACAGGGGATACAGATTTTGGCAGGGGGGAATAGAACTTTGGAACGACACCGGTATGACGCGTGAGTGCGCACGCGAGGGTGGGATGCTGACCAATTGTTGTCACGTGCGGACGTGCTACGTGCTGCGAAGTGTTTTAGCCCCTAATCATGCGTCCTAAGAAGGTCAGTGCAAGCAACAAAGCTGCTAGTAGCGAAAAAAGATAAACAGTGCGTACAACTATTGCATTTAATTCGGTGTTGGAACAAATCGCTTTTCAAACAGGATTCTGGAACGGATTATGGTCGAGAACCGAAGTTCCACTGTATTTGGCGTCTACAATGTAAATGTGATTTTCAATAAAATATGATGAAATTGAATTTTGCAAAGATCTTTTATTGACACTAAGCCAATGTGATCCATGCCAGAAGAACCATTGTGTCTGAGTGATGATGAGTTTTTTTGTGTGTTAACATCAAACATTATAAATGAAATTAATTGCCTTTGCCTAGAACAACATTTGTTAACGTTATGCTTTTCAGTTGTCTTTTTAATCGTAGTTAATGGAAAATGTGTGAGAAGAAACGGTGCTTATGAAATCGGTGCCTTCCACAATCATCAATAAAATCACTTGTTCCACTTGCTCAACTGGCCTTCATTACGCTGTGTGAAAAGGTGAAAAACAGATCTCGAAGTTGACCTGCGTGAAGTTGGCCCCCCATTTGTTGCAAAAATAGGTGGAAATAGTTTGTTTCGTTTGTGCTGCGTTTGTGCCCGTTTGTGCTGTTAAAATTTTCGTTTGTGCTGCTTCGGTTCGAAAGATATTACACTTTGTTTTATTTCGAGTGTGACGTCACCCAGCCCCCCATTTTCATCCGATTGACTTGGGAATGGTGCCATTCGTTTGTGCTACGTTTGTGCCCGTTTGTGCTGTTAAAATTTTCGTTTGTGCTGCTCCGGTTCGAAAGATATTACACGTTTTAATTTCGAGTGGTGAGGTCACCCAGCCCCCCATTTTCATCCGATTGACTTGGGAATGGTGCCGTTCGTTTGTGCTACGTTTGTGCCCGTTTGTGCTGTTAAAATTTTCGTTTGTGCTGCTTCCGTTCCAGAGATATTACACGTTTTAATTTCGAGTGGTGACGTCACCCAGCCCCCCATTTTCATCCGATTGACTTGGGAATGGTGCCGTTCGTTTGTGCTACGTTTGTGCCCGTTTGTGCTGTTAAAATTTTCGTTTGTGCTGCTTCCGTTCCAGAGATATTACACGTTTTAATTTCGAGTGGTGACGTCACCCAGCCCCCCATTTTCATCCGATTGACTTGGGAATGGTGCCGTTCGTTTGTGCTACGTTTGTGCCCGTTTGTGCTGTTAAAATTTTCGTTTGTGCTGCTCCGGTTCGAAAGATATTACACGTTTTAATTTCGAGTGGTGACGTCACCCAGCCCCCCATTTTCATCCGATTGACTTGGGAATGGTGCCGTTCGTTTGTGCTACGTTTGTGCCCGTTTGTGCTGTTAAAATTTTCGTTTGTGCTGCTCCGGTTCGAAAGATATTACACGTTTTAATTTCGAGTGGTGACGTCACCCAGCCCCCCATTTTCATCCGATTGACTTGGGAATGGTGCCATTCGTTTGTGCTACGTTTGTGCCCGTTTGTGCTGTTAAAATTTTCGTTTGTGCTGCTTCGGTTCGATAGATATTCTACGTTGTAATTCACGCGGTGACGTCACAAACACTAACGCTCCGGCGTCAGTCTAATTTGTTTTGGATGCTGTCGAACAAGGAGCTAGGTATCATGCTACTGCGTTCAGTTAATCACTTCAATCACTCGTATTTGTTATTAATGAACCGATGTTTTGTATGTTTCTGCGCATTTTACATTCTTCATGATTCTGGAAATCAACTGTTGCCGGAGGAACTTCAGGTAAACATGTTACACTCACTGTTGTAGCTTTTTTTGCTAGCATACAGTAATCTTAAAATCTTCCTGTTTTCACTGCTTTAAATTACTTTAAATTCGGTCTTATTTCTTTGAATATGTTGTTCTACTGCTCACTCATTTATTTCATCAGTAGTCATTAAAGCTATGTGATTGTTTCTTAAATTATAGCAGACGTGAGGCCGAAACATATCCATTGAACTATTTTGAAATAAAAACAACATAAACACACCCCTCGATGTAGCATTCCCTCTTTTGAGAACAACTGAATTAATGTAAAAACAGTACATGTGTAATTGATGAGAGCCTGCAGAGAAAGCTTGGGTTGAAACAATAGCTTTATGTGTAAAAAAAAAAAAACTGAAACCAAAAAAAACACCAAACTATTTACATTGCAACAATTAAGCAATCACTGCTTTGTGAAGAACAAAGCACGTGGGAAGATCTTTGTCTTTTCTGATGCTGCTTTCACTCTACTTTCCAGGTCATTGTGCATCTCCCAGGCAAAAGCAGCCATCCTGCAGTATGCCACATAATGTCCAAGAGAATCCTGGGTCAAACCTCTTTGAAATCCTATGACTGCTCTCAAAGTAAACGCTTTTTAAATGTAGATGGACACTGAAATGCATTTTGGATTGGTCGGAGGCAAGTCGAGTCAGGAAGGCTCAGTCCTTCAGCAGCAGTCTGAAGATGAGTCATGCCACAGGTCTGCAGGACTGCAATGTTGGTACTTTTATCCAAATGGGCCGGAAGTGGTGCCATTCTTTTGTGTTGTCAAAAGTTTCGTTTGTGCCGCTACGATTCGAGAGATATTACACTTTTTCATTTGTAACTGACGTCACGACCACTCGAGCTCCGGCGTCAGTCTTCATGCCATCGTTCGAACAAGGAGGGAGGTGTTGTGCTACCACGCTCAGTGAATCACACGAATTACTTGTTTTCTTATTAATTCCAGGTTATATGCTGTCTGGAGAAAGCACCCTCCAAACTGGAGACAACTAGGGCAGTTTGATGAATAAGAGCGGCCCATTTTCCTGCTGACAGGTGCAGAAGTCCAGTGAAAGTTACCAAAATGTGTCCTGATTGCCAACATGTTTTGCAACAAAATATAGTATAAAAATAAGGAAGGGCACCATCATCTTTGTCGACGCCTGTTTCATGAGTTGGTTTTCTTCTTTCTGTTGAACGACATACAATTAAAAAGCAAAGCCTGATTTTTTTTTTTTTAATTAAAATTACTTCGACAGACATGACCACGAGTGATGAGTCTATTGTAAGATGGGCTGAGGATAGTTAATCAGTTTGTGTATTTATAATCATGTTTTTATACACTCATTCATGTTTAAACACACACACATAGACACTTACTTGTTATTTTAGCACACACGCACACAGACACTGTATCCTGATGATGTGTATCGTTAAACTGACCTTTGCACTGTGAGTTGTGATTCTCTGCCTGCTAGAGTTACTGATGATTAATTAATCTCCTGTATTCTGGTGATTTAGTTTAGGCTAAACAGACCTTCATTGTATTCTAATTTCTTGTGATTCTTGAGTCAAACTAATAAAAGCCAAGCCGGTGAGAAGAGGAGTGAAAGGAGTTGCATGGAGCGGCTGCGAGTAGGCGAGCTGCTGCTCGCGGCCTCTCTGTCCCACTCTTTTCCCCCGCCGGCGGTGAAAATGAACAACGGTGTCTGGTTCCTCCTGGCCATTCAGCTAGCGTTTTATTTTGGCCGTTACATTTAGTAAATTATTTCAGTAAGCCCTCCCAAAATGTGCATTTAAACCTGACATTTATTTGGTGGAGGATGTGGGCAACCGCACTCGGACGGGCGTCGTCTCGGATCCTTGGACGCCATAGAATCTGACGTCAGCGCTTCAACATTGAGAAAGCGAGGCCTCCAAGTTCCTGCGACGGCGCACCGCCCGGATGCCGGTTGCCGATCGGACAAGGCTGACCCAGGAGCAACCAGGTATTGTTTTTCAAATTATTTTGTGCCACCATTTTAAAATTTAAAACAATAAGGAATTCGTAAGGGGTGATTTATGTGAGTAAGGAAGCGCGCGCCGGCCGTTTTACAGTAGTTCGGTCGAAAAGAAAAGAAACTGGATCGTGCTCGTCTAAGGAGTTATAGAAAAATAATTAGGCCATAACTCATCGCGCTGAAGGGAAGCTGGACTTCTCGGGAGGCTGGATCTCCCCTACGGAGGGCACGGTAGCATAAAACAACGTTCTGAGGTACGTCTAAACCACAATCGTGTTGTTTAGGGAGTTACTAAAAGAAGAAATTAGGTCGTAACTCGTTCAAACCGACATCACGGTAGCATCGATTAAAAGTTCCTCGTGTCGATAAATAGAGAAATTATCGACGACTTAGAGGTCTACTCACAATTTCACATTGAAATTTAGGGAATAATAAGGCATTATTTTCGGTGGTTTTTATTTGAATTTTTATTTTGGTAAGCAGACTGCTTGTTTGACTGAGACGTGTGTGCGTGAATTGTGGCACTGCGCAGCTGTGTGTGTGTGAGAACGAAAAGCGTGTGTGTGTGAGGTGAGTGAAAGTAACAAACGTCATACAATCAAAGATGGATCAAAAGGTAGAAAAAGAGTGGTAAGCAAAGTAGTGAGAAAAGAATTTGCAGAGAAAGAAAGTCAGACGTGGAATGATAAGTTTGCTTGTGAATGTTTGCGAAAAACTATGCAAAGTGAGTGAATGGTGTGATTGGGGATTAGAAATACCATTTGGTATTTTATCCCATGTAATACAGTAAGTGTTATAAACAGGAAATTTGAGTTGCTGCCCTACTGATGAGAAACCAGTTTTTAGAACACCCTAGGTGTTGACAAACTGGACCAAATTTTCTAAAATGGGGATACTAGGTAGTAAAATAAAACCCAGGAATATGCTGCAGTGTAAGAATTGGACGCATGTGAAAAAATAGGATCTTAATAAAATAAAATAAAAATTTGGGTTAAATGGAAAATTAAATACATTTTATATAAATTCGGAGGTTAGTTAAAAACTCATAAAAGTACAATACAGTACCGCCAAAATTACTAACCATAGACAAGACAAAGAATAACTCTAAAGAGATAGAGAAATTTGCGCATAAATAAATTTAGGAAATATTCAATTGAATAAATAGTGGATATGGGATCCATTGGCATAAATGAAAGGTCAATAGAGACATAGTAGTTCAATTGAAGGACTTATTATGGGCCATAGATAAAGATGGATTGTGTTGCTGTTATTACTGACATGTTATTGTTGTTTGTAGTTGTTCAGTGTTGAGAACTATGTGTGTCGTTTTGTGGGCCCGTGTATATGTCTGTGTGTCTGTCTGTGTGTCTAAATGTCAGGGAGAGTGATAAAAGTGGTTGGAATTGTGTTAGAAGGATTGATGAAGTAAAGATAAAATGGAATCAAGGATTAGTAACCAACAAAAGGCTACTTATGAGTGACGAGATCTGATTGAGAAAAATAATTCCCAAATTTACAAAAGAAATTAATAAAGAAGATGATTTGAGGAGATAAATTCATTTAAATTTGAAATTAAATAATTTATACAACGGGATAGGCTTAAAAGAAAGGAGAGAAATAGCCTGATGTGCGTTTTCTGAAAAATAAAGAAATTGAACCCAGATGTCTAGGATGGTTTAAAAAGATGAGTGAAGATAAGGAAGTTCATCAAAAAACAGGATCCTGATAAAATTCAGTATTTAGACAAATGGATAGCTGAGCATGGCTTTAATGGTCAGTTAAAAACATGAAAAATAGCCGCATTGCAGAAATCAATCATAGCAAAGACAAAGAAAGACCCCAAAAAGATGAAGACAAATGGCTTTGAGGAAACAGAATATTGGATGAGGGTAGCCTTAAAAAGAGAAGAGGGTGACAAGAAACAGAAAAGAAAGGATGAAAACAAAATAAGCAAGGGAAAGAAATGTGAAAAGTCAGATGGAGCAAATTAGGCTGAAATAGGAAGAGTAAAACAAGAGGAAGATGAGACATTTGGGCAATACAAAGTGAGAATGACAGCTGTGTTTCAAAACCACAGCGGGCTGCAGGAAGATGGTGATGTGGATGGGGCATTTGAACAGCAGTTGAAGAATGCTTTACATGCAGGATCAAGAGAGGAAATTCAGAAGTGGGTAAATAAACATTACATTTGCCTGCCAACAGGTACCCTGGAGGAGTATGTAAATCACGCCCTCCATGCTGAGAAGATAGAAAATAAAAAGAAACAGAGGTCTATAGACACTTTTTATCAAAATAAAGGTCAGAATGTCTTTTATCAAGGTGGAAGAGGCTGAGACAAGGACGCCTTCCCACCGGAGATGATATTTGTTACAATTGTGGCAGATCAGGACACTTTGCCAGAAACTGCCGTCAACCCCACAGGAAGACCACACTAAAAGAAGGCCAGATAGCAAGAAATTGCCTTGAGAAGAAGCAGCCTTCAGCATGACTAAGTTTTTAAATGAAGAGGTTTTCCTAAATTTACAAAAGATATTGGCTTTTGATTAAATGATTGAGCTGAAATAACCGTATTGGTAATGGGACACCAATTACCCTTTTTTATGTGACATTGGTGCAGATAGGATTGCTTATAATAAATCAATTCCAAATGATAGGGCAAGTGAGAAAGGGGCCATAGTCAGATTTGCAAGGGGAAAAATGCAATAGAGTAACAGAATTAGAACCTGTGTGGTTGAGGGACCCAGAAGGACACTGAGTTGGTTGCATGAATTGAAATTAGTTTTATTTTTACAGAATAATGAGAGCCCAAGTTGTGGGGATGTGATTAATTTACAGAAAAAGTTTAGTGATGAGACAATTTATACTTACATGATTCAATAGACAAGATATATCATTTTGATTATGGTTTTTACTTAATTGTATACTTGCGTCTCCTTCAGAAAGGGAGAAGTAGGTGTTATGAAATTTTAACAATTGGATGAAGCTTTTGAAAGTGAACATGAGGAATATTTGCAAAAACATAGGTGTTTCCTGATTTTTTAAATTTTGATCCGAGACATTGGTAGGTTTGAGTGGTTGTGGAAAAACTACAGTGAATTTGGAAATTAGGAGCAGACTGTGGAGAGGCTCCTGTGAGGAGGAGGAAGAGAGAGAGTTCAGTGAGTGAAGGAGGATAGAAATTAGATTTTGCTTTTTGGTGAATTGAAGAAATAAATATTTTAGATTTCATATTCCAGTTGATCATGTTTATATTAAAGTAGGCCAGAGATGCAATGAAATGCAGAAATATAAATGATACAGGAAAAATTTGGCAAGGGCTATAATTTTCATTAAAGCAGAGAAGAAATTATAAATTACAGATAACATTAATGTGTACTTGTCCACTTTAAGGTAGAATTGGTCAAAGTGAAATGAGTCAAGATTAGAGAAAAAAATAAAATAGAATTAACATGTTCATTTTGTGATAAGAAATTTGTGATTATGTGAAAAAGGAAAAAGAGAATTACAGGCTTTTCAAATAAAACAACCTAATTTAAATTGGCCAACTTGTAAAATGGAAAAGAAGATTCTAAATTATGCACAAAAAGCTTGAACGTGTTGAGCAGAAGGAAGAAAAAGAGAAAACATTTTAAAAAAAGAAGGAAGCAGAGAGTCTTGTGATAAACAATAACTTTTCAGGACGAAGAGAGAAGCAATAGAAGATCACATGGCGAAAGAAAAAAAACTAACATAAAAAGTGTGTGTAGAAGGACTTCTACATCAACATGCGTTTTGCTTATTAGGCCGTGATACACTGACAATTGGACTTTAATATCGGAATCAATAAGCAAGGACGAATTTAAACAAGAGTCAAAACTTTAAAAGGACGCATTGTCAGTGATAAGCGGGAAGAAAAATAGTAATAAAACTTTGCCAGACCACTTTTGTGTAAACACCTTCCTTGGCACTTTCATGACCTCCATTAAGTCCCTGACCTTTCATAGATAAAGTTGGAGCCCAAAGTCTCTCAGGGCTGTAATTTATGCGGCAGAGAAAGAGCCCAACAGGCTTAGGGTGAGTTTAAAACAACAGTATCATGGCCATAAAATGGGTTGTGTATGTTGGAACTTGTGGAGATACACTGCAAGATTGTATTTACAAAGCATCTTAATGCACTACCAAATTATTATTATAAGCCATTTGGGCAAACAGTGACTGCAAAAAATGGCCTCATGGACTTGTGTTGCTGCAGAAACACAGGAAAGTGAATCCATTTGCATATTAGTCACAATAATTTGGATTTCGTGGCAGAGAACCACTTAAGAGTGTGATCAAGAGCTTTCACTGCTGCTTTAAGGAATGAAAAAATGACATTCCATCACACGACATTCACATTGCACGGCGATTTAATTGTAACATTACATTAATAAGGTGCGATGCATTTAAGCCCAGCGTCATTCTTTTTCCACGCACCATTTAGAAGGCGCCACACGACTGTGGAGCCGTCCAAATTTTCACCAAACCCATGACTTGACTTTTTGACATATTTTCCTCCCGACTGGAGGAGTTAAGACGTGTAAAGACATGAAGACCAGGTGCACCTTCCAGACTGATAAGAAAGTGTCTGAGAACCAAGGTTATAGGAAGAAATCACGCTGACTTTTATGCGATGGGAGTATTAGTAGTGTGATACCAACAGATAACTTGTAAAAGAGAGAAATTGTTAGGATAAGCAGGAAGAGCGTAGGCGGTTGTGAGCTAATTAAAATTTGGAGTTTCCCATCTTGTATGAGCTGTATGGTTACAATGGGAACTCACAGTCAAGATAAAATGTTCTTGTGTTCTGTTGATTTTGGGCGAACGGGTGCTTTAAAAATCACAAAAGATAAAAGAAAGGTTGCGCATAAAGCACGTCTAAGTAAGTATTTGTAAATAAAAAAAAAATTCTCTGAACAGAAAATGACACGATTACGATTGAATAAAGGCTGGAGCCAAGCCATAACCTCAGAGTCAACATAGCACAAGAGGTTTAATGAAAGCACACACACACACACACACACACACACACCCACGCACCCCCCCACACACACAGTAAATCAACTTGACAAGTTGATCTCAGGCCAGGGAAAAAGGCATCACTAATTGAACATGCACATGTGAGAACAAAGGTGCAAACATTGCTGAGGACAGGATCAGCAAATTGGCAGATGGCAAATCCTGGCTGCCTAATTCATTGATTAGAGGAATAAGACGATTGACACACGAGCAGATAGTCGTGTGTCAACAGGGGGAAGTATGATATGAAATTGTTCCCACATATAGACTTTTCAACAAAAAACTTTTTTTTAGACAAAGTGTTAGTTGTTTGGGTTGCAATATTGTTTGGTTATAATTAATATGTTTTCAAAATGGATTAAGTTGTTTCCAACAACACATGCTGATGCTAAAAACGATTGGGAAAAGTGTTGTGTAATCAAATTATCCTGACATTTGGAATTTCAAGAAGTGATTTGAAGTGAAAATGATGCATTTTGTGAATGATGTTGTAACAAGTGGGACAGTTGTTAAAAAATGGACTCAAAGCGTCACTCTGCATACAGTCTGCAGGACTTGTGGAACGCACTAATTGAACTGTTATGGCCAGACTTATCAAGACAATGAAAAAAAAGAGACAATGGCCAGACTGTGTTTCAATCACAGCAATGAGGACAATGCCAGCCGAAGGAAGGACACTATCCCCTATAGACTCTCAGGTTCATCAGAACCACCAACAAAAAACATGTTTGACCGAAAAAGATCCAAAAGACGCCAATACTGGTCAAGTGTTGTTCTGATTTACAGAAATTATGTCCGTGTGGGAGACCAACTCTTCTTCAAGGTGTCGAAACGACTTCGTTGGGGGGAAGTGAATGCTGAGATGGCCCTCGCCAGATGATGGCGGTGACCCCGACGCAGCAAAGGTCGCGGGGCGTGGCAGCTGGATCCACCAGTTGCAGTACAAACTTCACCGGTTTCCAGCTAAAGGCCTAGCAACGCGAATCCCTCGAACAGGAGTCCACCTGAGTCACAATCTCGGACCACACGCACATCAGAACCACACCACCAGCCACAGATACGAATGTTGAAGCCTCAGAATAAAAAGATTAGATATGGTTTGGAAATTAATGACGTACATAAAGAAATTTTAGCCTTGATTGAAGAACATAATTGCATTTAAAGTTTTAAAAATGAAACAATTATTGATGTTATGACCACTATGAAGAATTTGAAAGACAATATATCGGGATAATTATGGTTTTCATTTTTGTTATGTGTAGACTGTTTTTGTTGCATTATTTTTATGACAAAAATGATGATTAATTGCATGTTTGTTGTCCAAAAGTAACATTACAATCTGATTGATGTTGAGTATGACAAACTCGAACTGGACAATGACGGACTCGAACTGGACACTGAAACGTAAAAAGAATATGGACTTGTCGCCCAAGCCCCACACGTGCATACACATACACCACACACGAAGATCCGGGAGGTAAAGACGGCTGTCTCCTCCTACAGCGAGGCAAGGGGCCTGCATCAAGTCACCCCAGGGACAAGCTCTGCGTGGAGACAGTTTTGTTATTTTTCACTAGGCACATTGAAATGTATTTTTATATGTTTTATTCCCTGATGGTCATCAAATGATGAAGATCTCGTTCCACGTCGGAAGAGAGGAGAGGAATTTTTGTCCCTACTGAGGGTTTTTCGCCTCTCCACGGATGACCACACTGTTGTATGATTTCATAATGATGATCTGTCCTAAAGCCGTAGGGACATGATTTTGAATTCACAACAGGGGGGAATGTTAGGATATGTCACCAATTTTGTGTATTCATAATCATGTTTCATACACTATTTGTATCACTAATAACTGTATACACACAGACACTCATTTAGCACACATGAGCACAGCTTGAACACACACACACACATTCGGTTTCAAGTTTCTGAATCTTCGAGCTGAAGTTTTAAACTGACTGTTGTGATTGGTTGTTTCCTGCCTGCCTGCTAGAATTCCAGAAGACAGCCCCCTCTTTGTCTCTTTATGTCCGGAGGAGAGTCAGAGGAGGGGGTCAGATGAAGGGAGTGTGAGGCCGAACAGGCCTGTTCGGCCTCCGGCTCTCTCTCTCTCACCAACTCGCAAATTGGAAAATAAAACTTTGCTTGATTGACTTTGGACATTCAGCCATCATTATTTAAATAATTCCCAGTGTAAAAAAGGCGTCAGGGCCGTTTTAAACCTGACAACAGGACAGATAATATCGAAAATGGCTAATGGCTCTCACAATTGCCAGCAGTTCCCTTCGTGTGACACAATTACGCCGTTCAGCCTTATTCAAGGTTTTGCTGAAGTATGCCACTACTCTCTCCCCGTCTGCCCCCACTTGACTAAAAACCGTCCCTATTCCGACATTGCTGGCATCAGTGTCCAGGACAAACGGCAGGTTGGCATCTGGGGGGACGAGAATGGGTGCCTCCGTCAGCACCTTCTTGAGAGAGCTGAAGGCCCGTCTGCACTCGGGAGTCCAGTCAAAATCAGTGTCCTTCCGCTGCAGGTGGAAAAGCGGTGCAGCTACACATGAGAAACCCCGCACAAATCGCCTGTAATAGGATGGCAGCTCAAGGAAGCTCTTCAGTTCACGTGGTTTGCTGGGAGTAGACCAGTCCCTCACGGCTCGTACTTTCTCCTCCAAAGTGCTAATGCCTTCCCCACCAACTTTGTGTCCCAGCAACTCAAGCTCTCTTCTCATGAAGCAGCACTTGTCAGTATGAAGCTTCCGACCCGCAGTGGAAATCCTTTGTAAGACCCGGCGCAGGGCCTCCAAGGCTGTATGGAAAGAGTTCCCATGGACCAGGATGTCAACCAAATAGACCAAACACTCCTGTCAGGGAATGCCAGCCAGAACCTTGTCCATAAGCCGCTCGAAGGTAGCTGGAGCATTACACAGGCCGAAACAGAGAACTCGAAACTGCCACAACCCCCTGCCAGTACAGAAAGCAGTCTTTGGCCTGGCTTCACGGCTGAGGGGCACCTGCCAATTTCCACTGCGCAGGTCTAATGAGGAGAACCAGGACGATCCAGACACCAGATCCAGATTCTCATCAATGCGGGGCAGTGGATAGGAGTCTTTCTTAGTCACGCTGTTTAAGGGTCGATAGTCCACACAGAACCTTTTCATCACTGTCTTTTTGTTTTTACCATGACAACCCCTGAGGTCCAAGGGCTGTCAGATGGCTCAATGATGCCAGCTTTTAGAATCTCATCAATTGCACTGTCCACTTCTGCCTGATGTGCAAGGGGAAGGCGGCGTGCATCCCCCGTGTCAATTTCGTGCTGCACCAAGTCTGTTCGGCCCACCTCCTCTTCTGTCAGCGCAAAAATGTCCTTAAAGTCCCACAACAGTTGCCACAGCTCCTCCTGTTGCTTGGGTTCTAAACCATCACCGTTGCGCTTCCACACTTCGCGCACTGCCGTCAATCTGTCCACTCCACCTGTCATGGACCACGGGGCCGGGGAAGAGGAATGCTCATCAATGTGGGCATCTGATGTGGGTGGAGAAGTCATAGGAGCCAGCGGTTCATGGGTGGGATCAGACTCCTGCTGTGCAATGGCTGCGCTCGACGTCGGGAGGAATGACTTTTCAGGCTGTGTAGGGCGCACCATTTCAACTGTGGGGCGTCTTGGAAAAGCCAACGTGTTCCTCCGCAGGTCAAGCACGCACTGGGCTGTTCGTAGAAAGTCCAGTCCTATGATGCACGGGTCGCGTACCGCGGCAACCCACACCCGAAAGTTCATGCATAGTCCCCCCACTTGGATCGCCACCACCCCCCTTCCAAGCATAGGGGTGAGCTCGCCAGTCACTGTCCGAAGCTTGACTGAGGTAGATTCCAATTGTGCCCCGGCTGGGAATACATCAGGCCTCAACAGTGTTGCAGTGGAGCCGGTGTCGACGAGGGCTACGCAAGGAGACCCCCCAAGCGAAATAGACATGACAGAAATCCCCCGCATGGGTCCAGCCAACCACCCTCACAGACTCTGCAGTATCATCTGCTTCTGGGGAAAATGGAGCCCCTCTCCCCCATCTATGTGGTTGGGTTCCGTCTCCAGGAAACAACGCGTGTTGGGACACAGGTGCAGGGGTCTGCGGCGTCCACTCTACACAGACCCCGGCCCGTTTCCCTGACCATCTGCCTTCTTGGGGCACCGCACGCTAATGTGCCCAGGCTGGCCACACACCCAACAAACTGGAGGGCCCCGTCGGGAACGAGCACCACTGCGTGGCAACTGCAGTGTGCTAGTGCGAATAAGCTCGATCAGCTCATCCACCCATGATGGTTGCTCTTGGATTTGGTTCACCGGGGTGGCAGAGTGCACAACATGGCCGTTAACATGGTCAATCCGTGTGGTGTCCCCTATGACCTCTCTCTCCACGGCCAGCTCCAGTGCCTCCTGAAGAGTACGGGAATGCGCCAATTGAGTCTGTATGCGCAGTTCTCTTGGGGTAATGGCCCGGATAAACTGGTCCCTGGCCAGCTTACTCTGCACATCAGTCGGCATATGGGCATATGCACGCCTTGACAGGGTTTTAATGTCATTCGCGAACACACGCAGTGGTTCACCAGCCTGTCTTTGCCTGTTAGAGAGCTCCGAGCGTAGAACATTAGGTTGACTGCATTGTCCAAAACGCCATCTTAGGGAACCAACAAAGCGCCATAGTCATCTCTTTCGGCTGGGCTGAGCAATAACAATCAGGACAAAGCTTCCTCCGGAAGACACATGGCCAGCTGCAGTGCTTTATCCTTCTCAGACCAGCCAGCAGCCCGTGCCAAAAGTTCAAATTGGGCATGGAAAGCCTCCCAGTTTGCCCTACCGGAGTATTTTGGAGTCTTGACAGGCTGATGACGACAATGGCGGTTGTCAACGTCATTCGCGCTTGCTCCTTCTCCAGCGTTCAATGAGCCAAAACCAGCATCGGAGGCCAGCTTCCTTGCAGTCCGCCTCAGGTGGTTAACATGCTCCGAAACACTTTCGGGGTTCATATCACGGCCACATGTGCCATCGTAAGAATTGTCCACCACCTCCTCCTTGTTTCGCGGGGGGCCACCGTAACTTTCTTTACTCGTTGCCATACTGTCGTTATCACTTCTGACACCAGTGTAACGTTGTATAATAAATCATGCCGATTTGTCCATCAGCGATCACTTTTATTATTAAGCCAGAAACGGCTGCTGTTGGCCGCAACCACGCCGATCAGAAAACTAAAAAAACAACGACAACAACATAACGTTCACTCCTGTCGCTTCCCCGCTGCATTCACAGCCTCCCCAGAAAAGAGGAAGACACAGAACCCTTGAACTATTTACAAAGTGGCTACAATATCAAAAAGTGCAAAAGAACAGAACAAAGAACAAAATACGACTTGACAAAACTAAGCTTGACTACAAGACAGGTCAGAAAACAGGGACGAGAACGTCGGAGAGCGACAACGACAAGCGACAAGCGACCAACAAGAAATGAAAGCAACCAGGGAACTAAATACAAACAAAGTGTAGCTGCCGTCAAAGGCCAATCTAATTTATTTCATTCCTTTATTTCATAGTTTAATGTGGTTCAAAAGTACCCTGAATGAAGACATTATTTTGTGTTTAAAATGTTAAGTAAGGTATAATTGTCAGGTGTTTTGGTTTAAAATCGTAGTAAAGGGGGCAACTTGTTTTTTCTTCCACATGTATAAACTGTTGTTTCGGGACATGGGCATAGATGCACACAATGGCCAGAAGAGGCAATGTACCCTGAAGAGAAGGCAAGACGACAAGTCACGTTTGTGTGAAGATTTGTAAACCTTTATTCCTTTTGAGTGAATGTGGCCAATGAGGTGAATATTTACTTTAAGTTTCTTTATTGTTTTGTGAGCCATCCTTATTTGTGTGCTCTATCCGTTTATATCCAGGGGTGCGCATAACTGGTACGCAGGTACGCATGCGCAACAGAAATCAGGGATGCGGAACGTCAAGTGCGTCACGACGCGCCTTTGCGTACCTGTACACACTGCCATCAATCCACTATTTCATCAGAAGCACAACGAACGAGGTGAAAAATGCCCAAAAAAACCAACAGACTTGAAGCAACTTTTTGGGTGTTTCACCACCAAAAAAGAAACAGCCAAGCGAGCCTGAGCCGAACTAGAGAGCATTTTCAAAAAAGTGGCTCCAAGATGTGCCGTGGCTTGAAGCTAATGATGAGCGTACTGAAATGTGGTGCAAGATTTGCCGCTCACATCCACATATGGCTGATAAAAGAGGTGCGTTTTATAAAGGCTCAAAGACCTGGGTCTGCTTTTTGATGGATCGGAGGACATCACAAAAACTGAGCAGGAGATCGTTGACGTCGTGTCGGTGTCCAGTGACGGCGAACTTACCTCAGACTTCGTTGGACTAATTGAACTGGGTGCTGATCGAACCGCACAAGCCATAACTGACGGACTAGTGAGACTTTTCGTGGACGCAGGCTTGAATAACTGGGCCGCTAAACTGGTCGCTGTGTGCACGTTAACGTTGGAGCGTACAACGGCATTGTGCCAAAACTTAAGCAACTCGCTGCAGTTGGAGGCTCCCTGGTGCACATTTTGTGCACCGCAGACACTGGAGAACTGAGCCAAGTCAGGTGATCACGGTGTGCCTTACTGTGTCACATTTAAAGCTGTTGCAGTTTTATTTACAGAAAGGTGGTGCAAAAAACACTGAAACACTGAAGAAATTGTGCAAAGAAAATGGGATCTCTTTTGTGTAGTAAGTTTTATAACGTCAGGAGGACATCGAGGAAGAAAAAAAAAAGACGTGAGTACCCCACACTAGACTGGTTTTATCGCCATCTACTATTTAATAAACAACGACTTTTAACCTTTGTGGTATATTATTGTTGGAGATGTGCGGGTCTGGCCCAGCTTCCCTCCGGACAGGTCGACAAGCAAGGCTGGAGTGGTGATATAAAAAAACTTCTGAGACACTCCGGTGGTTGGAAAAAGATTGTATTGGTGTCAATTTGGCTGATGCCAGAAGTTCCCCCAAAAAAGGGTGTGTGTCCCCCCCCGCCCCCGCTCTCGAGCCTTCCCTTCTTATATGGAAAGCTAACAAAAGATATAAATATCCAGTTCTCCCCTGTTACATATGCATTCTCATCCTACTTGCCCTTACATGGCCATCCAAAACCCCCAAGACGAGAACAGATGTGGACTCCCCTTATGTTGCTCCTCGGCGCCATCTCGTCGAAACCGGGACCCATTCCTGTATATCCATCCCTTGATTTGTCGGGGACCCCTGTCGAAATCCCTGACCTGACATAATCTATGTTGAGGCCCACTGCATATTAGAATCTTAACTCATTGTAGTGGCGGCTCAACGCAAGATTATACATTCACCAGACCAACAGTTGCGCTATGTTAGAAGTAGAAATGAAGAATTATTCCCGTCCATAAATTACAACGTATGGAAATACAAACGTAAAATGTTGTTGGGTTTCTCACCTGTTTCACACTCTTCACTTTCCCAGCTTTCTTGTTTGTCACTTTTTCCTGTTTGCTTGTGTTTTGGGTTGCGATTTTTGATTGGCTCTCTTCATCACTGAGGTCAGCGTCGATCTGGAGGAACTCGTAATGTGTGCAAAAATATACTTTATTTCTAAAGCGCATTTCACGTAGATGGGTTTAAACTTGAATTGCTGTCTGTTTTGATTTTTCAGCGTCACCCGTTTACATTAAGTACACTAAAGTCCATCAAAGGCTATTAATTACATAAATCCTACAATAAAGCAGAACTTTAACTCTATTCATGAAAGTAAAGTTTAATTTAGGCTATTAAGTAACTCAGTGTTGGGCCTTCAAGGCCTTCTCTGTTGGCCGAACATAATCAATAAAAAAAAAAATGATCATAATCGTCGCATTGATGTCATATTATAGCTGAGCGTTGTATTTTTAGGTGAGAGTTTTGAATCCAATCGGAATTCCGCTCGCTCATCTTGCCGGGCAGGTTTCACAATAGCAGGAGCACGCATTATGCGTTCCGAGGCCTTAAGATGCAATTGTGCGAGCATCTCTTCTGTCAAAGTCAATGAGCTTTCATATTTGTTAGACGGTTGCGATAGCCAATCAGATCACGAGTTGGTTACAGTGAGCCTTCTCGCTGGCCTTATGCTGAGGGTGATGAACGCGTTTTGTGATTGGATACTCACTCGTGAGGGGGCGGCGCGATGCTGAATCAACACACCCAAAAGTCGTAATTGGCGACCGTTCGGAAATCTAAAATATATTCTTGCTTTTTTTGAACCACAATGGCCGAAGGAGGGAAAAGTGTGGATTTAATTGCAGATACACTTGCAAGGACATTTTCAAGTCGGACCTTTCAAGAGAAGCTATATCGTCCAACACTCACTCAGTGGTGCGTAAGTGTGTTTCTGGATATTATTTGTCCAGCCGTGGTGTCATAAATGATGGTATTTTGATGGGGATTTATTCAAGTAGGACAAAGTAGGACTTCACTGAAGGCACAGGTGTGAAATGCACTGAAGTAACTTAAAAAGTAAAAGTTAAAAAAATATGATTGCTTAAGAATGTGCAAGAAAGAAAAATGTTGACAAGTGTTGAACATATTTTCCAGGAGGTATTTATTTCTTTGTTGTTTATTCATTCAATTCTGGACTTATTTAAATATTTGAGTATTATTTTTCTTTCAATATGTAGTGTAATTTGTCTTTGAAGTGTGGGTCCTTGCTGCCTTCCGGAGAGGCAGCCGAGCAAGGCTGGATTGGTGATGAAAAATAACAAAAGAAAGAAGAAAGATTTTATTCTCGTCACATGCTGATGTCAAAAGAAGTCTCCCCAAAAACTTGAGCCCCCTCTCAGACATTCCCTTCTTCTACGGAATGCCCAAATAGGACATGAATATCTAATTTTCCCTTGTTGCATATGCAATTCCCATCCCGCTAGTCTTCGGGATTTCCCTCCAAAAGTCCCCCAGAGGGAGAGCAGATGCGTCTCCCCGTTGATACGACCAGTCTACTCGTGACCACCTTAAATTACTTCCATACCCTGGAGGGTCACTGACCTGGCGAGAGAATTGCCCCCACCATAAACAATGCTCAGGCCTATTTTCTCTCAGGGCAGTATCTGGTTACATCGGAACTTCAGAACCAAGACTGGTCACTTCTTTGAACTTCCCATATCTATAGTAGGCCATTTAAAAATACATGACTTTTTTTTTTTATTTATTTCAATGTATATTTAAGCTTGCTGATGTAATAC
This sequence comes from Idiotropiscis lumnitzeri, assembly GCF_059441095.1. Taxonomy (NCBI): domain Eukaryota; kingdom Metazoa; phylum Chordata; class Actinopteri; order Syngnathiformes; family Syngnathidae; genus Idiotropiscis; species Idiotropiscis lumnitzeri. Next base: position 26,231,146 of record NC_142392.1, on the reverse strand, counting down.
TACAATATTTATTCAATTATTTTAATGTGGAATTATATCAATATTAATTTAAACCTTTTTATTTCACACTTGAATATTTCTTAACATATTTGTTCATTTGAATATGTATGCAATTTAAATCATTCCATCCATCCAGCCATTTTCTGCCGCTCATCCGGGGTCGGGTAATTGAATTAATTTAATACCTAAGTATTTTTTATATTTCAATATTTATTTCAAGATTAACTCTTCTCAATGTGTTCAATATTTATAAAATGTTTCTATATTTCTTATTAATTGCATTAAGTCTGTATGTCGTTGCTAATTTTACATTTCAATATTTCCCGATTTCATTATATAAGCAATCCAAAGTATAAAAAATATAATATAGCATGAAAAAAGTATTTTGTATATTTGACAAAATGATAGTTTTTCCGAAGTGAGATTCTGCTTAGCAACAAACCCCAAACACTTGATAGAGCTCAACCTAGAAAGTGTATTTGGCCAGTCAGAAATGTATTCAGAAAGTGAAATATTAAATGTATGTGAGGGGATATTTGAAGAGTTTGAGTTTTGTTCAATGGACCATACATATACGAGCCAGCCAAACACAGCGAGAAAACCAGCGCTGACTCCAGTCGCCATCAGGTTGCCAACTCCTGACATTCCAAAACCTTTGAGAGAAACTGAGACTATTCGCATTTCTCTTTCTGGTTCTTTTTTTAGTTCAACTTCGAGTTCAGTTTTTCAGCTTTTCACACAGTGTAATGAAGGCCAGTTGAGCAAGTGGAACAAGTGATTTTATTGATGATTGTGGAAGGCACCGATTTCATAAGCACAGTTTCTTCTCACACTTTTTCCATTAGGTATGATTAAAACGACAACTGAAAAGCATAATGTTAAAAAATGTTGTTCCAGGCAAAGGCAATTAATTTCATTTACATGGTTAATGTAAACACCAAAACAAATCATCATCACTCAGACACATTGCTTCTTCTGGCACAGATCACATTGGCTTAGTGTCAATAAAAGAGGTTTGCAAAATTCAATATATCATATTTTATTCAAAATTTACATCTTACCACAAAGAGTCAGTTCCTTCAGTTTTTTGTTTTATTTTTTTTAAGCTTCAAGGATCGCTGCTATTCTCACCAGCACAATTGTGTCTCTCAGCACCCGTTTTAGAAAAGAATTTTTTAGCACAAACGCTGCAACTGAATGGCTTTTCTCCACTGTGTGTTCTTGTGTGGTTTCGTAAATGCGACTTTTGAGAGAAACTCTTGGCACAAACTGAGCAGGAAAAGGGTTTTTCATCACTGTGTGTTCTTCTATGATTTGTTAAAGTTGATTTTTGAGTGAAACCTTTCCTACAAACTGAGCAGGAAAAAGGTTTTTCACCACTGTGTATTCTTCTATGTTTTATTAAAGGTGACTTTCCAGAGAAGCTTTTGCCACAAACCGAGCAGGAAAAAGGTTTTTCTCCACTGTGTGTTCTTGTGTGCGTTGTTAAATGTGACTTTTGAAAGAAACATTTGCCACAAACCGAGCAAGAAAAAGGTTTTTCACCACTGTGTGTTCTTGTGTGGCTTGTTAAACGAGACTTGTCAGAGAAACTCTTGCCACAAACTGAGCATGAAAAAGGTTTTTCTCCACTGTGCTTTCTTGTGTGCCTTTTTAAATGTGACTTTAAAGAGAAGCTTTTGCCACAAACCGAGCAGGAAAAAGGTTTTTCTCCACTGTGTGTTCTTGTGTGCGTTGTCAAATGTGACTTTTGAGAGAAACTTTTGCCACAAACCGAGCAAGAAAAAGGTTTTTCACCACTGTGTGTTCTTGTGTGGCTTGTTAAACTAGATTTGTCAGAGTAACTCTTGCCACAAACTGAGCATGAAAAAGGTTTTTTTCCACTGTGCTTTCTTGTGTGATATGTTAAACCTGCCTTTTGAGAGAAGCATTTTCCACAAACAGAGCAGGAAAAAGATTTTTCCCCACTGTGTGTTCTTGTGTGAATTATTAAATGAGACCTTCGAGAGAAACTCTTGCCACAAACTGAGCATGAAAAAGGTTTTTCTCCAGTGTGTAATCGTGTATGTTTTTTTAAATATGACTTGAAAGAAAAGCTTTTGCCACAAACTGAGCAAGAAAAAGGTTTTTCTCCACTGTGGGTTCTTGTGTGCCTTTCTAAATAAGACTTGAGAGAGAAGCTTTTGCCACAAACCGAGCAGGAAAATGGGTTTTCACCACTGTGTGTTTTTCTGTACCCTTTTAAAGACAGCTTTGAAGTGAATGAGTCAGTGTGACATGCCCTTTCACCTTTGGCTTGCCCATCATCATCATCATCATCATTAGCATCATCATCATTGTCATGAGCATCTGATGTGTCCTCATTATGTACTTGTGATGGCCCCCGGTGGTCTTCATCACCTTCTGTTGTCACGTGATGACTTGAGCTGCTGCTTGGAGGCTCCGCCCTTCTGTTGTCCTCACTCTGATCCTTGTTTTCATCGTCAGTCTTTATAGGGACAACGTTCACTGGTGACTTGTTGATCTCCTCCTCCTCCTCCTTTTTGATGTGAGTCCAGTCTGGCTCCTCTATCACAGAAAGGAGATCGTTTTCACTGACGTCTGCAGGACACAAAAAGACAAATTTGGTTTGGCCAAGTCAAACCTCAGGCGGCGACTTTGTCTTATTTTGTTTCTACCGTGCTACCTTGACTTGTGCCTGCCGAACATGAATCAATGCGTGCGACCCCGATTTGGACCGGACCATGAGGGCATTTCAGAAAATTACGTCCTACGATGTAAACCTCCCTTTAGCACAGATATGTCCAAAGTCCGGCCCGGGGGCCAAATGCGGCCCGGGGTCAAACTTCATCTGGCCCGCAGTCTCTGTAATAAAATTAATAAATTCTGGCCCGCACATATACAGTGCTTAGTTCGCTCTCTTCTTAATTGCTGTTCCTAATTTACCCACTCTGCGACATCACCCCGGGTGACCTTTACCCCCAATTTCTAAAATGGCGAAAATAAACAAAAAAAGGAAAGTTGACTGAGAGCAATATCAGTGCGCAAACAAAGTACGCATTAGATATGAAGTCTTTGGCTGAAGAGTTCACACGACGCTTTCGGGATTTTGCAGCTATTGAGAAGCATATCTCTCTTTTTTCATCACCTTTCTCCGTGGACACAGACAATGTTCCAACCCAGCTGGAGCTCATTGAGCTGCAGTGTGACGCAGAGAGCCGCAGTCGACACCGGCAACTTTCTCTCGACAACTTTTACCGACAGATGGATAAAGGCAGGTTTCGAGAGATTTGAGAGTTTGTTAGGAAAATGCTGAGCTTGTTTGGGTTGACGTATTTGTGTGAAAAGACATTCTCGGTTATGAACTTAAATCAGAGTCGCGTGAGGACACGGCTCACAGACTCTCACCTTGCGCATCAATACCACTGCCTTTGAGCCAGACCTGGCCTTTGTGCTGCAGTCCAGATCTCAGTATCACCCGTCACATTAATGCAGGCGAGTCATTTGTCATTTAAATAACTGACTTAATTTTGTTTTGTTCAGTCACAAATTTAGACAAGTTGTCGGTTTTCATTCCAGAATAAAATGTTCCTTCAACATTTATATTTGATGATATGTCATATATATCAAATTAGTCCTTGCACTTGTGGATAATCATTTCTGTAATTCAAAAATTCTGTGAACATTGAACTCCCGTGATGATATAATTCATGTTCAAATATTATTTGCACTCAAGACTATAATTACTTCTGTTAAAGAAAAAAAGTTAAGCAAATATTCAATTGCATGTGATGTTCATGTTTCAAATGAACCAAAATACATGTTTGATTGTTTAAATGAAAATAAAAAAGCAAATGTGAAACACAGAATCACTTGCTAAAATGTGTTTGAATATATTGTTCTTTATGTAGTTTCTGTCAGCCGGGGTCGGCCCTCCCATATTTTACAACATCAAATCCGGCCCCCTTTGCAAAAAGTTTGGACATCCCTGCTCTAAGGAGTGTGGTGACCAGTGAAGTCCCTCCCCTGACGCTATCTAGTAGACTATTGCCAAGACACCTGTGATTGGTTAAAGTCATTGTTATTGACAGTGACTCCTAATAGCTTCATGACATCTGTCATTAAAATGGGGTGATATCTCTGACAGCAATTCCTAATGGGATTGAGTCCTGGTGAGCTGACATCAGCTGAGATTGCGCGAATGAGCTAGCGCAAACCCAGCTGAGCTAGCGCGAATGAGCTAGCGCGAACGAGCTAGCGCCTTGTAATGCGGCGTTCGCCATCATGAGTGAACTAGCGAACAAGCTAGCGCCTTGTAATGCGGCGTGCCTAGTATATGCGTTAAAGACAGAAATAGCACCCTCAACTGGTGTTGTGCCCTTTGAGGCAGCGCGTCGTATGGCCGTAAAAATACGGTACTTGTTTTGTGTCACATTTACACGGCCTTCCGAGTGGCTGAAGACCATGCCAAGGAAATGTTTTAACCTGCCTAGGTCCTTCATTTTAAACTTGGTGGATCGCATGCTCTTCACTTCCTCGAAGCCACTTTTGTGTTATTGGCGGCAATGATGAGGTCATCAGCCCAGATAACAATTATCACTTTCCCTTTTACTTTAGACTCTTTCGTGTATACACAGTGGTCTGCTGGGTTCTGGATAAATTTGTTCCCGATTAGGTATTTGTGAAGTAATAAATTCCAATTACGTCCAAATTGTTTTCGGCCGTAAATGGACTTCTCCAGCTCATTCACTAGCCCATCTCTTCCTTTCTCATAACCCTCAAGTTGTTCCATGTATATTTCTCTATCAATGGGTGCGTGCAAATAAGCTGTTTTTACGTCAGCCTTTTGCATCGCCACCCGTACACGAGTCAGATTTGCTGTCGGTGAGAATGTTTCACCATAGTCTATTCCTGCTCTCTAGCTATAGCCTTTCGCTACAAACCTGGCCTTGTACATCTCACGTCCATCACTGCCTTCCTTGATTGAATAGACACACTTCCCTTCCACTGTCTCTCTGCCATCTGGCAATTTAGTCAAAGTGAAAGTGTGGATGTCCTCTAAGGACTTCATCTCTTCGTCCATTGATTTCTTTCATTTTTTTGACTCAGTTGATGTTCAGGTCTCTTTAAAGTTTAGGGGAATATTGCACATTACTCTGTTGCGGTGGTCTATGCTAACAAGTGTACTGTCATCCTCCTCACTGCTGTCTTGAGTATAATCTTTTAGATAACCCGGTGGTCTTCGTTCTTGGGTAGGATATCTCCCACTGCCTGGGACCTGTGGTGTCCCTTTAGGGTGCTTGTCATCATCATCTTTTGGTTGTTTTGAACCACCAGTTTGTATGTCTGTGCTCGCACTAGGTTGTGGGGTGTCTTTGACTTCACAACTCACTCTAGGTTGCAGGTTTAACTCATAAGTCAGCGTTTCATTTTCACATGTTGTCTTGGTGACAAACTTTACCAGTCTGTGGGAACACCTTTCCCTCACTGGATAATAAACTAGAAAGGCTGGACTGCCTTTGTCATGCCCTACAAAGTGTCCTTTTTCGCACTTAAAGTCAAGTTTAATCCTGTCTTGTTGATAGGCATCGCATATTGACCCGAACTTGTGCATCCTTGATAAATGACACATTTTTCCTGTCAGTGGTGCCTGTATGCTTATTAAAACACAGATTTCTTATATATGCCGCCTCCTGAACAGCATTGTGCCACAGGCTCTTTGGTAAGTTGCAGTCAATAAGCTTACACCTGGCCATATCAAAAAGAGTCGGCCATTCCCTCTCAGCTACCCCATTCTGGTGTGGGGAATAAGGACAGGAGGTTTCATGTCTCATATTGTTCTTTCGTAGCAGTGTCTTAAAGTCTCTGTTTGTGAACTCGGTTCCATTGTCTGACCGTATGTATTTCGCAGTGCCATATGGTGCTACATCAGATAAGAACTTCTTGGTAGCTTGAAGAGCATCACCATCATCCTTGCTTTCAAAAAATAAACAAACACCGCACCTGTATACACATCTGTAAAAGATTGCACATACTTAAAACCATCAATGGATTTGTTGCTAATCGGACCAGCTAAATCTGTGTTCACCAGTTTTAGCAATGTCTTTACCTTGTCAGTTGGATTTCGGTTTCTCGTTTGGGTGAACTTCCCTTTTATGCATACATCACACACACAAGGGATTTCTAATTCTAATTCTTTATCAAGCTTGTGTTTCGCACCACTAATGTGCATGCCAACTGTTACATTTTGCAATTTCAATATATCCTCATAGTTGCAGTGCCCCATTATCTCGTGCCATGTCTGAATATCATGGCTGACTTTACACACACCATTTTTATCACACTCTGTTTTCAAGTAGTACATTCTTTTATACACATAATAAATAACAAATGTTGGACCATCAGGCGCCGTAAGAACGTCTTCGCCTTCCTTGAAGAACACTTTGGCACTCTTAGCTGTAGCTCGCTTCACGGAAAACAGTTCTTGAGGCAAGGATGGGATGTAGAGGGCGTTCTTGAACGTAACTTTACACCGACGCCCCTTACTGTCTATTAGACATACCTGTGCGTTTCCCTTGCCTTGTGCCAGCCCAAAAACACATTTCCCATCTGCGAGCCCCATGCTGTGTTTCTCCGGCCTGAAATTGCTCACAAAGTTCTTAAACCATCTTTTGTCATTCATAAAGTGGGACGATGCACCTGTGTCCACAGTCAGTACCTTTTGTTGCATCTGCTGTGCTGTCCAGCTGGTATTCTCAGTCTCCGTCTTGAAGGAGTAATCCTCACCTCCGGTTGCTCTCCTGGCGTCATCATGTTGCATTTCATGGCTGCCACCGCCGTCATCATCTCCGCCTTTTTGGACGCGTGCGTACCGGGCGCTCTGTCCGCGCTTCTTCTGGCATGCTTTGTCCGTGTGTCCTGTGTGTTAACAGAAACTACACCAAATAGTCTTTGAGCAGTCATCTTTACGGTGACCCTTTTCGCCGCATCACCAACACGCCAGCTCCGTCGGCGGTCTGCTTTTCTTCTTTTGCGCCGCCCGTGCTTTCATCACTGTCCCTCCGGCCTCCTCGGCGAGTGATCCTGTGTCTTCCGCTGCCTCGAAGTTCCATAATTTGGCCTTGAACTCCCCCAGCGAAACGTCCATTGAGTCGTGCGTCACCATTAACGTGAAAGGCTTATATTTTTCCCGTAGCCCTCTCATAATCATTGCCATCATCAACTCTTCGCTCGCCATATAATATAATGATATTCTGTTCAGCTCTGATGACTTATTCAGTCACGGTCTCTGTGTCCGCTTTCTTCAGCGCCGTCATCAATGTATAGGGAGACAATGCGGGGCCTACCTTTGCCGATATAGTGTTCTCGCAACACTCTGAGACTTTCCCGGCCCTTGTCTTTTGTGTCTCTGAATATGAGTTGTTTGCGCCATTTCCCAAATGTTTATATTTTTATGGATAATGATTGCAAATATTTGTTTTTTGCCATTTATATGTTTGTGAGAAGAAATTATACATTTCTTTGTCTTTTGTAATTATTTTGATTTGTGGAGTGAAATGTGTCAACGTTAGAGGGCGCAATTCTTTATTTACTGTAATGCACGAAGAAGAAAGTGTTTTTTGGTTGAAGAAGAAATAAAGATGATGGCGAAGGAGCAACACGGTCTTTTTGCCGTGCTTCGACCATCAGTGTTTGTTCACGCGTAAAAAGTTGTTTTTATTCGCCACCAAACGAAGAGGTTGAACAACGAAAATAAGAAGAAACTAATTGAATCTAAAATAACCTCTACACATAGCATTTCCATGAGCTGCCCTCACATTCACAGCACTTCATGGACAAATACGACGAAGCACATTCTCCACATTGGCTGTAGAGATGCAAACATACCAAATTGGGCACTGGAGGTGTCACACAGACGCTATAAAAAGAAACATATTCCGAAAGACAGAACAATTGGAGATCGGAGCTCATGCACATACACATACACACACACAGACATATACATACACCTGCACATACACGCGCACACACCGACAAGATTACAAAAGAATGCCAGCGGAGAGAGAGACGGAGGGACTGCCCGCTGGAGAAGGCCAGCCTTGGCGTGCCAGTCTTGGGGACCAGACGGGAATCAACTTATCCAGACGATGACTAACCTGGGGAGGACCTTCCCTTGGACGTGGACCTCTGCCGTGGGAGGGAGCAAGGCCGACCGATTCAACCTACATTATACTTGACATAAAAAAACTCCTATGAAAACTGAAGCTGGGCTGAAAGATGGCCCGCATTTTTCGACTGTGCTTGCCCGAGTGCAGTTTCTCGTGAGATTAAGAAAAAGACGCCCAGATATCTGTCTTTGTACTATTTCCTGAACTCCAGAAATTGAAGAAACTAAATATCAGAACTCTAATCAGTTGTTGAGTCTTTTTTTTTACCCTTTTCTTCTTGAGCACAAAAAAACGAACACGCATTGGCGTAAGTTTGACTTTTAAAGGTTGATTTACTAAATACTTCTCATTTCCACGGTGACCCAACTCCAACAATAACATGACAAATATTTGTCATCTCATCAATATTTGCACAACAGAGTACTGAGTTTCGAGATCCTCACTATAATAGTTCTCAAAATTATATTTCTTAGCAATTTAGGTTAGTTAAGGGATATTTTATTGACAATCTTACATCAATATACAAAGACAGAAAAAAAATGGTGGTGAAGGGCGCGAATCTTTCTCTTCTTGGTAGGGGCGGGCGTGAAATAATTGAGAAGCACTGCGAGTATATGCAGACATTATATTCATACAATTTTCAGCCCGAGTGAACCACAGGATTGTTGCAAGTTCGGGAGGAGAAACGTAAACGTCCCACTGCTGGAGCAGCAGAGGCTTCTCAGAGCATAGCCGGAAGTGACGTAGAGGCCAACGCGCCATCATGGTGGTATGCAGTAATTTTGTTGAAAAAAAATGATCAACCGAATTAAAATATTATATATAATATATATTGAAATAGAACAGCCAGGTGTAAAAACATACACAGAGGCAAAGAAATATATTTGAAAAATACGTGTTTAAAGCATGACGTCATCAGGAAGCGCGTATCTTCGACCTCGACCACATCCACCGACCCGTCCACACCGGAACAAAAACACCCGCCGCTAAATTCTTCTGATTTAGTGTGGAACTGACTGTAATTTTTTTACAGGATGTCCAGTTCTACTCTAAAGGACTTCGACATAATTCATTAAGTCTTTGTGTCCCGATAACCTCATCTTCGCGCGTTGATGCTTTTCGGTGCAGTTAGCTTAGCTTGTTAGCTTAGCTTGTAAGCTAGCTAGCCGCTAACGAAAAGATGCACACGAGTTTTCGCCAAGCAGAGATCAAGTGCGGATTTTTTGGAATCATCATTTGAAAATGTGTGAAAGTACGACACCCAAGTACAAAGAGGAACTTTGTGGAATAAAAGAAGAGAACGAGCAACATCTTCAACTGCTGGACGAAGTTTGCAACCAGCCTCGTGTTGTGCTACACAAAGCAGGTTTGTACACGTCTTACTCTCATTTACTTTGTAAAGAACGACTTTCTATCGTTAAAAATATACATAACAACATTAAGTTTTTGGGGGAAATGCGTTCAAAGTTATTGCCGTTATATTTTTAAATATTGCCTTTTAATTGTTGGTTTGCTGAACATATGTTTATGACAAATGAAATCAGTCCAGAAAATAAATGCCAAAGAATAACCAATAGTGGGGGGTCAATTCCGTGTTTTTCCCAGTATAAAATTTGAACTGATAATTTAACATTTTACATTTTCTGGTTTTTATATTTTGTTCAAGCAATTCCTTACGGAAGGAATTCTAAAAATGTGCACACTGCCGCGAAAACCTCAATGGCGGTTGATAAATTTTAGTGGATAAAACACAAAATATTAAGTTTTTTAAAAAAAATCAAGTACGTATTGGTCTTATTTATTTATTTATTAACTTTGTACTGGCTTCGTCGGGTAAGAGTCAATGAACCTCCGGTGGCTCTGCACTGTTTTGTGCATATGTGCGTAGTTTCACCCCATCCAATCATTTAAAATACATTGAATGCATCCATCCAGGGTTGCACGGATCTCATCAGTGAACAAGCGCATGCTGCAAGGAATGCATCTGCATCTTTGGCTTGCTATGGGCTTAAAAATGGAGAACGTCAAAACCCCCTTTTCTACCAACAAGTCCAGGAACATTTAGTTCCTGGTAATTTATCCAAATGACAATGATGATGTATCAGTGGGAGGTCTTGTGTTACTTTGTTACTCATTACTGACACCCTATGGCAGTTAAGCATCATTGCAGTTCCAAAATAATTTAGTGAACTCTTAAAATATTATGGTGTATCTTAGTCTAATTTGAATATGTATTGGATAACTTTAATATAAACAGTCATTCAAATATGTCAACATGAAAGTCAGAGTGAAAGTGTTGTTGCTTAATGCTTATGTGAAGGGATTTTGTCTCTTCAAACATAATTTTGTTTTAAATTTGATTTAGAAACAGAAATTTTATTTAAAAAAAGGAAAAAGGGGAATGTCGGAATGTACTAGCAGGATAAATGTCATTTTGGGTAAAAAAAAAAAAAAAACAAACGTAAAAAATGCAATAAATAGCCACTCTGATTCCAGGGCCCCTTTAATTCTTTTACGGATCCAGATTATAATGGAAGCAAAAAGTACCCACGATGAAACTATCTCTAAATGCAAAATGAAATACTTGTAAACATATTTCACTTGAAGGATTCCTATTTTATCGATGACATTATGTTGCGATGGCCCCCAGTGGTCTGCATCAATATGTTAAGGTCCCACAACAGGTGTTCCATCAGACGCCCACAATAGCCTGTGTGTGCTAACTTCAGCTCGCTTCCAGAAACGTCTGTGACTATGTCCGGAATGAAATCGGGCATCAGCCGCAGCGTGCTTCCTTTCTAAATGCTCGTTTATCACTGTTGTGCTGCGATAGGGAGGTTTACATCGTAGGACGTAATTTTGTGAAATGCCCCCATGGGCCGGTCCAAGTTCGGGTCGCACGCATTGCTCCGTGTGCGGCAGGCACAAGTCAAGGTAGCACAGTAGAAACAATATAAGACAAAGTCACCGCATGAGCTTTGACTTGACCAAACCAAATGTGTGTTTGTCTTTTTGTGTCCGACAGACGTCAGTGAATACGATCTCTGTTCTGTGAAAGAGGAGCCAGACTTGACTCACATCAAAAAGGAGGAGGAGGAGGAGAAGATCAACAAGTCACCAGTGAACGGTGTCCCAATCAAGACTGAAGATGAAAACAAGGATGAGAGTGAGGACAACAGAGGGGCGGAGCCTCCAAGCAGCATCTCAAGTAGTCACGTGACAACAGAAGGTGATGAAGACCAATGGGGACCATCACAAGTACATAATGAGGACACATTATCAGATGCTCATCACGATGATGATACTTACGATGATGATGAAAAAGATGATGATGATGATGGGCAAGCCAAAGGTGAAAGGGCATGTCACACAGACTCATTAACTTCAAAGTTGTCTTTAAAAGGGCACACAGAAACACACACTGGAGAAAAACCCTTTTCCTGCTCAGTTTGTGGCAAGAGTTTCTCTCAAAAGTCGCATTTAACAAACCACACAAGAACACACAGTGGAGAAAAACTTTTTTCTTACTCAGTTTGCAGTAAATGCTTCTCTCCAAAGTCTTTAGTAAGGCACACAAGAACACACACTGGAGAAAAACCTTTTTCCTGCTCAGTTTGTGGCAAAAGCTTCTCTCAAAAGGCACAATTAACAAGGCACACAAGAACACACACTGGAGAAAAACCTTTTTCCTGCTCAGTTTGTGGCAAGAGTTTCTCTCATAAGATAAGTTTAACAAAACACACAACAACACACAGTGGTGAAAAACCTTTTTCCTGCTCAGTTTGTGGAAAATGCTTCTCAAGAAAGACATATTTAACAGAACACACAAGAACACACAGTGGTGAAAAACCTTTTTGTCAAGGGAGAATCACCCCTATGTGGGGGAGCGACTCACGCCTCGGCAAGTAGGAATTCAGACACGGACAGCAGACTACAAGTTTCCGGCCGGGAGAGATGAAACCCCAGTGAACAGGTCTGATCTCTGAACCTCCAGTTCTCTCCAAGCCTTTTATTGAATATCATAAGTCACGTCGACATGTGCCGACACATTTCAATCAATACAGAAATCAATACAAGTACATACGACCGATTCAAAGGTACCTAAATTGTCAAGGGCATGTTTACTTCGGTCCAGCTGGTGTTTACTTGGTCCATGTCCGCCTCCCCTCGTGTGTATTCAGGAGTGGAGTTTGTTCGGTTGCCCTGACCTAAGTGGTCGTCCTAACCTAAGTGCGGTGGTGTGATGGTTAGTTCCTAGATTTTAGTTAATAAATGAACTAGAGTTAGTAACAATATCATGAAACTTTATGTGTTATGTATTTATGTGTTATGTATTTAAACTGTGCATAACATTGGACTGTATGTAAAATCAAACTGTTGTGTGATATTAGACTGTGTGTGATATTATTTTATTACATTCGATAACATGATTGCTCCTATAATGTTCTTCACACTTTTTCCTGCTCAGTTTGTGGCCAAAGCTTCCTGTATAAGTCAACTTTAACAAGACACACAAGAACACACAGTGGTGAAAAACCTTTTTCCTGCTCAGTTTGTGGAAAGAGTTTCTCTCAAAAGCAAGATTTAACTAAACATAGAAGAATACACAGTGGAGAAAAACCCTTTTCCTGCTCCGTTTGTGGCAGAAGCTTCTATGATAAGTCAACTTTAACAAAACATAGAAAAACACACAGTGGTGAAAAACCTTTTTCCTGCTCAGTTTGTGGCAAAAGCTTCTCTCAAAAGGCACAATTAACAAGGCACACAAGAACACACACTGGAGAAAAACCTTTTTCCTGCTCAGTTTGTGGCAAGAGTTTCTCTCATAAGATAAGTTTAACAAAACACACAACAACACACAGTGGTGAAAAACCTTTTTCCTGCTCAGTTTGTGGCAAGAGTTTCTCTCAAAAGCAAGATTTAACTAAACATAGAAGAATACACAGTGGAGAAAAACCCTTTTCCTGCTCAGTTTGTGGCAAAAGCTTCTCTGTAAAGTCAAATTTAGGAATGCACACAAGAACGCACAGTGGAGACAAGCCATTCAGTTGCAGCGTTTGTGCTAAAAAATTCTCCACTAAACGGAGTGCTAAGAGACACGATTGTGCTGGTGAGAATAGCAGCGATCCTTGAAGCTTAAAAAAAGAAAACAAAAAACTGAAGGAACTGACTCTTTGTGGTAAGATGTAAATGTGATTTTGAATGAAATATGATAAATTTAGTTTTGCATAGCCCTTTTATTGACACTAAGCCAATGTGATCATTGCCAGAAGAACCATTGTGTTTGAGTGATGATTTTTTTTTGTGTGTGTTTACTTCAAACATGTAAATAAAATTAATTGCCTTTGCCTGGAATAACATTTGTTAACGTTATGCTTTTCAGTTGTCTTTTTAATCGTACTTAATGGAAAAGGTGTGAGAAGAAACTGCTTATGAAATCGGTAACTTCCACAGTCATCAATAAAATCACTTGTTCCACTTGCTCAACTGGCCTTCATTACGCAGTGTGAAAAGGTGAAAAACTAAACTAGAAGTTGAACTATAAAAAGAACCAGAAAGAGAAACGCAAATCGGCTCAGTTTCTCTCAAAGGTTTTGGTATGTCAGGAGTTGGCAACATGATGGCGACTGGAGTCAGCGCTGGTTTTCTCGCTGTGTTTGGCTGGGTCGTATAGGTATGGTCCATTGAACAAAACTCAAAGTCTTCAAATATCCCCTCACATACATTTAATATTTCACTTTCTGAATAAAAGAGATAGAAAATAGGCCTGAGCATTGTTTATGGTGGTGGCAATTCTCTCGCCAGGTCAGTGACCTTCCAGGGTATGAGAGTAATTTAAGGTGGTCACTAGTAGACTGGTCGTATCAACGGGGAGACGCATCTGCTCTCCCTCTGGGGGACTTTTGGAGGGAAATCCCAAAGACTAGCGTGATGGGAATGCATATGCGTCACGTCAAGTCAATTTTATTTGTATAGCCCTTAATCAGAGACAGTCTCAAAGGGCTTTACATAACCACAATCGACATCCACTGATATTAACCCCCAGGAGGGCAAGGAAAAACTCCAAAAACCTCAGTAGGGGAAAAGTGAGAAACCTTAAGAAGGGACCACAGATGGGGGAATCCCCCTTCCAGGCTGCAATGGATGCCAACTGGGCAACATTTGACACATAAAATGATGCTATACAATGTTAGATGAAATAATCTGAGAGTCAATCAAAAGAAGAGCTGCAGGAAGATGACTTCAGTGGAGTGCGTCCTCATCCAGGGCCGTAATCTCCATGGCAGCATATCCGAGGATGAGCCTTCGATCTTGTACCGGTCAGTTGGTGTAAATTCAGAACAGCCACTTCCAAGTGAATCACCATCACCTAATTCCCAAGCCCGGGAATTGGGAACAGAAAAAAAAACAAAGAACAGAAGCAGTAAACAGGCCAACAAGTAGTTCAACGAAGTTCTAAAATATAAGGAAATCAGAAGAGGCGCTGCATGAAGACGACTTCGGCAGAGCAGGTCCCTCCCCGGTTGGTCAGTGCCGTAATCTTCAAAGCATGTCCCCATCACCTAATTCCCAAGCAGGGGAAGAGGGGGCAGAAAAGAGAAGAAGCGGCAGTAAACAGGCCAACAGATATTTCAGCTAAATGCACAAGAGTATAAATGCGTCTTTAATAGTGTTTTGAACATTTCTACTGAAGTGGCACCTCTAATATCTGAGGGAAGTGCATTCCAAAGAATTGTTGCCCGAATAGAGAACGCTCTAGAACCTGCGGACTTCTTTTTGGCTCGGAGGATCACGAAAAGACAAGCATTTTGTGAGCGAAGGTTTCGGGACGGAACATATGGTACCACGAGGTCAACGAGATAGGAAGGTGCTAAGCCGTGCAATATTTTAAAAGTAAGTAGCAGAACTTTAAAATCACATCTCAAGTGGACCGGAAGCCAATGCAAATTGGCTAATATCGGGGTAATATGATCAAACTTTCTCGTCTTAGTTAAGAGTCTAGCTGCTGCATTTTGAACTAACTGCAGACTTTTAATACTCGACATGGGGAGACCCGAGAGCAAAGCGTTACAATAGTCGAGGCGAGACGTAACAAACGCATGGATTAAGATTTCTGCATCACAAGTTGATAGAATTGGGCGAATTTTAGCAATGTTACGCAGATGAAAAAACGCAGTTCGAGTTATATTTTTTATGTGCATTTGAAACGACATAGTTGCGTCAAATATAACGCCGAGATTTTTTGTTGAATCCTTTTGGGCAATATTATATTTATCGATACTCAGAGTGGTGTCTTTGAAAAAGTACAGATGACGCGCTGGTCCAATGATGAGCATCTCGGTTTTATCTGAGTTAAGACGCAAAAAATTGAAAGACATCCATTGTTTAATTTCGGCAAGACATTCCTCTAATTTATCACAATCACGTGGATTCGTTATATCCAACGGCATGGATAATTGCGTATCATCAGCATAACAATGAAAACTAATGTTATATTTCCGTATAATATCACCAAGCGGTAGCATGTAGATGCTAAACAATAGAGGTCCAAGTACCGATCCCTGCGGAACTCCACATGTGATCTTACAAAGATCCGAAGTCGTATTGCCATGAATTACACGGTGCGTCCTCTCCGACAGATACGAATTAAACCAAGAAAGCGCTGAACCTGAAATGCCAACACACGTTTCAAGGCGTTTTAATAATATGTTATGATTAACGGTATCAAAA
Source organism: Idiotropiscis lumnitzeri (assembly GCF_059441095.1). Classification (NCBI taxonomy): domain Eukaryota; kingdom Metazoa; phylum Chordata; class Actinopteri; order Syngnathiformes; family Syngnathidae; genus Idiotropiscis; species Idiotropiscis lumnitzeri. The sequence continues at coordinate 26,215,247 of NC_142392.1, read as the reverse complement.
GCGGCACTAAGATCGAGTAAGAGTAATTTTGATGAGGTGTCGGCGTCCATAGCTATGAGAAGATCATTAGTAACTTTAGCAAGGGCCGTCTCAGTAGAGTGGTCGGCTCTAAAACCCGATTGGAAAGGTTCAAATTGATTATTAGCAGTCATATATTCATTAAGTTGTTGCGCTACGACCTTTTCAAGAATTTTTGCAATAAACGGAAGATTTGAAACCGGCCTATAGTTGTTGAGACTCTCTGGGTCAAGGTTTGGTTGCTTGTAAAGAACAACTTTCTATTGTTAACTATATGCATCAACACATCCATTTGTTAGAGGAAAATGCGTTCAAGGTTTTTGCCTTTTTTTTATTTAGCTTTTATTAACATCAAAACAGCATACACACAAACCAATCAAACATATTTTTTGCAAGTATAAAAATCCAACTAAGGGTCAAGATGAAAAATATAAATAAATAAATATTATGCTACATTACCGCTAAACCAAAAATATTTGAACAACCCCTGTCAAGTACAGAAATGCTACCCGGTAGGAGACAACGTTGGCATAATGTAAAGGAAATTTCCCCAGATTTTTCCAAAGATTGTGGGCTTCCTCCGAACTCCAAACAAAATATTTTCTGCCGTACAATAAGAAGAAAGTTCATTCAACCTGTGACTCTGTGATGGTGACTTCTCACACTTCCAATTGACGAGTACTATTTTTTTCCCAGCAGTGCTGGCTAACAAATTATATTTGTGACAATCCACATGAATCATATCAACATCTCCTAAAAACCAGATCCTAGGATCATAAGGTATGTCAGAACAAATGAACCTTCACACAGTGAACACAAAAAAAACACCGTTCTCAAATACAAACATTCCTAAAGCATATGTAAAAAAATAAAATAAAATCACCCTTATGCAGCTTTGTCCATTTTTATGTATTTAAATGCTCGATTATCACTGCCGTGCTGCTATGAAAGGGAGGTTTAATTTGGTGAAATTCCCCCCTACCCCATGGACCGGTCCAAATCCGGGTGGCACGCATTGCTCTATGTGAGGCAGGCACAAGTCAAGGTAGCAGTGTAGAAACAATTAAGTCACCGCCTGAGGTTTGACTTGACCAAACCAAATGTGTGTTTTGTCTTTTTGTGTCCTACTATCCTACTATCTCTGTTCTGTGAAAGAGGAGCCAGACTTGACTCACATAAAAAAGGAGGAGGAGGAGATCAACAAGTCACCACTGAATTGTGTCCCTATAAAGACTGAAGATGAAAACAAGGGTGAGAGTGAGGACAACAAAGGGGCGGAGCCTCCAAGCAGCAGCTGAAGTTATCACAGGGTGATGAAGACCACTGGGGGTCATCACAAGCACATAATGAGGTCACATCATCACGTTCTCCTGACGATGAGCGCGAGCGCGACCGCTTCCGCCTTCCCCGCTTCCTGCAAATCTTGAATGAGGGTTACAATGAAGATATCTATAGACGCAATGCGAAGTATTTCAGCCAGACCTTCGTCCTCCACGATGCTTACACGCAGTGGCCACCGACTTCGCGATGGCTTTGGTGAGTCTCAATTTAGTTGATCCATCCATCGGTTTCAGTTGCAAATTATCCATGGATGCCTGGGTTTGACAAGGGGCTGGAGAATTGGCATCAGCGGTGTACTTGACAATCAAATGGTATTTTAAACTGGACGTGCTGCGATAGGAGTTCAGTTCACGATGGCAATACACACAAATGACTTTGCTCTTATCAATGACACCATGAGGTAAGTTAAAAAAAAAATTGCCGTTCAGAATTGAATTTGCGTCATTTTTACCAATCGCCATGATGCTTTTAGTTCTATAAACCGGCGAAAAATCCCCACAGCAAGCCCATGCAGGCGTGTCCTAAATTTCGCATGCTTGATGTTTTTTTTCCGGTCTCGCAAGCGTCAGTGCTACGTCATAGGACTACTTTGTTTATTAGGCCAAGATGAGTCGTAATCGCTCGTTAAAAATATTGACGCCGTTAAAGAGGGGTGTTGGATTAAACACGTTTTTCTGACACCACTTGTATATATATATATATATATATATATATATATATATATATATCCATCCATCTTCTGAACCGCTTCTCCTCACTAGGGTCGCGGGGGTGGGGGTGGTGGGGGTAGTGCTGGAGCCTTTCCCAGCTATCTTCGGGCAGTAGGCGGGGACACCCTGAACTGGTTGCCAGCCAATTGCAGGGCACACAGAGACGAACAACCATCCGCGCTCACACTCATACCTAGGGGCAATTTAGAGTGTTCAATCGGCATGCCATGCATGTTTTTCGAATGTGGGAGGAAACCGGAGTACCCGGAGGAAACCCACGCAGGCACGGGGAGGACATGCAAACTCCACACAAGATGGCCGGAGCTGATCGGGTTCGATCCCGGCTCCGGCCATCTTGTGTGGAGTTTGCATGTCCTCCCCGTGTCTGCTAACTGAGTGATAGTCAGCTCTGAGCCTAAAATGTTGATACCATTTAGTTCGTTATATTTGATATGATCCGCCAAAAGATGAGATAAAAAAGGGTTTTTCGGTGGCCCTCGCGCCTTCTGATGATGTCACGCTTTCATCACGTATTTCTGAAATATATTTCTTCGTCCCCCAAAAATTATATATATATATACATATATATATATAAATATATATATATAGAATCATAAAACACTGCACGTGATGGTAAACTGTCCATTGTGCCGATAGATGGTATTCGCATGAGGTTAGGCTTGCTGTTGAGAGTGGCATGGGGCTTGTGTCTCATGGTTGGGATGGGAGAGATGTCAATTTGGGACACATCGTCAGTAGTGTTCCATCAAATCACTGGGTGTTTCGGCCTTTATCACTAGACACCCTCATCGATGGTGGCCAGCGGCGGGTTGATCACGCCCGCGCTTGTGTCCCATGCCCAATCAACTGTGGTGGATGGTTCTGCCCTGGGTACTCAAGTGGGATGACGGAGATTAGTGGTGGGATGGGGAGGGGATGCGGGGGTCATTTTGCTGATCTATGAGCCCAATTGGGGTCCTTCCTCTTCATCCAGATCCACTGGCTGCTTCTTTCAGCCGCTTTAGAGAGCGATCTGACTGTGTGCCGCAGAGCCTGTCCATGGATGCCCAGGTCTTTCAGCAGCTTGATGGTTGATGAGGCCACAAACCCTCTGCATCCAACTTCGACGGGATAGACCTTGGCTTTCCACCCTCGTTGTTGTGCGTCCGCCGCCAGTTCAGTGTAGCGCAACTTCTTACGCTCATAGGCCTCTTCAACTGCATTTTCCCACGGGACTGTCAGCTCTGCAATGTAGACAGCCTTCAGTGAAGGGGACCACAGCACTAAGTCTGGCCTTAGGGTGGTGGCTGCAATCTCTGCTGGGAAGATTAGTTGCTGACCTATGTCGACCAGCATCTTCCAATCCCGGGCCTTTGGTTAGCTGACCAACTTCTGTCTTGAGAAAAGGATGGTGGGGCTTTTTCTGTCCCTCTCTGACCAATTTTGGTGCTGTAATGGTAGGGGTGGCTCTTAAGGGCAAGGAGTTGATGGTAATTCTCTTGCTTTCAAGCACTGCTGCCAAGCTCTTGAGAACCTGGTTGTGCCTCCAGGTATAGCGGCCTTGTGTGAGGCTGGTCTTACAACCAGTCAGGATGTGTTTGAGAGTTGCTGGTGTTGGGCAGAGGGCACAGGTTGGATCTTCGCCATACCACTGGTGGAGGTTTTTTGGGGATGGGAGCACGTCATTGGTAGCTCTGATGATGAAGCTGATGTTGCTAGCTTCCATCTCCCAGAGATCCCTCCAGCCAAGCTTTCTTTTCTCCAGGCCTTCCCACCTCATCCACTGTCCCTGCTTGGCAAGCGAGACAGCCTTTGCAGACCTTTCAGCCTCTTCCTGGCGGCGCACCTCCTCCACGACCATTTTTCTTCTCTCTGCGGTTGAGGCCTTACACCAAGTTGGTTTGCTTGCTGTAAGGCCAAAGCCTTATTAATATTAATATTAAGATTGAACAAAATAGTGACACAAATATTGAAAAAGTAACTACAGTAACGAGTAAACATTGAATACTAAATTATTACTAAAACAGTTCAATGAATCTTGAAATAAATAATGAATCACCGTAGTTTAATGAATACTGAAACGAATAATGAAATATTTAAGTTAGTTAAGTTATAAACACTGAAACCATTTTTTAAGACTCTTACATTTAGAGAATAAAACAGTGATGTATTTTAATTTAAAATTCGCAACCACGTCGCTGGCGAAAAACCCTGTAAAAAGGCAAATATGTTGACATAAAGTTTCACTTTATCATGTCAACTGTTAATAATAGAGAAATACATTTGGAATACTGTCCAACCAACAACATGGTGTCAGATGTGAAAACAAAACCAGCAACAAAAGTAAAATTCAATACATCTGTCAAGTTCATATTTGGGAACTAAAATGTTTGGTCATGTGCATCTTAGGTTTTTCTCTATGTTTAAAAGAAGATAAGGATGATTTGCATCGCAAATGGCGACATCTGTCGGTGAGTTGGTGACAGTGCTCCACACAGCCAGCAGCCAATCATATCACAGCGTGGTGTGTCCTGTTCTTCCGCTTTCGTGACGAACAGGAAATCCTTTCAGTGGGACGATGCCATCTTCTTTCATCTGGTCGAACAAAGAGAAGCACACGAGTTATCGCCAAGCAAAGACCAAGTGCGGATTTGTTGAGATTGGCGTTTGAAAATGTGTGCTAGAATGACACCCAAGTACAAAGAGGAACTTTGTGGAATAAAAGAAGAGAACGACCAACATCTTCAACTGCTGGGCGAAGTTTGCAACCAGCCTCGTGTTGTGCCACACAAAGCAGGTTTGTACACGTTTTACTCTCATTTGCTTTGTATAGAACGACTTTCTATCGTTAGAAATATTCATCACAACATTAAGTTGTTTGGGGAAATGCGTTCAAGGTTATTGCCGTTTTATTTTTAATTCTTGCCTTTTACTTGCCGGTTTGCTGAACATTTGTTTATGCCAAATGAAATCAGTGCAGAAATTAAATGCCAAAGAATAACCAACAGAGGAAGCTAAACTCCGTGTTTTTTTCTCAGTTTAAAATTTGAACTGATTATTTAACATTTTACATATTCCGGTTTTTAAATGGTGTGAAAGAAATTAAGTTTGTCATGTCATCATGTTTCAAAACTATGCTGACAGATGTAGTGTATTTTTATATCCACTGTTGGAGTTGAGCCACCGAGAAAATGAGAAACATTTCGTAAATGAATCTTAAAAGCCAAACTTACTCCAATGCGTGTTCGTTTTTTGTACTCAAGAAGAAAAGGGCCAAATAAAGACTCAACAACAGCTGATTAGGGTTGCGATATTTTAGTTTCTTCGATTTCTGGAGTTCAGGAAATAGTACAAATACAGATATCTGGGCGGCTTTTTCTTAATCTGACGAGAAACTATAATCAGACGAGCACAATCGAAAAATGGCGCGCTGATCTCAGCCCAGCCTCACATTTTATAGGAGGTTTTCTTTGTCAAGGGTCATGTAGGTTGAATCGGTCGTCCTTGCTCCTTCCCCCGGCCCGTCCACGTTCCAGGTCCAAGGCTGACCTTCTCAGGCAGGCGGCAGTCCCTGCGTCTCTCCGTCTCTCCTTCCCCTGTAATCTCGTCAGTGTACAGATTGTGTGGTGTATGTTTTCACAGATCAAATTATGTATTTTTGGTGTTCTTGATCGCGTCCCTGTGTCGTCCTCCCCTGCCCAACTTGATATGTTTGTATCTTCTATGGCCTATGTGGAGAATGTGTTTAGTCGTATTTGTCCATGAAGTGCTATCTGGTTTGTCATCAGTTTAACCTGAGCAGACTGAATCTGTTCTGAATGAGAGTGTGGGTCATGAAAATACTGTGTGCAAATTTGAGGTCTTAAATTTAAACTAAGTCATAGAAATTTAGCATATGAATGCATCAGTAAACACCATGACTACAATCCCAGTCAATCTTATCGATGCACTGCACTTCTACATTCATTTGATAAATGCTTTTTGTTTAATCAATGTTGAACGTATTCAGTAAATATGAACCTGCTAAATTAAATAATTGACCTTCTGTCCCGTAAGTGTTTAAAATAATGCCAGCAATCGTAATACAAACCTTCAATATTCATGTCCGGTGTGGCCATTCCCTATAAGAAGGGAAGGCCGGAGAGAGGGGACACCTTTCCCTTTTTTCTTTTTGGGGAGACTTCTTTTGACATCAGCATGTGACGAGAATAAAATCTCTTTCTAACCAAAATGGCTGTGTCAGAGAATTTTTTTCCATCACCAATTCTGCCATGCTCGGCGACCTGTCCGGAGGGAAGCTGAGCCAGACCCACACATCAACCACACAGGTTAATAGAAGGTCACAAAAACATGGACCTCTTAAACAGGAAAACGTGAGTTCAGTGGTAACAGAGTTGTGTCTATGCTGGCAGTTTAGCAGGAAGCCACAAAAACAGATGCACGTCTTGAACCGTGTTTGACAGGAAACCGTTTCGCAGATGTGTGACCCAAACATGTCTTGTAAGCTGAAACCGTTCGAACAACAGGAAGAGTGAGGACGGGTGGTATAAAGTCAGAGTGTTCATGTTTTTCCATTATTTATGAGTTGACATATACAAATTGCTATGCTGTGCTTCAATAAAACGCCGCACAGGAGCGGGAAAGCTTTTCTCTTTGGCAGACTGCTCCTCGCAAGTGACAAAGACAATCTTGGTTGGGTGATTCATTTGTGCAGACTTGTCTCGTTTTTGACAAAAACTTCTTTGACAAATCTTGTTCAAGCAATTCCTTCTGGAATGATTCAACCTGACTCTAAAACCGCACTGCGGCAAAAACATCAATGGCGGTTGATCAATTTTAGTGGATAAAACACAAAGGATTATCAAGTACGTATTGGTCTTATTTATGAACTTTGTACTGGCTTGGTCGGGTGTAAGTGAAGTTTTGTGCACATGTGCATAGTTTCACCTCATCCAAACATTTAAAATACATTGGATGCATCCATCCAGGGTTGCACGGATCTCATCGGTGAACAAGCGCATGCTGCAAGGAATGCATCTGCATCTTTGGCTTACTATGGGCTTAAAAAGGGAGAACGTCACAACCCCCTTCTCTACCAACAAGCCCAGGAACATTAGTTCTATCTCTAAATACAAAAAAAAAATACTTGTAAACATATTTCACTTGAAGGATTCCTATTCTATCAATGACATTATGTTGCGATGGCCCCCAGTGGCCCCCATTAATATGTGAGGGTCCCACAACAAGTGTTCCATCAGACGCACACAATAGCCTGTGTGTGCTAACTTCAGCTCGCTTCCAGAAACGTCTGTGACCATGTCAGGAATGAAATCGGGCCTCAGCCGCAACGTGCTTCCTTTTTAAATGCTCGTTTATCACTGTTGTGCTGCTAGAAAATGGAGGTTAACATCGTAGGACGTAATTTTGTAAAATGCCCCCATGGTCCGGTCCAAATCGGGGTCGCACGCATTCCTCCGTGTGCGGCAGGCACAAGTCAAGGTAGCACTGAAAGTCGCCGCCTGAGGTTTGACTTGACCAAACCAAATGTGTGTTTGTCTTTTTGTGTCCTGCAGACGTCAATGAAAACGATCTCCGTTCTGTGAAAGAGGAGCCAGACTTGACTCACATCAAAAAGGAGGAGGAGGAGATCAACAAGTCACCAGTTAACTTTCTCCCTAACAAGAGAGAAGATGAAAACAAGGGTGAGAGTGAGGACAACAGAGGGGCGGAGCCTCCAAGCAGCAGCTCAAGTCATCACGTGACAACAGAAGGTGATGAAGACCACCGGGGGCCATCGGAAGCACATAATGAGGACACATTATCACGCTCTCCTGATGATGATTATGATGACAATGATGGGCAAGCCAAAGAGGAAAGGGCATGTCACACTGACTCATTAACTTCAAAGTTGTCTTTAAAACCGCACACAAGAACACACAGTGGAGAAAAAACATTTTCTTGCTCGGTTTGTGGCAAGCGTTTTTCTCGAAAATCACATTTAACAAGTCATGCAAGAACACACAGTGGAGAAAAGCCTTTTTCCTGCTCAATTTGTGGAAAATGCTTCTCTCAAAAGGCAGGTTTAACAGAACACACAGTGGTGAAAAACCTTTTTCCTGCTCAGTTTGTGGCAAGAGTTTCTCTCAAAAGTCAAATTTAACAAAACACAGAAGAACACACGCTGGAGAAAAACCCTTTTCCTGCTCAGTTTGTGGAAGATACTTCTCAACAAAGTCACATTTACAAATCCACACAAGAACACATAGTGGTGAAAAATATTTTTCCTGCTCAGTTTGTGGCAAGAGTTTCTCTCAAAGGTCTCATTTAATAATTCACACAAGAACACACAGTGGTGAAAAACCTTTTTCCTGCTTAGTTTGTGGAAAGAGTTTCTATCATAACTCCCAATTACAACACCACACAAGAACACACAGTGGAGAAAAGCCATTCAGTTGCAGCGTTTGCGCTAAAAAATTCTCCACTAAACAGCATGCGGAGAGTCACAATTGTGCTGGTGAGAATAGCAGCGATCCTTGAAGCTTTAAAGATAGACTACAAAAAAACTGAAGAAACTGACTCTTTGTGGTAAGATGTAAATGTGATTTTGAATAAAATATGATATATTGAATTTTGCAAAGCTTTTTTATTGACATTTAGCCAATGTGTTCCGTGCCAGAAGAAGCAATGTGTCTGAGTGATGATGAGTTTTTTTGTGTGTTTACATCAAACATGTAAATAAAAATAATTGCCTTTGCCAGGAATAACATTTGTTAATATTATGCTTTTCAGTTGTCTTTTTAATCGTACTTAATGGAACAGGCGTCAGAAGAAACTGTGCTTATGAAATCGGTGTGTTCCACAATCATCAATAAAATCACTTGTTCCACTTGCTCAACTGGCCTTCATTACGCTGTGAAAAGGTGAAAAACTGAACTAGAATTTGAACTCGAAAAAGAACAAGAAAGAGCAACGCAAGCAGTCTCAGTTTCTCTCAAAGGTTTTGGAATGTCAGGAGTTGGAAACTTGATGGCGACTGGAGTCAGCGTTTATTTGTCACCACGGAGGAGATTATCCGCATCACGCAGTTTGTTGCTGCTGCTGTCTGAATTGGAAAAGTGAATTACCATAGTTTCATGAATAATGAAATATTTAAGTAATTAAATAAACACTGAGATAAATAACACTCTAACATTTAAATAATAAAATAGTGAAAAATTTCAATTTAAAATCCACAACCATTCACAGAGTTAATTAAATTAAAAATAAATATAGAATTATTAACTAAAAATTGGACAGATTAAAGGCTCCAAATTTTGAAAGATAAAAAAATAATCAAATTTTAATTATTAATTCAAAAAATAAATAAAATAATTCCACACATATTTAAATGAACAAATATGAAGACAAATATTCAAGATTGAAATCAAAAGTATTTAAAAATATTAAATATATCATTGCAATATTTTTATCATTGCAGTATTTCCAATCATTCAGTAGTTTTTATCATTACAGTGTTTTCCCCCTCTGTATAATGGACAGGCATTAGGAGTGTTTCCTTACACTTCTATACGTTTATACTGTGTATATTTGCATGCGTTTTATGAATGTCTGCTGCTAATGTAATACATTAATGGCTACATTACACCGCCGACTCTGTGTGATCTATATCTTTGCTGCTGTAACACCTCAAATTTCCCCATTGTGCGACTAATAAAGGACATCTTTATCTTTAAATATATAAATATATAAAAACATTTGGATACATATTGCAGTAATACATAAGCAAGCTTAAATAATTACATGAAAATCGAATTAAATACTGAAAGAGGTAAAATAAACTGTGAAAGAAAAAATACTTAAATATTGAAGTGAGTATACAATTAAATGAATAAACAACAAACAAAAACCTCATCGAAAATATAATTTATCAACATTTGTCAAACCACAACGTGAAATTTTGATCTGAAAGATTTCTTTCTTGCATATTCTTAAAGAATCTTCATTATTTTTTTTCTTTTACTTTTTTAGTTACTTAACAACTCAATCCATGTGAAATATCCCCTTGGGAGAAAGAAAACATCACATGCAAAAAATAAAGAGCAACCTATTGTTTTTTCGGACAATCAAGGCACTGTCGAAAAAGCCTATAAAAAGGCAAAGGTGCAAACTTGACATAAAGTATCACTTTATCACGTCAGCTGTTAATAATGGGAAAATAGATTTGGGATAGTCACTGATGGTGTAGTGGTACAGTCGCCTGATTTGTGTGCGGGCAGCATGGGTTCGGTTCTCACTCAGTGACAGTGTCTATGTCTGCCTTGTTCCTGGCTGGCGACCAGTTCAGGGAGTTGTGCGCCTTTCGCCCATAGACACCTGGGATAGGTTCCTGTGATCCTTTACAGCAGGGATGGGAAAACATTTTGATTGGCGGGCCACAATGGGTTCTAAAAATTTGACAGACGGGCCGGACCAGGAGCAGATGGATAAAGTGTTTTGGTACCCTCACCTCATCTGAGAAAAAAAAATACATTTAATTTTAAATGAAAGTGAAAAAAAAGCATTATAACAATATATATGTCTTTGAAAAAACACAGTATTTTGAAAATAAAACATGAACAAGGTTTATTCATTTAATTTTTTTTCAAGTTCAGCGAGCCTGATCAAAACGCCGCATGTGGCCCCCGGGCCGTAGTTTGCCCACGCCTGCGGTACAGGATAATCTGTGTGAAATACTGTCCAACCGACAACATGGTGGCAGATGTTTTAACAAAATCGGCAATAAAAGTTAAGTTGAAGACGTTTGTCAAGTTCATATTTCGGAACTGTCAGAGAAGTTTCTAAACAGGACCCTTCGGACTTTCCCGAACACGAAACCCTGGATGTCCAGCCAGGTTCGATCACTCCTCACGGCCCGTGACACTGCCTTCAGGTCAGGTGACAGAGACATGTACAGTGTGGCCTGTGCTGACCTGAAAAAAGGCATTAAGCGAGCCAAAACAGACTACAAGGGAGGCTGGAGTCCCACCTTGCCAGCAACAGACCACAGGAGGTGTGGCAGGGTCTACGGAGCATCACCAACTGCCGAGCCAGTAGCATAACGTCTGTAGACCTGAGTACGTTGCTGGCGGAGGAGCTATACCCCTTCTTTGCTCGCTTTGACTCACTCCAACCGTCACACTCCCGCACTCCATGCCTCAACTCCCCCTCACTCACCATAGAGGAACACGATGTGAGGCGTGCACTCCTGGCTATTAACCCCAGGAAAGCTACTGGACCCGACGGAATACCAGGCAAATTCCTCAGAGCATGTGCCCGCCAACTATCACATGTTTTTTGCAGGATCTTCAACCGCTCCCTGGCTCATGCAGTCATCCCCTCCTGCTTGAAAACTTCCACCATTATTCCTGGCCCCAAAAAGTCACCCACAATCCACCAGAATGACGACCGCCCTGTTGCTCTCACGCCAGTCGTCATGAAGTGCTTCGAGAGGCTGGTTCTCCAGCACATCAGGGACTGCCTTCCTCCCACTCTGGACCCCTACCAGTTTGCATACCGGGCTAACAGATCCACTGAGGACGCCATCGACACTGCTCTGCATGTGTGCTGGGCCACCTGGAACAACAGCAGAGCTATGCCAGGATGCTCTTTGTGGACTACAGCTCGACATTCAACAGGATAATACCAGACATCCTCATCTCCAAACTGGACATTCTCGGTCTCCCTGCCCTCACACGCATCTGGATTAAGGACTTTCTGACCAACAGACCCCAGATTGTGTTACTCGGCCCCTACATGTCCTCCACCCGAACGCTGAGCACCGGTTCCCCTCAAGGATGCGTGCTGAGTCCTCTCCTATACGCCCTCTACACCTACGACTGCAGCCCGGCCCACGGCAACAACACCATCGTCAAATTTGCCGACGACATGACAGTGGTCGGTCTGATCTCGAAAGGTGACGAGGCAGGAGGGAGGAGGTCCAGAGACTAACGGCTTGGTGTGAGGACAACAGACTGCAACTTAACATTTCAAAAACAAAGGAGATCGTCATCGACTTTAGGAGGAATAAGACTGTGCCACACGTCCTCTACATCAGAGGCGAATGTGTGGAGAGGGTCCACACGTTCAAGTTCCTGGGAGTACAGAGCTCCGATGACCTCTCCTGGAAACACAACACCACAGCAGTGGTAAAGAAGGTCCACCAGCGTCTGCACTTCCTGAGGGTCCTCAGGAAATTCAACCTGGACAAGAAGCTGTTGCTGACCTTCGACCACTTGTCCATCGAAAGCCTGCTGACCTACTGTGTCTCCACCTGGTACAGCAGCTGCACTGAGGCGGACAGAGTGAGGCTCCACAGGACAGTCAAAACAGCGCAAAGGATTATTGGCTGCCTTCTCCCCTCGCTGTCGGACATCTACACCGCCCGGTGCCTCAGAAGGGCTCTCAACATCGTCAAAGACAATACCCACCCAAACTCACACCTGTTCGACCTGATGCCCTCTGGCAGGCGCTACAGATGCATCAAATCGAGGACCAATAGACTGAGAAACAGTTACTTTCAGACAGCCATCTCTATTCTGAACTCTCACACGCACACACGAGACCACCCTTACCTTGCAGAACAGCATCGTGATGTGTTTTTTTATATACCCTATTCAGTATTATTTTCCATTGCACTCTCTTATTTATCCAATTTATATATTTGTCTGTATTATTGTTGTATTGCACTGGAGAGGGGAGCTCTCTAATCTCGTTGCACACTTGAGTACAATGACAATAAAGGGATTTCTAATTCTAATTCTAAATAGGGGTCGCACGCATTGCTCCGTATGCGGCAGGCACAAGTCAAGGTAGCACGGTAGAAACAATATAAGACAAAGTCGCCGCCTGACCTTTGACTTGACCAAACCAAATTTGTCTTTTTGTGTCCTGCAGACGTCAGACAAAATGATCTCCGTTCTGTGAAAGAGGAGCCAGATTTGACTCACATCAAAAAGGAGGAGGAGGAGGCGGAGATCAACAAGTCACCAGTGAACGTTGTCCCTATAAAGACTGAAGATGAAAACAAGGATGAGAGTGAGGACAACAGAGGGGCGGAGCCTACAAGCAGCAGCTCAAGTCATCACGTGTCAACAGAAGATGATGAAGACCACTGGGGACCATCACAAGCACATAATGAGGACACATTATCACACGCTCATGATGATGATGATGATGATGATGGGCAAGCCAACGGTGAAAGGGCATGTCACACTGACTCATTCACTTCAAAGCTGTCTTTAAAAGGGCACAGAAAAACACACAGTGGTGAAAAACCTTTTTCCTGCTTGGTTTGTGGCAAAAGCTTCTCTCGAAAGTCTCATTTAGTAAGGCACACAGGAACCCACAGTGGAGAAAAACATTTTTCCTGCTCAGTTTGCGGAAAAGGTTTCTCTCAAAATTCAGGTTTAACATGCCACAAAAGAATACACAGTGGAGAAAAACCTTTTTCCTGCTCAGTTTGTGGCAAGAGTTTCTCTCAAAATTCAGGTTTAACATACCACAAAAGAATACACAGTGGAGAAAAACCTTTTTCCTGCTCCGTTTGTGGCAAGAGTTTCTCTCAAAATTCAGGTTTAACATACCACAAAAGTATACACACTGGAGAAAAACCTTTTTCCTGCTCAGTTTGTGGCAAGAGTTTCTTTCAAAATTCAGGTTTAACATACCACACAAGAATGCACAGTGGAGAAAAACCTTTTTCCTGCTCAGTTTGTGGCAAGAGTTTCTCTCAAAGGTCTCATTTAATAATTCACACAAGAACACACAGTGGTGAAAGATCTTTTTCTTGCTCAGTTTGTGGAAAATGCTTCGCTCGTAAGGAAAATTTAACAAGCCACACAAGAACACACACTGGAGAAAAACAATGTTCCTGCTTGGTTTGTGGTAAAAGCTTTTCTCAAAAATCAAATTTAACAAGTCACACAAGAAAGCACAGTGGTGAAAAACCTTTTTCCTGTTCAGTTTGTGGCAAAAGCTTCTCTCAAAAGTTTGTTTTAACAATCCACACAAGAACGCACAATGGAGAAAAACCTTTTTCCTGCTCAGTTTGTGGCAAGAGTTTCTCTCAAAAGTTTCAATTAAAAATCCACACAAGAAGACACAGTGTTGAAAAATCTTTTTCCTGCTCAGTTTGTGGAAAATGCTTCTCTCAAAATTCAAGTTTAACAAGTCTCACAAGAACACACACTGGAGAAAAACCTTTTTCATGCTCAGTTTGTGGAAAAAGCTTTAATGTAAAGTCATTTTTAACAAATCACACAAGAACACACACTGGAGAAAAACCTTTTTCATGCTCAGTTTGTGGAAAAAGCTTCTCTCAAAAGACACATTTAACAAGCCACGCAAGAACACACAGTGGAGAAAAACCTTTTTCCTGCTCAGTTTGTGGCAAGAGTTTCTCTCGAAGGTCTCATTTAATAATTCACTCAAGAACACACACTGGAGAAAACCATTTTTCTTGCTCAGTTTGTGGCAAAAGCTTTTCTTTTAAGTGGAATTTAAAAACACATACTCGATTACACACTGGAGAAAACCCTTTTTCATGCTCAGTTTGTGGAAAATGCTTCTCTCGAAAGGCAAGTTTAACAGAACACACAAGAAATCACAGTGGAGAACACCCTTTTTCCTGCTCAGTTTGTGGCAAGAGTTGCTCTCGAAAGTCTGATTTAATAAATCACACAAGATCACACACTGGAGAAAAACCATTTTCCTGTTTGGTTTGTGGTAAAAGCTTTTCTCTAAAATCATATTTAACAAGTCACACAAGAACACACAGTGGTGAAAAACCTTTTTCCTGCTCAGTTTGTGGGAAATGCTTCTCTGAAGAGTCACATTTACGATACCACACAAGAACGCACAGTGGAGACAAGCCATTCAGTTGCAGCGTTTGTGCTAAAAAATTCTTTTCTAAAACGGGTGCTGAGAGACACAATTGTGCTGGCGAGAATTGCAGCAATCCTTGGAGCTTAAAAAATGGACAAAAAAAAAACTGAAGGAACTGACTCTTTGTGGTAAGATGTGAATGTGATTTTCAATAAAATATGATAAAATTGAATTTTGCAAAGATCTTTTATTGACACAAAGCCAATGTGATAGGTGCCAGAAGGACCATTGTGTCTGAGTGAGGATGAGTTTTTTTGTGTGTTCACATCAAACATTATAAATAAAATTAATTGCCTTTGCCTAGAACAACATTTGTTAACGTTATGCTTTTCAGTTGTCTTTTTAATCGTACTTAATGGAAAAGGTGTGAGAAGAAGCGGTGCTTATGAAATCGGTGCCTTCCACAATTATCAATAAAATCACTTGTTCCACTTGCTCAACTGGCCTTCATTACGCTGTGTGAAAAGGTGAAAAACTGAACAAGAAGTTGAACGATAAAAAAAACCAGACCGAGAAACGCAAATCGTCTCAGTTTCTCTCAAAGGTTTTGGAATGTCAGGAGTTGGCAACTTGATGGCGACTGGAGTCAGCGCTGGTTTTCTCGCTGTGTTAGGCTGGCTCGTATATGTATGGTCCATTGAACAAAATTCAAACCCTTCAAATATCCCCTCACATACATTTAATATTTCGCTTTCTAAATAAATTTCTGACTAGCTAAAACCACTTTCTAGGTTGAGCTCTATCAAGCGTTTGGGGTCTGTTGCTAAGCAGAATCTCACTTTGGAAAAACTCATTTTGTCAAATCTACCAAATATTTTTTTTCATGCTATATTATATTTGTATACATTGGATTAGTTATATAATGAAATAGGGAAATATTAAAATTGGAAACCACATACAGACTTAATTCAATTAATAACAAATATAGAAACATTTTAGAAATATTGAACTCATTGAGAAGAGTCCTGATCTTGAAATAAATTTTGAATTGTAAAAAATACTAAAAAAATTAATTCAATAACCCGACCCTGGATGAGCGGCAGAAAATGGCTGGATGGATGGAATAATTTAAATTGCATCCAAATTCAAATGAACAAATATGTTAAGAAATATTCAAGTGTGAAATAAAAAGGTTTAAATTGTTGATAATTTTACATAATAAAATAATTTAATAAATATTGTATTATTATAGAAGCAATCTTAAATATGAATTGAAATAAATGAAAAAAAAAAGTCGTGTATTTTTAAATGGCCTAATTTAGATATGGGAAGTAATTCTCTTTATGAAACTATGAAGGGACTGAAGCTCACAGGAGTGACCAGTCTTGGTTCTGAAGTTCCGATGTAACCAGATACTGCCCTGAGAGAAAATAGGCCTGAGCATTGTTTATGGTGGGGGCAATTCTCTCGCCAGGTCAGTGACCTTCCAGGGTATGAGAGTAATTTAAGGTGGTCACGAGTAGACTGGTCGTATCAACGGGGAGACGCACCTGCTCTCCCTCTGGGGGACTTTTGGAGGGAAATCCCAAAGACGAGCGGGATGGGAATGCATATGCAACAAGGGAAAATTAGATATTCATGTCCTATTTGGGCCTTCCCTATAAGAAGGGAATGTCTGAGAGGGGTCTCGCACGTGTGCGGAGCGCACACACGCACACGATTTTGGGGAGACTTCTTTTGACATCAGCATGTGACGAGAATAAAATCTTTCTTCTTTCTTTTGTTCGTTTCCATCACCAATCCAGCCTTGCTCGGCTGCCTCTCCGGAAGGCAGCAAGGACCCACACTTCAAAGACAAAATATACTACATATTGAAAGAAAAACAATACTCAAATATAGAAATAAGTCCAGAATATAATGAATAAACAACAAAGAAATAAATACCTCCTGGAAAATATAATAATTTTCAACATTTGTCAAAGCACAACATTTCGATCAGATTGAGTTCTTTCTTGCACATTCTTAAACAATCGTAATTTTTTTACTGTTAATTTTTAAGTTACTTCAGTGCATTTCACACCTGAACCTTCCTACTTCGTCCTACTTGAATAAATCCCCATTAAAATACCATCATTTATGACACCACGGCTGGACAAATAATAATATAATCTCACGAGAAAACTGCACTCGGGCGAGCACAGTCGAAAAATGCGCCCCATCTTTCAGCCCAGCTTCAGTTTTTATAGGAGTTTTTTTTATGTCAAAGGTAATGTAGGTTGAATCCGTCGTCCTCGCTCCCTCCCACGGCACGGGTCCACGTCCAAGGGATGGTCCTCCCCAGGTTAGTCATCGTCTGGATAAGTTGATTCCCGTCAGGTCTCCAAGACTGGCACGCCAAGGCTGGCCTTCTCCGGCGGGCATTTGCGTGGCCCGGCGGCTCCACTCCGGGAAGAGGCCACGAGCGGGACGCGCTCCCGACTGCCTCAGCTGCGCGTCATTAAGACGCTAATGACTCTCTATTTAAGCAGCCGACACGGACATACCCGCGTCGGATTATTATCCTGCGTTGCTCATGCTCTTGCTCCTGTTCATAGATTGATTGTCTCGTGATTGGATCTCGTTCTGTTGTTCGCGTATTTGTGTTTTGTTTCCTCTCAGCTATTTACGGCTCGCTTTAAGTTCTCGTTCTAATTGGATTTGTCTTCACCCTTTCGTGGTAAGCATTGTGTTTTCGGTTCCTTGCGTTGCAAGCGTTTTCTGTTCCCTCGTTATTTGTTTCCTGGAGTGACTCGGTCACCCAGCGTTTTTCGTTTCGCCTTCCCGGCGGTTGTAACCCTAGGACCCTTGCGGTCCCAAATTCATAGATTCTAACCCAAAGCGATTATTGTGTGTTGCTTGACGGCTTTCAATAAACACCCTGTCAACTCTACCTCCTGTGTCTGCGCTTAAGGGTCCGCTCTCCACCGCTTTCCAGCCGAGGGCCTTGACAGTAATCTTGTCGGTGTGCATGTGTGCCTGTGTATGAGCATGTGCTCTGATCTCCAATTGTTCTGTCTTTCGGAATGTGTTTTTTGCGATAGCGTCTGTGTGAGTCCTCCAGTGCCCAATTTGGTATGTTTGCATCTCTACAGCCAATGTGGAGAATGTGCTTCGTCGTCTTTGTCTATGAAGTGCTGTGAATGTGAATGCAAGTCATGGAAATGCTATGTGTGCAAATTTGTTCTCACTACCCAAAATTTCAATAAAGTTCACACATTTAAACTAAGTACTATAAATTTAGCATATGAGAAAAATATAATAAATCAGAAAACATCAGGACTACAATCCCAGTTATTATTCTTGTGACCAGTGCTTCTAGTTCCATTTGATAAATGCTTTTTGTTTCATCAATGTTTAACATATTCCGTAAATATGAACCTGCTAACTTTAATTATTGACCTTCTGTCCTGTATAAGTGTTTAAAATAATGCCAGCAATCATAATACAATCCTTCAATTACCATTGCAGTCGTCTTATCTTTGCAGTATTTTTATTAATTTCCTTTACCATGGACAGACATTCGGAGTGTTTCCTTACGCTTGTATATGTTGTGGGATGTAAGTGTGTATATATACATGGGGATTGTGTATTTACGTATATACAGTGTATATTTGCATGTTTTTTATGAATGTCTGCTGCTAATGTTATACATTAACGGCGACATTACGCCGCCGCCTCTGTGTGATCTATTTCTTTGCTGCTGTAACACCTCAAATTTCCCCATTGTGGGACTAATAAAGGACATCTTTATCTTTATCTTTAAAAACCTTGTGTTGGTGCTTGCTAATAATTTTCCAAGAGATTAAGATTGGACAAAATGATGAAACAAAAATTTAAAAAGGAAATTCTGTAACGATTAAACATTGAATACTAAATGAATCCTAAAGCAGTTCAATGAATCTTGAAATTAATAGTGAATTATTGTAGTTTAATGAATACTGAAACGAATAATGAAATATTAAAGTACTTAAATAAATACCGAAATTATTTTCTAACACAATAACAGTTAAGTAATAAAAGAGTGACATATTTTAATTTAAAATTTACAACCACATCGCAACTTGTCGAAAAAGCCTGGAAAAAGGCAAAGGTGCAAATATGTTGACATAAAGTATCACTTTATCATGTCAACTGTTAATAATAGGGAAATACATTTGGAATACTATCCAACCAACAACATGGTGTCAGATGTGAAAACAAAACCAGCAACAAAAGTAAAATTCAATACATCTCTCAAGTTCATATTTGGGAACTAAAATGTTTGTTCTCGTGCATACGGTTCAAATCTTACGTTTTTCCAATGTTTAGAAGATAACAATGATTTGCATCGCAAATGGCGACATCTGTCGGTGAGTTGGTGACAGTGCGCCACACAGCCAGCAGCCAATCATATCACAGCGGGGTGTGTCCTGTTCTTCCGCTTTCGTGTCGAACAGGAAATCCTTTCTGTGCGACTTTGAAAAACGACCATACTATGGGCTGATATTTGTGCCACTAGAAACTGAATATTTGAATTGAAGACTGGATATTTGAACTGAAGACTGGATATTTGAATTAAAAACTGAATTTTTGAATTATTAATTATTCAAATATCGACTCTTCAATTCAAATATCCAGTCTTCAATTCAAATATCCAGTCTTCAATTCAAATATTCAGTTTCTAGTGGCACAAATATCAGCCCATATGGACGGGCCTTCGGAAGCTGCGCGCTTGCTAATGACGTCATGCTAAAGCACGTATTTTTCAAATGTTTCTTTGCCTCTGCGTTTGTTTTTACACCTGGCTGTTCGATTTTAATATATATTTTATAGAATATTTTTATTCGGTTGATAAAAAATTAACAAAATAACTAAATTAACGCCATAGTTGCGCGTCGCGTCAGCTCTTACGTCACTTCCGCCTATGCCCCGAGAAGCCGTTTACGTTTCTCCTCCCGAACTTGCAACAATGCTGTGGTTCACTCGGGCTGTAAGATTGTATGAATATAATGTCTGCATATACTAGTAGTGCTTCTCAATTATATCACGCCCGCCCCTACCAAGAAGAAAAAGATTCGCGCCCCCCCTGTGATGAGTGCCTTACGGCAAGGAGGAGGTGGACCCAAAAGGCGAGGAGGCAGGAGGTGGATAGGGTTAAGGGAATTTATTGACAGGGTCACACAAGGACAAACACGTGGCAGGGTGCCAAAATAACAAAAGGGCAAACCAAACGAGACTAAACTGGAACGAGGACAAGGAACAAACACGAGACGGGAACGAACAAGGCGGACAGGGAACGATGACAAAGCATTAACGGGAACAGGGCGTGGTCGTGACAGTCCAAGGTCGCGAGACCCACGGGAAATGCGGCAAGGAGGAACAATGACCCGACACTGCGTTGTCGGTCTGGAGGGTTTAAATAGTCCAAGTCATTAGGGGAGCAGATGGGAAGCAGGTGCGTGGCTGGTGATGACGAGTGCTGAGGGGAAACGCTAACACAGCTGACCAAACAATAACAGAAGCACATGGCAGGAAGAAGGTGACAAAAACAATAACAAAACCCGCATGCACAGGTAAACACTGACAAAAACTCCTGTCATGCCCGACGCGGAACATGACACCCCCACCACCAATTGTTTTTCTGTCTTTGTAGATTGAGATTAGATTTTGTCAATAAAATATCCCTTAACTAAGCTAAATGGATAAGAAATATAATTTTGAGAACTATTATAGTGAGGATCTCGAAACTCAGTACTCTGTTGTGCAAATATTGATGAGATGACAAATATTTATCACATCATGTCATTATCCACACCGCTTATCCTGAACAGGGTCGCGGGACGGTGCTGGGGCCGATTCCAGCTGACTACGGGCGAAAGGCGCACTACACCCTGAACTGGTCGCCAGCCAGTCACAGGGCAGACATAGACACCGTCACTGAGTGGGAACTGCCTGCACACAACTCAGGCGAGTGTACCACTACACCATCAGTGACATGATAAATATTTACTAATACATTTTTTGCCAAAAACTTTATTAACATTAACAAAAACAGTTATTAATACGTACATAATATAGAAAAGACAAAAAGAAGAGCCAGGGGGATTTTAAACAAAAATTCTATAGGGATAACATAAAGCAACAGCTTTAGTATTGTTGGAGTTGAGTCACCGTGGAAATGAGAAGTATTTAGTAAATCAACTTTTAAAAGCCAAACTTACGCCAATGCGTGTTCGGTTTTTGTACTCAAGAAGAAAAGGGTCAAATAAAGACTCAACAACTGATGAGAGTTCCGATATTTAGTTTCTTCCATTTCTGGAGTTCAGGAAATAGTACAAAGACAGATATCTGGGCGGCTTTTTCTTAATCTCACGAGAAACTCCACTCGGGCGAGCACAGTCAAAAAATGCGCACCATCTTTCAGCCCAGCTTCAGTTTTAATAGGAGTTTTTTATGTCAAGTGTTATCCGTTCCTGCTCGGTTTCCTCCTGACCGTGGTCGGGGGGGGGGACGCAGGGGAGATTAGTCTCCAAGGCCGGATTTGCCCGGGGATCGTGATCGGCGCACGTCGTCGAAAAGCGGAGTCCTCCCAATCAATAATAACACGCCAGCAGGGAGACAGTGGTGTACCTGTAGCCTCGCTTTATTGTTTTCATGCTCTTCCCTCTTCCATTTTTCACTTCCTCCTTTTCATTCATTCAACACTCCAACAACATCCGCCCCCTCCCTCCTCCACGCATGCGCACCCCACACGTCACGCAAGCTCGTCACCATACTTGCAACACAAGGGTAATGTAGGTTGAATCGGTCGTCCTCGCTCCCTCCCACGGCACGGGTCCACGTCCAAGGGAAGGTCCTCCCCAGGTTAGTCATCGTCTGGATAAGTTGATTCCCGTCTTGTCCCCAAGACTGGCACGCCAAGGCTGGCCTTCTCCGGCGGGCAGTCTCTCCAGCTGCCATTGCTCTGGAATCTTGTCGGTGTGCATGTGTATGTGCACGTGTATATGCAGGTATACGTGTATGTACATGTGTATGTGCGAGTCTATGTGTATGAGCTTGTGTACGTGCGTGTGTATGTGCAAGTGTATGTAAGTGTTTGTGTGTGTGCATGCGTATGTGCATGTGCTCCGATCTCCAATTGTTCTGTCTTTCGGAATGTGTTTTTTTTATAGCGTCTGTGTGAGTCCTCCAGTGCCCAATTTGGTATGTTTGCATCTCTACAGCCAATGTGGAGAATGTGCTTCGTCATATTTGTCCATGAAGTGCTGTGAATGCAAGTCATGGAAATGCTATGTGTGCAAATTTGTTCTCACGACTGAGAATTTCAATAAAGTTCACACATTTAAACTAAGTACTATAAATTTAGCATATGAGAAAAATATAATAAATCAGAAAACATCAGGACTACAATCCCAGTTATTCTTGTGAGCCGTGCTTCTACTTTCATCTGATAAATGCTTTTTGTTTCATCAATGTTTAACATATTCCGTAAATATGAACCTGCTAAATTAAATAATTGACCTTCTGTCCTGTAAGTGTTTAAAATAATGCCAGCAATCATAATACAATCCTTCTGTAAAATATTTGCTTGTAGGACAGATTTTCAGGAGTTGATTAGAACACAATATTGTCCAGGTGAGGAATAATCAAACCAGTTTAGTCCATGTAATCTTTAATTTGGTTAGACATGGATGTGTGTGTATACTGGCCTCACAGAACCTTTCTGCTAACCAGTTAGTTAAACACCTCCACACAATCAGTCACTGACGCCAGGATGGGTTTAGACCTTCTCTTTATATGGCAGGTGTGAAACGGTAACAAATACATCACAACAATAAACAAAATGGCGGCACAGTCGGCAATGCAAATAGTTCACATCCTAATTTGCGATTTACAAACTCTACTAATTAGCATCAATCAATGGTTAAATATTTTAAAAACACTTACAGGGAATGCCGTTTTATGGACTTAAGCATCAGACACAACCTAACGGCTACTTGGCTACGTGTATAACAGACTTTGTGTGAGCAGGAAGCGCTTGTTCTCGCGCTGACTTTTGACACTCTCTTAAAGGGGCAGTGCACCACCAAACTGGGACTTAAAGGGGAATGGCATGCAACAGTCTCTTAACTATAAACAATTGAAAAGATAATAACGGCCAAAACAGATGGTGTAGTGGTACACTCGCCTGAGTTGTGTGCAGGCAGTTCCCACTCAGTGACGGTGTCTATGTCTGCCCTGTGACTGGCTGGCGACCAGTTCAGGGTGTAGTGCGCCTTTCGCCCGTAGTCAGCTGGAATCGGCCCCAGCACCGTCCCGCGACCCTGTTCAGGATAAGCGGTGTGGATAATGACATGATGTGATAAATATTTGTCATCTCATCAATATTTGCACAACAGAGTACTGAGTTTCGAGATCCTCACTATAATAGTTCTCAAAATTATATTTCTTATCCATTTAGCTTAGTTAAGGGATATTTTATTGACAAAATCTAATCTCAATCTACAAAAACAGAAAAAAAATGGTGGTGGGGGGGCGCGAATCTTTTTCCTCTTGGTAGGGGCGGGCGTGAAATAATTGAGAAGCACTGCGAGTATACGCAGACATTATATTCATACAATCTTGCTGCCCGATTGAACCACAGCATTGTTGCAAATTCGGTCGGAGAAACGTAAGCGTCCCACTGCTGGAGCAGCAGCGGCTTCTCCGGGCATAGGGGGGAAGTGACGTCGGAGCTGACTGTGGCGTTATTTTAATTATTTTGTTACATTTTTTTAATCAACCGAATTAAAATATTACATAGAATATATATTAAAAGAGAACATCCAGGTGTAAAAACAAACACGGAGGCAAAGAAATATATTTGAAAAATACGTGCTTAAAGCATGACGTCATTAGCAAGCGCGCAGCTTCCGAAGGACCTCGACCACATCCATCGACCCGTCCACACCGGAACAAAAACACCCACCGCTAAATTCTTCTGATTTAGTGTGCAACTGACTGCAATTTTTCTCAAAGGATGTCCAGTGCTACTCTAAAGGACTACGACATAATTCATTAAGTCTTTGTGTCCCGATAACCTCATCTTCGCGCGTTGATGCTTTTCGGCGTAGTTAGCTTAGCTTGTTAGCTAGCTAGCCGCTAGCGAAAAGATGCACATGACTCAAAGCCAAGCAGAGATCAAGTGCGGATTTTTTGGAATTATCATTTGAAAATGTGTGAAAGAACGACACCCAAGTACAAAGAGGAACTTTGTGGAATAAAAGAAGAGAACGAGCAAAATCTTCAACTGCTGGGCGAAGTTTGCAACCAGCCTCGTGTTTTGCCACTCAAAGCAGGTTTGTATACGTTTTACTCTCATTTGCTTTGTAAACAACGACTTTCTATCGTTAAAAATATGCATCACAACATTAAGTTGTTTGGGGGAAATGCGTTCAAGGTTATTGCCGTTTTATTTTTAAATATTGCCTTTTACTTGCAGGTCTGCTGAGCAATTGTTTATGTCAAATGAAATCAGTGCAGAAAATATATGCCAAAGAATAACCAATAGTGGGGGGTGAACTCCATGTTTTTCCCAGGATAAAATTTACATTTAAAATAACAAAATAACATTTTCTGTTTTTTATATTTTGTTCAAGCAATTCATTTCGGAAGGAATTTCGCCTGACTCTAAAAATGTGCACACTGCGAAAACGTCAATGGCGGTTGATAAATTTTAGTGAATAAAACACAAAATATTAAGTTGTTTTTTTTTGATAAAGTCAAGTACGTATCGGTCTTTTTCATTTTTGAACTTTGTACTGGCTTGGTCGTGTGAGAGTCAATGAACCTCGGGTGGTCCTGCACAGTTTTGTGTACATGTGCGTAATTTCACCTCATCCAAACATTTAAAATACATTGAATGCATCCATCCAGGGTTGCACGGATCTCGATCAGTGAACAAGCGCATGCTGCAAGGAATGCATCTGCATCTTTGTCTTACTATGGTCTCAAAAAGGCTGAAAGTCACAACCCCCTTTTCTACCTACAAGTCCAGGAACATTTAGTTCCTGGTAATAAAGTTCCTGTGGCCCAGGTGGTTTGGATCTCCCCCACAACTCATAGTTCCTGGTAATTTATCCAAATGACAATGATGACGGAACAATGGGAGGTGTTGTGTTACTTTGTTACTCATTACTGACACCCTATGGCTGTTAAGCATCATTGCAGTTAAAAAATAATTCAGTGAACTCTAAAAGAAATATGATGGTGTATCTTAGTTGAATTTGAATTCATATTCCAGAAACGTCTGTGACTATGTCAGGAATGAAATCGGGCATCAGCCGCAAGGTGCTTCCTTTTTAAATACTCGTTTATCACAGTTGTGCTGCGAAAGGGAGGTTTACATCGTAGGACGTAATTCTGTGAAATGCCCCTATGGTCCAGTCCAAGTTGGGGTCCACACATTGCTCCGTATGCGGCAGGCACAAGTCAAGGTAGCACGGTAGAAAATAAGACAAAGTCGTTGCCTGAGCTTTGATATGACCAAACCAAATTTGTCTTTTTGTGTCCTGCAGACGTCAGTGAAAACGATCTCCGTTCTGTGAAAGAGGAGCCAGACTTGACTCACATCAAAAAGGAGAAGGAGGAGGAGGAGATCAACAAGTCACCAGTGAACGTTCTTCCTATAAAGACTGAAGATGAAAACAAGGATGAGAGTGAGGACAACAGATGGGCGGAGCCTACAAGCAGCAGCTCAAGTCATCATGTGACAACAGACGGTGATGAAGACCACTGGGGGCCATCACAAGCACATCATGAGGACACATTATCAGACGCTCATGACAATGATGATGATACTAATGATGATGATGGGCAAGCCAAAGGTGAAAGGGCATGTCACACTGACTCATTAACTCCAAAGCTGTCTTTAAAAGGGCACACAAGAACGCACAGTGGAGAAAAACCTTTTTGCTGCTCAGTTTGTGGCAAAGAATTCTCTCAAAAGGTACATTTAACAAGTCACACAAGAACATACAGTGGTGACAAACCCTTTTCCTGCTCAGTTTGCGGCAGAGGCTTCTCTCAAAACGCAACGTTAACAAAACACACAAGAACGCACACTGGAGAAAAACCTTTTTCTTGCTCAGTTTGTGGCAAAAGCTTTTCTTTTAAGCCAGATTTAAAAACACATACACGATTACACACTGGAGAAAAACCTTTTTCATGCTCAGTTTGTGGCAAGAGTTTCTTTCGAAGGTCTCATTTAATAATTCACGCAAGAACACACAGTGGTGAAAAATCTTTTTCTTGCTCAGTTTGTGGAAAATGCTTCTCTCATAAGGCAAATTTAACAAGCCACACAAGAACACACACTGGAGAAAAACCATTTTCCTGCTTGGTTTGTGGTAAAAGCTTTTCTCGAAAATCAAATTTAACAAGTCACACAAGAAAGCACAGTGGTGAAAAACCTTTTTCCTGCTCAGTTTGTGGCAAAAGCTTCTCTCAAATGTTTGATTTACCAATCCACACAAGAACGCACAGTGGAGAAAACCCTTTTTCTTGCTCGGTTTGTGGCATAAGCTTCTCTCGAAAGTTTTATTTAACGATCCACACAAGAACGCACAATGGAGAAAAACCTTTTTCATGCTCAGTTTGTGGAAAATGCTTCTCTCTAAAGGCAAATTTAACAAAACATACAAGAACACACAGTGGAGAAGAGCCATTCAGTTGCAGCGTTTGTGCTAAAAAATTCTCCACTAAACAGCATGCTGTGAGACACAATTGTGCTGGTGAGAAAAGCAGCGATCCTTGAAGCTTAAAAAAAAGAAAACAAAAAACTGAAGGAACTGACTCTTTGTGGTAAGATGTAAATTTTGATTTAGAATAAAATATGATATATTGAATTTTGCAAAGCTTTTTTATTGACATTAAGCCAATGTGATCTGTGCCAGAAGAAGCAATGTGTCTGAGTGATGATTTGTTTTGGTGTTTACATCAAACATGTAAATAAAATTAATTGCCTTTGCTTGGAACAACATTTTTTAACATTATGCTTTTCAGTTGTCTTTTTAATCGTATTTAATGGAAAAGGTGTGAGAAGAAACTGTGCTTATGAAATCGGTGCCTTCCGCAATCATCAATAAAATCACTTGTTCCACTTGCTCAACTGGCCTTCATTACACTGTGTGAAAAGGTGAAAAATAGAACAAGAAGTTGAACAATAAAAAGAACCAGAAAGAGAAACGCAAATAGTCTCAGTTTCTCTCAAAGGTTTTGGTATGTCAGGAGTTGGCAACTTGATAGCGACTGGAGTCAGCGCTGGTTTTCTCGCTGTGTTTGGCTGGCTCGTATATGTATGGTCCATTGAACAAAACTCAAACTCATCAAATATCCCCTCACATACATTTAATATTTCGCTTTCTGAATAAATTTCTGACTGGCTAAATACACTTTCTAGGTTGAGCTCCATCAAGCGTTTGGCGTTTGTTGCTAAGCAGAATCTCACTTCGGAAAAATATACCAAATATTTTTTTTCATGCTTTATTATATTTTTTATAGATTGGATTATTTATATAGTGAAATAGGAAAATATTAAAATGTAAAATTGGAAATCACATACAGACTTAATTCAATTAATAACAAATATAGAAACATTTTATAAATATTGAACTCATTGAGAAGAGTCCTGATCTTGAAATAAATATTGAATTATAAAAAATACTTAAAAATTAATTCAATAACCCGACCCTGGATGAGTGGCAGAAAATGGCTGAATGGATGGAATAATTTAAATTGCACACATATTCAAAAGAACAAATATGTTAAGAAATTTTCAAGTGTGAAATAAAAAGGTTTAAATTGTTGAGAATTTTACATATTAAAATAATTGAATAAATATTGTATTATTACATAAGCAAACTTAAATATATATTAAAAAGTAGTGTATTTTTAAATGGCCTAATATAGATATGGGAAGTAATTCTCTTTATGAAACTATGACGGGACTGGAGCTCACAGAAGTGACCAGTCTTGGTTCTGAAGTTCCGATGTAACCAGATACTGCCCTGAGAGAAAATAGGCCTGAGCATTGTTTATGGTGGGGGCAATTCTCTCGCCAGGTCAGTGACCTTCCAGAGTATGAGAGTAATTTAAGGTGGTCACGAGTAGACTGGTCGTATCAAAGGGGAGACGCATCTGCTCTCCCTCTGGGGGACTTTTGGAGGGAAATCCCAAAGATTAGCGGGATGGGAATGCATATGCAACAAGGGAAAATTAGATATTCATGTCCTATTTGGGCATTCCCTGTAAGAAGGGAATGTCTGAGAGGGGGCTCGCACGCGTGCGGAGCGCACACACGCACACGTTTTTGGGGAGACTTCTTTTGACATCAGCATGTGACGAGAATAAAATCTTTCTTCTTTCTTTCGTTCTTTTCCATCACCAATCCAGCCTTGCTCGGCTGCCTCTCCGGAAGGCAGCAAGGACCCACACTTCAAAGACAAAATATACGACATATTGAAAGAAAAATAATACTCAAATATTGAAATAAGTATAGAATTGAATGAATAAACAACAAAGAAATAAATACCTCCTGGAAAATATCATTATTTGCAACATTTGTCAACATTTTTCTTTCTTGCACATTATTAAACAGTCGTAATTTTTTTTTTTTTTTACTTTTACTTTTTAAGTTACTTCAGTGCATTTCACACCTGTGCCTTCAGTGAAGTCCTACTTTGTCCTACTTGAGTAAATCCCCATCAAAATATCATCATTTATGACACCACGGCTGGACAAATAATATACAGAAACACACTTATGCACCACTGAGTGAGTGTTGGACGATATAGCTTCTCTTGAAAGGTCCGACTTGAAAATGTCCTTGCAAGTGTATCTGCAATAAAAAATCACACTTTTCCCTCCTTCGGCCATTGTGGTTTAAAAAAAGAAAGAATATATTTCTGATTTTTGAACGGTCGCCAGTTACGACTTTTTGGTGTGTTGGTTCGGCATAGCGCCGCACTGCCCCGCAGTATTGGAACTCACTGGAGTTGCATCTTCATTTGAAGTTTGAAAAACACAACAAAAACCTACGATATTTCGTCCGAAAATTGACAGCCGGAAGTTTTCTTACCTTCTGCGCATGTTTACAAGTGGCGACGAGTTCGTTCAAATCCGAACATTTCGGATTCTGACATGACTAAAGTAGCTCGCATATTTTTAAGTAGACAATTCAGTTGCGAGTAAGGAAGGGAGTAATATTTGATTATTGGCTGTTAATTCATTAGCTCCATGATGTGACCTGACATAGTGTCAGTGACTGTGTTCTGTTTATGCTATGAAAACAAGACTATGTAATTGTAATTCTGTTGTAATTCTTTCGAGGCACTGTCCGACAAAAAAAATTCATGCAATTTGTAATTAGACACTTTGTCATCCAAAAAGTCACTCAGGCCAAGGTAATTTAATCTTTGGGCAAGAGAAAAAAAATTGTCACTTGCCCAAGTTGGGCAAGTAATTTGGCCACTCGGGCAACGCAAATTTTAGTGGCACTTGCCCTATGGGCTAGCAGTTTTTAAAGTTAACTTCGAAGCCTACGAGTGAACCACAGCATTGTTGCAAGTTCGGTCGGAGAAACGTAAACTCCCACTGCAGTTGCAGCAGCGGATTCTCCGGGCAAAGGCGGAAGTGACGTAAGAGCTGACTCCCCAATGTGGCGTTAATTTATTTTTTTTATCAACCGAATTCAAATATTATATAAAATATATATTAAAATAGAACAGCAAGGTGTAAAAACAGACACAGAGGCAAAGAAATATATTTGAAAAATACGTGTCTGAAGCATGACGTCATTAGCAAGCGCGCAGCTTCCGAAGGACCTCGACCACATCCACCGACCCGTCCACACCGGAACAAAAACACCCACCGCTAAATTCTTCTGATTTAGTGTAGAACTGACTGTAATTTTTTTACAGGATGTCCAGTGCTCATCTAAAGGACGTCGACATAATTCATTAAGTCTTTGTGTCCCGATAACCTCATCTTCGCGCGTTGATGCTTTTTGGCGTAGTTAGCTTGGCTTGTTAGCTTGCTAGCCGCTAACGAAAAGAGGCACATGACTCATCGCCAAGCAGAGATCAAGTGTGGATTTTTTGGAATTATCATTTGAAAATGTGTGCAAGAACGACACCCAAGTACAAAGAGGAACTTTGTGGAATAAAAGAAGAGAACGACCAACATCTTCAACTGCTGGGAGAAGTTTGCAACCAGCCTCGTGTTGTGCCACACAAAGCAGGTTTGTACACGTTTTACTCTCATTTGATTTGTAAAGAACGACTTTCTATCGTTCGAAATATGCATCACAACATTAAGTTATTTGGGGAAATGCGTTCAAGGTTATTGCCGTTTTATTTTTATTTTTTGCTTTTAACTTGCCGGTCTGCTGAACATTTGTTGATGCCAAATTAAATCAGTGCAGGAAATAAATGCCAAAGAAAAACCATTAGTGGGGGTAAACTCCATGTTTTTTTCCAGTATAAAATGTTAACTGATTATTTAACATTTGACATATGACAATGTCAAAGTGTTCATGTTTTTCCATTCTTTATGAGTTTGCATTTACAATTTGCTTTGCTGTGCTTCAATAAAACGCCGCACAGGAGCGGGAAAGCTTTTCTCTTTGGCGGACTGCTCCTCGCAAGTGACAAAGACAATCTTGGCTGGGTGATTCATTTATCAAGGCTTGTCTCGTTTTTGACAAAAACTCTGACATATCTTGTTCAAGCAATTCCTTATGGAATGATTGAACCTGACTCTAAAAACTGTGCACACTGTGGCAAAAAGATCAATGGCGTTGATGAATTTTAGTGGCTATAACACAATGGATTAAGTTTTTGAAAAAATCAAGTATGTATTGGTCTTATTTATTTATGAAATTTTTACTGGCTCGGCCAATGAACCTCGGGTGGTCCTGCACAGTTTTGTGCACGTGTGCGTAGTTTCACCCCATCCAAACATTTAAAATACATTTAATGCATCCATCCAGGGTTGCAAGGTTCTCATCGGTGAAAAAGCGCATGCTGCAAGGAATGCATCTGCATCTTTGGCTTACTATGGGCTTAAAAAGGCTGAAACTCACAACCCCCTTTTCCACCAACAAGTCCAGGAACATTTAGTTCCTGGTCATAAAGTTCCTGTGGCCCAGGTGGTTTGCATCTCCCCCGCAACTCAAAGTTCTTGATAATTTATGCAAATGGCAATTATGATGTATCAGAGGGAGGTCTTGTGTTACTTTGTTACTCATTACTGACACCCTATGGCTGTTAAGCATCATTGCAGTTACAAAATAATTCAGTGAACTCTAATAATATTATGGTGTATCTTAGTCTAATTTTAATACATATTGGATAACTTTAAAATACACCTTATTCATATATGTCAGAGTGAAAGTGTTGTTGCTTAATTTATTCGTAGGGATTTTGATTCTTCACACGTAATTTTGTTTTCAAATTTATTTAGAAACAGAAATTTTATAAAAAAAATTAAAAAGGGGAATGTTGGAATGTACTAGAAACAATATAAGACAAAGTCGCCGCATGAGGTTTGACTTGACCAAACCAAATTTGTCTTTTTGTGTCCTCCAGACGTCAGTGCAAACGATCTCCGTTCTGTGAAAGAGGAGCCAGACTTGACTCACATCAAAAAGGAGGAAGAGGAGGAGGAGATCAACAAGTCACCAGTGAATGTTGTCCCTACAAAGAGTGAAGATGAAAACAAGGATGAGAGTGAGGACAAGAGAGGGGCGGAGCCTCCAAGTAGCAGTTCAAGTCATTACGTGACAACAGAAGGTGATGAAGACCACTGGGGGCCATCACAAGCACATAATGAGGACACATTATCAGATGCTCATGACGATGATGATGATACTAATGATGATGATAATGGGCAAGCTAAAGGTGAAAGGGCACGTCACACTGACTCATTAACTTTGTGTTTAAAAGGGCACAAAAAACACACAGTGGTGAAAACCCTTTTTCTTGCTCAGTTTGTGGCAGAAGCTTCTTTGATAAATCAACTTTAACAAACCATAGAAGAACACACAGTGGTGAAAAACCTTTTTCCTGCTCAGTTTGTGGAAAAGGTTTCTCTCAAAAGTCTCATTTGGTAAGGCACATGAGAACACACAGTGGTGAAAAATCTTTTTCATGCTTAGTTTGTGGAAAATGTTTCTCTCAAAAGGCGAATTTAACAAGCCACACAAGAACACACAGTGGAGACAAGCCATTCAGTTGCAGCGGTTGTGCTAAAACATTCGCCACTAAACAGCAAGCTGAGAGACACAATTGTGCTGGTGACAATAGCAGCGATCCTTGAAGCTTAAAAAAAGACAAAAAAACTGAAGGAACTGACTCTTTGTGGAAAGATGATGTTGGAGTTCAGTCACCATGGAAATGAGAAGTAGTTTCGTAAATCCACCTTTAAAAGCCAAACTTACGCCAATGCGTGTTCGTTTTTTTGTGCTCAAGAAGAAAAGGGTCAAATAAAGACTCAACAACAACTGATTAGAGTTCCGATATTTAGTTTCTTCAATTTCTGGAGTTCAGGAAATAGTACAAAGACAGATATCTGGGCGGCTTTTTCTGAATCTCACGAGAAACTGCACTCGGGCGAGCACAGTCGAAAAATGCGCGCCATCTTTCATCCCAGCTTCAGTTTTTATAGGAGTTTTTTATGTCAAGGGTAATGTAGGTTGAATCGGTCGTCCTCGCTCCCTCCCACGGCACGGGTCCACGTCCAAGGGAAGGTCCTCCCCAGGTTAGTCATCGTCTGGATAAGTTGATTCCCGTCTGGTTCCTAAGACTGGCACGCGAAGGCAGGACTTCTCCGGCGGGCAGTCCCCCCGTCTCTCTCTCCGCTGGCATTCTTTTGTAATCTTGTCGGTGTGTGCGCGTGTATGTGCAGGTGTATGTATTTGTCTGTGTGTGTGTATGCGTATGTGCATGTGCTCCGATCTCCAATTGTTCTGTCTTTCGGAATGTGTTTTTTGCGATAGCGTCTGTGTGAGTCCTCCAGTGCCCAATTTGGTCTGTTTGCATCTTCTACAGCCAATGTGGAGAATGTGCTTCATCGTATTTGTCCATGAAGTGCTGTGAATGCAGCTCATGGAAATGCTATGTGCGCAAATCTATTCTCACTACTGAGAATTTCAATAAAGTTCACACATTTCAACTAAGTACTATAAAGAGAATAATATAATAAATCAGTAAACATCAGGACTACAATCCCAGTCATTCTTGTGACCCATGCTTCGAGTTTCATTTGATAAATGCTTCTTGTTTCATCAATGTTTAACATATTCCGTAAATATGAACCTGCTAACTTTAATTATCGACATACTGTCCCGTATGTGTTTAAAATAATGCCAGTAATCGTAATACAATCCTTCAATGAAAATGTGATTTTGAAGAAAATATGAGAAATTGAATTTTTCAAAGCTTTTTTATTGACATTAAGACAATGTGATCAGTGCCAGAAGAAGCAATGTGTCTGAGTGATGATTTGTTTTGGTGTTTACATCAAACATGTAAATAAAATGTATTGCCTTTGCCTGGAATAACATTTTTTAACGTTATGCTTTTCAGTTGTCGTTTTAATCATACTCAACTGGCCTTCATTGCGCTGTGAAAGGTGACAAACTGAACTAGAAGTTGAACTAGAAAAAGAACCAGAAAGAGAAACACAAATCGTCTCGGTTTCTCTCAAAGGTTTTGGAATGTCAGGAGTTGGCAATCTGATGGCGACTGGAGTCAACGTTTATTTGTCACCACGGAGATGATCCCCATCACGCAGTTCGTTGCTGCGGCTGTCTGAATTGGAAAGGTGAATTACCGTAGTTTAATGAATACTGAAAGCAAGAATGAAATATTTAAGTAATTAAATAAACACTGAAATAATTTTTAACACTCTAACATTTCAATAAAATAGTGAAAAATTTAAAATTCGCAACCATATACAGACCGACTGGTTAGCACGATGGCCTCACAGTGAGAGACATCATCGGGCGCGGGTTCGATCCCGGCCCCGGCCATCCTGTGTGGAGTTTGCATGTCCTCCCCGTGCTTGCGTGGGTTTCCTCCGGGTACTCCGGTTTCCTCCCACATTCCAAAAAGATGCATGGTAGGCCGATTGAACACTCTAAATTGCTCCTATGAGTGTGAGCGCGGATGGTTGTTCGTGTCTGTGTGCCCTGCAATTGGCTGGCAACCAGTTCAGGGTGTCCCCTGCCTACTGCCCGAAGATAGCTGGGAAAGGCTCCAGCACCCCCCGCGACCCGAGTGAGGAGAAGCGGTATAGATAATGGATGGATGGATACAGAGTTAATTAAATTCATAATAAAAATAGAATTATTTACTAAATATTGGACAAATTGAAGGGTCCAAATTTTGAAAGATAAAAAATAATAAATGAATTTTTAAGTATGAATTAATTCAATAAATAATTAAAATAATTCCACACATATTTAAATTGACAAATATTCAAGATTGAAATAAAAAGTATTTAAAAATATTAATAGAATTTTTACATTTTGAAATGTTTTAATACATATTGGAGTAATACATAAGCAAGCTAAAATAATTACATGAAAATCGATTTAAATACTGAAAGAGGTAAAAAAACGTGAAAGAAAAAAAAACTTAAATATTGAAGTGAGTATACAATTAAATGAATAAACAACAAACACCTCATGGAAAATATAATGTATCAACATTTGTCAAACCACAATGTGAAATTTTGATCTGAAAGATTTCTTTCTTGCATATTCTTAAAGAATCTTCATTATTGTTTTTCTTTTACTTTTTTAGTGACTTAACAGCTCAATCCATGTGAAATGTCCCCTTGTGTGAAAGAAAACATCACATCCAAAAAATAAAGAGCAACCTATTGTTTTTTCGGACAATCAAGGCACCATAGCACTGTCGAAAAAGCCTGTAAAAAGGCAAAGGTGCAAACTTGACAAAGTATCACTTTATCACATCAACTGTTAATAATGGGAAAATAGATTTGGGATTGTCACTGATGGTGTAGTGGTACATTCGCCTGATTTGTGTGCGGGTATCGTGGGTTCGGTTCTCACTCAGTGACAGTGTCTATGTCTGCCTTGTTCCTGGCTGGCGACCAGTTCAGGGAGTTGTGCACCCTTCGCCCATAGACAGCTGGGATAGGCTCCTGTGATCCTTTACAGCAGGGATGGGAAAACATTTTGATTGGCGGGCCACAATGGGTTCTAAAATTTGACAGACGGGCCGGACCAGGAGCAGATGGATAAAGTGTTTTGGTACCCTCACGTCATCTGAGAAAAAAAATACATTTAATTTTAAATGAAAGTGGAAAAAAAGCATTAAAACAGTATATGTCTTTGAACAACCACAGTATTTAGAAAATAAAACATGAACAAGGTTTATTCATTTAATTTTTTTAAAGTTCGGCAGGCCGGATTAAAACATTTAACAGGCCGCATGTGGCCCCCGGACCGTGGTTTGCCCACCACTGCTTTCCAGGATAATCGGTAAGAAATACTGTCCAACCAACAACATGGTGGCAGATGTGTTAACAAAATCAGAAATGTTTGTTAATGTTAATAAAGTTTTTTTTTTAAACGTATTCGTAAATATGTATCATGTCACTGATGCTGTAGTGGTACACTCGCCTGAGTTGTGTGCAGGCAGCGTGGGTTCAGTTCCCACTCAGTGACGGTGTCTAAGTCTGCCCTGAGACTGGCTGGCGACCAGTTCAGGGTTTGGTGCGCCTTTCGCCCGAAGTCAGCTGGGAAAGGCCCCAGCACCCTCCCGCGACCCTGTTCAGGATAAGCGGTGTGGATCATGACATGACATGACAAATATTTGTCCTCTCATCAATATTTGCACAACAGAGTACTGAGTTTCTAGATCATCACTATAATAGTTCTCAAAATTATATTTGTTATCAATTTAGGTTAGTTCAGAGATATTTTATTGACAACTTAACATCAATATACAAAGACAGAAAAAAATGGTGGTGGGGGGCGCGAATCTTTTTCTTCTTGGGAGGGGCGGGCGTGAAATAATTGAGAGCAACTGCGAGTATATGCAGACATTATATCCATACAATCTTGAAGCCCGATTGAACCACAGCATTGTTGCAAGTTCGGTCGGAGAAACGTAAACGTCCCACTGCTGGAGCAGCGGCGGCTTCTCGGGACAAAGGCGGAAGTGACGTAGGAGCTGACTCGCCAATGTGGCGTTAATTTAGTTATTTTGTAAGATTTTTTTATCAACCGAATCAAAATATTATATAAAATATATATTAAAATAGAACAGCCATGGGTAAAAACAAACACAGAGGCAAAGAAATATATTTGAAAAATACGTGCTTAAAGCATGACGTCATTAGCAAGCGCGCAGCTTCCGAAGGACCTCGACCACATCCACCGACCCGTCCACACCGAAATAAAAACAGCCACCGCTAAATTCTTCTGATTTAGCGTGGAACTGACTGTAATTTTCTCAAAGGATGTCCAGTGCTACTCTAAAGGACTACGACATATTTCATTAAGTCTTTGTGTCCCGATAACCTCATCTTCGCGCGTTGATGCTTTTCGGCGTAGTTAGCTTAGTTTGTTAGCTAGCTAGCCGCTAACGAAAAGAGGCACATGACTCATCGCCAAGCAGAGATCAAGTGTGGATTTTTTGGAATTATCATTTGAAAATGTGTGAAAGAACGACACCCAAGTACAAAGAGGAACTTTGTGGAATAAAAGAAGAGAACGAGCAACTTTTTCAACTGCTGGACGAAGTTTGCAACCAGCCTCGTGTTGTGCTACACAAAGCAGGTTTGTACACGTTTTACTCTCATTTGCTTTGTAAAGAACGACTTTCTATCGTTAAAAATATGCATCACAACATTGAGTTGTTTGGGGAAATCGTTCAAGGTTATTGCCGTTTGCCTTTTACTTGCCGATTTGCTGAACATTTGTTGATGCCAAATTGCAGAAAATAAATGCCAAAGAATAACCAGTAGTGGGGGGTGAACTCCATGTTTTTCCCAGTATAAAATTTGAACTGATTATTTCACATTTTACATTTTCTGGTTTTTATATCTTGTTCAAGCGATTCCTTACGGAAATAATTCTGCTTGAATCTAAAATATATGCACACTGCGGCGAAAACATTAATGGCGGTTGATCAATTTTAGTGGATAAAACACAAAATATTATGTTTTTTTTTTAAAAAATCAAGTACGTATTGGTCTTATTTATTTATTTATTTATTAACTTTGTGCTGGCTTCGTCGGGTGTAAGTCAAGTTTTGTGCATGTGCGCATAGATTCACCCCATCCAAACATTTAAAATACATTGAATGCATCCATCCAAGGTTGCACGGATCTCATCAGTGAACAAGCGCATGCTGCAAGGAATGCATCTGCATCTTTGGCTTACTATGGGCTTAAAAAGGGAGAACGTCACAACCCCCTTTTCTGCCAACAAGGCCAGGAACATTTACGCGCTGCCTCTAAGGGCGCAACACCTGTTGAGGGTGCTATTTCTGTCTTTGAAGCACGTACTGGGCCCACCGCCTTACAAGGCGCTAGCTAGGCTGCTGTTAGCACAGCAGTAACTCAGCTGCTCACGCTGACTCAGCCGATGGCAACTCACTTTGCCTCAATACCATCAGCAATTGCCCCATTTCAATGACCGATGCCATGAAACCATTGGGAATCAAGGTCATTAACATTGACTCTAACCAATAATAGGTGTCTTGGCAATAGCCTACAAGACAACGACAGGGGAGGGACTTCACTGGTCACCAGACTCCTTAGAGTCACGGTTTCAAATCCCCCCAAAAAACCTCAACATACAAGCAAACAATGAAACAAAGAAATAAGATTAACACAAAACATGTATCTCTCATGCCATCTATATACCCAAAAGAAATAAAAATAACACAAAAAGATTATAGCAATGGCTTCTTGGGAGGCACTCAGCCTTAGCTAATTACAGCAATGGCTTCTGGGAGCCACTCAGACTCAGCCATATCACATGGCTGTTTAGAGAGATGTGCTGTTGTGATTTGGGCTTTTTGTTTGTTGTCTAAACCTGGGACGTTTCTTGCTTGCAATAACATAAATGATTAGACAGACTACAACATTGTGGACAGCTGCCCTTTTGTCCAGCTTTCTCCTACACCATCACCCAAACAACATAGTCACATAATGTATAAGTCACGGTCAATTAGAAGCATGGATGACTCAGACTTTGTCCAGCAGGGTGTGCTAACATGCACTCCGAACAGCCCAATGAGTAAAAGGGTTGATGGTCGTGAGTGATATTTTGTCCATATAATGGGCGCAGTCGCCTTACAAGGCGCTTTGTTTGTTTAGGGTAAGATGTGGGACTTTAAAGTGCGCCTTATGGCTGCGAAAATACGGTAGTTCCTGGTAATAAAGTTCCTGTGGCCCAGGTGGTTTGCATCTACCCCACAACTCATAGTTCCTGGTAATTTATCCAAATAACAATGATGATGTATCAGTGGGAGGTGTTGTGTTCCTTTGTTACTCATTACTGACACCCTATGGCTGTTATACATCATTGTGGTTACAAAATAATTCAGTGAACTCTTAAAATATTTTGGTGTATCTTAGTCGAATTTGAATACATATTGGATAACTTTAATATATACAGTCATTATTCAAATATGTCAACACGAAAGTCAGAGTGAAAGTGTTTTTGCTTAATGCTAATGTGTAAGAACTTTTACTCTTCAAACGTAATTTTGTTTTAAAATTTATTTCAAAACAGAAATTTTATAAAAATAAAAAGGGTAATGCCGGAACTTACTCGCAGGATAAATGTCATTTTGGGTAAAAAAAAAACCCAAACGTAAATCATACAATAAATAGCGACTCTGATGCCAGGGCTCCTTGAATTCTTTTAGGTATCCAGATTATCATGAAAGCAAAAAGTACCCACGATGAAACTATCCATAAATGCAAAATGAAATACTTGTAAACATATTTCGCTTGAAGGATTACTATTTTATCAATGACATTATGTTGCGATGGCCCCCATCAATAAGTTAGGGTCCCACAACAGGTGTTCCATCAGACGCACACGATAGCCTGTGTGTGCTAACTTCAGCTAGCTTCCAGAAACGTCTGTGACGATGTCAGGAATGAAATCGGGCATCAAAAGGGGGTTTACATCGTAGGACGTAATTTTGTGAAATGCCCCCATGGTCCGGTCCAAATCGGGGTCGCACGCATTGTTCCGTATGCGGCAGGCACAAGTCAAGGTAGCACGATAGAAAATAAGACAAAGTCGCCGCCTGAGGTTTGACTTGACCAAACCAAATTTGTCTTTCTGTGTCCTACAGACGTCAGTGAAAACGATGTCCTTTATGTGAAAGTGGAGCCAGACTTGACTCACATCAAAAAGGAGGAGGAGGAGGAGGAGGAGATCAACAAGTCACCAGTGAACGTTGTCCATATAAAGACTGAAGTTGAAAACAAGGATGAGAATGAGGACAACAGAGGGGCGGAGCCTCCAAGCAGCAGCTCAAGTCATCACGTGACAACAGAAGGTGACGAAGACCACTGGGGGCCATCTCAAGCACAAAATGAGGACACATTATCAGGCGCTCGTGACTATGAGGATGATGATAATGAGCAAACTAAAGGTGAAAGGGCATGTCACACTGACTCATTAACTTCAAAGCTGTCTTTAAAACTGCACACAAGAACACACACTGGAGAAAACCTTTTTTCTTGCTCAGTTTGTGGTAAAAGCTTCTCTCAAAAATCAAGTTTAACACTCCACACAAGAACGCACAGTGGAGAAAAACCTTTTTCCTGCTCAGTTTGTGGTAGACGCTTCTCTGTAAAGTCAAATTTAACTTGTCACACAAGAACACACAGTGGAGAAAAACCTTTTTCCTGCTCAGTTTGTGGTAAAAGCTTCTCTCGAAAATCAAGTTTAACACTCCACACAAGAACACACAGTGGTAAAAAACCCTTTTCATGCTCAGTTTGTGGCAAATGCTTCTCTCGAAAGTCTCATTTAGTAAGACACACAAGAAATCACAGTGGAGAAAAACCTTTTTCTTGCTCAGTTTGTGGCAAAAGCTTCTCTCGAAAGTTTTATTTAAAAATCCACACAAGAACGCACAGTGGAGAAAAACCTTTTTCTTGCTCAGTTTGTGGAAAATGCTTCTCTCAAAAGGGAAATTTAACAGAACACGCAAGAAAACACACTGGAGAACCTCTTTCTTGCTCAGTTTGTGGTAAAAGCTTCTATGGAAAGTCTAATTTAATAAAACACACAACAACACATAGTGGAGAAAAACCTTTTTCCTGCTCAGTTTGTGCCAAGAGTTTCTCTCGAAAGTCACATTTACGAAGCCACACAAGAACGCACAGTGGAGACAAGCCATTCAGTTGCAGCGTTTGTGCTAAAAAATTCGCCACTAAACGTAGTGCTGAGAGACACGATTGTGCTGGTGAGAATTGCAGCAATCCTTGAAGCTTAAAAAAAGACAAAAAAAATGAAGGAACTGACTCTTTCTGGTAAGATGTAAATGTGATTTTGAATAAAATATGAAATATTGAATTCTGCAAAGCTTTTTTGTTGACATTAAGCCAATGTGATCCGTGCCAGAAGAACCAACGTGTCTGGGTAATGATTTTTTTGTTTCCATCAAACATGTAAATACAATTCATTGCCTTTGCCTGGAACAACATTTGTTAACTTTATTCTTTTCAGTTGTGTTTTTGATCGTACCTAATGGAAAAGGTGTGAGAAGAAACTGTGCTTATGAAATCGCTGCCTTCCACAATCATCAATAAAATCACTTGCTCAACTGGCCTTTTTTCCTGAGCCTTTGTGTTAGTAGAGTCATTTAAAAGTCTAATATAGAAAACAGTGTCAGTGTGAAAAGATCGGTTTCTGATTGCCAAACTTACATTTATGAATAAAAAAAATATTATTAGCAAATAAATTATGAAAAAAACATCTGCCAGCATCACACTTCTGAAAGAAACAGAAAACATTTTCCCACTTTAAAGAAAAGTATTTAAAAAGAAATAAACTGACACATTTATTGAAGTCCTTCCAAAATGTCCTTGAGTATGAGCCGATCCAAGACGGGTGTTGAACTGTCTCTGCGTGGGTTCCACAAAAAGAGCAACTCTTCCGGCTTCTCGCTCCTCTTCGGTACAAAACAGTTTTAAGCTTACAATGCAAACTGTTCCACAATTATTAACCAATCAGGAGTCGGACACTAGGGCTGATTCTGATTGGCTGTTTACCGTCCAATCGCATTTTATAACAGTATGACATCCGGGAAGACTCAAGTCTGTGACGTACTGACTGCTGCTGTGAGTAGACTACAAACAAAGCACCCAAATACCCTGCTCCTTATCTCTGGTGACTTCAATCATGCTTCTCCTTCCTCCTCTCTGCCTTCATTCACACAATATGTAACCTGTCACACCAGAGACAATAAAATCTTGGACCTTTTCTATGCCAACACCAAGGAGGTGTACACATCACTATCCCTCCCCCCAGCTGGGCAAAGCTGATCACAACTCGGTGGTTCTCCTTTCCTGTGTACAAACCTCTGGTCTGCAGGCCGCCAGCTGTGACAGGCACAGTTCAGAGATGGTCTTTAGAAGCAGAGGAGGCCCTAAAGGACTGTTTCAACACAACTGTGTGGGAGGTATTCAGCGAAGCTCACGGTGAGGACATTAATGGTCTAACAAACACAATTACAGACTATAATAATTTCTGCATGGAGAACACCATTCCCACCAGGACAGTAAGATGTTTCTCCAACAACACACCATGGATCACAGCAGACATTAAAGCTCTCCTGAAGGAGAAAAAGAGGGCTTTTGTGTCAGGCGACAAGGAAGAGCTGAAGAGAAACGTCAGCTGAGAAGGAGGATCAAAGAGAGGAAAAAGTCCTCCAGGATGTGGATGGAGGAAAAGCTGCAGAGTAATAATGCCAAGGATGTCTGGAGGAGCCTGAAGACCATTTCAGGCTATGGACAACCAAAGCCCCAGAAGAGGGGGACCTTAATAGGGCAAATGAGTTAAACCTATTTTTCAATATGTTTGATCAGATGCATGCCTGTAAGATGGGCTGAGGATAGTTAATCAGTTTGTGTATTTATAATCATGTTTTTATACACTCATTCATGTTTAAACACA
Organism: Idiotropiscis lumnitzeri; assembly: GCF_059441095.1. Taxonomy (NCBI): domain Eukaryota; kingdom Metazoa; phylum Chordata; class Actinopteri; order Syngnathiformes; family Syngnathidae; genus Idiotropiscis; species Idiotropiscis lumnitzeri. The sequence goes on along the minus strand of NC_142392.1, from coordinate 26,173,076 downwards.
CACACATAGACACTTACTTGTTATTTTAGCACACACGCACACAGACACTGTATCCTGATGATGTGTATAGTTAAACTGACCTTTACACTGTGAGTTGTGATTCTCTGCCTGCTAGAGTTACTGATGATTAGTTATTGATGTTTTTCTGTCTTCTGCTGATTAGTTTAGTCTAATACAGACCACCATTGTTAAGTAATCTCCTGTCTTCTGGTGATTTAGTTTAGGCTAAACAGACCTCCATTGTCAGTTAATCTTCTGTCTGCTGAGGGATGAGTTTTCTTCTTCTAATAAAAAAGCCAGAGCAGGGTGTGAGTGTCAGAGGTTGCAAAGGCTTGAACAGAGCAAGACGTTCGTTCCAGCCTGACCCCTCTCCCCTTCGCGAACGGTCAAAAAACAAAACTTTATCTGGTGTTTCTCTGGGTCTCTGCAAAGTTAATTCAGTCTATAAAAGGCGTCAGGGCATTTTAAACCTGACATTTATTTGGTGCCGAAACCCGGGAGCCACACCTGGACGGACGCTCGTTGCTGGATATTTTAGACGTCACCGAATCTGACGTCAGCGCTTTCCCATTGAAAGAAAGCGGGCCTCCGAGTTCCGGCTACGGCCGTCTGCCCGGATGTCGGTTCCCTAGCGGACAAGGCTGATACAGAGGAGACCAGGTATTGTTTTTCAAATTATTTTGTACCACCATTTTAAAATTTTAAAATATTAAAACAATTGGAAGGGGGTGATTGAGGTGAGTGAGACAAGCACGCGCAGAGGCCGGGCCTTGACCGTTTAGTCAGTACGGTAATAAAACTGCATGGTGCTAGTCCAAGGAGTTATACAAAAATAATTGGTAGCGAATTAGGCCATAACTCATTGATAGCAAATTGACCATAACTCGTTGAAACTGAGCAAATTTTAGAGATACGGGTAGCACGGTGAACAAATTGAGTTGTGTTTCCCTGGTGTTGAAGGTGGCGAATTGGGCCATAACTCGGTGAGAAATTGAGCAGATTTTAGAGAAAAGACGACAGCCTAAGAGAAGGGAAACAAGGTTTCCGCGAAAATTAGAGGTTCCCTCCGGTGTCGACAATGGAAATGATCGACAATCTGTGGAGAAGGTCTACTCACAATTTCACATTAAAATTTAGGGAATAATAAGGCATTATTTTTGGTGGTTTTTATTTAGATTTTCTTTGATAAGCAGACTGCTTGTTTGATTGAGAGGTGTGTGCGTGAATTTGGTGCTGTACAGCTGTGTGTGTGTGTGGTGAATGAGACTGAGTGAAGAGGAAGGGAGGGGGGTGATTGAGTGCGTGTGCGAGTGTGTGTGAGTGGAGACGGCGGACTTCGGACAACAATGGAAAATGGGTCAAAATGTGGCAAAAGAGTTGAAAGCAAACCCTGATGTGAAGTTTATGAACGGGTATGACCCGGATTGTTGCCAATTTCTGGAGAAATGGGTGAGGAAATATGACTTTAAGCCACGTCTGAAAGATCCGGCAAATTTCGAAGCAGTGAAAAGTGCGTTAATGGAAAAAGAAAGAGGAAGATAAGAAAGGGGGAAAACACTAAATCAGTGGACAGGCAACTGAGGGCTAACATAAAGTTGGTAGAACAGAGTAAGAAGAGAGTGGAAGATATCAGAACAAAAGAGGAGAAAAAAGTTTATCAGATGAAGAAAAGGAAAGATGACGAGACCGGAGTCAGAGGCAAGAGAGGAAGTGCACTGTTCAATGAGCGAACCCGCACTGCCGCGCAAGCAGGAAGACAGGTGGCCACAACCCCAGAGACGGAGCTAAGTGACGTTGAGATGCCGCCCCTGGAGAGCGAGGAGAAAAATGGCACTCCCCGCTCCTCACACACGGCCCCTCCTGCCTCATTCGATTCCACACAGCGACCCCCCGCGGCTGGAACAAGGGAACAAATGAAAAAGAGAGCTCAAGCACAGCCGATGGAAAAATCACTCAATTACCCTGAAAGAGCACAAGTCTTTCAAGCCACGAACCTCTACCCACCGCTACCCAGTGTAGAGACCTACCCGATGGTGGCCGTTGCCAACCCAGCTTTTGGGACTGATGATGCAAATGGCCACCCACATGAACCTACCATCATGGTCTACAGGCCCTGGACCCAAGATGAATGGAAGGCGGCCTGTCAATCAATTCCTCCAATCGAAGCGGATGTGGAGAAATGGATTGAGAGTATGCACGACCTGATGAATAGCTACCACCTGAATGGAAAAGAATTTGAAACATGCATGAGAATGATCCTAGGATATAGATATGGCAGAATCAGAGGTGCCTTCAACCCTTACGATGCCATAGGCCAGCCCCTCCAGCCTGGAGCTCCCGAGCTCGCAAACGCAATCCGCGCCATGTTTGATGAAGCAAGAAAAATCTTCAAGAAGCAACCAGATAACACAAAGATCAGACAATGCCGCCAAGAAGACATGGAATCTGCCCGCCGGTATTTGGAAAGGTTATCTGGAGTTTACAGGCTCTATTGCGGCCTACAGGAAGACAATGCAGACAACAGCCCATACCAAATCCTCTTGAAGTCGGCCTTCCTAGATGGTATCCACGAATCCACCAGAGACTTCATCTGCAAACACCACGTTGGGTGGCGAACTGCAAACCTTGACACGCTCATCGAATATGCCTCCCATGCCGAGGAAATCCAGAAGAAAAAGGAGGAGCGAAACACATCAACCACTTTGGCTGCCGTGATGGAAGGCCTTTCCACAGCGGCCTCCGCCCCCATCTACTATTAAGGTCAAGGGGACAGAGGACGAGGACGAAAGCGCGGCAGATATTCTGGCGCCAGGGGACAAGGTCGAGGACGGTTTTCTAATAGAGATGACAGCTGCTACAAATGTGGCAAATTAGGACACTTTGCCAGAGATTGCCGTCAAACATTCAGGAAGACCACACCAGAGGAAGACTATACCGGTAACATGTGACTAGTAAGTTACCAGCCACAGGGCGAAGAACAACCTGAGCAGAGGCCGCTCAGCAATAGCGAAGATGAAGAAGAAGTAACATTAGAATCGCCACTGGTCGTTCTAGATTTATCTGTTTTGTTTGGAATGGCCTCTACAGTGGACCCACCAATGAGAACACTACAATTAGGCCCAAAGAAAACAACAAAACAATTTATAGTTGACTCTGGAGCAGAAAGTTCAGTAATCAAGGCCCTACCTGCAGGGACCAAACTGTCAAATAAAGCTGTCATGGTGATAGGAGTAGGAGGAAAGGCAGCGCAACGGTTTTATACCAAACCCCTCACAATAGAAGATGAAGATGGAAGTTTATATCGAGGCAAGAGGTTAGTCGTAGTTCCAGAATGTCCATCCAACCTTTTGGGAAGAGACTTAATCAAAACCCTCCAGCTCGTTCTCACTGTAGAAGGAGAAAAAATTACAGTGATGAAACGAGGACAGGAAGTCAAACAAATGATGATCTTGGAAGGAAAAGGAGGCCCTTTCACCTTCTACAGCTTGGACCTAATAACCACAGGACCACAATCGAGTACTGAAGACCTCCAAGAAATGCCCAATAAACTACTCCAAGGGAAAGACAAATAAACAGGAATGAGAACAAAATACAGGCTTTTCAAATAAAACAACCTAATTTAAATTGGCCAACTTGTAAAATGGAAAAGAAAATCCTTAATTATGCACAAAAAGCATGAACGTGTTGAGCAAAAGGAAGAAAAAAGGAGAAAGCAGAAAGTCCTGTTTTAAACATTACTTTTTCAGGACGAGTTGTGGTAGCAATGGAGGATCACGTGACATAAAAAAACAAACATAAAAAGTGTGTGTAGAAGAAGTTCTACATCAACGTGCATTTTACTTATTAGGCCGTGATGCACTGACACAATTGGACCTTAATATCAGAGTCAATATGCAGGGGCGGATTCAAACAGACGTCAAAACTTTAAAAGGGCGCATTATCGGTGATAAGCAAAAAGGAAAAACATTGCCAGAGCATTAAAACCAATAACAGAGAAGTTAATGATGTTTTTAAAGGTGTTTAATTCATGATTTGCAAATTACTCAGAAATCACACGACCATTGCTGGACATCATTTATGATAAGCCAATGATATTTGCAAGAAGAGAATAATTGTTTGAACATTTGAGGCTGACAAAGCTTTTGAACTTGTCAAGCATGAACTCATTGATTACGATGTGTTAGCACTACCAACTTGATATTTAACTGCTAAATTGAGTCATGGAAATTCCCATGTCTCAACAGGGGGGATTGATATCCATAGTACAGCTAGGACAACAAACCTTTTTAAAAAAATTTTGTAGGTCATGTCTAGTGTGTAGTAAACATAATGTTCAAGTGAATATGAGACCAAAAAGGAGATTCTATCGACAAAGCATCTTAACGCACTACCAAATTACTATGAGCATTGAGCAAACAGTGACTGCAAAAATGGCTTCATGGACTTGTGTTGCTGCAGAAACACAGGAAAGTGAATCCATTTGCATATTAGTCACAATAATTTGATCCCGTGGTAAGAGCCACGTCAGAGTGTGTTCAAGCAGTCTTGACTGCTGCTTAAGGAATTAAAAAATTACATTCTTGTCCACCACATTCACATTGCACGGCGACCTCATTGTCACAGGGACACATTACACTGATAAGGTGCGGTGCGTTTCAGCCCAGCGTCACTTTTTCCCGCACTAGTAAAAGGCGCCACACGACTGTGGAAGCCGCTCCAAATTATCACCAAACCGCGACTTGACCTTATGGACATTTTTCTCCCGACTGGAGGAACATTTTTTGTTTTGGGGATTGCAAATGGAAATTTTGTTTCAAGGGATACTAAATTCTGTATGTTCAAGACAAGCAGCATGATGTTTTGCACTGATTCAGGCGTGTAAGACACAAAAACCAGGTGCACATTCCAGACTGTTAAGAAAGAAATGAGGTGCACATTCCGGACTGGTGAGGAATAGAAGCGTTTGAGAACTAAGGTCACAAAACAGTTCATTTGTAAGAGAGAAATTGTTAGGATAAGCAGGAAGAGCGTAGCTGGTGTGAGCTAATTAAAATTTAGGGTTTCCCATCTTGTATGGGTTGTATGGTTACAATGTGAACTGACAGTCAAGATAAATGTTCATGTGTTCTGTCGACATTGGGCAGACAAGGGCTTTTAAAACCACAACAGGAAACGAAATGTTGTGCATAAAACATGCCTAAATGGTTATTTGAAAAGCAAAACTTACTTAATAAAATGACCCAATTACAATTGGAAACTGCCTCGCTGACAATGCAGCGAAGGCTGCAGCCCAAAGCATGACCTCAAAGTCGGCACTGCATTACTATAAAGGAAAATGAACACACACACACACACACACTCACAGCAAGTCAACTTGACAATTTGATATCACGCCAGGAAAAATACACCACTAATTGAATGCACACATTGGGGGAACAAAGGTGCAAACATTGCTGAGGACAGGATCAGCAAATTGGCAGATGGCAAATCCTGGGTGCCTAATTCATTGATTAGAGGAATAAGATGATTGACACACGAGCAGATAGTCGTGTGTCAACAGAGGGGAAGTATGATATGAAATTGTTCCCACATGCAGACTTTTCAACAAAAAAACTTTTTTTAGACAATGTGTTATTTGTTTGAGATGCAATGTTGTTTGGTTGTAATTAATGTTATCAAAATGGGTTAAGTTGTTTCCAACAAGATATGATGATGCTAAAACAGTTGGAAAAAGTATTGTGTAATCAAATTATCCTGACATTTGGAATTGCAAGAGTGATTTAAAGTGAAAATTATGCATTTTGTGAATGATGTTGTAACGAAATGGGACACTAATGGAACTAATGGAACTATTAAGGCCAGACTTATCAAGAAGAAAAAAAAAGACAATGGTCAGACTATTTTTCAATCACAGCAATGAGGATAGTGCCAGCCGAAGGAAGGACACTATCCCCTTTTGAAATCCTATATGGCTTCACACATGGACTCTCAGGTTCATCAGAACCACCAGCGACTGGCACATCGGTCTCAGTCCACATGAAAGACATGTTTGACTGACAAAGATGCAAAGACACAATTACTGGTCAGTGTGTTCTGATCCACAGAGAAATCACGTCCGTGTGGGAGACCAAATCTTCTTCAAGGTGTTGAAACGACTTCGTTGGGACAAGTGAATGCTGAGATGGCCCTCGCCAGATGATGGCAGTGACCCCGGCGGCAGCAAAGGTCGCGAGGCGTGGCGACTGGATCCACCAGTCGCAGTGCAAGCTGAAAGGCCTAGCGACGCGAATCCCTCGAAAAGGAGCCCACCTGAGTCACAATCTCGGACCACACGCACATCAGAACCACACAACCAGCCACAGATACGAATGTTGGAGCCACAGAACAAAAAGATTAGATATTGTTTGGACATTAATGACGTACATAACAAAGAAATTTCAGCCTTGATTGGAGAACATTACTGCATTTAAAATTTTAGTAAAATGAAACAATTATTGATGTTATGACCACTATGAAAAATTTGAAGGACACAATTTATCGGGATAATCATAGTTTTCATTTTGTTATGTGTTGTTTGTTCATGTTGCATTGTTCCTATGACAAAGACTATGGTTAATCATATGTTTGTTGCCCAAACGTACCATTCCAATCAAATTGATGTTGAGAATGATGAACTCGAACTGGACACTGAAACCTAAAAAACACATGGACCCTTTTTGCCCCTGACCCAACAAGTGCACACATACACCACACACGAAGATCCGGGAAGCTAGGACGGCTGTCCCATCCTACCACGAGGCAAGGGCCTCCACCAAGTCACCTCAGGGACAAGCTCTGCGTGGAGACAGTTTTTTTTTTTTTTCACTAGGCATATTGAAATGTTTTTTTAATATATATATATATATATATATATATATATGTTTTATTCCCTGATGGTCATCAAATTATGAGGATCTCGTTCCACGCCGGAAGGGAGGAGGGGAATTTTGTCCCTACTGAGGGTTTTCACCCCTCCACTGATAATCACACTGTTGTATGATTTCATTATGATGATCTGTCTTAAAGCCGTAAGGCCATGATTTAAACCCACAAACGGGGGGAAATGTAAGATGCGCTGAGGATAGGTAATCAGTTTGAGTATTCTTATCATGTTTTTATACACTCATTAATGTTTAATACACACACATAGACACTTACTTGTTATTTTAACACACACACACACACACACACACACTGTATCCTGAAGATGTGTTTAGTTAAAGTAACCTTTACACCGTGAGTTGTGATTTCCTGCCTGTTGGAGTCTTCTGGTGATTAGTTTAGTCTAAACAGACTTTCTTTGTATTTTAATTTCTTGTCTCCTGGTGATTCTTGAGTCAAGCTAATAAAATCAGAGCAGAGCAGGGAGGAAGAGAGAGGAAGGAGTCACGCGGAGCTGCCTGCTCGCTTCTGCTTTGTCCCACTCTTTCCCCCACCGGCCGGTGAAAATGAACGCCATTGTCTGGTTCCTCCTGGCCTCTCAGCCATCTTTTTATTTCGGCCGTTACCTTTAGTAAGTTATTTCAGTAAGCTCTCCCAAAAGGCGTCAGGGCATTTAAACATGACAAAAAGACAACTGAAATGTTTGATGTAAACACAAAAAACTCATCATCACTCAGACACAATGGTTCTTCTGGCACTGATCACATTGGCTTAGTGTCAATAAAAGAGCTTTGCAAAATTCAATTGATCATATTTTATTCAAAATCACATTTACATCTTACCACAAACAGTCAGTTCCTTGAGTTTTTTTTCGTCTTTTTTTTAAGCTTCAACGATCGCTGCTATTCTCGCCATCACAATCGTGTCTCTCAGCACCGTTTTTAGAAAAGAATTCTTTAGCGCAAACGCTGCAACTGAATGGCTTTTCTCCACTGTGTGTTCTTGTGTGGCTTCGTAAATGCGACTTTTGAGAGAAACTCTTGGCACAAACTGAGCAGGAAAAAGGTTTTTCTACAGCGTGCTTTCTTGTGTGGCTTGTTAATGTTGACTTTACAGAGAAGCATTTTCCACAAACTGAGCAGGAAAAAGGTTTTTCACCAGTGTGTGCTCTTGAGTGCGCTGTTAATTGTGACTTTCGAGAGAAACTTTTTCCGCAAATCGAGCAGGAAAAGGTTTTTCACCACTATGTGTTATTGTGTGGCTTGTTAAATTTGCCTTTAGAGAGAAACTCTTGCCACAAACTGAGCAGGAAAAAGGCTGCTCTCGACTGTGCGTTCTTGTGTGATATGTTAAAGTTGACTTTACAGTAAAGCTTTTGCCACAAACCGAGCAAGCAAAAGGTTTTTCACCACTGTGTGTTCTGGAGTGCTTTACTAAAGTAGACTTTCGAGAGAAACTTTTTCCGCAAACTGAGCAGGAAAAGGGTTTTTCTCCAGTGTGTGTTCTGTTAAACGCGCCTTATGAGAGAGACTCTTGCCACAAACTGAGCAGGAAAAAGGCTTTTCTCCACTGTGTGTTCTTGTGTGTTGTGTTAAACTTGACTTTTGAGTGAAACACTTGCCACAAAATGAGCAAGAAAAAGGTTTTTCTCCAGTGTGTGTTCTTATGTGGCTTGTTAAATGCGACTTTTGAGAGCAACTCTTGCCACAAACTGAGCAGGAAAAAGGGGTTTCTCCACTCTGTGTTCTTGTGTGGCTTCGTAAATTTGACTTTTGAGAGAAACTCTTGGCACAAACTGAGCAGGAAAAAGGTTTTTCTCCAGTGTGTGTTCTTGTGTGTTCTGTTAAACTCGTCTTTTGAGAGAAGCATTTTCCACAAACTGAGCAGGAAAAATGTTTTTCTCCACTATGTGTTCTTATGTGCCGTTTTAAAGAGAATTTTGAAGTTAATGATTTCCCACAGTGAGAACATACCCAACTGTCAGTGTGACATGCCCTTTCACGTTTGGCTTGCCCATCATCATTATCATCAGGAGAGCGTGATAATGTGTCCTCATTATGTACTTGTGATGGCCCCCCGTGGTCTTCGTCACCTTCTGTTGTCACGTGATGACTTGAGCTGCTGCTTGGAGGCTCCGCCCCTCTTTTGTCCTCACTCTCATCCTTGTTTGCATCTTCAGTCTTTATAGGGAGAACGTTCACTGGTGACTTGTTGATCTCCTCCTCCTCCTCCTCCTTTTTGATGTGAGTCAATTCTGGCTCATCTTTCACAGAACGGACATCATATTCACAGACGTCTGTAGGTCACAAAAAGACAAACACACATTTGGTTTGGTCAAGTCAAAGCTCATGCGGCGACTTTGTCCTATTTTCTACAGTGCTACCTTGACTTGAGCCTGCTGCACACGGAGCAACGCGTGCGACCCCGAATTGGACCGGACCATGAGGGCATTTCACAAAATTACATCCTACAATGTAAACCTCCCTTTTGATCCCCAATTTCATTTCTGACATCGTCACAGACGTTTCTAGAAGCGAGCTGAAGTTAGTACACACAGGCTATTGTGTGCGTCTGATGGAACACCTGTTGTGGGACCCTAACATATTGATGCAGACCACTGGGGGCCATCGCAACATAATGACATTGATAGAAAATAAATCCTTCAAGTGAAATATGTTTACAAGTATTTCTTATTGCATTTAGAGATAGAACTAAATGTTCCTGGGCTTGTTGGTAGAAAAGGGGGTTGTGACGTTCTCCCTTTTTAAGCCTATAGTAAGCCAAAGATGCAGACACATTCCTTAGAGCATGTGCTTGTTCACTGATGAGAACCGTGCAACCTTGGATGGATGCATTCAATGTATTTTAAATGTTTGGATGAGGTGAAACTACGCACGTGCACAAAACTGTGCAGGGCCACTCGAGGTTCATTGACTCTCACCCGACCAAGCCAGTACAAAGTTCATAAATAAAAAAGACCAATACGTACTTGATTTTTTAAAAGAACTTAATATTTTGTGTTGTATCCACTAAAATTGATCAACTGCCATTGATGTTTTCGCCGCAGTGTGCACATTATGTAGAGTTAGGCTGAATTCCTTCCGTAAGGAATTGCTAGAACAAGATATAAAAACCAGAAAATTGAAAATGTAAAATAATCAGTTCAAATTTTATACTGGGAAAACATGGAGTTCACCCCCCAATATTGGTTATTCTTTGGCATATATTTTCTGCACTGATTACATTTGACATAAACAAATGTTTGGCAAACCGACAAGCAATATTTAAAAATAAAACGGCAATAACCTTGAACGCATTTCCCCAAACAACTTAATGTTGTGATGCATGCAATGTCGTTCTTTACAAAGCAAATGAGAGTAAGACGTGTACAAACCTGCTTTGAGTGGCACAACACGAGGCTTGTTGCAAACTTCGCCCAGCAGTTGATGATGTTGCTCGTTCTCTTCTTTTATTCCACAAAGTTCCTCTTTGTACTTGGGTGTCGTTCTTTCACACATTTTCAAACGCCAATCCCAAAAAATCCGCCCTTGATCTCTGCTCGGCGATGAGTCATGTGCCTCTTTTCGTTAGCGGCTAGCTAGCTAACAAGCTAAGCTAACTACGCCAAAAAGCATCAACGCGTGAAGATGAGGTTATCGGGACACAAAGACTTAATGAATTATGTCGTAGTCTTTTAGAGTAGCACTGGAAATCCTGCGAGAAAATTACAGTCAGTTCCACACTAAATCAGAAAAATTTAGCGGTGGGTGTTTTTATTTCGGTGTGGATGTGGTCGAGGTCCTTCGGAAGCTGCGCGCTTGCTTATGACGTCATGCTTTAAGCACGTATTTTTCAAATATATTTATTTGCCTCTGTGTTTGTTTTTACCCCTGGCTGTTCTATTTTAATATATTATTTATTTAATATTTTAATTCGGTTGATGAAAAAATGTAACAAAATAATTAAATTGACGCCACATTGGCGAATCAGGTCCGACGTCATTCCGCCTTTGGCCCGAGAAGCCGCCGCTGCTCCAGCAGTGGAACGTTTACGTTTCTCCTACCGAACTTGCAACAATGCTGTGGTTCACTCGGGCTGCATGAATATAATGTCTGCATATACTCGCAGTGGTTCTCAATTATTTCACGTCCGCCCCTACCACGAAGAAAAAGATTCGCGCCCCCCCCCACCACCATTTTTTTTTTGTCTTTGTATATTGAGATTTGATTGTCAATAAAATATCCCTTAACTAAGCTAATTTGATAAGAAATATAATTTTGAGAACTATTATAGTGATGATCTCGAAACTCAGTACTCTGTTGTGCAAATATTGATGAGAGGACAAATATTTGTCATGTTATTGTTGGAGTTGGGTCACCGTGGAAATGAGAAGTAGTTAGTAAATCAACCTTTAAAAGCCAAACTTCCTCCAATGCGTGTTCGTTTTTTGTGCTCAAGAAGAAAAGGGTCAAATAAAGACTCAACAACTGATTAGAGTTCCGATATTTAGTTTCTTCAATTTCTGGAGTTCAGGAAATAGTACAAAGACAGATATCTGGGCGGCTTTTTCTTAATCTCACGAGAAATTGCACTCGGGCGAGCACAGTCGAAAAATGCGCACCATCTTTCAGCCCAGCTTCAGTTTTTATAGGAGTTTTTTATGTCAAGGGTAATGTAGGTTGAATCGGTTGAATCAGTCGTCCTCGCTCCCTCCCACGGCACGGCTCCACGTCCAAGGGAAGGTCCTCCCCAGGTTAGTCATCGTCTGGATAAGTTGATGATGGTCGATTCCCGTCTGGTCCCCAAGACTGGCGCGCCAAGGCTGGCCTTCTCCGGCGGGCAGTCCCTCCGTCTCTCTCTCCGCTGGCATTCTTCTGTAATCTTGTCGGTGTGTGCGCGTGTATGTGCAAGTGTATGTGCGTGTATGTGCAGGTGTATGTATATGTCTCTGTGTGTGTATGCGTATGTGCATGTGCTCCGATCTCCAATTGTTATGTCTTTCGGAATGTGTTTTTCTTTTGATAGCGTCTGTGTGAGTCCTCCAGTGCCCAATTTGGTCTGTTTGCATCTTCTACAGCCAATGTGGAGAATGTGCTTCATCGTATTTGTCCATGAAGTGCTGTGAATGTGAGGACAGCTCATGGAAATGCTATGTGTGCAAATCTATTCTCACTACTGAGAATTTCACTCAAGTTCACACATTTAAACTAAGTACTATAAATTTAGCATATGAGAATAATATAATTAATCAGTAAACATCAGGACTACAATCCCAGTTATTCTTGTGACCCGTGCTTCTAGTTCCATTTGATTAATGCTTTTTGTTTCAGCAATGTTTAACATATTCCCTAAATATGAACCTGCTAATTTAAATAATTGACCTTCTGTCCTGTAAGTGTTTAAAATAATGCCAGCAATCATAATACAATCCTTCATTTATCATTGCAGTATTTTCTATCATTGCAGTATTTTTTTATCATTGCAGCATTTTTATTAATTTCCCCTCTGTACCATAGACAGACATTCGGAGTGTTTCCTTACACTTGTAAATGTTGTGGAATGTAAGTGTGTATATACACATGGGGATTTGTGTATTTACGTATATACTGTGTATATTTGCATAGGTTTGCTTTTTTCTGAATGTCTGCTGCTAATGTTATACATAAACTGCTACATGACGCCGCCGCCTCTGTGTGATCTATTTCTTTGCTGCTGTAACACTGCAAATTTCCCCATTGTGGGACTATTGAAGGACATCTTTATCTTTATCTTTAAAAACATTGTGTTGGTGCTTCTTAAATAATTTTCCATAAGATTAAGATTGAACAAAATGGTGAAACAAAAATTTAAAAAGTAAATTTTGTAACAATTAAACATTGAATACTAAATTATTCCTAAAACAGTTCAATAACTCTTGTAATTAATAGTGAATTATTGTAGTTTAATGAATACTAAAACGAATAATGAAATATTAAAGTACTTAAATACCGAAATCATTTTCGAACACAATAACAGTTAAGTAATAAAATATATTATATATATACATATTTTAATTTAAAATTCGCAACCACATCGCAACCTGTTGAAAAACCCTGTAAAAAGGCAAAGGTGCAAATATGTTGACATAAAGTATCACTTTATCATGTCAACTGTTAATAATAGGGAAATGCATTTGGAATACTATCAAACCAACAACATGGTGTCAGATGTGAAAACAAAACCAGCAACAAAAGTAAAATTCAATACATCTCTCAAGTTCATATTTGGGAACTAAAATGTTTGTTCATTTTCATACGATTTAAATCGTACGTTTTTCCAATGTTTAGAAGAAGATAATGATTTGCATCGCAAATGGCGACATCTGTCGGTGAGTTGGTGACAGTGCGCCACTCAGCCAGCAGCCAATCATATCACAGCGGGGTGTGTCCTGTTCTTCCGCTTTCGTGACGAACAGGAAGTCCTTTCAGTGCGACTTTGAAGAACGTCGCTCTTTCATTCGTCTGGTCGAACAAAGAGAAGCACACGAGTTATCGCCAAGCAAAGACCAAGTGCGGACTTTTTGGAATTATCATTTGAAAATGTGTGAAAGAACGACACCCAAGTACAAAGAGGAACTTTGTGGAATAAAAGAAGAGAACGAACAACATCTTCAACTGCTGGACGAAGTTAGCAACCAGCCTCGTGTTGTGCCACTCAAAGCAGGTTTGTACACGAGTGGGTTGATCTGAATCAGAATGACTTGACCAAACCAAATGTGTGTTCGTCTTTTTGTGTCCTGCAGACGTCAGTGAAAATGATCTCTGTTCTGTGAAAGAGGAGCCAGACTGGACTCACATCAAAACGGAGGAGGAGGAGGAGGAGATCAACAAGTCACCAGTGAACGTTGTCCCTATAAAGACTGAAGATGAAAACAAGGATGAGAGTGAGGACAACAGAGGGGCAGAGCCTACAAGCAGCAGTTCAAGTCATCACGTGACAACAGAAGGTGATGAAGACCACTGGGGGCCATCACAAGCACAAAATGAGGACACATTATCAGGTGCTCGTGACGATGATGATGATAATGAGCAAACTAAACGTGAAAGGGCATGTCACACTAACTCATTAACTTCAAAGCTGTCTTTAAAACCGCACACAAGAACACACAGTGGAGATAAACCTTTTTCATGCTCAGTTTGTGGAAAATGCTTCTCTCAAAAGGGAAATTTAACAGAACACACAAGAACACACACTGGAGAAAAACCTTTTTCCTGCTCAGTTTGTGGCAAACGCTTCTCTGGAAAGTCCAATTTAAGAAAACATACAGCAACACATAGTGGAGAAAAACCTTTTTCTTGCTCAGTTTGTGGTAAAAGCTTTTCTCTAAGGTCCCGATTAACAGAACATACAAGAACACACACTGCAGAACCTCCTTCTTGCTTAGTTTGTGGTAAAAGCTTCTCCCAAAAGGCTCATTTAACAAGCCACACAAGAACACACAGTGGGGAAAAATCTTTTTCCTGCTCAGTTTGTGGCAGAAGCTTCTCTCATAAGTCAACTTTAACAAGGCACACAAGAACTCACAGTGGAGAAAAACCTTTTTCCTGCTCATTTTGTGGAAAATGCTTCTCTCAAAAGTCTTATTTAAGAAATCACACAAGAACACACAGTGGAGAAAACCCTTTTTCCTGCTCAGTTTGTGGAAAATGCTTCTCTGAAAAGTCACATTTACAAAGCCACACAAGAACACACAATGGAGACAAGCCATTCAGTTGCAGCGTTTGTGCTAAAAAATTCGCCACTAAACAGCATGCTGCGAGACACGATTGTGATGGTGAGAATATAGGGCTGGGCGATATGACCTAAAATCAATATTGCGATAAATTGAGCAATTTCACCTTGGTAATGATCGATGCACGATAAATTCCCCCCAAAATCAAAATAAATGCAGGAAATGCATATTAACTGTTTTTTTTTTTTAACCAACTGGTACACATTACTTTCAATGAAAAATAATAGTACAAAAACCATTTGTATAAACATTCCAAATATCTTGCTTTGCATGATTTGAACAATGTCACAAAGAACAGGAGAAAAAGGGTACCTCTCACAAAATCTTTTTCTGCAAATCGATTGTGCCGAGATGCTGTCATGCCATTTGCAAAGGCCTAGATTTATGTAAAGGTATGTTGAAAACAATATAAATAATGCCATGTGCAAAGGAGCTAGTCGCCCGTAAACAAAATGCTCATTAGAATGGAAAAAAATGTCAATGCAATGCCAGTGCCAAATAAACAAGTGTGCTTCATTAGGAAAATGCCGTCTCGAGTACTCCGGTGCGCAGTCGTCACTTGTCATCTATGTAATGCACATTCAGGCTCAAACAGGGATCCATGTTGTGACCCGACCATAAGTCGGATGTGGATGCAAAATGCTTGACATGTGTCCGCACCCGTCCCGATGTTGTCCATATCGGGAAGTACGGTTTGCAACAAATATTTTCGTACCTCTCGTCGGCTACTTTCATGAGGCGTTTAAATCCTGTGCGCTCCACTGTAACTAGAGGAGCTCTATCTTTCGCTATGTGCTCGGCTATCGCGTCCACCTCTGAGACGTTCTCTCGTATGGTGTCGCCTCCGTAATGGGCTGTTGTCACTGGTCCAACCTTGCTTCTCACTTTGAACTTTTAGCACAAGCTCCAAGTCAACAGCATGGTTGTGTTGTGGGTGGTGAAAAAGAAAAGGTTGGACGCGCTGTTTCAGGTGCTTACGACGCACTTTGTAGTTCATGTTCTTTTGCTCAAACATCGTCTTTTTGGAACCCAAAACATTTCTTAACGACAGATGTCGGAATTTCTTTTCGGGACAAGCGAGTCAGGAACAATTTCAACGAACATTACGTCGTCTTCAGCCGTGTCAGCTGCTTCTAGATTTGAATCGACAGCTACGACCGCGTCGTCAGTTTTCTTTCTTGTTCAGCTGGGTGGAGTCACGTGACTACAGCCGCTCAAGCCGTCTTACAGGGGCATGAACATAGCTGCAGACAGAAAGGACTTCTTTTTTTTTTTAAAACACTGAATTAACCGACATGGGCAAAATGATTTTATTAAATTTCGATCACGGTAAATTTTCGGTTTATTGCCCAGCCCTACGAGAATAGCAGCGATCCTTGAAGCTTAAAAAAAGACACAAAAAAAAACCTGAAGGAACCGACTCTTTGTGGTAAGATGTAAATGTGATTTAGAAAATATGATATATTGAATTTTCAAAGCTCTTTTATTGACACAAGGCCAATGTGATCAGTGCATTGTATCTGAGTGATGATGATTTTTTTTGTGTTTACATCAAACATTTAAATGAAATTAATTGCCTTTGCCTGGAAAAACATTTGTTAACGTTAGTGATGGGTAGATGAGGCATCCTGTATCGTTTCGACACAGTGACACAATGTATTGACACTGTGTTGACACTGTGTTGCTGAATACTGACACCTGGTGGACTTGCAGGAAACATTTGACAGGGTCATCTGACACTGATCTGTCAAACTAATTTTATCCAATTCCATTGATTAGCGACGTGATGTGTTTTTATATATCCTATTTCGTATTACTTTCCATCGCACTAATTATTCTCTTATTGATCCCATTTATATATTTAACTGAATTATTGTTGTATTGCACTGGAGGGGGGAGCTCTCTAATCTCGTTGCACACTTGAGTACAATGACAAAGCGATTTCTGATTCTGATTAGGCATTTGCTTTCACATTATTTTTACATACACGCAATTTCATAAAAAAAATCTTTGATATTCGAGACGCAGTTGATAAATTAAGAGAACATCTGTCTGAATGCCCAAGTAAAAGTGTTGTGAATTACAATGGACTCATTGTAATTCAATATTTTTATTCAAAAGAAATTAGTTTCTCCTGCGTTTTGTTATTCAGTCTATTTCTTTTTTTGAGGCAATTTCTCCCGCCTTTGAGAAAATCCTCTCACAAGGCACTGAAGAGGCCGGTGTGCACAACGCCTGTGTGGCTAATATAAATAGGTGAGGGAACGTTGCCTCCATGGACTTCCAGTATAAGAGCGGGTCTTCCGTACGTGCAACGTGTCCTGCGGACGTATAGCGCTGCACCTCTGAGTGCGCATCAACAGTGACGTCTTCCATCTTGCGGATCTTTAACGCAACGTAACGCGCCAATAACTCGATGCTTGTTTTGAGCGTCCACCCTGTTGACAGATGCGCTTCCTTATGAACACAGTTTGGCGCGCGACCGCTGTGTCGACACGATTCTGGTAGTGGTCACGTGACTTTCTCAAAGCAGTACGCGCACCGACACGGGGTTTGCCCTGGAAGCTCGGCGCGCGCATCGACGCCTCGATGTCGTTGGACCCATCACTAATTTACAGCTAAGGCGCCCAACGAGAGGTATATGTAGCGCTACACTGTCGATGGCCAATTGTGTGCACACTTAAAAAAAATTAAAAAATCCAATGCATTGGTAACGCTGCGTGCGTTAAAATTACTTCGAACGTCGCGGTTCTACAAATTGCGCTGGATCACGTGACTCACTGACCAACCTTCGCGTCATCACCTGAGCTGAACTTTGCGTTGCGTTTACTGCCAGCACGTACAATGGAAGCCTGTGCAGCGGACATGGACACAAATAATGAAAATGAAGTACTTAATGATTCGGGAACTCAAAAACGTATTGTTAAATTAACAGAAAAGGGTTTGGTTGATAAACTTGAAAGGTTACAAAACAATAGGAAATGTAAACTTAACAATGCGAGTAAAGTTAGAAGCGAATTGAATGCATTCATGTCTTGTGGTGATAAAACCAAGGTGATAAATGGTCTTGATGAGTTGAAAGGGTTGTGTGTTGATGCTAAAAATGTACATGATTCAATGATGGGTTTGTTGTCTGTTGAAGAGGGTGAAAAGCACAAAATATGGTTTCAAGTCAAAATGATCCCAAACAATGAGTGTTTTTCAAGGGTCAATCTATGGCTTTCTCAAGGTTCAACACAAATAAAAGAAACCGATAAAGGTTATGCTAATGATGAAATCTCTCCTGAAGATAGTGTGTCAAACGTGAGCAGCAGGGTTAGCAAAAAAAGTACCAAGTCCTCTGCTTCATCTGCTAAACTAAAGGCAGCAGCGGAAAGAGCTGCAGTGCTGGCTCGTGTGAAAATATTGGAACAACGACATGCTATTGAAGAAGAAGAAGCAAAACTAAGGAGAAGAATGGAGATGCTTGATTTGGAGGCGGAACTGGTGGCATTTGAAGCGCGGATGGACATTTATAATGCCATTGAAGAGGGCCAGTCTCAAGCGCAGTCAACTGTAAAGAAAAATGGAGCAATGAATGGACAAGGTTTAAACCCCACAGTCCAAGAGTTTAAACCTCATCATGATGATATAAAAACAGCACAACAAAAGGAGAGATTCAGGATGCCACAAATGGAAAACAAAACAACGGATGTGAGGCCAAAGAAATTGATTGCATCAAATATAAAGCAACAGCATAACCTCCTGGAACAAAGGAAATGGAACACAAATCAGGAGCACCCTTTGGTGGAGCAAAATGGAAAAGCAATGGAAGTAAAGGTACGGTCAACACAAAATGATGTGCAAGCTCATTCATCAACCACTTCACAGGTTCCTGCAGACCTTTTGACCATTATGAGCAGACAAACTGAGATTACAGCAGCTTTAATGAACCAACAGCGTTCAATGACACTTCCACCAAGAGACATTCCAATATTTGATGGTGATCCATTGCACTACAGAACTTTCATTAAAGCATTTGAGCAAGGAGTGGAAAGTAAAGCAGCCGCAGCAGACAGTTTGTATTATTTGGAGCAATACACCCGAGGGCAACCTCAGGAACTTGTGCAAAGTTGTCAACACATGGCTTCAGATCGTGGTTATGCCGTGGCCAAGGCTTTGCTCCAGGATCATTTTGGAAATCCTTACAAAACGGCCACTGCATACATTAGTCAGGCTCTGTCATGGCAAACAATAAAAACAGATGACACAAAGGCACTGCACAGGTACTCCTTTTTTCTACGCGGCTGCTGTAACATCATGGAGGAGCTGGAGTATGTGCAGGAACTGGACATGCCTGCGAACTTGAGGGCAATCTTGGCCAAGTTGCCCTATAAATTACGAGAACATTGGCGTGGCAAGGCCTATGACATCATGGAATCAACAGGATACAGAGCTGGATTTGCTGACTTGGTACAGTTCATAGAGCGGCACGTAAGAATTCTTTCGGACCCCTTCTTTGGAGATCTGCATGATTACAGCCCTAACTCAACATCAATAAGTCAAGGCAGGTCATATGCGGGCAGTAGAGTGAAGGGGAACGTGGTGGCCAGTACCGTGACTGAGACAGATCCTCCCAAGGTTAAGCAGCCACACTCCTTCGAAGACTATGAAAATGGCCGTTGTGTTTTTTGCTCACTGGAACATTTGCTGGAAAATTGTAAGCAGTTTGGAAGAAAGAAACACACTGACAAGCTGTTTATTTTGAAGAAAAGAGGTTTATGTTTTGGCTGCCTTCGTCATGGACATGTTAGCCGTGACTGTGATATGAGATTGAAATGCAACATTTGCAAGCAAAATCATCCAACAGTGTTGCACATAAATAGACTGGCAACTGCTCCTCAACAAGAGTTGGAAACACCAGAGCTTATTCCCATTTCTCACACAACTTGTGGACATACAGGGGCCGGCAATTGTCGCACCATGTTGTCAGTGCTGCCTGTTAAAGTAAAAGCTGCCAAAGGTGACTGTGTGATCTTAACATATGCATTCTTGGATCCAGGCAGCACCGGAACATTTTGTTCTGAACAACTGATGAATCGCTTGAACCTCTCTGGAAAGAGAACCCAAGTCCTGATACGAACAATGGGTCAAACAAAGATGAGTCATGCCTTTTCACTTTTTAATCTCGAGGTGGCCGGCCTGGAAAGCTCTCAGTTCCATCCACTGCCGGAAGTGCTTACACAGGCGCAAATGCCAGTCACTACAGACGATATGGTAACATCTCAAGACCTCCTTAAATGGCCGTATTTGTCAGGTATACAGGTACCGTCCATTCAAGCCAAGGTTGACCTGTTGATCGGGATCAATGCACCCAAGCTATTGGAGCCATGGGAAGTTATTAATAGTCAAGGTAATGGTCCGTATGCTGTCAAAACTGCGCTCGGCTGGGTGGTTAATGGCCCACTGGATGGGAATAGTAGGATGGAAGCTTCTGTCGTATCTGTGAATAGAATTGGTGTCAGCAGGCTGGAGGAGCTGCTAATGAACCAGTATAATCATGATTTCTGCGAGAAGCACATGGAAAGCCAGGAAATGTCAAGAGAAGACCAGCAGTCTCTCAATATAATGGAAACATCTGCCAAGTTACAGGATGGAAAGTATACTATAAACTTACCTTTCAAGAAGAAAGATGTCTTCTTGCCAAACAATTTTGCTGTGGCCCAACAACGGTTACAAGAACAAGTACCTGATGATCAAAGAGACCTTGATTCAGGAAGAGTTTGGTATATTCCCCATCATGGTGTCCATCATCCCAGAAAGGGAACACTGCGTGTCGTGTCTGACTGCGGTGCCACGTTTAAAGGCTTGTCCCTGAATACGGAGCTGCTGCAAGGGTCCCTTCTCAGAAGCACATTGATGGGCGTCCTCATGAGGTTTAGACAACATCCAACAGCCTTCATGGGAGACATTCAAGCTATGTTCCATCAAGTCTGTGTGCCAGAGGAGGATCGGGACTTTCTACGTTTTTTGTGGTGGCCTAATGGAGACACAACACAACAACCAGTGCCTTACAGAATGATGGTGCATTTATTTGGAGCCATCTCATCACCAAGTTGCGCAGCTTATGCTCTGAGAAGAATGGCTCAAGACAATCAGTCTAAGTGCCTACCGGTTGTTATAGAAGCTGTTCAACAGAACTTTTATGTTGATGATTGTCTGAAGAGCACAGCCACTGTCACCGAAGCTATCCAGCTGATACAGGGCCTCATTGCTGTCTGTCAACAAGGAGGCTTTGCTTTGAAAAAGTGGATTAGCAACAGTCGTGTTGTTTTACAAGCCATCTCTGAAGGGTGGAGAGCCAAAGAGCTGAAGATGTTGGATTTGGACAATGACAAGCTTCCAGTAGAAAGAGCGCTTGGTCTTCAGTGGTGTGTGGAGACGGAGGCTTTCGTCTTTGGATCGGAAATAAAGCATCGGGCTCTGACCAGACGTGGGATGCTATCAGTCAACAGTTCTGTTTACGACCCATTGGGTTTCCTGGCGCCAGTGGCCCTTCAGGCCAAAATAATGCAACAGGAGCTGTGTAGAAGGGGCTGCAGTTGGGATGATCCTTTGCCACAAGACATTTTAAAGCGATGGAGAAGGTGGTTGGAGGACTTGGGCCAGCTAGCTACATTTAAAGTTGACCGGTGTATTAGACCAGCTGGGTTTGGAGCTGTAAAGCAGGCACAATTACATCATTTTTCTGACGCCAGCGAAGGAGGCTATGGAACTGTCACAGATGTGCATTTAGTGAGCGACGAAAACCAAGTTCACGTATCCTTTCTCCTTGGCAAGGGTAGAATAACACCCTTAAAGGTTGTGACTATTCCCCAACTTGAACTGTCTGCAGCTGTTCTCGTTGTGAAGATGGATGCTATGATCAAGGCTGAGCTTGGAATGCACCTTAATAGGTCTGTGTTTTGGACCGATAGCACATCCGTGCTGAAGTATGTTTGCAATGAAGATCTGCGATTTTATACATTTGTTGCAAATCGAGTTGCCGTAATACGAGACTTGTCTGAGCCTGCACAATGGAGACATGTTGGTACAAGGGAGAATCCAGCTGATTATGTGTCGCGAGGTCTGAGTGTTTCTGACTTTTTGAAAAGCAGAAGATGGCTGGAAGGACCAGAATACCTGTGGAGGGAAGAGGATCAGTAGCCACAGACACTGCTGGATGTCTCTTTGGACGTGGAAGATAAAGAAGTCAGGAAGGAGGCAGCAGCTCATGCTGTCAGTGTGTGCACTCCTGTACCAACAGATCAGCTGATCCTATTCTTCTCAGATTGGAGAAGGCTAAAAAGAGCAGCGTCTGGGTATTCAAAGTTGAAATCATGGTTGAAGGAAAAGTGCAAGGGGAACAAGCAGCTGCTTCCCTCAAGAAATGTCACCGTGTTATGTAATAAGCCCATCAGAAAGCCACAAAGACACATTTTAGCATTAAAAGATTTACAAGATGCTGACATTTCCATCATCCGTTACTGTCAGCATCAGAGGTTTAAGTTGGAAATAGAAGCTCTTGCAAAGGGTTCGAGTGTGAGCCGCCATAGCCCTATCTGTAAATTGGACCCTACCTTAGATGATGGGCTGCTAAGAGTTGGAGGTAGGCTAGGCAAAGGTGCAATGCCAGAGGAGGCCAAGCATCCAGTCATCCTTGGTAAAGGTCTGCATATTTCTAGCCAATTTGGATCAGGCAGCGATAACAGGACATCTTGCGCAAGTTGGAGTTAATTGGACTTTTAACCCACCTCCGTGCTCCCACTTTGGCGGCGTTTGAGAGAGGATGATTTGTTCAGTGAGAAGGGTCCTAAACTCTGTTTTACGTCAACAAACCTTGGATGATGATGGACTGGCAACAGTGTTATGTGAGGCAGAAGCTATCTTGAATGATAGACCAATCACCAAGCTGTCAGATGACCCCAATGACTTGGAACCACTCACGCCCAATCATATTCTCCTGTTACGAGGGAAGCCGTCAATTTCGCCTGGTGTCTTTTCGGCTGAGGACCAGTATGGGAAAAGGAGGTGGAAGCAAATCCAATTCCTTGCTGATTTATTTTGGAAGAGATGGGTTCGTGAGTACTTGCCATTGCTTCAACAAAGACAGAAATGGAATGACAAGAAAAGGAACCTGGCTGTCGGAGACATTGTGACCATTATGGATCCATCTGCTCCACGGGGATCCTGGCTTCTAGGGAGAGTCTTGGAAGTTTATGCAGATGCACTTGGGTTAGTGAGATCCGTAACATTGAGAACAAAATCCAATATAGTTGAAAGACCAATTTCCAAATTATGCTTAGTCTGTGAGACCTAATTTATTTAAAATGTTCGGGGGGGGGGATATATTTTAGGAATTGCCATGTTTGTGAACCATGTCAATTAGGGGCCGGTGTGTAGACGCCAAATAGGGGTCAAATGTGTGTGTGTATTACTTTTGTTGAGCAATGTGTGGCGCTCTGACTGATTATATAAAAGGGAAGAGGAAGAAGGTATGCCCAGGTACGGACTTAAAGGGCATACAGGTTTTTGACCGCTTGGGCGGAGCGTGTGCAACTTTATGGTGTTTTAGATTGATTTTAATATTGACGATTGATAAATAAACCTAACCTTTTAACAAGATACTCATGGACTCTTTGGTGAATAACATCGCAAAGCAATCACAGGTAGCAAAGCCGCCAGCGCGTCAAGCCAAGCCAATCTAAGCAAACAAACAGACAGTCAATACCTCACTAGCCTACTAGTATACTGGCTAGTATAGCGGCTATGTTTTACAAAGATACACCAGGACATATGGATTCAACAGCCTTAACGGGGGATGCTGTTAACAAAGGTTTGATACGCCGATCGGAATTTGTGACGGGTTCCCGACCATTCACCGTGATAGGACCTCTACACACCGACATATTCTTTTGTGAGAGACATCTTCTCAATAACGTGGATCTACGAGTGAAACTCATCAAAGCCAACGACCAATTTTGTTTTATGAGTCCTCCCGATATGAACTATCATCTGAAAATCATGGGCGCATCCCTCTTTGTGAAAAGAGTCGCCGTCTCACCGGCCATCTCTATCGGTCATGCAGCAGCTCTCAACAAAGAAAATGCTTTATATCCGTTATCAAGAATTAATGTGAAAACTTATTCCATCCCGCAACATTCCAGAACCTGTCAACAAGATAACCTTTTCCTCGGCCAGACACCTCGTTATGTGGTGTTAGGGCTTGTCAATCACAACGCCTTTGTGGGCAGAAAAGATTTGAATCCATTTAATTTTGCTCATCATCATTTGGAATATTTAGCGCTATGTCAAGAAGGGAGACAGATTCCAGCCAAAGCCTTCCAACCCCAATTTAATGCGGGAAACGCGGTTCGAGAGCTTCATAACTTGTTTACAGCGACAGGAAGACATTTGAAAGATTTACCTCTTTGCATCAACAGGGAGGACTTTTCAGGCGGATACGCGCTCTATGTTTTTAACTTAAACCCCAACGATGATTCGGGAGCTCTCGCACCCGTCTTCAACTGGAGTTTGAGGTTAGAGATGAGATTTAGACTCCCACTCCCACACACAACCACCCTTACCGTGTATGCATGCTACGATTCCATCCTGGAAATTAATTCAAAACGACAAGTCTTAGTGGATTATTACTGATGAACGGGAGAGAGCTGGAGAAACTCATGAAACGTCTACAAGGGCGTTTATTTGGAGGCGTTTACGCTTCGGATGAAATAAATTCGCTGCAACCTACCCCACCAATCTTCTACATCGTCAACACACATCCTCGCAACCTACCTGGAGAGCATTGGCTAGCTCTAACGCTGGAAAAAGATGGAACGAGTACTTTTTTTTATGCTTTTGGAATTCCCCCGGAATTTCAATATTATCCGCAAACCATAAACTCATTTTTGAAAAAACATTCCCGACGTATTTTGTACCATAACAGACGTCTGCAACACGAGCTGTCAATCACCTGCGGACAGCATTGCGTCTATTATTTAACCCATAGAGGCTGTGGGTTGAGTTATCAGGATGTGTTAGCATGCTACAAGGATGTGTTACATAACGACGCCATGGTGTCTACTTTTGTTAAACATTATCAAACGTGTGTAGAAAAGCCATGTATCGGACAGGCGCCGTGTTCTTTTCACAAATTTAAAACATGTCATTGTCTGTAATGATTTCAAAATGTTTTTATTGAATAAAACATATGTAAAAACATACAAACATTTTCGGTTTTTCATTGACACCAATGAGGGGGAATAACCCAACCACTTTACAGAAGCATGTCTTCTTTTTCTACTCATCTTCTTCCTACTGGATGTCCTCCTCTCAATATCGCCATTATCAGAACTTAACTACCCTCGGAGTTTCAATCTTCTCAATTCATCGCGGGCGTGGGGGTTGACGATGGTGGTTTCAGGAATATTGAGTTCGTGTCGAGTGTGCAGAAACTCCTTCCAGCCACTGGGTGTTTGAGTCGCGATGTTTTTGCCCGTCACAGTAATCTGTCTGAGTAAATCGGTCATATGCGATCCTTTTATCGGTTTATCTTGATACATAAATTCGTGACGAGGGGTCCAACTTCTATGGGCGTCCTCGAGTTTTCTCAAAACATAGTTGGCGTTTTTCCGATAACGAGTCGGAACGTTTTGCAGGATATCGAACCAGGACTCAGTTTCATCCCCCACCTTTTTGTCTTGCACTTCGACAACCGAGCTCTTTGAAGAGTTCAAAACTTCTGGTGTTAGCGGTAGGGTCATTGCCAGGGGTTGTTCTTCCTTTTCTCCTTGTTTGAGAAGAGTTAAATAACGGTGCAGTTAAGACTGATACTTTGTTATTTTTTCATGCTGGGTTAACGATCGATCTTCTAAAATGGCTTTCATCTTCACACCCAAAGCCTGTTCAGCCGTTTGTCTGATGGTAGGTTCGGGTTTTTTCAGTCGTTCCAGTTGTTGAGGCGATAGAAGAAAAATCTTCTGAGTTGCTTTCAAACTCATGATGGTTAGTTTTTGTTGATTAATCCTCCTAAAAGATTACCTAGGAGGGGTACAACAGTCCCCAGCAGAGGAAGAATAAATCCACCCCTTTGAGTCAAAGCGGCGCGTTTTTTCTTCAGGCTCGTTTTTTTATGGGCCAATAGTCTAATAATTTTCTTTTGTTTTTCTAATTTCTTAAACTGTGCAGGTGAAAGGGGTATATGACCTTTCAACAGATTGAAAGCAATTTCGCACAATACCTTGATCAAAGAGGCCGGACCCTTGGTCAGTATGTCTTTACGCTTCTTGGTCGAGGCTTTAAACAGGGTCTTGAGGAGCGGAGCGTTTGTTTTTATTAGCCTTTGGGGATGTAGACGGTAGGCCACTGATCCGGAAGTACACCCGTCCTCAAACGATATTGTTCTGGACATGAAGGATTTAAATCCACCAATAAATACCCATGAGCGTCTTTGGTAGCATCTTCAAAACTTTCTAAAAAGTATCTTTTCTTCGCAGGGAAAATCTGATTCGCCAAAATACTGGTATGTAATTTATCCCGAGGATTTTTGAACTGACTCCAGTCGCCATCAAGTTGCCAACTCCTGACATACCAAAACTTTTGAGAGAAACTGAGACTATTCACGCTTCTCTTTCTTGTTCTTTTTATAGTTCAACTTCTAGTTCAGTTTTTCACCTTTTCACACTGCGTAATGGAGGCCAGTTGAGCAAGTGGAACAAGTGATTTTATTGATGATTGTGGAAGGCAACGATTTCATAAGCACTGTTTCTTCTCACACCTTTTCCATTAGGTACGATTAAAAAGACAACTGAAAAGCATAATGTTAAAAAATGTTATTCCAGGCAAAGGCAATTAATTTTATTTACATGTTTGATGTAAACACCAAAACAAATCATCATCACTCAGACACAATGGTTATTCTGGCACTGATCACATTGGCTTAATGTCAATAAAAAAGCTTTGCAAAATTCAATATATCATATTTTATTCAAAATCAAAATTTACATCTTACCACAAAGAGTCGGTTCTTTCATTTTTTTTTCTTTTTTTAATCTTCAAGGATTCTCACCAGCACAATTGTGTCTTTCAGCATGCTGTTTAGTGGAGAATTTTTTAGCACAAACGCTGCAACTGAATGGCTTGTCTCCACTGTGTGTTCTTGTGTGGCGTCGTAAATACGACTTTTGAGAGAACCTCTTGGCACAAACTGAGCAGGAAAAAGGGTTTTCTTCACTGTGCGTTCTTTTGTGCATTGTTAAATCAAGCTTTTGAGAGAAGCTTTTGCCACAAACTGAGCAGGAAAAAGGTTTTTCACCACTGTGCTTTCTTGTGTGACTTGTTAAATTTGATTTTTGAGAAAAGCTTTTACCACAAACCAAGCAGGAAAATGGTTTTTCTCCAGTGTGTGTTCTTGTGTGAATTATTAAATGAGACTTATGAGAGCAACTCTTGCCACAAACTGAGCAGGAAAAAGGGTTTTCTCCACTGTGTGTTCTTGTGTGGATTGTTAAATCAAACTTTTGAGAGAAGCTTTTGCCACAAACTGAGCAGGAAAAAGGTTTTTCACCACTGTGCTTTCTTGTGTGACTTGTTAAATTTGATTTTTGAGAAAAGCTTTTACCACAAACCAAGCAGGAAAATGGTTTTTCTCCAGTGTGTGTTCTTGTGTGCCTTGTTAACGTTGCGTTTTTTGAGAAGCTTTTGCCACAAACCGAGCAGGAAAAAGGGTTTTCACCACTGTGTGTTCTTGTGTGGCTTGTTAAATTTGCCTTATGAGAGAAGCATTTTCCACAAACTGAGCAGGAAAAATGTTTTTCTCCACTGTGTGTCCTTGTGTGCCTTGTTAATCGTGACTTTAGAGAAAAGCTTTTACTGCAAACTGAGCAGGAAAAAGGTTTTTCTCCACTGTGTGTCCTTGTGTGCCTTGTTAATCGTGACTTTAGAGAAAAGCTTTTACTGCAAACTGAGCAGGAAAAAGGTTTTTCTCCACTGTGCGTTCTTGTGTGCCTTACGAAATGAGACTTTCGAGAGAAGCTTTTGCCACAAACCGAGCAGGAAAAGGGTTTTTCTCCACTGTGTGTTCTTGTGTGGATTGTTAAATGAAACTTTCGAGAGAAGCTTTTGCCACAAACCGAGCAGGAAAAGGGTTTTTCTCCACTGTGTGTTCTTGTGTGGATTGTTAAATGAGACTTTCGAGAGAAGCATTTCCCACAAACTGAACAAGAAAAAGGTTTTTCACCACTGTGTGTTTTTCTGTGTCCTTTTAAAGACCGCTTTGAAGTTAATGAGTCAGTGTGACGTGCCCTTTCACCTTTGGCTTGCCCATCATCATCATTAGCATCATCATCATTGTCATGAGCGTCTGATGTGTCCTCATTATGTGCTTGTGATGGCCCCCAGGGGTCTTCATCACCTTCTGTTGTCACGTGATGACTTGAGCTGCTGCTTGTAGGCTCCGCCCCTCTGATGTCCTCACTCTCATCCTTGTTTTCAACTTCAGTCTTTATAGGGACAACGTTCAGTGGTGACTTGTTGATCTCCTCCTCCTCCTCCTCCTTTTTGATGTGAGTCAAGTCTGGCTCATCTTTCACAGAACGGAGATCGTTTTCACTGACATCTGTAGGACACAGAAAGACAAACACACATTTGGTTTGGTCAAGTCAAACCTCATGCGGCGACTTTGTCTTATATTGTTTCTACCATGCTACCTTGACTTGTGCCTGCCGCACACGGAGCAATGCGTGCGACCCCAACTTGGACCGGACCATGGGGGCGTTTCACAAAATTACGTCCCGGTTAAATGTGCCTTTTGAGAGAAGCATTTGCCACAAACTGAGCATGAAAAGGGTTTTTCCCCACTGTGTGTTCTTGTGTGCATTACAAAATGAGACTTTTGAGTGAAGCATTTACCGCAAACTGAGCAGGAAAAAGGTTTTTTTCCACTGTGTGTTTTTGTGTGGATTTGTAAATGTGACTTTTCAGAGAAGCATTTTCCACAAACTGAGCAAGAAAACGGTTTTTCTCCACTGTGCGTTCTTGTGTGGATTTGTAAATGTGACTTTTCAGATCAGCATTTTCCACAAACTGAGCATAAAAAAGGTTTTTCTCCACTGTGCGTTCTTGTGTGCCTTACGAAATGAGACTTTCGAGAGAAGCATTTGCCACAAACTGAGCATGAAAAGGGTTTTTCCCCACTGTGTGTTCTTGTGTGGATTTGTAAATGTGACTTTTCAGATCAGCATTTTCCACAAACTGAGCATAAAAAAGGTTTTTCTCCACTGTGTGTTCTTGTGTGCCATTTTAAAGACGACTTTGAAGTTGATGATTTCCCACACTGAGAACATACCCAACTGTCAGTGTGACATGCCCTTTCACCTTTGGCTTGCCCATCATCATCATCATCATCATCATCATTAGAATCATTGTCATGAGCATCTGATGATGTGTCCTCACGATGTGCTTGTGATGGCCCCCAGTGGTTTGCATCACCTTCTGTTGTCATGTGATGAATAAAGCTGTGGCTTGGAGGCTCCGCCCCTCTGTTGTCCTCACGCTCACCCTTGTTTTCATCTTCACTCTTTATAGGGAAAACGTTCAGTGGTGACTTGTTGATCTCCTCCTCTTCCTCCTCCTTTTTGATGTGAGTCAAGTCTGGCTCCTCTTTCACAGAACAGAGATCATATTCACTGACGTCTGCAGGACACTACAAGACAAATTTGGTTTGGTCAAGTCAAAGATCAGGCTGCAACTTTGTCTGATATTGTTTCTACCGTGCTACCTTGACTTGATTTTCACAAAATTACGTCCTACGATGTAAACCTCCCTTTCCTAGCAGCACAACAGTGATAAACGAGCATTTAAAAAGAAAGCACGTTGCGGCTGATGCCCGATTTCATTCCTGACATAGTCACAGATGTTTCTGGAAGCGAGCTGAAGTTAGCACACACAGGCTATTGTGTGCGTCTGATGGAACACCTGTTGTGGGACCCTAACATATTGATGGGGGCCACTGGGGGCTGTTGGTGGAAAAGGGCATTGTGACGTTCTCCCTTTTTAAGCCCATAGTAAGCCAAAGATGCAGATGCATTCCTTGCAGCATGCGCTTGTTCACTGATGAGATCCGTGCAACCTTGGATGGATGCATTCAATGTATTTTAAATGTTTGGATGGGGTGAAACTACGCACACGTGCACAAAACAGTGCAGAGCCACCGGAGGTTCATTGAACGAGCCAGTAAAAATTTCATAAAAAAGACCAATACGTACTTGATTTTTAAAAGAAAAATGAATCCTTTGTGCTTTATCCACTAAAATTCATCAACCTCCATTGATCTTTTTGCCGCAGTGTGCACAGTTTTGAGAGTCAGGTCGAATCATTCCAGAAGGAATTGCTTGAACAAGATATGTCAGAGTTTTTGTCAAAAACGAGACAAGCCTTCATAAATGAATCACCCAGCCAAGATTGTCTTTGTCACTTGCGAGGAGCAGTCCGGCAAAGAGAAAAGCGTTCCCGCTGCTGTGCGGCGTTTTATTGAAGCACAGGAAAGCAATTTGAATATGCAAACTCATAAAGAATGGAAAAACATGAACACTTTGACTTTATCACACCCGTCCACACGCTTCCTGTTGTTCGAACGGTTTCAGCTTACAAGACATGTTTGGGTCACACTTCTGTTCAATGCGAGCTAAACGGTTTCCTGTCAAACACGGTTCAAGACGTGCATCTGTTTTTGTGGCTTCTTGTTAATCTGCCAGCATAGACACAACTCTGTTACCACTGAACTCACGTTTTCCTGTTTAAGAGGTCCATGTTTTTGTGACCTTCTATTAACCCGTAAGCATAGTTTTGAAACATGATGACATGACAAACTTAATTTCTTTCACAATAATATAAAAACATTTGCAGATATAGCAAAAACAAATTGCAGAAGCTGTGGAACAGAGCACAACATCAGTCAGACCCCGGGTCCACAACCCCTCTGACAGAGACGCAAACGGAGCTTTCGCTTCAGAGTGAACCATTTACTGTCCATCATAGTGTCGAGAAATTCGGAAAATGTTCCATAACAGAGGAATTCGTAATGGGTGCTGAAACACCACACCCTGCAAGTGACATGGAGTATTCGACATCTGAAATTAACTCTGCCAACCGTCTTCACCAATGGGCCGAAATCTTTAGCATGATGATGCGCACCGATAGTGAATGTGATTTGTGGCTCAGCGAACAGAGACAATTCATACCGTTTCCTCTGCTCTGGGGCAAGGCACACATGCGAGGCAGCACCGGTAGACATCACAAATACATAATCCTAATGCAAGACGCACTTCTGACCCTCGAAATTGGGTGAATGCATCCTGAAAAACAAAATCATCATAACTCAGTGTTCAATGCAAAGGACCAATTGGTGGTTTGAATGGGTGGAGGCGGCTACACTACGCAGACCAGAGCAGGAACAGGACGTACCAGCTGCGGGAGGATGGAGACCCTGGTCTCAGAGCTGCCCAGTCTACTGGAACGGAGGACAACATATGCTTCCCCGCCCGATGTTCACAATTCAGTCCCTTCTGGAAATTCAGTCCCACTCAAATTCCAATGTTTCACAAGTGCGGGTTCGGTCCACGGCAGTGACTCGGCCAATCTCAAGAGTTCAACAAGCCTGACAGTGTTGTTGCTCACTGGGATATGCAGAAGGAACTTGCAAAGCGTGGAATATCTTGTTACACCATCAAAAACTGTTGTCCATCAAGCGTCACATGAATGCCAAGACCTGCCGGTCGTTGAATGCTGAGGCTCCGTGGGCACCCCTATCGTGGAATGTGGTCCCAATCGGGTTGAGGCGTCAAGTGTGTGTTTGGAAGCCATAGAAGCATTGTCGGAGGAGGGGGTAGCGGTGGCGCCCCTGTGCTAGTGGAGCTCTTTGTGACAGGCATGGCGCTGGACCACAGGATGGTACATTTCAGGAAGTGGCTCGGTTTGGACCGCTCATCACCCAGTGACCCCACACCCCACAGCAAAAGCACGTCCCACTCACAACCCATCTCTATAACAACCCCTACTTCTGTTACCAGGGTTCGCGGTTAACCGCTTCCCGATTGCCCGGGGCAAGTGAAATTTGGCCACGGGCAAGGTAAAATTATGGGCAACTTGCAAGCATTTTTTAAAGCAGCCAAATATCTTTAATTTCGACGAAAACTGTGGTGTGATCCGTTTGTGTGCACTGTATGGTGATGGTTTAACCCAGACACCCCCTTATGTTGTGGTCTGGTCCATTGGCCTTATCGGGGGCAATGGGCGGGCGCTACGGGGATCAGTTAGTTCAGTGAATGTCGAGTTAAAGTGGACGTCAATAAATCCCGAAGTATTGGAACTCGCTGTAGTTGCATCCTCATTTGAAGTTTGAAAAACACAACAAAAACGACGATATTTCGGCCGAAAATTGACATCCGGAAGTTTTCTTACCTTCTGCGCATGTTTACAAGTGGCGACGAGTTCGTTCAAATCCGAACATTTCGGATTCCTCTGACATGACTAAAATAGCTCGAATATTTTTAAGTAGACAATTCAGTTGCGAGTAAGGAAGGGAGTAATATTTGATTATTGGCTGTTAATTCATTAGCTCCATGATGTGACCTGACATAGTGTCAGTGACTGTGTTCTGTTTATGCTATGAAACTTATGGACGCAGCGCCACAGGCACTGGTCTGAAAGGAATACACAAATTTCCCACACTCATAATTTACTCATGTGATTACTCAATTAATAGGCTGGACTTAAAATTGATCATCTGGATTGCTGTAATATCATTTTCCCAATTTAACATGCAGATTTGTTAATTATTAAAACTACAATTAACATTTTTAATAACTGCACAGGATGATACATGCTGTTGTGAGTAGGGTTTCATGGTTGATGATGAAAACAAGATTAATTTATGTTTATCAGATTATATGTTTATTTACATTTGTGGCGCACATTTTACAACCATAGACATTTTATTCTTAGAGAAAAAAAATTGTCACTTGCCCAAGTCGGGCAAGTAATTTGGCCACTCGGGCAAGGCAAATTTTAGTGGCACTTGCCCTATGGGCAAGCAGTTTTTAAAGTTAACCGCGAACCCTGGTTACGTGACCTTGTTGACCAGCCGGTGCGGACAACAAGCCTGCTGTGGCGCTGCGTCACCAGAACATGGCCAAGGAGCAGCGGAAACGGAAAGAGCAGACGCAATGGGAGCTGCATGCGTCGGCTGCTGCATTAGCTGCTTCTCCCCGGTTTTATTTAATTCTCCCCCCCATATTCTTTTTTCCGTTCCCGGTGAATTAGCACTCTTGGCCCCCTGAACCCGCGAGTGTAACAATTCTTTTTCTCCATCCAATCCAATATTTTCTTTCATCGATGCAAAAACGGGGATTCTACTCATACTGATTAGCAGTTTCTCATTGACGGACTGTTTCGCATGATGTCAGTAACTGGCAGGCGCACGCCCTCGAGGACGGCCACCCGGCACAGCTGAGTGGTGGTGACACTATTGGACGGGTCACTGGCGGAAGCTTCAATCCATTCGCGTCTCGCCCCGTCTCCCATAAGAGCTCACCAACTTAATATTTTACATATATTTTACAAATGCCAATGCCAATTGGTTTTGTCTTCTGTTTATGATTCATATTCAATCCCCATGAACACAACAATTATAATTTAGCTCTTCTTTTGTAACTAACTAATACAGTGATTCTCAAATAGTGGGGCGCCCCCCCCCCCCTGGGGCGGCGCGGTGTGATGCTGAGGGGGGCGCGTGGGACCCTGGCGAACATGCTTTTTTGCATGGTTTTGGGACCGAAAAAGGCGATCTCAGACAACGCGAGTTTGAGCTTGTCAAAGCTGTTTTTGCCCCGAGTTCACGCAGTACTGGTTTAAAAAAAAAAACGTGTCGCCCTGTCACGCAGTACTGATTAACAAAAAAAAAAAGCGTCGCCCCGTCGCTCGTTGACCCGGAAGTGATTTCTTTCGCCGCTCTTTAAATGCCAAGCTATCTTGCGCCTCAGCAGAGCGAGCAAGGAGGCGCTAAGCGCGCTAATCGCTAAAATGAATTGCTCGATGGACGCTCGACTTTTAAAAGAAGTCTGACTCAAACCGCGTTCGGGCGGAGAGCCAGCAGCTATGAACAGAAATGTTGGATTGCAACCATTACGTATCCAAAAAAATAAGACGATGGCTACGTGAGCACTTTAGCAGACGCTCTCAGGCTGGAACACGGAAATGGCTGACGTCATCAAAACGAAGCGGTTTGACGTCAATCAGATTGTAAACATAAAAAAAAATGTACAACAAATTAAAACTGTTGCTTTATGTTATTTATGTAGAATTTTTGTTTGAAATCCCCCTGGCTCTTTTTGTCTTTTCTATATTATGTACGCATTAATAACTGTTTGGTTTGTTCATGTTAATAAAGTAAAAAAAAACTAAACAAAAACGTATAGTAAATATTTATCATCCCATCAATATTCGCACCACAGAGTGCTGAGTATCGAGATCCTCACAATAGTCGTTCTCAAAATTATATATTTTGATCAATTTAGCTTTGTTAAGGGATATTTTTTTGACAATCCAACATTAATATACAAAGAACATGTACATTAGTACGAAATGTAAAAAAATTATGGTGGGGGGGGCGCAAATTTATTTTCTTCTTGGTTGGGGGGGCGTGACAGGAAATAATTGAGAACCACTGAACTAATATAACCCCGTTTTCCTCAACCAATGAGTCAGTATAATTTGAAGTGGATTATCCGCAGACTATAAATTTCTAATTTAATTTATATCAATTTACTGTACAGTGGAACCTCGGTTCTCGAACGACTCTGAG
Organism: Idiotropiscis lumnitzeri; assembly: GCF_059441095.1. Taxonomy (NCBI): domain Eukaryota; kingdom Metazoa; phylum Chordata; class Actinopteri; order Syngnathiformes; family Syngnathidae; genus Idiotropiscis; species Idiotropiscis lumnitzeri. Next base: position 26,138,505 of record NC_142392.1, on the reverse strand, counting down.
GTCGAACAAATCGGAGATCGAACAAAAAAAAAGAGAAGTTCTTTTGCTTCGCAGTTCGAACAAACATCGGAGTTCGAACGCCGGTATGATGCGAGAGTGCGCACGTGAGGGTGGGATGCTTAGCGGGCAATTGACCAATTGTTGTCGCGTACGGACGTGCTACGTGCTGCGAAGTGTTTTAGCCCCTAATCATGCCTCCAAAGGTCAGTGCAAGCAACAAAGCTGCTACTAGCGAAAAAAGAAAAGTAGTGCGTACAACTATTGCATTTGATTCGGTTCTCGAACAGGGTTCTGGAACGGATTATGGTCGAGAACCGAGGTTCCACTGTATATGAAAAGTCCCCTCATAACATGATAATTCATCATATTCCTGTCATTTCCATCTCAAAATGTCGTTCCATTAATTGAATTACCGTAGTACATCCGTCGCCAAACTAAAGTATGGAACATTAGATGGGTTTTTTTGTTTGTTTTGCATGACCTTTAACCTTGCATGTTCTGTTTCAACAAAATTGTATCTCTTTTCAGTATCCCTGTTTTATGAGTTGCTGCCGGGGGCACAAAGGAGGAGTTCAGAGAGGAATTTCACCCTCAGGGGCAATCCCAAACTTCTGTTTGCAGGACATTGTAACACTCTGGGAAGGTTTATTGTTCTTCTTATTGCAATTTTACTGCATTCAGTCTTCCTCGAGACTGAATATGTTCTAGTGTTTGCCAAATAGTTAATCCTAGTTTCTCACTTTAGCTTTTCACAGTCAAGATATGAACTTTTTAACTGCACAATCACTTCATTGAGGTCTAATTATCAATTGTTTACCATAGTCAGACTTTTGCCGTCAAAGAGACCTGTTCCTGAACCATATGTTCACGTTTTCATCACTCAGGGCGTTTCCATGTTGACAAATCACATTCCACGGAACATGCATTCATTCTTTTATGATCTTATATTTCTCTATTTATATGACCGCTTCTTGCAATGAAGATTAATTTCACCCAATGATTATGTAGCCAATTATCTTTCTCATTCTAATTTTGCTTTAGTTATCATCCAAAATTTTAAAAAAATTTTATGCTGCATCTTTCAATGCACACTAGGACGCACACGCGTTAGTTGAACTGATAAAACGGAATATTTATGCAATCACATAAAAGAAAAAGAAAAAAGGGAAAGGTGTCCCCTCTCTCCGGCCTTCCCTTCTTATAGGGAATGGCCACACCGGACATGAATATTGAAGGTTTGTATTTCGATTGCTGGCATTATTTTAAACACTTACGGGACAGAAGGTCAATTATTTAATTTAGCAGGTTCATATTTACTGAATATGTTCAACATTGATTAAAACGTGGTGAAACACCCAAAAATTTGCTTCAAGTCTGTTGTTTTTTTGGCATTTTTCACCTCGTTCGTTGTGCTTCTGATGAAATAGTGGATTGATGGCAGTGTGTACAGGTACGCAAAGGCGCGTCGTGACGCACTTGACGTTCCGCATCCCTGATTTCTGTTGCGCATGCGTACCTGCGTACCAGTTATGCGCACCCCTGGATATAAACGGATAGAGCACACAAATAAGGATGGCTCACAAAACAATAAAGAAACTTAAAGTAAATAGCACCTCATTGGCCACATTCACTCAAAAGGAATAAAGGTTTACAATTCTTTACACAAACGTGACTTGTCGTCTTGCCTTCTCTTCAGAGAACATTGCCTCTTCTGGCCATTGTGTGCATCTATGCCCATGTCCCTAAACAACAGTTTATACATGTGGAAGAAAAAACAAGTTCCCCCCTTTACTACGATTTTAAACCAAAACACCTGACAATTATACCTTACTTAACATTTTAAACACAAAATAATGTCTTTATTCAGTGTACTTTTGAACCACATTAAACTATGAAATAAAGGAATGAAATAAATTAGATTTGCCTTTGACGGCAGCTTCACTGTGTTTGTATTTCGTTCCCTGGTTGCTTTTATTTCTTGTTGGTCGCTTGTCGCTTGTCGCTGTCGCTCTCCGACGTTCTCGTCCCTGTTTTCTGACCTGTCTTGTAGTCAAGCTTAGTTTTGTCAAGTCGTCTTTTGTTCTTTTGCACTTTTTGATATTGTAGCGACTTTGTAAATAGTTCAAGGGTTCTGTGTCTTCCTCTTTTCTGGGGAGGCTGTGAATGCAGCGGGGAAGCGACAGGAGTGAAGGTTATGTTGTTGTCGTTTTTTTAGTTTTCTGATCGGCGTGGTTGCGGCCAACAGCAGCCGTTTCTGGCTTAATAATAAAAGTGATCGCTGATGGACAAATCGGCATGATTTATGATACAACGTTACACTGGTGTCAGAAGTGATAACGACAGTATGGCAACGAGTAAAGAAAGTTACGGTGGCCCCCCGCGAAACAAGGAGGAGGTGGTGGACAATTCTTACGATGGCGCATGTGGCCGTGATATGAACCCCGAAAGTGTTTCGGAGCATGTTAACCACCTGAGGCGGACTGCAAGGAAGCTGGCGTTCGATGCTGGTTTCGGCTCATTGAACACTGGAGGAGGAGCAAGCGCGAACGACGTTGACGGCCGCCATTGTCGTCATCAGCCTGTCAAGACTCCAAAATACTCCGGTAGGGCAGACTGGGAGGCTTTCCATGCCCAATTTGAACTTTTGGCACGGGCTGCTGGCTGGACTGAGAGGGATAAAGCACTGCAGCTGGCCATGTGTCTTACGGAGGAAGCTTTGTCCTGCTTGTTATTGCTCAGCCCAGCCGAAAGAGATGACTATGGCGCTTCGTTGGTTCCCTAAGATGGCGTTTTGGACAATGCAGTCAACCTAATGTTCTACGCTCGGAGCTCTCTAACAGGCAAAGACAGGCTGGTGAACCACTGCGTGTGTTCGCGAATGACATTGAAACCCTGTCAAGGCGTGCATATGCCCATATGCCGACTGATGTGCAGAGTAAGCTGGCCAGGGACCAGTTTATCCGGGCCATTACCCCAAGAGAACTGCGCATACAGACTCAACTGGCGCATCCCCGTACTCTTCAGGAGGCACTGGAGCTGGCCGTGGAGAGAGAGGTCATAGGGGACACCACACGGATTGACCATGTTGACGGCCATGTTGTGCGCTCTGCCACACCAGTGAACCAAATCCAAGAGTAACCATCATGGGTGGATGAGCTCGCTGAGCTTATTCGCACTAGCACACTGCAGTCGCCACGCAGTGGTGCTCGTTCCCGACGGGATCCTCCAGTTTGTTGGGTGTGTGGCCAGCCTGGGCACATTAGCGTGCGGTCCCCCAAGAAGGCAGATGGCCAGGGAAACGGGCCGGGGTCTGTGTAGAGTGGACACCGCAGACCCCTGCACCTGTGTCCCAACATGCGTTGTTTCCTGGAGACGGAACCCAACCACAAAGATGGGGGAGAGGGGCTCCATTTTCCCCAGAAGCAGATGATACTGCAGAGTCTGTGAGGGTGGTTGGCTGGACCCATGCTGGGGATTTCTGCCATGTCCCCATTTCGCTTGGGGGGTCTCCTTGCGTATCCCTCGTCGACACCGGCTCCACTGCAACACTGTTGAGGCCTGATGTATTCCCAGCCGGGGCACGATTGGAATCTACGTCAGTCAAGCTTCGAACAGTGACTCACACCTATGCTTGGAAGGGGGGTGGTGACTATCCTAGTACATGAACTTTCAGGTGTGGGTTGCCGCGGTACGCGACCCCTGCATCATAGGACTGGACTTTCTACGAACAGCCCAATGCGTGCTTGACCTGGAGAGGAACACGTTGGCTTTTCCAAGAGGCCCCACAGTTGAAATGGTGCGCCCTACACAGCCTGAAAAGTCATGAACCGCTGGCTCCTATGACTTCTCCACCCACATCAGATGCCCACATTGATGAGTATTCCTCTTCCCCGGCCCCGTGGTCCATGACAGGTGGAGTGGACAGATTGACGGCAGTGCGCGAAGTGTGGAAGCGCAACGGTGATGGTTTAGAACCCAAGCAACAGGAGGAGCTGTGGCAACTGTTGTGGGACTTTAAGGACATTTTTGTGCTGACAGAAGAGGAGGTGGGCCGAACAGACTTGGTGCAGCACGAAATTGACACGGGGGATGCACGCCGCCTTCCCCTTGCACATCAGGCAGAAGTGGACAGTGCAATTGATGAGATTCTAAAAGCTGGCATCATTGAGCCATCTGACAGCACTTCGACCTCAGGGGTTGTCATGGTAAAAACAAAAAGACAGTGATGAAAAGGTTCAGTGTGGACTATCGACCCTTAAACAGCGTGACCAAGAAAGACTCCTATCCACTGCCCCGCATTGATGAGAATCTGGATCTGGTGTCTGGATCGTCCTGGTTCTCCTCATTAGACCTGCGCAGTGGAAATTGGCAGGTGCCCCTCAGCCGTGAAGCCAGGCCAAAGACTGCTTTCTGTGCTGGCAGGGGGTTGTGGCAGTTTCGAGTTCTCTGTTTCGGCCTGTGTAATGCTCCAGCTACCTTCGAGCGGCTTATGGACAAGGTGCTGGCTGGCATTCCCTGACAGGAGTGTTTGGTCTATTTGGTTGACATCCTGGTCCATGGGAACTCTTTCCATACAGCCTTGGAGGCCCTGCGCCGGGTCTTACAAAGGATTTCCACTGCGGGTCGGAAGCTTCATACTGACAAGTGCTGCTTCATGAGAAGAGAGCTTGAGTTCCTGGGACACAAAGTTGGAGGGGAAGGCATTAGCACTTTGGAGGAGAAAGTGCGAGCCGTGAGGGACTGGCCTACTCCCAGCAAACCGCGTGAACTGAAGAGCTTCCTTGGGCTGCCATCCTATTACAGGCGATTTGTGCGGGGTTTCTCATGTGTAGCTGCACTGCTTTTCCACCTGCAGCGGAAGGACACTGATTTTGACTGGACTCCCGAGTGCAGACGGGCCTTCAGCTCTCTAAAGAAGGTGCTGACGGAGGCACCCATTCTCGTTCCCCCAGATGCCAACCTGCCGTTTGTCCTGGACACTGATGCCAGCAATGTCGGAATAGGGACGGTTTTGAGTCAAGTGGGGGCAGACGGGGAGAGAGTAGTGGCATACTTCAGCAAAACCTTGAATAAGGCTGAACGGCGTTATTGTGTCACATGAAGGGAACTGCTGGCAATTGTGAGAGCCATTAGCCATTTTCGATATTATCTGTCCTGTTGACCCTTCACTGTACGCACTGACCATGCGGCACTTCAGTGGCTATTGTCTTTTAAGGAGCCTGAAGGACAGATTGCACGCTGGCTTGAAGAACTGGCGCCATATGTCTTCCAAGTGGAGCACAGGGCTGGAAATCGCCATGCCAACGCTGACGCTATGTCTCGACGCCCTTGTGCTCTTGCTGGCTGCCGCTTCTGCGAGAACAGAGAAACCCGAGAGAAGGAACTTTGTGGTGATGAGCAAAGTCCCGCGCATGATCATGTCGACCCCGTATGTAGGGAGGTCAAGGTTGTGGGGGCACCTGAATAGAGGAAGCAGCAGCAACAGGATGTTGACCTCCGACCTGTATTGCAGTGGGTCGAGTCGGGTCGAAACCCTAAGTGGGAGGAGGTCGCTGGACACTCGCCTGCCACTAAAGGACTGTGTTCAAAGATTGGGACTCTTTAGGTCAAGGATGGGGTGCTCCAGAGAGCTTGAAAGGAGCCTGTTACTCGGGAGGATAGATGGCAGGTGGTCGTCCCCAGGGCTCTGAGAGAGGCTGTGTTGAAAGCTTCTCATGGGCCTGCAGGGGCAGGACACTTTGGTGTGTTGAAAACACTTCGCAGACTCCGGCAAAGTTTCTATTGTAGCCAACTAAGGCGAGATGTTGAGGACTTTTGTCGCCGGTGTGACCTCTGCACCGCGCACAAGGGTCCACCAGGCCGGTCTCGTGCCCACCTCCAACAGCTAGCAGTGGGCGCTCCTATGGAGAGGATTGCGGTGGACATAATGGGCCCATTTCCACACACTGACAAAGGCAACCGTTATGTCTTAGCTGGTCTGGACTATTTTACGAAATGGCCAGAACCATATGCCATCCCCGACCAAGAAGCAGAGACTGTTGCAGACGCGCTGGTTGAAGGCATGTTTACAAGGTTTGGGGCAGCTGAGGTCATTCACAGCGACCGAGGGAGAAACTTTGAGTCGGCTGTGTTCACTGCAATGTGTAAGCGACTGGGCACGAGGAAAACGCGCACAACACCTCTGCATCCTCAAAGTGATGGGCTCAATGAGCGCTTTAACAGGACCTTGGCAAAAGAACTCTCAATTCTCATAGCGGAGCACCAACGAGATTGGGACAGGCATCTCCCTCTGGTTTTGTGGGCCTACCGGTCCGCTGTACAGGATTCCACTTCATGTACACCTGCCCTGCTCATGCTGGGGCGTGAGCTACGGACACCGGTGGAAATGGCTTTTGGCAGACCCCTGATACAACAGCCGAGCCACCAGGGTCAGAGTATGCCAGGAGACTTCAAGAAAGGTTGGAGTCAGCACGTGTCTTTGCTCGCGACCATTTACAGAAGGCAGGTGTAAGGCAGAAAAGGAATTATGACATGAAGGCCAGAGGGACGGACTTTAAGGCTGGAGACCTGGTTTGGGTGTCCAGCCCAAAAAGGAAAAAGGGCAGGTGTCCTAAATTGGACAGGCACTGGGCGGGGCCGTGTGGCGTGCTGGAGAGGATAGGAGAGGTGGTGTATAGGGTGCAGCTGCCACCTGGTGGCAGACGGGTAGCCCTCCACAGAGACAGACTGGCCCCATATAGAGGTGATGCCGTTCCACAGCAGCACACTGGGTTGCGGACACACTCACAGCAGGTTTCGACTCCCACCCCTCCAAGACGGCGGATTGTACCTCCACTCCCACCCCCACAGGCGGCTCCAGTTGAGGACTCATCGCCTGATGCTACATTAGCTGTTCCGAGCGGACATGCCTCGGGGCAACCTCAGCGACAGAGGAGACCACCGGGTCACCTCAGTGACTTTGTTGAATGACGCCCTCGGGACGAGGTTCTTGATAAAGGGGAGGGCAGTGTAACGACTTTATAAATAGTTCAAGGGTTCTGTGTTTTCCTCTTTTCTGTGGAGGCTGTGAAGGCAGCAGGGGTGTGAACGTTATGTTGTTGTCGTTGTTGTTGTTGTTAAATCACTCGAGGCGCCTGAGGATAATCCTCAGAAGCGCTAGACTCGCGTGTGGGAGTAGCGGGGGGGAATGGGTGACGTAGAGTTGGGGGCAAGAGATGACGGGGTGATAGTTATAGATGAAGTGGGGACGCTACGACTGGCCCGTGCCACCCGTGCAGGCGGAGAGAGCCCAAACAGATTCTGCAGACGAAGCCTTGTATGTCCATTGAATATCGGGACAGGCCGGAGCAGCTCCTGTGGAACCCCCGTCGACAGGCGGCACAGTCGATGTCGCCCGCCCTAAGAAGAAGAGATCGGAGATGCAGGACGGGCAATGCAGCTCCGATAAGGGGAAAGGGCGCCTCCCACGACGTGAGTCTGAGTGTAGTAGCCAGGATTCGCAGGGCTCCTCCATGAAGAAGCCCTTCGCGGGACACCTCGAGAAGGTTCCTGGTCTTTGTCCCGCTGTTGTTGTCGTTGTGTTTGGTTGTGGTCTGATCGGCGTGGTTGCGGCCAACAGCAGCCGTTTTTGGCTTAATAATGGATGGATGGACAAATTGGCCTGACTTATTATACAACGTTACAGTATTTTTCGTTCAGCGCTCAACAACAACTTACGTCATCAACAAGTTACCCAGGGGGCACCACTGCATTCGCAATGAGAAACGACTACAATCAATACATCACATCTGTTAAAACCGAAGAACAAAGTTGAGCCTTGATTGAACTCGAAAAGAGTAACACCGAGTGCCTGTTGAAGTAACTATTCCAGACCACGCCCATAATGGCATAAAAATGATGTATGAGTTAGTGAAGGACGTGTTTGTTGAAAAGTAGTTATATTACATTTGGAAGCAGATATTAACAAAGGAAAAACGACTGGTTATTTGAGTTTCATTTTAAAAAATAAATTCCCAAATTGAAATACAGCTTGTTTGTTTTCTGAAACAAGGAAGGAAACATCTCAAAACAGCTTGAATTTAAAATTTTGTTTCGACGACGAAAATAGAATATAACACGAGCAAAAATGGAAAAACGGCTTTTCTATTTATTTGAGATTCCCGTAAGTGGTCGGAGAGGGACAAATTGAAAGACCGCAATTGCGTTTTCTCGCCTGTAGGTGAGAATGTTTTCCACAGTTTTGAATGGGTGAAGACTGGTTTTCTCCCCATCCACTGTTTAATAGACAACGACTTTTAACCTTTGTGGTATATTATTGTTGTTGATGTGCTGGTCTGGCCCAGCTTCCCTCCGGACAGGTCGACAAGCAAGGCTGGAGTGGTGATATAAAAAAACTTCTGAGACACTCCGGTGGTTGGAAAAAGATTGTATTGGTAAAACCCTCAAGGACGAGAACAGATGTGGACTCCCCTTATGTTGCTCCTCGGCGCCATCTCGTCTAAACCGGGACCCATTCCTGTATATCCATCCCTTGATAAGTCGGGGACCCCTGTCGAAATCCCTGACCTGACATAAACTATGTTGAGGCCCACTGCAGTTCAGAATCGTAACTCATTGTAGTGGCGGCTCAACGCAAGATTATACATTCACCAGACCAACAGTTGCGCTATGTTGGAAGTAGAAATGAAGAATTATTACCATCCATAAATTACAACGTATGGAAATACAAACGTAAAATGTTGTTGGGTTTCTCACCTGTTTCACACTCTTCACTTTCCCAGCTTTCTTGTTTGTCACTTTTTCCTGTTTGCTTGTGTTTTGGGTTGCGATTTTTGATTGGCTCTCTTCATCATTGAGGTCAGCGTCGATCTGGAGGAACTCGTAATGTGTGCAAAAATATACTTTATTTCTAAAGCGCATTTCACGTATATGGGTTTAAACTTGAATTGCTGTCTGTTTTGTTTTTTCAGCGTTACCAGTTTACATTAAGTACACTGAAGTCCATCAAAGGCTATTAATTACATAAATCCTACAATAAAGCATAACTTTAACTCTATTGATGAAAGTAAAGTTAATTTAGGCTATTAAGTAACTCAGTGGTGGGCCTTCAAGGCCTTCTCTGTTGGCCAAACAAAATCAATAAAAAAATGATCATAATCATCGCATTGATGTCATATTATAGCTGAGCGTTGTATTTTTAGGTGAGAGTTTTGAATCCAATCAGAATTCCGCTCGCTCGTGTTGCCAGGCAGGTCTCACAATACGGGGAGCGGGCACTATGCGTTCCGAGGCCTTAAGATGCAATTGTGCGAGCATCTCTTCTGTCAAAGTCAATGAGCTTTCAAATTTGTTAGACGGTTGCGATAGCCAATCAGATCACGAGTTGGTTACAGTGAGCCTTCTCGCTGACCTTATGCTGAGGGTGATGAACGCATTTTGTGATTGGATACTCACTTGTGAGGGGGCGGCGCTATGCCGAATCAACACACCCAAAAGTCGTAACTGGCGACCGTTCGAAAATCTGAAAAATATTCTTGCTTTTTTTAAACCACAATGGCCGAAGGAGGGAAAAGTGTGGATTTAATTTCAGATACACTTGCAAGGACATTTTCAAGTCGGACCTTTCAAGAGAAGCTATATCGTCCAACACTCACTCAGTGGTGCGTAAGTGTGTTTCTGGATATTATTTGTCCAGCCGTGGTGTCATAAATGATGGTATTTTGATGGGGATTTATTCAAGTAGGACAAAGTAGGACTTCACTGAAGGCACAGGTGTGAAATGCACTGAAGTAACTTAAAAAGTAAAAGTAAAAAAAATTACGATTGTTGAAGAATGTGCAAGAAAGAACTCAATCTGATCGAAATGTTGTGCTTTGAGAAATGTTGATAATAAGGATATTTTCCAGGAGGTATTTATTTCTTTGTGGTTTATTCATTCAATTCTATACTTATTTCAATATTTGAGTATTATTTTTCTTTCAATATGTAGTGTAATTTGTCTTTGAAGTGTGGGTCCTTGCTGCCTTCCGGAGAGGCAGCCGAGCAAGGCTGGATTGGTGATGAAAAAGAACTGGTTCGAAAAAGATTTTATTCTCGTCACATGCTGATGTCAAAAGAAGTCTCCCCAAAAACGTGCGAGCCCCCTCTCAGACATTCCCTTCTTATAGGGAAGGCCCAAATAGGACATGAATATCTAATTTTCCCTTGTTGCATATGCATTCCCATCCCGCTAGTCTTCGGGATTTCCGTCCAAAAGTCCCCCAGAGGGAGAGCAGGTGCGTCTCCCCGTTGATACGACCAGTCTACTCGTGACCACCTTAAATTACTCTCATACCCTGGAAGGTCACTGACCTGGCGAGAGAATTGCCCCCACCATAAACAATGCTCAGGCCTATTTTCTCTCAGGGCAGTATCTGGTTACATCGGAACTTCAGAACCAAGACTGGTCACTTCTGTGAGCTCCAGTCCCTTCATAGTTTCATAAAGAGAATTACTTCCCATATCTAAATTAGGCCATTTAAAAATACATGACTTATTTTTTCATTTATTTCAATGTATATTTAAGCTTGCTTATGTAATACTACAATATTTATTCAATTATTTTAATATGTGAAATTATATAAATATTAATTTAAACCTTTTTATTTCACACTTGAATATTTCTTAACATATTTGTTCATTTGAATATGTATGCAATTTAAATTATTCCATCCATCCAGCCATTTTCTGCCGCTCATCCGGGGTCGGGTTATTGAATTAATTTTTTAGTATTTTTTTATAATTCAATATTTATTTCAAGATCAGGACTCTTCTCAATGAGTTCAATATTTATAAAATGTTTCTATATTTGTTATTAATTGAATTAAGTCTGTATGTGATTTCCAATTTTACATTTTAATATTTCCCTATTTCACTACATAAATAATCCAATCTATAAAAAATATAATAAAGCATGAAAAAAAATATTTGGTATATTTTTCCGAAGTGAGATTCTGCTTAGCAACAAATGCCAAACGCTTGATGGAGCTCAACCTAGAAAGTGTATTTAGCCAGTCAGAAATTTATTCAGAAAGTGAAATATTAAATGTATGTGAGGGGATATTTGAAGAGTTCGAGTTTTGTTCAATGGACCATACATATACGAGCCAGCCAAAGACAGCGAGAAAACCAGCGCTGACTCCAGTCGCCATCAAGTTGCCAACTCCTGACATACCAAAACCTTTGAGAGAAACTGAGACTATTTGCGTTTCGCTTTCTTGTTCTTTTTATAGTTCAACTTCTACATCTGTTTTTCACCTTTTCACAGCGTAATGAAGGCCAGTTGAGCAAGTGGAACACGTGATTTTATTGATGACTGTGGAAGGCAACGATTTCATAAGCACAGTTTCTTCTCACACCTTTTCCATTAAGTACGTTTAAAAAGACAACTGAAAAGCATAATGTTAACAAATGTTCCAGGCAAAGGCAATTAATTTCATTAATAATGTTTGATATGAAAACAAAAAAAAGATCATCACTCAGGGACAACGGATGCAAATTAGCCATTGGCTATAATTTGGCATATTTACAGGAAACTGTTTGATTAATATGCACTGTCCCTGTATACTTTCAAAAATAAAAACAAATACAAATACAAATACTCAGACACAATGGTTCTTCTGGCACGGATCACATTGGCTTAATGTCAATAAAAAAGCTTTGCAAAATTCAATATATCGTATTTTATTCAAAATCACATTTACATCTTACCACAAAGAGTCAGTTCCTTCAGTTTTTTGTTTTCTTTTTTTTAAGCTTCAAGGATCGCTGCTATTCTCACCAGCACAATTGTGACTCTCCGCATGCTGTTTAGTGGAGAATTTTTTAGCACAAACGCTGCAACTGAATGTCTTGTCTTCACTGTGTGTTCTTGTGTGGCGTCGTAAATACGACTTTTGAGAGAAACTCTTGGCACAAACTGAGCAGGAAAAATGTTTTTCTCCAGTGTGTGTTCTTGTGTGATCTGTTAAACTTGACTTTACAGAGAAGCTTTTGCCACAAACTGAGCAAGAAAAAGGTTTTTCTCCACTGTGTGTTCTTGTATGTTGTGTTAAATGTGCCTTTTGAGAGAAGCATTTTCCACAAACTGAGCAGGAAAAAGGTTTTTCTCCACTGTGCATTCTTGTGTGTTCTGTTAAATGTGCCTTTTGAGAGAAGCATTTTCCACAAACTGAGCAAGAAAAAGGTTTTTCTCCACTGTGTGTTCTTGTGTGTTCTGTTAAACTTGACTTTTGAGAGAAGCTTTTGCCACAAACTGAGCAGGAAAAAGGTTTTTCGCCACTGTGCTTTCTTGTGTGACTTGTTAAATTTGATTTTAGAGAAAAGCTTTTACCACAAACCAAGCAGGAAAATTGTTTTTCTCCAGTGTGTGTTCTTGTGTGATTTATCAAATGAGACTTTTGAGAGAAGCTTTTCCCACAAACTGAGCAGGAAAAAGGGTTTTCTCCAGTGTGTGTTCTTGTGTGCCTTTTTAAATTTGACTTATAAGAAAAGCTTTTGCCACAAACTGAGCAGGAAAAGGGTTTTTCTCCACTGTGAGTTCTTGTGTGGCTTGTTAAATTTGCCTTATGAAAGAAGCATTTTCCACAAACTGAGCAGGAAAAAGGGTTTTCTCCACTGTGAGTTCTTGTGTGGCTTGTTAAATTTGCCTTATGAAAGAAACATTTTCCACAAACTGAGCAGGAAAAAGGGTTTTCTCCACTGTGTGTTCTTGTGTGGCTTGTTAAATTTGCCTTATGAAAGAAGCATTTTCCACAAACTGAGCAGGAAAAAGATTTTTCACCACTGTGTGTTCTTGTGTGACTTGTTAAATTTGATTTTTGAGAAAAGCTTTTACCACAAACCAAGCAGGAAAATGGTTTTTCTCCAGTGTGTGTTCTTGTGTGACAAGTTAAATTTGGCTTATAAGCAAAGCTTTTGCCACAAACTGAGCAGGAAAAAGGTTTATCTCCACTGTGTTTTCTTGTGTGAATTATTAAATGCGACTTTTGAGAGAAACTCTTGCCACAAACTGAGCAGGAAAAAGGTTTTTCTCCAGTGTGTGTTCTTGTGTGACAATTTAAATTTGACTTTACAGAGAAGCGTCTCCCACAAACTGAGCAGGAAAAAGGTTTTTCTCCACTGTGCATTCTTTTGTGTGCTATTAACCTTGCCTTTTGAGAGAAACCTTTTCCGCAAACTGAGCAGGAAAAATGTTTTTCTCCACTGTGCGTTCTTGTGTGCCTTACAAAATGAGACTTTCGAGAGAAGCTTTTGCCACAAACCGAGCAGGAAAAAGGTTTTTCACCACTGTGTGTTTTTCTGTGCCCTTTTAAAGACAGTTTTGAAGTGAATGAGTCAGAGTGACATGCCCTTTCACCTTTGGCTTGCCCATCATCATCATCATCATTGTCATGAGCGTCTGATAATGTGTCCTCATTATGTGCTTGTGATGGCCCCCAGTGGTCTTCATCACCTTCTGTTGTCACGTGATGTCTTGAGCTGCTGCTTGTAGGCTCCGCCCCTCTGTTGTCCTCACTCACATCCTTGTTTTCATCTTCAGTCTTTATAGGGACAACGTTCACTGGTGACTTGTTGATCTCCGCCTCCTCCTCCTCCTCCTTTTTGATGTGAGTCAAATCTGGCTCCCCTTTCACAGAACAGAGATCATTTTGTCTGACGTCTGCAGGACACAAAAAGACAAATTTGGTTTGGTCAAGTCAAACCTCAGGCGGCGACTTCGACTTATATTGTTTCTACCATGCTACCTTGACTTGTGCTCGCCGCACACGGAGCAATGCGTGCAACCCCGATTTGGACCGGACCATGGGGGCATTTCACAAAATTACGTCCTACGATGTAAACCTCCCTTTAGCAGCACAACTGTGATAAACGAGCATTTAAAAAGGAAGCACGTTGCGGCTGATGCCAGATTTAATTCCTGACAGAGTCACAGACGTTTCTGGAAGCGAGCTGAAGTTAGCACACACAGGCTATTGTGTGCGTCTGATGGAACACCTGTTGTGGGACCCTAACATATAATTGGGGGCCACTGGGGGCCATCGCAACATAATGTCATTGATAAAATAGGAATCCTTCAAGTGAAATATGTTTACAAGTATTTCTGTTAGGTTCGCCGGTCGGCGAGGAGGGGGTGGACCCAAAATGCGAGGAAGCCGGGATTAGGGTAACTTAAAGGGAATTTATTCAACAAAACGAAACCAAAAGGCAACAAGGTACTAGGGACAAAATAACAAAACAATGAGGACGAACAAGGGCGCAACAGGACAGAACTGAACTAGACTGTGAAACGGGGACAATAACAAGTGACTACGAGCTATGATCAGGAATGACAGCAAAGAGTAACGGTGGCATGAGGAAAGGGCAAAGCAATGGCAGTGCTGTCCGCAAATGGGGCAATGCGCCGACGCTGAGCTGTCGGCACGGGGTGGTTTAGTAGTCCATTGATTAGGGGAGCAGATGGGAGTCAGGTGTGCGGGGCTAAGGGGGAACAGGTGCGTGGCTGGAGGGAACGGAGAGCTGAGGGGAAACGCCCCTACTCAGCCTACCGGGGTAAACAAAAACAAGGACAAGGCATGGGACGTGAAAAATGACAACAAAGCCCTGCCATGACCGACACGGATCATGACAATTTATTTTTGCATTTAGAGATAGAACTAAATGTTCCTGGGCTTGTTGGTAGAAAAGGGGGTTGTGGCGTACTCCCTTTTTAAGCCCATAGTAAGCCAAAGATGCAGATGCATTCCTTGAAGCATGCGCTTGTTCACCGATGAGATCCATGCAACCCTGGATGGATGCATTAAATGTATTTTAAAAGATTGGATGGGGTGAAACGACGCACATATGCACAAAACAGTGCAGAGCCACCGGAGGTTCATTGACCGAGCCAGTAAAAATTTCATAAATAAGACCAATACGTACTTGATTTATTTAAAAAAAATTAATCCTTTGTGCTTAATCCACTAAAATTCATCAACCGCCATTGATCTTTTTGCCGCAGTGTGCACAGTTTTTGTCAAAAACGAGACAAGTCTGCACAAATGAATCACCCAGCCAAGATTGTCTTTGTCACTCGCGAGGAGCAGTCCGCCAAAGAGAAAAGCGTTCCCGCTCCTGTGCGGCGTTTTATTGAAGCGCAGCAAAGCAATTTGTAGATGTCAACTCATAAAGAATGGAAAAACATGAACACTTTGACTTTATCACACTTCTGTTCAATGCGAGCTAAACGGTTTTCTGTCAAACACGGTTTAAGACGTGCATCTGTTTTTGTGGCTTCCTGCTAAACTGCCAGCATAGACACAACTCTGTTACCACTGAACTAACGTTTTCCTGTTTAAGAGGTCCATGTTTTTGTGACCTTCTATTAACCTGTAAGCATAGTTTTGAAACATGATGACATGACAAACTTAATTTCTTTCACAATAATATAAAAACTTTCGCAGATATTGCAAAAACAAATTGGAGAAGCTGTGGAGCAGAGCACAACATCAGTCAGACCCCGGGTCCACCATAGTGTCGAAATTCTGAAAATGTTCCATAACAGAGGAATTCGCAATGGGTGCTGAAACACCACACCCTGCAAGTCACATGGAGTATTCTACATCTGAAATTAACTCTGCCAACCGTCTTCACCAATGGGCCTAAATCTTTAGTATGATGATGCGCACCGATAGTGAATGTGATTTGTGGCTCAGCGAACAGAGACAATTCAGAGACCAGAGCAGGAACAGGACGTACCACCCGCGGGAGGATGGAGACCCTGGTCTCAGAGCTGCCCAGTCTACTGGAACGGAGGACAACATATGCTTCCCCCGGCGGAAGTGCACAGTCAAATTCAGTCCCTTCTGGAAATTCAGTCCCACTCGAATTCCAGTGTTTGTTTCACAGGTGCAGGTTCAGTCCATGGCAGTGACTCGGCCAATCTCAAGAGTCCCACAAGCATGACAGTATTGTTGCTCACTGGGATATGCAGAAGGAGCTTGCAAAGCGTGGAATATCTTGTTCCACCATCAAAAACTGTTGTCCATCAATCGTCACCGGAATGCCAAGACTTGCCGGTCCTTGAATGCTGAGGCTCCGCGGGCACCCCTATCGTGGAATGTGGTCCCAATCGGGTTGAGGCGTCAAGTGTGCGTTTGGAAGCCATAGAAGCGTTGTCGGAAGAGGGGGTAGCGATGGCGCCCCAGTGCTAGTGGACCTCTTTGTGACTGGCATGGTGCTGGACCACAGGATGGCACATTTCAGGAAGTGGCTCGGTTTGGACCACTCATCACCCAGTGACCCCACAGCAAAAGAACGTCCCACTCACAACCCATGTCTATAACCACCCCTACTTCTGTTACGTGACCTTGTTGACCGGCCGGTGCGGACAACAAGCCTGCGGTGGCAGCGGAAACGGAAAGAGCAGACGCAATGGGAGCTGCATGCGTCGGCTGCTGCATTAACTGCTTCCCCCTGTTTTATTTTATTTATTTTTCCCATATTCTTTTTTCCTTTCCCAGTGAATTAGCACTCTTGGCCCTCTGAACCCGCAGGTGTAACAATTCTTTTTCTCCATCCAATCCAATATTTTCTTTCATCGATGCAAAAACGGGGATTCTACTCATACTGATGAGCAGTTTCTCATTGACGGACTGTTTCGCATGATGTCAGTAACTGGGAGGCGCACGCCCTCGAGGACGGCCACCCGGCACAGCTGTGTGGTGGTGACACTATTGGACGGGTCACTGGCGGAAGCTTCAATCCATTCGCGTCTTGCGCCGTCTCCCATAAGAGCTCACAAACTTAATCCCTCATCATATTTTACAAATGCCAATGCCAATTGGTTGTCTTCTGTTCATGATTCATATTCAATCCCCATGAACACGTCAACTATTCGTTTAGCTATAGGACTTGTTGTTATAATCCCCCCAAAAAAATCAGCACTTCTGGTGTTTAGAGTGGGAAAGAAGAAGCAACTCAATTTGACCTGCATGAGGACCAGAGGCTTCACTGGCGTCATCAGGTGGGTGCCCTCCTTCATCGGTGTTTCGTTGATAAACCCACAACACCTCAGGATGGGTTCAACAGCGACACCTGTGCGCCTCAGGTGTGCCCCCCTCTGCCTCTGCTCCTCCTGCCTGTTGTCAAAATTGGGAAGGAAGAAGAGTCCTTTACTAGGTGTTTGAAGTCTCCTGTGGGTCTTTGAGGGTGTTCCTCCTCCACTTTTCCACACATTTGGCATCGAACAGCCCAAGAGGGGTCCTTCCTCTTCATCCAGAGCCAATTGCTGCCTCTCTCCGCAGCCTCCGACAGCATTTCACAGCTTGTCGTTGGGCCTGGCCTCGGATCCCCATGCTTCTCAGGATCCTTGTTGTTGATGTGGCTACAAATCCTCTACACCACAGGGAGCACCTGTGTACGCCAGCCACGCCGCTCCGCCTCTGCTGCGATGTCCATGTATTTCAGGCTTTTGCGCTCATAGGCTCCATCCACTGCAGATTCCCATGGGACTGTTAGTTCCACGATGTACAGGAGTTTCTGTGAGGTTGACCACAAGATCAGGTCTGGCCTGAGATTAGTTGTAATGATCTCCGGTGGAAAGATGATTTTCTGATCCAGGTCAACTTTCATTTTCCAGTCTCGGGCTGTGTCCAGGAGGGTTGTTTCCACTATTACAGATGGTCTCCCTGGAAGTTGTCCTGCTTTCACAAAGGCGATTGTGCTTGGGAGTCCAGGCGCGTGGGGAGGGAGGGCATTGTTGGTCGTTCTCCTTTTCTCCAGTATGATCGCCAGTTGCCGTAGGACCTGATTGTGCCTCCAGGTAGTGGGGGGGCGCAAATTTATTTTCTTCTTGGTAGGGGGGGCGTGACAGGAAATAATTGAGAACGACTGAACTAATATAACCCCGTTTTCCTCAACCAATGAGTCAGTATTCTTTGAAGTGGATTATGTGCAGACTAAAAAATTGTAATTTAATTTAAATCAATTTACTGTATCTCAAAAGTCCCCCATAACATGATAATTCATATTCCTGTCATTTCCATTTCAAAATGTCAATCCATGAATAGAATTACCGTCGTACATCCGTCGCAAAACTGAAGTATGGAACATTAGATGTTTTTTTTTTTTCGTTTTACATAACCTTTAACCTTGCATGTCCTGTTTCAACAAAATTGTATCTCTTATCAGTGTTAACGATTTCATCACTCAGGGCTTTTCCGTGTTGACAAATCACATTCCACGGAACATGCATTCATCCTTTTATGATCTTAGATTTCTCTATTTAAATCACCGCTTCTTGCAATGAAGATTAATTTCACCCCAATGATTATGTAGCCAATTATCTTTCTCATTCTAATTTTGCTTTAGTTATTATCCAAATTTTTGAACATTTTTTATGCTGCATCTTTCAATGCACACTAGGACGCACACGCGTTAGTTGAACTGATAAAACGGAATATTAATGCAATAACATTTGGGTTTTAGAAGGGGCATTTCTTTCTACAAAGGAGGGACTGGCACCGGTTTATAACTATCACCCCTTATCTCCTGCGTGGGGGCTGCCTGACTTCCTGGTCCCACAGTAGATGGAGGTGAGACCACAGCGCTCTGCTTGCATTCTTCCTGCTGGGCCCAATCTTCAACTCTTTCACCTCTGCATGATCATTGTTGACATGTCATATTAAAAATCCTTACATGCAAAAACCAATTATGAGAACAGAATACTGCACCTATCTCCCCCTTTGACACATGCCCCACATGTGTCAACACAAATAACAATAAAAACAAACGAAGCAGCAACCCCCCTAATTAGGCCGAACTTCCACGTACTTTCATCTCATCTCTTCACAAACCCCTGCGTACATCCTGTGCCAATACGGGGCGGACCGCAGCCAGGTTTTTGATTTTGCGTGGCCTTGACCAGAACACGATTAATCACAGGGAACGTATCTGAACAGCGGAGTCGAACCGGCCCAGACTTAATTCCTTACTCTTGCTACGTACCAGCAAAACCGTCGGGCCCTCCACACAACGGTACGCCTCGATCCTTACTGTGTTCCATGCCACAAAGTGCCCAATACGATACGTGGAAGCGCGCTTCTCTTCATTATTTCTATTTTCAGCTCATAATTTTCCTGCTAAAATTTACACCCTGGCCAGGTTCTGTGCTCAAACTGAGCTTATTCACGACTATGTTGTCTAGAGGTATAGTTTTACACTTCTTATTTCTCATTTCTTTAACCACTAGACCTTTCTTTTCTTTATCTTCTGCACATTTCTCCCACACGAGTCCCCATTTACTTAGTTCCTATCATCATTTTTTTACTTTGACATCTGTGAATGTCTTAATCATTTATAGAGGCCTCTTGTTTAAACAATAATTGAAACTAACACAGGGACATTTTCCATGACCAATCAGCCAGCAGACCCACACGCACAAGCTCACTTTAACGACCCCAAAAGCCCCGACCGCTTGGACACAGGCGCACAACACCCTTTGTGAGTAAAAGCATCTCACCGAAAGTTCAGCCGGCCGGCTGTTGAACGCCTGCGCCCCAGCACCCTGAGACCCTCAATGGAGCAAAATGCCAAAAATGTGGTATATTTTGTTGTTGATGTGTGGGTCTGGCTCAGCTTCCCTCCGGACAGGTCGCGGAGCATGGCAGAATTGGTGATGGAAAAAGATTCTCTGACACAGTCATTTTGGTTAGAAAGAGATTTTATTCTCGTCACATGCTGATGTCAAAAGAAGTCTCCCCAAAAAGAAAAAAGGGAAAGGTGTCCCCTCTCTCTGGCCTTCCCTTCTTATAGGGAATGGCCACACCGGACATGAATATTGAAGGTTTGTACAGTGAAACCCCGCTACTTCGCGGTTCACCTTTCGCGGGTTCAGTGCTTCGCGGGTCTAAAAAATATTCGGGGGCATTGTAGTTTCGCCGAGCGGCACGACGGGGCGCTGGAGCGGTTAGACGGCCGGCGTGCGCCGAAGAAGAGCGTGGGAGAAGAAGAGAGTGGACAGAGAAGAGCGACATTTCGCCTCGCTCGGGGCCTTGCGAGAGTTCCGGAGGAGACCGGCCGGCGTGCGTGCGTGGCAGTCAAGCCGTAGAGGAACAACCTCCGCCCGTTTCGTTCGGGACCGGTGTCGTGCCAAAGTACTTACCCCCTGCCAAAATCTGCATCCCCTGTCGCGGGAGCGCGCACGCATTGACTGAAGGCGGCGCGATGTTACTACGTTTGTTTTCATTGAAAGGCACGAAGAATGTATGAGTTTGTGTTTTTGATTTGCTTTCATTTAAACTAGGGTTTCCATCAGTGGTAGTCTTAGTCGGTGCGGTTTTCAGCACACCATTCGCTACAATTCAACACGTCAAGTAAGCGTTAGACTGCGCCAAAATCGGGTGGGGTGGGGGGGGGGATTCCCTCCATTTGCATTCGTTAGACCAAAGAAATTTCGCAATCAATGAAGCTACCATACGGGAATTTCAGTGATTAAAACACGATGAAAAGGGGAGAGGGTTAGTGACGTGGGCTATATCGTGTTTCCAGCAAGATCAAATTAAGTGGCATCATACACATAGGTGGTATCCTGTTAGAGAACACGTAATTGTACTCCAATTGACTGATTTGTTTATTTTTTATAACCACCGATAGCTGCGTCAAGAGTAGCAAAAGAATAAAAAAATAAAGTCACTCGCGTTCTGCGTCGGACTCGAGGTGCATTCACTGACCACTTACGCAGTAGGAAAGTTACCAGGGGTGACTGATTCTGGCAGCCCCCCCCCGATAACTTTGCCTAGAAAAGAGGGATCCTGCTCAAATTTGCCACACGTACTCAAAATGACCCAATAGGTACACCGAATAAGTCACTTGATGGTTGGGGTCAATTTTTGTGATTAGAGGGGGGGTACTTATTGTGGCAGAGGCTGCCAGAATCAGTCCCCCCCGGTAACTTTCCTACTGCGTAAGTGGTCAATGAATGCACCTCGAGTCCGACGCAGAACGCGAGTGACTTTATTTTTTTATTCTTTTGCTACTCTTGACGCGGCTATCGGTGGTTATAAAAAATAAACAAATCAGTCAATTGGAATACAATTACGTGTTCTCTAACAGGATACCACCTATGTGTATGTTGACACTTAATTTGATCTCGCTGGAAACACGATCGCCCAATTCACTCATCCTCTCCCCTTTTCATCGTGTTTTGATCACTAAAATTCCCTTATGGTAGCTTCATTGATTGCAAAATTTCTTTGGTCTAACTAATGCAAATGCAGGGAATTTCCCCCCGATTTTGGAGGAGTCAAACGCTTACTTTACGTGTTAAATTGTAGCGAATGGTGTGCTGAAACCCACACCGACAAAGACTACCACTTTTATGGAAACCCTGGTTTAAATGACAGCAAATCAAACACACAAAATCATACATTCTTCGTGCCTTTCAATGAAAACAAACGTAGTAACATCGCGCCGCCTTCAGTCAATGCGTGCGCGCAGGGGATACAGATTTTGGCAGGGGGAAAGTACTTTGGCACGACACCGGCGTGCGTGAGCGGAGCGCGAGGCTGTCAGTTATGAATGAATAAATGAATAAATAAATAAATGAAAAATGCCACCTTTGATTTCACAGGGCACACCGGACTGCGTACCAGCAGGTAAAAGTCGAAGTAATTAAATAAATACAAAAAGAAGTAATTGAATAAATACAAAAATAATGGCTGGGGAATAAAAAAAATAATACGTTTTCATAATTTTTTTTGTTATAACATGAATTTCACTCTCTCTACCCGTATATATATATATATATATATATATATATATATATATATATATATATACATACATATATATATATACATATATATATATACATATATATACATATATACATATATATATATATACATACATACACGTTTTTTTTTTTTTTTTTTGAAGGTACGACGCTACTTCACGGATTTTCAGTTTTCGCGGGTGGTCTCGGTCCCCATTAACCGCGATAACCGGGGGTTCACTGTATTTCGATTGCTGGCATTATTTTAAACACTTACAGGACCGAAGGTCAATTATTTAATTTAGCAGGTTCATATTTACTGAATATGTTCAACATTGATTGTTAAAGATGTGCTCTCAAAGTCCTTACTTTGTTACGTATGTTTATGATGTATTACTTTGTCACATGATTGCTTATGATGTGCCGCCCCTTTCATCCCTTTTATCCTTTGTAGCCTCAGAATAAAATCACTTCTTCCACACTGTCAGACGAGACAGGTTGTGTGCAGTTATTCCTCTGTCAATACAGAAATTCTGGTTTGCTGATCCTGTAAATAGTTGGACGCGATACTACTGCTGCGTAGTACCACTCTGCCAACATTGATTAAACAAAAAGCATTTTTCAAATGTATGTAGAAGTACAGTGCATAGATAAGATTGACTGGGATTGTAGTCATGGTGTTTACTGATGCATTCATATGCTAAATTTATGACTTAGTTTAAATGTAAGACCTCAAAATTGCACACATAGTATTTTCATGACCCACACTCTCATTCAGAACAAACAGATTCAGTCTGCTCAGGTCAAACTGATGACAAACCAGATAGCACTTCATGGACAAATACGACAAAACACATTCTCCACATAGGCCATAGAAGATACAAACATAAAGTTGGGCCGGGGAGGACGTCACCGGGACGCGATCAGGAACACCAAAAACACAATTTGATCTGGGAAAACATACACCACACAATCTGTACACTGACGAGATTACAGGGGAATGTGAGCAGGAGAGACGGAGAGACTGCCGCCTGCCTGAGAAGGTCAGCCTTGGACGTGGAACGTGGACCGGGGGAGGGAGCAAGGACGACCGATTCAACCTACATGACCCTTGACATAGAAAACCTCCGATAAAATGTGAGGCTGGGCTGAGATCAGCGCAACATTTTTCGATTGGGCTCGTCCGAGTACAGTTTCTCGTCAGATTAAGAAAAAGCCGCCCAGATATCTGTCTTTGTACTATTTCCTGAACTCCAGAAATCAAAGAAACTAAAATATCGGAACTCTAATCAGCTGTTGTTGAGTCTTTATTTGACCCTATTCTTCTTGAGTACAAAAAACGAACACGCATTGGAGGAAGTTTGGCTTTTAAGATTCATTTACTAAATGTTTCTCATTTTCTCAGTGGCTCAACTCCAACAGTGTATATAAAAATACACTTCATCTGTCAGCATAGTTTTGAAACATAATGACATGACAAACTTAATTTCTTTAGCAACATATAAATACCGGAATATGTAAAATGTTAAATAATCAGTTCGAATTTTAAAATGGGGAAAAAAAACACGGAGTTTACCCCCCACAAATGGTTATTCTTTGGCATATATTTTCGGCACTGATTTCATTTGGCATAAACAAATGTTAAGCAGACCTGCAAGTAAACGGCAATATTCAAAAATAAAACGGCAATAACCTTGAACGATTTCCCCAAACAACTTAATGTTGTGATGCATATTTTTAACGATAGAAAGTCGTTCTTTACAAAGCAAATCAGAGTAAAACGTGTACAAACCTGCTTCGTTCTCTTCTTTTATTCCACAAAGTTCCACTTTGTACTTGGGTGTCGTTCTTTCACACATTTTCAAACGTCAATCTCAACAAATCCGCACTTGATCTCTGCTTGGCGATAACTCGCGTGCTTCTCTTTGTTCGACGAGATGAAAGGAAGATGGCGTCGTCTTTTCAAAGTCGCACAGAAAGGATTTCCTGTTCGGCACGAAAGCGGAAGAACAGGACACACCCCGCTGTGATATGATTGGCTGTTGGCTCTGTGGAGCACTGTCACCAACTCACCGACAGATGTCGCCATTTGCGATGCAAATCATTGTTATCTTCTAAACATAGAGAAAAACCTAAGATGCACATAAACATTTTAGTTCCCAAATATGAACTTGCGAGATGTATTGAATTTTACTTTTGTTGCTGGTTTTGTTTTCACATCTGACACCATGTTGTTGGTTGGACAGTATTCCAAATGTATTTCTCTATTATTCACAGTTGACATGATAAAGTGAAACTTTATGTCAACATATTTGCCTTTTTACAGGGTTTTTCGCCAGCGACGTGGTTGTGAATTTTAAATTAAAATACATCACTGTTTTATTCTCTAAATGTTAGAGTCTTAAAAAATGGTTTCAGTGTTTATAACTTAACTAACTTAAATATTTCATTATTTGTTTCAGTATTCATTAAACTACGGTGATTCATTATTTATTTCAAGATTCATTAAACTGTTTTAGTAATAATTTAGTATTCAATGTTTACTCGTTACTGTAGTTACTTTTTCAATATTTGTGTCACTATTTTGTTCAATCTTAATATTAATATTAATAAGGCTTTGGCCTTACAGCAAGCAAACCAACTTGGTGTAAGGCCTCAACCGCAGAGAGAAGAAAAATGGTCGTGGAGGAGGTGCGCCGCCAGGAAGAGGCTGAAAGGTCTGCAAAGGCTGTCTCGCTTGCCAAGCAGGGACAGTGGATGAGGTGGGAAGGCCTGGAGAAAAGAAAGCTTGGCTGGAGGGATCTCTGGGAGATGGAAGCTAGCAACATCAGCTTCATCATCAGAGCTACCAATGACGTGCTCCCATCCCCAAAAAACCTCCACCAGTGGTATGGCGAAGATCCAACCTGTGCCCTCTGCCCAACACCAGCAACTCTCAAACACATCCTGACTGGTTGTAAGACCAGCCTCACACAAGGCCGCTATACCTGGAGGCACAACCAGGTTCTCAAGAGCTTGGCAGCAGTGCTTGAAAGCAAGAGAATTACCATCAACTCCTTGCCCTTAAGAGCCACCCCTACCATTACAGCACCAAAATTGGTCAGAGAGGGACAGAAAAAGCCCCACCATCCTTTTCTCAAGACAGAAGTTGGTCAGCTAACCAAAGGCCCGGGATTGGAAGATGCTGGTCGACATAGGTCAGCAACTAATCTTCCCAGCAGAGATTGCAGCCACCACCCTAAGGCCAGACTTAGTGCTGTGGTCCCCTTCACTGAAGGCTGTCTACATTGCAGAGCTGACAGTCCCGTGGGAAAATGCAGTTGAAGAGGCCTATGAGCGTAAGAAGTTGCGCTACACTGAACTGGCGGCGGACGCACAACAACGAGGGTGGAAAGCCAAGGTCTATCCCGTCGAAGTTGGATGCAGAGGGTTTGTGGCCTCATCAACCATCAAGCTGCTGAAAGACCTGGGCATCCATGGACAGGCTCTGCGGCACACAGTCAGATCGCTCTCTAAAGCGGCTGAAAGAAGCAGCCAGTGGATCTGGATGAAGAGGAAGGACCCCTCATGGGCTCATAGATCAGCAAAATGACCCCCGCACCCCCTCCCCATCCCACCACTAATCTCCGTCATCCCACTTGAGTACCCAGGGCAGAACCATCCACCACAGTTGATTGGGCATGGGACACAAGCGCGGGCGTGATCAACCCGCCGCTGGCCACCATCGATGAGGGTGTCTAGTGATAAAGGCCGAAACACCCAGTGATTTGATGGAACACTACTGACGATGTGTCCCAAATTGACATCTCTCCCATCCCAACCATGAGACACAAGCCCCATGCCACTCTCAACAGCAAGCCTAACCTCATGCGAATACCATCTATCGGCACAATGGACAGTTTACCATCACGTGCAGTGTTTTATGATTCGATATATATATATATATATTTATATATATATATATATATATATATATATATATAATTTTTGGGGGACGAAGAAATATATTTCAGAAATACGTGATTAAAGCGTGACATCATCAGAAGGCGCGAGGGCCACCGAAAAACCCTTTTTTATCTCATCTTTTGGCGGATCATATCAAATATAACGAACTAAATGGTATCAACATTTTAGGCTCAGAGCTGACTATCACTCAGTTAGCAGACACGGGGAGGACATGCAAACTCCACACAAGATGGCCGGAGCCGGGATCGAACCCGATCAGCTCCGGCCATCTTGTGTGTCCTCCCCGTGCCTGCGTGGGTTTCCTCCGGGTACTCCGGTTTCCTCCCACATTCGAAAAACATGCATGGCATGCCGATTGAACACTGTAAATTGCCCCTAGGTATGAGTGTGAGCGCGGATGGTTGTTCGTCTCTGTGTGCCCTGCAATTGGCTGGCAACCAGTTCAGGGTGTCCCCCGCCTACTGCCCGAAGATAGCTGGGAAAGGCACTACCCCCACAACCCCCACCCCCGCGACCCTAGTGAGGAGAAGCGGTTCAGAAGATGGATGGATATATATATATATATATATATATATATATATATATATATATATATATATATATATATATATATATATATATATACAAGTGGTGTCAGAAAAACGTGTTTAATCCAACACCCCTCTTTAACGGCGTCAATATTTTTAATGAGCGATTACGACTCATCTTGGCCTAATAAACAAAGTAGTCCTATGACGTAGCACTGACGCTTGCGAGACCGGAAAAAAAACATCAAGCATGCGAAATTTAGGACACGCCTGCATGGGCTTGCTGTGGGGATTTTTTGCCGGTTTATAGAACTAAAAGCATCATGGCGATTGGTAAAAATGACGCAAATTCAATTCTGAACGGCAATTTTTTTTTTAACTTACCTCATGGTGTCATTGATAAGAGCAAAGTCATTTGTGTGTATTGCCATCGTGAACTGAACTCCTATCGCAGCACGTCCAGTTTAAAATACCATTTGATTGCCAAGTACACCGCTGATGCCAATTCTCCAGCCCCTTGTCAAACCCAGGCATCCATGGATAATTTGCAACTGAAACCGATGGATGGATCAACTAAATTGAGACTCACCAAAGCCATAGCGAAGTCGGTGGCCACTGCGTGTAAGCATCGTGGAGGACGAAGGTCTGGCTGAAATACTTCGCATTGCGTCTATAGATATCTTCAATGTAACCCTCATTCAAGATTTGCAGGAAGCGGGGAAGGCGGAAGCGGTCGCGCTCGCGCTCATCGTCAGGAGAACGTGATGATGTGACCTCATTATGTGCTTGTGATGACCCCCAGTGGTCTTCATCACCCTGCGATAACTTCAGCTGCTGCTTGGAGGCTCCGCCCCTTTGTTGTCCTCACTCTCACCCTTGTTTTCATCTTCAGTCTTTATAGGGACACAATTCAGTGGTGACTTGTTGATCTCCTCCTCCTCCTTTTTTATGTGAGTCAAGTCTGGCTCCTCTTTCACAGAACAGAGATAGTAGGATAGTAGGACACAAAAAGACAAAACACACATTTGGTTTGGTCAAGTCAAACCTCAGGCGGTGACTTAATTGTTTCTACTTTGCTACCTTGACTTGTGCCTGCCTCACATAGAGCAATGCGTGCCACCCGGATTTGGACCGGTCCATGGGGTAGGGGGGAATTTCACCAAATTAAACCTCCCTTTCATAGCAGCACGGCAGTGATAATCGAGCATTTAAATACATAAACACCCAAAAAAGGCCAAAAAATGGACAAAGCTGCATAAGGGTGATTTTTTTTTTTTTTTTTTTTTACATATGCTTTAGGAATGTTTATATTTGAGAACGGTGTTTTTTTTGTGTCCACTGTGTGAAGGTTCATTTGTTCTGACATACCTTATGATCCTAGGATCTGGTTTTTAGGAGATGTTGATATGATTCATGTGGATTGTCACAAATGTAATTTGTTAGCCAGCACTGCTGGGAAAAAAATAGTACTCGTCAATTGGAAGTGTGAGAAGTCACCATCACAGAGTCACAGGTTGAATGAACTTTCTTCTTATTGTACGGCAGAAAATATTTTGTTTGGAGTTCGGAGGAAGCCCACAATCTTTGGAAAAATCTGGGGAAATTTCCTTTACATTATGCCAACGTTGTCTCCTACCGGGTAGCATTTCTGTACTTGACAGGGGTTGTTCAAATATTTTTGGTTTAGCGGTAATGTAGCATAATATCTATTTATTTATATTTTTCATCTTGACCCTTAGTTGGATTTTTATACTTGCAAAAAAGATGTTTGATTGGTTTGTGTGTATGCTGTTTTGATGTTAATAAAAGCGAAATAAAAAAAGGCATTTTCCTCTATCAAATGGATGTGTTGATGCATATAGTTAACGATAGAAAGTTGTTCTTTACAAGCAACCAAACCTTGACCCAGAGAGTCTCAACAACTATAGCCCGGTTTCAAATCTTCCGTTTATTGCAAAAATTCTTGAAAAGGTCGTAGCGCAACAACTTAATGAATATATGACTGCTAATAATCAATTTGAACCTTTCCAATCGGGTTTTAGAGCCGACCACTCTACTGAGACGGCCCTTGCTAAAGTTACTAATGATCTTCTCAGAGCTATGGACGCCGACACCTCATCAATATTACTCTTACTCGATCTTAGTGCCGCTTTTGATACCGTTGATCATAACATATTATTAAAACGCCTTGAAACGTGTGTTGGTATTTCAGGTTCAGCGCTTTCTTGGTTTAATTCGTATCTGTCGGAGAGGACGCACCGTGTAATTCATGGCAATGCGACTTCGGATCTTTGTAAGATCACATGTGGAGTTCCGCAGGGATCGGTACTTGGACCTCTATTGTTTAGCATCTACATGCTACCGCTTGGTGATATTATACGGAAATATAACATTAGTTTTCATTGTTATGCTGATGATACGCAATTATCCATGCCGTTGGATATAACGAATCCACGTGATTGTGATAAATTAGAGGAATGTCTTGCCGAAATTAAACAATGGATGTCTTTCAATTTTTTGCGTCTTAACTCAGATAAAACCGAGATGCTCATCATTGGACCAGCGCATCATCAAAGACACCACTCTGAGTATCGATAAATGTAATATTACCCAGAAGGATTGAACAAAAAATCTCGGCGTTATTTTTGACGCAACTATGTCATTTCAAATCCACATTAAAAATATTACTCGGACTGCGATTTTTCATCTGCGTAACATTGCTAAATTTCGCCCAATTCTATCAACTTGTGATGCAGAAATCTTAATCCATGCGTTTGTTACGTCTCGCCTCGACTATTGTAACGCTTTGCTCTCGGGTCTCCCCATGTCGAGTATTAAAAGTCTGCAGTTAGTTCAAAATGCAGCAGCTAGACTCTTAACTAAGACGAGAAAGTTTGATCATATTACCCCGATATTAGCCAATTTGCATTGGCTTCCGGTCCACTTGAGATGTGATTTTAAAGTTCTGCTACTTACTTTTAAAATATTGCACGGCTTAGCACCTTCTTATCTCGTTGACCTCGTGGTACCATATGTTCCGTCCCGAAACCTTCGCTCACAAAATGCTGGTCTTTTAGTGATCCCGCGAGCCAAAAAGAAGTCCGCAGGTTCTAGAGCGTTCTCTATTCGGGCACCAATGCTTTGGAATGCACTTCCCTCAGATATTAGAGGCGCCACCTCAGTAGAAATGTTCAAAACACTATTAAAGACGCATTTATACTCTTGTGCATTTAGCTGAAATATTTGTTGGCCTGTTTACTGCCGCTTTTTTTCTTTTTTCTCTTTTGTTTTCTTTTCTGCCCCCTTTTCCCCCGGCTGGGGGATTAGGTGACGGTGACCCACTAGGAAGTTTAAGGCATTGACCAACTGGGCATGCACCTGTTCCAGTGATGTCGTCTTCCTGCAGCGTGACATTTGATCAATTTATTTATATACTTTAGCATCTAATTTAATTATTTGTTGGCCTGTTTACTGCCGCTTCTTCTCTTTTCTGCCCCCTCCTTCCCCTGCTTGGGAATTAGGTGATGGGGACATGCTTTGAAGATTACGGCACTGACGAACCGGGAAGGGACCTGCTCTGCCGAAGTCGTCTTCATGCAGCGCCTCTTCTGATTTCCTTATATTTCAGAACTTTGTTGAACTACTTGTTGGCCTGTTTACTGCTTCTGTTCTTTGTTTTTTTTTCTGTTCCCAATTCCCGGGCTTGGGAATTAGGTGATGGTGATTCACTTGGAAGTGGCTGTTCTGAATTTACACCAACTGACCGGAACAAGATCGAAGGCTCATCCTCGGATATGCTGCCATGGAGATTACGGCCCTGGATGAGGACCCACTCCACTGAAGTCATCTTCCTGCAGCACTTCTTTTGATTGACTCTCAGATTATTTCATCTAACATTGTATAGCATCATTTTATGTGTCAAATGTTGCCCAGTTGGCATCCATTGCAGCCTGGAAGGGGGATTCCCCCATCTGTGGTCCCTTCTCTAGGTTTCTCACTTTTCCCCTACTGAGGTTTTTGGAGTTTTTCCTTGCCCTCCTGGGGGTTAATATCAGTGGATGTCGATTGTGGTTATGTAAAGCCCTTTGAGACTGTCTCTGATTAAGGGCTATACAAATAAAATTGACTTGACGTGACGCATATGCATTCCCATCACGCTAGTCTTTGGGATTTCCCTCCAAAAGTCCCCCAGAGGGAGAGCAGATGCGTCTCCCCGTTGATACGACCAGTCTACTAGTGACCACCTTAAAATACTCTCATACCCTGGAAGGTCACTGACCTGGCGAGAGAATTGCCACCACCATAAACAATGCTCAGGCCTATTTTCTATCTCTTTTATTCAGAAAGTGAAATATTAAATGTATGTGAGGGGATATTTGAAGACTTTGAGTTTTGTTCAATGGACCATACCTATACGACCCAGCCAAACACACAGAGAAAACCAGCGCTGACTCCAGTCGCCATCATGTTGCCAACTCCTGACATACCAAAACCTTTGAGAGAAACTGAGCCGATTTGCGTTTCTCTTTCTGGTTCTTTTCATAGTTCAACTTCTAGTTTAGTTTTTCACCTTTTCACACTGCGTAATGAAGGCCAGTTGAGCAAGTGGAACAAGTGATTTTATTGATGACTGTGGAAGGTACCGATTTCATAAGCAGTTTCTTCTCACACCTTTTCCATTAAGTACGATTAAAAAGACAACTGAAAAGCATAACGTTAACAAATGTTATTCCAGGCAAAAGCAATTAATTTTATTTACATGTTTGAAGTAAACACACACAAAAAAAAATCATCACTCAGACACAATGGTTCTTCTGGCAATGATCACATTGGCTTAGTGTCAATAAAAGAGCTATGCAAAACTAAATTTATCATATTTCATTCAAAATCACATTTACATCTTACCACAAAGAGTCAGTTCCTTCAGTTTTTTGTTTTCTTTTTTTAAGCTTCAAGGATCGCTGCTATTCTCACCAGCACAATCGTGTCTCTTAGCACTCCGTTTAGTGGAGAATTTTTTAGCACAAACGCTGCAACTGAATGGCTTGTCTCCACTGTGCGTTCTTGTGTGGATTCCTAAATTTGACTTTACAGAGAAGCTTTTGCCACAAACTGAGCAGGAAAGGGGTTTTTCTCCACTGTGTATTCTTCTATGTTTAGTTAAATCTTGCTTTTGAGAGAAACTCTTGCCACAAACTGAGCAGGAAAAAGGTTTTTCACCACTGTGTGTTCTTGTGTGTCTTGTTAAAGTTGACTTATTCAGGAAGCTTTGGCCACAAACTGAGCAGGGAAAAGGTTTTTCACCACTGTGTGTTCTTGTGTGTTCTGTTAAATATGTCTTTCTTGAGAAGCATTTTCCACAAAATGAGCAGGAAAAAGGTTTTTCACCACTGTGTGTTGTTGTGTGTTTTGTTAAACTTATCTTATGAGAGAAACTCTTGCCACAAACTGAGCAGGAAAAAGGTTTTTCTCCAGTGTGTGTTCTTGTGTGCCTTGTTAATTGTGCCTTTTGAGAGAAGCTTTTGCCACAAACTGAGCAGGAAAAAGGTTTTTCACCACTGTGTGTTCTTCTATGTTTTGTTAAAGTTGACTTATCAAAGAAGCTTCTGCCACAAACGGAGCAGGAAAAGGGTTTTTCTCCAGTGTGTATTCTTCTATGTTTAGTTAAATCTTGCTTTTGAGAGAAACTCTTGCCACAAACTGAGCAGGAAAAAGGTTTTTCACCACTGTGTGTTCTTGTGTGTCTTGTTAAAGTTGACTTATACAGGAAGCTTTGGCCACAAACTGAGCAGGAAAAAGGTTTTTCACCACTGTGTGTTCTTGTGTGTTCTGTTAAATATGTCTTTCTTGAGAAGCATTTTCCACAAACTGAGCAGGAAAAAGGTTTTTCACCACTGTGTGTTGTTGTGTGTTTTGTTAAACTTATCTTATGAGAGAAACTCTTGCCACAAACTAAGCAGGAATAATGTTTTTCTCCAGTGTGTGTTCTTGTGTGCCTTGTTAATTGTGCCTTTTGAGAGAAGCTTTTGCCACAAACTGAGCAGGAAAAAGGTTTTTCTCCAGTGTGTGTTCTTGTGTGCCTTACTTAAGACTTTGGAGAGAAGCATTTACTGCAAACTGAGCAAGAAAAAAGTTTTTCTCCACTGTGTGTTCTTGTGTGGTTTGTTAAATGCGACTTTTGAGAGAAACTCTTGCCACAAACTGAGCAGGAAAAGGGTTTTTCTCCAGTGTGTGTTTTTGTGTGCCCTTTTAAAGACAACTTTGAAGTTAATGAGTCTGTGTGACATGCCCTTTCACCTTTGGCTTGCCCATCATCATCATCATCATAAGTATCATCATCGTGATGAGCATCTGATAATGTGTCCTCATTATGTACTTGTGATGGTCCCCATTGGTCTTCATCACCTTCTGTTGTCACGTGACTACTTGAGATGCTGCTTGGAGGCTCCGCCCCTCTGTTGTCCTCACTCTCATCCTTGTTTTCATCTTCAGTCTTGATTGGGACACCGTTCACTGGTGACTTGTTGATCTCCTCCTCCTCCTCCTCCTTTTTGATGTGAGTCAAGTCTGGCTCCTCTTTCACAGAACAGAGATTGTATTCACTGACGTCTGTCGGACACAAAAAGACAAACACACATTTGGTTTGGTCAAGTCAAAGCTCATGCGGTGACTTTGTCTTATATTGTTTCTACTGTGCTACCTTGACTTGTGCCTGCCGCATACGGAGCAATGCGTGCGACTCCAACTTGGACCGGACTATGGGGGCATTTCACAAAATTACGTCCGACGATGTAAACCTCCTTTTAGCAGCACAACAGTGATAAACGAGCATTTAAAAAGGAAGCACGTTGCGGCTGATGCCCTATTTCATTCCTGACATAGTCACAGACGTTTCTGGAAGCGAGCTGAAGTTAGCACACACAGGCTATTGTGTGCGTCTGATGGAACACCTGTTGTGGGACCCTAACATATTGATGCAGACCACTGGGGGCCATCGCAACATAATGTCATTGATAAAATAGGAATCCTTCAAGTGAAATATGTTTACAAGTATTTCATTTTGCATTTAGAGATAGTTTCATCGTGGGTACTTTTTGCTTCCATTATAATCTGGATCCGTAAAAGAATTAAAGGGGCCCTGGAATCAGAGTGGCTATTTATTGCATGATTTACGTTTGTTTGTTTTTTTATCCTGCTAGTACATTCCGACATTCCCCTTTTTCCTTTTTTTAAATAAAATTTCTGTTTCGCAATCAAATTTAAAACAAAATTATGTTTGAAGAGACAAAATCCCTTCACATAAGCATTAAGCAACAACACTTTCACTCTGACTTTCATGTTGACATATTTGAATAATGACTGTTTATATTAAAGTTATCCAATACATATTCAAATTAGACTAAGGTACACCATAATATTTTAAGAGTTCACTAAATTATTTTGGAACTGCAATGATGCTTAACTGCCAAAGGGTGTCAGGAATGAGTAACAAAGGAACACAAGACCTCCCACTGATACATCATCATTGTCATTTGGATAAATTACCAGGAACTATGAGATGCAAACCACCTGGGCCACAGGAACTTTATTACCAGGAACTAAATGTTCCTGGACTTGTTGGTAGAAAAGGGGGTTTTGACGTTCTCCCTTTTTAAGCCCATAGTAAGCCAAAGATGCAGATGCATTCCTTGCAGCATGCGCTTGTTCACTGATGAGATCCGTGCAACCCTGGATGGATGCATTAAATGTATTTTAAATGTTTGGATGAAGTGAAACTATGCACACGTGCACAAAACAGTGCAGAGCCACCCGAGGTTCATTGACTCTCATTCGACGAAGCCAGTACAAAGTTAATAAATAAATAAATAAGACCAATACGTACTTGATTTTTTTTTTTAAAAACGTAATATTTATTTAATTTATCCACTAAAATTGATCAACCGCCATTGATGTTTTCGCCGCAGTGTGCACATTTTTTAGAGTCGGGCAGAATTCCTTCCGTAAGGAATTGCTTGAACAAGATATAAAAACCAGAAAATGTAAAATGTTAAACGAGTTCAAATTTTATCCTGGGAAAAACATGGAGTTCACCCCTCACTATTGGTTATTCTTTGACATATATTTTCTGCACTGATTACATTTGACATAAAAAATTGCTCAGCAGACCTGCAAGTAAAAGGCAATAATAAAAAATAAAACGGCAATAACCTTGAACGATTTCCCCAAACAACTTAATGTTGTGATGCATATTTCTAATGAAAGAAAGTCGTTCGAAACAAAGCAAATGAGAGTTAGACGTGTACAAACCTGCTTTGAGTGGCACAACACGAGGCTGGTTGCAAACTTCGTCCAGCAGTTGATGATGTTGCTCGTTCTCTTCTTTTATTCAACAAAGTTCCTCTTTGTACTTGGGTGTCGTTATTTCACACATTTTCAAATGATAATTCCAAAAAATCCGCACTCGATCTCTGCTTGGCGATGAGTCATGTGCCTCTTTTCGTTAGCGGCTAGCTAGCTAACAAGCTAAGCTAACTACGCCGAAAAGCATCAACGCGCGAAGATGAGGTTATCGGGACACAAAGACTTAATGAATTATGTCGTAGTCCTTTAGAGTAGCACTGGACATCCTTTGAGAAAATTACAGTCAGTTCCACACTAAATCAGAAGAATTTAGCGGTGGGTGTTTTTGTTCCGGTGTGGACGGGTCGGTGGATGTGGTCGAGGTCCTTCGGAAGCTGCGCGCTTGCTAATGACGTCATGCTTTAAGCACGTATTTTTCAAATATATTTCTTTGCCTCTGTGTTTGTTTTAACACCTGGCTGTTCTCTTTTAATATATATTCTATGTAATATTTTAATTCGGTTGATAAAAAAATGTAACAAAAATAATTAAAATAACGCCACAAAAGCGAGTCAGCTCCGACGTCACTTCCTCCCTATGCCCGGAGAAGCCGCTGCTGGAACAGCAGTGGGAAGGTTACGTTTCTCCTACGGAACGAAGCAACAATGCTGTGGTTCAATCGGGCTGCAAGATTGTATGGATATAATGTCTGCATATACTAGCAGTGCTTCTCAATTATTTCACGCCCGCCCCTACCAAGAAGAAAAAGATTCGCGCCCCCCCACCACCAATTTTTTTTCTGTCTTTGTATATTGAGATTAGATTGTCAATAAAATATCCCTTAACTAACCTACATTGATAAGAAATATAGTTTCGAGAACTATTATCGTGAGGATCTCGAAGCTCAGTACTCTGTTGTGCAAATATTGATGAGATGACAAATATTTGTCATGTCATGTCATTATCCACACCGCTTATTCTGAACAGGGTCGCGGGAGGGTGCTGGAGCCAATTCCAGCTGACTACGGGCGAAAGGCGCACTACACCCTGAACTGGTCGCCAGCCAGTCACAGGGCAGACATAGACACCGTCACTGAGAGGGAACTGAACCCACGCTGCCTGCACACAACTCAGGCGAGTGTACCACGACACCATCAGTGACATGATAAATATTTACTAATACGTTTTTTGCCAAAAACTTTATTAACATTAACAAACACAGTTATTAATACGTACATAATATAGAAAAGACAAAAAGAAGAGCCAGGGGGATTTTAAACAAAAATTCTATATGAATAACATAAAGCAACAGCTTTTGCATTGTTGGAGTTGAGTCACCGTGGAAATGAGAAGTATTTAGTAAATCAACTTTTAAAAGCCAAACGTACGCCAATGCGTGTTCGGTTTTTGTACTCAAGAAGAAAAGGGTCAAATAAAGACTCAACAACTGATTAGAGTTCCGATATTTAGTTTCTTCCATTTCTGGAGTTCAGGAAATAGTACAAAGACAGATATCTGGGTGGCTTTTTCTTAATCTCACGAGAAACTGCACTCGGGCGAGCACAGTCAAAAAATGTGCACCATCTTTCAGCCCAGCTTCAGTTTTTAGAGGAGTTTTTTATGTCAAGAGTAATGTAGGTTGAATCGGTTGAATCGGTCGTCCTCGCTCCCTCCCACGGCACGGGTCAACGTCCAAGGGAAGGTCCTCCCCAGGTTAGTCTGGATAGTTGATTCCCGTCTGGTCCCCAAGACTGGCACGCCAAGGCTGGCCTTCTCCGGCGGGCAGTCTCTCCGTCTCTCCGTCTCTCCAGCTGGCATTGCTCTGGAATCTTGTCGGTGTGCATGTGTGCGTGTGTATGGGCACATGTATATTAAAGGATAATGTAAATGGCAGTCAACCTGAAACAGAACAAAGGGTGGACTGCTAGGAGCCACTTTTGTGATCCTGGCATGGAAGTCCATTGTTTCAGAGGGGTCTCGTTCACACCTCCTGTGGTGCAGCTGTGATCCAATCTTCCTGCATTCCTCTCCTGAGGGCCTTGTCATTAGCATGGTCTAAACTTCGGTTACACTTAAAGGATTTCATACTTTTGACTATTAAAGGAATATAAGAGTTTGAGCTTAACATAGTTCATTAGATGTTGGTGCATCCAGTGTATGAAAATGTGATATTGTAAAATGCTGAGAGTGTGACTGGAGAAGCGAAACTGGTTGCGGGGGTTGTGCAAGAATGGAATGTTTTAGAAGCAGAAGGTGCTGAGCGAGACGAGATGACTCCGGGAGCATTGGCTGAAGGAGCGGCCATCGGGGGATCGCACGCAGGAGGAGCCACGGGATTCGGCGGGAGGAGAAAGACCAATGAGAGCGAGCTAAAGTTAACTGCAATACACATAGCCAATAGAATCATGCCAGGATGCCTTTGTCTGTGCCATTTGCATGTTGTATAGTATGAATCAGTACTGGGCAACTCGGAGGTAGAACACATTCGCTGGTGGCAAGAGAGGTGTAGAGTTGTATTGAGAGGGATCCGAGACCCAGGTGCCATGTAGAAAATCTGTATTGAGAATAAATCCACTTTGTGCGTGAAAATGCCGGCTTCCTGATACCTTTCTATTGCAGAACGAGCGCGCATATTGTTGGATGAGTGAGAGTTGGGTAAGGTCGCATATTGGAGTCAGATTACTTATTTGAGTTTACATTGGGTTAAAGTTAAATTCTAACATTGATATACTTCCTGATACCTTTCTATTGCAGAACGAGCGCGCATATTGTTGGATGAGTGAGAGTTGGGTAAGGTCGCATATTGGAGTCAGATTACTTATTTGAGTTTACATTGGGTTAAAGTTAAATTCTAACATTGATATAAAGATAAATTCCAACAATATGCAGGTATACGTGTATGTGCAGGTGTAAGGGTGTGTCTGTGTTTATGCATGCGTATGTGCATGTGCTCTGATCTCCAATTGTTCCGTCTTTCAGAATGTGTTTTTTTATAGCGTCTGTGTGAGTCCTCCAGTGCCCAATTTGGTATGTTTGCATCTCTACAGCCAATGTGGAGAATGTGCTTCGTCGTATTTGACCATGAAGTGCTGTGAATGTGAATGCAAGTCATGGAAATGCTATGTGTGCAAATTTGTTCTCACTACCCAAAATTTCAATAAAGTTCACACATTTCAACTAAGTACTATACATTTAGCATATGAGAAAAATGTAAATAAAAAAACATCAGGACTACAATCCCAGTTATTCTTGTGACCCGTGCTTCTAGTTCCATTTGATAAATGCTTTTTGTTTCATCAATGTTTAACATATTCCGTAAATATGAACCTGCCAAATTAAATAATTGACCTTCTGTCCCGTAAGTGTTTAAAATAATGCCAGCAATCATAATACAATCCTTCATTTATTGCAGTCGTCTTATCATTGCAGTTGTCAGGGTCGCCGGTCGGCGAGGAGGAGATGGACCCAGAATGCGAGGAAGCTGGAGAAGGTGTAACTTAAGCAATTTATTAGGGGACCAAAATAATGACAGACAACGGGGCAGGGTGCAAAATAAGAAAGGCGAACTTAACGTGGCAAACTGGATCACAAGAGTGAGGAGCAAGGACAGCGACAAATGCTAGTGGGCGAGAGCGGGGGCGAGAGCGGGGGCGAGAGCGGGGGCGAGAGCGGGGGGCGAGAGCGGGGGGCGAGAGCGGGGGGGCGAGAGCGGGGGGCGAGAGCGGGGGGCGAGGACAAGAGCATGAACGAGATCAGAGAGCGGTCGTGACAGTCCGTAACGGAGCAATGCACCGCCAATGAGTTGTCGGAGTGAGGTGTTCAAATAGTCCAGTAATTAGGGGAGCAGATGGGCATCAGGTGTGTGAGGGTACCGGGGAACAGGTGCGTGGCTGGTGGGGAACGAGTGCTGGAGGGAACGCCCCACTCAGCTGACTAAATAAACAGAATGAGCACATGGCAGGAAGGTGAAGAAAATAATAACAAAAACACTGACATGACCGACATGGGTTATGACAGCAGTATTTTTTATCATTGCAGCATTTTATTAATTTTCCCTCTGTACCATAGACAGACATTCGGAGTGTTTCCTTACACTTGTAAATGTTGTGGGATGTAAGTGTGTATATACACATGGGGATTTGTGTATTTACGTATATACTGTGTATATTCGCATAGGTTTGCTTTTTCTGAATGTCTGCTGCTAATGTTATACATTAACGGCCACATTGCACCACCGCCTCTGTGTGATCTATATCTTTGCTGCTGTAACACTGCAAATTTCCCCATTGTGGGACTATTAAAAGACATCTTTATCGTTATCTTTAAAAACCTTGTGTTGGTGCTTGCAAAATAATTTTCCATAAGATTAAGATTGAACAAAATGGGGAAACAAAAATTTAAAAAGTAAATACTGTAACTATTAAACATTGAATACTAAATTATTCCTAAAACAGATCAATGAATCTTGAAATTTAGAGTGAATTATTGCAGTTTAATAAATACTGAAACAAATAATGAAATATTACAGTACTTTAAATAAATACCGAAATCATTTTCGAACACAATAACAGTTAAGTAATAAAAGAGTGACATATTTTAATTTAAAATTCGCAATCACATCACAACCTGGTGAAAAACCCTGTAAAAAGGCAAATATGTTGACATAAAGTATCACTTTATCATGTCAACTGTTAATAACAGGGAAATACATTTGGAATACTATCCAACCAACAACATGGTGTCAGATGTGAAAACAAAACCAGCAACAAAAGTAAAATTCAATACATCTCTCAAGTTCATATTTGGGAACTAAAATGTTTGTTCATGTGCATCTTAGGTTTTTCTCTATGTTTAGAAGAAGATAACGATGATTTGCATCGCAAATGGTGACATCTGTCGGTGAGTTGGTGACAGTGCTCCACAAAGCCAGCAGCCAATCATATCACAGCGGGGTGTGTCCTGTTCTTCCGCTTTCGTGACGAACAGACTGCCATTTTCTCGAAGGAAAAAAACGACGCCATCTTTCATTCGTCTCGTCGAACAAAGAGAAGCTCACGAGTTATCGCCAAGCAGAGGTCAAGTGCGGATTTGTTGAGATTGACGTTTGAAAATGTGTGCAAGAACGACACCCAAGTACAAAGAGGAACTTTGTGGAATAAAAGAAGAGAACGAGCAACATCTTCAACTGCTGGGCGAAGGTTGGAAGCAGCCTCGTGTTGTGCTACACGAAGCAGGTTTGTACACGTTTTACTCTCATTTGCTTGGTAAAGAACGACTTTCTATCATTAGAAATATGCATCACAACATTAAGTTGTTTGGGGAAATGCGTTCGAGGGTATTGCCGTTTTATTTTTAATTATTGCCTTTTACTTGCCGGTGTCGTGCCAAAGTACTTACCCCTGCCAAAATCTGTATCCCCTGTCGCGGGAGCGCGCACGCATTGACTGAAGGCGGCGCGATGTTACTACGTTTGTTTTCATTGAAAGGCACGAAGAATGTATGATTTTGTGTGTTTGATTTGCTGTAATTTAAACCAGGGTTTCCATAAAAGTGGTAGTCTTCGTCGGTGTGGGTTTCAGCACACCATTCGCTACAATTTAACACGTAAAGTAAGCGTTTGACTCCTCCGAAATCGGGGGGAAATTCCCTGAATTTGCATTAGTTAGTGTTAGACCAAAGAAATTTTGCAATCAATGAAGCTACCATAAGGGAATTTCAGTGATCAAAACACGATGGAAAGGGGAGAGGATTAGTGAAGTGGGCTATATCGTTTTTCCAGCGAGATCAAATTAAGTGGCAACATACAGATAGGTGGTATCCGGTTAGAGAACACGTAATTGTATTCCAATTGACTGATTTGTTTATTTTTTTATAACCACCGATAGCTGCGTCAAGAGTAGCAAAAGAATAAAAAAAATAAATAAAGTCACTCGCGTTCTGCGTCGGACTCGAGGTGCATTCACTGACCACTTAGGCAGTAGGATAGTTACCAGGGGGGTCTGATTCTGGCAGCACCTGCCAGAATAGGTACCCCCCTCTAATCACAAAAATATTGACCCCAACCATCAATTGACCTATTCTGTGTGCTTATTGGATCATTTCGAGTATGTGTGGCAAGTTTGAGCAGGATCGCTCTTTTCTAAGCAAAGTTACCAGGGGGGACCTATCCTGGCAGCCCCTGCCACAATAAGTACCCCCCTCTAATCACAAAAATATTGACCCCAACCATCAAGTGACTTATTATGTGTGCTTATTGGATCATTTTGAGTATGTGTGGCAAGTTTGAGCAGGATCCCACTTTTCTAAGCAAAGTTACCAGGGGGGACCTATTCTGGCAGCACCTGCCACAATAAGTACCCCCCCCCCCTCTAATCACCTGCTTTGATAAATGCAGTAATCAAATTAATGCATATGCAAACAGTCACAAACACACATTTACATATTTATTTAAGTGCTAATACTATAACAAATAAATTTCACAAAGTAATACTACTGTATCATAGAACTTTACATACTGTAATAGTGCAGTCCTTATGTAATATTTATGCTGTCCTCAGTAAATTTTGTCAGTTGTTTTATAATTGGAATTCTATTTCTATGTGTAATTTTGTTTATTGTTTGATCCTCAGTCGGTTACTTTGTGGCTTTTTGACTTTTTTTGCATGTAGGCTTAATATCATTATTGCGACACCTGGACCGAATTGAGTGTGTGGACACACTTGGACTGAAGAACTTCAGCCAGTTAAGTGTTGTAAACTGGCCAGATTTGCCAGTTGCAAATGAAGAAAGCACTCCTCGATTTCCTTCAGAAGTACAACAGGCAGACTGGATGGAAGGGTTGCTGAGGCTGTGACGTGTCGGAAGCTGTTGGATGACCATTTGATATGCCTCTCCTCACGAGGGTCGCAGGCATCCTGGAGGCTATTCCAACTGTCTTTGGCAGTAGGCGGGGGGACACCCTGAACTGGTTGCCAGCCAATCGCAGGGCACACAGAGACGGTCTGGTCAAGGCCACGCAAAATCAAAAACCTGGCTGCGGTCCGCCCCGTATTGGCACAGGATGTACGCAGGGGTTTGTGAAGAGATGAGATGAAAGTACGTGGAAGTTCGGCCTAATTAGGGGGGTTGCTGCTTCGTTTTTTTTTATTGTTATTTATGTTGACACATGTGGGGCATGTGTCAAAGGGGGGAGATAGGTGCAGTATTTTGTTCTCGTAATTGTTTTTTGCATGTAAGCATTTTTAATAGGACATGTCAACAATGATCATGCAGAGGTGAAAGAGTTGAAGATTGGGCCCAGCAGGAAGAATGCAAGCAGAGCCCTTCGTGATGAAAATGTTAACATATGGTTAAGGAACAGGTCTCTTTGATGGCAAAAGTCTGACTACGGTAAACAATTGATAATTAGACCTCAATGAAGTGATTGTGCAGTTGAAAAGTTCATATATTGACTGTGAAAATTTAAAGTGAGAAACTAGGATTAACTATTTGGCAAACACTAGAACGTATTCAGTCTCGAGGAAGACTGAACGCAGTAAAATTGCAATAAGAAGAACAATAAACCAGCCCAGAGTGTTACAATGTCCTGGAAACAAAAGTTTGGGATTGCCCCTGAGGGTGAAATTCCTCTCTGAACTCCTCCTTTGTGCCCCCGGCAGCAACTCATGAAACAGGGAAACTGATAAAAGATACAATTTTGTTGAAACAGAACATGCAAGGTTAAAGGTCATGCAAAACGAAAAAAAAAACCCATCTAATGTTCCATACTTCAGTTTGGCGACGGATGTACTACGATAATTCAATTAATGGAACGACATTTTGAGATGGAAATGACAGGAATATGATGAATTATCATGTTGTGATGGATTAAATTAGATTATGAATTAAATTACACATTTTTAGTCTGCGCATAATCCACTTCAAATTATACTGACTCATTGGTTGTGGAAAACGGGGTTATATTAGTTCAGTGGTTCTCGATTATT
This sequence comes from Idiotropiscis lumnitzeri, assembly GCF_059441095.1. Classification (NCBI taxonomy): domain Eukaryota; kingdom Metazoa; phylum Chordata; class Actinopteri; order Syngnathiformes; family Syngnathidae; genus Idiotropiscis; species Idiotropiscis lumnitzeri. Next base: position 26,095,897 of record NC_142392.1, on the reverse strand, counting down.
TCCTGTCACGCCCCCCCTACCAAGAAGAAAATAAATTCCCGCCCCCCACTCCAGTTATTTTTTACATTTTGTACTAATGTACATGTTCTTTGTATATTAATGTTGGATTGTCAATAAAATATCCCCGAACAAAGATAAATTGATAAAAAAAATATATCATTTTGAGAACGACTATTGTGAGGATCTCGAAACTCAGCACTCTGTGGTGCGAATATTGATGGGATGATAAATATTTACTATTCGTTTTTGTTTAGTTTTTTTTTTTACTTTATTAACATGAACAAACCAAACAGTTATTAATACGTACATAATATAGAAAAGACAAAAAGAGCCAGGGGGATTTCAAACAAAAATTCTATATAAATAACATAAAGCACCAGTTTGAATATGTTGACTATACATTTTTTTTTATGTTCACAATCTGTTTGACGTCGAACCGCTTCGTTGTGATGACGTCAGCCATTTCCGTGTTCCAGCCTGAGAGCGTCTGCTAAAGTGCTCACGTAGCCATCGTCTTATTTTGTTTGGATACGTCATGGTTGCAATACAACATTTCTGTTCATAGCTGCTGGCTCTCCGCCCGAACGCGGTTTGAGTCAGACTTCTTTTAAAAGTCGAGCGTCCATCGAAGCAATTCATTTTAGCGCTTAGCGCCTCCTTGCTCGCTCTGCTGAGGCGCAAGATAGCTTAGCATTTAAAGAGCGGCGAAAGAAATCACTTCCGGGTCAACGAGCGACGGGGCGACGCTTTTTTTTTTAAACCAGTACTGCGTGAACTCGGGGCACAAACAGCTTTGACGAGCTCAAACTCGCGTGGTCTGAGATCGCCTTTTTTGGTCCCAAAACCATGCAAAAAAGCATGTTCGCCAGGGTCGCCGCGCCCCCCTCAGCATCGCACCGCGCCTCCCCAGGGGGGCGCGCCCCACTATTTGAGAATCACTGTATTAGTTAGTTAAAAAAGAATAGCTAAATTATAGTTGTGTTCATGGGGATTGAATATGAATCATAAACAGAAGACAAAACCAATTGGCATTGGCATTTGTAAAATATGATGAGGGATTAAGTTGGTGAGCTCTTATGGGAGACGGGGCGAGACGCGAATGGATTGAAGCTTCCGCCAGTGACCCGTCCAATAGTGTCACCACCACTCAGCTGTGCTGGTGGCCGTCCTCGAGGACGTGCGCCTCCCAGTTACTGACATCAAGCGAAACAATCCGTCAATGAGAAACTGCTAATCAGAATGAGTAGAACCCCCGTTTTTGCATCGATGAAAGAAAATATTGGATTGGATGGAGAAAAAGAATTGTTACACTTGCAGGTTCAGGGGGCCAAGAGTGCTAATTCTCCGGGAAAGGAAAAAAGAATATGGGGGGGGGGAAATTAAATAAAACAGGGGGAAGCAGCTAATGCAGCAGCCGACGCATGCAGCTCCCATTGCGTCTGCTCTTTCCGTTTCCGCTGCTCCTGGGCCAGGTTCTGGTGACGCAGCGCCACAGCAGGCTTGTTGTCCGCACCGGCTGGTCAACAAGGTCACGTAACCAGGGTTCGCGGTTAACTTTAAAAACTGCTTGCCCATCGGGCAAGTTGCCCATAATTTTACCTTGCCCGTGGCCAAATTTCACTTGCCCCGGGCAATCGGGAAGCGGTTAACCGCGAACCCTGGTAACAGAAGTAGGGGTGGTTATAGAGATGGGTTGTGAGTGGGACGTGCTTTTGCTGTGGGGTGTGGGGTGACTGGGTGATGAGCGGTCCAAACCGAGCCACTTCCTGAAATGTGCCATCCTGTGGTCCAGTGCCATGCCTGTCACAAAGAGCTCCACTAGCACCGGGGCGCCATCGCTACCCCCTCCTCCGACAATGCTTCTATGGCTTCCAAACGCACACTTGACGCCTCAACCCGATTGGGACCCCATTCCACGAAAGGGGTGCCCGCGGAGCCTCAGCATTCAAGGACCGGCAGGTCTTGGCATTCCGGTGACGATTGATGGACAACAGTTTTTGATGGTGGAACCAGATATTCCACGCTTTGCAAGCTTGAAGAGCAACAATGAGCAACAATACTCTCATGCTTGTGGGACTCTTGAGATTGGCCAAGTCACTGCCATGGACTGAACCCGCACCTGTGAAACAAACGCTGGAATTCGAGTGGGACTGAATTTGACTGTGCACATCCGCCGGGGGAAGCATATGTTGTCCTCCGTTCCAGTCGACTGGGCAGCTCTGAGACCAGGGTCTCCATCCTCCCGCTGCTGGTACGTCTTGTTCCTGCTCTGGTCTGCGTGGTGAAGCCGCCTCCACCCCTTCAAACCACCAATTGGTCCTTTGCATTGAACACTGAGTTATGATTATTTGGTTTGTCAGGATGCATTCACCCAATTTCGAGGGTCAGAAGTGCATCTTGCATTAGGATTATGTATTTGTGATGTCTACCGGTGCTGCCTCGCATGTGTGCCTTGCCCCAGAGCCGAGGAAACGGTCAGAATTGTCCATGTTCGCTGAGCCACAAATCACATTAACAATCGGTTCGCATCATCATACTAAAGATTTCGGCCCATTGGTGAAGACGGTTGGCGGAGTTAATTTCAGATGTAGAATACTCCATGTCACTAGCAGGGTGTGGTGTTTCAGCACCCATTACGAATTCTTCTGTTATGGAACATTTTCCGAATTTCGACACTTTGGTAGACAGTGAATGGGTCACTCTGAAGCGAAAGCTCTGTTTGCGTCTCTGCCAGAGAGGTCGTGGACCCGGGGTCTGACTGATGTTGTGCTCTGCTCCACAGCTTCTCCAATTTGTTTTTGCTATATCTGCGAATGTTTTTATATTATTGTGAAAGAAATTAAGTTTGTCATCTCATCATGTTTCAAAACTATGCTTACGGGTTAATAGAAGGTCACAAAAACATGGACCTCTTAAACAGGAAAACGTGAGTTCAGTGGTAACAGAGTTGTGTCTATGCTGGCAGTTTAGCAGGAAGCCACAAAAACAGATGCACGTCTTGAACCGTGTTTGACAGGAAACCGTTTAGCTCGCATTGAACAGAAGTGTGACCCAAACATGTCTTGGAAGCTGAAACCGTTCGAACAACAGGAAGCGTGTGGACGGGTGTGATAAAGTCAAAGTGTTCATGTTTTTCCATTCTTTATGAGTTGGCATATACAAATTGCTTTGCTGTGCTTCAATAAAAGGCCGCACAGGAGCGGGAACGCTTTTCTCTTTGGCGGACTGCTCCTTGCAAGTGACAAAGACAATCTTGGCTGGGTGATTCATTTGTGCAGGCTTGTTGCGTTTTTTTACAATAACTTCTCTCACATATCTTGTTCAAGCAATTCCTTATGGAATGATTCAACCTGACTCTAAAAACTGTGCACACTGCGGCAAAAAGATCAATGGCGGTTGATGAATTTTAGTGGATAAAACACAAAGGGTTAAGTTTTTAAAAAAATCAAGTACGTATTGGTCTTATTTATGAACTTTGTACTGGCTTACAATGGTCTTAAAAAGGGAAAACGTCACAACCCCCTTTTCTACCAACAAGCCCAGGAACATTTAGTTCTATCTCGAAATGCAAAAAGAAATACTTGTTAACATATTTCACTTGAAGGATTCCTATTTTATCGATGACATTATGTTGCGATGACCCCCAGTGGTCTGCATCAATATGTTGGGGTCCCACAACAGGTCTTCCATCACACCCACACAATAGCGTGTGTGTGCCGACTTCAGTTCGCTTCCAGAAACGTCTGTGACTATGTCAGGAATTAAATCTGGCATCAGCCGCAACGCGCTTCCTTTTCAGATGCTCGTTTATCACAGCTGTGCTGGTAGAAAAGGGAGGTTTACATCGTAGGACGTAATTTTGTGAAATACCCCCATGGTCCGGTCCAAATCGGGGTCGCACGCATTGCTCCGTGTGCGGCAGGCACAAGTCAAGGTAGCACGGTAGAAACAATATCAGACAAAGTTGCCGCCTGAGCTTTGACTTGACCAAACCAAATTTGTCTTTTTGTGTCCTGCAGACGTCAGACAAAATGATCTCCGTTCTGTGAAAGAGGAGCCAGACTTGACTCACATCAAAAAGGAGGAGGAGGAGGAGGAGATCAACAAGTCACCACTGAACGTTGTCCCTATAAAGACTGAAGATGAAAACATGGGTGAGCGTGAGGACAACAGAGGGGCGGAGCCTACAAGCAGCAACTCAAGTCATCACGTGACAACAGAAGGTGACGAAGACCACTGGGGGCCATCACAAGCACAAAATGAGGACACATTATCATGCTCTCCTGATGATGATGATGATGACGATGATGGGCAAGCCAAAGAGGAAAGGGCATGTCACACTGACTCATTAACTTCAAAGTTGTCTTTAAAACCGCACACAAGAACACACAGTGGAGAAAAAACATTTTCGTGCTCATTTTGTCGCAAAAGCTTCTCTCGAAAGTCAAGTTTAAAAAGGCACGCAAAAACACACAGTGGAGAAAAACCTTTTTCTTGCTCAGTTTGTGGCAAAAGCTTTTCTTTTAAGTCATATTTAATAAAACACACAAGAACGCACAGTGGAAAAAAACCCTTTTCCTGCTCAGTTTGTGGCAAGAGTTTCTCTCGAAAGTCAAGTTTAAAAAGGCACGCAAGAACACACAGTGGAGAAAAACCTTTTTCTTGCTCAGTTTGTGGCAAAATCTTCTCTCAAAACGCAACGTTAACAAGTCACTCAAGAACACACAGTGGAGAAAAACCTTTTTCCTGCTCAGTTTGTGGCAAAGGATTCTCTCAAAATGCATATTTAACAATCCACACAAGAACACATAGTGGAGAAAAACCCTTTTCCTGCTCAGTTTGTGGCAAGAGTTTCTCTCGAAAGTCGCTTTTAACAATCCACACAACAACACACAGTGGAGAAAAACCCTTTTCCTGCTCAGTTTGTGGCAAAGGATTCTCTCAAAATGCATATTTAACAATCCACACAAGAACACACAGTGGAGAAAAACCCTTTTCCTGCTCAGTTTGTGGCAAGAGTTTCTCTCGAAAGTCGCTTTTAACAATCCACACAAGAACACACAGTGGAGAAAAACCCTTTTCCTGCTCAGTTTGTGGCAAGAGTTTCTCTCAAAAGTCGCTTTTAACAATCCACACAAGAACACACAGTGGAGAAAAACCCTTTTCCTGCTCAGTTTGTGGCAAAGGATTCTCTAAAAAGGCACATTTAACAAGGCACACAAGAACACACAGTGGTGAAAAACCTTTTTCCTGCTCAATTTGTGGCAAGAGTTTCTCTCGAAAGTTGCATTTAACAATCCACACAAGAGCACACAGTGGAGAAAAACCCTTTTACTGCTCAGTTTGTGGCAAGAGTTTCTCTCGAAAGTCGCATTTAACAATCCACACAAGAAGACACAGTGGTGAAAAATCTTTTTCCTGCTCAGTTTGTGGAAAATGCTTCTCTCAGAAGGCAAATTTAACAAGCCACACAAGAACACACAGTGGAGAAAAACCTTTTTCCTGCTCAGTTTGTGCCAAGAGTTTCTCTCAAAAGTCGCATTTACGAAGCCACACAACAACACACAATGGAGACAAGCCATTCAGTTGCAGCGTTTGTGCTAAAAAATTCTTCACTAAACAGGGTGCTGAGAGTCACAATTGTGCTGGTGAGAATAGCAGCGATCCTTGAAGCTTGAAAAAAATAAAACAAAAAACTGAAGGAACTGACTCTTGGTGGTAAGATGTATATGTGATTTTGGATGAAATATTATATATTGAATTTTGCAAAGCTTTTTTATTGACATTAAGCCAATGTGATCCGTGCCAGAAGAAGCAATGTGTCTGAGTGATGATTTGTTTTGGTGGTTACATCAAACATGTAAATTAATTGCCTTTACCTGGAATAACATTTGTTAACATTATGCTTTTCAGTTGTGTTTTTAATCGTATTTAATGGAAAAGGTGTGAGAAGAAACTGTGCTGATGAAATCGTTGCCTTCCACAATCATCAATAAAATCACTTGTTCCACTTGCTCAACTGGCCTTCATTACGCTGTGAAAAGGTGAAAAACTGAACTAGAAGTTGAACTATAAAAAGAACAAAGCTCACCCCTATGCTTGGAAGGGGGGTGGTGACTATCCAAGTGGGGGGACTATCCATGAACTTTCGGGTGTGGGTTGCCGCTGTACGCGACCCCTGCATCATAGGACTGGACTTTCTACGAACACCCCGGTGCGTGCTTGACCAGGGGAGGAACGCGTTGGCTTTTCCAGGAGGCCCCACAGTTGAAATGGTGCGCCCTACACAGCCTGAAAAGTCATTCCTTCCGACGTCGAGCGCAGCCATTGCACAGCAGGATTCTGATCCCACCCATGAACCGCTGGCTCCTATGACTTCTCCACCCACATCAGATGCCCACATTGATGAGCATTCCTCTTCCCCGGCCCCGTGGTCCATGACAGGTGGAGTGGACAGATTGACGGCAGTGCGCGAAGTGTGGAAGCGCAACAGTGATGGTTTGGAACCCAAGCAACAAGACGAGCTGTGGCAACTGTTGTGGGACTTTAAGGACATTTTTGTGCTGACAGAAGAGGAGGTTGGCCGAACAGACTTGGTGCAGCACGAAATTGACACGGGGGATGCACGACCTATCAAAGCACGCCCCCGCCGCCTTCCCCTTGCACATCAGGCAGATGCGGACAGCGCAATTGACGAGATGCTGAAAGCTGGTATCATTGAGCCATCTGACAACCCTTGGGCCTCAGGGGTTGTCATGGTAAAAAAAAAAAGACAGTGAAGAAAAGGTTCTGTGTGGACTATAGACCCTTAAACAGCGTGACCAAGAAAGACTCCTATCCACTGCCCCGCATTGATGAGACTCTGGATCTGGTGTCTGGATCGTCCTGGTTCTCCTCATTAGACCTGCGCAGTGGATATTGGCAGGTGCCCCTCAGCCCGGAAGCCAGGCCAAAGACTGCTTTCTGTACTGGCAGGTGGTTGTGGCAGTTTCGAGTTCTCTGTTTCGGCCTGTGTAATGCACCTGCTACCTTTGAGCGGCTTATGGACAAGGTGCTGGCTGGCATCCCCCGACAGGAATGTTTGGTCTATTTGGATGACATCCTGGTCCATGGGAACGCTTTCCATGCAGCCTTGGAGGCCCTGCGCCAGGTCTTACAAAGAATTTCCACTGCGGGTCTGAAACTTCACCCTGACAAGTGCTGCTTCATGAGAAGAGAGCTTGAGTTCCTGGGACACAAAGTTGGAGGGGAAGGCATTATCACATTGGAGGAGAAAGTGCGAGCCGTGAGGGACTGGCCTACTCCCAGCAACCCGCGTGAACTGAAGAGCTTCCTTGGGCTGGCATCCTATTACAGGCGATTCGTGCGGGGTTTCTCATGTCTAGCTGCACCGATTTTCTACCTGCAGCGGAAGGACACTGATTTTGACTGGACTCCCGAGTGCAGACGGGCCTTCAGCTCGCTAAAGAAGGTGCTGACGGAGGCACCCATTCTCGTCCCCCCAGATGCCAACCTGCCGTTTGTCCTGGACACTGATGCCAGCAATGTCAGAATTGGGGCGGTTTTGAGTGAAGTGGGGGCAGACGGGGAGAGAGTAGTGGCATACTTCAGCAAAACCTTGAATAAGGCTGAACGGCGTTATTGTGTCACACAAAGGGAACTGCTGGCAATTGTGAGAGCCATTAGCCATTTTCGATATTGTCTGTCGGGTTTCCCCTAATTGTACACACTGACCATGCAGCACTCCAGTGGCTATTGTCTTTTAAGGAGCCTGAAGGACAGATTGCACGCTGGCTTGAAGAACTGGCACCATATGTCTTCCAAGTGGAGCACAGGACTGGAAATTGCCATGCCAACGCTGACGCTATGTCTCGACGCCCTTGTGCTCTTGCTGATTGCCGCTTCTGCGAGAAGAGAGAGACCCGAGAGAAGAAACTTTGTGGTGATGAGCAAAGTCCCGCGCATGATCATGTCGACCCGTATGTAGGGAGGTGCAGGTTGTGGGGGCACCTGAATGGAGGAAGCAGCAGCAACAGGATGTTGACCTCCGACTTGATTGCAGTGGGTCGAGTCGGGTCAAAACCCTAAGTGGGAGGACGTCGCTGGACACTCGCCTGTCACTAAAGGACTGTATTCAAAGATTGTGACTCTTCAGGTCAAGGATGGGGTGCTCCAGAGAGCTTGGAAGGAGCCTGCTACTGGGGTGGATAGATGGCAGGTGGTCGTCCCCAGGGCTCTGAGAGAGGCTGTGTTGAAAGCTTCTCATGGGCCTGCAGGGGCAGGACACTTTGGTGTGTCGAAAACACTTCGCAGACTCCGGCAAAGTTTCTATTGGAGCCAACTAAGGCGAGATGTTGAGGACTTTTGTCGCCGTTGTGACCTCTGCACCGCGCACAAGGGTCCACCAGGCCGGTCTCGTGCCCACCTCCAACAGCTAGCAGTGGGCGCGCCGATGGAGAGGACATAATGGGCCCATTTCCCCGCACTGACAATGGCAACCGTTATGTCTTAGCTGCTATGGACTATTTTACAAAATGGCCAGAATTATATGCCATCCCCGACCAAGAAGCAGAGACTGTTGCAGACGCGCTGGTTGAAGGCATGTCTACAAGGTTTGGGGCAGCTGAGGTCATTCACAGCGACCAAGGGAGAAACTTTGAGTCGGCTGTGTTCACTGTGTGAGCGACTGGGCATGAGGAAAACGCGCACAACCCCTCTGCATCCTCAAAGTGATGGGCTCATTGAGCGCTTTAACAGGACCTTGGCAAAACAACTCGCAATTCTCACAGCGGAGCACCAACGAGATTGGGACAGGCATCTCCCTCTGGTTTTGTGGGCCTACAGGTCCGCTGTACAGGATTCCACTTCATGTACACCTGCCCTGCTCATGCTGGGGCGTGAGCTACGGACACCAGTGGAAATGGCTTTTGGCAGACCCCCTGATACACCAGCCGGGCCACCAGGACCGGAATATGCCAGGAGACTCCAAGACAGGTTGGAGTCAGCACATGTCTTTGCTTGTGACCATCTACAGAAGGCAGGTGTAAGGCAGAAAAGGAATTATGACATTAAGGCCAGAGGGATGGACTTTAAGGCTGGAGACCTGGTTTCGGTGTACAGCCCAAAAAGGAAAAAGGGCAGGTGTCCTAAATTGGACAGGCACTGGGCGGGGCCGTGTGGCGTGCTGGAGAGGATAGGAGAGGTGGTGTACAGGGTGCAGCTGCCACTTGGTGGCAGACGGGTAGCCCTCCACAGAGACAGACTGGCCCCATATTGAGGTGATGCCGTTCCACAGCAGCAGTCTGGGTCGCGGACACACTCACAGTGGGTTTCGAATCCCAACCCTCCAAGACGGCGGATTGTGCCTCCACTCTCACCCCCACAGGCAGCTACTGTTGAGGACTCATCGCCTGATGCTACACTGGCTGTTCCGAGCGGACAGGCCTCGGGGCGGCCTCAGCGACAGAGGAGACCACCGGGTCACCTCAGTGACTTTGTTGAATGACGCCCTCGGGACGAGGTTCTTGATAAAGGGGAGGGCAGTGGAGCGACTTTGTAAATAGTTCAAGCGTTCTGTGTTTTCCTCTTTTCTGGGGAGGCTGTGAAGGCAGCGGGGAAGCGACGGGAGTGAATGTTATGTTGTTGTCGTTGTTGTTTTAGTTTTCTGATCGGCGTGGTTGCGGCCAACAGCAGCCGTTTCTGGCTTAAAAATAAAAGTGTTCGCTGATGGACAAATCGGCCTGATTTATTATATAACGTTACAATATTTTAGTTTTTCCAAGTTCCTTGTTTGCCTTTTGTTTTGTTTATTAAATACCCTTTAAGTTTCCCTCTCCTTGCTTCCCTGCTTTTGGGTCCTCTTCAACCTACTCCACAACTTGACACAAACATGTTGACATAAAGTATCACTTTATCACGTCAACTGTTAATAATAGGGAGACTGTCCAACCGACGACATGGTGGCAGATGTTTTAACAAAACCAGCAACAAAAGTAAAATTCAAGTTCATATTTGGGAGCTAAAATGTTTGTTAATGTGCATACGGTTTAAATCTTACGTTTTTCCTTTGTTTGGAAGGAGACAACAATTATTTGCATCGCAAATGGCGACATCTGTCGGTGAGTTGGTGACAGTGCTCCACAAAGTCAGGAGCCAATCATATCACAGCGGGGTGTGTCCTATTCTTCCGCTTGAGTGCTGAACAAACTGCAGTCTTCACGCAAGGAGATCCATTCAGCACTACTTGAAAAAAAAGACGCCATCTTTCATTCGTCTCGTCGAACAAAGAGAAGCTTACGAGTTATCGCCAAGCAGAGATCAAGTGCGGATTTGTTGAGATTGGCGTTTGAAAATGTGTGCAAGAACGACACCCAAGTTCAAAGAGGAACTTTGTGGAATAAAAGAAGAGAACGAGCAACATCTTCAACTGCTGGGCGAAGGTTGCAACCAGCCTCATGTTGTGCTACACAAAGCAGGTTTGTACACGTTTTTCTTTCATTTGCTTTGTAAAGAACGACTTTCTATCGTTAAAAATATGCATCACAACATTAAGTTGTTTGAGGAAATCGTTCAAGGTTATTGCCGTTTTATTTTTAAATGTTGCCTTTTACTTGTCGGTTTGCTGAACATTTGTTTTTGCCAAATGAAATCAGTGCAGAAAATAAATGCCACAGAATAACCAATAGTGGGGGGTAAACTCCATGTTTTTTCCCAGTATAAAATTTGAACTGATTATTTAACATTTTACATTTTCTGGTTTTTATATCTTGTTGAAGCAATTCCTTGTGGAATGAATTCTACCTGACAATGGCTGTTGATCAATTTTAGTGCATAAAACACAAATTATTAAGTTCAAGTACGTATTGGTCTAATTTATTTATGAACTTTGTACTGGCGCAGTCGAGTGAGAGTCAATGAACCTCGATGGCCCTGCACAGTTTTGTGCACATGTGCGTACTTCACCTGATCCGCGCATGCTAGCTAGCGCATATGGCAAGACCTTTGAGCATTTAATCCAGGGATGTCCAAACTTTTTGCAAAGCGGGCCGGATTTGAAGTTGCAAAATGTGGGGGGGGCCGACCTCGGCTGACATCCACTGCATAAACAACAATATATTCAAACACATTTTAGCAAGCGATTCTGTGTTTCACATTTTGCTTTTTTATTTGCATTTAAACCATCAAACATGTATTTTGGTTCATTTGAAATATGAACATCACATGCAATTGAATATTTGCTTAACTTTTTATTCTTAAACAGAAGTAATTATACTCTTGAGTGCAAATAATATTTGAACATGAATTATATTATGAACATGAATTATATTATCATCATGGGAGTTCAATGTCCACAGAATTTTTGAAAAACAGAAATGATTACCACAAGTGCAGGACTAATTTGATATATATGACATATCATCAAATATAAATGTTGAAGGAACATTTTATTCTGGAATGAAAACCGACAACTTGTCTGAATTTGTGACTGAACAAAACAAAATTAAGTCAGAGAGTTATTTTAATGACAAATGACTTGCCTGCATTAATGTGACGGGTGATACTGAGATCTGGACTGCAGCACAACGGCCAGGTCTGGCTCAAAGGCAGAAGTATTAATGCGCAAGATGTCTCGCAGATGAGAGTCTGTGAGCCGTGTCCTCAGACGACTCTTATTTAAGTTCATAACCGAGAATGTCTTTTCACACAAATACGTCGACCCAAACGAGCTCAGCATTTTCCTAGCAAACCCTCGAATCTCTCGAAACCTGCCTTTATCCATCTGTCGGTAAAAGTTGCCGAGAGAAAGTTGCCGGTGCCGACTGCGGCTCTCGGCGTCACACTGCAGCTCAATGAGCTCCAGCTGGGCTGGAACATTCTTTGTGTCCACGGAGAAAGGTGATGAAAAAAGAGGATATGCTTCTCAATAGCTGCAAAATTCCGAAAGCGTCGTGTGAACTCTTCAGCCAAAGACTTCCTATCTAATGCGTACTTTGTTTGCGCACTGATATTGCTCTCAGTCAACTTTCCTTTTTTTGTTTATTGTCGCCATTTTAGAAATTGGGGGTAAAGGTCACCCGGGGTGATGTCGCAGAGTGGTACTGCCTCTAGTGGGTAAATTAGGAACAGCAATTAAGAAGAGAGCGAACTAAGCACTGTATATGTGCGGGCCAGAATGTATTAATTTTATTACAGAGGCTGCGGGCCAGATGAAGTTTGACCCCGGGCCGCATTTGGCCCCCGGGCCGGACTTTGGACATGTCTGTGCTAAAGGGAGGTTTACATCGTAGGACGTAATTTTGTGAAATGCCCCCATGGTCCGGTCCAAATCGGGGTCGCACACATTGATTCGTGTTCGGCAGGCACAAGTCAAGGTAGCACGGTAGAAACAAAATAAGACAAAGTCGCCGCCTGAGGTTTGACTTGGCCAAACCAAATTTGTCTTTTTGTGTCCTGCAGACGTCAGTGAAAACGATCTCCTTTCTGTGAAAGAGGAGCCAGACTGGACTCACATCAAAAAGGAGTAGGAGGAGGAGGAGATCAACAAGTCACCAGTGAACGTTGTCCATATAAAGACTGACGATGAAAACAAGGATGAGAGTGAGGACAAGAGAGGGGCGGAGCCTCCAAGCAGCAGCTCAAGTCATCACGTGACAACAGAAGGCCGGGAGGAAGGATACAACCTCTACGTGGTCTCCCGGACGAGTCGGCGGTCCCCCGTCGACGACGAATGTATCCTGCCGGCACCCATATTACCCCACGACTCGGTCCGCAGGACCGGTCAGGGAGAGGGCGCCGCCACTATCTCTTGCCACCTTTTGGCTATGGCTCCTGCGGTGCCCCCGACTCATTACCCTCCGGCAGAGGATTTTCGGCGACGCACCTCCCCCTCACAACGGCCTCTCCACCGAGCCGCAGAAGGTGATTGCGCTAGCTGGGCGAACCTTGGGAGGTTCCGCCCAGGCGCCAGCCCAACAACAACAACAACAACAGAAGGTGATGAAGACCACTGGGGGCCATCACAAGCACATAATGAGGACACATTATCAGACGCTCATGACGATGATGATGATGATGATGATGATGGGCAAGCCAAAGGTGAAAGGGCACATCACACTGACTCATTAACTTCAAAGCTGTCTTTAAAACCGCACACAAGAACACACAGTGGAGAAAAAACATTTTCTTGCTCGGTTTGTGGCAAAAGCTTCTCTCGAAAGTTTCATTTAACAATCCACACAAGAACACACAGTGGAGAAAAACCATTTTCTTGCTCGGTTTGTGGCAAAAGCTTCTCTCGAAAGTTTCATTTAACAATCCACACAAGAACACACAGTGGAGAAAAACCTATTTCATGCTCAGTTTGTGGCAAGAGTTTCTCTGACAAGTCTAATTTAACAAGCCACACAAGAACACACAGTGGTGAAAAACCTTTTTCTTGCTCGGTTTGTGGCAAAAGCTTCTCTCGAAAGTCTCATTTAGTAAGGCACACAAGAATGCACAGTGGAGAAAACCCTTTTTCATGCTCAGTTTGTGGCAAGAGTTTCTCTGACAAGTCTAATTTAACAAGCCACACAACAACACACAGTGGTGAAAAATCTTTTTCCTGCTCAGTTTGTGGAAAATGCTTCTCGAAAAAGACATATTTAACAGATCACACAAGAACACACACTGGAGAAAAACCTTTTTCCTGCTCAGTTTGTGGCAAGAGTTTCTCTCGGTCTCATTTAATAATTCACACAAGAACGCACAGTGGAGAAAAACCTTTTTCCTGCTCAGTTTGTGGCAAGAGTTTCTCTCGAAGGTCTCATTTAATAATTCACACAAGAACGCACAGTGGAGAAAAACCTTTTTCCTGCTCAGTTTGTGCCAAGAGTTTCTCTCAAAAGTCGCGTTTACGAAACCACACAAGAACACACAGTGGAGACAAGCCATTCAGTTGCAGCGTTCGTTCTAAAAAAAATTGTCACTAAACAGGGAGCTGAGAGACACGATTGTGCTGGCGAGAATTGCAGCGATCCTTGAAGATTAAAAAAAGAAAAAAAAATGAAAGAACCGACTCTTTGTGGTAAGATGTAAATGTGATTTTCAATAAAATATGATGAAATTGAATTTTGCAAAGCTCTTTTATTGACACTAAGCCAATGTGATCAGTGCCAGAAGAAGCAATGTGTCTGAGTGATGATGATTTGTTTTGGTGTTTACATCAAACATGTAAATAAAATTTATTGCCTTTACCTGGAATAACATTTTTTAACATTATGCTTTTCAGTTGTCTTTTTAATCGTACTTAATGGAAAAGGTGTGAGAAGAAACGGTGCTTATGAAATTGGTGCCTTCGACAATCATCAATAAAATCACTTGTTCCACTTGCGCTGTGTGAAAAGGTGAAAAACTAAACTCGTAGTTGAACTATAAAAAGAACCAGAAAGAGAAACGCAAATAGTCTCGGTTTCTCTTTCTAGGTTGAGCTCTATCAAGCATTTGGGGTTTGTTGCTAAGCAGAATCTCACTTCGGAAAAACTATAATTTTGTCAAATATACAAAATACTCTTTTCATGCTATATTATATTTTTTATACTTTGGATTGCTTATATAATGAAATCGGGAAATATTAAAATTGGAAACCACATACAGACTTAATGCAATTAATAAGAAATATAGAAACATTTTATAAATATTGAACACATTGAGAAGAGTTAATCTTGAAATAAATAGTGAAATATAAAAAATACTTAGTTATTAAATTAATTCAATAACCCGACCCCGGAATGAGTGGCAGAAAACGGCTGGATGGATGGAATAATTTAAATTGCACACATATTCAAATGAACAAATATGAGAATATCAGAAATATTCAAGTGTGAAATAAAAAGGTTTAAATTAATATTGATAATTTTACATATTAAAATAATTGAATAAATATTGTAGTATTACATTAGCACGCTTAAATATACATTGAAATAAATTTAAAAAAAGTTGTGTATTTTTAAATGGCCTAATATAGATATGGGAAGTAATTCTCTTTATGAAACTATGAAGGGACTGAAGCTCACAGAAGTGACCAGTCTTGGTTCTGAAGTTCCGATGTAACCAGATACTGCCCTGAGAGAAAATAGGCCTGAGTATTGTTTATGGTGGGGGCAATTCTCTCGCCAGGTCAGTGACCTTCCAGGGTGTGAGAGTAATTTAAGGTGGTCACGAGTAGACTGGTCGTATCAACGGGGAGACGCATCTGTTCTCCCTCTGGGGGACTTTTGGAGGGAAATCCCGAAGACTAGCGTGATGGGAATGCATATGCAACAAGGGAAAATTAGATATTCATGTCCTATTTGGGCATTCCCTGTAAGAAGGGAATGTCTGAGAGGGGGCTCGCACGTGTGCGGAGCACACACACGCACACGTTTTTGGGGAGACTTCTTTTGACATCAGCATGTGACGAGAATAAAATCTTTCTCGAACCAGTTCTTTTTCATCACCAATCCAGCCTTGCTCGGCTGCCTCTCCGGAAGGCAGCAAGGACCCACACTTCAAAGACAAAATATACTACATATTGAAAGAAAAATAATACTCAAATATTGAAATAAGTATAGAATTGAATGAATAAACAACAAAGAAATAAATACCTCCTGGAAAATATCATTATTTATCAACAATTGTCAACATTTTTCTTTCTTAAACATTCTTCAGCAATTGTAATTTTATTTTTTTTTATTTTACTTTTTAAGTTACTTCAGTGCATTTCACACCTGTGCCTTCGGGGAATTCCTACTTTGTTCTACTTGAATAAATCCCCATCAAAATACCATCATTTATGACTGTGAGCCAGGGCTGGAAAGCGGTGAAGGTGGATTCTTAAAACGCTGACAAGGGAAAAGGTTGGTTAACAAGGATTTATTTTGACCGGCAAATGACAATCAATACACGATAGGCAAGGTAACTTGCTATGAATAATACTTTGGTATCTATTAGTGATGGGTCCAACGACACCGAGGCGTCGATGCGCGCGCCGAGCTTCCAGGGCAAACCCCGTGTCGGTGCGCGTACTGCTTTGAGAAAGTCACGTGACCACTACCAGAATCGTGTCGACACAGCGGTCGCGCGCCAAACTGTGTTCATAAGGAAGCGCATCTGTCAACAGGATGGACGCTCAAAACAAGCATCGAGTTATTGGCACGTTACTTTGCATTAAATATCCGCAAGATGGAAGACGTCACTTTTGATGCGCACTCAGAGGTGCAGCGCTATATGTCAGCAGGACACGTTGCACGTACGGAAGACCCGCTCTTATACTGGAAGTCCATGGAGGCAACGTTCCCTCACCTATTTATATTAGCCACACAGGCGTTGTGCACACCGGCCTCTTCAGTGCCTTGTGAGAGGATCTTCTCAAAGGCGGTGGAAATTGCCTAAAAAAAAAAAAGAAACAGACTGAATAACAAAACGCTGGAGAAACTAATTTTTTTTAATAAAAATCTTTAATTACAATGAGTCCATTGTCATTCACAACACTTTTACTTGGGCATTCAGACAGATGTTCTCTTAATTTATCAACTGCGTCTCGAATATCAAAGATTTTTTTTATGAAATTGCGTTTATGTAAAAATAATGTGAAAGCAAATGCCTAATCAGAATCAGAAATCCCTTTGTCATTGTACTCAAGTGTGCGACGAGATTAGAGAGCTCCTCTCTCCAGTGCAATACAACAATAATTCAGTTAAATATATAAATTAGATAAATATGAAAATAAATAGTGCGATGGAATGTAATACGAAATAGGATATATAAAAACACATCACGTCGCTAATCAATGGAATTGGATACAATTAGTTTGACAGATCAGTGTCAGATGACCCTGTCAAATGTTTCCTGCAAGTCCACCAGGTGTCAGTATTCAGCAACACAGTGTCAACACAGTGTCAATACATTGTGTCACTGTGTCGAAACGATACAGGATGCCTCATCTACCCATCACTACTTGATAGAGCTCAACCTAGAAAGTGTTTTTAGCAAGTCAGAAATTTATTCAGAAAGTGAAATATTAAATGTATGTGAGGGGATATTCGAAGAGTTTGAGTTATGTTCAATGGACCATACATATACGAGCCAGCCAAACACAGCGAGAAAACCAGCGCTGACTCCAGTCGCCATCAAGTTGCCAACTCCTGACATTCCAAAACCTTTGAGAGAAACTGAGACGATTTGCGTTTCTCTTTCATGTTCTTTTTAGAGTTCAACTTCTAGTTCAGTTTTTCACCTTTTCACAGCGCAATGAAGGCCAGTTGAGCAAGTGGAAGAAGTGATTTTATTGATGATTGTGGAAGGCACCGATTTCATAAGCACAGTTTCTTCTCACACCTTTTCCATTAGGTACGATTAAAAAGACAACTGAAAAGCATAACGTTAACAAATGTTGTTCTAGGCAAAGGCAATTAATTTCATTTATAATGTTTGATGTGAACACACAAAAAAACTCATCCTCACTCAGACACAATGGTCCTTCTGGCACCTATCACATTGGCTTTGTGTCAATAAAAGATCTTTGCAAAATTCAATTTCATCATATTTTATTGAAAATCACATTCACATCTTACCACAAAGAGTCGGTTCCTTCAGTTTTTTTTGTCATTTTTTAAGCTTCAAGCATCGCTGCTTTTGTCACCAACACAATTGTGTCTCTCAGTACTATGTTTAGTGGAGAATGTTTTAGCACAAACGCTGCAACTGAATGGCTTGTCTCGACTGTGTGTTCTTGTATGGCTTGTAAAATTCGACTTTTGAGAGAAACTCTTGCCACAAACTGAGCATGAAAAAGGTTTTTCTCCACTGTGTGTTCTTGTGTGCATTTGTAAATGTGACTTTACAGAGAAGCGTCTACCACAAACTGAGCAGGAAAAAGGTTTTTCTCCAGTGTGCTTTCTTGTGTGGCTTATTAAACTTGCCTTTATAGAAAAGCTTTCACCACAAACCAAGCAGGAAAAGGGTTTTTCTCCAGTATGTGTTGTTGTGTGTTTTGTTAAACTTGACTTATCAGAGAAACCTTTGCCACAAACTAAACACGAAAAGGGTTTTTCTCCACTGTGTGTTTTTGTGTGGCTTGTTAACGTTGACTTGACAGAGAAGCATTTTCCACAAACTGAGCAGGAAAAAGGTTTTTCTCCACTGTGTGTTCTTGTGTGGCTTGTTAACGTTGAGTTTTGAGAGAAGCTTTTACCACAAACTGAGCAGGAAAAAGGTTTTTCTCCACTGTGAGTTCTTGTGTGGCTTGTTAACGTTGACGTTGACTTTACAGAGAAGCATTTTCCACAAACTGAGCAGGAAAAAGGTTTTTCTCCACTGTGTATTCTTCTATGTTTTGTTAAAGTTGATTTTAGAGAGAATCCTTTGCCACAAACTGAGCATGAAAAAGGTTTTTCTCCAGTGTGTGTTTTTATGTGACTTGTTAAATTTGACTTTAAAGAAAATCTTTTGCCACAAACTGAGCAGGAAACGTTTTTTTCTCCAGTGTGTGTTTTTATGTGACTTGTTAAATTTGACTTTAAAGAAAAGCTTTTGCCACAAACTGAGCAGGAAAAGTTTTTTTCTCCACTGTGTGTTTTTATGTGACTTGTAACATTTGACTTTCCAGAAAAGCTTTTGCCACAAACTGAGCAGGAGAAAGGTTTTTCGCCACAGTGTGTTCTTGTGTGTTCTGTTAAACTTGCCTTTTGAGAGAAGCATTTTCCACAAACTGAGCATGAAAAAGGTTTTTCTCCAGTGTGTAATCGTGTATGTGTTTTTAAATTTGACTTTAAAGAAAAGCTTTTGCCACAAACTGAGCAGCAAAAAGATGTTTCTCCACTGTGTGTTCTTGTGTGAATTGTCAAATGAAACTTTCGAGAGAAAATTTTGCCACAAATTGAGCAAAAAAGAGGTTTTTCTTGACCGTGGTTTCTTGTGTGTCGTTTTAAAGACAACTTTGAGGTTAATGAGTCAGTGTGACATGCCCTTTCAGTTTTGGCTTGCCCATCATCTTCATCATCATCATCGTCATGAGTGTCTGATAATGTGTCCTCATTTTGTGCTTGTGATGGCCCCCAGTGGTCTTCATCACCTTCTGTTGCCACGTGACGACTTGAACTGCTGCTTGGAGGCTCCGCCCCTCTGTTGTCCTCACTTTCATCCTTGTTTTCATCTTCAGTCTTTATAGGGACAACGTTCACTGGTGACTTGTTGATCTCCTCCTCCTCCTCCTCCTTTTTGATGTGAGTCCAGTCTGGCTCTTCTTTCACAGAAAGGAGATCGTTTTCACTGACATCTGTAGGACACAGAAAGACAAATTTGGTTTGGTCAAGTCAAAGCTCAGCCGGCAACTTTGTCTGATATTGTTTCTACCATGCTACCTTGACTTGTGCCTGCCGCACACGGAGCAATGCGTGCGACCCCAATTTGGACCGGACCATGGGGGTATTTCACAAAATTACGTCCGATGATAAGCTGTGATAAACGAGCATTTAAAAAGGAAGCACGTGTCGGCTGATGCCCGATTTCATTCCTGACATAGTCACAGACGTTTTTGGAAGCGAGCTGAAGTTAGCACACACAGGCTCTTGTGTGCGTCTGATGGAACACATGTTGTGGGACCCTAACATATTGATGCAGACCACTGGGGGCCATCGCAACATAATGTCATGGATAGAATAGAAATCCTTCAAGTAAAATATGTTTACAAGTATTTCATTTTGCATTTATAGTTTCATCGTGGGTACTTTTTGCTTTCATGATAATCTGGATACCTAAAAAAATTAAAGGGGCCCTGGCATCAGAGTCGCTATTTATTGTATGATTTACGTTTGGGTTTTTTTTTTACCCAAAATGACATTTATCCTGCGATAAGTTCCGACATTACCCTTTTTACGTTTTTAGAAAATTTCTGTTTCTAAATAAACTTTAAAACAAAATTAACGTTCGAAGAGTCAAAACCCCTACACATAAATTAAGCAACAACACTTTCACTCTGACTTTCGTGTTGACATATTTGAATAATGACTGTATATTTTAAAGTTATCCAATACATATTCAAATTAGACTAAGATACACCAAAACATTATGAGTTCACTGAATTATTTTGGAACTGCAATGATGCTTAACAGCCAAAGGGTGTCAGTAATGAGTAACAAAGTAACACAAGACCTCCCACTGATACATCCTCAATGTCATTTGGATAAATTACCAGGAACTATGAGTTGTGGGGGAGATGCAAACCACCTGGGCCACAGGAACTTTATTACCAGGAACTAAATGTTCCTGGACTTGTTGGTAGAAAAGGGGGTTGTGACATTCTCCCTTTTTCAGCCCATAGTCAGACAAAGATGCAGATGCATTCCTTGCAGCATGCGCTTGTTCACTGATGAGATCCGTGCAACCCTGGATGGATGCATTCAATGTATTTTAAATGTTTGGATGAGGTGAAACTATGCACACGTGCACAAAACAGTGCAGAGCCACCGGAGGTTCATTGACCGAGCCAGTAAAAATTTCATAAATAAGACCAATACGTACTTGATTTATTAAAAAAACGTAATCATTTGTGTTTTATTCACGAACATTGATCAACCTCCATTGATCTTATTGCCGCAGTGTGCACATTTTTTAGAGTCAGGCAGAATTCCTTCCGTAAGGAATTGCTTGAACAAGATATGTCAGAGTTTTTGTCAAAAACGAGACAAGCCTTCATAAATGAATCACCCAGCCAAGGTTGTCTGTCACTTGCGAGGAGCAGTTCGCCAAAGAGAAAAGCTTTCTCGCTCCTGTGCCGCGTTTTATTGAAGCACAGCAAAGTAATTTGTAGATGCAAACTCATAAAGAATGGAAAAACATGAACACTTTGACTTTATCACACTTCTGTTCAATGCGAGCTAAACGGTTTCCTGTCAAACACGGTTCAAGACGTGCATCTGTTTTTGTGGCTTCCTGCTAAACTGCCAGCATAGACACAACTCTGTTACCACTGAACTCACGTTTTCCTGTGTAAGAGGTCCATGTTTTTGTGACCTATTAACCCGTAAGCATAGTTTTGAAACATGATGACATGACAAACTTAATTTCTTTCACAATAATATAAAAACATTTGCAGATATAGCAAATACAAATTGGAGAAGCTGTGGAGCAGAGCACAACATCAGTCAGACCCCGGGTCCACAACCCCTCTGGCAGAGACGCAAACAGAGCTTTCGCTTCAGAGTGACCCATTCACTGTCTACCGTAGTGTCGAGAAACTCGGAAAATGTTCCATAAGAGAAGAATTCGGAATGGGTGCTGAAACACCACACCCTGCTTGTGACATGGAGTATTCAACATCTGAAATTAACTCTTCCAACCGTCTTCACCAATGGGCCGAAATCTATGATGATGCGCACCGATAGTTAATGTGATTTGTGGCTCAGCGAACAGAGACAATTCATACCGTTTCCTCTGCTCTGGGGCAAGGCACACATGCGAGGCAGCACCGGTAGACATCACAAATACATAATCCTAATGCAAGACGCACTTCTGACCCTCGAAATTGGGTGAATGCATCCTGAAAAACAAAATCATCATAACTCAGTGTTCAATGCAAAGGACCAATTGGTGGTTTGAATGGGTGGAGGCGGCTACACTACGCAGACCAGAGCAGGAACAGGACGTACCAGCTGCGGGAGGATGGAGACCCTGGTCTCAGAGCTGCCCAGTCGACTGGAACGGAGGACAACATATGCTTCCCCCGCCGGATGTGCACAGTCAAATTCAGTCCCTTCTGGAAATTCAGTCCCACTCGAATTCCAGTGTTTGTTTCACAGGTGTGGGTTCGGTCCATGGCAGTGACTCGGCCAATCTCAAGTGTCCCACAAACGTGACAGTGTTTTTGCTCACTGGGATATGCAGAAGGAACTTGCAAAGCGTGGAATATCTTGTTCCACCATCTAAAACTGTTGTCCATCAGTCGTCATCGGAATGCTAAGACTTGCCGGTCCTTGAATGCTGAGGCTCCGCGGGCACCCCTATCGTGGAATGGGGTCCCAATCGGGTTGAGGCGTCAAGTGTGCATTTGGAAGCCATAGAAGCGTTGTCGGAGGAGGGGGTAGCGATGGCGCCCCCGTGCTAGTGGCACACATGCGAGGCAGCACCGGTGTGTGACTGGCATGGCGCTGGACCACAGGATGGCACATTTCAGGAAGTGGCTCGGTTTGAACCGCTCATCACCCAGTGACCCCACAGCAAAAGCACGTCCCACTCACAACCCATCTCTATAACCACCCCTACTTCTGTTACGTGACCTTGTTGACCAGCCGGTGCGGACAACAAGCCTGCTATGGCACTGCGTCACCAGAACCTGGCCCTGGAGCAACGGAAACGGAAAGAGCAGACGCAATGGGAGCTGCATGCGTCGGCTACTGCATTAGCTGCTTCTCCCCGGTTTTATTTAATTTTTTCCCTCCCCCCATATTCTTTTTTCCTTTCCCGGTGAATTAGCACTCTTGGCCCCCTGAACCCGCAAGTGTAACTATTCTTTTTCTACATCCAATCCAATATTTTCTTTCATCGATGCAGAAACGGGGATTCTACTCATACTGATTAGCAGTTTCTCATTGACGGACTGTTTCGCATGATGTCAGTAACTGGGAGGCGCACGCCCTCGAGGACGGCCACCCGGCACAGCTGTGTGGTGGTGACACTATTGGACGGGTCACTGGCGGAAGCTTCAATCCATTCGCGTCCCGCCCTGTCTCCCATAAGAGCTCACAAACTTAATCCCTCATCATATTTTACAAATGCCAATGCCAATTGGTTTTGTCTTCTGTTTATGATTCATATTCAATCCCCATGAACACGTCAACTATAATTTAGCTATTCTTTTTTAACTAACTAATATAACCCCGTTTTCCTCAACCAATGAGTCAGTATTCTTGGAAGTGAATTATCCGCAGACTAAAAATTTGTAATTTAATTTAAATCAATTTACTGAATCTCAAAAGTCCCCTCATAACATGATAATTCATGACATTCCTGTCATTTCCATCTCAAAATGTCGTTCCATTAATTGAATTACCGTAGTACATTGGTCGCAAAACTGAAGTATGGAACATTAGATGGGTTTTTTTTTGTTTTGCATGACCTTTAACCTTGCATGTTCTGTTTCAACAAAATTGTATCTCTTATCAGTATCCCTGTTTCATGAGTTGCTGCCGGGGGCACAAAGGAGGAGTTCAGAGAGGAATTTCACCCTCAGGGGTAATCCCAAACTTTTGTTTCCAGGACATTGTAACACTCTGGGCTGGTTTATTGTTCTTCTTATTGCAATTTTACTGCGTTCAGTCTTCCTCGAGACTGAATATGTTCTAGTGTTTGCCAAATAGTTAATCCTAGTTTCTCACTTTAGCTTTTCACAGTCAATATATGAACTTTTTCAACTGCACAATCACTTCATTGAGGTCTAATTATCAATTGTTTACCATAGTCAGACTTTTGCCGTCAAAGAGACCTGTTCCTGAACCATATGTTCACGTTTTCATCACTCAGGGCTTTTCCGTGTTGACAAATCACATTCCACGGAACATGCATTCATCCTTTTATGATCTTAGATTTCTTAATTTAAATTACCCCTTTTTGCAATTAAGATTAATTTCACCGCAATGATTATGTAGCCAATTATCTTTCTCGTTCTAAATTTTGCTTTAGTTATTATCCAAATTTTTGAACATTTTTTATGCTGCATCTTTCAATGCACACTAGGACGCACACGCGTTAGTTGAACTGATAAAACTGAATATTAATGCAATCACATATGGGTTTTAGAAGGGGCAATTCTTTTCTACAAAGGAGGGACTGGCACTGGTTGATAACTATCACCCCTTATCTCCTGCGTGGGGGCTGCCTGACTTCCTGGTCCCACAGTAGATGGTAGCCAGGTTTTTGATTTTGTGTGGCCTTTACCAGAACACGAGTAATCACAGGGTACATATCTGAACAGCGTATCTCTTCCTACGTACCAGCGAAACCGTCGGGACCTCCACACAACGGTACGCCTCGATCCTTGCTGTGTTCCATGCCGCAAAGTGCCCAATACGATACGTGGAAGCGCAATTCTCTTCATTATTTCTATTTTCAGATCATAATTTTCCTGCTAAAATTTACACCCTGGCCAGGGTCTGTGCTCAAACTGAGCTTATTCACGACTATGTTGTCTATAGCGATAGTGTTACACTTCTTATTTCTCATCTCTTTAACCACTAGACCTTTCTTTTCTTTATCTTCTGCACATTTCTCCCGCACTAGTCCCCATTTACTTAGTTCCTATCATCATTTTTTAAATTTATTTTTTTTATACTTTTTCTAATGTTCTTTCGTAGTGCGGTACTTTGACATCTTTTTATGTTTATCCTTTGTCGCCTCAGAATAAAATATTCACTTCTTCCACACTGTCAGACGAGACAGGTTGTGTGCAGTTATTCCTCTGTCAATACAGAAATTCTGGTTTGCTGATCCTGAAAATAGTTGGACGCGATACGACTGCTGCGTAGTACCACTCTGCCAACATTGATTAAACAAAAAGCATTTCTCAAATGAAAGTAGAAGTGCAGTGCATCGATAAGATTGACTGGGATTGTAGTCATGGTGTTTACTGATGCATTCATATGCTAAATTTATATGACTTAGTTTAAATGTAAGACCTCAAAATTGCACACATAGTATTTTCATGACCCACACTCTCATTCAGAACAAACAGATTCAGTCTGCTCAGGTCAAACTGATGACAAACCAGATAGCGCTTCATGGACAAATACGACGAAACACATTCTCCACATAGGCCATCGAAGATTCAAACATATCAAGTTGGGCAGGGGACGACGTCACAGGGACGCGATCAGGAACACCCAAAAACACATAATTTGATCTGTGAAAATGTTACACCCTGAAACAGGGTGAAATAATCACAACAGTGTTGTGTGTTGTTTCCTCAGTAGACTTTACTAGAATGAGGAAAGTCTCCAACGGCCGCCTGCTAGGTGCATACAGACATAAATAATCGATCTCAGATTGTTCTTATTACAAACTATAGGAGAACCCAGATCGACAGCGTCACTAATGTGAAAAGCATGGAAATATTCAAAAGACAAAATTAATATTTAAATTCCTATCGTATTACAAATAATACATTATTTTATTTATACTTTAATATTTCAACTTGTTACAAAAACATACACCACACAATCTGAACACTGACAAGATTACAGGGGAATGTGAGCAGGAGAGACGGAGAGACTGCCGCCTGCCTGAGAGGGTCAGCCTTGGACCTGGAACGTGGGCCGGGCCGGGGGAAGGAGCAAGGACGACCGATTCAACCTACATGACCCTTGACATAGGAAACCTCCTATAAAATGTCAGGCTGGGCTGAGATCAGCGCGCCATTTTTCGATTGTACTCGTCAGATTAACAAAAGGCCGCCCAGATACTATTTCCTGAACTCCAGAAATCGAAGAAACTAAAATATCGCAACCCTAATCAGCTGTTGTTGAGTCTTTATTTGGCCCTTTTCTTCTTGAGTACAAAAAACGAACACGCATTGGAGTAAGTTTGGCTTTTAAGATTCATTTACTAAATGTTTCTCATTTTCTCGGTGGCTCAACTCCAACAGTGGATATAAAAATACACTTCATCTGTCAGCATAGTTTTGAAACATGATGACATGACAAACTTAATTTCTTTCACACCATTTAAAAACCGGAATATGTAAAATGTTAAATAATCAGTTCAAATTTTATACTAGGGAAAAAACACGGAGTTTACCCCCCACTATTGTTTTTTCTTTGGCATTTATTTTCTGCACTGATTTCATTTGGCATAAACAAATGTTCAGCAAACCGGCAAGTAAAAGGCAATAATTAAAAATAAAACGGCAATAACCTTGAACGCATTTCCCCAAACAACTTGATGTTGTGACGCATATTTTTAACGATAGAAAGTCGTTCTTTACAAAGCAAATGAGAGTAAGACGTGTACAAACCTGCTTTGTGGAGCACAACACGAGGCTGCTTGTAACCTTCGCCCAGAAGTTGA
The DNA here is from genome assembly GCF_059441095.1 of Idiotropiscis lumnitzeri. Taxonomy (NCBI): domain Eukaryota; kingdom Metazoa; phylum Chordata; class Actinopteri; order Syngnathiformes; family Syngnathidae; genus Idiotropiscis; species Idiotropiscis lumnitzeri. The sequence continues at coordinate 26,069,824 of NC_142392.1, read as the reverse complement.
AGATGTTGCTCGTTCTCTTCTTTTATTTCACAAAGTTCCTCTTTGTACTCGGGTGTCGTTCTTTCACACATTTTCAAACGCCAATCTCAACAAATCCGCACTTGGTCTTTGCTTGGCGATAACTCGTGTGCTTCTCTTTGTGCGACGAGACGAATGAAAGAGAAAATGGCAGTCTGTTCGGCACTAAAGAGGAAGAACAGGCCACACCCCGCTGTGATATGATTGGCTGCTGGCTGTGTGGAGCACTGTCACCAACTCACCGACAGATGTCGCCATTTGCTATGCAAATCATCGTTATCTTCCTCTAAACATAGAGAAATACCTAAGATGCACATGAACAAACATTTTAGTTCCCAAATATGAACTTGAGAGATGTATTGAATTTTACTTTTGTTGCTGGTTTTATTTATACATCGGACACCATGTTGTTGGTTGGATAGTATTCCAAATGTATTTCTCTATTATTAACAGTTGACATGATGAAGTGAAACTTTATGTCAACATATTTGCCTTTTTACAGGGTTTTTCGCCAGCGACGTGGTTGCGAATTTTAAATTAAAATACATCACTGTTTTATTCTCTAAATGTTAGAGTCTTAAAAAATGATTTCAGTGTTTATAACTTAACTAACTTAAAAACGTCATTATTCGTTTCAGTATTCATTAAACTACGGTGATTCATTATTTATTTCAAGATTCATTGAACTGTTTTAGTAATAATTTAGTATTCAATGTTTAATCGTGACTGAATTTACTTTTTCAATATTTGTGTCACTATTTTGTTCAATCTTAATATTATGGACAATTATTTAGCAAGTAAGGTTTTTGTTATTTATTGTGGCCACCTGCTTTTGAAGAAAGTGTCTTTCGCTTCTTGTACTCGAGGATTCTTTGTGAAGCCAAAACAACACGACCTTGACTGATAAGTAGGCTCAACGCAGAAAAAGTATCTTTTTGTTTTAAGATTACACAGTTCCTGTCAAATAAATCTTCATCTTCCTGTGTGCGTCAGTATCTTCCCACGCACTTCTCCCACTGAGATCACTCTGCAGACTGACTCAAAAGACAATTTATTTTCCAGACTATCTCATTGATCTTCCCTTACTGCTGAAAATTCCACAACAATCTGGGATCAGACGTGGGATAGCTGAATATCCGCCGGTGAAATTCAGGGATGCTGGCAGGTGACCTCCAGGGTCCAATTCAGACAGCAGCAGCAACGAACAGCGTGATGCGGATCATCTCGTCCATGGTGACAAATAAACGCTGACTCCAGTCGCCATCAAGTTGCCAACTCCTGACATACTAAAGCCATTGAGAGAAACTGAGACTATTTGCGTTTCTCTGTCTGGTTCTTTTTAGAGTTCAACTTCTTGTTCAGTTTTTCACCTTTCCACACAGCGTAATGAAGACCAGTTGAGCAAGTGGAATAAGTGATTTTATTGATGATTGTGGAAGGCACCGATTTCATAAGCACCGTTTCTTCTCACACCTTTTCCATTAGGTACGATTAAAAAGACAACTGAAAAGCAGAATGTTAACAAATGTTGTTCCAGGCAAAGGCAATTAATTTCATTTCAATGTTTGATGTAAACACAAAAAAAATCATCATCACTCAGACACAATACACTGATCACATTGGCCTTGTGTCAATAAAAGAGCTTTGAAAATTCAATATATCATATTTTCTAAATCACATTTACATCTTACCACGAAGAGTCAGTTCCTTCAGTTTTTTTTTTGTGTTTTTTTAAGCTTCAAGGATCGCTGCTATTCTCGTAGGGCTGGGCAATAAACCGAAAATTTACCGTGATCGAAATTTAATAAAATCATTTTGCCCATGTCGGTTAATTCTGTGTTTTAAAAAAAAAAAGAAGTCCTTTCTGTCTGCAGCTATGTTCATGCCCCTGTAAGACGGTTTGAGCGATTGTAGTCACGTGACTCCACCCAGCTGAACAAGAAAGAAAACTGACGACGCGGTCGTAGCTGTCGATTCAAATCCAGAAGCAGCTGACACGGCTGAAGACGACGTAATGTTCGTTGAAATTGTTCCTGTCTCGCTTGTCCCGAAAAGAAATTCCGACATCTGTCGTTAAGAAATGTTTTGGGTTCCAAAAAGACGATGTTTGAGCAAAAGAACACGAACTACAAAGTGCGTCGTAAGCACCTGAAACAGCGCGTCCAACCTTTTCTTTTTCACCACCCACAACACAACCATGTTGTTGACTTGGAGCTTGTGCTAAAAGTTCAAAGTGAGAAGCAAGGTTGGACCATAACGGAGGCGACACCATACGAGAGAACGTCTAAGAGGTGGACGCGATAGCCTAGCACAGTGTTTTTCAACCACTGTGCCGCGGCACACCAGTGTGCCGTGAGATATTGTCAGGTGTGCCGTGGGAAATTATTCAATTTGTGTACCTGTGCGGTCTAGCGCCTGCAGAGTTGAGTAGTAAAATGTAGTACTCTTCCAAACCAGTAGGCGGCGGCAGCAGCAGCAGGTAGTGAATTGCCTGATGCTTGGAGACAAGCGAGAAGTGGATAGCAGAATAAAAAAAGTGCATAACAGAACGACGGTGAAATTAATGGATATGTTTTTGAAGAGAAAAAAATGCTGACTCTGAACTGGACCCTGGACAAAACCCAGACATAGATGAAGGCCCTAGTATGAGTGGAGGTAAAAAAAAAAAAAAGCAAAGATGTCCTGCAAAGTTTCTGCCGTGAGGCAATACAGCGAAAGCTATCTTTCATTTGGATTCACTTTTACCGGAGATGCAACGACACCGACTCCGTTGTGCTTGGTATGTGGTGAAAAGCTCTCCAACGGCGCTCTGGTCCCAAGCACGCTTAAACGCCATCTCCAAACGAAACGCACTTTACTTCAAAACAAAAATGTGGCGTATTTTGTTCGCCTGAGTGAACACACGGAGAAACAAGCAACTTTCATGAGAAAAACCGCAAAGGTAAGCGAGAGAGCCCTTAAAGCTAGCTACCACGTCGCTGAACTTGTGGCTAAATCAAAAAAAGTCTCACTCGTGGCAGAGGAATTAATACTTTGATTCCTGCCAATACATCAGCTCTGTGTTCATCCAAACAGGCACAGGTTTCACACTGAGTATAAATGTGAAAGATTTTACGATACTTTATTCTTTGTTTATTTGATTCATATTCAAGACTTTTAATAGGTCATTTTTCAATGTTAAAAAACACTTTTTTTCACATTTTCAGCTGGTAGTGTGCCGCGGGATTTTTTCAATGAAGAAAATGTGCCTTGGCTCAAAAAAGGTTGAAAAACACTGGCCTAGCACATAGCTAAAGATGTAGCTCCTCGAGCGACAGTGGAGCGCACAAGATTTAAACGCCTCATAAAAGTAGTCGACAAGAGGTCCGAAAATATTTGTTGCAAACCGTACTTCCCGATATGGACAACATCGGGACGGGAGCGGAGACATGTCAAGCGTTTTGCATCCACATCCAACTTGTGGTCGAGACGCGACATGGACCCCTGTTTGACCCCGACTGTGCATGACATTGACGACAAGTGGCAACTGCGCACCAGAGTACTCGAGACGGCGATTTTCCTGATGAAGTACACTTTTTTTATTTGGCATTGGCATTCCATTGACATTTTTTTTTTCATTTTATTTAGCATTTTGTTGACAGGCGACTAGCGCCTTTGCACATGGCATTACAGCATCTTGGCACAATCTATTTGCAGAGAAGATTTTGCGAGAAGTCACCTTTTTCTCCTGTTCTTTGTGACATTGTTCAAGTCATGCAAAGTAAGATATTTGGAAGGCTTCTACACATGATTTTTGTACTTTTATTTTCCATTGAAAGTAATGTGTACCACTTGGTCAATAAAGAAAACAGTTATTACGTATTTCCTGCATTTATTTTGATTTTGGTCCACGGACGGAAATTTATCGTGATTCATCGTTGTCGAGGCAAAATTGCTCATTTTATTGCGATATTGATTTTAGGTCATATTGCCCAGCCCTATATTCTCTCCATCACAATCGTGTCTCTCAGCCTGCTGTTTAGTGGTGAATTTTTTAGCACAAACACTGCAACTGAATGGCTTATCTGCACTGTGTGTTCTTGTGTGGTATCGTAAATGTGACTTTTCAGAGAAGCATTTTCCACAAACTGAGCAGGAAAAAGGTTTTTCTCCACTGTGTGTTCTTGTGTGTCTTGTTAACGTTGACTTTTCAGAGAAGCATTTTCCACAAACTGAGCAGGAAAAAGGTTTTTCTCCACTGTGAGTTCTTGTGTGTCTTGTTAAACATCCCTTTTGAGAGAAACTTTTTCCGCAAACTGAGCAGGAAAAAGGATTTTCACCACTGTGTGTTTTTGTGTGATTTGTTAAATCAGACTTTCGAGAGCAACTCTTGCCACAAACTGAGCAAGAAAGAGGTTCTTCAGTGTGTGTTCTTGCATGCTCTGTTAATCGGAACTTTTGAGAAAAGCTTTTGCCACAAACTGAGCAGGAAAAAGGTTTTTCACCACTGTGTGTTCTTGTGTGTTCTGTTAAAGTTCCCTTTTGAGGGAAGCATTTTCCACAAACTGAGCAGGAAAAAGGTTTTTCTCCAGTGTGTGTTCTTGTGTGGTTTGTTAAATGCGACTTTTGAGAGAAACTCTTGCCACAAACCGAGCAGGAAAAAGGTTTCTCTCCAGTGTGTGTTCTTGTGTGGGTTGTTAAATACGACTTTTGAGAGAAACTCTTGCCACAAACCGAGCAGGAAAAAGGTTTTTCTCCACTGTGCATTCTTGTGTGGATTGTTAAATCAAACTTTCGAGAGGAGCATTTCCCACAAACTGAACAAGAAAAAGGTTTTTCACCACTGTGTGTTTTTCTGTGCCCTTTTAAAGACAGCTTTGAAGTGAATGAGTCAGTGTGACATGCCCTTTTACTTTTAGCTTGCCCATTATCATCATCGTCGTCATGAGCGTCTGATAATGTGTCCTCATGATGTGCTTGTGATGGCCCCCAGTGGTCTTCATCACCTTCTGTTGCCACGTGACGACTTGAACTGCTGCTTGTAGGCTCCGCCCCTCTGTTGTCCTCACTCTCATCCTTGTTTTCATCGTCCGTCTTTATATGGACAACGTTCACTGGTGACTTGTTGATCTCCTCCTCCTCCTCCTCCTTTTTGATGTGAGTCCAGTCTGGCTCCTCTTTCACAGAACGGAGATAGTTTTCACTGACGTCTGTAGGACACAAATAGACAAATTTGGTTTGGTCAAGTCAAAGCTCAGGCGGTGACTTTGTCTTATATTGTTTCTACCGTGCTACCTTGACTTGTGCCTGCCGAACACAAATCAATGCGTGCGAGCGACCCCAACTTGGACCGGACCATAGGGGACATTTCACAAAATTACGTCCTACGATGTAAGCCTCCCTTTAGCAGCATAACAACAGTGATAAACGAGCAATTAAAAAGGAAGCACGTTGCGGCTGATGCCCGATTTCATTCCTGAATTAGTCACAGACGTTTCTGGAAGCGAGCTGAAGTTAGCACACACAGGCTATTGTGTGCGTCTGATGGAACACATGTTGTGGGACCCTAACATATTGATGCAGACCACTGGGGGCCATCGCAACATAATGTCATTGATAAAATAGGAATCGTTCAAGTGAAATATGTTTACAAGTATTTCATTTTGCATTTATAGATAGTTTCATCGTGGGTACTTTTTGCTTCCATTATAATCTGGATCCCTAAAAGAATTAAAGGGGCCCTGGCATCAGAGTCGCTATTTATTGCATGATTTACATTTATCCTGCTCGTACATTCCGACATTACCCTTTTTATATTTATAAAATTTCTGTTTCTAAATAAATTTTAAAACAAATTTACGTTTGAAGAGTAAAAATCCCTACACATAAGCATTAAGCAACAACACTTTCACTTTGACTTTCATGTTGACATATTTGAATAATGACTGTATATTTTAAAGTTAACCAATATGTATTCGAATTCAACTAAGATACACCATAATATTTTAAGAGTTCCCTGAATTATTTTGTAACTGCAATGATGCTTAACAGCCAGAGGGTGTCAGTAATGAGTAACAAAGTAACACAAGACATCCCATTGTTCCGTCATCATTGTCATTTGCATAAATTATCAAGAACTATGAGTTGCGGGGGAGATGCAAACCACCAGAGCCACAGGAACTTTATTACCAGGAACAAAATGTTCCTGGACTTGTTGGTGGAAAAGGGGTTTGTGACGTACTCCCTTTTTAAGCCCATTGTAAGCCAAAGATGCAGATGCATCCCTTGCAGCATGCGCTTGTTCACTGATCGAGATCCGTGCAACCCTGGATGGATGCATTCAATGTATTTCAAATGTTTGGATGGGGTGAATCTACGCACATGTGCACAAAACAGTGCAGGGCCACCCGAGGTTCATTGACTCTCACCCGACGAAGCCAGTACAAAGTTAATAAATAAATAAATAAAACCAATACGTACTTGATTTAAAAAAAAAAAAAAAACTTAATATTTTGTGTTTTATCCACTAAAATTGATCAACCGCCATTGATGTTTTCGCCGCAGAGTGCACATTTTTTAGAGCCGGGCAGAATTCCTTCCGTAAGGACTTGCTTGAACAAGATATAAAACCCAGAAAATGTAAAATGTTAAACGAGTTCAAATTTTATACTGGGAAAAACATGGAGTTCACCCCCGACTATTGGTTATTTTTTGGCATTTATTTTCTGCACTGATTTCATTTGGCATAAACAAATGTTCAGCAAACCGACAAGTAAAAGGCAACATTTAAAAATAAAATGGCAATAACCGTGAACGATTTCCCCAAACAACTTAATGTTGTGATGCATATTTCTAACGATAGAAAGTCGTTCTATACAAAGCAAATTGAGAGTAAGACGTGTACAAACCTGCTTTGTGTTGCACAACACGAAGCTGCTTGCAACCTTCGCCCAGCAGTTGAAGATGTTGCTCGTTCTCTTCTTTTATTCCACAAAGTTCCTCTTCGTACTTGGGTGTCGTTTTTGCACACATTTTCAAATGATAATTCCAAAAAATCCACACTTGATCTCTGCTTGACGATGAGTCATGTGTCTCTTTTCGTTAGCGGCTAGCTAGCTAACAAGCTAAGCTAACTACGCCGAAAAGCATCAACGCGCGAAGATGAGGTTATCGGGACACAAAGACTTAATTAATTATGTCGTAGTCCTTTAGAGTAGCACTGGACATCCTATGAGAAAATTACAGTCAGTTCCACACTAAATCAGAAGAATTTAGCGGTGGCTGTTTTTGTTCCGGTGTGGAGGAGTCGGTGGATCTGGTCGAGGTCCTTCGGAAGCTGCGCGCTAGGTAATGACGTCATGCTTTAAGCACGTATTTTTCAAATATATTTCTTTGACTCTGTGTTTGTTTTACCCCTGGCTGTTCTATTTTAATATATATTTTATATAATATTTTAATTGGGTCGATAATTTTTTTTTGCAAAATAACTAAATTAACGCCACATTGGCGAGTCAGCTCTTACGTCACTTCCGCCTATGCCCCGAGAAGCCGCTGCTTCTACAGCAGTGGGACGTTTCCGTTTCTCCTACCGAACTTGCAACAATGCTGTGGTTCACTCGGGCTGCAAGATTGTATGAATATAATTTCTGCATATACTAGCAGTGCTTCTCAATTATTTCACGCCCACCCCTACCAAGAGGAAAAAGATTCGCTCCCCCCCACCACCAAATTTTTTTTGTCTTTGTATAGTGATGTTAGCTTGTCAATAAAATATCCCTTAACGAAGCTAAATTCCTAAGAAATATGATTTTGAGAACTATTATTGTGAGGATCTCGAAACTCAGTACTCTGTTCTGCAAATATTGATGAGATGATAAATATTTACTCATACGGTTTTTGTAAAAAACCTTATTAACATCAGCAAACCAAACACAGTTATTAATACGTACATAATATAGAAAAGACAAAAAGAACAGCCAGGGGAATTTTAAACAAAAATTCTTTGTAAATAACATAAAGCAACAGCTTTAGTATGTTTACGATACGTTTTTTAAAAAATAATTTTATGGTGACTATACTTTTTTTTAATGGTTACTGTAACAATATTATTGTTAGTTATGTTATGTTGCTTAGGGGCCGATTACAGTGACGGACGAGAGAAGGAGGAAGTGACGTTTTCCCTATGTCAACAGACTGAAGTAACGTACTGTACTGCAAAAGTTAAGAAAAAAAAAAAAAACTGCAAAAGTTAAGAAGTTAATAAAAGTGAAGTAAGCAAGTAAATGCTTTAACCGTCCACTCTGTATGAGAAAAAGGACAGAGTGAAACATGGTGGCAGCGCGTGAGTCATAACTGGCGACGGGAAGAGAGTGTTGAAAGGATCGCTAGCTTGTTAGCACGGAAGCTAACTACGGACAGTCGCTACGATGGAAGGACTGCGACCGCCGCCGATTCTGGCTTTGGATTCAAACAATTTGACGAAGACGTGGAAAGCGTGGAAAGAGGAATTCACATTGTATGTGGACCTGACAATGCCGGACTCGGAGGAATCCACGAAATGCAAGCTGTTTCATTACATCATAGGCGAAGAAGGTAGAGAACTGTTGAACACGTTGTTGATGGATGATGTGTCGGCAAGAACTACCGTGAGGGAGATGATGAGAAAATTCGACGAACATTGTAACCCTAAGTTAAACGAGACTGTGGAGAGATACAGATTCTTCATGAGAGATCAGACACCGGGCGAAAATGTGGACAAGTACGTTAGTGAATTGAGAGTTTTGGCCAGCACCTTCAATTTTGAGCAGCTGAGAGACTCATTGATAAAAGATAGAATCGTGTGTGGCACAAACGACAATGCGCTGAGGGAAAGACTGCTGAGAGAAGACAATCTGGCATTAGAAAAACGCATGAAGATTTGTCGAGCAACAGAGTTGTCACGAGAAAACTGCAAAACACTGCAAGGGCACACACAACTTCGACCCGCACCGGAGTTCTTTCCCCGCTATGGTGAGCCTGAAGGTTGACCGCCCGGATGGGCAGGTCAAGAGAGGGGGAGATACTGACCAATTGAAACACATACAAATCAAACATAAAAATGGACACGGCTGTCCTTTTTTTTATTGTTTCTGAATGAGAGGCTTGCTTTCTACGCTTTTAGTATGTTTGCTTCTAATCTATGATACTGTTTTTTAGACAGACGGAGGGGAGACAAAAATTGCAACCACTGCAACCAGACGGTCATGTACGAGGAACGGGAGGACAGCTCGGATAGGTTGACAGACGCACAGGTGATATTGTTTTATAAAATTTGTGACCAAGACCCCGAGGTTGGTATATATGCGGAATTATTCAATCACACAATTTTACGTGTTTGAAGTTGAATGGAGCAGGACACACAATTGGACAAATACCGTGGGATTGGTGTGAAACGAATGTGTCTCTTCCAGCAGGACCCCCGCTTTCCCGTGCAGACGTCTGGTTGTGTTATGGTGGAAAATTTCTATACGACAGGCTGCCGACCAATGCCTCTGGCAGGTGTGCCCTGGTGACTTTAATTATGGCGGTGAGTGTGACACCTGTAGATTTGGACCAGTTAAATTGGGATCAATTAGAGGCGGTACATAAACAATTGTCAAAAACTTTATTAATAATGTTTCAAAATAGGATTGCTTTAGATAGGTTATTGGCTGAAAAACAAGGAGTGTGCGGGATATTTCGGGATCAATGTTGTAGTTTCATCCCAAACAACACGGCACCGGATGGGCGTCTCACCAAGGCATTGGAAGGTTTGCAAACTTTGAACAAGAGGATGAAAGAACATTCAGGTGTAGATTCGGAAATATGGTCAGGATGGTTGAATGTCTTTGCTAAATGGACAGGTCTGATTAGCTCTATATTAATCTCAGTGGCAGTATTTACAGCTAATTATGGTGCTTTGCGGATGTTGTTGTATACCTTGTATCAGATCTCTTACAGTTAAAACCCTCGAGCGCACCTTGGGCCCGTTGCGACCGGGTGGCAAGTACATGATGATACCCGTGTCGGACCCATAGCCGGTTCCTCTGGCAGCCAGCAGGTCCATAGGGTGCAGCAGAGTAAGTGGTAATGGCCTCAGTTGTCTGAGGCCAGGAGAGGGAATAAAACTTTTATATATCATCTTATAGTTTTACTCTTTACTGTTTTTACATTTTTTCTATTCTTATTTTTGTGGGGATGATGGCCTCAGTTGTCGGAGGCCATGAGAGGGATTAAAATTTTATATATCATTGCACATATTTTATTTTTTACTGTTATTATTTTTCTCTTATTATTTTGGCGGGGGTGATGGCCTCAGTTAGCTGAGGCCATGAGAGGGATTAAAGGATTTTATAAGCTTGACTACAAGTGACATGTATTCAGTTTAATGCAATAAAGATATATACTGATTGGGCTTTAAATCAATGCATGAGAAAAGGTCAGGCCAGGCTGTGTGAAATGCATGGGTGGCAGATATTTTGTGCAGGATGAGCCGCACGTCGGAGAACTGAGTGTGCAGACGCGAAGGGTCCCGGACTTCGATCAAGGCCACCCGGCTGTTGTTGTTTGAGATGGTCACACGGTCGACCGTGAGAGCAGAATAACAGATCCAGTGGTTCATCGGCAGTGGAGCGCACAACTGCCATGGCGCGCACCGTGGGAAGAGCCGACACGTCACCTTGCGGGCAGAAGACGTCCACTAAGAGAAAGCTAAAGTTAACTGCAGATGACACATAGCCAATAGGGGAAGAGTAGGAAGTCTTGGCTTTGTTTGCTGTAATGTATAAATGATCCTGGGCAATTTAGTGGGGGGCGTTGTTTTTTCCTGTTGGTTGCTGTAACCGGGCCTCTCAGACTTTGTACTAGATCTCCTGTTAAGAATAAATCCACTCCTGTGTGAAGTTGCCGGCATCCTGGTCATCTTTCTCTCAAAACGAGCGCGCATAATTGTTGGATGAATGGAGCTTGTGTTTGGTTAACCATTAATGGAGTCAGATAATTAATTCAAACTATTTTGGTAAACTTTTGGTACATTTAAAGGTAAAAACTCCAACAACACACACAGACATATACTTACACCTGCACATACACATGCTCATACACGCACAGACACTTGGACATACACAAGCGCACACCGACAAGATTACAGAGGAATGCCTGCGAGGAGAGAGACGGAGAGACTGCCCGCCGGAGAAGGCCAGCCTTGGCGTGCCAGTCGACGGGACCAGACAGGAATCGACCATCATCAACTACCCAGACGATGACTAACCTGGGCAGGACCTTCCCTTGGACGTGGACCCGTGCCGTGGGAGGGAGCGAGGACGACCAATTCAACCTACATTACCCTTGACATAAAAAACTCCTATAAAAACTGAAGCTGGGCTGAAAGATGGCGCACATTTTTCGACTGTGCTCGCCCGAGTGCAGTTTTCTCGTGAGATGAAGAAAAAGCTGCCCAGATATCTGTCTTTGTACTATTTCCTGAACTCCAGAAATTGAAGAAACTAAATATCTGAACTCTAATCAGTTGTTGAGTCTTTATTTGACCCTTTTCTTCTTGAGCACAAAAAACGAACACGCATTGGAGGAAGTTTGGCTTTTAAAGGTTGATTTACTAACTAGTTCTCATTTCCACGGTGACTCAACTCCAACAAAAACATGCCAAATATTTGTCATCTCATCAATATTTGCACAACAGAGTACTGAGTTTCAAGATCCTCACTATAACTGTTCTCAAAATTATATTTCTTCTCAATTTAGCTTAGTTAAGGGATATTTTATTGACAATCTAACATCAGTACTAAAGGAGTGGAAGAGTTTAAACCTGGCTAGTTTTATTCGATGTCCTGCATCTTGTGTCACTGTTATTCTGTGGAATGCTGTGTGTGTGGCTGGTGAAGCTGGACAAAGAAAGTGAAAGAATGTGAGGTTTGGGAGGTTTTAGGTCGGTGCCTGGCGCAGACAGATACCTCGAGGGGGAAGGGTCGACAAGAAACTGGACCCTTCAGCCACAAGCAGGAGGGGCCACCACTTGAAGAAAGACCAAGAGAAGCAAGCTAAAGTTAACTGCAGCATACACATAGCCAATAGAATCATGCCAGGATGCCTTTGTCTCTGTGTCATTTGCATATTGTGTCTATAAATTAATGCTGAACAGCGAAGACAAAGAGAGCTGTATTGAGAGGGACACAAGCTCAAGTTGTAGATTTGTGTGTTAGGAATAAATCCACTCGTGTGTGAAAATGCCGGCTTCCTGATACCTTTCTATTGCAGAACGAGTGCGCATATTGTTGGATGAGTGAGAGTTGGGTAAAGTCACAAATTGGAGTCAGATTATTAATTTGAGTTTACATTGGTTTAAAATTAAATTCTAACATTGATTTAAAGATAAATTCCAACAGTACACTCAGACAAAAATATAATGGTGGTTGGGGGGCGCGAATCTTTTTCTTCTTGGTAGGAGCGGGCGTGAAATAATTGAGAACCACTGTTAGTATATGCAGACATTATATTCATGCAGCCCGAGTGAACCACAGCATTGTTGCAAATTTGGTCGGAGAAACGTAAACGTCCCACTGCTGGAGCAGCAGCGGCTTCTCGGGACGAAGGCGGAAGTGACGTAAGAGCTGACTCGCCAATGTGGCGTTAATTTAGTTATTTTGTTATTTTTTTCTATCAACCGAATTAAAATATTATATAAAATATATATTAAAATAGAACAGCCTAGTGTAAAAACAAACACAGAGGCAAAGAAATATATTTGAAAAAATGCGTGGTTAAATCATGACGTCATAAGCAAGCGCGCAGCTTCCGAAGGACCTCGACCACATCCACTGACCCGTCCACACCGGAACAAAAGCAGTCCACCGCTAAATTCTTCTGATTTAGTGTGGAACTGACTGTAATTTTCTCATAGGATGTCCAGTGCTACTCGAAAGGACTACGACATAATTCGTTAAGCCTTTGTGTCCCGATAACTTCATTTTTGCGCGTTGATGCTTTTCGGCGTAGTTAGCTTAGCTTGCTAGCTAGCTAGCCGCTAACGAAAAGAGGCACATGACTCATCGCCAAGCAGAGATCAAGTGCGGATTTTTTGGAATTATCATTTGAAAATGTGTGCAAGAACGACACCCAAGTACAAAGAGGAACTTTGGGGAATAAAAGAAGAGAACGAGCAACATCTTCAACTTCTGGGCGAAGGTTGCAAGCAGCCTCGTGTTGTGCGACAGGAAGCAGGTTTGTCCACGTCTTACTCTCATTTGCTTTGTCAAGAACGACTTTCTATCGTTAAACATATGCATCACAACATTAAGTTGTTTGGGGAAATCGTTCAAGGTTATTGCCGTTTTATTTTTTAATCTTGCCTTTTATTTGCAGATCTGCTGAACATTTGTTGATGCCAAATAAAATCAGTGCAGGAAATAAATGCCAAAGAAAAAACAATAGTGGGGGGTGAACTCCATGTTTTTTCCAGTATAAAATTTGAACTGATTATTTAACATTTTACATTTTCTGGTTTTTATATCTTGTTAAAGCAATTCCTTACGGAAGGAATTCTGCCTGACTCTAAAAAATGTGCACACTGCGGCAAAAACATCAATGGCGGATGATCAATTTTAGTGGATAAAACACAAAATATTAAGTTATTTTAAAAAATCAAGTACGTATTGGTCTTATTTATTAACTTTGTACTGCCTCGGTCAATAAACCTTGGGTGGCCCAGCACTGTTTTATGCACGTGTGCGTAGTTTCACCCCATCCAAACATTTAAAATACATTAAATGCATCCATCCAAGGTTGCACGGATCTCATCAGTGAACAAGCGCATGCTGCAAGGAATGCATCTGCATCTTTGGCTTACTATGGTGTTAGAATAATATTAAGAGGTTATTATACATTTGCCGTGACGCAGCTTATTTTAATATGTAGTGCATAAAACATGTTGCAGTTTAATAGAGTGAACTATGCTTGAGTGTTTACAGTTTGAGTGTGGCAGGGCGGTGGCACTTCTTCAGAAGTGCCGATGAAGTAAACAACACCGTGATGAGCCCTGATAAGAAGAAGTTGGCCCCAAAGTCTGACGCAAACAGCATCGTGCTGGGTCCTGATAGAAGATGTTGACGACAAAGTCAGCTGCGACCCATGGCGGCACGCCAATGATAAACCGGACTAAACCAGCTTTTAAGAAGACGAACTGTACCACCCCTGAGTGTAATCTGATTTCTTGAAGTGTAATCTGATTTCCCGATGTTATAAAAGGGAATGTGTGAAAAGCATCGGGGAACAGAGGAGAGATAAAGTTGTCAAATAAACTTTAACCTTTCTGTAGCCACTTGGGCTGCATCTCTCTCTCCTTCCAGCTATGAACCCTATATGTCAAATTGGCGAACCTGACATATGGGCTTAAAAAGGGAGAAGGCCACAACCCCCTTTTCGACCAACAAGCCCAGGAACATTTAGTTCCTGGTAATAAAGTTCCTGTGGCCCAGGTGGTTTGCATCTACCCCACAACTCAAAGTTCTTGATAATTTATGCAAATGACAATGATGACAGAACAATGGGAGGTGTTGTGTTACTTTGTTACTCATTACTGACACCCTCTGGCTGTTATACATCATTGCGGTTACAAAATAATTCAGTGAACTCATAATATTTTGGTGTATCTTAGTCGAATTTTAATACATATTGGATAACTTTAAAATATACAGTCATTATTCAAATATGTCAACATAAAAGTTCGAGTGAAAGTGTTGTTGCTTAATTTATGTGTAGGGGTTTTGACTCTTCGAACGTTAATTTTGTTTTAAAATGTATTTAGAAACAGAAATTTTATAAAAAAGTAAAAAGGGGAATGTTGGAACGTAATAGCGGGCTAAATGTTATTTTGGGCAAAAAAACAAACAAACGTAAATCATGCAATAAATAGCGACTCTGATTCCAGCGCCCCTTTAATTCTTTTTGGTATCCAAAATATAATGGAAGCAAAAAGTACCCACGATGAAACTATCTCTAAATTAAAAAAGAAATACTTTTAAACATATTTCACTTGAAGGATTCCTATTTTATCGATGTAATTATGTTGCGATGGCCCCCAGTGGTCCCCATCAATAAGTTAGGGTCCCACAACAGGTGTTCCATCAGACGCACACAATAGCCTGTGTGTGCTAACTTCAGCTCGCTTCCAGAAACGTCTGTGACCATGTCAGGAATGAAATCGGGCATCAGCCGCAACATGCTTCCTTTTTAAATGCTCGTTTATCACAGCTGTGCTGCCAAAGGGAGGTTTACATCGTCGGACGTAATTTTGTGAAATGCCCCCATGGTCCGGTCCAAGTTGGGGTCGCACGCATTGCTCCGTGTGCAGCGGGCACAAGTCAAGGTAGCACGGTAGAAACAATATAAGACAAAGTCGCCGCCTGACCTTTGACTTGACCATATTAAATGTGTGTTTGTCTTTTTGTGTCCTGCAGACGTCAGTGAAAACGATCTCCGTTCTGTGAAAGAGGAGCCAGACTTGACTCACATCAAAAAGGAGGAGGAGGAGATCAACAAGTCACCACTGAACGTTGTCCATATAAAGACTGACGATGAAAACAAGTATGAGAGTGAGGACAACAGAGGGGCGGAGCCTACAAGCAGCAGTTCAAGTCATCACGTGACAACAGAAGGTGATGAAGACCACTGGGGGCCATCACAAGCACAAAATGAGGACACATTATCAGATGCTCATGACGATGATGATGATGGGCAAGCCAACGGTGAAAGGGCACGTCACACTGACTCATTCACTTCAAAGCTGTCTTTAAAAGGGCACAGAAAAACACACAGTGGTGAAAAATCTTTTTCCTGCTCAGTTTGTGGCAAAAGCTTCTCTGTAAAGTCAAATTTAATGAAACACACAAGAACACACACTGGAGAAAAACCTTATTCATGCTCCGTTTGTGGAAAATGCTTCTCTCAAAAGTCACAATTAACAAGGCACACAAGAACACACAGTGGAGAAAAACCTTTTTCATGCTCAGTTTGTGGAAAATGCTTCTCTCAAAAGGCAAGTTTAACAGAACACACAAGAAAACACAGTGGAGAAAACCCTTTTTCCTGCTCAGTTTGTGGCAAAAGCTTTTCTGTAAAGTCAAATTTAATGAAACACACAAGAACACACACTGGAGAAAAACCTTATTCATGCTCCGTTTGTGGCAAAAGCTTTTCTTTTAAGAAAAATTTAAAAACACATACACGATTACACACTGGAGAAAAACCTTTTTCATGCTCAGTTTGTGGTAAAAGCTTCTCTCAAAATTCAAGTTTAACATATCACACAAGAACGCACAGTGGAGAAAAACCTTTTTCCTGCTCAGTTTGTGGCAAAAGCTTCTCTGTAAAGTGGAGTTTACGACGCCACTCAAGAACACACAGTGGAGACAAGCCATTCAGTTGCAGCGTTTGCGCTAAAAAATTCTTCACTAAACGTAGTGCTGAGAGACACAATTGTGCTGGTGAGAAAAGCAGTGATCCTTGAAGCTTAAAAAAAAGAAAACAAAAAACTGAAGGAACTGACTCTTAGTGGTAAGATGTAAATGTGATTTTGAATAAAATATGAAAAATGTAATTTTGCAAAGCTCTTTTATTGACATGAAGCCAATGGGATCAGAGCCAGAATTATCAATGTGTTTGTGTGATGATGATCTTTTTTTATGTGATTTTACATCAAGATGTAAATGAAATTAATTGCCTTTGCCTGGAATAACATTTGTTAACATTATGTTTTTCAGTTTTCTTTTTAAACGTACTTAATGGAAAAGGTGTGAGAACAAACTGCTTATGAAATCGTTGCCTTCCACAATCATCAATAAAATTACTTGTTCCACTTGCTCAACTGGCCTTCATTACGCCGTGAAAAGGTGAAAAACTAAACTCGAAAAAGAACAAGAAAGAGAAACGCGAATAGTCCCGGTTTCTCTCAAAGGTTTTGATTTGTCAGGAGTTGGCAACTTTATGGCGACTGGAGTCAGCGCTGGTTTTCTCGTTGTGTTTGGCTGGCTCGTATATGTATGGTCCATTGAACAAAACTCAAACTCTTCAAATATCCCCTCACATACATTTAATATTTCGCTTTCTGAATAAATTTCTGACTAGCTAAAACCTCTTTCCAGGTTGAGCTCTATCAAGCGTTTGGGGCTTGTTGCTAAGCAGAATCTTACTTCGGAAAAAACTTATCATTTTGTCAAATATACTAAATATTTTTGTTCATGCTCTATTATATTTTTTATATAATTTTTATAATGAAATAGGGAAATATTAAAATTGGCAGCCACATACAGACCTAATTCAATTAATAAGAAATATGGAAACATTTTATAAATATTGAGCTCATTGAGAAGAGTCCTAATCTTGAAATAAATATTGAAATGTAAAAAATACTTATGTATTTAATTAATTCAATAACCCGACCCCGGATGAGCGGCACAAAATGCCTGGATGGATGGAATAATTTAAATTGCATCCAAATTCAAAAGAACAAATTTGTTAAGAAATTTTCAAGTGTGAAATCAAAAGGTTTAAATTGTTGAGAATTTTACATATTAAAATAATTGAATAAATATTGTATTATTACATATACAAGCTTAAATATAAATTGAAATAAATGAAAAAAAAAGTTGTGTATTTTTAAATGGCCGAATTTAGATATGGGATGTAATTCTCTTTATGAAACTATGAAGGGACTGGAGCTCACAGAAGTGACCAGTCTTGGTTCTGAAGTTCCGATGTAACCAGATACTGCCCTGAGAGAAAATAGGCCTGAGCATTGTTTATGGTGGGGGCAATTCTCTCGCCAGGTCAGTGACCTGGCGAGGGTATGGAAGTAATTTAAGGTGGTCACGAGTAGACTGGTCGTATCAACGGGGAGACGCATCTGCTCTCCCTCTGGGGGACTTTTGGAGGGAAATCCCGAAGACTAGCGGGATGGGAATGCATATGCAACAAGGGAAATTAGATATTCATGTCCTATTTGGGCATTCCCTATGAGAAGGGAATGTCTGAGAGGGGGCTCGCACGTGTACGGAGCGCACACACGCACACGTTTTTGGGGAGACTTCTTTTGACATCAGCATGTGACGAGAAAAACATCTTTTTCGAACCAGTTGTTTTCCATCACCAATCCAGCCTTGCTCGGCTGCCTCTCAGAAGGCAGCAAGGACCCACACTTCAAAGACAAAATATACTACATATTGAAAGAAAAATAATACTCAAATATTGAAATAAGTATAGAATTGGATGAATAAGCAACAAAAAATATATACCTCCTGGAAAATATCATTATTTTCAACATTTGTCAAAGCACAACATTTCGATCAGATTGAGTTCTTTCTTGCACATTCTTAAACAATCGTAAGTTTTTTACTTTTAACTTTTAAGTTACTTCAGTGCATTTCATACCTGTGCCTTCAGTGAAGTCCTTCTTTGTCCTACTTGAATAAATCCCCATCAAAATACCATCATTTATGACACCACAGCTGGACAAATAATATCCAGAAACACACTTACGCACCACTGAGTGAGTGTTGGACGATATAGCTTCTCTTGAAAGGTCATACTTGAAAATGTCCTTGCAAGTGTATCTGCAATTAAATCCATGCTTTTCCCTCCTTTGGCCATTGTGGTTTAAAAAAAAGCAAGAATATATTTTAGATTTTCCAACGGCCGCCAATTACGACTTTCGGGTGTGTTGATTCGGCATAGCGCCGCCCCCTCATGAGTGAGTATCCAATCACAAAACGCGTTCATCACCCTCAGCGTAAGGTCAGCGAGAAGGCTCATTGTAACCAACTCGTGATCTGATTGGCTATCGCAACCGTCTAACAAATATGAAAGCTCATTGACTTTGACAGAAGCGATGCCCGTACAATGGCATCTTAAGGCCTCGGAATGCATAATGCGCGCTCCTCGTATTGTGAAACCTGCCCAGCAACACGAGCGAGCGGAATTCCGATTGGATTCAAAACTCTCACCTCAAAATACAACGCTCAGCTATAATATGACACCAATGCGCCGATTATGATTTTTATTTTTCATTATTGATTATGTTTGGCTAGCAGAGACGGCCTTGAAGGCCCACCACTGAGTTACTGAATAGCCTAAATTAAACTTTACTTTCATCAATAGAGTTAAAGTTATGCTTTATTGTAGGCGTTATGTAATTAATAGTGAAGGATTGTATTACGATTGCTGACATTATTTTAAACACTTATGGGACAGAAGGTTAATTATTTAATTTAGCAGGTTCATATTTACTGAATATGTTCAACATTGATGAAACAAAAGCGTTTTTCAAATGAAAGTAGAAGTACAGTGCATAGATAAGATTGACTGGGATTGTAGTCATGGTGTTTACTGATTCATTATATTATTCTCATATGCTAAATTTCTATTTCTTTGTTTAAATGTAAGACCTCAAATTTGCACACATAGTATTTTCATGACCCACACTTTCATTCAGAAGAAAGAGATTCAGTCTGCTCAGGTCAAACTGATGACAAACCAGATAGCACTTCATGGACAAATACGACAAAACACATTCTCCACATAGGCCATAGAAGATACAAACATATCAAGTTGGGCCGGGGAGGACGTCACAGGGACGCTATCAAGAACACCCCAAAAACATAATCTGATCTGGGAAAACATACGCCACACAATCTGTACACCGACGAGATTACAGGGGAAGGAGAGACGGAGAGACTGCCGCCTGCCTGAGAAGGTCAGCCTTGGACGTGGAACGTGGGCCGGGGGAGGGAGCAAGGACGACCGATTCAACCTACATGATCTTTGACAAAGAAAACCTCCTTCCGGTTGCTGGAATATAGAATAGATTTTAAGGTGTTCCAATATTGTTGACAGTTTCTTGATTTCGGGGTGTTCCAATGTGGTTCACTTGCTCTGTTCTGTGTTTGTGCTGTTGTCTGTGTGTTAATTGTGACGTGTATTTGTTGTGCAATTGTCTATACGTTGTGTGTGTCCCGTGGCAATTTGTGGCCCTTGCTGTGCTGCGTTCAACTGGGTTGTTGTGTCTCATGTTTATAATTCTCGGGTCTGTCTTATGATGCTCAATTGGTTTAATGTTAGGGGGTGTGTGAGAAAGTAGAGTGTTAACGTCTGGTGAGTGATGATAAAAAGGAGAGAGTGGGGTTTGCGTCCCACACTCACAACAAAACATGCTTAAAGTAACGTGTGGTGCATACAATATATCGTGTGAAAGTTCAAGCGATCGTGTGAGTGAATGCAAGCCTGAAGCAGAACAGGGGGAAACCTAACGGTGATAAGATAAAACTGCTTGATTGGTTGGAGTGGATAAATAATGAAGTTGTGGATATTTTGGTAGTACAGAGAGAAGAATCCAAAACACAGAAAATCTGTGATAGGATGGACCTTGCTCCGATGAGAGTTCCACACTGCTTGAGTCGTAGTTGATTAAAAATGGGGAAATGGTGGGAGTGTAAAATTATGATTGGTATAAAAATTTCAGGGGATGATTAGCAATTAAGGAGAGGATTGGCGATGAAATTACTTGAGATAAAAAGTATATGAAACCGAAACACAAAGGCTTCATTGAGCATGTGTCTTGCGGACGTACGAAATGTGACTATTGGGAACTCTGAGTTGATGAGGAAATTGAAAGAAAAAAGTCAAAGCAAGTAGGGTGAAGAGTGTGGGGAAAGTGGTGGGAGCAGTTGGATGAGCAGGGGGAGTTGCAGATATGAGGTTGGAAAGATGGGGGTCGAGTGGCCGATGGACGGTAGCTGTTTGTGAGGGTTGGAGATGGGGAGGCGTGGCTGGGGTGCGGACAATATATAGAAGATATATAATCATACGCAATACCGACAAAGTGCAACGAAAGACGCTGGTGGAAAAACTGACACCAGGGGAATAACGACGGGAACGAAAAAGGCTTGCAAAAGGCAAGGAACAAAATGAACAAAAATGGCTTACCGCAGAAGGGCAAGGGCAACCAATTGATCTCAACCGAGAAGATCAATAAATGCAAACGGAAACACAAACAATGAACGGGAACAAGGTACGCGGAATGCAATAACAAGGTGTCTAGAATTCACAACTTGGGACATGAGCATGAGCAAGATGAATATTCCGACGCTGAGTAGTCAGCGTGGAGTGTTTAAATAGTGCAGTAATCAATGACTTGACGAGTGACAGGTGCGTGGCTGGTGGGCGCGTCTCTCCAGCCATGACGACATGAACAGGAACAAGCGCTGGAAGGAAACGCCCCCACTCCACCTGGGCAAACACAAAACAAAAACATGACAGGACAAAACGGACCATGACACAAAGGGATTAGGTTTTTGGGATAGGTTTTAATTGAAACATTTTATGATCATGTTTAAAGAAAATCTTTAGAACAGGAGATGTCTCGCAATTGATGAGAGGTTTGCCAAGTATAAAGTTGGATTAAATAGTTCGGCAGCTGATTTATTAACTGATGTGTATCAAATGTAACAAAGGTGGACGACAGATGTTTTATGACTTTGCGACACCAGCCCTGACATGACAACTTTTAAGGGCCAAGACAGCATTCCAGAAATACCAGACTAACATCCGCATCTATGAGCTGTTTGACGTCACAGGTGCAGGATCGTCAGCTGAGTCCAGGAGGAACAGGAGAAGCGATTTCACGGAGACTGAATGGGAAAATCCAAAAACGCACAGTGGTAAACTTTGGCATATGCTGGCTAAATTGAGGCTAAATTAGCGCCGAGGGAGGGGTCTCTGTGTGGAATTGGAAAGTATCTTTTTGGTAAATGAAAGTGTGACAGAAAAAGTGTTTGTATGTCTAAGTGGTTTGAGTGAATGTTTAAGGGACGGGCCTCAGGAAAGAAACCTGATTGAGGGCACCGGCAAGCCCTAACAGCACGTTGGATGCAATGGGCGGACAGGTCTGATCAACCTGGATCCCTTTTGCACTCCCAAGTACTGATTTTCAAATTGTTATTGGAGACAGATTGGACTAATCAAATTCAAGCATCAAGTGAATGATTGATTGACGTTATTACACAAAATTTATGCAAAACTGAACGTTTCAGAAGGGAGGTAATTTACCCCTTCTCACTGGCAAGTGCCACTCCTCCAGTTCTCTCCACAGGTTTGAGGTGACATGTGACCGGTGTGACCAGAAGGTCGGAGAACGCTTCAAATAGCGCCGCATCACGCCCATCCCGGAGTTTCTCCTCAACAAGGAGGGAGATAAAAGATATTCTAAATTAGGTTCCATGAAAACAGATTAAGATATAGTTGTTGCTTTAGCCTGCTCATGTGCTCCGCAGTTTTAATATTCACATTGGGTGCACGAATAGATAACACACACCCAGTCCAGGATAGAGCAGAATTTTGTTGTATTGTTAAGACTTTTCCATAATATACGGCACCACAGCGGTGATACTTGAGGTTAATTTCAGTTAAGTGGGCGGTGGCGCTGTTTTTATGAAAAATACTCACTTAACGCAAGGGTAGGTTCTTCGTAGAGGGGATTACAGAGTTACATGCGGGACAAAATTTACTTGTCAGGAACTGTCCTTACTTGAGGCCGAGGCCAGACCTACAGACCAGCATGACGGTCACCGGCTGAATGGGGACACCTAAGGTGAGATTGGCCGTGCCGTGCATCAGAGTATTTCTGGCCCCGTTGGGGCCGATGTTGCTGTATCTTTCAGGTGGGGAGCGGAGGAGACAGGCCTGGTCTATGTGGCCAGGGCGAGACGTGAATGGAGTGAGACTTCCGGCATCCCATCCAATAATGTCGTCATTCCGCAGCTGTTTCAGTTGGCCGTCCTTAGGGCGTGTCCTTCCGGTTACGGACATCATGTGAAACAGTCCATCAATGAAAAAATGCTAATCAGTCTCAGGAGAACACATTTTTTTTACATCATTTTGCACAACATCAGAAAAGGAAAATGTGGGATTGGATTAAGGAGCGTTACTAAAAATTGTTGTACTTGCAAGTTCAGGTGGCCAAGAGGGCTAAAAATTATAAAATAAAAAAAAGAAAAAAAAGGGGTGGGGCAGCTAATGCATGCAGCTCCCATTGCACCTGCGCCTTCCGCTTCTGCTGCTCCTAGGCAAGGTTCGGGTGACGCGGCACCACAGCAGATTGGCTGTCCGTACCCGGCCGGTCAACGAGGTCGGGATTGCGGTAACAGAGGTAGGGGTGCTTATAAACGGGGGTTGTGAGTGGGGTGTGCTCTTGCTGCGGGGTCACTGGGTGATGAGCAGTCCATACCGAGCCACTTCCTGGAATGTGCCATCTCTGGTCCGGTGCCATTCCTGTCGCCCAGAGCTCAACCAGCACAGGGGGCGCCACCGTTACCCACTCCCAACGCACTCTTCACACCAACCCGCTGGTACCCCATTCCATGACAGGGGGCCGCGGAGCATATGTGGTGCTCTCCTCCATTCCACTGGCTGAACTGAAACATCTGAGGGCAGCTCCGAAACCTGGTTCTCCATCCTCCCGCGGTGGGTATGCCCTGTTCCTGATCCAACCTCCACCCATTCACCAATTGACCCAGTACATTGTACACTGTACATATGATCGCACACATGATTTGGTTTATCAAAATGCATTCATTCAAATTTAGTCAGGAGTTCATCTTACATTAGGATTATATATGTGTTATGTCTACCGGCGTTGCCTCGCATGCGTGCCTTGTCCCTGAGCAGCAGAAATGGTATGAATTGTTTACTTTCGCTGAGCCACAAATCACATTGACTATTGATGCGCGTCTTCATACTAAAGATCTAGGCCCCATGGTAAAGCGGTGTGTAGAGGCGGTTGGCTGGGTTCAGACGTCTATTACGGATGTTGAATACTCCGCGTCACTATCAGAATATCATATTTCAACACCCACTACAAATTCTTCGGTTTTGGGAACGTGACTTAATTTCAAAATTTCACGAGACGGGTCACTCGGGAGAGGTAGCTCTGTGTGCATCTCTGCCGGAGGGTTTGTGGACACGGGGCCCGACTGATTTTGGGCTCTGCTCCACAGCTCCCCCAATTGTTTTACTGTCTCTACACCCTCGCCCAGTTGACAGAATCAGAGTTGGCACAGCCTGGAGGTGGAGGGAGGCCTTCGGGAGACAATAGGAGGTGAAGACTGCAGCGGTCTTGGAGCTGTCTACGTCTTGGAGAGCACCTATTCTTCCCGTAAAAAATGGTTTAATTTGGTATCAGCGTAATTCTAGTTTGGGATTTTTATTTATTTATTTATTTTTTTTATCATAAATGGTTACTATTTCATTTGGTTTGCTTTGAAGATTTGCCAAAAAACTGTCAAAATTGGAGCATTAGCTCAGGGCTTAATTTATAATCTTTAAACAGTTAGATATTTGAACTCAGTGAACTACATTTTCTTTAATTCAGGAATAATTTGCCCATCTTGCAAACCCAAATTCTAACATTGTGCCATATTAGCTGGATATCATTCAGACATTATTGCGAACAAACACTGCTGGATTGTGGTGATTATCGGCACAACGAAATGTATACGTTGGAAAATTGTTTCTGGGGGCAATGCCTGTGAGGATGCCACTGTCTGGATTATATTCAAAGAAAGCTTTTACAACAGTCTGGGAATTGATATAGATATAGATATAAAATTTGGTGGGTCTACGTTAATTACAATATCTTATTCAAGTGCCTGATACAAGCTTCACAAACAAGTTTAAAAAGGTGATTGAGTGCAATTAATGGTTACCAGACGAACAAGTGTGTCTGCACATAGACGAGAATGCAAGTCAGTAAATAAAGACACACAAGCTTGAAGCATCACATTACCTGCGTGACTTCTTAGAAGACAGAACGTTACATGGTACCAGGTCGCGGGTCAAGAAAAGGACTGACGCGAGATGGACTCCGTAAGGCCACCAGAAGCGCTGAAAATGACGGTAAATGTGGACGCGAGTTCAAGCAACAATTCCTGCTCTACCTTGCCGACGTGGGAGTCGGAAACAGAGCGGACGAAAGAAAAATAGCCCTTTTGCGAACCAATGCCGGAGCCGAGGCCATCGAGGTATTCAATGAACCCGAAGATAAAGACAAGTTTGAAAAGGTCCTGTGGATTTAATTGCAGATCCACTTGCAAGGACATTTTCAAGTCGGACCTTTCAAGAGAAGCTATATCGTCCAACACTCACTCAGTGGTGCGGGAGTGTGTTTCTGGATATTATTTGTCCAGCCGTGGTGTCATAAATGATGGTATTTTAATGGGGATTTATTCAAGTAGGACGAAGTAGGACTTCTTTGAAGGCACAGGTATGAAATGCACTGAAGTAACTTAAAAAGTAAAAGTAAAAAAAATTACGATTGTTGAAGAATGTGCAAGAAAGAACTCAATCTGATCGAAATGTTGTGCTTTGACGAATGTTGATAAATAATATTTTCCAGGAGGTATTTATTTCTTTGTTGTTTATTCATTCAATTCTATACTTATTTCAATATTTGAGTATGGGTCCTTGCTGCCTTCCGGAGAGGCAGCCGAGCAAGGCTGGATTGGTGATGAAAAAGAACAAAAGAAAGAAGAAAGATTTTATTCTCGTCACATGCTGATGTCAAAAGAAGTCTCCCCAAAAACGTGCGAGCCCCCTCTCAGACATTCCCTTCTTATAGGGAATGCCCAAATAGGACATGAATATCTAATAATATCCTCTAATCTCGTTGCACACTTGAGTACAATGACAATAAAGGGATTTCTAATTTTCCCTTGTTGCATATGCATTCCCATCCCGCTCGTCTTCGGGATTTCCCTCCAAAAGTCCCCCAGAGGGAGAGCAGATGCGTCTCCCCGTTTGATACGACCAGTCTACTCGTGACCACCTTAAATTACTCTCATACCCTCAAAGGTCACTGACCTGGCGAGAGAATTGCCCCCACCATTCTCTCAGGGCAGTATCTGGTTACATCCGAACTTCAGAACCAAGACTGGTCACTTCTGTGAGCTCCAGTCCCTTCATAGTTTCATAAAGAGAATTACTTCCCATATCTATATTAGGCCATTTAAAAATACACATGAATTTTTTAAAAATGTATTTCAATGTATATTTAAGCTTGCTGATGTAATACTACAATATTTATTCAATTATTATAATATGCAACATTATATCAATATTAATTTAAACTTTTTCATTTCATTCTTGAATATTTCTTAACATATTTGTTCATTTGAATATGTATGCAATTTAAATTATTCCATCCATCCAGCCATTTTCTGCCGCTCATCCGGGGTCGGGTTCTTGAATTAATTTAATACATAAGTATTTTTTATATTTCAATATTTATTTCAATACTGGGACTCTTCTCAATGAGTTCAATATTTATGAAATGTTTCGATATTTCTTATTAATTGAATTAAGTCTGTATGTGGTTTCCAATTTTAATATTTCCCTATTTAATTATATAACTAATCCAATGTATAAAAAGCATAATATAGCATGAACAAAAATATTTGGTATATTTGACAAAATGATACGTTTTTCCAAAGTGAGATTCTGCTTAGAAGCACACCCCAAACGCTTGATAGAGCTCAACCTAGAAAGTGGTTTTAGCTAGTCAGAAATTTATTCAGAAAGCGAAATATTAAATGTATGTGAGGGGATATTTGAAGAGTTTGAGTTATGTTCAATGGACCATTCATATACGAGCCAGCCAAACACAGCGAGAAAACCAGCGCTGACTCCAGTCGCCATCAAGTTGCCAACTCCTGACATACCAAAACCTTTGAGAGAAACTGAGACTATTCGCGTTTCTCCTTCTGGCTCTTTTTATCGTTCAACTTCTCTATCTGTTTTTAACCTTTTCACACAGCGTAATGAAGGCCAGTTGAGCAAGTGGAACAAGTGATTTTATTGATGATTGTGGAAGGCACCGATTTCATAAGCACTGTTTCTTCTCACACCTTTTCCATTAGGTACGATTAAAAAGAAAACTGAAAAGCATAATGTTAACAAATGTTGTTCCAGGCAAAGGCAATTAATTTTATTTACATGTTTGATGTAAACACACAAAAAAATCATCACACAAACACATTGATAATTCTGGCTCTGACCCCATTGGCTTCGTGCCAATAAAAGAGCTTTGCAAAATTAAATTTTTCAGATTTTATTCAAAATCTAAATTTACATCTTACCACAAAGAGTCAGTTCCTTCATTTTTTTGTTGTCTTTTTTTAAGCTTCAAGGATTGCTGCAATTCTCACCAGCACAATCGTGTCTCTCAGCACTACGTTGAGTGAAGAATTTTTTTGCACAAACGCTGCAACTGAATGGCTTGTCTCCACTGTGTGCTCTTGTGTGGCGTCGTAAATGCGACTTTTGAGAGAAACTCTTGCCACAAATTGAGCAGAAAAAGGGTTTTCTCCAGTGTGTGTTCTTGTGTGACAAGTTAAATTTGACTTTACAGAGAAGCGTCTACCACAAACTGAGCAGGGAAAAGGGTTTTCTCCAGTGTGCTTTCTTGTGTGGCTTGTTAAACTTGACTTTTGTGAGAAGCATTTTCCACAAACTGAGCAAGAAAAAGGTTTTTCTCCACTGTGTGTTCTTGTGTGTTCTGTTAAACTTGACTTTTGAGAGAAGCACTTTCCACAAACTGAGCAAGAAAAAGGTTTTTCTCCACTGTGCTTTCTTGTGTGATATGTTAAATGTCCCTTTTCAGAGAATCCTTTGCCACAAACTGAGCAAGAAAAAGGTTTTTCTCCACTGTGCGTTCTTGTGTGCCTTACTAAATGAGACTTCCGAGAGAAGCTTTTGCCACAAACTGAGCAAGAAAAAGGTTTTTCTCCACTGTGCGTTCCTGTGTGCCTTACTAAATGAGACTTCCGAGAGAAGCTTTTGCCGCAAACTGAGCAAGAAAAAGGTTTTTCTCCACTGTGCGTTCTTGTGTGCCTTACTAAATGAGACTTTTGAGAGAAGCTTTTGCCACATACTGAGCAGGTAAAAGATGTTTCTCCACTGTGTGTTCTTGTGTGGATTGGTAAATGAAACTTTCGAGAGAAGCTTTTGCCACAAACCGAGCAAGAAAAAGGTTTTTCACCACTGTGAGTTTTTCCGTGCCCTTTTAAAGACAGCTTTGAAGTGAATGAGTCAGTGTGACATGCCCTTTCACCTTTGGCTTGCCCATCATCATCATCATCATCATCGTCATGAGCGTCTGATAATGTGTCCTTATTATGTACTTGTGATGGCCCCCAGTGGTCTTCATCACCTTCTGTTATCACGTGATGACTTGAGCTGCTGCTTGTAGGCTCCGCCCCTTTGTTGTCGTCACTCTCATCCTTGTTTTCATCTTCAGTCTTGATCGGGAGAACGTTCACTGGTGACTTGTTGATCTCCTCCTCCTCCTTCTTTTTGATGTGAGTCAAGTCTGGCTCCTCTTTCACAGAAAGAAAATCGTTTTCACTGACGTCTGCAGGACACAGAAAGACAAATTTGGTTTGGTCAAGTCAAACCTCATGCGTCGACTTTGTCTTATATTGTTTCTACCGTGCTACCTTTACTTGTGCCTGCCGCATACGGAGCAATGCGTGGTCCCCAACTTGGACCGGACCATGGGGGCATTTCACAAAATTACGTCCTACGATGTAAACCTCCCTTTCGCAGCACAACTGTGCTCAACGAGCATTTAAAAAGGAAGCACGTTGCAGCTGATGCCCGATTTCATTCCTGACATAGTCACAAACGTTTCTGGAATATGTATTATAATTCAACTAAGATACACCATAATATTTTAAGAGTTCACTGAATTATTTTGGAACTGCAATGATGCTTAACAGCCATAGGGTGTCAGTAATGAGTAATAAAGGAACACAAGACCTCCCACTGATACATCATCATTGACATTTGCATAAATTATCAAGAACTTTGACTTGTGGGGGAGATGCAAACCACCTGGGCCACAGGAACTTTATTACCAGGAAATAAATGTTCCTGGCCTTGTTGGTAGAAAAGGGGGTTGTGGCATACTCCCTTTTTAAGCCCATAGTAAGACAAAGATGCAGATGGATTCCTTGCAGCATGCGCTTGTTCACTGATAAGATCCGTGCAACCTTGGGTGGATGCATTCAATGTATTTTAATTGTTTGGATGAGGTGAAACTATGCACACGTGCACAGAACAGTGCAGGGCCACCCGAGGTTCATTGATCGAGCCAGTAAAAAGTTAATAAATAAATAATACCAATACGTACTTGATTTTTAAAAAAAAAACTTAATATTTTGTGTTTTATTCACTAAAATTGATCAACCGCCATTTACCTTTTCGCGGCAGTGTGCACATTTTTAGTAAGAAATTGCTTGAACAAAATATAAAAACCAGAAAATGTAAAATGTTAAATAATCAGTTCAAATTTTATACTGGGAAAAACATGGAGTTCACCCCCCACTATTGGTTATTCTTTGGCAAACGTTTTCCGCACTGATTTCATTTGGCATCAACAAATGTTCAGCAACCCGGCAAGTAAAAGGCAATATTTAAAAAAAAAAACGGCAATAACCTTGAACGATTTCCCCAAACAACTTAATGTTGTGATGCATATTTTTAACGATAGAAAGTCGTTCTTTACAAAGCAAATGACAGTAAAACGTGTACAAACCTGCTTCGTTCTCTTCTTTTATTCCACAAAGTTCCTCTTTGTCCTTGGGTGTCATTCTTTCGCACATTTTCAAATAATAATTCCAAAAAATCCGCACTTGATCTGTGCTTGGCGATGAGTCATGTGCCTCTTTTCGTCAGCGGCTAGCTAGCTAACAAGATAAGCTAAGAAGCTAAGCTAACTACGCCGAAAAGCATCAACGCGCGAAGATGAGGTTATCGGGACACAAAGACTTAATGAATTATGTCGTAGTCCTTTAGAGTAGCACTGGACATTCTGTGAGAAATTTACAGTCAGTTCTACACTAAATCAGAAGAATTTAGCGGTGGGTGTTTTTGTTTCGGTGTGGACGGGTCGGTGGATGTGGTCGAGGCCCTTTTTTTTTTTTTTTTTAACAAACTTTATTGAACATTTTGAATAGACAGTACAACAGTATCACAAGTTCACTTCAGGTATTAAACTAACATATACATTTTCATCCTTAAATAGAATTCACAACGAAGGGTAATGAATGTAGAAAAAAATGTATAATATAAAATAAAATAAAATAAAAATACACAGTAAAACAGGAACAATGTCTCTGGATATATGTAATTAAGGCTTTTAAAGGAAAAAGGCATTCAAAAATGTCAATATCTTGTTGCTTTTCTTGTTGTTAATTAATTTTGTGGTCGAGGCCCTTCGGAAGCTGCGCGCTTGCTAATGACGTCATGCTTCAAGTGCGTATTTTTCAAATATCTTTCTTTGCCTCTGTGTTTGGTTTTACCCATGGATGTTCTATTTTAATATATATTTTATATAATATTTAAATTCGGTTGATACAAAAAATAACAAAATAATTAAATTAACGCCACATTGGCGACTCAGCTCCTACGTCACTTCCGCCTCTGTCCCGAGAAGCCGCCGCTGCAACAGCAGTGGGACGTTTCCGTTTCTCCGACCGAACTTGCAACAATGCTGTGGTTCACTCGGGCTGCTAGATTGTATGAATATAAAGTCTGCATATACTAGCAGTGCTTCTCTATTATTTCACACCCGTCCCTACCAAGAAGAAAAAGATTTGCTCCCCCCCACCACCAATTTTTTTTCTGCCTTTGTAGATTGAGATTAGATTGTCAATAAAATATCCCTTAACTAAGATAAATTGATAAGAAATATAATTTTGAGAACTATTATAGTGAGGATCTCGAAACTCAGTACTCTGTTGTGCAAATATTGATGACAGTATGGCAGTTGAAATGAGTACACACGACTGACTACGAACACGTCTTTTTTCCAAGACTGCCAACAACAACTGAAGGACAATCAGAAATTGGCGCCCACAACATTCACATGAATACGCCCCCACCCGGGATGCCTACTGGGTCAGAGGCATGGTCGTAATGTCCGCCACAATAGGACAAATATTTGTCATGTCATGTCATTATCCACACTGCTTATCCTGTACAGGGTCGCGGGAGGGTGTGTTTGTTTTTTGTACTCAAGAAGAAAAGGGTCAAATAAAGACTCAACAACTGATTAGAGTTCCGATATTTAGTTTCTTCAATTTCTGGAGTTCAGGAAATAGTACAAAGACAGATATCTGGGCGGCTTTTTCTTAATCTCACGAGAAAACTGCACTCGGGCGAGCACAGTCGAAAAATGCGCGCCATCTTTCAGCCCAGCTTCAGTTTTTATAGGAGTTTTTTTATGTCAAGGGTCATGTAGGTTGAATCAGTCGGCCTCGCTCCCTCCCACCGCACGGGTCCACGTCCAAGGGAAGGTCCTCCCCAGGTTAGTCATCGTCTGTATAGTTGATTCCCGTCTGGTCCCCAAGACTGGCACGCCAAGGCTGGCCTTCTCCGGCAGGCAGTCTCTCCGTCTCTCTCCTCTCTGGCATTCCTCTGGAATCTTGTCGGTGTGCATGTGCACGTGTATATGCAGGTGTATGTAAGTGTCTGTGTGTGTCCATGCATATGTGCATGTGCTCTGATCTCCAATTCTTCAGTTTTTCGGAATGTGTTTTTCTTTTGATAGCGTCTATGTGAGTCCTCCAGTGCCCAATTTGGTATGTTTGCATCTCTACAGCCAATGTGGAGAATGTGCTTCGTCGTATTTGTCCGTGAAGTGCTGTCAGTGTGAGTGCAGGTCATGGAAATGCTATGTGTGCAAATTTGTTCTCACTACCCAAAATTTCAAAAAAGTTCACACATTTAAACTAAGTACTCTAAATTTAGCATGAGAAAAATATAATAAATCAGAAAACAGGACTACAATCCCAGTTATTCTTGTGACCCGTGCTTCTACTTTCATCTGATAAATGCTTTTTGTTTCATCAATGTTTAACATATTCCGTAAATATGAACCTGCTAAATTAAATAATTGACCTTCTGTCCCGTAAGTGGGCGCGGACAAGGGCATGAACGAGAGCAGAGAGCCGTCGTGACAGTCCGTAACGGAGCAATGCACCGCCAATGAGTTGTCGGAGTGAGGTGTTCAAATAGTCCAGTAATTAGGGGAGCAGATGGGCATCAGGTGTGTGAGGGTAACGGGGAACAGGTGCGTGGCTGGTGGGGAACGAGTGCTGGAGGGAACGTCCCACTCAGCTGACTAAATAAACAGAATGAGCACATGGCAGGAAGGTGAAGAAAATAATAACAAAAACACTGACATGACCGACACGGGTTATGACAGCAGTATTTTTTATCATTGCAGCATTTTATTAATTTTCCCTCTGTACCATAGACAGACATTCGGAGTGTTTCCTTACACTTGTAAATGTTGTGGGATGTAAGTGTGTATATACACATGGGGATTTGTGTGTTTACGTATATACTGTGTATATTCGCATAGGTTTGCTTTTTCTGAATGTCTGCTGCTAATGTTATACATTAACGGCCACATTGCACCGCCGCCTCGGTGTGATCTATATCTTTGCTGCTGTAACACTGCAAATTTCCCCATTGTGTGACTATTAAAGGACATCTTTATCGTTATCTTTAAAAACCTTGTGTTGGTGCTTGCTACATAATTTTCCATAAGATTAAGATTGAACAAAATGGTGAAACAAAATTTTAAAAAGTAAATACTGTAACGATTAAACATTGAATACTAAATTAATCCTAAAGCAGTTCAATGAATCTTGAAATTAATAGTGAATTATTGTAGTTTAATGAATACTGAAACGAATAATGAAATATTAAAGTACATAAAGAAATACCGAAATCATTTTCGAACACAATAACAGTTAAGTAATAAAACAGTGACATATTTTCATTTAAAATTCGCAACCACATCGCAACCTGTTGAAAAACCCTGCAAAGGTGCAAATATGTTGACATAAAGTATCACTTTATCATGTCAACTGTTAATAATAGGGAAATACATTTGGAATACTATCTGTTACTGCCGTTTCAATGATACGCTGGCGAAGGAAAGTTTTTAACGCGCACTCACTCACCATGGGTTGAAGTTGCGATGATGTTCGCTCGGCTTCACTGGTCTTGATGTTAATGTGCAGTTATGTATGCCACGTCAAACAGTCAAGGGTTAGTCTTAATCGTAGTCATTTCAGTCCAGATGTCATGCCGTGAAGTCAAGTAAATCAAATAAATAAATAAATAAATGGCTACGCTCTTCCAAACTTCAAATCAAAACCATACGCGCATATGCGGTAATCAATACAATATATTATCTTCTATCTTCCGGTTTGTACATAAATAATGCGTCTTGAGTAAGTGCGGTTGAAAACGGTATCCGACCAGCGTTCCCCACCTGTCCTGCATTCGTTATTGATGGATGAGCGCAACTGGCGCTGACGTCATCAATTGCCCGAGTGGTGGTGTTGCCATACTGCATTACTCAAAAGAAAACTGCTCCAACATACCGGCCCCTATTATTATGGGCAAAGCGAAATAATAATACTCAAAATTTGGAGCATCGTACAAATATAAATAAATACCAATTTGGCAAATCGCACTTTTGAGAAGGTGCGTCATTGACTAGCTGGAACCAGCAGACAGATCTTGGTTATCGGTCTCTCTATGGTACTGGTCGGCGTCTGAAGTTTCACACTTCTTACAGTTCCTCTTTGATCAGGGTTTGTATCTACCACTCTGGCAATAACCCAAGATCCTCTTGGGGAGTTGGCATCAGCAATCAGCACAACATCTCCTTTAACAAAGTTTCTTCTGCTTCTGCTCCATTTATGGCGTTCTTGCATAAGTGGAAGGTATTCCTTTACCCATCTGGACCAGAACAAATCTGATAAATACTGTACTTGTCGCCAGCGTTGTCTGGCATATGAATCGGTTTGCTTGAAGAGTCCAGGTGGCAGCAAAGGCTTTACCTTTAATAGCAGGAGGTGATTTGGGGTCAGCGGTTCTAAATCGTTAGGATCATCGGACAGGGTGGTCAATGGACGGCTATTAAGGATGGTTTCCACCTCACAGATGACAGTGACGAGGCTCTCATCGTCCAGAATTTGCTGCCTTGTAATGGAAAGCAAAGTCCTTTTCAATATCCTAATTAATCTTTCCCACACGCCTCCATGGTGGGCAGCGGCAGGGGGATTGAAGGTCCACCTTACGTCCTTCTGCTGCATGGCTTGGGTGATCTGATCCTGATTCCATTCCCCAATCGCTTCCTTCAATTCTCTTTCTGCAGAGACAAAATTAGTCCCGTTGTCGGATCGTAGTTCATTCACTTGACCTCGACGACAAATAAAGCTTCTGAGGGCGTTTATGCAAGAATCTGTATCAAGCGAATGGGCCACTTCAAGGTGTATTGCACGGCTGGTCAAACATGTGAAGAGGACTCCATACCGTTTCATTATGCTCCTCCCACGCTTGATTTCAATGGAGCCAAAATAATCAACTCCAACATTAGTAAATGGTGGCAGATCCGGAGTGATCCTGTCCGTTGGTAAGTCTGCCATCTTCTGCTCACCAGTACTGCCTCTTAGCCTCCTGCATACTACACAGTCGTTGATGACCTATCGGCAAAGAGTGTTGGCACAGGGGATCCAATATTTCTGTCTTAATACTGATAGCGTGTGGTTCCTCCCACTATGCCCCACTTGCCTGTGAGTATGTTCCATCAGGAGTCTTGACATGTGGTGTCCCTTTGGGAGAAGGATTGGGTGCTTCATGCCTTCTGGCATTGCTAGCCTATTTAGTCGTCCTCCGAATCTCTATATGCCTTTATCAAGCAATGGGTCAAGCTTGGAAATTGAGCTTTGACGTTTGATGCTCCTGACTTGATCCTTTAAGGCCTTGATTTCATCTGCATAGCTATGCGCTTGACAAAACTGCACAATAGCCCTCTCTGCTGACTTCAGGTCTTCCAAGTCAAGCTTCTATGCTCGGATGGGATCTTTCAATGCCTTCATCTCAAGTTCGATCATGAGCTTTTGCTTTACTTGGTTCTTCTCTTTTGTTTGAACAGCGATAGTTACTTCCTTCCTATGGATTTTCAAACTTTGTAAAAATGTCTTTAAACGCAGGTACCATGCAACTGTCCTTTGGAGTTTGGCCCACGTTGAAAAATGATGAATGAGCCTATCAGTCGCATTTGAGTCTGATGACAGTATCGCATTGGCTGTGGCCTTCCAGTCCCGGATTTCGGGGTCATCTTGAGGGATTGACCCAATGTCCGCAAGAGAGTGTGGCCAGTGTTCCTCGGCACGAAGTAGGAACAGAGGTCCTTTGGCCCAGTTATTTTGCTTCAAAAAGGCTTTGGCAGTCATACCACGGGAGGCACATTCTGCAGGGTTGGCTTTAGTGTTAATGTATCGCCACTGTGTCCACTCAGTTGACTCTCTGATGACTCCAACGCGATTGGCAACAAATGTATGGAATCTCTGCGTGTCATTCCTTATATATTTCAGAACAGAAGTGCTGTCTGTCCAAAATGTTGATGTTTTTAATGGGATCTGCATCTCATTTTTTAGCATTCTATCAATCCTGACAGCTAGCAAGGCTGCAGTCAACTCCAGTCGTGGTATTGTCATCCTCTTTAGGGGTGCTACT
The DNA here is from genome assembly GCF_059441095.1 of Idiotropiscis lumnitzeri. Taxonomy (NCBI): domain Eukaryota; kingdom Metazoa; phylum Chordata; class Actinopteri; order Syngnathiformes; family Syngnathidae; genus Idiotropiscis; species Idiotropiscis lumnitzeri. The sequence goes on along the minus strand of NC_142392.1, from coordinate 26,034,151 downwards.
CTTGCTTTCCCGAAGAGGAATGCCGTGTGTATGATGCCATCAGGGGTGGTAAGTCGGAGATAAGTCACAACTCCATAACCTTTCTCACTTGCATCACAGAAGTTATGGAGCTGGGCCGTAGCAATTTTTGTGATGTTTCTTGCCTTAATGCACCTTTCTACCTTATAGTTCTCCATTAGCTGTAACCCGTCAAGCCACTGTTGCCATTTCAACTCATAGGCTTTGGGTATTGGGTCATCCCATCCACACTTCAGTTTGCACAGTTCCTGCAAAATGTACTTTGCGGTAAATGTAAATGGAGCAAGGAACCCTAAAGGATCGTAAACTGAGGATACAATGGAAAGGATAGCTCTTCTGGTGGATGAATTTGTCTTTAAGGAGACACAAAACACAAAAGAGTCGTCTTCAATGTTCCATCCCACCCCAAGAGCTCGTTCAACGGGTAAGCGTTCTTTGTCCTAATCAAAATCCTTTACTTCTGTGGCACGTTCCTCTTCTGGTAGGTGTGCCAGCACCTTCTTACTGTTACAGACCCATTTGGCAAGTCTAAATCCTCCCTGTGCACAGAGGGAGGCTAACTCCTCACATAATTTTGTAGCTTGAGCTTCAGTCGATACAGACTTTAAACAGTCATCCACATAAAAATTGTGCAGCACTGTTTCGACAGCTTCCTTAGAGAACTTCTCCTTGTTGTCCTCAGCAGTTCTTTTTAAGGCATAGCTGGCGCAGCTTGCGGAGGATGTCGCGCCAAACAAATGTACAGTCATCCTGTACTCTGTAATTGCTTTTGTGATGTCGCCACCTGGCCACCATAAAAATCGAAGAAAATATATGTCCTCTGGGCACACTCGGACTTGGTGGTACATCCCTTCTATGTCCGCCATCAATGCAAATGGCTCTAGCCGGAACCGAGTGAGTACTCCTAACAAAGTGTTAGTGAGATTCGGTCCTGGAATCAACTCGTCATTAAGTGAAACACCTTGGAACTGGGCAGAGCAATCAAAAACAACTCGAAGTTTGTGCTTCTTTGGGTGTCGCACACCATGATGAGGAAGATACCAAACCTTTCCCTCCTCCAGCACCAACTGCTCCTGTGGGACAAGTTCCGCGTGCCCTTTCTTGATGACTTCTTCCAAAAAATTTGTATATTCGTGGTGAAAATGCGAATCTTTCCGCAACTTGTTTTTTAAGCTCCGGGCACGGTATTCCGCCAGCTCTTTGTTGTTAGGCATAAAAATATTGGTTTTCTTGAAGGGGAGCTTCATCTGGTAATGTCCATTCTTCATTTCAACCAAGGAGGACATTATGTCCATGAACCTTTTGTCCTCCATGGACATTTCTGCCTTTTCTTCATATGATTTTTCTGGAAAGTCGTGATTAAAGTTCTGTTTCACGAGATCTTCTAAATTCATTACTGAAATACAATGACTGTGTATCTCTGGAGGCTGATCATCTGTGCCATTGCAAGTATTCAGAAGTCCATTAACCACCCATCCTAATCTAGTTCGAAGAGCATATGGACCGTTGTCTCTGCTGTTGATTACCTTCCATGGTTCCATGGTTTGAGGAGCGTTTGTTCCAATAAGAAGGTCCACATTTGAATCAATACGGGTCAATTTCACCTCCTTTAGGTAATCCCATTCCTTCAGTGATTCCGACGTTGGAATTTGTTCCTTTGTTACAGGTATCTCATCTTGGGTGTATACTGCCGGCAGCTTTATGAAGTCATTTTCCTCAAGATTAGAAACTTCAAGGCCTGAGATTTTTTCCACAGTTGTCGTCTTCTGGTGTCCAAGGGTTTTCACGAGAATTCTCGTTTTCCTTCCGCGGACATTTAGTCGTCTTTGCAAAGCAGTTGTTCAAAATGTTGCTGTGCCACCTGGATCTAGAAAGGCGTACGTTTGCACACAAGTATTGCTGTTTGCCATTTTCACCTGAACAGGAACTATGGCGAGTGTCTGAGTGTCACCGGCCCCGATATGAAGGTGCTTCTCTAAAGACACAAGAGCGCTGGCTACTGCTGGCGTCTTGTCTGTACCTGCGACTGGTGTCTCTTGCTTGTCGTCTGTCTTTGTCCTTTCAATGTGTAGCATTGTAGGATGCTTCAATGTGCAGATTTTGCAGGTATGTCTTTTTCTGTAGTCCTTGCTAATGTAAACTTTGTTCATGCAGCCAAAACAGATTCCATTTGATTTGAAGAACTCAACTTTCTCTTCCCTCTTTTTGTTACTCAGTTCTTTGCAGTCTTCAATAGCATGGTTCCTTTTACAGCACAGACATACCTTTCTGGATGCTAGGTCTGGGGCTTGACCTTGAGCCGATTCCTCGGTTGCCATGGCGGTGAAGCTGCTCTTGTATGCCGTTGAGACAGGTTTTATTTTAGGAGGGAAAGTCATTTTCCTTTCATCCTTTCGTTGTGGTATGGCAGTGTCTTGGATTGTCCCGAATGTTGGGTCACTTGCCATCTTTGCTTGTTTTTCAACAAAGTTTACCAGCTGCTTGAACTTGGCTCTGGCTTTGGTACGTTCCTGGTACTTGAAGGCTACACTTCTCCATCTATCCCTCAGCTTAAAGGGAAGCTTTGAAACTATGGTGCGTAGGTGAGTGGTGGTGTTTAAGTCATTGAGGGACTTTACAGCTACCATAGCATTTGCGCAACTGCGCAGGAATAAACCATATTCCTTCAGTCCCAAGGAGTCCTCTGATTTAAGGACCTGCCAGTTCAAGACCTTCCTTTGGTAGGCTGATGCAATGAGAATATCACTTCCATAGTGTCTCTGTAACAGTCTTTTTGCTTTTCCATATCCTTGTGCTGGTGGCATATGAATGCAGCTTCGCACAAGTATTCTCGGTTGACCTTCAGTGTATTGGTCCAAAAAGAATAATAGATCACGAGCATTGTCCGTTTTGCTTTCAATGCAGTGCTCAAAGGTGCGTATAAAAGTATGGTAATGCAGGGGGTCTCCCTTAAAAATTGTGAGCTCCTTCGCAGGTAAAGTGGAAAGTCTCTGCTCTTTAATTAGCATTTCGGTTATTTCGTTTTGCTTTTGCATTATTTTTAATAGCTCGGAACAGGAATCAGTTGGTTTCTGGGTCGGCTTGGCATTGGTGGTTTTGCTGTGTGTGGGCGATGGTGTTTGAGGCCTGGTCCCGTTAAAACAATCAAATGGTTGTGGTTGCCAACCTGTTTTTCCACTGCGCTCATCATTACCATCATCATCATCGTCACATTCATCATCAGCATCGTCAGTTTCCGTAGCACTGCCGTCATCAATATCCCATTCACCATTACCATAACCATAACGGAGTTCTAATCCTTTCTTTGGCCTTTATTTGTTGCCCTTTACACTTAAACTCATGTCCTCATAGGTTTTGAGTTTTGCATCTGCAGCAGCAAGTTGCATTTCAAGAACCAACATTTCTCTTTTCGCCTTTAATTTAGAAATAGAAATAGAAATAGAATAGAAATCCCTTTATTGTCATTGTACTCAAGTGTGCAACGAGATTAGAGGGCTCCCCTCTCCAGTGCAATACAACAATAATACAGACAAATATATAAATTAGATAAATAAATAATTTAGCTTCTTCTTGTTCAAGGGCCTGTGCTTTCTTTAGACCTTCGACCTGGACTAAAAGTGTAGCTCTCTCCACTTCAGCGTTGCATCTGGTTGAGGATGAGCGGCTGCTACATTTGCTCTCTTTGGTATCCCGCTCCAATTTGCTCATTATTCCCACTGACACACAAGAATCCTGACTTTCCCTTTCACAGTTGGTCTGCGTTCGTTGTCCTTTAGCTTTCAAATTCTTCCATTTCATGGGTGAGACACTTAACGATGTCATTTTTCGTTCTGCCTTTATTAATATCCTCAATTCCAATAGTTTGGTCGAGATTGCCATTATTATCATTGGTGCGAGACATCGTGTTAACTTCACGAATATGCGTACACGCAATCTACAGCGACAAGGCGGTGTTTGTTTTGACAGCGACTTGACTGACTCGTTCGTTGTTCAAAAAATAGTGTCTCTATCACGATATACAATCGGCAAAGTCAACACGGAAGTTTGGAATGTGTTCGTTCACTTGTGCTTCGTTTAACATTTGCAAGCGTTAAAAACAATACAAGTCATACCTCTATCTTTAAGCTGCATGCGTTTCAATAATGCTTCACGTCAATTCATTCCGCGTTGGCTGAACGATCACCATTAAACGATCCACTTTATTTATAAACGATCAATCATTCCAAACGGCCACGCCACTATCCACACGACAGCGCTCCGTCTTCAAACTTTTACTTCTTTCGTCAATTACTTTCCTTTCGGACGTTTTTCAACCTTTTGTTACTGCCATTTCAATGAGCTGGCGAAAGAAAGTTTTAACGCGCACTCACTCACCATGGGTTGAAGTTGCGATGACGTTCGCTCGGCTTCACTGGTCTTGATGTTGATGTGTAGTTATGTATGTCACGTCAAACAGTCAAGGGTTAGTCTTAATCGTAGTCATTTCAGTCCAGATGTCATGCCGTGAAGTCAAGTAAATCAAATAAATAAATCAATGGCTACGGTCTTCCAAACTTCAAATCAAATCCATACGCGCATATGCGGTAATCAATACAATATACTATCTTCTATCTTTCAGTTTGTACATAAATAATGCGTCTTGAGTAAGTGTTGAAAAACGGTATCCGACCAGCGTTCCCCCACTTGTCCTGCATTCGTTATTTATGGATGAACGCAACCAGTGCTGACGTCATCAATTGCCCTAGTGGTGGTGTTGCCATACTGCATTACTCAAAAGAAAACTGCTCCAACAGATAAAATGTTTTGCAAGTGAAATTAAATTGTTCCCAAAAAGTCCATGTCCTTCTCTCCACTAACTATACTTCAACTTTAATGGACGACATCCTCACATTGTTCTTTTTTTCTTCCTCTCCTAATTTTTGTTGTTCAACGATGCACTTTTTGTATTCAATATGTGCCAAAGTTGTTTGCGTATCGATATTTTCAAATTTATTTCAGAAAAAAAGTACCATGGCGCCATCTAACGACGAAGACGCAAATGCACAACTCCGAGTGGTGACGTTTGCTTATTAAAAATAAAACAAACAAACAAAAAAAATGTTTTCGAAGCATATAGAACTCAAGGGAAAATATTATTGAACCAAACAATGATATTTGGAAACAATTTTTTTTTAATTATTACAAAAACATTAAGAGCAGCAGTTAGAATGCAGAAGACCCTTCTTTCGACTGTGTTTTTGAGTCTTCCCGGATGTCGTACTGTTGTAAAATCCGATTGGACAGTAAACAGCCAATCAAAATCAGCCCGAGTGTCCGACTCCTGATTGGTTAATAATTGTGGCACAGTTTGCAACGTAGGCGTAAAATTGTGTTTTGTACCCAAGAGGAGAGAGAAGCCGGAAGAGTTGCTCATTTTTGTGGAACCCACAGAGAGACAGCCGTTTTGGATCGGCTCATACTCAAGGACATTTTGGGGGGACTTCAATAAATTTGTCAGTTTATTTCTTTATAAAGACTTTTCTTTAAAGTGGGAAAATGTTGTTTTCTGTTTCTTTTAGAAAAATGGTGCCGAAGATGCTTTTTTCATAATTTATTTGCTCATACTTAGGGCTAGGTTTTTATTCATAAATGTAAGTTTGGCAATCAGAAACCGACATTTTCACACTGACACTGTTTTCGATATTAGACTTTGAAATGACTCCACTAACACAAAGGCTCAGAAAAAAAGGTGTAAAAGTGATTTTATTGATGACTGTGGAAGGCACCGATTTCATAAGCACCGTTTCTTCTCACACCTTTTCCATTCGGTGCGATTAAAAAGACAACTAAAAAGAGGCTGCAGGGAGGAGCCAGGCAGAAGGTGAGCGGGATTGAACTGGCAAGACGCCTGTTTGCCGCTGGCCCTCTCCCATTCGCGAATGGTGCAAAACGAAAGCTTTACCTGGTTTGTTTTGGTTTTCAGCCGTCTTTAGTAAGTTATTTCAGTCTAAAAACGGCGTCAGGGCATTTTAAACCTGACATTATATAAACAATCCAACGTACAAAAAATATAATATAGCATGAAAAAAATATTTGGTATATTTGACAAAATTGATAGAGCTCAACCTAGAAAGTGTATTTAACCAGTCAGAAATTTATTCACAAAGCATAATATTCCATGCATGTGAGGGGATATTTGAAGAGTTTGAGTTTTGTTCAATGGACCATTCATACCCGAGCCAGCCAAACACAGCGAGAAAACCAGCGCTGACTCCAGTCGCCATCAAGTTGCCAACTCCTGACATTCCAAAACCTTTGAGAGAAACTGAGTCGATTTGCCTTTCTCGGTCTGGTTCTTTTTATAGTTCAACTTATCGATCAGTTTTTCACCTTTTCACACAGCGTAATGAAGGCCAGTTGAGCAAGTGGAACAAGTGATTTTATTGATGATTGTGGAAGGCAACGATTTCACACCTTTTCCATTAAGTACGTTTAAAAAGACAACTGAAAAGCATAATGTTAAAAAATGTTGTTCCAGGCAAAAGCAATTAATTTTATTTATAATGTTCGATGTAAACACACAAAAAAAATTCTCATCACTCAGACACAATGGTTCTTCTGGCACTGATCACATTGGCTTAATGTCAATAAAAGAGCTTTGCAAAATTCAATTCATCATATTTCATTCAAAATCACATTTACATCTTACCACAGAGAGTCGGTTCCTTCAGTTTTTTTTGTCATTTTTTTAATCTTCAAGCATCGCTGCTTTTGTCACCAACACAATTGTGTCTCTCAGCACTATGTTTCGTGGAAAATTTTTTCGCACAAACGCTGCAACAGAATGGCTTGTCTCCATTGTGCTTTCTTGTGTGGTTTGTTAAACTTGCCTTTATAGAAAAGCTTTTACCACAAACCAAGCAGGAAAAAGGTTTTTCTCCAGTGTGTGTTCTTCTATGTTTTCTTAAATTCGACTTTTGAGAGAAACTCTTGCCACAAACTGAGCAGGAAAAGGGTTTTTCTCCACTGTGTGTTTTTGTGTGGCTTTGTAAACTTGACTTTACAGAGAAGCTTTTGCCACAAACTGAGCAGGAAAAAGGTTTTTCTCCATTGTGTCTTCTTGTGTGGCTTTGTAAACTTGACTTTACAGAGAAGCTTTTGCCACAAACTGAGCAGGAAAAAGGTTTTTCTCCAGTGTGTGTTCTTCTATGTTTTCTTAAATTCGACTTTTGAGAGAAACTCTTGCCACAAACTGAGCATGAAAAAGGTTTTTCTCCACTATGTGTTCTTGTGTGTTTTGTTAAACTTGACTTATCAGAGAAACATTTGCCACAAACTGAGCAGGAAAATAGTTTTTCTCCACTATGTGTTCTTGTGTGTTTTGTGAAATTTGACTTAAAAGAAAAGCTTTTGCCACAAACTGAGCATGAAAAAGGTTTTTCGCCACTGTGTGTTCTTGTGTGGCTTGTTAAATTCAACTTTTGAGAGAAACTCGTGCCACAAACCGAGCATGAAAAGTTTTTTTCTCCAGTGTGTGTTTTTATGTGACTTGTCAAATGTGACTTTCCAGAAAAGCTTTTGCCACAAACTGAGCAGCAAAAAGGTTTTTCTCCACTGTGTGTTCTTGTGTGAATTGTCAAATGAAACTTTCGAGAGAAAGTTTTGCCACAAATTGAGCAAACGAGAGGTTTTTCTTTACTGTGGTTTCTTGTGTGCCGTTTTAAAGACAACTTTGAGGTTAATGAGTCAGTGTGACATGCCCTTTCACCTTTAGCTTGCCCATCATCATCATTGTCGTCTGATAATGTGTCCTCATTATGTACTTGTGATGGCCCCCAGTGGTCTTCATCACCTTCTGTTGTCACGTGATGACTTGAGCTGCTGCTTGGAGGCCCCGCCCCTCTTTTGTCCTCATTCTCATCCTTTTTTTCATCTTCAGTCTTTATCGGGACAAAGTTCACTGGTGACTGGTTAATCTCCTCCTCCTCCTCCTTTTTGATGTGAGTCAAGTCTGGCTCCTCTTTCACAGAACAGAAATATTTTTCACTAATGTCTGCAGGACACAAAAAGACGAACACACATTTAGTTTGGTCAAGTCATTCTGATTCAGATCAACCCACTCGTGTACAAACCTGCTTTGAGTGGCACAACACGAGGCTGATTGCAAACTTCGTCCAGCAGTTGAAGATGTTGCTCGTTCTCTTCTTTTATTCCACAAAGTTCCTCTTTGTACTTGGGTGTCGTTCTTGCACACATTTTCAAATGATAATTCCCAAAAATCCGCACTTGATCTCTGTTTGGCGATGAGTCATGTGCCTCTTTTCGTTAGCGGCTAGCTAGCTAACAAGCTAAGCTAACTACGCCGAAAAGCATCAACGCGTGACGAGATGAGGTTATCGGGACACAAAGACTTAATTAATTATGTCGACGTCCTTTAGAGTAGCACTGGACATCCTGTGTGAAAATTACAGTCAGTTCCACGCTAAATCAGAAGAATTTAGCGGCGGGTGTTTTTGTTCCCGTGCGGACGGGTCGGTGGATGTGGTCGAGGTCCATCGGAAGCTGCGCGCTTGCTAATGACGTCATGCTTCAAACACGCATTTTTCAAATATATTTCTTTGCCTCTGTGTTTGTTTTTACCCCCGGCTGTTCTATTTTAATATCTGTTAAATCATATTTTAATTTGGTTGATAAAAAAAATAAAACAAAATAACTGCATGACCGCCACGATGGCTGGTCAGCTCTACGTCACTTCCGCCTATGCCTCGAGAAGCTGCTGCTGCTCCAGCAGTGGGACGTTTACGTTTCTCCTGCCGAACTTGCAACAATGCTGTGTTTCACTCGGGCTGCAATATTGTATGAATACGTCTGCATATAGTGGGAAATATTTATCAATCTAGTATTTCCAAGTTTTCCCTCCGACAATTGACGTGACTTCTTCGACAGGCACGCAGTGGACACCGAAAGAAGAAGAAAAAAAGTATGATGTAAATGAACTTTATTATTTTGTAATTGTTTTTATTTAGTAACTCAGAACACACAAATGTAACACACAGGGGTGGCAAACATGCAGTCAAAGAAATATAATACATCAATATATTATAACGCCTGACGTCATCAACAGGCTTCCGAAGGACCCCGTCCACAACCCGAACACATCGAGCAACCCGTCCCCATCTGGTACCGACACCGGAGTGAAAACCGGAAGTCAGTCAGGACATTCCTCGCTGTGATGTGATTGGCTGCTGGAAACAACACACAATATAATAAACAACAAAAAAAGTATATTCAGAGAAACAAACCCAACATATTATCAAATTTCCCCATTGTGGGACTAATAAAGGACATATTTATCTTTATCTTTAGAACAGCACATTCTGTTTCTCATTTCTACAGTATCTTTTTAAAATTGTCCGTTTCTTCTGTATGAATGAAAAACAAAGGGCGACTCTTAATAAATCTGCACGAATTAACCGTTTCGCCATTGATAAAATCCACCGTTATGTGGCAAACTAGGATTATACCTTAATGCCAAGTCGCAGCAGAAGAATAATTCTGATATGCAGACAACTTCTCTCTTTTGCCAACTGGCGTAGTTTATTCCAGCAACGCACACGAACTGCTCCTCACAAGAGCCAAAAGCAGAGAGAGAGAAATAAGGCGTGAGCACCTGCCGAACATCGCGTGTTAACATCATCTGTCAGCGACAGCACCCCTTGTGACAAATAAGCACATTACAGAAATAAGCAGTCATACAATTACACTCAACATTCCCACTTATGAACTACTTGTAAACTGAACAACTTTCACAAAGACATAAAGAAATAACATGACATTTGATTGTCGAATATTTCTATGCCAAATATGACCCCTGTAAATTTTTTCAATTTAGATTTGGTCACATGCTTGGTCATAACATCTGCTGCCATGTCATTTGTGGAACAGGAAACAAGTATCATCTTCTCATCTTTTATGATGGATCTAATGAAATGATATTTGATGTCCACATGTTTACACCTCTGCCTGTACACAGGGTTCCTCGCAAGTGCGATAGCCCCTTGATTGTCCTCATGAATGATAGTTTTCGTGTACACATAGTCATCAATACCTTTTAACAGTTGTTCCAAATAAATACACTCCTGTATTGTTAGGGCTAAAGCCATGTATTCTGCCTCACAGGTAGATAGTGCTACTGTTTGTTGTTTCTTGGTCCTTCATGAGACTAGTGCACTGTCATCACACATACTCACACAATGCCCTGTGGTACTGGTCTGTCAGTGGCGTCCGACGCCCAATCTGCATCACTGTAAGCTCGAATACCAAGACCCTCGCTGCTCTTTCTAAAACAGAGCTGTCCGTCGGTTGTACCTCTGAGATAACGCAAGACATGTTTGACCGTGATCCAGTGCTCATCTGTGGGTTCAGAAAAAATGTTGCGATAGTCGGCTCACCACAAAACATAGATCAGGGCGTGTGCCGGTGACCAAATATATGAGACTGCCAACCGCTTCTCTGTACATTTTTACATCAGTCATTCTCGGCGCATCTTCAGTGTAGTAAAGGCATTATTAGTCTAGTTTTTGTTTGCAGGGTGTTTCCCTTGTTCTACACATTTACATGTCAAAATGGTTTAGGATATTTTCCACATACTTTGTGTCACATTTACACGGCCTTCCGAGTGGCTGAAGACCATGCCAAGGAAATGTTTTAACCTGCCTAGGTCCTTCATTTTAAACTTGGTGGATCCCATGCTCTTCACTTGCTCGAAGCCACTTTTGTGTTATTGGCAGCAATGATAAGGTCATCCGCCCAGATAACAATTATCACTTTCCCTTCTTCTTTAGACTCTTTCGTGTATACACAGTGGTCTGCTTGGTTCTGGATAAATTTGTTCCCGGTTAGGTATTTGTGAAGTAATAAATTCCAATTACGTCCAAATTGTTTTCGGCCGTAAATGGACTTCTCCAGCTTATTCACTAGCCCATCTCTTCCTTTCTCATAACCCTCAGGTTGTTCCATGTATATTTCTCTATCAATGGGTGCGTGCAAATAAGCTGTTTTTACGTCAGCCTTTTGTATCGCCACCCGTACACGAGTCAGATTTGCTGTTGGTGAGAATATTTCACCATAGTCTATTCCTGCTCTCTAGCTATAACCTTTCACTACAAACCTGGCCTTGTACACTTTCCTCCCACTGTCTCTCTGCCATCTGGCAATTTAGTCAAAGTGAAAGTGTGGATGTCCTCTAAGGACTTCATCTCCTTGTCCATTGCTTTCTTTCATTTTTTTGACTCAGTTGATGTTAAGGCCTCTTTAAAGTTTAGGGGAATATTGCACATTACTCTGTTGCAGTAGTCTGTGCTAACGAGTGTACTGTCATCCTCCTCACTGCTGTCTTGAGTATAATCTTTTAGATAACCCGGTGGTCTATGCTCTCGAGTAGGATATCTCCCACTGCTTGGGACCTGTGGTGTCCCTTTAGGGTGCTTGTCATCATCATCTTTTGGTTGTTTTGAACCACCAGTTTGTATGTCTGTGCTCGCACAAGGTTGTGGGGTGTCTTTGACTTCACAACTCACTCTAGGTTGCAGGTTTAACTCATAAGTCAGCGTTTCATTTTCACATGTCTTGGTGACAAACTTTACCAGTCTATGCTTTTGTACTTTTCTGTCGCTGGGATAATAAACTAGAAAGGCTGGACTGCCTTTGTCGTGCCCCACAAAATGTCCTTTTTCGCATCTAGAGTCTAGTTGATAGGCATAGCATATTGACCCGAATTTGTGCATCCTAGATAAGTTAGACATTTTCCCTGTCAGTGCTGTGTATGGTGTGGTGTCAGTATGCTTATTAAAACACCTATTTCTTGTATATGCTGCCTCCTGAACAGCATAGTGCCAGAGGCTCTTTGGTAAGTTGCAGTCAATAAGCTTACATCTGGCCATCTCAAAGAGAGTACGCCATTCCCTCTCTGCTACGCCATTCTGGTGTGGGGAATAAGGGCAGGAGGTTTCATGTCTAATCTTGTTCTTTCGTAGCAGTGTCTTAAAGTCTCCGTTTGTGAACTCTGTTCCATTGTCTGACCGTATGTATTTCGCAGTGCCATATGGTGCTACATCAGATAAGAACTTCTTGGTAGCTTGAAGAGCATCGCCATCATCCTTGCTTTCAAAAAATAAACAAACACCGCACCTGTATACACATCTGTAAAAGATTGCACATACTTAAAACCATCAATGGATTTGTTGCTAATCGGACCAGCTAAATCTGTGTTCACCAGTTTTAGCAATGTCTTTACCTTGTCAGTTGGATTTCGGTTTCTCGTTTGGGTGAACTTCCCTTTTATGCATACATCACATTCTTTATCAGGCTTGTGTTTCGCACCACTAATGTGCATGCCAACTGTTACATTTTGCAATTTCAATATATCCTCATAGTTGCAGTGCCCCATTATCTCGTGCCATGTCTGAATATCATGGCTGACTTTACAACACATCGTTTTCATCACACGCTGTTTTCAAGTAGTACATTCTGTTATGCACATAAATGTCAAATGTTGTCCCATCAGGTGCCGTAAGAACGTCTTCACCTTCCTTGAAGAACACTTCGGCACCGTTAGCCGTAGCTGACTTCACAGAAAACAGTTCTTGAGGGAAGGATGGGATGTATAGGGCGTTCTTTAACGCGACTTTACACCGACGCCCCTTACTGTCGATTAAACATACCTGTGCATCTCCCTTGCCTTGTGCCAGCCCAAAAACACGTTTTCCATCTGCTAGTTCCATGCTGTGTTTCTCCGGCCTGAAATGGCTCACAAAGTTCTTAAACCGTCTTTTGTCATTCATAATGTGGGACGATGCACCTGTGTCCACAATCAGTACCGTTCGTTGTAATTACTGTGTTGTCCAGCTGGTATCCTCAGTCTCCATCCTGAAGGAGTAATCCTCACCTCCAGTTGCTCTGCTGGCGTCATCATGTTGCATTTCATGGCTGCCACCGCCGTCATCTTCTCCGCCATCTTGGACGCACGCGTACCGAGCGCTTTGTCCGCGCTTCTTCCGGCATGCTTTGTCCGCGTGTCCCGTGTGTTTACAGAAACTACACCAAACAGTCTTTGAGCAGTCATCTTTACGGTGACCCCTTTCGCCGCATCGCCAACACGCCAGCCCCGTCGGCGGTCCGCTTTTCTTCTTTTGCGCCGCCCGTGCTTTCATCAATCTCTCTTCCGCCTCCTCGGCGAGCGATCCTGTGTCTTCCGCTGCCTCGAAGGTCCGTAATTTGGCCTTGAACTCCCCCAGCGAAACGTCCGTTGAGCCGTGTGTCACCATTAACGTGAACGGCTTATATTTTTCCGGTAGCCCTCTCATAATCATTGCCATCATCAACCCTTCGCTCGGCGCTTCACCCGCGCGTCTCAGCGCCGTGATAATCTGTTCAGCTCTGATGATATATTCAGTCACAGTCTCTGTGTCCGCTTTCTTCAGCGCCGTCATCGTAATGTATAGGGAGACGATGCGGGGCCTACCTTTGCCGATATAGTGTTCTCGCAACACTCTGAGACTTTCCCGGCCCTTGTCTTTTGTGTCTCTGAATATGAGTCCTAAACTTGTGTTGTCGAGAAGTGGTGCCAGCGCACAATATGCGTCGGCATTCAGCTTGTCGTCCTGGGCCCTGGCTTCCTCTGTCAGCGGGCCGGTCGGCTCTTTCAAAATCGTCTCTTTCAAAGCCACTCCGTGCATACAGCACAACATCCTCTCTTCCCAGAGCTCGTACTCATCTGCTCTCCCATCGAAGGTGGGCCACTTGCTTTTGCTTCTGTTCGCCATGGCTTGTGTGTTCGTAGCTCCGCTTTACTGTCCGTTAGCCTAGCTTTAGCTTCCCGCGGTACTCCCGCCGCTAAACTAGCTTTACCTTGCAGCTAACTCGCTACCGTTGCTTCACCGTGCTAACGTGCACTTCGTTACTGCATTCAGAATATATTCTCGCGACTCTGGGCCCATAACCTGATAAAATCCATGGTCATGTGGCATCATAGGATAATACCTTGATGCCCAGTCGCAGCAGAAGAATAATTGTGATATGTAGACAACTTCTCTCGTTAGCCAACTGGCGTAGTTTATTTCAGCAACACACACGAACTGCTCTTCTCCAGAGCCAAAAGCAGAGAGAGAGAAATAAGTCGATACAAGGGTCAACTGTATTCTAATATGCTGCTCTTATTGTTTTTGTAATGATTCAAAATATTTTTTTGTTTTCAAATATCATTGTTTGGTTCAATAACATTGTCCATTGAGTTCTATATGCTTCTATAAACGTTTTTTGTTTGTTTTATTTATTTATTTATTTTAATAAGCAAGCGCCACCACTCGGAGTTCTGCATTTGCGTCTTCGTCTTCGTCATGGTGCCATGGTAGTTTTTTTTCTAAAGATAAATTTCAAAATATCCATAAGCAAACAACTATGGCACATATTGGATACAAAATCTGCATAGTTGAACAAAAAAATTAGGAAAGGAAGAAAAAAAAGAACAATTTGAGGATGAATAATATATGAATATATGAATAATATATTTATTTATGAGTGAAGGTTTGTATTACGATTACTGGCATTATTTTAAACACATTCGGGACAGAATGTCGATTATTAAAGTTAGCAGGTTCATATTTACAGAGTATGTTAAACATTGATTAAACAAGAAGCAGTTATCAAATGAAGCTAGAGGCACCAGTCATGAGAATGACTGCGGTTGGAGTCCTGATGGTTACTGATCTATTATTATATTATCCTCATATGCTAAATTTAGAGTACTTAGTTTAAATGTGTGAACTTTATTGAAGTCTTCAGTAGTAAGAGAAACTTGCACATGTAGTAGCATTTCCATGACCTGCACTCACAGTCACAGCACTTCACGGACAAAGATGACGAAGCACATTCTCCACATTGGCTGTAGAGATGCAAACATATCAAATTGGGCACTGGAGGACGCACACAGACGCTATAAAAAAACACATTCCGAAAGACATAACAATTGGAGATCGGAGCACATGCACATACACACGCACACATGCACACCGACAAGATTACAGAAGAATGCCAGCGGAGAGACGGAGGGATGGCCCGCTGGAGAAGGCCGGCCTTGACGTGCCAGTCTACAGGACCAGACGGGAATCGACCATCATCAGCTATCCAGACGATGACTAACCTGGGGAGGACCTTCCCTTGGACGTGGACCCGTGCCCTGGGAGGGAGCGAGGACAACCGATTCAACCTACATTACCCTTGACATAAAAAACTCCTATAAAAACTGAAGCTGGGCTGAAAGATGGTGCACATTTTTCGACTGTGCTCGCCCGAGTGCAGTTTTCTCGTGAGATTAAGAAAAAGCCGCCCAGATATCTGTCTTTGTACTATTTCCTGAACTCCAGAAATTGAAGAAACTAAATATCGGAACTCTAATCAGTTGTTGAGTCTTTATTTGACCCTTTTCTTCTTGAGTACAAAAAAACGAACACGCATTGGAGTAAGTTTGGCTTTTAAAGGTTGATTTACTAACTAGTTCTCATTTCCACGGTGACTCAAGTCCAACATGACCCAAGGGATCTTTGGTAGACGAGTCGGCCTTGCAATGGCGTGGTGAGGGAGGCTGGAAAAGGAGCGCTTCCTGAATCTTCTGGAGGTCCGCACTGTGAGGGCGAAAGCAAAGGGAAGACAAGGGAAGTAGATATTCAAAATACTTAATAGTAAGGACTGTAGTGTAAGCCGAGGTACCACTTTGAGAGCGGGAATCATCTGGCACCTGCATGATGGTCTGACTGGCTCTTAAACAGTGTTGATTGAGGATCGCATGTAGGTGCGAATGTGTGGCCTCCGGAAAGAGCCACGCCCATCCGGAAATGTGAAGCCCTACAAGACAGACAAGGTGGAGCACAGGAAGCAGTCCCCCCCAAAATAAAACACCACAGGGGGGTGTAACCTACTCAAATAATCTACTTCCTGTTTGCCCAAACAGTGCCTAAACCCTAAATGGTTGCAAAATGTGTGTAGTAATTATTGTGGGGCTATATTTGCAAGATTCCAATATTAAAAAAAATAATATTGTGAGAGAAAATGTCTTAATATTACAATTCTCAAGTTCATTACAGATTAATTGTCATGTTCTGTATTGGTTGATTTTGGTTTAGTATTTAGTTTCATGTTTTGTCCTTTTGATCCTGTGTCTTCTGTCTGTCAAGTCTATTGTGTCCACCTGTGTTCGTTTACCCAAGCCCTTGTGTTAACCAATCAGGTCCTTCCAACCCTCCGTGTCTTGTCCAAGCGCTCCTCGTTGTCTTGTTACTTTGTCCTGTTGCTTTCATTTCTTGTTGGTCCATTGTCGCTTGTCGCTGTCGTTGTCGTTGTTGTCTGATGTTCATGTCCCTGGTTTCATACCTGTCTCGCCGTCAAGATTAGTTCAGCTCTAGCTGGTACCCCCCTCAGCCTGCCGACCAACCCCAAACCCTTCACGTGCTTTTTATTCCACGCCTGTTTCTCCCTCTTTGTCTAGTTTTGACTCACAGCACCCAGCCATTTCACCTCCCCACATTTTTGTAGATTCTGATTTTGAATACATTTACAACCTTCTAGATTCCCAGTGCGACACAGATTTTGTTAGGCCCAGTCAGTTTCCTACCCCCTATTAGTTTTTGTTACCTTTTTCTTTTGATTCCTTTGAGTGTATCCCATCAGACCTTTACTTGGGCACACGTTTGGCCATCTATCCCGGACCTCCGCGGGGTGGTCAACGACGGTTCCCAAGTAAAGGAACTGCCACCAGTCATCGGAACACCCGCTTTTCACACCCTGAGGCACATTCTTCACAGCCACTTTGTTCACCTCGTCCACTATCATTTTCTGCACCTTGTCCCGTTCCACCCACATTTTGTAGACCACGTTTATCAGCACCTGTAGTCTCGGTCCCTCGTTCCCCTAAATCCCTATGGCGGCAGACTGATAGGGATGAGGCCCCCAGTGCCGTCTCCTCGCCAGCTGCAGCTCCCAGACCCATCTCCTCGGCAGCTGCAGTCTCCCGTTCCGGCTCCTCGACAGCTGCAGTCTCCCGTTCCGGCTCCTCGACAGCTGCAGTCTCCCGTTCCGGCTCCTCGACAGCTGCAGTCTCCCGTTCCGGCCCCTCGCCTGCTGCCGCCCCGAGTGCCGGCCCCTTGCCAGTTCCTCAAGCTCCTACTCCGGCGGTGCACGTTCTGTGCCCCCCCCCTGAGTTGCCCAGGATCATTTATACATTTCAACAAACAAAGCAAAGACATCCTACTACTCTCCTATTTGCTATGTGTCATCTGCAGCTAACTTTACCTTTCTCTTATTGGTTGTCTTCCCCGCAGGATGGCGTGTCGGCTCTTCCCATGTGCGCGCCAAGGCAGTTGTTTGTGCTCAACTGCCAATGAGCCACTGGATCTGTTATTCTGCTTTTGCGGTCGCCATTTTACCAATCTCACACAACAGCGCCTTGATGTCTGGAACATTCTGCGTCAGCACACCCAGTTCTCAGCAGTGCAGCTCGTCCTGTACAAAACATCTGCCACCTATGCATTTCACACAGCCTGTCCTGACCTTTTATTGTACGTTGAATTAATGCCCAGTCAGTAAATATCTTTATTGCATTAAACTGAATACATTTAACTTGTAGTCAATCGTATAAAATCCTTTATAGTCAAATGTATCAAATCCTTTACTATGCTGGCAGTTTACCAGGAAGGCACAAAACAGATGCACGTCTTGATCCGTTTTCGACAGGAAACCGTTTAGCTCGCATTTAACAGAAGTGTGACCCAAACATGTCTTGTAAGCTGAAACCGTTCGAACAACTGGAAGCGAGTGGACGGGTGTGATAAAGTCAAAGTGTTCATGTTTTTCCATTCTTCATGAGTTTGCATATTCAAATTGCTTTTGTTCCAGGCCCCAGGTTGGCAGGCGTGTTGACAGATAATAATCCTGCAAATGCAGGTAAAATGATGAGAACGGAGATCATTGTTGCCTTTTAAACGGATCTTGTCAGAATCACGAACTCATAGAAACTACGACACAACGCCACTTTACTGCAGCCTGTTGTGAAGATACAATCACATCGCTGGTACTGTGCTGTTCCTTTACTGCCCTCCGCTGTCGAAACACGCACATGTTTCAAATCAACCTGGAAAATGGATTTCCCTTCACATCAACCATCCCAAATGAACCAAACTGTGACCACATATTTCGTGGGTCACACTTTGCTGTGCTTCAATAAAACGCCGCACAGGAGTGGGAAAGCTTTTCTCTGGACCTTCTCACTGAGAGGTTTGGCGGACCGCTCCTCGCAAGTGACAAAGACAATCTTGGCTGGTAGATTCAGTTGTACAGTCAGAAGGCTAGTCCGGTTGTTTTGCAGAAACTTCTTTGACAGTTCCCAAATATGAACTTGAAAAACATATTCAGCTTAACTGCCTTTGAGAGAAACTGAGACGATTTGCGTTTCTCTTTCTTGTTCTTTTTATAGTTCAACTTCTAGTTCAGTTTTTCACCTTTTCACACAGCGTAATGAAGGCCAGTTGAGCAAGTGGAACAAGTGATTTTATTGATGATTGTGGAAGGCACCGATTTCATAAGCACTGTTTCTTCTCACACCTTTTCCATTAAGTACGATGAAAAAGACAACTGAAAAGCATAATGTTAAAAAATGTTGTTCCAGGCAAAGGCAATTTTATTCATAATGTTTGATGTAAACACCAAAACAAATCATCATCACTCAGACGCTTCTTCTGACACTGATCACATTGGCTTAGTGTCAATAAAAGAGGTTTGCAAAATTAAATTTATATTTTATTCAAAATCACATTTACATCTTACCACAAAGAGTCAGTTCCTTCAGTTTTTTTGTCTTTTTTTTAAGCTTGAACGATCGCTGCAATTCTCACCAGCACAATTGTGTCTCTCAGCATTCTGTTTAGTGGAGAATTTTTTAGCACAAACGCTGCAACTGAATGGCTTTTCTCCACTGTGTGTTCTTGTGTGGATTGTTAAATTTTCCTTTCGAGAGAAACATTTACCACAAACCAAGCAGGAAAAAGGCTTTTCTCCACTGTGTGTTCTTGTGTGGCTTGTTAACTGTGAATTTTGAGAGAAGCTTTTACCACAAACTGAGCAAGTAAAAGGTTTTTCTCCAGTGTGTGTTCTTGCGTGTTCTGTTAAATTTGCCTTTTGAGAGAAGCATTTTCCACAAACTGAGCAAGAAAAAGGGTTTTCTCTATGTATTCTTGTGTGACTTGTTAAATTTGACTTAAAAGAGAAGCTTTTGCCACAAACTGAGCAGGAAAAAGGTTTTTCACCACTGTGTGCTCTTGTGTGAATTATTAAATGAGACCTTCGAGAGAAACTCTTGCCACAAACTGAGCAGGAAAAAGGTTTTTCACCACTGTGTGTTCTTGTGTGCCTTGTTAAATGACACTTTACAGAAAAGCTTTTGCCACAAACCGAGCAAGCAAAAGGTTTTTCACCACTGTGTGTTCTGGAGTGATTTACTAAATTAGACTTTTGAGAGAAACTTTTTCCGCAAACTGAGCAGGAAAAAGGTTTTTCACCACTGTGTATTCTTCTATGTGTTGTTAAATCTGGCTTTTGAGAGAAACTCTTGCCACAAACTGAGCAGGAAAAAGTTTTTTCTCCACTGTGTGTTCTTATGTGCCATTTTAAAGAGAATTTTGAAGTTAATGATTTCCCACAGTGAGAACATACCCAACTGTCAGTGTGACATGCCCTTTCACCTTTGGCTTGCCAATCATCAGCATCATCATCATTAGTATCATTATCGTCATGAGCATCTGATAATGTGTCCTCATTATGTGCTTGTGATGGCGCCCAGTGGTCGCCGTCACCTTCTGTTGTCACGTGATGACTTGAACTGCTGCTTGTAGGCTCCGCCCCTCTTTTGTCCTCACTCTCATCCTTGTTTTCATCTTCAGTCTTTATAGGGACAAAGTTCAGTGGTGACTTGTTGATCTCCTCCTCCTCCTTTTTGATGTGAGTCAAGTCTGGCTCCTCTTTCACAGAACGGAGATCGTTTTCACTGACGTCTGTAGGACACAGAAAGACAAATTTGGTTTGGTGAAGTTAAAGCTCATGCGGCGACTTTGTCTTATATTGTTTCTATCGTGCTACCTTGACTTGTGTCTGCTGCACACGGACCAATGCTTGGATGTGGTGAAACTATGCACATGTGCACAAAACTGTGCAGGGCCACCGGAGGTTCATTGACCGAGCCAGTACAAAGTTCATAAATAAGACGAATACGAACTTGATTTTTTAAAAAACTTAATAATTTGTGTTTTACTCACGAACATTGCTCAACCTATATTGATCTTATTGCCGCAGTGTGCAGTTTTTAGAGTCAGGTTGAATCATTCCATAAGGAATTGCTTGAACAAGATATGTCAGAGTGTTTGTCAAAAACGAGACAAGCCTTCATAAATGAATCACCCAGCCAAGATTGTCTTTGTCACTTGCAAGGAGCAGTCCGCCAAAGAGAAAAGCGTTCCCGCTCCTGTGCGGCGTTTAATTGAAGCACAGCAAAGCAATTTGAATATGCAAACTCATAAAGAATGGAAAAACATGAACACTTTGACTTCCGGTTCCGGCGCCGCGCGAGTGGCTGCCTGTTTACAGCAGCGTGGCTCACTATTGAGCCTTTTTCGTGTGTTTTTTCCCTTTACCCTTTTTTATTTTATTTTTACCTCACCTCAGCAATGGACATCCAACTTGCGGTGGTTTTACTGCTGTTGGGGGCTGTTTTTTGCGCGATCGTGTCCGGAGACGAAACTCTGAGCTACGGATCGATCGTGTACACAAGAGATCAGCTGTTAGCACTCCGTGCTAACCCCGCGTCGGCTCCCGGAGCGAGACCCGATATCCCCCGCGAGCTGAGGAGGAAGAGACGGGGATGTCGTGCGGGGGCTAAACGCCAGGCAAGGAGGAGACGATACCACCCCGTCCTCCCGTCCGTTATTATGGGGAATGTTCGATCCCTCCCCAACAAAATGGACGAGCTAACAGCGCGAACCCGGCACAAGAGGATTTTCCGGGAGGCTAGCTTGCTGGTGTTCACGGAGTCGTGGCTAACAGAGCTAACGCCGGACGCCGTCGTGGAATTGGACGGCTTCCAAATACTACGCGCGGACAGGACACTGGAGAGCGGTAAGAGGAAAGGGGGAGGGCTGGCTGTGTTTGTTAATGATATAGATGGTGTAACCCTGGGCACATAACTGTTAAGGATCAACTTTGCAGTCGGGACATTGAGCTGATAGCTGTTAGCATGCGTCCGGTCTACTTACCGCGAGAGTTCAGTCATGTGATCGCGGTGGCGGCGTTCGTGCCACCCTCCGCTAACGGTGAGACAGCCTGTAACGTACTGACTGCAGCTGTGAGCAGGCTACAAACACAGCACCCAAATGCCTTGCTCCTTATCTCTGGTGACTTCAATCATGCTTCTCCTTCCTCCTCTCTGCCTTCATTCACACAATATGTAACATGCCAAACCAGAGACAATAAAATATTGGACCTCTTCTATGCCAACACCAAGGAGGCGTACACATCACTGACCCTCCCCTCGCTGGGCACAGATGATCACAACTTGGTGGCTCTCCTGCCTGTGTACAAACCTCTCGTCCGCAGGCAGCCAGCTGTGACAGGCACAGTTCAGAGATGGTCCGGAGAAGCCGAGGAGCCCTTGAAGGACTGTTTCAACACAACTGTGTGGGAGGTATTCAGCGAAGCTCACGGTGAGGACATTAATGGTCTAACAGACACAGTTACAGACTATATTAACTTCTGCATGGAGAACACCATTCCCACCAGGACTGTAAGATGAACAAACCCTGGATCACACAGGACATTAAAGCTCTCCTGAAGGAGAAAAAGAGGGCTTTTGCGTCAGGTGACAAGGACGAGCTGAAGAGAGTGCAGCGTCAGCTGAGAAGGAGGATCCGAGAGGGGAAAAAGTCCTACAGGATGCGGATGGAAGAACAACTGCAGCGGAACAATGCCAGGGATGTCTGGAGGGGCCTGAAGACCATCTCAGGCCACGGACAACCAGGTCAGACCCAGAAGGGTGGGGGGGGCTTCAGTGGGCAAATGAGTTTAACCTATTTTTCAATAGGTTTGATCAAATGTCTGACCCCGCTCAGGCTTCCCTGATGCAGCCCCCACCCACCCCTCCTGCCACTGCGAACAAGACCCTCTCTCCCCCTCTCTCGCCCCTCTCTCTCTCCACAGGCTCCAGTTCCCAGCCTCATCAGACAACCACCACTTCCTCCTGCTCAGCCTTGTTCCTCACAACATCTCAGGTGAAGAACCAGCTGAGGAAGATGAAGGCGGCAGGCCCAGATGGGATCAGCTCCCAGCTCCTCAAATCCTGCGCAGACCAGCTGTGTGGAATCGTCCAGCACATGTTCAACCTGAGCTTGAAGCTGGGCAGAGTCCCCCAGCTGTGGAAAACATCCTGCCTGGTTCCGGTTCCAAAGACACCCCATCCGAAGGAGCTCAACAACTTCAGACCAGTGGCGCTGACGTCTCATCTGATCAAGACCCTGGAGAGACTGGTCCTCGTCCATCTGCGCCCCCTGGTCAGCTCCTCAATGGACCCACTCCAGTTTGCATACCAGCCTGGCATCAGTGTGGATGATGCTATCATCTACCTGCTCCACACTTCATTCTCCCACCTGGAGAAGGCGGGGGGCACGGTGAGGATCATGTTCTTTGATTTCTCAAGTGCTTTCAACACCATCCAGCCCGCCTTATTGGGAGACAAGCTGGAGCAGGCGGGAGTGGCCCACCACCTCATCACATGGATCCACGACTACCTCACAAACCGGCCACAGTACGTGAGGACACAGGGCTGTGTGTCTGACGTGCTCCTCTGCAGCACGGGAGCGCCGCAGGGAACTGTTCTGGCTCCCTTCCTGTTCACCCTCTACACCTCGGACTAGAAATACAATTCCACAACCTGTCACCTGCAGAAGTTCTCTGATGACTCCGCGATTGTCGGCCTCATCACGGACGGTGACGATCGGGAGTACAGAGGGGTTACGCAGGGGTTCGTGGACTGGTGTCAGCAGAACCGCCTCCAAATCAACGCTGGGAAATCCAAAGAGCTGGTGGTGGATTTCCGCAAGCGTCGGCACTCTCCACCTGCACCAGTGAATATCCAGGGAACAGACGTTGAGAGGGTCTCAACTTACAAGTACCTGGGTGTTCATCTGAACAATAAACTGGACTGGAGCGACAACACAGACGCTCTCTATAGGAAGGGTCAGAGCAGACTCTTCCTACTCAGGCGGCTGAGGTCCTTTGGCGTTCGGGGAACACTCCTCAGGAACTTCTATGACT
The DNA here is from genome assembly GCF_059441095.1 of Idiotropiscis lumnitzeri. Taxonomy (NCBI): domain Eukaryota; kingdom Metazoa; phylum Chordata; class Actinopteri; order Syngnathiformes; family Syngnathidae; genus Idiotropiscis; species Idiotropiscis lumnitzeri. Next base: position 26,010,751 of record NC_142392.1, on the reverse strand, counting down.
CTGTGGTTTCATCAGTCATCTTCTATGGAGTGGTCTCCTGGGCAGGAGGCATCTCGGGCCGGGACAAAAAGAGACTGGACAAACTAGTGAGGAGGGCCAGCTCTGTCCTGGGCTGCTCCCTGGACTCTGTGGACTCAGTGGGGGGCAGAAGGATGACGGCAAAACTGTCATCAATGCTGGACAAACCAGCCCACCCACTCAATGACACTCTGAGAACACTTTACAGCTCCTTCAGTGACAGACTTTTACACCCTCGCTGTACCAAAGAGAGATTTCGCCGCTCCTTCCTGCCGACTGCTGTCAGACTTTTTAACAAGAACATTGGGTCAGGCCTACAAACAGGAGGGCATTAGTGCAATTGTGCAGTCCTAGGATGCAATATTAACTACTACTGTACTTTCAGCCAAGGGTGTACTTAAACAACGACCAATGATGTATTTTGTTTACCATTACAGTATTCTTATTACAATACTTCTATCACTGTAGTATTTCTACCACTGCAGGATGTTCACTATTACAGTACTTTTATCATTGCAGTACTTTTACTATTACAGTACTTTTATCATTGCAGTATTTTCTATCATTGCAGTACTTTCCTGTCATTTCAGTACTCTCACCATTACAGTACTTTTATCATTGTAATATCTTTATCATTGCAGTATTTTCAATCATTCAGTAGTTTTTATCATTACAGTGTTTCCCCCTCTGTATAATGGACAGGCATTAGGAGTGTTTCCTTACACTAGATACGTTTATACTGTGTATATTTGCATGCTTTTTATGAATGTCTGCTGCTAATGTTACACATTAACGGCTACATTACGCCGCCGACTCTGTGTGATCTATATCTTTGCTGCTGTAACACTTCAAATTTCCCCATTGTGGGACTAATAAAGGACATCTTTATCTTTATTTACTGAGTTCCTATTAGGGCTGGGCGATAAACCGAAAATTTACCGTTACCGAAATTTATTAGAATGACCGACATCATTTTGCCCATGTCGGTAAATTCGGTGTCTAAAAAAAAAAAAAAAAAAGTCTTTTCTGTCTGCGGCGATGCTCATGCCCCTTTAAGACGGCTCCAGCGCGTGTAGTCACGTGACTCCTCCCTTCTGAACAAGAATGTAAACAAGACGAGTTCGTAGCTGGCGATTCAAATCCTGAAGCGGCTGACACGGCTGCGGACGAAGGAACGTTAGTTGAAATTGTTCCTGTCGCGGTTGTCCCGAAAATAAAGTGGACATCTGTCGTTTGGAAATGTTTTGGGTTCCATTAAGACGATGTTTAAGCAAAAAAACATGAACTACAAAGTGCATCGTAAGCACCTGAAACAGCGCGTCCAACCTTTTCTTTTTCACCACCCACAACACAACCATGCTGTTGACTTGGAGCTTGTGCTAAAAGTTCAAAGTGAGGAGCAAGTTTGGACAAGTGACAACAGCCCATAACGGAGGCGACACCATACGAGAGAACGTCTCAGAGGTGGACGCGATAGCCGAGCACATAGCTAAAGATAGAGCTCCTCTAGTTACAGTGGAGCGGACAGGATTTAAACGCCTCATGAAAGTAGCCGACAAGAGGTACGAAAATATTTGTCGCAAACAGCACTTCCCGATATGGACAACATCGGGACGGGAGCGGAGACATGTCAAGCATTTTGCATCCACATCCGACTTGTGGTCGAGTCGCAACATGGATCCCTGTTTGAGCCCGACTGTGCATTACATAGACGACAAGTGGCGACTGCGCACCGGAGTACTCGAGACGGCACATTTTCCTAATGAAGCACACTTGTTTATTTGGCACTGGCATTCCATTGACATTTTTTTCCATTTTATTTAGCATTTTGTTTACAGGCGACTAGCGCCTTTGCACCTGGCATTATTTAGATTGTTTACACGATACCTTTACACAAATCTAGGCCTTTGCAAATGGAATTACAGCATCTCGGCACAATATATTTACATAAAAAGATTTTGTGAGAGGTACCCTTTTTCTCCTGTTCTTTGTGACATTGTTCAAGTCACGCAAAGCAAGCTAGTTTGAATGTTTATTCAAATGATTTTTGTACTTCTATTTTTCATTGAAAGTAATGCGCACCAGTTGGTCAATAAAAAAAGCAGTTAATATGCATTTCCTGCATTTATTTTGATTTTGGTCCTCAGGGGGAATTTATCGCGCATTTATCGTTATCGAGGTAAAACTGCCTAATTTATAGCGATATTGATTTTAGGTCATATCGCCCAGCCCTAGTTCCTATCATATTTTTTTCATTTATTTATTTTTTCTAAATACTTTTTCTAATGTTCTTTCATAGTGCGGTTACTTTGACACATTTTAATGTCTTAATCATTATAGAGGCCTCTTGTGAAAACAATAATTGAAACTAACACAGGGACATTTTCCATGACCAATCAGCCAGCAGACCCACATGCACAAGCTCTCTTTAACGACCCCAAAAGCCCCGACCGCTTGGACACAGGCGCACAACACCCATTGTGAGTAAAAGCATCTCACCGAAGGTTCAGCCGGCCGGCTGTTGAACGCCTGCGCCCCAGCACCCTGAGACCCTCAATGGAGCAAAATGCAAAAAATGTGGTATATTTTGTTGTTGATGTGTGGGTCTGGCTCAGCTTCCCTCCGGACAGGTCGCCGAGCATGGCAGAATTGGTGATGGAAAAAAATTCTCTAACACAGCCATTTTTGTGAGAAAGAGATTTTATTCTCGTCACATGCTGATGTCAAAAGAAGTCTCCCCAAAAAGAAAAAAGGGAAAGGTGTCCCCTCTCTCCGGCCTTCCCTTCTTATAGGGAATGGCCACACCAGACATGAATATGCAAGGTTTGTATTACAATTGCTGGCATTATTTTAAACACTTACGGGACAGAAGGTCAATTATTTAATTTAGCCGGTTCATATTTACTGAATATGTTAAACATTGATTAAACAAAAAGCATTTATCAAATGAATGTAGAAGTACAGTGCATCGATAAGATTGACTGGGATTGTAGTCATGGTGTTCACTGATGCATTCATATGCTACATTTATACGACTTAGTTAAAATGTAAGACCTCAAAATTGCACACATTGTATTTTCATGATCCACTCTCATTCAGAACAAACAGATTCAGTCTGCTCAGGTCAAACTGATGACAAACCAGATAGCACTTCATGGACAAATACGACAAAATACATTCTCCACATAGGCCATAGAAGATACAAACATATCAAGTTGGGCAGGGGAGGACGTCACAGGGACACTATCAAGAACACCCAAAAACACACAATTTGATCTGGGAAAACATACACCACACAATCTGTACACTGACGAGATTACAGGGGAATGAGAGACGGAGAGACGGAGAGACTGCCGCCTGCCTGAGAAGGTCAGCCTTGGACGTGGAAGGTGGACGGGGGAAGGAGCAAGGACGACCGATTCAACCTACATGTCCCTTGACAAAGAAAACCTCCTAGAAAATGTCAGACTGGGCTGAGATCAGCGCAACATTTTTCGATTGTGCTCGTCCGAGTACAGTTTCTCGTCAGATTAAGAAAAAGACGCCCAGATACTATTTCCTGAACTCCAGAAATCGAAGAAACTAAAATATCGCAACCCTAATCAGCTGTTGTTGAGTCTTTATTTGACCCTTTTCTTCTTGAGTACAAAAAACGAACACGCATTGGAGTAAGTTTGGCTTTGAAGATTCATTTACTAAATGTTTCTCATTTTCTCAGTGGCTCAACTCCAACAGTGGATATAAAAATACACTACATCTGTCAGCATAGTTTTGAAACATAATGACATGACAAACTTAATTTCTTTAGCAACATATAAATACCGGAATATGTAAAATGTTAAATAATCAGTTCGAATTTTAAAATGGGGAAAAAAAACACGGAGTTTACCCCCCACAAATGGTTATTCTTTGGCATATATTTTCGGCACTGATTTCATTTGGCATAAACAAATGTTAAGCAGACCTGCAAGTAAACGGCAATATTCAAAAATAAAACGGCAATAACCTTGAACGATTTCCCCAAACAACTTAATGTTGTGATGCATATTTTTAACGATAGAAAGTCGTTCTTTACAAAGCAAATGAGAGTAAAACGTGTACAAACCTGCTTCGTTCTCTTCTTTTATTCCACAAAGTTCCACTTTGTACTTGGGTGTCGTTCTTTCACACATTTTCAAACGTCAATCTCAACAAATCCGCACTTGGTCTCTGCTTGGCGATAACTCGTGTGCTTCTCTATGTTCGATGAGATGAAAGAAAGATGGCATCGTTTTTCAAAGTCCCACTGAAAGGATTTCCTGTTCGTCACGAAAGTGGAAGAACAGGACACACCCCGCTGTGATATGATTGGCTGCTGGCTTTGTGGAGCACTGTCACCAACTCACCGACAGATGTCGCCATTTGCGATGCAAATCATTGTTATCTTCTTCTAAACATAGAGAAAAACCTAAGATGCACATGAACAAACATTTTAGTTCCCAAATATGAACTTGAGAGATGTATTGAATTTTACTTTTGTTGCTGGTTTTGTTTTCACATCTGACACCATGTTGTTGGTTGGATAGTATTCCAAATGTATTTCTCTATTATTAACAGTTGACATGATAAAGTGAAACTTTATGTCAACATATTTGCCTTTTTACAGGGTTTTTCGCCAGCGACGTGGTTGTGAATATTAAATTAAAATACATCACTGTTTTATTCTCTAAATGTTAGAGTCTTAAAAAATGGTTTCAGTGTTTATAACTTAACTAACTTAAATATTTCATTATTCGTTTCAGTATTCATTAAACTACGGTGATTCATTATTTATTTCAAGATTCATTGAACTGTTTTGGTAATAATTTAGTATTCAATGTTTACTCGTTACTGTAGTTACTTTTTCAATATTTGTGTCACTATTTTGTTCAATCTTAATATTAATATTAATAAGGCTTTGGCCTGTGAGAGTATGTAAATAGTTTGTGTATTTTTAATCATGTTTTTTATACACTATTTGTAACAATGATAATTACACACACACTCACAGACACGCACATCATTGCTTCAGCACACATGCGCACACCCACACGCTTGTTTGGGTTTCACTTTCCATAGGTTTCGTTTTTCTTTGAATAAAGTCCAGAGGGATGGGCGAAGAAGCCAGTGAGAGTGCGGGAGATAGAACTGGCAAGACGTCTACTTCACTTCCTGGCTTCTCCTCCCATCGCGATGGAGAAAAGACAAAACCTTCCCTGGTTATTCCTCTGGTTCTCTGCATTTAATTCAGTCTAATGAAGGCGTCAGGACCTTTTAAACCTGACATTTATTGGTGCCGGTCAACCCGGGAGCCACACCCGGACGGACGAACGTCGCTGGATATTTTGGGGGCTAACGAATCTGACGTCAGCGCTTCACCATTTGAAAGCGGGTCTCTGAACTCCGGCGCGACCGTCCGCCCGGATGTCGGTTCCCTGTCGGACCAGGCGGATCCGGAGGAAGCCAGGTATTGTTTCTCAAATTATTTTGTGCCACCATTTCAAATTTTAAAATATTAAAATAATTGGAAGGGGAGTGAAAGAGGTGAGAGGGAGACAAGCGCGCGCAGAGGCCGGGCCTCGACCGTTTAGTCAGTACGGTAACAAAAACTGCATCGTGCTAGTCCAAGGAGTTATGTAAAAATAATCGGTAGCGAATTAGGCCATAACTCATCGGTAGCGAATTGACCATTGCTCGTTGAAACTGAGCAAATTTTAGAGATACGGATAGCACGGTGAACAAATTGAGTAGAGTTTCCTCGGCGTCGATGGTAGCGAATTGGCCATAGCTCGTTGAAACTGAGCAAATTTTAGAGATAATCCGCCAGAGAAGGGAAACAAGGTTTCCGCGAAAATTAGAAGGTTCCCTCCGGTGTCGATAAACAGAGAGAAGGTTCCCTCCGGTGTCGATCAATAGAAATCGGCCTGGAGAAGATCAAACTGGGGAAGGTCGCCTCACAATTTCACATTTAAAATTTAGGGAATAATAAGGCATTATTTTTGGTGGTTTTTATTATTTTTATTAGAATTTCTTTATAGCTGCGCAGCTGCGTGTGTGTGTGTGTATGAGTACAAAAAACAGGGTTGAGTCAGTGAGAAAGAGCGTACGTGCGTGAGTGTGCGTGCGTGCGTGTGTGTGTGTGTGTGGGTTTGGAGAAGTAGCGGACCAGACAATAGCAAAAGAAGAGGTCTGGCTGGGCCAAGCCTGAAGGATCAGGTTTCAGGGTAGTGAGAGAAGAATTTGCAGAGAAGCTGAAGAAAAAAAAAATAAACCCGCACACACAACACCAGATGTGGAATGATCATTTTGCTGTATGCAAAGTGAGTGAATGGTGTGATTGGGGATTACAAATACCATTTGGTATTTTATCCCGTATAATGCAATAAGGGTTATAAACAGGAATAGTATTTGAGGATGACAGAGAGGGTTGTTGAAGAAGGTAAAGAAGGGGGGGGGGTTGCAACTGCCCCCTGCATCCTGAATTACCCCCCCACCACCCACATTATCAGGTAACGCCACATAGAATGAGAACTAGATCAGACAGAACTGCATCGATAAGACAAAAAACCCCAATAAAAGATAGATAAACCAAAAAAGCGCTCACCTCAATGTGTTGCGTGTATAAGTGACAGTGTGCATTTGTGGCAGAGGCTGCATTGGCCCTATAGGGCTGCACACACATAATTATGAGCGATATTAGTTGAATTAAAGGACTTATTATGGGCAAAAGATAAAGATGGATTGTGTTGCTGTTATGACTAACATGTTATTCTTGTTTGAAGTTGATCAGTGTTGAGAACTGTGTGTGTCGTTTTGTGGGCCCGTGTATATGTCTGTGTGTCTGTCTGAGTGTCTGTCTGTGTGTCTAAATGTCAGAGAGAGTGATCAAAGTGGTTGGAATTATGCAAAAAGGATTGATGAAGTAGAGATAAAATGGAATCAAGGATTAGTAACCAACAAAAGGCTACTTATGAGTGACGAGATCTTATTGAGAAAAATAATTCCCAAATTTACAAAAGAAATTAATAAAGAAGATGATTTGAGGAGATAAATTCATTTAAATTTGAAATTAAATAAAATAACTTATACAACGGGATAGGCTTAAAAGAAAAGAGAGAAATAGCCTGATGTGCGTTTTCTGAAAAATATAGAAATTGAACCCAGACGCCTAGGCTGGTTTAAAAAGATGAGTGAAGATAAGGAAGTTCATCGAAAAACAGGATCTTGATAAAATTCAGTATTTAGACGCATGGAAAGCTGCACATGGTTTTAATGGTCAGTTAAAAACACGAAAAATAGCCGCATTGCAGAAATCAATCATAGCAAAGACAAAGAAAAACCCCAAAAAGATGAAGAAAAATGGCTTTGAGGAAACAGAATATTGGATGAGGGTAGCCTTAAAAAGAGAAGAGGGTGACAAGAAACAGAAAAGATGAGACATTTGGGCAATACAAAGTGAGAATGACAGCTGTGTTTCAAAACCACAGCGGGCTGCAGGAAGATGGTGATGTGGATGGGGCATTTCAACAGCAGTTGAAGAATGCTTTACATGCAGGATCAAGAGAGGAAATGCATAAGTGGGTAAATAAACATTACATTTGCCTGCCAACAGGTACCCTGGAGGAGTATGTAAATCACGCCCTCCATGCTGAGAAGATAGAAAATAAAAAGAAACAGAGGTCTATAGACACTTTTTTTTTCAGAATAAAGGTCAGAAAGTCTTTTATCAAGGTGGAAGAGGCTGAGACAAGGACGCCTTCCCACCGGAGATGATATTTTTTACAGTTGTGGCAGATCAGGACACTTTGCCAGAAACTGCCGTCAACCACACAGGAAGACCACACTAAAAGAAGGCCAGATAGCAAGAAATTGCCTTGAGAAGAAGCAGCCTTCAGCATGACTAAGTTTTTAATAAATCAATTTCAAATGATAGGGCAAGTGAGAAAGGGGCCATAGTCAGATTTGCAAGTGGAAAAATGGAACAGAGTAACAGAATTAGAACCTGTGTGGTTGAGGGACCCAGAAGGACACTGAGTTGGTTGCATGAATTGAAATTAGTTTTATTTTTACAGAATAATGAGAGCCCAAGTTGTGGGGATGTGATTAATTTACAGAAAAAGTTTAGTGATGAGATAATTTATATTTACATGATTCAATAGACAAGATATATCATTTTGATGATGGTTTTTACTTAATTGTATACTTGCGTCACCTTCAGAAAGGGAGAAGTAGGTGTTATGAAATTTTAACAATTGGATGAAGCTTTTGAAAGTGAACATGAGGAATCTTTGCAAAAACATAGGTGTTTCTTGATTTTTTAAATTTTGATTCGAGACATTGGTAGGTTTGAGTGGTTGTGGAAAAACGACAGTGAATTTGGAAATTAGGAGCAGACTGTGGAGAGGCTCCTGTGAGGAGGAGGATAGAAATTAGATTTTGCTTTTTGGTGAATTGAAGAAATAAATATTTTAGATTTCATATTCCAGTTGATGATGTTTATATTAAAGTAGGCCAGAGATGCAATGAAATGCAGAAATATAAATGATACAGGAAAAATTTGGCAAGGGATATAATTTTCATTAAAGCAGAGAAGAAATTAGAAATTGCAAATAACATTGATGTGTACTTGTCCACTTTGAAGTAGAATTGGTCAAAGTGAAATGAGGAAAAAAAATAAAAAATAAAATAGAATTAACATGTTCATTTTGTGATAAGAAATTTGTGATTATTTGAAAAAGGAAAAAGAGAATTACAGGCTTTTCAAATAAAACCTAATTTAAATTGGCCAATTTGTAAAATGGAAAAGAAGATTCTTAATTATGCACAAAAAGCTTGAACGTGTTGAGCAGAAGGAAGAAAAAGAGAAAACATTTTAAAAAAAGAAGGAAGCAGAGAGTCTTGTGATAAACAATAACTTTTCAGGACAAAGAGAGAAGCAACAGAGGATCACATGGCGAAAGAAAAAAACTAACATAAAAAGTGTGTGTAGAAGGACTTCTACATCAACATGCGTTTTGCTTATTAAGCCGTGATACACTGACAATTGGACTTTAATATCAGAATCAATAAGCAAGGGCGAATTTAAACAAGAGTCAAAAGTTTAAAAGGACGCATTGTCAGTGATAAGCGGGAAGAAAAATAGTAATAAAACTTTGCCAGACCACTTTTGTGTAGACACCTTCCTTGGGACTTTCATGACCTCCATTAAGTCCCTGACCTTTCATAGATAAAGTTGGAGCCCAAAGTCTCTCAGGGCTGTAATTTATGCGGCAGAGAAAGAGCCCAACAGGCTTGGGGTGAGTTTAAAACAACAGTATCATGGCCATAAAATGGGTTGTGTATGTTGGAACTTGTGGAGATACACTGCAAGATTGGATTTACAAAGCATCTTAATGCACTACCAAATTATTATTATAAGCCATTTGGGCAAACAGTGACTACAAAAAATGGCTTCATGGACTTGTGTTGCTGCAGAAACACAGGAAAGTGAATCCATTTGCATATTAGTCACAACAATTTGGATTTCGTGGCAGAGAACCACTTAAGAGTGTGATCAAGAGCTTTCACTGCTGTTTTAAGGAATGAAAAAATGACATTCCATCACACAACATTCACATTGCACGGCGATTTAATTGTAACAGGGACATTAATAAGGTGCGATGCATTTAAGCCCAGCGTCATTCTTTTTCCACGCACCATTTAGAAGGCGCCACACGACTGTGGAGCCATCCAAATTTTCACCAAACCCAGGACTTGACTTTTTGACATTTTTTCCTCCCGACTGGAGGAGTTAAGACGTGTAAGACATGAAGACCAGGTGCACCTTCCAGACTGATAAGAAAGTGTCTGAGAACCAAGGTTGTAGGAAGAAATCACGCTGACTTTTATGCGATGGGAGTATTAGTAGTGTGATACCAACAGATAACTTGTAAAAGAGAAATTGTTAGGATAAGCAGGAAGAGCGTAGGCGGTTGTGAGCTAATTAAAATTTGGGGTTTTCCATTTTCTATGAGCTGTATGGTTACAATGTGAACTGACAAATGTTTATGTGTTCTGTCGACATTGGGCAAACGGCGTTTTAAAAAAATCACAGAAGATGAAAGAAAAATTGTGCATAAAGCACGTCTAAATAAGTATTTGTAAATAATAAAAAAAAAAATTTCTGGACAGAAAATGACACGATTACGATTGAATAAAGGCTGGAGCCAAGCCATAACCCCAAAGTCAACATAGCACAAGAGGTTTAATGAAAGCACACACACACACACACACACACACACACCCACGCACCCCCCCCCACACACAGTAAATCAACTTGACAAGTTGATCTCAGGCCAGGGAAAAAGGCATCACTAATTGAACATGCACATGTGAGAACAAAGGTGCAAACATTGCTGAGGACAGGATCAGCAAATTGGCAGATGGCAAATCCTGGCTGCCTAATTCATTGATTAGAGGAATGAGATGATTGACACACGAGCAGATAGTCGTGTGTCAACAGGGGGAAGTATGATATGAAATTGTTCCCATATATAGACTTTTCAACAAAAAACTTTTTTTTAGACAAAGTGTTATTTGTTTGGGTTGCAATATTGTTTGGTTATAATTAAAATGTTTTCAAAATGGATTAAGTTGTTTCCATCAACACATGCTGATGCTAAAAACGATTGGGAAAAGTGTTGTGTAATCGAATTATCCTGACATTTGGAATTTCCAGAAGTGATTTGAAGTGAAAATGATGCATTTTGTGAATGATGTTGTAACAAGTGGGACAGTTGTTAAAAAATGGACTCAAAGCGTCACTGTGCATACAGTCTGCAGGACTTGTGGAACGCACTAATTGAACTGTTATGGCCAGACTTATCAAGACAATGAAAAAAAAGAGACAATGGCCAGACTGTGTTTCAATCACAGCAATGAGGACAATGCCAGCCGAAGGAAGGACACTATCCCCTATAGACTCTCAGGTTCATCAGAACCACCAACGAAAAATATGTTGGACCGAAAAAGATCCAAAAGACGCCAATACTGGTCAAGTGCTGTTCTGATTTACAGAAATTACGTCCGTGTGGGAGACCAACTCTTCTTCAAGGTGTTGAAACGACTTCGTTGGGGGGGAAGTGAATGCTGAGATGGCCCTCGCCAGATGATGGCGGTGACCCCAACGCAGCAAAGGTCGCGGGGCGTGGCAGCTGGATCCACCAGTTGCAGTACAAGCTTCACCGGTTTCCAGCTAAAGGCCTAGCAACGCGAATCCCTCGAACAGGACCACACCTGAGTCACAATCTCGGACCACGCGCACATCAGAACCACACCACCAGCCACAGATACGAATGTTGAAGCCACAGAATAAAAAGATTAGATATGGTTTGGAAATTAATGACGTACATAAAGAAATTTTAGCCTTGATTGAAGAACATAATTGCATTTAAAGTTTTAAAAATGAAACAATTATTGATGTTATGACCACTATGAAGAATTTGAAAGACAATATATCGGGATAATTATGGTTTTCATTTTTGTTATGTGTAGACTGTTTTTGTTGCATTATTTTTATGACAAAAATGATGATTAATTGCATGTTTGTTGCCCAAAAGTAACATTACAATCTGATTGATGTTGAGTATGACAAACTCGAACTGGACAATGACGGACTCGAACTGGACACTGAAACGTAAAAAGAATATGGACTTGTCGCCCAAGCCCCACACGTGCATACACATACACCACACACGAAGATCCGGGAGGTAAAGACGGCTGTCTCCTCCTACAGCGAGGCAAGGGGCCTGCATCGAGTCCCCCAGAGACAAGCTCTGCGTGGAGACAGTTTTGTTATTTTTCACTAGGCACATTGAAATGTATTTTTATATGTTTTATTCCCTGATGGTCATCAAATGATGAAGATCTCGTTCCACGTCGGAAGAGAGGAGAGGAATTTTTGTCCCTACTGAGGGTTTTTCGCCTCGCCACGGATGACCACACTGTTGTATGATTTCATAATGATGATCTGTCCTAAAGCCGTCGGGACATGATTTTGAATTCACAACAGGGGGGAATGTTAGGATATGTCACCAATTTTGTGTATTCATAATCATGTTTCATACACTATTTGTATCACTAATAACTGTATACACACAGACACTCATTTAGCACACATGAGCACAGCTTGAACACACACACACACACACACATTCGGTTTCAAGTTTCTGAATCTTCGAGCTGAAGTTTTAAACTGACTGTTGTGATTGGTTGTTTCCTGCCTGCCTGCTAGAATTCCAGAAGACAGCCCCCCTCTTTGTCTCTTTATGTCCGGAGGAGAGTCAGAGGAGGGGGTCAGATGAAGGGAGTGTGGGAGGCCGAACAGGCCTGTTCGGCCTCCGGCTCTCTCTCTCTCACCAACTCGCAAATTGGAAAATAAAACTTTGCTTGATTGACTTTGGACATTCAGCCATCATTATTTAAATAATTCCCAGTGTAAAAAAGGCGTCAGGGCCGTTTTAAACCTGACAAGCGACAACTATATCTTAATCTGTTTTTGTGGACCCTAAATTACAATATCTTATATCTCCTTCCTTGTTGAGGAGAACCTCCGGGATGGGCGTGATGCGGCGCTTTTTGAAGCGTTCTCTGGCCTTCTGGTCACACAGGTCACATGTCACCTCAAACCTGTGGAGAGAACTGGAGGAGTGGCACTTGCCAGTGAGAAGGGGTAAATTACCTCCATTCTGACACTTTCAGTTTTGCATAAATTTTGTGTATTAACGTCAATCAATCATTCACTTGATGCATGAATTTAATTAGTCCAATCTGCCTCCAATAGCAATTTGAAAATCAGTACTTGGGAGTGCAATAGGGATTCAGGTTGATCAGGCCTGTCCGTCCATTGCATCCTACGTGCTGTTAGGGCTTGCCGGTGCCCTCAATCAGGTTTCTTTCCTGAGGCCCGTCCCTTAAACATTCTCTCAAACCTCATAGACATGCAAACCCTTTTTCTTTCACTTTCATTCACCAAAAATGTACTTTCCAATTCCACACAAAGACCCCTCCCTCAGCGCGTCCGCCTTGATTACACTGAGATTTGTGCTGGCAGAACCTTAATTTTGCCTCAATTTAGCCAGCGTATGCCAAAATTTACAACTGTGGGTCTGTTGATTTTCCCATTCAGTCCCCGCGATGTAGTTTCTCCTGTTCCTCCTGGACGTGGCTGACGATCCTGCACCTGTGACGTCAAACAGCTCATAGATGTGGACGTTAGCATTCTGGTATTTCTGGAATGCTGTCTTGGCCCTTAAAAGTTGTCATGTCAGGGCTGGTGTCGCAAAGTCATAAAACATCTGTCGTCCACCTTTGTTACATTTGATACACATCAGTTAATAAATCAGCTGCCGAACTATTTAATCCAACTTTATACCTGGTAAACCTCTCATCAATTGCGAGACATCTCCTGTTCTAAAGACTTTCTTTAAACATGATCAGAAAATGTTTCAATTAAAACCTGTCCCAAAAACCTAATCCCTTTGTGTCATGGTCCGTTTTGTCCTGTCATGTTTTTGTTTTGTGTTTGCCCAGCTGGAGTGGGGGCATTTCCTTCCAGCACTTGTTCCTGTTCATGTCATCATGGCTGGAGAGATGCGCCCACCAGCCACGCACCTGTCACTCGTCAAGTCATTGATTACTGCACTATTTAAACACTCCACGCTGACTACTCAGCGTCGGAATATTCCTCTTGCTCATGTCCCAAGTTGTGAATTCTAGACACCTCGTTATTGCATTCCGTGTAACTTGTTCCCGTTCATTGTTAGTGTTTCCGTTTTCTTTTATTGATTTTCTCGGTTGAGCTCGCTCATCAATTGGTTTTCCTTGCCCTTCTGTGGTAAGCGATTTTTGTTCATTTTGTTCCTTGCCTTTTGCAAGCCTTTTTCGTTCCCGTCGCTATTCCCCTGGTGTCAGTTTTTCCACTCGCGTCTTTAGTTGCACTTTGTCGGTATTGCGTATGATTTTATATATATATAGTGTTCCTGTTTTTGTAAAAATAAATATCTTTGTTAAAATTCATCTCTCTGTGTCTGCGCTTGAAGAGTCCTGATCCTATTTTCCAGCTGTGATGGAAAATACCATAACAAAATATTCCGACCATGGACTCTGCGGACACAGAGAAGATTTACAAGGCTCTGGCCAGCCAAGGACGATTGGTGGGACAGCAGGAGACTGAGCTTGCGGACCCCCGCAACGCAGTTGGCCAGCTGGCCCACCGTTTTGAGAATTTCGATGCCCGCATAGGTAGCCTGCTGTCACGCACTGTCTCGGGTTCCGACCCAATTGCCTTTGCGACCGGAGCTCTCCCGCCCGGCTACCACAGTCGCGAGCCAAATTTACCTCACCCCTCCCATTATGGGGGGGAACCTGGCCTTTTTGGGGAGTTTATTCATTAATGTAGGTTAAATTTCGATCAAGAGCCCCTCACGAATGTTCATGACAGCACCAAGGTAGCATTTATGATGAGTCTCTTGACTGGCCAAGCTAGTGCTTGGGCCATGGCTGTGAGCAATGCCCGACCAGACCTCCGGTCTTCTTTCCCTGCTTTCCTGGCTGAGTTTCAGCGGGCATTCCATCACACAGTTGAGGGAAAGGAGGCTGGAGGTGAACTGTTAGATTGCACTCAGGGCAGCCGATCGGTGGCTGACTATTCCATTTCTTTACGCATTTGCACGGCGGAAAGTGGTTTTGATGACTGTGCCTTAGGAATAAACTCGGCTTTAAAGGATGAGCTCGCCGTCCGCGAGGTTACGGCATCACTGGAGGAGCTCATCAGCCTGGCGATCCGTCTGGACAAACGCCTGAGAGAGAGAACCGAGAGAGAGGAGCAGAGCAGCTTCACACTGAGCCAGCGCACCCCCGGGTCCTAGTGCCTCTTCCTTCTGATGAACCTATGCAGCTGGGAGGAGGTCGGCTGGATGCGGTGGAACGACAGCGATGGCTCAGGTCGGGGTCTTGCTTCTACTGCGGCTTACTGGGCCACCGGGTGTCTTCATGTCCGACACGACCCTCACGCCGGGCACCACCACAGAAGCAAGGATAATTCTGTAAGTCGGCTATCCGCCACCTCGAGCACCCCGACTCCGGGGAAGAGAACTCAAGCCTCGAGGTCAGAGGACAAATGGACATACGACCTGGGGACACTAAAAGACTTGAGATGGACGGGGAAATTATTGGACTAAGTGCTAGTATCCACATTCGTGCCCTCGTTGATTCGGGAGCGGATGATTGTTTCATTGACCCCGGGTTGGTCGCTAAATTAGGTTGCTCGGTCAGAGAATTAGGAAAACCCGAGAGAGTTTGCGATCTCGACGGGCGACTCCTGGCGGATATTAAACGGGTAACGCAACCGTTAACCTTAAAATTATCAAGTAACCACGTAGAGAAATGGTCCTTTTTTTGTCATGCCCTCCAGAGCAGCCCCGATTGTTCTTGGGTTACCCTGGTTGAGGTCTCACAAACCGGTAATAGATTGGGGTAGGCTGTCTTTTGAAAATTGGAGCCCTTATTGTTATGCCCATTGTTTACGCTCAGTGGAAGAAGGACTTAGTACCCGTGCCACGCCACTTGAGATGATTTGCTTAGGTAATGTTCCTGAAGTTTATCATGACCTCCGCTCCGTTTTTAGCAAAGATAGGGCTCAATCCTTACCCCCGCACCTTCCATATGATTGCGCCATCGAGCTCCTTCCGAACTCGACCCTTCCTTCTGCTCGCCTGTATAAGTATCCCAGCCCGAGCAAACAGCAATGAAAGAATATATCACCAACTCCCTTGCGGCGGGATTGATTCAGCCTTCAAAATCCCCGGTGGGATATGGATTTTTCTTTGTAGAAAAGAAGGATAAGACATTACGCCCTTGTGTGGACTACAAGAGTCTTAACGATATCACATCGCGGTTAAAAATCGCTATCCACTTGCGTTGCTGGACTCCGCTTTTGCTCCGTTGCAATCAGCAACAGTGTTTTCCAAATTAGATTTACGAAGTGCTTACCATTTGGTGAGAATACGCGAGGGGGATAAATGGAAGACAGCCTTCAAGACGTCCTTTAGGCATTTTGAATATTTGGTAATGCCTTTCGGATTGACCAATGCCCCCGCAGTTTTTCAGAGCCTAATCAATGACGTCTTAAGAGATATGTTGAACGTCTGTTGTTTTGTTTCTCTTGATGACATTTTAATCTTCTTGAATTCCGTGGAGAACACCAACGACACGTCCGGGCCATCTTGCAACGTTTACTTGAAAACAAGTTGTGCGTCAAGGCGGAGAAGTGTGAGTTCCACAAGAATTCAGTTCAGTTCTTAGGCTTTATTATCAAGAAAGGGCAGATTTAGGCCGATCCGGCCAAGACCCGCGCTGTGGTAGATTGGCCGACACCCACTAACCCTAAACAGCTGCAGCGTTTCCTGGGTTTCGCGAATTTTTACCGCCGCTTTATTTAGAATTACAGTCACCAAGCATTACCCCTCACTCGTCTCACATCCGTCAAGACAATCTTTATCTGGGATCAAAGGGCTGAAACCGCGTTCCGTGGCCTCAAACGAGCCTTCACCAACCCACCTATATTGCGTCACCCTAACCCTGAGTTTCCTTTTGTTGTAGAGGTGGACGCTTCTGATTCAGGAGTGGGGGCGGTGCTATCTCAGCGTTCTCCAGTCGACCAGAGACTCCATCCCTGCGCCTTCTTATCCCGCCGGCTCAGTGAGGCCACTACGATGTGGAGAATCGGGAACTGTTGGCGGTGGTCCTCGCGCTTCAAGAATGGAGACACTGGCTAGAAGGCTCCATAGAACCGTTCACCGTGTACACTGACCATAAGAATCTCTCATACATCCGGACTGTAAAAAGACTTAATCCTCGCCTAGCACGTTGGTCCTTGCTCCTCAGCCGATACAATTACACCTTAACATATCTCCCTGGGTCCAAAAACACCAAGCCGGACGCCCTGTCACGCATCCATGATCCAGTGGAGGAAAGGCCGGGACCTGACAGCGTGGTGCCAGACCATTGCTTGGTGGGATCCTTGCAGTGGGAGATAAAGCAACAAATCCAAGGGGCACAGGACGATGCCAACAACCCATCTGGGTGCCCAGTGGGCCGGTTATTTGTGCCGGCCCAACTTCGCACAGAAGTACTAAAGTGGGGCCAATCCTCCAAGGTGGCATGCCATCCCGGGGTTCGTCGTACCCTCGGGCTCATCTGTGCATCGAGTAAAGCATCGCATCAGCCTCCAGCGGGGCTTCTGCGCCCCTTGCCAATACCTCCACGACCTTGGTCACACATAGCCTTGGACTTTGTCACGGGTCTGCCTGCCTCTCGGGGCAACTCCGTCATACTCACCATTGTGGATCGCTTCTCCAAGTCTGCTCACTTCGTCGCCTTGCCTAAGCTTCCATCTGCCCTAGAGACGGCCAACCTGCTTGTGCTTCATGTTTTTAGGCTTCACGGAATCCCGACGGATTTGGTGTCCGACCGAGGCCCACAATTCGTGTCCCGGGTGTGGAAGCGATTCTGCCTGTCCCTGGGGGCTACGTCAAGCCTGTCATCCGGGTACCACCCTTAGTCCAATGGACAGTCTGAAAGGACAAATCAGGACCTGGAAGCTGCTCTGCGGTGGATGTGTCTCGATCGGCCATCCTTGTGGGCCGACCATCTGCCATGGGTGGAGTATGCGCACAACACGCTGGTCTCGTCTGCCACGGAGCGCTCCCCCTTCATGACCGCCTATGGCTACCAGCCTCCGCTGTTTCCATCCCAGGAGGGGGTGGTGGAGGTTCCGTCCATCCAGTTCCATCTTAAGCGGGCGCATTGCGTCTGGAGGGAGGCCAGGGCGGCCCTGTCCTGCACCGCCGAGCGCAATCGGCGGATCGCTGACCGCCGTCTGCGTCCCGCCCCGGTCTACAAAGTGTTCTGTTCTGCTTCAGGGTTGCATTCACTCACACGATCGCTTGAACTTTCACACGATATATTGTATGCACCACACGTAACTTTAAGCATGTTTTGTTGTGAGTGTGGGACGCAAACCCCACTCTCTCCTTTTTATCATCACTCACCAGACATTAACACTCTACTTTCTCCTACACACCCTAACATTAAACCAATTGAGCATCATAAGACATAGACCCGGGAATTATAAACATGGGACACAACAACCCAGTAGAACGCAGCACAGCAAGGGCCACAAATTGCCACGGGACACACACAACGTATAGACAATTGCACAACAAATACATGTCACAATTAACATTCAGACAACAGCACAAATACACAACAGAGCAAGTGAACCACATTGGAACACCCTGAAATCAAGAAACTGTCAACAATATCGGAACACCTTAAAATCTATTCTATATTCCAGCAACCGGAACGCTCCACGCCTCGGTCAACCACGTATACCGTGACTGCCCGCTCTTTTACCGTGACTGCGCACTCTTTTTTGAGGTTGCAGTGCGACCATCAGCTCGTCAGCTGTGCACTTCCCTCCACCGTGTATGCCTCTGCAGCGACAGATAATGGCGGTCCGAAAGATCCAATCTTTCCCAGCCTCAGGCCACTTATATACTATACTATACTAACTATACTGAGCGTCACTTTATTGGGATCGCCGTGCACACGTTCTGCTAGTCAGCTGTGCATCCCCTTCTTCGACTGCCAGAGCAGGAGTCCCCCTTTTTGACTCCGGGTGCTAATTTCTGTTGCCGGCCAACAACAGTAGCCCCCTCCTTATTTCACCTGCGTACGCTTCCAATATTACTAGTAATCCAGGCGCAATCTACATTCTATACAAAGCATTCCTGAAGTCCAGAAACAATATATCCAGAAACACTGACAAAATTTAACGGTCTAATAATCGGCCACGTCTTTCCACTCTACAAAATAACAAATCAGGAGACTTTGAATAAACAGGCTCTCCCCTACCTTTGTTCTGATTGTCCAGGCCTGGAATATTGTAGAGTGTGAAGAACAAGCCGCAAGGACTCCCTTTTTGAGAAAATCACGTCGGGGTCACCAAAAATGTTGGAGTTGAGCCACCGAGAAAACGAGAAATATTTCGTAAATGAACCTGAAAAGCCAAACTTACTCCAAATGCGTGTTCGTTTTTTGTACTCAAAAAGAAAAGGGTCAAATAAAGACTCAACAACAGCTGATTAGGGTTGCGATATTTTAGTTTCTTCGATTTCTTGAGTTCAGGAAATAGTATCTGGGCGGCTTTTTCTTAATCTGACGAGAAACTGTACTCGGACGAGCACAATCGAAAAATTTTGCGCTGATCTCAGCCCAGCCTCACATTTTCTAGGAGGTTTTCTTTGTCAAGAGTCATGTAGGTTGAATCGGTCGTCCTTGCTCCTTCCCACGTTCCACGTCCAAGACTCACCTTCTCAGGCAGGCGGCAGTCTCTCCGTCTCTCCTGCTCACATTCCCCTGTAATCTCGTCAGTGTACAGATTGTGTGTTCTATGTTTTCCCAGATCAAATTGTTATGTTTTTGGTGTTCCTGATCGCGTCCCTATGACGTCCTCCCCTGCCCAACTTGATATGTTTGTATCTTCTATGGCCTATGTGGAGAATGTGTTTTGTCGTATTTTCCATGAAGTGCTATCTGGTTTGTCATCAGTTTGAGCTGAGCAGACTGAATCTGTCTGTTCTGAATGAGAGTGTGGGTCATAAAATTCTACGTGTGCAAGTTTGAGGTCTTACATTTAAACTAAGTCATATCAATTTAACATATGAATGCATCAGTAAACACCATGACTACAATCCCAGTCAATCTTATCGATGCACTGTACTTCTATTTTCATTTGATGAATGCTTTTTGTTTAATCAATGTTGAACATATTCAATAAATGTGAACCTGCTAAATTAAATAATTGACCTTCTGTCCCATAAGTGTTTAAAATAATGGCAGCAATCGTAATACAATCCTTCACTATTAATTACATAACGCCTACAATAAAGCATAACTTTAACTCTATTGATGAAAGTAAAGTTTAATTTAGGCTATCAAGTAACTCGGTGGTGGGCCTTCAAGGTCTTCTCAGCTGGCCAAACATAACCAATAGAAAAAAAAAATGATCATCATCGTTGCATTGATGTCATATTATAGCTGAGCGTTGTACCAATCAGAATTCCGCTCGCTCGTGTTGCCAGGCAGGTTTCACAATAGCAGGAGTGGGCATTATGCATTCCGAGGCCTTAAGATGCAATTGTGCGAGCATCTCTTCTGTCAAAGTCAATGAGCTTTCAAATTTGTTAGACGGTTGCGATAGCCAATCAGATCACGAGTTGGTTACAGTGAGCCTTCTCGCTGGCCTTATGCTGAGGGTGATGAACGCGTTTTGTGATTGGATACTCACTCGTGAGGGGGCGGCGCGATGCTGAATCAACACACCCAAAAGTCGTAATTGGCGACCGTTCGGAAATCTAAAATATATTCTTGCTTTTTTTAAACCACAATGGCCGAAGGAGGGAAAAGCATGGATTTAATTGCAGATACACTTGCAAGGACATTTTCAAGTCGGACCTTTCAAGAGAAGCTATATCGTCCAACACTCACTCAGTGGTGCGTGAGTGTGTTTCTGGATATTATTTGGTGTCATAAATGATGGTATTTTGATGTGGATTCATTCAAGTAGGACAAAGTAGGACTTCACTGAAGACACCTTAAATTACTTCCATACCCTGGAAGGTCACTGACCTGGCGAGAGAATTGCACCCACCATAAACAATGCTCAGGCCTATTTTCTCTCAGGGCAGTATCTGGTTACATCGGAACTTCAGAACCAAGACTGGTCACTTCTGTGAGCTCCAGTCCCTTCATAGTTTCAGAAAGAGAATTACTTCCCAGATCTAAATTAGGCCATTTAAAAATACACAACTTATTTTTTCATTTATTTCAATTTATATTGAAGCTTGCTTATGTAATAATACAATACTTATTCAATTATTTTAATGTAAAATTATATCAATATTAATTTAAACCGTTTTATTTCACTCTTGAATATTTCTGAACAAATTTGTTCTTTTGAATATGTGTGCAATTTAAATTATTCCATCCATCCAGCCATTTTCTGCCGCTCATCCAGGGTCGGGTTATTGAATTTATTTAATAGATAAGTATTTTTTCTAATTCAATATTTATTTCACGATTAGGACTCTTTTGAATTAGTTCAATATTTATAAAATGTTTCTATATATCTTATTAATTGAATTAAGTCTGTATGTGGTTGCCAATTTTAAATTTTAATATTTCCCTATATCAATATATAAATAATCCAATGTATAAAAAATATAATATAGCATGAAAAAAAATATTTGGTAGATTTGACAAAATGAGTTTTTCCAAAGTGAGATTCTGCTTAGCAACAAACCCCAAACGATTGATAGAGCTCAACCTAGAAAGTGGTTTTAGCTCGTCAGAAATTTATTCAGAAAGCGAAATATTAAATGTATGTGAGGGGATATTGGAAGAGTTTGAGTTATGTTCAATGGACCACTCATATACGAGCCAGCTTAACACAGCGAGAAAACCAGCGCTGACTCCAGTCGCTATCAGATTGCCAACTCTTGACATTCCAAAACCTTTAAGAGAAACTGAGACTATTTGCGTTTCTCTTTCTGGTTCTTTTTATAGTTCAACTTCTAGTTCAGTTTTTCACCTTTTCACGGCGTAATGAAGGCCAGTTGAGCAAGTGGAACAAGTGATTTCATTGATGATTGTGGAAGGCACTGATTGCATAAGCACCGTTTCTTCTCACACCTTTTCCATTAAGTACGATTAAAAAAAAGCATAACGTTAACAAATGTTGTTCCAGGCAAAGACAATTAATTGCATTTACATGTTTGATGTAAACACACAAAAAAATCATCATCACTCAGACACATTGCTTCTTCTGGCAATGATCACATTGGCTTAGTGTCAATAAAAGAGCTTTGCAAAATTCTTTTTTTCATATTTTATTCAAAATCAAAATTTACATCTTACCACTAAGAGTCAGTTCCTTCAGTTTTTTGTTGTCTTTTTTTTAAGCTTCAAGGATCGCTGCTATTCTCACCAGCACAATTGTGACTCTCCGCATGCTGTTTAGTGGAGAATTTTTTAGCACAAACGCTGCAACTGAATGGCTTGTCTCCACTGTGTGTTCTTGTGTGGCGTCGTAAATGCGACTTTCGAGAGAAGCTCTTGGCACAAACTGAGCAGGAAAAAGGTTTTTCTCCACCGTGTGTTCTTCTATGTTTTGTTAAAGTTGACCTATCAGAGAAGCTTTTGCCACAAACTGAGCATGAAAAAGGTTTTTCACCACTGTGTATTCTTGTGTGGATTGTTAAATTTGGCTTTTGAGAGAAACTCTTGCCACAAACTGAGCAGGAAAAAAGTTTTTCTCCACCGTGTGTTCTTCTATGTTTTGTTAAAGTTGACCTATCAGAGAAGCTTCTGCCACAAACTGAGCAGGAAAAAGGTTTTTCACCACTGTGTTCTTGTGTGGATTGTCAAATTTATCTTTTGAGAGAAACTCTTGCCACAAACTGAGCAGGAAAAAGGTTTTTCTCCACCGTGTGTTCTTCTATGTTTTGTTAAAGTTGACCTATCAGAGAAGCTTTTGCCACAAACTGAGCATGAAAAAGGTTTTTCACCACTGTGTATTCTTGTGTGGATTGTTAAATTTGGCTTTTGAGAGAAACTCTTGCCACAAACTGAGCAGGAAAAAGGTTTTTCTCCACCGTGTGTTCTTCTATGTTTTGTTAAAGTTGACCTATCAGAGAAGCTTTTGCCACAAACTGAGCATGAAAAAGGTTTTTCACCACTGTGTATTCTTGTGTGGATTGTTAAATTTGGCTTTTGAGAGAAACTCTTGCCACAAACTGAGCAGGAAAAAGGTTTTTCTCCACTGTGTGTTCTTCTATGTTTTGTTAAAGTTGACCTATCAGAGAAGCTTCTGCCACAAACTGAGCAGGAAAAAGGTTTTTCACCACTGTGTGTTCTTGTGTGGATTGTCAAATTTATCTTTTGAGAGAAACTCTTGCCACTAACTGAGCAGGAAAAAGGTTTTTCACCACTGTGTGTTTTTCTGTGTCCATTTAAAGACAGCTTTGAAGTGAATGAGTCAGCATCACATGCCCTTTCACCTTTAGCTTGCCCATTATCATCATCATTAGTATCATCATCATCGTCATGAGTGTCTGATAATGTGTCCTCATTATGTACTTGTGATGGTCCCCAGTGGTCTTCATCACCTTCTGTCACGTGATGACTTGAGCTGCTGCTTGGAGGCTCCGCCCCTCTGTTGTCCTCACTCTCATCCTTGTTTTCATCTTCAGTCTTGATAGGGACAACGTTCAGTGGTGACTTGTTGATCTCCTCCTCCTCCTCCTCCTCCTCCTCCTTTTTGATGTGAGCCAAGTCTGGCTCCTCTTTCACAGAACAGAGATCATATTCACTGACGTCTGCAGGACACAAAAAGACGAACACACATTTGGTTTGGTCAAGTCAAAGCTCATGCGGCGACTTTGTCTTATATTGTTTCTACAGTGCGGCACGGTGGCCGACTGGTTAGCATGATGGCCTCACAGTGAGAGACATCATCGGTTGTGGGTTCAATGTCCTCCCCGTGCCTGCGTGGGTTTCCTCCGGGTACTCCGGTTTTCTCCCACATTCCAAAAACATGCATGGGAGGCCGATTGAACACTCTAAATTGCCCCTAGGTATGAATGTGAGCGCGGATGGTTGTTCGTGTCTGTGTGCCCTGCAATTGGCTGGCAACCAGTTCAGGGTGTCCCCCGCCTACTGCCCGAAGATAGCTGGGATAGGCTCCAGCGACTCAAAGTGAGCAGAAGCGGTACAGAAGATGGGGATATATATATATATATATATATATACACATACATACAGTGGAACCTCGGTTCTCGACCATAATCCGTTCCTGAACCCTGTTCGAAAAGCGAATTGTTCGAACACCGAAACCATTCCTTTGCTGCTTGCACTGACTTTCTTTGGAGGCATGATTAGGGGCTAAAACACTTCGTACACCTATATAAAACGCGAGAGCAAAACGCAGCACGTCCGCACGCGACAACAGTTGGTCACGAAGAGAGCAAGAGAGCGATCTACACCCGCACGCCGCTCAGCATCCCACCCTCGCGTTGGCACTCACGCGTCGTACCGGCGTTCGAACTCCGATGTTTGTTCGAACTGCGAACACTTTATATATATCAGGGTTCGCGGTTAACCACTTCCCGATTGCCCGGGGCAAGTGAAATTTGGCCACGGGCAAGGTAAAATTATGGGCAACTTGCCCGACCGGGCAAGCATTTTTTAAAGCAGCCAAATATCTTTAATTTCGCCGAAAACTGCGATGTTATCTGTTTGTGTGCACTGTATGGTGATGGTTTAACCCAGACACCCCCTTATGTTATGGTTTGGTCCATTGGCCTTATCGGGGGCAATGGGCGGGCGCTACGGGGATCAGTTAGTTCAGTGAATGTCGAGTTAAAGTGGACGACAATAAATCCCGCAGTATTGGAACTCGCTGTAGTTGCATCCTCATTTGAAGTTTGAAAAACACAACAAAAACCTACGATATTTCGGCCGAAAATTGACAGTCGGAAGTTTTCTTCCCTTCTGCGCATGTTTACAAGTGGCGACGAGTTCGTCCGAACATTTCGGATTCCTCTGACATGACTAAAATAGCTCAAATATTTTTAAGTAGACAATTCAGTTGTGAGTAAGGAAGGGAGTAATATTTGATTATTGGCTGTTAATTCATTAGCTCCATGATGTGACCTGACATGTGTTCTGTTTATGCTATGAAACTTATGGAGGCAGCGCCACAGGCACTGGTCCTAAAGGAATACACAAATTTCCCACACTCACAATTTACTCATGTGATTCCTCAATTAATAGGCTCTCCTGGATTTAAAATTGATAATCTGGATTGCTGTAATATCGTTTTCCCAATTTATTTTAATTATTAAAACTACAATTAACATTTTCAATAACTGCACAGGATGATACATGCTGTTGTGAGCAGGGTTTCATGGTTGATGATGAAAACAAGATTAATTTATGTTTATCAGATTATATGTTTATTTACATTTGTGGCGGACATTTTACAACCATAAACATTTTATTCTTAGAGAAAAAAAATTGTCACTTGCCCAAGTCGGGCAAGTAATTTGGCCACTCGGGCAAGGCAAATTTTAGTGGCACTTGCCCTATGGGCAAGCAGTTTTTAAAGTTAACCGCGAACCCTGCATATATACACTTTACGCAAGTGTCCAAATTCACGTGGCCTCCGAGAACTAGCCTTATAATCTGTCCTCGTTTCCTTGGAGTTTCCATGGAGACGGGCCCTGAGTGAAGGCTACGAGAATGCAACCTTCGCAGCCTTAAAATCCTCGCTCTTCCTCTACGCCGTTCTACACTCGCAAGATGCAAACTACCGAAGCCACGTGTTCCGCCTCATCGGAGTGCACTTTCAGGTGTAAGTATAAGTTATTTATATGCAATATTAAAACATCACTCATGAGAAATATTGGGCAGCATTGTTTGGATATTTAGCTCCAGATTAAGATAATTTTATTAGTTGCGATATCGGCCAAATGTAACTAAGGTAGCTCTAAGAACTATTGCATAGGAGGTAGGGCTGGGCGATAAACCGAAAATTTACCGTTACCGAAATTTAGTACAATGACCGAAATCATTTTGCCCATGTCGGTAAATTCAGTGTTTAAAAAAAAGAAAAAAGAAAAGCCTTTTCTGTCTGCGGCAATGTTCATGCCCCTTTAAGACCGCAACAGCGCCTCTAGTCACGTGACTCCAACAGTCTGCTCGAGAAAGAAAACAGACGTCGCTGTCGTAGCTGGGATTCAAATCCAGAAGCTTTTTCACCACCCACAACACAACCATGTTGTGCTGAAAGTTCAAAGTGAGAAGCAAGGTTCGACAAGTGACAACAGCCCATTAACGGAGGCGACACCATACGAGAGAACGTCTCAGAGGAGGACGCAATAGCCTAGCACATAGCTAAAGATAAAGCTCCTCTAGTTCCAGTGGCGCGCACAGGATTTAAACGCTCCATGGAAGCCATATTTCCCGATATGGACTACATCGGGCCGGGAGCTTAGACATGTCAAGCATTTTGCATCCTCATCCGACTTGTGGTCGGGTCGCAACATGGATCCCTGATTGAGCCTGACTGGGCATTACATAGATGACAAGTGGCGACTGCGCACCAGAGTACTCGAGACGGCACATTTTCCCGATGATGCCCACTTGTTTATTTGGCTTGCATTGACATTTTCTTTCATTTTCTTTAGCATTTTTTTATTTGACATTATTTACATCATGAGAGCATCTTGGCGCAATCTATTTGCAGAAAAAGATTTTGCAAGAGGTACCCTTTTTTTTGTGACATTGTTCAAGTCATGCAAAGCAAGCTATTTTGGAATTTATACAAATGATTTTTGTACTTTTATTTTTCATTGAAAGTAATGTGTACCAGTTGGTCAATAATAAAAACAGTCAATATGCATTTCCTGCATTTATTTAGATTTTTTTTAGTCCACGGGGGGAATTTATCGTGCATTTATCGTTATCGAGGTAAAATTGGTCAATTTCTCGCGATATTGATTTGAGGTCATATCGCCCAGCCCTAATAGGAGGTACGGCTGAAACATTTGAATTGCCTTATTTCTGCATGTTAGCATTATTTTATTTAATCTTTTCCTTACGTTTTAGGGAGCAAGGAGATGACCGCGCTGATCAAGCTGTGCGGGGAGTACGACAGCCTCTTTACAGGGGCCAAGTTCTCCGCAGCCACAGCATGGAGGCAAAAATACAATTTCTAGCGGGAAAAATATTTGACGGGTTATTGTCTTATTTCCATCCATTTAAACTCAAAATATCAAAAAGAAAACGCATAAGAATGGTGAGACCCACTATAGCAATTTTATTCCATTCATCAGCCATTTGTGTTTGAATTAGATTTGCGCTAACACGCAGCTGTTTATTCTAGCACAGAATGTGCCCTGTATAAATTCCATGTACCCCCGACAATGTGCTCCCCAATTACTGATATTAATGAATGATATAATCTGCATGTTACCCATAACACCAGGATTTCTGACTAATATTTGCATCTTTTTTACCCGTTTTTTCTTCCTTTATTTTTGCATGTATTTTTATTTATTTAATACAGGACCATCGTGGAAAAACTTGAGCTGCAAGGCAAAGTTACGCCCCTGCAGGCAAAAAAAAAAATGGGATAATTTAAAAATGAAGTATAAAGTATGGAAGTCCACATTTTTTTTCTTGTGTGTGAAAATGAAGATATAATTGTTTTATCTTTTTGCTTCTTTTCAGATAAAGGATTGCGAGCGAGCGAGCCTGCGCATGTATTTTAAATGTTTGGATGAGGTGAACTACGCACATGTGCACAAAACTGTGCAGGGCCACCCGAGGTTCATTGACACTCACCCGACTACGCCAGTACAAAGTTCATAAATAATTAAGACCAATACGTACTTTTTTTTTTTAACTTATTGTGTTTTATCCACTAAAATTGATCAACCGCCATTAATGTTTTCGCCGCAGTGTGCACATATTTTAGATTCAAGCAGAATTCCTTCCATAAGGAATTGCTTGAACAAGATATAAAAAACAGAAAATGCAAAATGTTAAATTTTCAGTTCAAAATTTATACTGGGAAAAACACGGAGTTTACCCCCCACTATTGGTTATTCTTTGGCATATATTTTCTGCACTGATGATTTGGCATAAACAAATGTTCAGCAGACCTGCAAGTAAAAGGCAATATTTAAAAATAAAACGGCAATAACCTTGAACGCATTTCCCCAAACAACTTAATGTTGTGATGCATATTTTTAACGTTGTTCTTTACAAAGCAAATGAGAGTAAAACGTATACAAACCTGCTTTGTGTAGCACAACACGAGGCTGGTTCCAACCTTCGCCCAGCAGTTGAAGATGTTGCTCGTTCTCTTCTTTTTTTCCACAAAGTTCCTCTTTGTACTTGGGTGTCGTTCTTGCGCACATTTTCAAACGCCAATCTCAACAAATCCGCACTTGATCTCTGCTTGGCGATAACTCGTGTGCTTCTCTTTGTTCGACGAGACGAATGAAAGATGGCGTCGTTTTTTTTTTTTGTTTTTTTTTAATAACAAACTTTATTGAACATTTTAAATAGACAGTACAACACAACAGTATCACAAGTTCACTTCAGGTATTAAACTAACATATACATTTTCATCTTTAAATATAATTTACAACGAAGGGTAATGAATGTAGAAAAACATGTATATTATAAAATAAAATAAAAATACACAGTAAAACAGGAACAATGTCTCTGGATATATGTAATTAAGGCTTTTAAAGGAAAAAGGCATTCAAAAATGTCAATATCTTGTTGCTTTTCTTGTTGTTAATTAATTTAATCGAGTTAAATATGGATTTCAATTCGATCAGGAAAGGGGTAAATCTGGGAGAGGATCTTGAGAATTTCTGTTTGTGGATAAAAAATTTTGCATAAAGAATGATGAAATTAATTAAGTATGCAAAATTGTTATCGTTTGGGTTACTATAATAGCAAACAATATCCTTCAGATTAAGAACACAGGGGGTTTCAGATGGTTTAAAGAAATGAAACGTTAAATCATACAGTCAAAGAATAAATGAGATATTGTCTCAGTTTCATTCCCACAGAAAGAACAAATATTGCTAATATCAATGAATTTGGAAATTAAGGAATTAACCGGATATATATTATGTAAGATATTAAAATGTATCACCTTGGCTTTATTAGTAATACAGTATTTATAAGGTAAAAGCCATGCTTTTTTCCAATTTACGTCCATAATCTGAGAATTCCAAAAAGATATCCCTCTGGGCACAATTTTCTTATTTTTTAATAGAATTCGACGTATATGCTGATTATTACATTTTATGTCTATTAATTCAATTCCGTCTAGTGTTAAAATAGAATCTGGAGGAGCAGCTTTACTATATTTTAAGTGGTTTGCCATAAGATGAATCAGACCATTAGGAATGGCACGTATTACTAAATTAAAGATTTTAAAAGGAATTGGAAAGTTGTGTACAGACATGAATTGCTCATAAGATAGCATATTACCCAATTCATCAAATAAATTTAGGAGGTGATTAATTCCTTTTTCGTGCCATTTGGGAAGAAATAGAGACTTGTTTCGAACAAGTATATTGGAGTTGTTCTAAAGGAGAGTTTTGTGAGGTGAGAAATTGTGGACAAAGGCCAATACCCACGCAAGCAGGGCCTGTTGATAAAATTTGGAGAGTTTGATAGGTAATTTGGTGTCAGGTTTAAATGCCCATTTTGGGAGGGCTTACTGAAATAATTTACTAAATGTAACGGCCGAAATAAAACGCTAGCTGAACGGCCAGGAGGAACCAGACACCGTTGTTCATTTTCACCGCCGGCGGGGGAAAAGAGTGGGACAGAGAGGCCGCCTGCTCGCGGCCGCCCCATGCAACTCCTCTTCCTCCTCTTCTCACCGGCTCGGCTTTTATTAGTTTGACTCAAGAATCACATGAAATTAGAATACAATGAAGGTCTGTTTAGCCTAAACTAAATCACCAGAATACAGGAGATTAATTAACAATGGTGGTCTGTTTTAGACTAAACTAATCAGCAGAAGACAGAAAACATCAATAACTAATCATCAGTAACTCTAGCAGGCAGAGAATCACAACTCACAGTGTAAAGGTCAATTTAACTATACACATCATCAGGATACAGTGTCTGTGTGCGTGTGTGCTAAAATAACAAGTAAGTGTATAAAAATATGATTATAAATACACAAACTGATTAACTATCCTCAGCCCATCTTACATTTGGTTGGCACAAAATTACACTGAAGAAGAAAGCGAAGTCCTCCAATTTTGCTGAAGATGTAATTATGAATAAAATACCAGATTGAATTTGGATTTGAGAGACACTTCCTTATGTGTTAAGAACATCACAGAAATTCAGGACTTCAAGACCCCCCTCCGCTTTGCAATTAGCTAGTACTCTATTCTTGAGTTTGTGGGATTTATTTTTCCAAATGAAATCTAAAAATATCTTATTTATTTCAGTGACTGTTGACTCTTTCACAAAAAGAGACAAAGATGGATAAGCAAGACGAGACAAACCTTCTGCTTTTGAGAGGAGGACCCTTCCTATTATAGATAAGTCCCTTTGGAGCCATAAACCAAATATCTGTCGAGATTTTTTAAGTCTGTCTGAAAAGTTTAAATGCTGTCTAACTATAAGATTTTTAGATATGAAAATTCCTAAATACTTAACTGACGATTTCAAAGGGATATCATCCAATACAGAATCTTCGTAGTCATGTAAGGGTAGAATTTCACATTTGGTTTTATTTAGTTTTAATCCCAAAGCCTTGGAAAAGTCATCAATCAATGCTATAGAATGAGCTATCTGGTTTTTATCTTTTAGGAATAAGGCGGTGTCATCTGCAAGTTGAGAGATTCTAAGTTCCCTGCCAAAAATGGTGATCCCTTCCAGTATTCTGTCATTACGAATATAAATAGATAATAGCTCTGTAACAATAATAAACAAGAAGGGGGAAATTGGTCAGCCCTGCCTGACCCCTCTGTTGACAGAGAATCTATTAGATGTTTTCTGATTTACTATCACAGAGCTATTGATATCTTTGTAAAACATACGGACAACGTTAACAAAGTTATTCCCAAAACCAAAAGCCCGAAGAGATTGGAAAAGAAATGCGTGTTCAACCGTGTCAAAGGCTTTATAAAAGTCCAGGAACAAAATTAGAGCCTTAGATTTGACATCATCGGCGTCATCTAGCAAATCCAAGACTAGTCTTATATTACAGCTGATGTGGCGATTTTTCATAAATCCTGTTTGTGTTTCTGCAATGATGGAGTTCAGGTCTTTCTTCAGCCTGTTTGCATAAACTAAAGCCAAGATCTTATAATCTATTGTTAATAGTGTAATGGGGCGCCAATTTTCTATTAATAAAGGATCTTTATTAGGTTTGGGAAGAAGCGATATAACTCCTTGCTTCATTGTAGTTGTCATCTCTCCCCGACTGACGCACTCGCTGTACATTAAATTTAAAGGAATATTGATATGATCCCAGAAATGGACGTAGAATTCAACAGAGAGTCCGTCAATTCCGGGGGATCTCCCCTTTTTCATGGATACGAGAGCATCTTGAATTTCTGCCATGGACAAATTTGAGTCACAAGATAATCTAAAATCCTCTTTGATCATAGGAATACTGTGGACTTTCTTCATAAACCTCTCACAGTCGTTTTCGTTAAATTTTGTCTCATATAAATTTTTGTAAAATTTACTGATAAAATCAGATATCAACTTTTGATCTTGGGAGGGAGTTCCATCAATATTAAGAGCAGTAACTGAGTTTCTTTTAATGTTTCTTTTCTCAAGAGCAAAGAAATAACTCGTATTTCTTTCCCCATCCTCTAACCACCGGGCCCAAAATGCTCCTTCTGCCATATCTAAATACACTTGGTCCAATTGTAGTTGAATCTTTTTCAATTCAAGTTGTTCTTCTTCGGTTAGATCGTTATTTTTTAATAAATAGTCAAGCTTATCCAGCAGATCAGATTCATGGAGGTTTTTCTCTTTCTTTAATTCTTTACTTCTTTTTATAGAAACACAGCGGACCTTAAATTTGAAAAACTCCCATTTCCTACTAAAGTTGTTGTCCGCCCGATCATTTAGAATGTCATTTATTAAGGATTTGATGGAGTTATTGAATGAATCGTCACTAAGTAAAGAGTTGTTAAATTTCCAGTATCCTCTTAAACCAGGGTTTTCTTGGGTTTTACCCAATTTTAAAATTATTTGCATGTGATCTGTTAATGGGGCATATTTATGATAAACTTCTTTTACAAATTGAAGAATAGATGATATTAAAAATAAATCTATTCTAGATTTCAGTGTTGCATTTCTATTACACCAAGTGAATTCCACCACATTGGGGTTAAAAAATCGCCAAGCATCAGTCAGGGAGAGATTAGAGCAAAGTAATGACAGAAGGTTATTTGTTGATCTCTGGGATAATCTAGGAGGATATCGATCCTTTGTGTCGTCTGGGCACTCGTTAAAATCTCCACAGAGAATAGTGACAGCTCCTTGATATTTTTTGTTGAGGTCCTTTAATTTTGAATTTATTAATTCAAATAATCTTTTATTAAGAGTGTGAGAGTTATATGTTGCAAATGATAAATTTAGCGTTGTCTTGTTTAACTATCAACAGAATCCATCTACCATCACTAGCAGATATTGTCTCAAGAACTTATCCCTTGAATTTATGCAAGAAAATCAAGACCCCTGCAGAATGATTCGTGCCATGGCTAAAATAAGATAGATTCCCCCATTGTGTTTTCCAAAAATTAACGTCTGACTCGCCAGAATGTGTTTCCTGAAGCAAAATTAAGTCAGCTTCTGATTTTTTACAAAACAAAAAAATTGCCTTACGCTTAGTAATATCCCTCAGACCTTTAACATTCAAGGACACAACATTAAGAGACTTAAACAAATGATCCATGAAAACAGAGTAGAACACTTGAAATTTTGAAATACCAGACAAGAAATGCGCTTTTAGAAAATAAAGATCTTAAGAGGTGGCGATTAACAACCATTTAAATTATCTAAGCATTTAGTAAAAGAACATGTTGCTCTCACAGCACAATCGTGAGTTAAACAAATTTGAAGAATAAAGGATCTAAAGTATGTGTAGACTATTTAGTGATTGAAGATGTCAGACAGTTGTAGGACGAGTGATTAGTGCAACAAAGTATAGGAATGGTTTGTAGAAAAAAAAGAGTTTCGTAATAATAAATAAATATATAAAAAGAAAATAAATAAATAATAAATAAATGAATAATAATTAAATAAAATGTGTTTATTAATATATATAAATAAGACAGAAGATATATAAAAAAACAACAACAACAAACAAACACACATACACGCACACACACACGCACATAAATATAAGGAACCTTTTGTAATCAAAACGAATCTTTTCTATAAAATTCAAAACAACCTTGTATTCGAAATATACTAGTGTAGAAATTAAATAAATTATAAACTATAAAACAACCAAATAATTAAAATAACAAATTATTTAAAATCAAGTTCACATTAAATAATAATTGTCTCCAAAAGGGGTCCCATGAAAGTCTGCACAGTCTCAAACATTCTACAGTTTTGTTCCGGATTAGCCCACTTTAGTCAAAAAGATCAATTTATTTTAAGTTACCTGTGGAAAGTCCATCTTCTTCCCATTTATGAAGACGAAAGGACCACGGAAAACAGCTTTTTCCCCTCTTTCTCTTGCTTTCTGAACCAAAGGCCAAAGCTTTATCCTCTGGGGACAAAGCTTCGGTGATCCTCAGCTTGTTGTCAAGAAGAAACTTGGAACCTCTCGCCTCCTTCCAAACAGCATCCCGGTGTCGTCGCAAAGCAAACAGGACTATAGTTGAGCGAGTCGAGCCGTCTGGACGTCTCTGTCCAATGCGGTGAACGATGTCAATCCCCTCCTTCAAGCAACCTCGGGTGGATGGTGCAGTTCCCCCCAGGATGGTGATAACTTTGGACCTGATATTCTCGTTGTCTTCTTCCTTTATTCCGTGAATCTTCAATGACCAGCGACGGCTGTAGCGATGGCTCTCTGCAATACTTGCTTTCAGGAGTTTATTTTCAGCCTGGAGCTTTTTAATTTCCTTCTCCATTTGTACTGCTTTTTCTTTTTGTTGTCCAACATCTAACGTTAGTTGTTGGACTGTCGCATTTAGTTTTGCAAGCTCTTGTGAAGTGGCCACCGTTGTTTTCTCAATGGTTGAAATTTTCTGAAAATTCTCATCGTGTTTAGCAGATAGAGCCTTAATTGCCGCGAGTATACCACCTTCATCTTCGCTTTGCTCTTTTCGGTGCCGGTTTCTTTGGAGTACCGTTCTGGGGCATTTTAAAGCTTGAAAGTTCCATATTTCCATCAACTTCTTCCATTGTTACCGCGGCAGTTGTGTCGTCGCTGGGCATGACTGAGGACTCCGCTGTCGACAAGTTATTGCTTTTCTTCCTTTTCTTCCCTTTAACTCCCTTTCCCATCCAAAGAAAACGTGTCTCACTTCAAAATACAAGGTTGGATGCGTGAAAGCTGAAAAAAAATCAACTTGTACTTATATAACTTGGTGTTAATCACAAAACCCCTTGACTATCTGAACAACATACGTTCTCTTACGTCGCAGCCATCTTGGCTCCGAAACCGCAAAGAAAGATATTTGAAAAATACGTGCTTAAAGCATGACGTCATTAGCAAGCGCGCAGCTTCCGAAGGACCTTGACCACATCCACCGACTCGTCTACACCGAAATAAAAACAGCCACCGCTAAATTCTTCTGATTTAGTGTGGAACTGACTGTAATTTTATCAAAGGATGTCCAGTGCTACTCTAAAGGACTACGACATAATGCATTAAGTCTTTGTGTCCCGATAACCTCATCTTCGACCGTTGATGCTTCTCGGCGTAGTTAGCTTAGCTTGTTAGCTAGCTAGCCGCTAACAAAAGAGGCACATGACTCTACGTCAAGCAGAGATCGGAATTATTGGAATTATCATTTGAAAATGTGTGAAAGAACGACACCCAAGTACAAAGAGGAACTTTGTGGAATAAAAGAAGAGAACGAGCAACATCTTCAACTGCTGGACGAAGTTTGCAACCAGCCTCGTGTTGTGCCACTCAAAGCAGGTTTGTACACGTCTTACTCTCATTTGCTTTGTATAGAACGACTTTCTATCATTAGAAATATGCATCACAACATTAAGTTGTTTGGGGAAATCGTTCAAGGTTATTGCCGTTTTATTTTTAAATATTGCCTTTTACTTGCAGGTCTGCTGAACATTTGTTTTTGCCAAATGAAATCAGTGCAGGAAATAAATGCCAAAGAATAACCAATAGTGGGGGGTAAACTCCGTGTTTTTTTCCTAGTTTTTTAATTTTAACTGATTATTTAACATTTCACATTTTCCAATTTTTATATGTTGTTAAAGAAGTTTGTCATGTCATCATGTTTCAAAACTATGCTTACGGGTTAATAGAAGGTCACAAAAACATGGACCTCTTAAACAGGAAAACGTGAGTTCAGTGGTAACAGAGTTGTGTCTATGCTGGCAGTTTAGCAGGAAGCCACAAAAACAGATGCACGTCTTGAACCGTGTTTGACAGGAAACCGTTTAGCTCGCATTGAACAGAAGTGTGACCCAAACATGTCTTGTAAGCTGAAACCGTTCGAACAACAGGAAGAGTGTGGACGGGTGTGATGAAGTCAAAGTGTTCATGTTTTTCCATTATTTATGAGTTTTCATATTCAAATTGCTTTGCTGTGCTTCAATAAAAGGCCGCACAGGAGCGGGAAAGCTTTTCTCTTTGCCGGACTGCTCCTCGCAAGTGACAAAGATAATCTTGGCTGGGTGATTCATTTATGAAGGCTTGTCTCGTTTTTGACAATAACTTCTCTGACATATCTTGTTCATGCAATTCCTTATGGAATGATTCGACCTGACTCTAAAAACTGTGCACACTGCAGCAATAAGATCAATGGAGGTCGATCAATGTTTGTGAATAAAACACAAATTATTACGTTTTTTAAAAAATCAAGTACGTATTGGTCTTATTTATTGAAGAACTTTGTTCTGTCTTGGTCGGTCGGGTGAGAGTCAATAAACCTCCGGTGGATCTGCACTGTTTAGTCTTAATGTGCGTAGTTTCACCCCAGCCAAACATTTAAAATACATTTAATGCGTCCATCCAGGGTTGCACGGATCTCGATCAGTGAACAAGCGCATGCTGCAAGGAATGCATCTGCATCTTTGTCTTACAATGGGCTTAAAAAGCGAGAACATCACAACCCCCTTTTCTACCAACAAGCCCAGGAACATTTAGTTCTATCTCTAAATGCAAAAAGACATACTTGTAAACATATTTCACTTGAAGGATTCCTATTTTATCAATGACATTATGTTGCGATGGCCCCCAGTGGTCTGCATCAATATTTTAGGGTCCCACAACAGGTGTTCCATCAGACGCACACAATAGCCTATGTGTGCTAACTTCAGCTCGCTTCCAGAAACGTCTGTGACAATGTCAGGAATGAAATAGGGCATCGGCCGCAACGTGCTTCCTTTTTAAATGCTCGTTTATCACAGCTGTGCTGCGAGGAAAGGGAGGTTTACATCGTAGGACGTAATTTTGTGAAATGCCCCCATGGTCCGGTCCAAATCGGGGTCGCACGCATTCCTCCGTGTGCGGCAGGCACAAGTCAAGGTAGCACGGTAGAAACAATATAAGACAAAGTCGACGCACGAGCTTTGACTTGACCAAACCAAATGTGTGTTTGTCTTTGTGTCCTGCAGACGTCAGTGAAAACGATCTCCTTTCTGTGAAAGAGGAGCCAGACTGGACTCACATCAAAAAGGAGGAGGAGGAGATCAACAAGTCACCACTGAATGTTGTCCCTATAAAGACTGAAGATGAAAACAAGGATGAGAGTGAGGACAACAGAGGGGCGGAGCCTACAAGCAGCAGTTCAAGTCATCACGTGACAACAGAAGGTGACGGCGACCACTGGGCGCCATCACAAGCACATAATGAGGACACATTATCACGCTCTCCTGATGATGATGATGATGGGCAAGCCAAACGTGAAAGGGCATGTCACACTGACAGATGGATATGTTCTCACTGTGGGAAATCATTAACTTAAAAATTCTCTTTAAAACTGCACATAAGGACACATCGTGGAGAAAAACCTTTTTCCTGCTCAGTTTGTGGCATGAGTTGCTCTCAAAAGTCGCATTTAACAAGCCACATAAGAACACACACTGGAGAAAAACCTTTTTCTTGCTCATTTTGTGGCAAGTGTTTCTCTCAAAAGTCAAGTTTAACAAGACACACAAGAACACACAGTGGTGAAAAACTTTTTTCCTGCTCAGTTTGTGGCAAAAGCTTTTCTGTAAAGTCAAGTTTAACAAGGCACACAAGAACACACGCTGGAGAAAACCCTTTTTCCTGCTCAGTTTGTGGCATGAAATTCGATAAAAAGTCAAATTTAAAAAGGCACACAAGAACACACACTGGAGAAAACCCTTTTTCCTGCTCAGTTTGTGGCAAGAGTCTCTCTCATAAAGCGCGTTTAACAGAACACACAAGAACACACACTGGAGAAAAACCCTTTTCCTGCTCAGTTTGCGGAAAAAGTTTCTCTCGAAAGTCTACTTTAGTAAGGCACTCCAGAACACACAGTGGTGAAAAACCTTTTGCTTGCTCGGTTTGTGGCAAAAGCTTCTTTTTTAAGTCAAATTTAACAAGTCACGCAAGAACACACAGTGGTGAAAAACCTTTTTCCTGCTCAGTTTGTGGCAGAAGCTTCTTTGAAAAGTCAACTTTAACAAAACATAGAAGAACACACAGTGGTGAAAAACCTTTTTCCTGCTCAGTTTGTGGCAAAAGCTTCTTTTTTAAGTCAAATTTAACAAGTCACGCAAGAACACACACTGGAGAAAACCCTTTTTCCTGCTCAATTTGCGGAAAAAGTTTCTCTCGAAAGTCACAATTAACAGTGCACTCAAGAGCACACACTGGTGAAAACCCTTTTTCCTGCTCAGTTTGTGCCAAGAGTTTCTCTCAAAAGTCGCATTTACGAAGCCACACAAGAACGCACAGTGGAGACAAGCCATTCAGTTGCAGCATTTGTGCTAAAAAATTCTCCACTAAACATAGTGCTGAGAGACACAATTGTGCTGGTGAGAATAGCAGCGATCCTTGAAGCTTAAAAAAAATAAAACAAAAAACTGAAGGAACTGACTCTTTGTGGTAAGATGTAAATGTGATTTTGAATAAAATATAAATTAAATTTTGCAAAGCTCTTTTAATGACACTAAGCCAATGTGATCAGTGCCAGAAGAACCATTGTGTCTGAGTGATGATGGGTTTTTTTGTGTTTACATCAAAAATTATAAATAAAATTGCTTTTGCCTGGAACAACATTTGTGAACATTATGCTTTTCAGTTGTCTTTTTGTCAGGTTTAAATGCCCTGACGCCTTTTGGGAGAGCTTACTGAAATAACTTACTAAAGGTAACGGCCGAAATAAAAATATGCCTGAGAGGCCAGGAGGAACCAGACATGGCGTTCATTTTCACCGGCCGGTGGGGGAAAGAGTGGGACAAAGCAGAAGCGAGCAGGCAGCTCCGCGTGACTCCTTCCTCTCTCTTCCTCCCTGCTCTGCTCTGCTCTGATTTTATTAGCTTGACTCAAGAATCACCAGGAGACAAGAAATTAAAATACAATTAGAGTCTGTTTAGTCTAAACTAATCACTAGAAGACAGGAGAATAACTGACAATGGTGGTCTGTTTTAGACTAAACTAATCACCAGAAGACTCCAACAGGCAGGAAATCACAACTCACGGTGTAAAGGTTACTTTAACTAAACACATTGTTCGAATAATATTTAGAGGTTATTATACATTTGCCATGACACAGCTTTATTTCAATTTATGGTGCGCATGACATGTTGCAAATTAGTGGAGTGGACTATGCTTGAGTGTTTACAGTTTGAGTGGAGATACAGGAGGAAACCTTTACTGCAGGGAGGTGTCTGCAATTGGCAGGGCGGCGGCACTTCTTCAGAAGTGAGGATGAAGTAAACAACTGTGACGACCGGCTCTGCTAGGGAAGGAGGGAAGTAACATAAACCGAGCTGTTAAATGGTGTGGAGAGAGTTTACAATTTATTTTTAGTAAAGAAGAGAGGTAGGGTTTAAACAAATGATCTCAACCAACAGGTATTAACCCAAGTTGACAAATGTGTATGAATAACAAAAGCAAGTGTCTCCAAAATTCACAAAAGTCCAAACAAGAGACACAACAAGCGCAAGCGAGGCAAACTGAACTCTAAAGTCCCAGCCGCCCTGAGCAGCAGAACCGAGGTCCTTTTATTGGTCCCAGCTGCCCAGGTGGAGCTCGTTGGTTGGGACGTCCATGAGTAACGAGCAGGAAAGCAGTCCACCAACAGGGAACGAGCGGGAAAGCAGTCCAGCGCTGAGGCACAAGTCCATTGACTTTACAAACAAAAGGGTGGAAGAGTTACTGCAATACAACAAGGGCGTGGCCTTGTAGGTGGGCCCGAGCCCAGGGCCGTAACACAACATCGTGATGAGCCCTGATAGAAGAAGTTGGCACCAAAGTCTGACGCAAACAGCATCGTGCTGGGTCCTGTTAGAAGATGTTGATGTCAAAGTCAGCTGCGACCCACGACGGCACGCTCATGATAAACCGGACTAAACCAGCTTTTGAGAAGACGAACTGTACCACCCTTGAGTGTAATCTGATTCCTCGATGTTATAAAAGGGAATGTGTGGAAAAACATCGAGGAACAGAAGGGAGATGAAGTTGCCAAGTAAACATTATTAACCTCTCTGTCTCCACTTGAGCTGAGTGCCTCTCTTCTTTCAGCTATGAACCCTATATGTCAAATTGGCGAACCTGACACACATCTTCAGGATACAGTGTGTGTGTGTGTTAAAATAACAAGTAAGTGTCTATGTGTGTGTATTAAACATTAATGAGTGTATAAAAATATGATTATGAATACACAAACTGATTACCTATCCTCAGCGCATCTTACATTTCCCCCCGTTTGTGGGTTTAAATCATGGCCTTACGGCTTTAAGACAGATCATCATAATGAAATCATACAACAGTGTGATTATCAGTGGAGGGGCGAAAACCCTCAGTAGGGACAAAATTCCCCTCCTCCCTTCCGGCGTGGAACGAGATCCTCATAATTTGATGACCATCAGGGAATAAAACATATATATATATATATATATATTAAAAAAAACATTTCAATATGCCTAGTGAAAAATAACAAAACTGTCTCCACGCAGAGCTTGTCCCTGGGGTGACTTGGTGGAGGCCCTTGCCTCGTTGTAGGAGAGGACGGCCGTCCTTACTTCCCGGATCTTCGTGTGTGGTGTATGTGTGCACATGTTTGGGCAGGGGCAAAAAGGGTCCATGTGTTTTTTAGGTTTCAGTGTCCAGTTCGAGTTCATCATTCTCAACATCAATTTGATTGGAATGGTACGTTTGGGCAACAAACATACGATTAACCATAGTCTTTGTCATAGGAACAATGCAACATGAACAAACTACACATAACAAAATGAAAACTATGATTATCCCGATAAATTGTGTCTTTAAAATTTTTCATAGTGGTCATAACATCAATAATTGTTTCATTTTACTAAAAATTTAAATGCAGTAATGTTCTCCAATCAAGGCTGAAATTTCTTTGTTATGTACGTCATTAATGTCCAAACAATATCTAATCTTTTTTTTCTGTGGCTTCAACATTCGTATCTGTGGCTGGTTGTGTGGTTCTGATGTGCGTGTGGTCCGAGATTGTGACTCAGGTGGACTCCTTTTCGAGGGATTCGCGTCGCTAGGCCTTTCAGCTTGTACTGCGACTGGTGGATCCAGTCGCCACGCCCCGCGACCTTTGCTGCCGTCGGGGTCACTGCCATCATCTGGCGAGGGCCATCTCAGCATTCACTTGTCCCAACGGAGTCGTTTCAACACCTTGAAGAAGATTTGGTCTCCCACACGGACGTGATTTCTCTGTGGATCAGAACACACTGACCAGTAATTGTGTCTTTGCGTCTTTTTCGGTCAAACATGTTTTTCATGTGGACTGCGACCGATGTGCCAGTCGCTGGTGGTTCTGATGAGTCAAGATCTGGGAATCTATATGGGTGGCCATATAGGATTTGTTTGCACCTTTGTTATCCCAATGTGTGCATTCAATTAATGGTGTATTTTTCCTGGCGTGATATCAAATTGTCAAGTTGATTTGCTGCGTGTGTGTGTGCGTGGGTGCGTGGTGTGTGTGTGTGTGTGTGTGTGTGTGTTCATTTTCCCTTATAGTAATGCAGTGCCGACTTTGAGGTCATGCCTTGGGCTGCAGCCTTCGCTGCATTGTCAGCGAGGCAGTTTCCAATTGTAATTGGGTCATTTTATTAAGTAAGTTTTGCTTTTTTACATAACTATTTAGACGTGCTTTTATGCACAACTTTTCTTTTATCCTTTGTGATTTTTAAAGCACCCGTTCGCCCAAAGTCGACAGAATACACGAACATTTTATCTTGACTGTCAGTTCACATTGTAAATACAACCCATACAAGATGGGAAACCCTAAATTTTAATTAGCTCACACCTGCTACGCTCTTCCTGCCCATTCTAACAATTTATCTCTTACAAATGATCTGTTTTGTGACCTTGGTTCTCAATCGCTTCTACTCCTCATCAGTTCGGAATGTGCACCTCATTTCCTTCTTGTCAGTCTGGAATGTGCACCTGTTTTTTTTTTTCTTACACGCCTGAATCAGTGCAAAACATCATGCTGCTTGTCCTGAACATACAGAACCTAGTATCCCTTGAAACTAAATTTCCATTTGCAATCCCCAAAACAAAAAATGTTCCTCCAGTCGGGAGAAAAATGTCCTAAAAGAAAATGTCCATAAGGTCAAGTCGCGGTTTGGTGATAATTTGGAGCGGCTTCCACAGTCGTGTGGCGTCTTCTAGTGGTGCGGGAAAAAGTGACGCTGGGCTGAAACGCACCGCACCTTATCAGTGTAATGTGTCCCAGTGACAATTAGGTCGCCGTGCAATGTGAATGTGGTGGACAAGAATGTCATTTTTTAATTCCTGAAGCAGCAGTCAAGACTGCTTGAACACACTCTGACGTGGCTCTCACCACGGGATCCAATTATTGTGACTAATATGCAAATGGATTCACTTTCCTGTGTTTCTGCAGCAACACATGTCCATGAAGCCATTTTTTTGCAGTCACTGTTTGCTCAATGCTCATAGTAATTTGGTAGTGCGTTAAGATGCTTTGTCCATACAATCTCCTTTTTGGTCTCATATTCACTTGAAAATTATGTTTACTACACACTAAACATGATCTACAAAAATTTTAAAAAGGTTTGTTGTCCTAGCTGTACTATGGATATCAATCCCTCCTGTTGAGACATCGGAATTTCCATGACTCAATTTAGCAGTTAAATATCAAGTTGGTAGTGCTAATACATCGTAATCAATGAGTTCATGCTTGACAAGTTCAAAAGCTTTGTCAGCCTTAAGTGTTCAAACAATTTTTCTCTTCCGCAAATGTCATTGCCTGGTCATAAATGATGTCCAGCAATGCTTGTGTGATTTCTGAGTAATTTGCAATTCATGCTACAAAAAGAATTACACACTTCTATAAAAACATTTACTCGTCTGTTATTGGCTTTAAGGCTCTGGCAATGTTTTGCTTATCACTGACAATGCGCCCTTTTAAAGTTTTGACATTTGTGTAAATTCGCCCTTGCTTTTTGATTCTGTATTAAAGTCCAATTGTGTCAGTGTATCGCGGACTAATAAGTAAAACGCATGTTGATGTAGAACTCCTTCTACACACACTTTTTATGTTTGTTTTTTACGTCACGTGATCCTCCGTTGCTACCACAACTCGTCCTGAAAAAGTAATGTTTGTAACAAGACTTACTGCTTTCTCCCTTTTTGTCATGATCCGCGTCGGACATGACCGGGGTTTTGTTATTGTTTTCATGTTCATGCGGTTTTGTTATTGTTTTCTTCACCTCCCGGCCATGTGCACTTGTTATTGTTTTGATCTGCTGAGTAGGGGCGTTTCCCCTCAGCACCTCGCCCTCACCAGCCACGCACCTGTTCCCCGTCAGCTCACACACCTGATGCCCATCCGCACTCCTAATGACTGGACTATATAAACACCTCATCCCAACAACTCAGTGTCGGAACATTGCCCCTGCTACGCCTGCCCTATGCAATTGCTGCCGCACTTTCCGGACTTCCACGACCACGGTTGTTCCTGTCAAGTTCATGCTCTTGTTCACGTCCTCGTTCCCGTCACGCCCCTCAGCGTTTTGCCCCCGGCTTATGTTCCTCGTCTTCCTTTTCTGTTAGTCACGTTTTGGTTGCGTCCTTGTTATTTTTCATCCTGCCACGTTTGTTTGTCCACGCCCCGTTGTTTGTCCTCGTTAGATTTATTTAATAAACTCCCTTAGTTTACCCTTCTCCTGCTTCCTCGCTCTTTGGGTCCACCCACCTCTTCGCCGAACGGCGAAACCTGACACTTTTTTTTCTTCCTTCTGCTCAACACGTTCATGCTTTTTGTGCATAATTTTCTTTTCCATTTTACAAGTTGGACAACTAAAATGACCGTATTTTCGCAGTCATAAAGCGCACTTTAAAGTCGCAATTTTTTTCCGAAACAAACAAAGCGCCTTGTCAGGCGATACGCTCATTAAATGGACAAAGTATCACTCACGACCATCAGCTCTTGTCATCAACGGGCTGTTGCGAGTGCATGTTAGCACATCCTGCTGGGCAAAGAGTGAGTTGTCCATGCTTACAATTGACCGTGACTAATACACTATATTCTTGATTTTTTTAAACCACAATGGCCGAAGGAGGGAAAAGTGTGGATTTAATTTCAGATCCACTTGCAAGGACATTTTCAAGTCGGACCTTTCAAGAGAAGCTATATCGTCCAACACTCACTCAGTGGTGCGGGAGTGTGTTTCTGGATATTATTTGTCCAGCCGTGGTGTCATAAATGATGATATTTTGATGTGGATTCATTCAAGTAGGACGAAGTAGGAATTCCCTGAAGGCTCAGGTGTGAAATGCACTGAAGTAACTTAAAAAGTAAAAGTAAAAAAATTATGATTGTTTAAGAATGTGCAAGAAAGAACTCAATCTGATCGAAATTTTGTGCTTTGACAAATGTTGAAAATAATGATATTTTCCAGGAGGTATTTATTTCTTTGTTGTTTATTCTTTCAATTCTATACTTATTTCAATATTTGAGTATTATTTTTCTTTCAATATGTAGTATATTTTGTCTTTGAAGTGTGGGTCCTTGCTGCCTTCCGGAGAGGCAGCCGAGCAAGGCTGGATTGGTGATGGAAAAGAACAAAAGAAAGAAGAAAGATTTTATTCTCGTCACATGCTGATGTCAAAAGAAGTCTCCCCAAAAACGTGCGAGCCCCCTCTCAGACATTCCCTTCTTATCGGGAATGCCCAAATAGGACATGAATATCTAATTTTCCCTTGTTGCATATGCATTCCCATCACGCTAGTCTTCGGGATTTCCCTCCAAAAGTCCCCCAGAGGGAGAGCAGATGCGTCTCCCCGTTGATACGACCAGTCTACTCGTGACCACCTTAAATTACTTCCATACCCTGGAAGGTCACTGACCTCGGGAGAGAATTGCCCCCACCATAAACAATGCTCAGGCCTATTTTCTCTCAGGGCAGTATCTGGTTACATCAGAACTTCAGAACCAAGACTGGTCACTTCTGTGAGCTCCAGTCCCTTCATAGTTTCATAAAGAGAATTACTTCCCATATCTAAATTAGGCCATTTAAAAATACACAACTTATTTTTTCATTTATTTCAATGTATATTTAAGCTTGCTTATGTAATACTACAATATTTATTCAATTATTTTAATGTGAAATTATATAAATATTAATTTAAACCTTTTTATTTCACTCTTGAATATTTCTGAACAAATTTGTTCATTTCAATATGTATGCAATTTAAATTATTCCATCCATCCAGCCATTTTCTGCCGCTCATCTGGGGTCGGGTAGTTGAATTAATTTAATACGTAAGTATTTTTTATAATTCAATATTTATTTCAAGGACTCTTCTCAATTAG
This sequence comes from Idiotropiscis lumnitzeri, assembly GCF_059441095.1. NCBI lineage: Eukaryota > Metazoa > Chordata > Actinopteri > Syngnathiformes > Syngnathidae > Idiotropiscis > Idiotropiscis lumnitzeri. The sequence goes on along the minus strand of NC_142392.1, from coordinate 25,965,827 downwards.
TTCAATATTTATAAAATGTTTCTATATTTATTAATTGCATTAAGTCTGTATGCCGTTGCCAATTTTACATTTTAATATTTCCCGATTTCATTATATAAGCAATCCAAAGTATAAAAAATATAATAGAGCATGAACAAAAATATTTGGTATATTTTACAAAATTATATTTTTTCCGAAGTGAGATTCTGCTTAGCAATTCACCCCAAACACTTGATAGAGCTCAACCTAGAAAGAGGTTTTAGCAAGTCAGATATTTATTCAGAAAGCGAAATATTAAATTTATGTGAGGGGATATTTGAAGAGTTTGAGTTTTGTTCAATGGACCATACATATACGAGCCAGCCAAACACAACGAGAAAACCAGCGCTGACTCCAGTTGCCATCAGATTGCCAACTCCTGACATACCAAAACCTTGAAGAGAAACTGAGACTATTTGCGTTTCTCTTTCTGGTTCTTTTTTTTTTTTTTCCTTTTTGATGTGAGTCAAGTCTGGCTCCTCTTTCACAGAACGGAGACCGTTTTCACTGACGTCTGGAGAAAGACAAATTTGGTTTGGTCAAGTCAAACCTCAGGCGGCGACTTTGTCTTATTTTCTACCGTGCTATCTTGACTTGTGCCTGCCGCATACGGAGCAATGCGTGCGACCTCAACTTGGACTCGACCATGGGGGCATTTCACAAAATTACGTCCTACGATGTAAACCTCCTTTTAGCAGCACAACAGTGATAAACGAGCATTTAAAAAGGAAGCACGCTGCGGCTGATGCCCGATTTCATTCCTGACATAGTCACAGACGTTTCTGGAATATGTATTCTAATTCAACTAAGATACACCAAAATATTTTTTTAGAGTTCACTGAATTATTTTGGAACTGCAATGATGCTTAACAGCCATAGGGTGTCAGTAATGAGTGACAAAGAAACTCAACAACTCCGATTGTTCCGTCATCATTTTCATTTGCATAAATTATCAAGAACTATGAGTTGAGGGGGAGATGCAAACCACCTGGGCCACAGGAACTTTATTACCAGGAACTAAATGTTCCTGGACTTGTTTGTAGAAAAGGGGGTTGTGACGGTCTCCCTTTTTAAGCCCATAGTAAGCCAAAGATGCAGATGCATTCCAATGTGCATTCTTGTGTGGATTGTAAAACTTGAATTTTGAGACAAGCTTTTACCACAAACTGAGCAAGAAAAAGGGTTTTCTTGCCCATTATCATCATCATTGTCATGAGCGTCTGATAATGTGTCCTCACTGTGTGCTTGTGATGGCCCCCAGTGGTCTTCATCACCTTTTGTTTTCACGTGATGACTTGAACTGCTGCTTGGAGGCTCCGCCCCTCTCTTGTCCTCACTCTCATCCTTGTTTTCATCTTCAGTCTTTATCGGGAGAACGTTCACTGATGACTTGTTGATCTCCTCCTCCTTTTTGATGTGAGTCAAGTCTGGCTCCTCTTTCACAGAACGGAGATCGTTTTCACTGACGTCTGCAGGACACAAAAAGACAAACACACATTTAATTTGGTCAAGTCAAAGGTCAGGCGGCGACTTTGTCTTATATTGTTTCTACCGTGCTACCTTGACTTGTGCCTGCCGCACACGGAGGAATGCGTGCGACCCCGATTTGGACCGGACCATGGGGGCATTTCACAAAATTACGTCCTACGATGTAAACCTCCCTTTCCTCGCAGCACAGCTGTGATAAACGAGCATTTAAAAAGGAAGCACGTTGCGGCCGATGCCCTATTTCATTCCTGACATTGTCACAGACGTTTCTGGAAGCGAGCTGAAGTTAGCACACACCGGCTTTTGTGTGCGTCTGATGGAACACCTGTTGTGGGACCCTAACATATTGATGCAGACCACTGGGGGCCATCGCAACATAATGTCATTGATAGAATAGGAATCCTTCAAGTGAAATATGTTTACAAGTTTTTCATTTTGCATTTAGAGATAGTTTCATCGTGGGTACTTTTTGCTTCCATTCTAATCTGTATGCCTAAAAGAATTAAAGGGGCCCTGCCACCCTGACATCATAGTCGCTATTTATTGCATGATTTATGTTTGTTTTTTTTCCCAAACTGACATTTAGCCTGCTAGTACGTTCCAACATTCCCCCTTTTTTTTTTTTATAAAATTTTTGTTTCTAAATAAATTTTAAAACAAAATTACGTGTGAAGAATCAAAATCCCTACACATAAATTAAGCAACAACACTTTCCCTCTGACTTTCCCCAAACAACTTAATGTTGTGATGCATATTTTTAACGATAGAAAGTCATTCTTTACAAAGCAAATGAGAGTAAAACGTGTACAAACCTGCTTTGTGTAGCACAACACGAGGCTGCTCGCAACCTTCGCCCAGAAGTTGAAGATGTTGCTCGTTCTCTTCTTTTATTCCACAAAGTTCCTCTTTGTTCTTGGGTGTTGTTCTTTCACACATTTTCAAATGATAATTCCAAAAAATCCGCCCTTGATCTCTGCTTGGCGATGAGTCATGTGCCTCTTTTCGTTAGCGGCTAGCTAGCTAACAAGCTAAGCTAACTACGCCGAAAAGCATCAACGCGCGAAAATGAGGTTATCGGCACACAAAGACTTAATGAATTATGTCGTGGTACTTTAGAGTAGCACTGGACATTCTGTGAGAAAATTACAGTCAGTTCCACACTAAATCAGAAGAATTTAGCGGTGGGTGTTTTTGTTCCGGTGTGGACGGGTCGGTGGATGTGGTCGAGGTCCTTCGGAAGCTGCGCGCTTGCTAATGACGTCATGCTTTAAGCACGTATTTTTCAAATATATTTCTTTGCCTCTGTTTTTGTTTTTACCCCTGGCTGTTCTATTTCAATATATATTTTATATAATATTTTAAATCGGTTGATAAAAAAAAAAAAAAAATAACTAAATTAACGCCACATTGGCGAGTCGGCTTCCACGTCACTTCCGCCGATGCCTCGAGAAGCCGCTGCTGCAACAGCAGTGGGACGTTTACGTTTCTCCGACCAAACTTGCAACAATGCTGTGGTTCACTCGGGCTGCAAGATTGTATGAATATGATGTCTGCATATACTAGCAGTGCCTCTCAATTATTTCACGCCCGCCCCTTCCAAGAAGAAAAAGATTCGCGCCCCACCACCACCAATTTTTTTCTGTCTTTGTATATTGATGTTAGATTGTCAATAAAATATCCATAAACTAAGCTAAATTTATAAGAAATATAATTTTGAGAACTATTATTGTGAGGATCTCGAAAGTCGGTACTCTGTTTTGCAAATATTGATGAGATGATAAATATTTACTCATAGTTTTTGTATCAACTTTATTGACATTTGCAAACCAAACACAGTTATTAATACGTACATAATTTAGAAAAGACAAAAAGAAGAGCCAGGGGGATTTTAAACAAAAATTCTTTGTAAATAACATAAAGCAACAGCTTTAGTATGTTTACGATACGTTTTTTTAAAAAACAATTTTATGGTTACTATACGTTTTTTTTTAATGTTACTGTAATGTTCCGTCTTCTATCTTAAGAAGTCACGCTGGTACAGTGATGCTGCAGGCTTGTGTCTCTTTATTTATTGACTTGCATTCTCGTCTATGTGCAGACACACGAGTTCGTCTGGTAACCACGCACACATCAGGCAATACTGCCAACTAGTGACTAATGATATAACGGCTATCATTACATCTCCCTTTCAAACGTTAATCAATGCCTATGCCTTTTTTTTAATAAACATTTTTTATTTTATAATTATTATTATAATAATTTAGTTTTGTTCGCAATTATTTTCACTTCTTTTCAATATCTACCCATTTTTTTTTCTGACAACAAGCAGCTCTACAACAATTTTAGCAACAATAACACAACATTAAACATTTTCAATCAGCCTGTCCGGTTGTTGTCTAACTCTTGTTGATCTTTGAAGAGGTTCAGTACTCCCAGAAATTGCTGGTGGTTGAGGTCTGTGCTCCTTCGATGTATCCGCCTGCTTTGCAGCCTCAGCCGCATCAGAAGATTTCTTACAGTTCCCGGGAACCTTCAGAAGACTCCTCCTGTTCCTCCTCACTCTTTGTCCATGCTTTGTTTCCACAATGTAAGATCTCGGTCCGGCTTCGATAAGGACAGTCACTTTTCTGTCCCAACAATTAGGTCCATCGATCCTTACAGTGTCTTTCTCAGAAAGAGGTTCCAGATGTTTTGGAGCTCTGTCATATGCAATTTTCTGTTTGAGTTTGAGCATTCTCTTATTTTCAAACCAAATGTTGTTGTCATGTCCTTGTGGTATTTGTGGTGCGAAGCTTACGGCACATGAGTAGGTCAGCAGGCGAAGCTCCCCACTCCAGAGGTGCAGCTCTGTCACTCAATAGGGCAAGGTAAGGATCAGATGCATCATCCTTGGCCTTCCTTAGCAGTCTCTTGATGATTTGCACTCCCTTCTCAGCCTGCCTATTTGCCTGTCGGTATAAAGGGCTTGAAGTGATGATGTGAGCCTCAGCCTCCTCCGCCGTAACGCAGTCCTTGATGTCACTGTTATGGTGCGGCGCTCGGGATAACGCATCAGCAAGCACGATGTATTTTCCAGGCGTGTATATTAGCTCAAAATCATAGCGCTGCAACGTCATCATGCGTTGAATTCTGGGCGTCATGTCATTGAGATTTTTCATCCTAGTTGAAATCAGTGGCTTATGATCAGTCTCTGCTATGAACGTGGGCAGTCCATAAACATACGTGTGAAATTTGCCAAATCCAAACACTAAACCCAGTGACTCCTTTTCGATCTGAGCAGAGCGTTTTTCAGTCTCTGACATTGACCTGGATGCATAGGCTACAGGTTGCCATGTGTCTCTCGCCTTTTGCAGCAGTACGGCACCTAGCCCATCTTTTGACGCATCCGTGGAAATTTTGGTTGGTTTTGATGGATCAAAGTAGGCAAGGACTGGTTCAGCTGTCACAGTTCTCTTTAGATCTTGCCATTCTTTGTCATGTTTTGTTGTCCACTCAAAGACTACGTCGTGATGCAGCAGCAAACTTAAGGACTTTGTCCTCGACGAGAGGTTTGGAATGAACTTGCCCAGGAAGTTTATCATCCCCATTGCTCGCAGAAGTCCTTTTTTTTTCGGTTGGAGCTGGCATGTCCAGTATTGCTTGCACTTTGGTTCTGTCTGGCACCACTCCATCTGCTGTGTCAATTCTGTAACTCCAAACAGACATTTCAGAAATCAGAAATCCCTTTATTGACATTGTACTCAAGTGTGCAACGAGATTAGAGATTTCTCTCGTTTTAGTTTTAGTCCATTCATTTTAACTCTTTGTAGCAGTTCCTCAAGTCTCTCATTGTGTTCTTGTTCCGTGTTTCCCCACACAACCAAATCATCAATGAACACACGGGTTCCTTCCAGACCTTCTATGATTGACTCCATAGCTCTGTGAAAGATCTCAGGCACAGACTTTATGCCAAATGGCAGTCTCAGAAAACAGAAACGCCCAAATGGTGTGTTGAAGGTGGTGTACCTGCTGCTTTCGGTGTCCAGCTTCACCTGCCAAAATCCATGCGATGCATCTCATTTGCTAACCTACTTAGCACCTGCCATGTCACTCAGGATTTCTTCATGCTTGGGAATTTGATAATGTTCTCTTATCATGTTTTCATTCAGATCCTTGAAGTCGAGGCAAACACGTAACTCTGGGGAGTTCCTCTTTTTAACACACGTGATGGAATTTTCTTTCACTTTCTCTCTGACTCTTATTGGTGTCATTCTGCTCAGTTCCATTTTTAATCTCTCTTTGAGAGGGGCTGGAACTCTTCTCGGGGCATGTACTACAGGTTTAGCATCTTCCTTGAGATGTATTTTATAAGTGTAAGGTAGCGTCCCTTGTCCTTTGAAGACAGAAAAGTATTTGTTCACTATACTCTTACTACCTTCACTCTTCAACACTTTGTTCTTCTGATTGACATCCTTGCTGTTGATTTAGTAAATTATTTTTATCAATCCAAGCTCTTCAGATGTCTTGTCTCCAAGGATTGACTCCAGTCCACTTGACACAATTTTGAACGTTAACTTGTGTTGTCTTCCCTTTGCTGTCACTTTTAGCCTACAACATCCCTTTGTTTTTATTGGCTGATTGTTGTAAGTTTTCAATTTCACGGCCTTGTCTGTGACTCTTTCCGGTTTCTCTTCAAGTGATTTCAACTCTTTTTCGTTAATTATGTTTGCTTTTGCTCCTGTGTAAATTTTAAAAGTAACAAGTGTCCCATTGACAAGCAGTGGTGCAATCCATTTATCTTCTTTTACTGCATTAACAGCTTGCTCTGGGTCTCCTCTAGTTTGTTGTTGCACATCGCTTTCGTCATATGACACGATTTTGATGAAAAAAGTGTCACTAAGGTCATCACTATCATCTGAGTCTTCCTGCACGGTGTGCACGTTCTTCTTGGTGTTGCACATCTTAGCATAGTGATTTTGCTTTTTACACTTAGCACATGTTCTCCCAAATGCAGGACACCGTTTTGGCTCATGCATTTCTCCACACTTTTTACAGCTGAAATGAGCTTGATCATTTTCATTGTTTTTGGTCTTTTTCTTGAATCGCAGTTTACCTTTGCTCGTCACTGCCTTCACGGACTCTGTTTTTTCATAAGATGGTGCTGCTTGGGAAGTTAGCACGTGCTGATTTGCTAGCTCGTTAGCTTGGCAAGTCTTTATTGCATTTTCCAATGTTAGGTCCGCCTTCCTCAACAGCCTCTCTTAGTTTCTTTTCGTTAGTCCCGAACACAATCTGATCCCTTATCATTGAGTTTTTCAGATCACCAAAGTTACAAGACTTAGCTTCAATTTTGAGATCAGTGGGGAAATTGTCAAAGGACTCACCGGGCTGTTGGAGTCTTGAACGAAACACGTATCTCTCATAAGTTCCGTTTTTCTTAGCTAGACAGTGTTGATCAAATTTTTGTAGGACCTTTTCAAACTTGTCTTTATCTTCGGGTTCATTGACTACCTCGATGGCCTCGGCTCCGGCATTGGTTCGCAAAAGGGCTATTTTTCTTTCGTCCGTTCTGTTTCCGACTCCCACGGCAACAAAGGAGAGCTGGAATTGTTGCTTGAAAGCCGTACATAATTTCAACAGGAGGTGCTACTGTCAGACCCAAAGTGTATCCTCAACCTGAGCTTCATTCTGTCTTAACTGGGGCCGGTCTGTCATCACTACCAGCAGGTGTACAACGTGAAACTATTCCAACAATACAGAGTGACCAAGCTTCACCAACAACCTGATCGTTTGCTTACAGCACTGGAGAAGCAAAATGAAATAACATCTTCACTTTTCAAACAATTACTTTTGCTGTTACCCAAACGAGATTTGCAAGTTTTTGATGGAGATCCATTACAATACCTAAGTTTCATAAGAGCCTTTGAACACAACATCGAAGAAAGAACTCCAAATCACAAGGACTGTTTGTACTACCTCGAGCAATATACCAGAGGCCAGTCCCTGGATCTGGTCCGAAGCTGTCAGCATCTGCCACCTTCTCGTGGATTCATTAAAGCGACGGCTTTGCTACAAGAACATTTTGGAGATCCGTTTAAAGTAGCTTCTGCATACATGGACAAGGTACTTTCATGGCCTTTGATAAAGGGAGAAAATCTCAAGGCATTGCAGGCCTACAGTTTATTGCTTCGTGAATGCTGTAATTCAACGGGAGATTCTGTAGGTGACCTAAACGTGCCCACCAATATGCAAATTATGGTTAAAAAACTGGCTTACAAGCTTAGAGATAAGTGGAGAAGTGTGGTCTGCCATCTGCAAGAAACGTACCATTGCAGAGCCACATTTCATGACATTGTGGAGTTTGTGGAGAAGCAAGTTAAGATTGCATGTGACCCTCTCTTTGGAGATATACAAGATTTGCCTGCAACAGGAAAAAGAGTTTAGAGCTGGGACATTTCGGACTGGTACCAAAGCTAAAGGGAGTAGCTTTGCCACTACATGTGGAAAAGAAAATGGAGCCTGTAAATAAAATGGAGAAGAACTTACCTGTAAAGGCATGCTTGTTTTGTGGAGCTGGACATTCTTTGGATGTTTGCCTTCTATTGGATAAAAAGACGCAAGTCGAAAAGATGTCTTTTTTGAGGGAAAAAGGAATGTGCTTTGGTTGTTTGTGCATTGGGCACAGAAGCAGAGAATGCAAAGGACGTTTGGTGTGTAGAGTATGCAATAAGAAGCACCCTACCTTGTTGCATATTTATTCCCAAACGAAGCAAATAAGTTCAACACTGGCCGATGTTGATTTAGAAAGTGTCAGAGACGGTGCTGTGGTGTCAATTCAATCCACAGTGGCTTGACTGGGATCAGTAAACAGGACTGTGTGTTATCAATACTACCTGTCCAGGTGAAATCCAAAAGAGGTAACAAAACTTTGTCTTCTGTTGGGTACAGAGGCGCGCAGAACTGTGTTGAGAGGGGCTTTTGTACTAGATCTCCTGTGAGGAATAAATCGGCTCCTGTGTGAAGTTGCCGGCTTCCTGGTCGTCTTTCTCTCAAAACGAGCGCGCATAAATTGTTGGATGAATGTCGGTCATGTTTGGTTAATCATTAATGGAATCAGATAATTAATTCGAATAATTTGGTAAAAGTTATGCTTCAGTCTTAGAGTTAAATTCCAACGGCACCAAGAAAACAAAAATAATATACTTGCTTAGGAGGAAAGGTGAACAAATTCAAAATCTTTGACTTAAACAAACTTGTGAAACATTAATGTCTATTCAAGACATGAGAGAGGCAATTAACCTTGAACGCTTTCCCCAAACAACTTAATGTTGTGATGCATATTTTTAACGATAGAAAGTCGTTCTTTACAAAGCAAATGAGAGTAAAACGTGTACAAACCTGCTTTGAGTGGCACAACACGAGGCTGGTTGCAAACTTCGTCCAGCAGTGGAAGATGTTGCTCGTTCTCTTCTTTTATTCCACAAAGTTCCTCTTTGTACTTGGGTGTCGTTTTTTCACACATTTTCAAACGCCAATCCCAACAAATCCGCACTTGATCTCTGCTTGGCGATAACTCGTGAGCTTCTCTTTGTTCGACGAGACGAATTAAAGATGGCATCGATTTTTAAAGTAGCGCTGAATGGATTTCCTGCGTGAAAACTGCAGTCTGTTCCGCACGAAATCCGAAGAACAGGACACACCCCGCTGTGATATGATTGGCTGCTGGCCATGTGGCACTGTCACCGCTCACCGACAGATGTCGCCATTTGCGATGCAAATCATTGTTATCTTTTTCTAAACATTGGAAAAACGTACGATTTGAAAAAAGAAAAAACGAAAGATTTAAACCGTATGCATTTGACCAAACATTTTAGTTCCCAAATATGAACTTTACAGATGTATTGAATTTTACTTTTGTTGCTGGCTTTGTTAAAACATCTGACACCATGTCGTCGGCTGGACAGTATTCCAAATGTATTTCCCTATTATTAAGAGTTGACATGATAAAGTGATACTTTATGTCAACATGTTTGCACCTTTGCCTCTTTACAGGGTTTTTCGCCAGCGACGTTGTTGCGAATTTTAAATTAAAATACGTCACTGTTTCATTATCTAAATATTAGAGTGTTAAAAATGATTTCAGTGTTGATATAAGCACTGAAATATTTCATTATTCGTCTCAGTATTCATTAAACTACGCCTATTCACTATTATTTCAAAATTCATTCAACTGTTTTAGTAATAATTTAGTATTCAACGTTTAATCGTTTCTTTTTAAATATTCATGTCAATATTTTGTTCAATCTTAATGTTATGGAAAACTATTTAGCAAGTAAGGTTTTTGTTATTTATTGTGGCCACCTGCTTTTGAGAAAGTGCCTTTCGCTTCTTGTACAACACGACTTTGACTGAAAAGTATGCTCAATGCAGAAAAAATATCTCTGTTTTAAGATTCCACTGTCAAATAAATCTTCATCTTCCTGTGTGCATCAGTATCTTCCCACGCACTTCTCCCACTGAGATCACTCTACAGACTGACCCAAAAGACAATTTATTTTCCAGACTATCTCATTGATCTTCCCTTACTGCTGAAAATTCCACAACAATTTGGGGTCAGACGTGGGATAGCTGAAGATCTGCCGGTGAAATTCAGGACGCAAATTCAGACAGCAGCAGCAACGAACTGCGTGATGCGGATCATCTCCTCCGTGGTGACAAATAAACGTTGACTCCAGTCACCATCAAGTTGCCAACTCCTGACATTCCAAATCCTTTGAGAGAAACTGAGACTACTTGCGTTTCTCTTTCTGGTTCTTTTTATAGTTCAACTTCTTGTTCAGGTTTTCACCTTTTCACACAGCGTAATGAAGGCCAGTTGAGCAAGTGGAACAAGTGATTTTATTGATGATTGTGGAAGATACCGATTTCATAAGCACCGTTTCATCTCACACCTTTTCCATTAGGATTAAAAAGACAATTGAAAAGCATAACGTTAACAAATGTTGTTCCAGGCAAAGGCAATTAATTTCATTGATAATGTTTGATATAAAAACAAAACAACTCATCATCACTCAGAGACAATGGTTATTCTGGCACTGATCACATTGGCTTAATGTCAATAAAAAAAGCTTTTCAAAATTAAATTTATCATATTTTATTCAAAATCACATTTACATCGTTTTTTTTTTAAGCTTCAAGGATTGCTGCAATTCTCACCAGCACAATTGTGACTCTCAGCACCCTGTTTAGTGAAGAATTTTTTAGCACAAACACTGCAACTGAATGGCTTTTCGCCACCGTGTGTTCTTCTATGATTTGTTAAAGTTGATTTTTGAGTGAAACCTTTCCTACAAACTGAGCAGGAAAAAGGTTTTTCACCACTGTGTATTCTTTTATGTTTTGTTAAAGTTGACTTTCCAGAGAAGCTTTTGCCACAAACTGAGCATGAAAAGGGTTTTTCTCCACTGTGTGTTGTTGTGTGTTCTATTAAATTAAACTTTCCAGAGAAGCTTTTGCCACAAACTGAGCAGGAAAAAGGCTTTTCTCCACTGTGTCTTCTTAAGTGGCTTGTTAAATTATACTTTTGAGAGAAGCATTTTCCACAAACTGAGCAGGAAAAAGGTTTTTCTCCACTATGTATTGTTGTGTGTTTTATTAAATGCGACTTACGATAGAAATTATTTCCACAAATTGAGCAGGAATAAGGTTTTTCACCACTGTGTGTTCTTGTATGTTCTGTTAATCGTGACTTTTGAGAGAAACTTTTCCTACAAACTGAGCAGGAAAAAGGTTTTTCTCCACTGTGTATTGTTGTGTGTTTTCTTAAATATGACTTTAAAGAAAAGCTTTTGCCACAAACTGAGCAGGAAAAAGGCTTCTCTCCACTGTGTGTTCTTGTGTGTTCTGTTAAATGTGACTTTTGAGAGAAACTTTTTCCGCAAACTGAGCAGGAAAAATGTTTTTCTCCACTGTGTATTGTTGTGTGTTTTATTAAATATGACTTTAAAGAAAAGCTTTTGCCACAAACTGAGCAGGAAAAAGGCTTCTCTCCACTGTGTATTCTTGTGTGTTCTGTTAAATATGCCTTTTGAGAGAATCCTTTGCCACAAACCGAGCATGAAAAAGGCTTCTCTCCACTGTGTGTTCTTGTGTGCCTTGTAAATTGTGCCTTTTGTGAGAAGCTTTTGCGACAAAATGAGCATGAAAATGTTTTTTCTCCACTGTGTGTTCTTGTGTGTGGTTTTAAAGACAACTTTGAAGTTAATGAATCAGTGTGACGTGCCCTTTCACCTTTGGCTTGCCCATCATCGTCATCATCATCATCATCATCGTCATGAGCGTCTGATAATGTGTCCTCATTATGTGCTTGTGATGGCCCCCAGTGGTCTTCATCACCTTCTGTTGTCACGTGATGTCTTGAACTGCTGCTTGTAGGCTCCGCCCCTCTGTTGTCCTCACTCACATCCTTGTTTTCATCTTCAGTCTTTATAGGGAGAACGTTCACTGGTGACTTGTTGATCTCCTCCTCCTCCTCCTCTTTGATGCGAGTCAAGTCTGGCTCCTCTTTCACAGAACACAGATCGTTTTCACTGACGTCTGCAGGACACAAAAAGACTAATTTGGTTTGGCCAAGTCAAAGGTCAGGCGGCGACTTTGTCTTATATTGTTTCTACCATGCTACCTTGACTTGTGCCCGCCGCACACGGAGCAATGCGTGCGACCCCAACTTGGACCGGACCATGGGGGCATTTCACAAAATTCCGTCCTACGATGTAAACCTCCTTTCGCAGCACAACGGTGATAAACGAGCATTTAAAAAGGAAGCATGTTGCGGCTGATGCCCGATTTCATTCCTGACATAGTCACAGACGTTACTGGAAGCGAGCTGAAGTTAGCACACACAGGCTTTTGTGTGCGTCTGATGGAACACCTGTTGTGGGACCCTAACATATTGATGGAGACCACTGGGGGCCATCGCAACATTATGTCATTAATAGAATAGAAATCCTTCAAGTGAAATATGTTTACAAATTTTTCATTTTGCATTTAGAGATAGTTTCATCGTGGGTACTTTTTGCTTCCATTCTAATCTGTATGCCTAAAAGAATTAAAGGGGCCCTGGCATCATAGTCGCTATTTATTGCATGATTTATGTTTGTTTTTTTGTTTTTTCCCAAAATGACATTTAGCCTGCTAGTACGTTCCAACATTCCCCTTTTGATTTTTTGTTAAATTTCTGTTTCTAAATACATTTTTAAACAAAATTACGTGTGAAGAATCAAAATCCCTACACATAAATTAAGCAACAACACTTTCCCTCTGACTTTCATGTTGACATATTTGAATAATGTATATTTAAAAGTTATCCAATATGAATTAAAATTAGACTAAGATACACCATAATATTATTAGAGTTCACTGAATTATTTTGTAACTGCAATGATGCTGAACAGCCATAGAATGTCACTAATGTGTAACAAAGTAACACAAGACCTCGCACTGATACATCATCATTGTCATTTGCATAAATTATCAAGAACTATGAGTTGTGGGGGAGATGCAAACCACCTGGGCCACAGGAACTTTATTACCAGGAACTAAATGTTCCTGGACTTGTTGGTGGAAAAGGGGTTTGTGACGTTCTCCCTTTTAAGCCCATAGTAAGCCAAAGATGCAGATGCATTCCTTGCAGCATGCGTTTGTTCATTGATGAGATCCTTGCAACCCTGGATGGATGCATTCAATGTATTTTAAATGTTTGGATGGGGTGAAACTACACACCCGAGGTCCATTGACTGTCACCCGACCAATCCAGTAAAAAGTTAATAAATAAATAAGACCAATACGTACTAGTTTTTTTTTTAACGTAATATTTTGCGTTTTATCCACTAAAATTGATCAACCGCCATTGATGTTTTCGCCGCAGTGTGCACATTTTTTAGAGTCAGGCAGAATTCCTTCCCTAAGTCATTGCTTGAACAAGATATAAAAACCAGAAAATGTAAAATCTTCCGGTTCCGGCGCCGCGCGAGTGGCTGCCTGTTTACAGCAGCGTGGCTCACTATTGAGCCTTTTTCGTGTGTTTTTTCCCTTTACCCTTTTTTATTTTATTTTTACCTCACCTCAGCAATGGACATCCAACTTGCGGTGGTTTTACTACTGTTGGGGGCTGTTTTTTGCGCGATCGTGTCCGGAGACGAAACTCGGAGCTACGGATCGATCGTGTACACAAGAGATCAGCTGTTAGCACTCCGTGCTAACCCCGCGTGGGCTCCCGGAGCGAGACCCGATATTCCCCGCGAGCTGAGGAGGAAGAGACGGGGATGTCGTGCGGGGGCTAAACGCCAGGCAAGGAGGAGACGATATCACCCCGTCCTCCCGTCCGTTATTATGGGGAATGTTCGATCCCTCTCCAACAAAATGGACGAGCTAACAGCGCTAACCCGGCACGAGAGGATTGTCCGGGAGGCTAGCTTGCTGGTGTTCACGGAGTCGTGGCTAACAGAGCTAACGCCGGACGCCGTCGTGGAATTGGACGGCTTTCAAATACTACGCGCGGACAGGACACTGGAGAGCGGTAAGAGAAAGGGGGGAGGGCTGGCTGTGTTTGTTAATGATAGATGGTGTAACCCTGGGCACATAACTGTTAAGGATCAACTTTGCAGTCGGGACATTGAGATGATAGCTGTTAGCATGCGTCCGGTCTATTTACCGCGAGAGTTCAGTCATGTGATCGCGGTGGCGGCGTACGTGCCTCCCTCTGCTAACGGTGAGACAGCCTGTGATGTACTGAATGCAGCTGTGAGCAGGCTACAAACACAGCACCCAAATGCCTTGTTCCTTATCTCTGGTGACTTCAATCATGCTTCTCCTTCCTCCTCTCTGCCTTCATTCACACAATATGTAACATGCCAAACCAGAGACAATAAAATATTGGACCTCTTCTATGCCAACACCAAGGAGGCGTACACGTCACTGCCCCTCCCCCCGCTGGGCAAAGCTGACCACAACTTGGTTGCTCTCCTGCCTGTGTACAAACCTCTCGTCCGCAGGCAGCCAGCTGTGACACGCACAGTTCAGCGATGGTCCAGAGAAGCCGAGGAGGCCTTGAACTGTGTGGGAGGTATTCAGCGAAGCTCACGGTGAGGACATTAATGGTCTAACAGACACAGTTACAGACTATATTAACTTCTGCATGGAGAACACCATTCCCACCAGGACTGTAAGATGAACAAACCCTGGATCACACCGGACATTAAAGCTCTCCTGAAGGAGAAAAAGAGGGCTTTTGTTTCAGGCGACAAGGACGAGCTGAAGAGAGTGCAGCGTCAGCTGAGAAGGAGGATCCGTGAGGGGAAAAAGTCCTACAGGATGCGGATGGAAGAACAACTGCAGCGGAACAATGCCAGGGATGTCTGGAGGGGCCTGAAGACCATCTCAGGCCACGGACAAGCAGGTAAGACCCAGAAGGGGGGGGGGCTTCAGTGGGCAAATGAGTTGAACCTATTTTTCAATAGGTTTGATCAAATGTCTGACCCCGCTCAGGCTTCCCTGATGCAGCCCCCACCCACCCCTCCTGCCACTGCGAACAAGACCCTCTCTCCCCCTCTCTCGCCCCTCTCTCTCTCCACAGGCTCCAGTTCCCAGCCTCATCAGACAACCACCACTTCCTCCTGCTCAGCCTTGTTCCTCACAACATCTCAGGTGAAGAACCAGCTGAGGAAGATGAAGGCGAGGAAGGCGGCAGGCCCAGATGGGATCAGCTCCCAGCTCCTCAAATCCTGCGCAGACCAGCTGTGTGGAATCGTCCAGCACATGTTCAACCTGAGCTTGAAGCTGGGCAGAGTCCCCCAGCTGTGGAAAACATCCTGCCTGGTTCCGGTTCCAAAGACACTCCATCCGAAGGAGCTCAACAACTTCAGACCAGTGGCGCTGACGTCTCATCTGATGAAGACCCTGGAGAGACTGGTCCTCGTCCATCTGCGCCCCCTGGTCAGCTCCTCAATGGACCCACTCCAGTTTGCATACCAGCCTGGCATCAGTGTGGATGATGCTATCATCTACCTGCTCCACACTTCATTCTCCCACCTGGAGAAGGCGGGGGGCACGGTGAGGATCATGTTCTTTGATTTCTCAAGTGCTTTCAACACCATCCAGCCCGCCTTATTGGGAGACAAGCTGGAGCAGGCGGGAGTGGCCCACCACCTCATCACATGGATCCACGACTACCTCACAAACCGGCCACAGTACGTGAGGACACAGGGCTGTGTGTCTGACGTGCTCCTCTGCAGCACGGGAGCGCCGCAGGGAACTGTTCTGGCTCCCTTCCTGTTCACCCTCTACACCTCGGACTACAAATACAATTCCACAACCTGTCACCTGCAGAAGTTCTCTGATGACTCTGCGATTGTCGGCCTCATCACTGACGATGACGATCGGGAGTACAGAGGGGTTACGCAGGGGTTCGTGGACTGGTGTCAGCAGAACCGCCTCCAAATCAACGCTGGGAAATCCAAAGAGCTGGTGGTGGATTTCCGCAAGCGTCGGCACTCTCCACCTGCACCAGTGAATATCCAGGGAACAGACGTTGAGAGGGTCTCAACTTACAAGTACCTGGGTGTTCATCTGAACAATAAACTGGACTGGAGCGACAACACAGACGCTCTCTATAGGAAGGGTCAGAGCAGACTCTTCCTACTCAGGCGGCTGAGGTCCTTTGGCGTTCGGGGAACACTCCTCAGGAACTTCTATGACTCGGTGGTTTCATCAGTCATCTTCTATGGAGTGGTCTCCTGGGCAGGAGGCATCTCGGGCCGAGACAAAAAGAGACTGGACAAACTGGTGAGGAGGGCCAGCTCTGTCCTGGGCTGCTCCCTGGACTCTGTGGACTCAGTGGGGGGCAGAAGGATGACGGCAAAACTGTCATCAATGCTGGACAAACCAGCCCACCCATTCAATGACACTCTGAGAACACTTTACAGCTCCTTCAGTGACAGACTTTTACACCCTCGCTGTACCAAAGAGAGATTTCGCCGCTCCTTCCTGCCAACTGCTGTCAGACTTTTTAACAAGAACATTGGGTCAGGCCTACAAACGGGAGGGCATTAGTGCAATTGTGCAGTCCTTGGATGCAATATTAACTACTACTGTACTTTCAGCCAAGGGTGTACTTAAATATTGACCAATGATGTATTTTGTTTACCATTACAGTATTCTTATTACAATACTTCTATCACTGTAGTATTTCTACCACTGCAGGATGTTCACTATTACAGTACTTTTATCATTGCAGTACTTTTATCATTGCAGTACTTTTATCATTGCAGTACTTTTATCATTGCAGTATTTTTCTATCATTGCGGTACTTTTACTATTACAGTACTTTTACCATTGCAGTACTTTTACCATTGCAGTACTTTCATCATTGCAGTATTTTTCTATCGTTGCAGTACTTTTACGATTACAGTACTTTTACCATTGCAGTATTTTCTATCATGCAGTACTTTTCTATCATTTCAGTACTCTTACCATTACAGTACTCTTATCATTGCAATATTTTTATGATTGCAGTATTTTCAATCATTCAGTAGTTTTTATCATTACAGCGTTTCCCCCTCCGTATAATGGACAAACATTAGGAGTGTTTCCTTACACTTAGATACGTTTATACTGTGTATATTTGCATGCTTTTTCTGAATGTCTGCTGCTAATGTTATACATTAACGGCTACATTACGCCGCCGACTCTGTGTGATCTATATCTTTGCTGCTGTAACACTTCAAATTTCCCCATTGTGGGACTAATAAAGGACATCTTCATCTTTATCTTTAAATGTTCCTGGGCTTGTTGGTCGAAAAGGGGGTTGTGGCGGTCTCCCTTTTTAAGCCCATATGTCAGGTTCGCCAATTTGACATATAGGGTTCATAGCTGGAAGGAGAGAGAGATGCAGCCCAAGTGGCTACAGAAAGGTTAACAAAGTTTATTTGACAACTTTATCTCCCCTCTGTTCCCCGATGCTTTTCACACATTCCCTTTTATAACATCGGGAAATAAGATTACACTTTAAGAAATCAGATTACACTCAAGGGTGGTACAGTTCGTCTTCTCAAAAGCTGGTTTAGTCCGGTTTATCATTGGCGTGCCGCCATGGGTCGCAGCGGACTTTGTCGTTAACATCTTCTATCAGGACCCAGCACGATGCTGTTTGCGTCAGACTTTGGGGCCAACTTCTTCTTATCAGGGCTCATCACGGTGTTGTTTACTTCATCGGCACTTCTGAAGAAGTGCCACCGCCCTGCCACACTCAAACTGTAAACACTCAAGCATAGTTCACTCTATTAAACTGCAACATGTTTTATGCACTACATATTAAAATAAGCTGCATCACGGCAAATGTATAATAACCTCTTAATATTATTCTAACACCACAGTAAGCCAAAGATGCAGATGCATTTCTTGCAGCATGGGCTTGTTCACTGATGAGATCCGTGCAACCCTGGATGGATGCATTAAATGTAATTTAAATGTTTGGATGGGGTGAAACTACGCACACGTGCATAAAACAGTGCTGGGCCACCCGAGGTTTATTGACCGAGGCAGTACAAAGATAATAAATAAATAAGACCAATACGTACTTGATTTTTTAAAATAACTTAATATTTTGTGTTTTATCCACTAAAATTGATCATCCGCCATTGATGTTTTTGCCGCAGTGTGCACATTTTTTAGAGTCAGGCAGAATTCCTTCCGTAAGGAATTGCTTTAACAAGATATAAAAACCAGAAAATGTAAAATGTTAAATAATCAGTTCAAATTTTATACTGGAAAAAACATGGAGTTCAGCCCCCACTATTGTTTTTTCTTTGGCATTTATTTCCTGCACTGATTTTATTTGGCATCAACAAATGTTCAGCAGACCTGCAAATAAAAGGCAAGATTAAAAAATAAAACGCCAATAACCTTGAACGATTTCCCCAAACAACTTAATGTTGTGATGCACATTTTTAACGATAGAAAGTCGTTCTTTACAAAGCAAATGAGAGTAAGACGTGTACAAACCTGCTTTGTGTAGCACAACACGAGGCTGCTTGCAAACTTCGTCCAGCAGTTGAAGATGTTGCTCGTTCTCTTCTTTTATTCCCCAAAGTTCCTCTTTGTACTTGGGTGTCGTTCTTGCACACATTTTCAAATGATAATTCCAAAAAATCCGCACTTGATCTTTGCTTGGCGATAACTCGTGTGCTTCTCTTTGTTTGACGAGACGAATGAAAGAGCGACGTTCTTCAAAGTCGCACAGAAAGGATTTCCTGTTCGTCACGAAAGCGGAAGAACAGGACACACCCCGCTGTGATATGATTGGCTGCTGGCTGTGTGGCGCACTGTCACCAATTCACCGACAGATGTCGCCATTTGCGATGCAAATCATTGTTATCTTCTTCTAAACATAGAGAAAAACCTAAGATGCACATGAACAAACATTTTTGTTCCCAAATATGAACTTGAGAGATGTATTGAATTTTACTTTTGTTGCTGGTTTTGTTTATATATCTGACACCATGTTGTTGGTTGGATAGTATTCCAAATGCATTTCCCTTTTATTAACAGTTGACATGATAAAGTGATACTTTATGTCAACATATTTGCCTTTTTACAGGGTTTTTCACCAGGTTGTGATTGCGAATTTTAAATTAAAATATGTCACTGTTCTATGACTTAACTGTTATTGTGTTCGAAAATGATTTCGGTATTTAAGTACTTTAATGTTTCATTATTCGTTTTAGTATTCATTAAACTACAATAATTCACTATTAATTATAAGATTTAGTGAACTGTTTTAGGAATAATTTAGTATTCAATGTTTAATTGTTACAAAATTTACTTTTTAAATTTTTGTTTCACCATTTTGTTCAATCTTACTCGTGTGGAAAATTATTTAAGAAGCACCAACACAAGGTTTTTAAAGATAAAGATGTCCTTTCATATTCCCACAATGGGGAAATTTGCAGTGTTACAGCAGCAAAGGTATAGATCACACAGAGGCGGCGGCGTAATGTAGCCGTTAATGTATAACAGCAGCAGACATTCAGAAAAAGCAAACCTATGCGAATATACACTGTATATACGTATAGGGATTCTGTGTGGTGGTCGAAGGCTTAACAACATACGTTACGCTGACGACACCGTCCTCATGGCAGATTCGGAAGAGGGGCTCCAGAAGCTCCTTGACGCACTACGTGAGGAAAGCCTACGTTTTGGACTCGAAACCAACGAGAAAAAGACCAAGTGCATGACCATCTCCAAGAGTGAACCAGAGCCCATTTGCAGACTCCAATGTCAGGCCTCAGAGATCGAACAGGTGCGAAGCTTCAACTACTTAGGCTCCGTCATCAACCATGATGGCCGTTGTGAAAAAGAAATTAGACGTAGAATTTCGCTGGCGAAGGACGGTTTCAACCGAATGAGAAGCTTGTTCACAGACCGCAAACTCACACTTGATCTTAAGAACCGACTTCTACGATGTTTCATCTGGTCAATCCTGCTCTACGGGTGCGAGTCTTGGACATTAAACGCCAAGACAACAAAGAATCTAGAAGCTGCTGAAATGTGGATGTACCGTCGGATGCTACGTGTGTCATACACCACTCATGAAACCAACGAGTCAGTCTTACAACGGGTCGGACGAAATCGTGAGCTCATCCGGGTAATCCAAAACAGACAGACAAAGTTCCTTGGCCATTCAATTAGGAAAGGTGAAGTCGAGAACCTAAGTCTGAGCGGACGGATTCAAGGGAAAAAAGCACCAGGGGGTCAGCGGATCATCTTTAAGCTACCCCACAACAGTGCTCGTGAAATCTGGGACGCAGCCCGTCAACGCGTATTTTGATTTCCTCTATTCGAAACCTCATGGATTCTAAGGCCGAATCGGCTACGGAACTACAAGAGAGAGAGAGAGCTGGCTTTGTGGAGCACTGTCACCAACTCACAGACAGATGTCACCATTTGCGATGCAAATCATCGTTATCTTCTTCTAAACATTGGAAAAACGTGCGATTTGAACCGTATGCACATGAACAAACATTTTAGTTCCCAAATATGAACTTGAGAGATGTATTGAATTTTACTTTTGTTGCTGGTTTTGTTTTCACATCTGACACCATGTTGTTGGTTGGACAGTATTCCAAATGTATTTCTCTATTATTAACAGTTGACATGATAAAGTGAAACTTTATGTCAACATATTTGCCTTTTTACAGGGTTTGTCGCCAGCGACGTGGTTGCGAATTTTAAATTAAAATACATCACTGTTTTATTCTCTAAATGTTAGAGTCTTAAAAAATGATTTCAGTGTTTATAACTTAACTAACTTAAATATTTCATTATTCGTTTCAGTATTCATTAAACTACGGTGATTCATTATTTATTTCAAGATTCATTGAACTGTTTTAGTAATAATTTAGTATTCAATGTTTAATCGTGACATTGTTTACTTTTTCAATATTTGTGTCACTATTTTGTTCAATCTTAATATTATGGACAATTATTTTGCAAGTAAGGTTTTTGTTATTTATTGTGGCCACTTGCTTTTGAAGAAAGTGCCTTTCGCTTCTTGTACGAGAGGATTCTTTGTGAAGCCAAAACAACACGACCTTGACTGATAAGTGGGCTCAACGCAGAAAAAATATATTTTTGTTTTAAGATTACACAGTTCCTGTCAAATAAATCTTCATCTTCCTGTGTGCATCAGTATCTTCCCACGCACCCATTGAGATCACTCAGCAGACTGACCCAAAAGACAATTTATTTTCCAGACTATCTCATTGATCTTCCCTAACTGCTGAAAATTCCACAACAATCTGGGGTCAGACGTGGGATAGCTGAAGATCCGCCGGTGAAATTCAGGGATGCTGGCAGGTAACCTCCGGGGTTCAATTAAGACAGCAGCAGCAATGAACTGCGTGATGCGGATCATCTCCTCCGTGGTGACAAATAAACGCTGACTCCAGTCGCCATCAAGTTGCCAACTCCTGACATTCCAAAACCTTTGAGAGAAACTGAGACGATTTGCGTTTCTCTTTCTGGTTCTTTTTAGAGTTCAACTTCTTGTTCAGTTTTTCACCTTTTCACACAGCGTAATGAAGGCCAGTTGAGCAAGTGGAACAAGTGATTTTATTGATGATTGTGGAAGGCAACGATTTCATAAGCACAGTTTCTTCTCACACCTTTTCCATTAAGTACGATTAAAAAGACAACTGAAAAGCATAACGTTAACAAATGTTGTTCCAGGAAAAGGTAATTAATTTCATTGATAATGTTTGATATAAAAACAAAACAACTCATCATCACTCAGAGACAATGGTTATTCTGGCACTGATCACATTGGCTTAATGTCAATAAAAAAAGCTTTTCAAAATTAAATTTATCATATTTTATTCAAAATCACATTTACATCTTACCACAAAGAGTCAATTCCTTCCGTTTTTTTTTTTTTTTTTTTTTTTAAGCTTCAAGGATTGCTGCAATTCTCACCAGCACAATTGTGACTCTCAGCACCCTGTTTAGTGAAGAATTTTTTAGCACAAACGCTGCAACTGAATGGCTTTTCTCCACTGTGTGTTCTTGTGTGGTTCGTTAAAAGCGACTTACGATAGAAACTCTTTCCACAAACTGAGCAGGAAAAAGGCTTTTCTCCACTGTGTGTTCTTAAGTGGATTGTTAAATTAGACTTTTGAGAGAAGCTTTTGCCACAAACTGAGCAAGAAAAAGGTTTTTCTCCACTGTGTTTTCTTGTGTGGATTGTTAAATTAGACTTTTGAGAGAAGATTTTGCCACAAACTGAGCAAGAAAAAGGTTTTTCTCCACTATGGATGGTTGTGTGTTTTATTAAATGCGACTTACGATAGAAATTCTTTCCACAAATTGAGCAGGAAAAAGGTTTTTCACCACTGTGTGTTCTTGTATGTTCTGTTAATCGTGACTTTTGAGAGAAACTTTTCCTACAAATTGAGCAGAAAAAAGGTTTTTCTCCACTGTGTGTTCTTGAGTGTTCTGTTAAACTTGAGTTTATGGAGAAGTGTTTTCCACAAACTGAGCAGGAAAAAGGGTTTTCTCCACTGTGTATTGTTGTGTGTTTTCTTAAATATGACTTAAAAGAAAAGCTTTTGCCACAAACTGAGCAGGAAAAAGGCTTCTCTCCACTGTGTGTTCTTGTGTGTTCTGTTAAATGTGACTTTTGAGAGAAACTTTTTCCGCAAACTGAGCAGGAAAAATGTTTTTCTCCACTGTGTATTGTTGTGTGTTTTATTAAATATGACTTTAAAGAAAAGCTTTTGCCACAAACCGAGCATGAAAAAGGCTTCTCTCCACTGTGTGTTCTTGTGTGCCTTATAAATTGTGCCTTTTGTGAGAAGCTTTTGCGACAAAATGAGCATGAAAATGTTTTTTCTCCACTGTGTGTTCTTGTGTGCGGTTTTAAAGACAACTTTGAAGTTAATGAGTCAGTGTGACGTGCCCTTTCACCTATGGCTTGCCCATCATCGTCATCATCATCATCATCGTCATGAGCGTCTGATAATGTGTCCTCATTATGGGCTTGTGATGGCCCCCAGTGGTCTTCATCACCTTCTGTTGTCACGTGATGACTTGAGCTGCTGCTTGTAGGCTCCGCCCCTCTGTTGTCCTCACTCACATCCTTGTTTTCATCTTCAGCCTTTATAGGGAGAACGTTCACTGGTGACTTGTTGATCTCCTCCTCCTCCTCCTCCTTTTTGATGTGAGTCAAGTCTGGCTCCTCTTTCACAGAACGGAGATCGTTTTCACTGACGTCTGTAGGACACAAATAGACAAATTTGGTTTGGTCAAGTCAAACCTCAAGCGGTGACTTTGTCTAATATTGTTTCTACCGTACTACCTTGCCTTGTGCCTGCCGCACACGGAGCAATGCATGCGACCCCAACTTGGACCAGACCATGGGGACACTTCACAAAATTCCGTCCTACGATGTAAACCTCCCTTTCGCAGCACAACGGTGATAAACGCGCATTTAAAAAGGAAGCACGTTGCGGCTGATGCCCAATTTCATTCCGGACATCGTCACAGACGTTTCTGGAAGCGAGCTGAAGTTAGCACACACAGGCTATTGTGTGCGTCTGATGGAACACCTGTTGTGGGACCCTAACTTATTGATGGGGGCCACTGGGGGCCATCGCAACATAATGTCATTGATAGAATAGGAATCCTTCAAGTTTTTCATTTTGCATTCAGAGATACAGTGGAACCTCGGTTCTCGAACGACTCTGAGGTCCAACAAAAAAAAGAGAAATTCTTGCTTCGCAGTTCGAACAAACCTCGGAGTTCGAACGCCGGTACGACGCGTGAGTGCGCACGCGAGGGTGGGATGCTGAACGGCGTACGGGTGTAGATCGCTCTCTCTCTCTCTTCGTGACCAACTGTTGTCGCGTGCGGACGTGCTGCGTTTTGCTCTCGCGTTTTATATAGGTGTACGAAGTGTTTTAGCCCCTAATCATGCCTCCAAAGAAAGTCAGTGCAAGCAGCAAAGGAATGGTTTCGGTGTTCGAACAATTCGCTTTTCGAACAGGGTTCTGGAACGGATTATGGTCGAGAACCGAGGTTCCACTGTAGTTTCATCGTGGGTACTTTTTGGTTCCATTATAATTTGGATACCTGAAAGAATTAAAGGGGCCCTGGTAGAACAGGGGGTTGTGACATTCTCCCTTTTTAAACCCATAGTAAGCCAAAGATGCAGATGCATTCCTTGCAGCATGCGCTTGTTCACTGATGAGATCCGTGCAACCCTGGATGGATGCATTCAATGTATTTTAAATGTTTGGATGAGGTGAAACTATGCACATGTGCACAAAACTGTGCAGGGCCACCCGAGGTTCATTGACCGAGCCAGTAAAATTTTCATAAATAAGACCAACACGTACTTGATTTTTTAAAAAACGTAATCCTTTGTGTTATATCCACGAAAATTCATCAACCGCCATTGATCATTTTGCCCCAGTGTGTACAGTTTTTAGAGTCAGATTGAATCATTCCAGAAGGAACAAGATTTGTCAAAGAAGTTTTCAAAAACGAGACACGCCTGCACAAATAAATCACCCAACCAAGATTGTCTTTGTCACTTGCGAGGAGCAGTCCGGCAAAGAGAAAAGCTTTCCCGCTCCTGTGCGGCGTTTTATTGAAGCACAGCAAAGCAAATTTGTATATGACAACCCATAAAGAATGGAAAAACATGAACACTGACTTTATCACACCCGTCCACACGCTTCCTGTTGTTCGAACGGTTTCAGCTTACAACACAATGTTTGGGTCACACTTCTGTTAAATGCGAGCTAAACGGTTTCCTGTCAAACACGGTTCAAGACGTGCATCTGTTTTCGTGACTTCCTGCTAAACTGCCAGCATAGACACAACCCTGTTACCACTGAACTCACGTTTTCCTGTTTAAGAAGTCCATGTTTTTGTGACCTTCTATTAACCTGTGTGGTTGATGTGTGGGTCTGGCTCAGCTTCCCTCCGCACAGGTCGCTGGGCATGACAGAATTGGTGATGGTAAGAACCTCTCTGACACAGCCATTTTGGTTCGAAAGAGATTTTATTCTCGTCACATGCTGATGTCAAAAGAAGTCTCCCCAAAAAAGAGAAAAGGGAAAGGGTGTCCCCTCACTTTCCTTCTTATCGGGAATGGCCAAACTGGACATGAATGTCTAACTTTACCTTGTTGCATATGCATTCTCATTGTACTAGTCTTTGATTTTTCCCCCAAAGCTCCCTACGGCGAGAGCAGATGTGGTTGCTCTTTGAAGTGGCCTTCCGGTGCCATCTTGACTGCTTCTATCACCTCGAGTGCTCCACACCTAGAGCTGGTCAAGCCTTTTGTCCTCCTGGACACTATCTCATTCACATTGGAATTTCAAAACCAAAACTGGTCACTTCTTTAGTCTCCAATCCCCTCATAGTTAAAGAGAATTACTAAAATGTTCATAAGAGTGAATAAAAAAATACACTACATATTTCCCCCCCCTCGAGGCAATCTTGTCCTGATAAAGCAAAAACGACACCAGCATGTCACCAAAAATCCCATTCCAACCTTTTATATGAATCCATTGCCTAAAATTTGGGAAACCTAATTGACTAAAACCTAAATCATGTTCAAGGCATGCTACATAAGGGTAGTTTAACTAGGAAAACTAAGTGTATGGCCAAATTGCTCCCTGGTGTCACTCACACCTCCTGCAGGACCACACATAAATCCAGCAATAATTCCAAAAAATCCCAAATCAACCACCTCGGTCACGAAGGAGTTCCCCCCGCAATGTTAGATCTTTAAGCAAACCGGCAGTAACACTTTCCAGTTTAGTCCATATGGAGGAATCAAAGCTTCGCTGAACTTTTCTCGTGAACCTGCTTCCACAAGGCAAGTAGGATGATGGAACACCGTTACAGAACAGAATAAATCCACAGCGTGATAAAGGCATGATAGGACAAGAAACAAACACACAAAATACAAATACGAGTCAAATGATATGCAAAAACATAGTTGAGGCCACGCTCCAGCAAGAGAATCCGATGACATCGTGTCACTCGAGAGCTGCCAAGCCCTCGTCACCGACGAGCTCTTGCTAACAGTATTGTTTCAGATGATCACGTCCACATCTTATGACCCTCATAGGAGTCCTCCTCGTCGCTTGCTCCAAGTGAGATTCCAGTCTGCATCCAACTCCATCTACACTTCACCTGAAATACAACAAGCAGACACACTCCACACAAATATTGAGCACCAGAGAGGCCAATGAAATCCATTTTCCACAGGAAAGAGTCCATTCCAGGATGTGGAGGGCACCAAGACTGGTGCAGTCCTCATCCCAGCCATCATCGCCAGAATGCCCTCCTTCGCCCCCAAGCTGTGCCGGCATTAACTCTGTCAAATGGGGAAGGCGCAGATATAGCAAAAACAAATTGGAGACGCGGTGGAGCAGAGCACAACGTCAGTGAGACCCCGGGTCCACGACCCCTCTGGCAGAGACGGAAACAGAGCTTTCGCTTCAGAGTGGCCCATTCATTGTCTACCACAGTGCCGAGAAATTCTGAAAATGTTCCATAACAGAGGAATTCGTAATGGGTGCTGAAGCACCACCCTGGTCTCAGAGCTGCCCAGTCGACTGGAACGGAGGACAACATATGCTTCCCCCGGCGGATGTGCACAGTCAAATTCAGTCCAACTGGAAATTCAGTCCCACTCGAATTCCAGTGTTTGTTTCACAGGTGCGGGTTCGGTCCATGGCAGTGACTCAGCCAATCTCAAGAGTCCCACAAGCGTGACAGTGTTGTTGCTCACTGGGATATGCAGAAGAAGCTTGCAAAGTGTGGAATATCTTGTTCCACCATCAAAAACTGTTGTCCATCAGTCGTCAACGGAATGCCAAGACCTGCGAGTCCTTGAATGCGGAGGCTCCGCGGGCACCCCTATCGTGGAATGGGTTCCCAATCGGGTTGAGGCGTCAAGTGTGCATTTGGAAGCCATAGAAGCGTTGTCGGAGGAGGGGGTAGCGATGGCGCCCCGTGCTAGAGGAGCTCTTTGTGACAGGCATGGCGCTGGACCACAGAATGGCACATTTCAGGAAGTGGCTCGGTTTGGACCGCTCATCACCCAGTGACCCCACAGCAAGAGCACGTCCCACTCACAACCCATGTCTATAACCACCCCTACTTCTGTTACGTGACCTTGTTGACCGGCATGTGCGGACAACAAGCCTGCTGTGGGCACTGCGTCACCAGAACCTGGCCTAGGAGCAGCGGAAATGGAAAGAGCAGACGCAATGGGAGCTGCATGCGTCGGCTGCTGGATTAACTGCTTCCCCCAGTTGTCGTGACCCGTGCCGGTCACGCCTGTTTTGTTGTTGTTTTCGTCACCTCCCTGCCATGTGCACTTTTGTTTATGTTTCTCAGCTGAGCAGAGGCATCTCCTCCGACAACCGACTCCGCCCGCGTCATCACGAGTGGGAGACCAGCCCACCGGCGCCGCACCTGACATCCATCCACTGACTAATTACACACACTATTTAAGCCACCTACACTGACTGCCCGGCGTCGGATAATTTTCCTGCACTGCTCACGTTCATGACCCTGGTATCGATTGTTCTCATGTTCATGCATTTTTGCTCTTGCGATCTCTGTGTTCCACGTTTTGCCAGCTATTGCTCGGTCTCTTTTTGTTCCTCGTTTTCTCCAATTGGTTTTCCCTCTTGCCCTTTTGGCAAGCTATTTATGTTGATCGTTTTTCCTTTTCCTTGCCGGTGCAAGCGCTTTTCGTTCCGTCGTTTATCTCCTTCCTGGTGTTAGCTTTTCTCCGCCAGCGCTTTGTGTTTTCTCCTGATTTATCGACGGATGTAATGCTAAGATAGATATATTTGCCTTAATTGATGATTGGACTTCCACTATTGTGAATCAATAAACACTCTTTGTTAAACTGATTTTCCTGTGTCCGCGTTTGGAGAGTCCTGCCACCTTCTTCCCAGCGTTTCGCTGGCAAGACCCTGACAGAATTATCCGACCAGAACACGAGTAATCATAGGGTACGTATCTGAACAGCGTATCTCTTGCTACGTACCAGCGAAACTGTCGGCTCAGCCCCAGGCCCTCCACACAACGGTACGCCTCGATCCTTACTGTGTTCCATGCCACAAAGTGCCCAATACGATACGTGGAAGTGTGCTTCTCTTCATTATTTCTGTTATCAGCTCATAATTTTCCTGCTAAAATTTACACCATGGCCAGGGTCTGTGCTCAAACTGAGCTTATTCACGACTATGTTGTCTATAGCTATAGTTTTACACTTCTTATTTCTCATCTCTTTAACCACTAGACCTTTCTTTTCTTTATCCTCTGCACATTTCTCCCGCGCTAGTCCCCATTTACATAGTTCCTATCATTATTTTTTTTCATTTATTTATTTATTTTTTAATAAATTTTCGTATGTTCTTTCACAGTGCGGTTACTTTGACATCTTTTAATGTCTTAATCATTATAGAGGCCTCTTGTTTAAACAATAATTGAAACTAACACAGGGACATTTTCCATGACCAATCAGCCAGCAGACCCACACGCACAAGCTCTCTTTAACGACCCCAAAAGCCCCGACCGCTTGGACACAGGCGCACAACACCCATTGTGAGTAAAAGCATCTCACCTAAAGTTCAGCCGGCCGGCTGTTGAACGCCTGCGCCCCAGCACCCTTGAGACCATCAATGGAGCAAGAATCCTGTTTGTGACGCCAAAAATTTGGTATATTTTGTTGTTGATGTGTGGGTCTGGCTCAGCTTCCCTCCGGACAGGTCGCTGAGCATGGCAGAATTGGTGATGGAAAAAAATTCTCTGACACAGCCATTTTGGTTATTTTTGTCACATGCTGATGTCAAAAGAAGTCTCCCCAAAAAGGGAAAGGTGATACGTAGGAAATGTATATGTTAGTTTAATACCTGAAGTGAACTTGTGATACTGTTGTACTGTCTATTCAAAATGTTCAATAAAGTTTGTTCAAAAAAAAAAAAAGGGCCTCGACCACATCCACCGACCCGTCCACACCGGAACAAAAACACCCACCGCTAAACTCTTCTGATTTAGTGTATAACTGAATGTAAATTTATCACAGAATGTCCAGTGCTACTCTAAAGGACTACGATATAATTCATCAAGTCTTTGTGTCCCGATAACCTCATCTTCGCGCGTTGATGCTTTTCGGCGTAGTTAGCTTATCTTGTTAGCTAGCTAGCCGCTAACGAAATGAGGCACATGACTCATCGCCAAGCAGAGATCAAGTGCGGATTTTTTGGAATTATTATTTGAAAATGTGCGAAAGAACGACACCCAAGGACAAAGAGGAACTTTGTGGAATAAAAGAAGAAAACGAAGCAGGTTTGTACACGTTTTACTCTCATTTGCTTTGTAAAGAACGACTTTCTATCTTTAAAAATATGCATCACAACATTAAGTTGTTTGGGGAAATCGTTCAAGGTTATTGCCGTTTTTTTTTTTAAATATTGCCTTTTACTTGCCGGGTTGCTGAACATTTGTTGATGCCAAATGAAATCAGTGCGGAAAACGTTTGCCAAAGAATAACCAATAGTGGGGGGTGAACTCCATGTTTTTCCCAGTATAAAATTTGAACTGATTATTTAACATTTTACATTTTATGGTTTTTATATTTTGTTCAAGCAATTTCTTACTAAAAATGTGCACACTGCCGCGAAAAGGTAAATGGCGGTTGATCAATTTTAGTGAATAAAACACAAAATATTAAGTTTTTTTTAAAAAAATCAAGTACGTATTGGTATTATTTATTTATTAACTTTTTACTGGCTCGGTCAATGAACCTCGGGTGGCCCTGCACTGTTCTGTGCACGTGTGCATAGTTTCACCTCATCCAAACAATTAAAATACATTGAATGCATCCACCCAAGGTTGCACGGATCTTATCAGTGAACAAGCGCATGCTGCAAGGAATCCATCTGCATCTTTGTCTTACTATGGGCTTAAAAAGGGAGTATGCCACAACCCCCTTTTCTACCAACAAGGCCAGGAACATTTATTTCCTGGTAATAAAGTTCCTGTGGCCCAGGTGGTTTGCATCTCCCCCACAAGTCAAAGTTCTTGATAATTTATGCAAATGTCAATGATGATGTATCAGTGGGAGGTCTTGTGTTCCTTTATTACTCATTACTGACACCCTATGGCTGTTAAGCATCATTGCAGTTCCAAAATAATTCAGTGAACTCTTAAAATATTATGGTGTATCTTAGTTGAATTATAATACATATTCCAGAAACGTCTGTGACTATGTCAGGAATGAAATCGGGCATCAGCTGCAACGTGCTTCCTTTTTAAATGCTCGTTGAGCACAGTTGTGCTGCGAAAGGGAGGTTTACATCGTAGGACGTAATTTTGTGAAATGCCCCCATGGTCCGGTCCAAGTTGGGGACCACGCATTGCTCCGTATGCGGCAGGCACAAGTCAAGGTAGCACGGTAGAAAATAAGACAAAGTTGTTGCCTGAGCTTTGACTTGACCAAACCAAATTTGTCTTATTGTGTCCTGCAGACGTCAGTGAAAACGATTTCCTTTCTGTGAAAGAGGAGCCAGACTTGACTCACATCAAAAAGAAGGAGGAGGAGGAGATCAACAAGTCACCAGTGAACGTTCTCCCTATCAAGACTGAAGATGAAAACAAGGATGAGAGTGACGACAACAAAGGGGCGGAGCCTACAAGCAGCAGCTCAAGTCATCACGTGATAACAGAAGGTGATGAAGACCACTGGGGGCCATCACAAGTACATAATAAGGACACATTATCAGACGCTCATGACGATGATGATGATGATGATGATGGGCAAGCCAAAGGTGAAAGGGCATGTCACACTGACTCATTCACTTCAAAGCTGTCTTTAAAAGGGCACGGAAAAACTCACAGTGGTGAAAAACCTTTTTCTTGCTCGGTTTGTGGCAAAAGCTTCTCTCGAAAGTTTCATTTAACAATCCACACAAGAACACACAGTGGAGAAACATCTTTTACCTGCTCAGTATGTGGCAAAAGCTTCTATCAAAAGTTTGATTTAACAATCCACACAAGAATGCACAGTGGAGAAAAACCTTTTTCTTGCTCAGTTTGCGGCAAAAGCTTCTCTCGGAAGTCTCATTTAGTAAGGCACACAGGAACGCACAGTGGAGAAAAACCTTTTTCTTGCTCAGTTTGTGGCAAAAGCTTCTCTCGGAAGTCTCATTTAGTAAGGCACACAAGAACGCACAGTGGAGAAAAACCTTTTTCTTGCTCAGTTTGTGGAAAATGCTTCTCTCAAAAGTCAAGTTTAACAGAACACACAAGAACACACAGTGGAGAAAAACCTTTTTCTTGCTCAGTTTGTGGAAAATGCTTCTCACAAAAGTCAAGTTTAACAAGCCACACAAGAAAGCACACTGGAGAAAACCCTTTTCCCTGCTCAGTTTGTGGTAGACGCTTCTCTGTAAAGTCAAATTTAACTTGTCACACAAGAACACACACTGGAGAAAACCCTTTTTCTTGCTCAGTATGTGGCAAAAGCTTCTCTCATAAGGCAAGTTTCACAAAACACACAAGAACACACACTGGTGAAAAACCTTTTTTCTGCTCAATTTGTGGCAAGAGTTTCTCTCAAAAGTCGCATTTACGACGCCACACAAGAGCACACAGTGGAGACAAGCCATTCAGTTGCAGCGTTTGTGCAAAAAAATTCTTTTCTAAAAAGGGTGCTGCGAGACACAATTGTGCTGGTGACAAAAGCAGCGATCCTTGAAGCTTAAAAAAAGACAACAAAAAAATGAAGGAACTGACTCTTTGTGGTAAGATGTAAATTTAGATTTTGAATAAAATCTGAAAAATTTTATTTTGCAAAGCTCTTTTATTGGCACTAAGCCAATGGGGTCAGAGCCAGAATTATCAATGTGTTTGTGTGATGATTTTTTTGTGTGTTTACATCAAACATGTAAATAAAATTAATTGCCTTTGCATGGAACAACATTTGTGAACATTATGCTTTTCAGTTTTCTTTTTAAACGTACTTAATGGGAAAGGTGTGAGAAGAAACGGTGCTTATGAAATCGGTGCCTTCCACAATCATCAATAAAATCACTTGTTCCACTTGCTCAACTGGCCTTCATTACGCTGTGTGAAAAGGTGAAAAACTGATCTAGAAGTTGAACGATAAAAAGAGCCAGAAGGAGAAACGCGAATAGTCTCAGTTTCTCTCAAAGGTTTTGGTATGTCAGGAGTTGGCAACTTGATGGCGACTGGAGTCAGCGCTGGTTTTCTCACTGTGTTTGGCTGGTTCGTATATGTATGGTCCATTGAACAAAATTCAAACTCTTCAAATATCCCCTCAGATATATTTAATATTTCGCTTTCTGAATAAATTTCTGACGAGCTAAAATCACTTTCTAGGTTGAGCTCTATTAAGTGTGTGGGGTTTGTTGCTAAACAGAATCTCACTTCGGAAAAACTATAATTTTGTCAAATATACTAAATACTTTTTTCATGCTATATTATATTTTTTATACTTTGGATTAGTTATATAATTAAATAGGGAAATATTAAAATTGGAAACCACATACAGACTTAATTCAATTAAGAAGAAATATCGAAACATTTTATAAATATTGAACTCATTGAGAAGAGTCCCAGTATTGAAATAAATATTGAAATATAAAAAATACTTATGTATTAAATTAATTCAATAACCCGACCCCGGATGAGCGGCAGAAAATGGCTGGATGGATGGAATAATTTAAATTGCATACATATTCAAATGAACAAATATGTTAAGAAATATTCAAGAGTGAAATGAAAAAGTTTAAATTAATATTGATATAATGTTGCATATTATAATAATTGAATAAATATTGTAGTATTACATCAGCAAGCTTAAATATACATTGAAATACATTTTTAAAAAATTCATGTTTTTTTTAAATGGCCTAATATAGATATGGGAAGTAACTCTCTTTATGAAACTATGAAGGGACTGGAGCTCACAGAAGTGACCAGTCTTGGTTCTGAAGTTCCGATGTAACCAGATACTGCCCTGAGAGAAAATAGGCCTGAGCATTGTTTATGGTGGGGGCAATTCTCTCGCCAGGTCAGTGACCTTCCAGGGTATGGAAGTAATTTAAGGTGCCTTCAGTGAAGTCCTACTTTGTTCTACTAGAATGAATCCCCATCAAAATACCATCATTTATGACACCACGGCTGGACAAATAATATCCAGAAACACACTTACGCACCACTGAGTGAGTGTTGGACGATATAGCTTCTCTTGAAAGGTCCGACTTGAAAATGTCCTTGCAAGTGTATCTGCAATTAAATCCACACTTTTCCCTCCTTCGGCCATTGTGGTTAAAAAAAAGCAAGAATATATTTTAGATTTTCGAACGGCCGCCAATTACGACTTTCGAGTGTGTTGATTCGGCATTGCGCTGCCCCCTCACGAGTGAGTATCCAATCACAAAACGCGTTCATCACCCTCAGCATAAGGCCAGCGAGAAGGCTCACTGTAACCAACTCGTGATCTGATTGGCTATCGCAACCGTCTAACAAGGCTGTGAAATTGAAAACCTACAACAATCAGCCAATCAAAACAAAGGGATGTTGTAGGCTAAAAGTGACAGCAAAGGGAAGACAACACAAATTAACGTTCAAAATTGTGCCAAGTGGACTGGAGTCAATCCTTGGAGACTAGGCGTCTGAAGAGCTTGGACTGGTAAAAAGAATTTACCAAATCAACAGCAAGGATGTCAATAAGAACAACAAAGTGTTGAAGAGTGAAGGTAGTAAGAGTATAGTGAACAAATACTTTTCTGTCTTCAAAGGACAAGGGACGCTACCTTACACTTATAAAATACATCTCAAGGAAGATGCTAAACCTGTAGTACATGCCCCGAGAAGAGTTCCAGCCCCTCTCAAAGAGAGATTAAAAAAGGAACTGAGCAGAATGACACCGATCGGAGTCATAGAGAAAGTGGAAGAACCCACCGACTGGGTAAATTCCGTCACGTGTGTTAAAAAGAGGAACTTCCCAGAGTTACGTGTTTGCCTCGACCCCAAAGATCTGAATAAAAACATTAAAAGAGAACATTATCAGATTCCCAAGCGTGAAGAAATCCTGAGTGACATGGCAGGTGCTAAATTCTTCAGCAAATTAGAAGCATCGCATGGATTTTGGCAGCTGAAGCTGGACACTGAAAGCAGCAGGTACACCACCTTCAACACACCATTTGGGCGTTTCTGTTTTCTGAGACTGCCATTTGGCATAAAGTCTGCGCCTGAGATCTTTCACAGAGCTATGGAGTCAATCATAGAAGGTCTGGAAGGAACCCGTGTGTACATTGATGATTTGGTTGTCTGGGGAAACACGGAACAAGAACACAATGAAAGACTTGAGGAACTGCTACAAAGAGTTAAAATGAATGGACTTAAACTAAAACGAGAGAAATGTCTGTTTGGAGTTACAGAATTGACATTCTTGGGAGACAAGCTCACGGCAGATGGAGTGGTGCCAGGCAGAACCAAAGTGCAAGCAATACTGGACATGCCATTTCCAACTGAGAAAAAGTGACTTCTGCGAGCAATGGGGATGATAAACTTCCTGGGCAAGTTCATTCCAAACCTCTCTTCAAGAACAAAGTCCCTAAGTTTGCTGCTGCATCACAACATAGTCTTTGAGTGGACAACAAAACATGACGAAGAATGGCAAGATCTAAAGAGAACTGTGACAGCTGAGCCAGTCCTTGCCTCCTTTGATCCATCAAAACCAACCAAAATTTCCACGGATGCGTCGAAAGATGGGCTAGGTGCCGTACGGCTGCAAAAGGCGAGAGACACATGGCAACCTGTAGCCGATGCATCCAGGTCAATGTCAGAGACTGAAAAACGCTCTGCTCAGATCGAAAAGGAGTCACTGGGTCTAGTGTTTGGATTTGGCAAATTTCACACGTATGTTTATGGACTGCCCACATTCATAGCAGAGACTGATCATAAGCCACTGATTTCAATTAGGAAGAAAAATCTCAATGACATGACGCCCAGAATTCAACGCATGATGATGACATTGCAGCGCTATGATTTTGAGCTAATATACACGCCTGAAAAATACATTGTGCTTGCTGATGCGTTATCCCGAGTGCCGCACCCTAACAGTGACATCAAGGACTGCGTTACGGCGGAGGAGGCTGAGGCTCACATCATCACTTCAAGCCCTTTATACCGACAGGCAAATGGCCAGGCTGAGAAGGGAGTGCAAATCATCAAGAGACTGCTAAGGAAGGCCAAGGATGATGCATCTGATCCTTACCTTGCCCTATTGAGTTACAGAGCTGCACCTCTGTAGTGTGGAGCTTCTTCGCCTGCTGACCTACTCATGTGCCGTAAGCTTCGCACCACGCTTCCACAAATACCACAAGGACATGACAACAACATTTGGTTTGAAAATAAGAGAATGCTCAAACTCAAACAGAAAATTGCATATGACAGAGCTACAAAACATCTGGAACCTCTTTCTGAGAAAGACACTGTAAGGATTGAGGGACCTAATTGTTGGGACAGAAAAGCGACTGTCCTCAGCGAAGCCGAACCGAGATCTTACATTGTGGAAACAAAGGATGGACAAAGAGTGAGGAGGAACAGGAGGAGTTTGCTGAAGGTTCCCGGGAACTGTAAGAAATCTTCTGATAAGGCTGAGGCTGCAAAGCAGGTGGATACATCGAAGGAGCACAGACCAAAACCACCAGCAACTTCTGGGATTACTGAACCTCTTCGAAGATCAACAAGAGTTAGACGACAACCGGACAGGCTGATTGAAAATGTTTAATGTTGTGTTATTGTTGCTAAAATTGTTGTAGAGCTGCTTGTTGTCAGAAAAAAATGGGTAGATATTGAAAAGAAGTGAAAATAATTGCGAACAAAACAAAATTATTATAATAATAATTATAAAATAAAAAAGCTTTATTAAAAAAAAGGCATAGGCATTGATTAACGTTTGAAAGGGAGATGTAATGATAGCCGTTATATCATTAGTCACTAGTTAGCAGTATTGCCTGATGTGTGTGTGGTCACCAGACGAACTCGTGTGTACGCACATAGACGAGAATGCAAGTCAATAAATAAAGAGACACAAGCTTGCAGCATCACTGGACCTGCGTGACTTCTTAAGATAGAAGACGGAACATTACAGTAACCATTAAAAAAAACCGTATAGTAACCATAAAATTGTTTTTTAAAAAAACGTATCGTAAACATACTAAAGCTGTTGCTTTATGTTATTTACAAAGAATTTTTGTTTACAATCCCCCTGGCTCTTCTTTTTGTCTTTTCTATATTATGTACGTATTAATAGCTGTGTTTGGTTTGCAAATGTCAATAAAGTTTATACAAAAAACTATGAGTAAATATTTATCATCTCATCAATATTTGCAAAACAGAGTACCGAGTTTCGAGATCCTCACAATAATAGTTCTCAAAATTATATATCTTATCAATTTAGCTTAGTTTATGGATATTTTATTGACAATCTAACATCAATATACAAAGACAGAAAAAAATTGGTGGTGGTGGGGCGCGAATCTTTTTCTTCTTGGAAGGGGCGGGCGTGAAATAATTGAGAGGCACTGCTAGTATATGCAGACATCATATTCATACAATCTTGCAGCCCGAGTGAACCACAGCATTGTTGCTTCGTTCGGTAGGAGAAACGTAAACGTCCCACTGCTGTTGCAGCAGCGGCTTCTCGAGGCATCGGCGGAAGTGACGTAGGAGCTGACTCGCCAATGTGGCGTTAATTTAGTTATTTTGTTATTTTTTTTATCAACCGATTTAAAATATTATATAAAATATATATTGAAATAGAACAGCCAGGGGTAAAAACAAACACAGAGGCAAAGAAATATATTTGAAAAATACGCGCTTAAAGCATGACGTCATAAGCAAGCGCGCAGCTTCCGAAGGACCTCGACCACATCCACCGACCCGTCCACTACGGAACAAAAACACCCACCGCTAAATTCTTCTGATTTAGTGTGGAACTGACTGTAAATTTTTCACAGAATGTCCAGTGCTACTCTAAAGTACCACGACATAATTCATTAAGTCTTTGTGTGCCGATAACCTCATCTTCGCTCGTTGATCCTTTTCGGCGTAGTTAGCTTAGCTTGATAGCTAGCTAGCCGCTAACGAAAAGAGGCACATGACTCATCGCCAAGCAGAGATCAAGTGTGGATTTTTTGGAATTATCTTTTGAAAATGTGTGCAAGAACGACACCCAAGTACGAAGAGGAACTTTGTGGAATAAAAGAAGAGAACGAGCAACATCTTCAACTTCTGGGCGAAGTTAACAAGCAGCCTCCTGTTGTGCTACACAAAGCAGGTTTGTACACGTCTTACTCTTATTTGCTTTGTAAAGAACGACTTTCTATCGTTCGGAATATGCATCACAACATTAAGTTGTTTGGGGAAATGCGTTCAAGGTTATTGCCGTTTTATTTTTAAATATTGCCTTTTACTTGCAGGTCTGCTGAACATTTGTTGATGCCAAATGAAATCAGTGCAGGAAATAAATGCCAAAGAAAAACCATTAGTGGGGGGTGAACTCCATGTTTTTCCAAGTATCAAATTTGAACTGATTATTTAACATTTTACATTTTCTGGTTTTTATATCTTGCTCAAGCAATTCCTTACGGAAAGAATTCTGCCTGACTCTAAACAATGTGCACACTGCGGCGAAAACATCAATGGCGGTTGATCAATTTTAGTGAATAAAACACAAAATATTAAGTTTTAAAAAAAAAACAAGTACGTATTGGTCTTATTTATTTATTAACTTTGTACTGTCTTGGTCGGGTGAGAGTCAAAGAACCTCGGGTGGCCCTGCACTGTTTTGTGCACGTGTGCATAGTTTCACCTCATCCAAATATTTAAAATACATTTAATGCATCCATCCAGGGTTGCACGGATCTCATCAGTGAACAAGCGCATGCTGCAAGGAATCCATCTGCATCTTTGTCTTACTATGGGCTTAAAAAGGAAGAACGTCACAACCCCCTTTTCTACCTACAAGTACAGGAACAATTAGTTCCTGGTAATAAAATTCCTGTGGCCCAGGTGGTTTGGATCTCCCCCACAACTCATAGTTCCTGGTAATTTATCCAAATGACAATGATGATGTATCAGTGGGAGGTCTTGTGTTACTTTGTTACTCATTACTGACACCCTATGGCTGTTAAGCATCATTGCAGTTCGAAAATAATTCAGTGAACTCTAAAAAAATATTATCGTGTATCTTAGTTGAATTTGAATACATATTCCAGAAACGTCTGTGACTATGTCAGGAATGAAATCGGGCATCAGCCGCAACGTGCTTCCTTTTTAAATGCTCGTTTATCACTGTTGTGCTGCTAAAGGGAGGTTTACGTCGGAGGACGTAATTTTGTGAAATGCCCCCATGGTCCAGTCCAAGTTGGGGTTGCACGCATTGCTGCATATGCGGCAGGCACAAGTCAAGATAGCACGGTAGAAAATAAGAGAAAGTCACCGCCTGAGGTTTGACTTGACCAAACCAAATTTGTCTTTCTGTGTCCTACAGACGTCAGTGAAAACGATCTCCGTTCTGTGAAAGAGGAGCC
This sequence comes from Idiotropiscis lumnitzeri, assembly GCF_059441095.1. Lineage (NCBI taxonomy): Eukaryota > Metazoa > Chordata > Actinopteri > Syngnathiformes > Syngnathidae > Idiotropiscis > Idiotropiscis lumnitzeri. Next base: position 25,927,125 of record NC_142392.1, on the reverse strand, counting down.
AGACTTGACTCACATCAAAAAGGAGGAGGAGGAGGAGGAGGAGATCAACAAGTCACCAGTGAATGTTCTCCCTATAAAGACTGAAGATGAAAACAAGGATGAGAGTGAGGACAACAGAGGGGCGGAGCCTCCAAGCAGCAGCTCAAGTCATCATGTGATAACAGAAGGTGATGAAGACCACTGGGGGCCATCACAAGCACATAATGAGGAGACATTATAAGACGCTCATGACGATGATGAGACTAATGATGATGATGATGATGGGCAAGCCAAAGGTGAAAGGGCATGTCACACCGACTCGTTCACTTCAAAGCTGTCTTTAAAAGGGCACAGAAAAACACACAGTGGTGAAAAACCTTTTTCCTGCTCAGTTTGTGGCAAAAGCTTCTCTCGAAAGTCTTATTTAGTAAGGCACACAAGAACGCACAGTGGAGAAAAACCTTTTTCTTGCTCAGTTTGTGGCAAAAGCTTCTCTCGAAAGTTTTATTTAACAATACACACAAGAACGCACAGTGGAGAAAAACCTTTTTCTTGCTCAGTTTGTGGCAAAAGCTTCTCTTTTAAGTCAAATTTAACAAGTCACACAAGAATACATAGTAGAGAAAACCCTTTTTCTTGCTCAGTTTGTGGAAAATGCTTCTCTCAAAAGGCAAATTTAACAGAACACGCAAGAACACACACTGGAGAAAAACCTTTTACTTGCTCAGTTTGTGGTAAAAGCTTCTCTCAAAATTCAAGTTTAACAATCCACACAAGAACGCACAGTGGAGAAAAACCTTTTTCCTGCTCAGTTTGTGGTAGACGCTTCTCTGAAAAGTCAAATTTAACTTGTCACACAAGAACACACACTGGAGAAAACCCTTTTTCTTGTTCAGTTTGTGGCAAAAGCTTTTCTTTTAAGACAAATTTAAAAACACATATACGATTACACACTGGAGAAAAACCTTTTACTTGCTCAGTTTGTGGTAAAAGCTTCTCTCAAAATTCAAGTTTAACAATCCACACAAGAACGCACAGTGGAGAAAAACCTTTTTCCTGCTCAGTTTGTGGAAGACTCTTCTCTGTAAAGTCAAATTTAACTTGTCACACAAGAACACACACTGGAGAACAACCTTTTTCTTGCTCAGTTTGTGGCAAGAGTTTCTCCCAAAATTCTCATTTAACAATCCACACAACAACACACACTGGAGAAAACCCTTTTTCCTGCTCAGTTTGTGGCAAAGGCTTTTCTGTGAGGTCAAGTTTACGAAGCCACACAAGAACACACAATGGAGACAAGCCATTCAGTTGCAGCGTTTGTTCTAAAAAATTTGCCACGAAACAGGGAGCTGAGAGACACGATTGTGCTGGCGACAATTGCTGCGATCCTTGAAACTTAAATAAAAGACAAAAAAAACTGAAGGAACTGACTCTTAGTGGTAAGATGTAAATTTTGATTTTGAATAAAATATGAAAAAAAGAATTTTGCAAAGCTCTTTTATTGACATTTAGCCAATGTGATCAGTGCCAGAAGAACCAATGTGTCTGAGTGATGATGATTTGTTTTGGTGTTTACATCAAACATGTAAATAAAATTAATTGCCTTTGCCTGGAATAACATTTGTTAACGTTATGCTTTTCAGTTGTCTTTTTAATCGTACCTAATGGAAAAGGTGTGAGAAGAAACTGTGCTTATGAAATCGGTGCCTTCCACAATCATCAATAAAATGACTTGTTCCACTTGCTCAACTGGCCTTCATTACACTGCGTGAAAAGGTGATAAACAGATGTAGAAGTTGAACTATAAATAGAACAAGAAAGAGAAACGCAAATAGTCTCAGTTTCTCTCAAAGGTTTTGGAATGTCAGGAGTTGGCAACTTGATGGCGACTGGAGTCAGCGCTGGTTTTCTCGCTGTGTTTGGCTGGCTCGTATATGTATGGTCCATTGAACAAAACTCAAACTCTTCAAATATCCCCTCACATACATTTAATATTTCGCTTTCTGAATAAATTTCTGACTTGCAAAAAACACTTTCTAGGTTGAGCTCTATCAAGTGTTTGGGGTTTGTTGCTAAGCAGAATCTCACTTTGGAAATAATTTTGTCAAATATACCAGATATTTTTTTTCATGCGATATTATATTTTTTATACATTGGATTATTTATATATTGATATAGGGAAATATTAAAATTGGAAACCACATACAGACTTAATTCAATTAATAAGAAATATAGAAACATTTTATAAATATTAAACTCATTGAGAAGAGTCCTAATCTTGAAATAAATATTGAATTATATTAAATAAATTCAATTACCCGACCCCGGATGAGCGGCAGAAAATGGCTGGATAGATGGAATAATTTAAATTGCATACATATTCAAATGAACAAATTTGTTCAGAAATATTCAAGAGTGAAAAAAAAAGGTTTAAATTAATATTGATATAATTTCACATAAAAATAATTGAATAAATATTGTAGTATTATATAAGCAAGCTTAAATATACATTGAAATAAATTTTAATTCTCTCGCCAGGTCAGTGACCTTCCAGGGTATGAGAGTAATTTAAGTTGGTCACTCGTAGACTGGTCGTATCAACGGGGAGACGCATCTGCTCTCCCTCTGGGGGACTTTTGGAGGGAAATCCCGAAGACTAGCGGGATGGGAATGCATATGCAACAAGGGAAAATGAGATATTCATGTCCAATTTGGGCATTCCCTATAAGAAGGGAATGTCTGAGAGGGGGCTCGCACGTTTTTGGGGAGACTTCTTTTGATATCAGCATGTGACGAGAATAAAATCTTTTTCGAACCAGTTCTTTTCCATCACCAATCCAGCCTTGCTCGGCTGCCTCTCCGGAAGGCAGCAAGGACCCACACTTCAAAGACAAAATATACGACATATTGAAAGAAAAATAATACTCAAATATTGAAATAAGTATAGAATTGAATGAATAAACAACAAAGAAATAAATACCTCCTGGAAAATATCATTATTTATCAACATTTGTCAAAGCACAACATTTCGATCAGATTGAGTTCTTTCTTGCAAATTCTTAAACAATCATAATTTTTTTTACTTTTACTTTTTAAGTTACTTCAGTGCATTTCACACCTGTGCCTTCAGTGAAGTCCTACTTTGTTCTGCTTGAATGAATCCCCATCAAAATACCATCATTTATGACACCACGGCTGGACAAATAATATCCAGAAACACACTTACGCACCACTGAGTGAGTGTTGGACGATATAGCTTCTCTTGAAAGGTCCGACTTGAAAATGTCCTTGCAAGTGTATCTGCAATTAAATCCACAGGACCTTTTCAAACTTGTCTTTATCTTCGGGTTCATTGAATACCTCGATGGCCACGTCTCCAGCATTGGTTCGCAAAAGGGCTATTTTTCTTTCGTCCACTCTGTTTCCGACTCCCGCGGCGGCAAGGTAGAGCAGGAATTGTTGCTTGAAAGCCCGCCAACTCACGTCCACATTTCCCGTCATTTTCAGCGCTTCTGGTGGCCTTACGGAGTCCATCTCGCGTCAGTCCTTTTCTTGACCCGCGACCTGGTACCATGTAATGTTCTGTCTTCTATCTTAAGAAGTCACGCAGGTAACGTGATGCTGCAAGCTTGTTCATCTTTATTTACTGACTTGCATTCTCGTCTATGTGCAGACACACTTGTTCGTCTGGTAACCAAACACACGTCAGGCAATACTGCTAACTAGTGACTAATGATATAACTGCTATCATTACAGTTACTGTTGGAGTTGGGTCACCATGGAAATGAGAAGTATTTAGTAAATCAACCTTTAAAAGCCAAACTTACGCCAGTACGTCTTCGTTTTTTTGTACTCAAGAAGAAAAGGGTCAAATAGAGACTCAACAACTGATTAGAGTTCCGATATTTAGTTTCTTGCATTTCTGGAGTTCAGGAAATAGTACAAAGACAGATATCTGGGCGGCTTTTTCTTAATCTCACGAGAAAACTGCACTCGGGCGAGCACAGTCGAAAAATGTGCACCATCTTTCAGCCCAGCTTCAGTTTTTATAGGAGTTTTTTACGTCAACGGTAATGTAGATTGAATCGGTTGTCCTCGCTCCCTCCCACGGCACGGGTCCACGTCCAAGGGAAGGTCCTCCCCAGGTTAGTCATCGTCTGGATAGTTGATTCCCGTCTTGTCCCCAAGACTGGCACGCCAAGGCTGGCCTTCTCCGGCGGGCAGTCTCTCCGTCGCTCTCCTCGCTGGCATTCCTCTGTAATCTTGTCGATGTGCATGTGTACGTGTGTATGTGCACGTGTATGTGCAGGTGTAAGTACGTGCCTGTGTGTATGCATGCGTGTTCATGTGCTCCGATCTCCAATTGTTATGTCTTTCGGAATGTATTTTTTGCGATAGTGTCTATGTGACACCTCTAGTGCCAAATTTGGTATGTTTGCATCTCTACAGCCAATGTGGAGAATGAGCGTCGTATTCGACCATGAAGTGCTGTGAATGTAGCTCATGGAAATGCTATGTAGGCAAATTTGTTCTCACGACTGAGAATTTCAATAAAGTTCACACATTTAAACTAAGTACTATAAATTTAGCATATAAGAATAATATAATAAATCAGTAAACATCAGGACTACAATCCCAGTCATTCTTGTGACCCGTGCTTCTAATTCAATTTGATAAATGCTTTTTGTTTCATCAATGTTTAAAATATTCAGTGAATATGAACCTGCTAACTTTAATAATCGACATTCTGTCCCGTATGTGTTTAAAATAATGCCAGTAATCGTAATACAATCCTTCAATCCCCGCCGAAAAAATATCTTACCATGAAAATGAAAACGCAACCTGTGGCCACAAAAAAATGCATGCGGCAAGAAATATACTATGACCCCACCCCCTAGTGGGGTCGATCCCAATCAAAGTTATATTAGACAACAAAAAGTAACAAATTAACTAGTGCCGTCCCGCAATTACAATTCTTAACTAAATAATTGCAACACTACCGTCATTAATTGCACTCAATCACCTTTTTAAACTTGTTTGTGAAGCTTGTATCAGTCACTTGAATAAGATATTGTAATTAACGTAGACCCACCAAATTTTATATCTATTTCAATTCCCAGACTCTTGTAAAAGCTTTTTTTGAATATAATTTAGACAGTGGCATCCTCACAGGCATTGCCCCCAGAAACAATTTTCCAACGTATACATTTAGTTTTGCCGATAATCACCACAATCCAGCAGTGTTGGTTCGCAATAATGTCCTAATGATATCCAGCTAATATGGCACAATGTTAGAATTTGGCTTTGCAAGATGGGCAAATTATTCCTGAATTCAAGAAAATGTAGTTCACTGAGTTCAAATATCTAACTGTTTAGAGATTATAAATTAAGCCCTGAGCTAACGCTCCAATTTTGACTGTTTTTTGGCAAATCTTTAAAGCAAGCCAAATGAAATAGCAACCATTTATGAGAATAAAAAATAAAATAAAAATCCCACAACTAGAATTACGCAGATACCAAATTAAACCATTTTTTACGGGAAGAATAGGTGCTCTCCAAGACGTAGACAGCTCCAAGACCGCTGCAGTCTTCACCTCCTATTGTCTCCCGAAGGCCTCCCTCCACCTCCAGGCTGTGCCAACTCTGATTCTGTCAACTGGGCGAGGGTGTAGAGACAGTAAAACAATTGGGGGAGCTGTGGAGCAGAGCCCAAAATCAGTCGGGCCCCGTGTCCACAAACCCTCCGGCAGAGATGCACACAGAGCTACCTCTCCCGAGTGACCCGTCTCGTGAAATTTTGAAATTAAGTCACGTTCCCAAAACCGAAGAATTTGTAGTGGGTGTTGAAATATGATATTCTGATAGTGACGCGGAGTATTCAACATCCGTAATAGACGTCTGAACCCAGCCAACCGCCTCTACACACCGCTTTACCATGGGGCCTAGATCTTTAGTATGAAGACGCGCATCAATAGTCAATGTGAATTGTGGCTCAGCGAAAGTAAACAATTCATACCATTTCTGCTGCTCAGGGACAAGGCACGCATGCGAGGCAACGCCGGTAGACATAACACACATATATAATCCTAATCCAAGATGAACTCCTGACTAAATTTGGATGAATGCATTTTGATAAACCAAATCATGTGTGCGATCATATGTACAGTGTACAATGTACTGGGTCAATTGGTGAATGGGTGGAGGTTGGATCAGGAACAGGGCATACCCACCGCGGGAGGATGGAGAACCAGGTTTCAGAGCTGCCCTCAGATGTTTCAGTTCAGCCACTGGAATGGAGGAGAGCACCACATATGCTCCGCGGCCCCCTGTCATGGAATGGGGTACCAGCGGGTTGGTGTCAAGAGTGCGTTGGGAGTGGGTAACGGTGGCGCCCCCTGCGCTGGTTGAGCTCTGGGCGACAGGTATGGCACCGGACCAGAGGATGGCACATTCCAGGAAGTGGCTCGGTATGGACATTTCATCACCCAGTGACCCCGCAGCAAGAGCACACCCCACCCACAGAGAGAACTGGACGAGTGGCACTTGCAAGCGAGAACGGGTAAATTACCTCTTGTCATGATCCGCGTCGGGCATGACAGGGGTTTTGTCATTGTTTTCGTCTGCATGCGCTTTTGTTATTGTTTTTGTCACCTCCCTGCCATGTGCACTTTGTTTTTGTTTTGATCTGCTGAGTAGGGGCGTTTCCCCTCAGCACCTCGCCCTCACCAGCCACGCACCTGTTCCCCGTCAGCTCACACACCTGATGCCCATCCGCACTCCTAATGACTGGACTATATAAACACCTCATCCCAACAACTCATTGTCGGAACATTGCCCCTGCTACGCCTGCCCTATGCAATTGCTGCCGCACTTTCCGGACTTCCACGACCACGTTTGTTCCTGTCAAGTTCATGCTCTTGTTCACGTCCTCGTTCCCGTCACGCCCCTCAGCGTTTTGCCCCCGGCTTATGTTCCTCGTCTTCCTTTTCTGTTAGTCACGTTTTGGTTGCGTCCTTGTTATTTTTCATCCTGCCACGTTTGTTTGTCCACGCCCCGTTGTTTGTCCTCGTTAGATTTATTTAATAAACTCCCTTAGTTTACCCTTCTCCTGCTTCCTCGCTCTTTGGGTCCACCCACCTCTTCGCCGAACGGCGAAACCTGACACCGCTAAAGGATAATGTAATCATGGCAGTCATGATCTAAACACAGAGCAAAGGGTAGACTGCTAGGAGCCACCAGCATGACTTTTGTTGTCCCGGCATGAAAGTCCATTGTTTCAGAGGTGTCTCGTTCACACCTCCTGTGTTGCAGCCGTGATCCAATCTTCCTGCATTCCTCTCCTGAGGGTCTTGTCATTAGCATGGTCCAAACTTCGGTTACACTTAAAGGATTTCATACATTTGACTATTAAAGGAATATAAGAGTTTGAGCTTAACATAGTTCATTAGATGTTGCTGCATCCAGTGTATGAAAATGTGAAACTGTAAAGTGCTGAGCGTGTGACTGGTGGAGCGGAACGGTGTGTGGGGTGCGAGAATGGAATGTTTCAGGACATTTGGTGATAGCCGCAAGGAGAGAGCAGACAAGATGACTCGGGGGGCAGTGGATGAAGGAGCAGCCATCAAAAGATCACACGCAGGAGGAGCCACGGGATTCGCCGGGGGAGAAAGACCAATGAGAGCAAGCTAAAGTTAACTGCAGGATACACATAGCCAATAGAATCATGCCAGGATGCCTTTGTCTCTGTGCCATTTGCATATTGTATAGTATGAATCATTACTGGGCAACTCGGAGGTAGAACACATTCGCTGGTGGCAAGAGAGGTGTAGAGTTGTATTGAGAGGGACCCGAGACCCAGGTGCCATGTAGAAATCTGTGTATTGGGAATAAACCCACTTGTGCGTGAAAATGCCGGCTTCCTGATACCTTTCTATTGCAGAACGAGCGCGCATATTGTTGGATGAGTGAGAGTTGGGTAAGGTCGCAAATTGGAGTCAGATTTCTAATTTAAGTTTACATTGGGTTAAAATTAAATTCTAACATTGATATAAAGCTAAATTCCAACAATGTGTTCTGTCGACATTGTGCAGACAAGGGCTTTTAAAACCACAACAGGAAAAGAAAAGTTGTGCATAAAGCACGTCTAAATAGTTATTTGAAAAAGCAAAACTTACTTCATAAAAATGACCCAATTGGAAACTGCCTCGCTGACAATGCAGCGAAGGCTGCAGCCCAAAGCATGACCTCAAAGTCGGCACTGCATTTCTATAAGGGAAAATGAACACATACACACACACACACACACACGCACACACGCAGCAACTCAACTTGACAATTTGATATCACGCCAGGAAAAATACACGACTAATTGAATGCACACATTGGGAGAACAAAGGTGCAAACATTGCTGAGGACAGGATCAGCAAATTAGAAGAAGGCAAATCCTGGCTGCCGAATTCATTGATTGGAAAAGTAACAAGAGTGACACACGAGCATAGCCGTGTGTCAAGAGAGGGGAAGTGTGATATGAAATTGTTCCCACATACAGACTTTTCAACAAAAGAAAAACATTTTTTTTAAGGCAAAATGTTATTTGTTTGAGATGCAATATTGTTTGGTTGTAATTAATATGTTTTCAAAATGGGTTAAGTTGTTTCCAACAACACATGATGCTAAAACAGTCGGAATAAGTATTGTGTCATCAAATTATTATCTTGATATTTGGAATTGCAAGAGTGATTTAAAGTGAAAATGATGCATTTTGTGAATGATGTTGTAACAAAATGGGACAGTTGCCGCAAAATTGACTCAAAGCGTCATTTTGCATACAGTCTGCAGGACTTGTGGAACGCACTAATTGAACTGTTATGGCCAGACAATATTAAGACAATGAGAGAAACAAAGAGACAATGGCCTGACTGTGTTTCAATCAGAAGCAATGAGGATAGTGCCAGCCGAAGGAAGGACATTATCCCCTTTTTAAATCCTATATGGCCACCCATATAGATTCCCAGATCTTGACTCATCAGAACCACCAGCGACTGGCACATCGGTCCCAGTCCACATGAAAAACATGTTTGACCGAAAAAGATGCAAAGACACAATTACTGGTCAGTGTGTTCTGATCCACAGAGAAATCACGTCCGTGTGGGAGACCAACTCTTCTTCAAGGTATTGAGACGACCTCGTTGGGACAAGTGAATGCTGAGATGGCCCTTGCCAGATGATGGCAGTGACCCCGACGCAGCAAAGGTCGCGGGGCGTGGCGACTGGATCCACCAGTTGCAGTACAAGCTTCACCGGTTTCCAGCTAAAGGCCTAGCGACGCGAATCCCTCGAAAAGGAGCCCACCTGAGTCACAATCTCGGACCACACGCACATCAGAACCACACAACCAGCCACAGATACGAATGTTGAAGCCACAGAATAAAAAGATCAGATATTGTTTGGACATTAATGACGTACATAACAAAGAAATTTCAGCCTTGATTGGAGAACATTACTGCATTTAAATTTTTAGTAAAATGAAACAATTATTGATGTTATGACCACTATGAAAAATTTGAAAGACACAATTTATCGGGATAATCATAGTTTTCATTTTGTTGTGTGTAGTTTGTTCATGTTGCATTGTTCCTATGACAAAGACTATGGTTAATCGTATGTTTGTTGCCCACATGTACCATTCCAACCTGGTTGATGTTGAGAATGACGAACTCAAACTGGACACTGAAACCTAAAAAAACCACATGGACCTTTTTTGCCCCTGCCCCAACATGTGCACACACACACCATACATGAAGATCCGAGAGGCTGTCTCCTCTTACAACAAGGCAAGGGGCCTTCATCAAGTCACCCCAGAGACAAGCTCTGCGTGGAGACAGTTTTGTTATTTCTCACTCGGCATATTGAAATGTTTTTTAAATATATATATATGTTCTATTCCCTGATGGTCATCAAATTATGAGGATCTCGTTCCACGCCGGAAGGGAGGAGGGGAATTTTGTCCCTACTGAGGGTTTTCGCCCCTCCACTGATAATCACACTGTTGTATGATTTCATTATGATGATCTGTCTTAAAGCCGTAAGGCCATGATTTAAACCCACAAACGGGGGGAAATGTAAGATGCGCTGAGGATAGGTAATCAGTTTGTGTATTCATAATCATGTTTTTATACACTCATTAATGTTTAATACACACACATAGACACTTACTTGTTATTTTAACACACACACACACACAGTATCCTGAAGATGTGTTTAGTTAAAGTAACCTTAACACAGTGAGTTGTGATTTCCTGCCTGTTGGAGTCTTCTGGTGATTAGTTTAGTCTAAAACAGACTTTCATTGTATTTTAATTTCTTGTCTCCTGGTGATTCTTGGGTCAAGCTAATAAAAGCAGAGCAGAGCAGGGAGGAAGAGAGAGGAAGGAGTCACGCGGAGCTGCCTGCCCGCTTCTGCTTTGTCCCACTCTTTCCCCCGCCGGCCGGTGAAAATGAACGCCATGTCTGGTTCCTCCTGGCCTCTCAGCCATATTTTTATTTCGGCCGTTACCTTTAGTAAGTTATTTCAGTAAGCTCTCCCAAAAGGCGTCAGGGCATTTAAACATGACAAAAAGACAACTGAAATGTCTGATGTAAACACAAAAAAATCATCATCACTCAGACACAATGGTTCTTCTGGCACTGATCACATTGGCTTAGTGTCAATAAAAGAGCTTTGCAAAATTCAATTTATCATATTTTATTCAAAATCACATTTACATCTTACCACAAACAGTCAGTTCCTTGAGTTTTTTTCGTCTTTTTTTTAAGCTTCAACGATCGCTGCTATTCTCGCCATCACAATCGTGTCTCTCAGCACCGTTTTTAGAAAAGAATTCTTTAGCAGAAACGCTGCAACTGAATGGCTTTTCTCCACTGTGTGTTCTTGTGTGGCTTCGTAAATGCGACTTTTGAGAGAAACTCTTGGCACAAACTGAGCAGGAAAAAGGTTTTTCTACAGCGTGCTTTCTTGTGTGGCTTGTTAATGTTGACTTTACAGAGAAGCATTTTCCACAAACTGAGCAGGAAAAAGGTTTTTCACCAGTGTGTGCTCTTGAGTGCGCTGTTAATTGTGACTTTCGAGAGAAACTTTTTCCGCAAATCGAGCAGGAAAAGGTTTTTCACCACTATGTGTTATTGTGTGGCTTGTTAAATTTGCCTTTAGAGAGAAACTCTTGCCACAAACTGAGCAGGAAAAAGGCTGCTCTCGACTGTGCGTTCTTGTGTGATATGTTAAAGTTGACTTTACAGTAAAGCTTTTGCCACAAACCGAGCAAGCAAAAGGTTTTTCACCACTGTGTGTTCTGGAGTGCTTTACTAAAGTAGACTTTCGAGAGAAACTTTTTCCGCAAACTGAGCAGGAAAAGGGTTTTTCTCCAGTGTGTGTTCTTGTGTGTTCTGTTAAACGCGCCTTATGAGAGAGACTCTTGCCACAAACTGAGCAGGAAAAAGGCTTTTCTCCGCTGTGTGTTCTTGTGTGTTCTGTTAAACGCGCCTTATGAGAGAGACTCTTGCCACAAACTGAGCAGGAAAAAGGCTTTTCTCCACTGTGTGTTCTTGTGTGTTGTGTTAAACTTGACTTTTGAGTGAAACACTTGCCACAAAATGAGCAAGAAAAAGGTTTTTCTCCAGTGTGTGTTCTTATGTGGCTTGTTAAATGCGACTTTTGAGAGCAACTCTTGCCACAAACTGAGCAGGAAAAAGGGGTTTCTCCACTGTGTGTTCTTGTGTGGCTTCGTAAATTTGACTTTTGAGAGAAACTCTTGGCACAAACTGAGCAGGAAAAAGGTTTTTCTCCAGTGTGTGTTCTTGTGTGTTCTGTTAAACTCGTCTTTTGAGAGAAGCATTTTCCACAAACTGAGCAGGAAAAATGTTTTTCTCCACTATGTGTTCTTATGTGCCGTTTTAAAGAGAATTTTGAAGTTAATGATTTCCCACAGTGAGAACATATCCAACTGTCAGTGTGACATGCCCTTTCACGTTTGGCTTGCCCATCATCATTATCATCAAGAGAGCGTGATAATGTGTCCTCATTATGTACTTGTGATGGCCCCCCGTGGTCTTCGTCTCCTTCTGTTGTCACGTGATGACTTGAGCTGCTGCTTGGAGGCTCCGCCCCTCTGTTGTCCTTACTCTCATCCTTGTTTACATCTTCAGTCTTTATAGGGAGAACATTCACTGGTGACTTGTTGATCTCCTCCTCCTCCTCCTTTTTGATGTGAGTCAAGTCTGGCTCATCTTTCACAGAACGGAGATCGTTTTCACAGACGTCTGTAGGTCACAAAAAGACAAACACACATTTGGTTTGGTCAAGTCAAAGCTCATGCGGCGACTTTGTCCTATTTTCTACAGTGCTACCTTGACTTGAGCCTGCTGCACACGGAGCAACGCGTGCGACCCCGAATTGGACCGGACCATGAGGGCATTTCACAAAATTACATCCTACAATGTAAACCTCCCTTTTGATGCCCAATTTCATTTCTGACATCGTCACAGACGTTTCTAGAAGCGAGCTGAAGTTAGTACACACAGGCTATTGTGTGCGTCTGATGGAACACCTGTTGTGGGACCCTAACATATTGATGCAGACCACTGGGGGCCATCGCAACATAATGACATTGATAGAAAATAAATCCTTCAAGTGAAATATGTTTACAAGTATTTCTTATTGCATTTAGAGATAGAACTAAATGTTCCTGGGCTTGTTGGTAGAAAAGGGGGTCGTGACATTCTCCCTTTTTAAGCCTATAGTAAGCCAAAGATGCAGACACATTCCTTGCAGCATGCGCTTGTTCACCGATGAGATCCGTGCAACCTTGGATGGATGCATTCAATGTATTTTTAATGTTTGGATGAGGTGAAACTGCGCACATGTGCACAAAACAGTGCAGGGCCACCTGAGGTTCATTGACTCTCACCCGACGGAGCCAGTACAAAGTTCATAAATAAAAAAGACCAATACGTACTTGATTTTTTAAAAGAACTTAATATTTTGTGTTGTATCCACTAAAATTGATCAACCGCCATTGATGTTTTTGCCGCAGTGTGCACATTATGTAGAGTTAGGCTGAATTCCTTCCGTAAGGAATTGCTAGAACAAGATATAAAAACCAGAAAATTTAAAATAATCAGTTCAAATTTTATACTGGGAAAACATGGAGTTCACCCCCCAATATTGGTTATTCCTTGGCATATATTTTCTGCACTGATTTTATTTGGCATAAACAAATGTTTGGCAAACCGACAAGCAATATTTAAAAATAAAACGGCAATAACCTTGAACGCATTTCCCCAAACAACTTAATGTTGTGATGCATGCAATGTCGTTCTTTACAAAGCAAATGAGAGTAAGTGTGTACAAACCTGCTTTGAGTGGCACAACACGAGGCTTGTTGCAAACTTCGCCCAGCAGTTGATGATGTTGCTCGTTCTCTTCTTTTATTCCACAAAGTTCCTCTTTGTACTTGGGTGTCGTTCTTTCACACATTTTCAAACGCCAATCCCAAAAAATCCGCCCTTGAGCTCTGCTCGGCGATGAGTCATGTGCCTCTTTTCGTTAGCGGCTAGCTAGCTAACAAGCTAAGCTAATTACGCCGAAAAGGATCAACGAGCGAAGATGAGGTTATCGGGACACAAAGACTTAATGAATTATGTCGACATCCTTTAGAGTAGCACTGGAAATCCTGCGAGAAACTTACAGTCAGTTCCACACTAAATCAGAAGAATTTAGCGGTGGGTGTGTTTGTTTCGGTTAGGATGTGGTCGAGGTCCTTCGGAAGCTGCGCGCTTGCTTATGACGTCATGCTTTAAGCACGTATTTTTCAAATATATTTCTTTGCCTCTGTGTTTGTTTTTACCCCTGGCTGTTCTATTTTAATATATTATTTATATAATATTTTAATTCGGTTGATAAAAAAATGTAACAAAATAATTAAATTGACGCCACATTGGCGAGTCATCTCGCGCGTCACTTCCGCCTATACCCCGAGAAGCCGCTGCTGGATCTGCAGTGGGACGTTTACGTTTCTCCTAACGAACGAAGCAACAATGCTGTGGTTCACTCGGGCTGCAAGATTGTATGAATATAATGTCTGCATATACTAGCAGTGCTTCTCAATTATTTCACCCCCGCCCCTCCCAAGAAGAAAAAGATTCGCGCCTCCCCACCACCAATTTGTTTTCTGTCTTTGTAGATTGATGTTAGATTGTCAATAAAATATCCCTTAACTAAGCTAATTTGATAAGAAATATAATTTTGAGAACTATTATAGTGATGATCTCGAAACTCAGTACTCTGTTGTGCAAATATTGATGAGATGACAAATATTTGTCTTGTTATTGTTGGAGTTGGGTCACCGTGGAAATAAGAAGTAGTTAGTAAATCAACCTTTAAAAGCCAAACTTCCTCCAATGCGTGTTCGTTTTTTGTGCTCAAGAAGAAAAGGGTCAAATAAAGACTCAACAACTGATTAGAGTTCCGATATTTAGTTTCTTCAATTTCTGGAGTTCAGGAAATAGTACAAAGACAGATATCTGGGCGGCTTTTTCTTAATCTTACGAGAAACTGCACTCGGGCGAGCACAGTCGAAAAATGCGCGCCATCTTTCCGCCCAGCTTCAGTTTTTATAGGAGTTTTTTATGTCAAGGGTAATGTAGGTTGAATCTGTCGTCCTCGCTCCCTCCCACGGCACGGGTCCACGTCCAAGGGAAGGTCCTCCCCAGGTTAGTCATCGTCTGGATAGTTGATTCCCGTCTGGTCCCCAAGACTGGCACGCCAAGGCTGGCCTTCTCCGGCGGGCAGTCCCTCCGTCTCTCTCTCCGCTGGCATTGCTCTGGAATCTTGTCGGTGTGTGCGCGTGTATGTGCAAGTGTATGTGCAGGTGTATGTATATGTCTCTGTGTGTGTATGCGTATGTGCATGTGCTCCGATCTCCAATTGTTATGTCTTTCAGAATGTGTTTTTTGCGATGGCTTCTATGTGAATCCTCCAGTACCCAATTTGGTATGTTTGCATCTCTACAGCCAATGTGGAGAATGTGCTTCATCGTATCTGTCCATGAAGTGCTGTGAATGTGAGGACAGCTCATGGAAATGCTATGTGTGCAAATCTATTCTCACTACTGAGAATTTCACTCAAGTTCATACATTTAAACTAAGTACTATAAATTTAGCATATGAGAATAATATAATAAATCAGTAAACATCAGGCCTACCATCCCAGTCATTCTTGTGACCCGTGCTTCTAGTTCCATTTGATAAATGCTTTTTGTTTCATCAATGTTTAACATATTCCCTAAATATGAACCTGCTAATTTAAATAATTGACCTTCTGTCCTGTAAGTGTTTAAAATAATGCCAGCAATCATAATACAATCCTTCATTTATCATTGCAGTATTTTCTATCATTGCAGTATTTTTTTATCATTGCAGCATTTTTATTAATTTCCCCTCTGTACCATAGACAGACATTCGGAGTGTTTCCTTACACTTGTATATGTTGTGGGATGTAAGTGTGTATACACACATGGGGATTTGTGTATTTACGTATATACTGTGTATATTTGCATAGGTTTGCTTTTTTCTGAATGTCTGCTGCTAATGTTATACATAAACTGCTACATTACGCCGCCGCCTCTGTGTGATCTATTTCTTTGCCGTCGTAACACTGCAAATTTCCCCATTGTGGGACTATTGAAGGACATCTTTATCTTTATCTTTAAAAACCTTGTGTTGGTGCTTGCTAAATAATTTTCCATAAGATTAAGATTGAACAAAATGGTGAAACAAAAATGTAAAAATTAAATACTGTAACGATTAAACATTGAATACAAAATTATTCCTAAAACAGTTCAATGAATCTTGAAATTAATAGTGAATTATTGTAGTTTAATGAATACTGAAACGAATAATGAAATATTAAAGTACTTTAAATAAATACCGAAATCATTTTCGAACACAATAACAGTTAGGTAATAAAAGAGTGACATATTTTAATTTAAAATTCGCAACCACATCACAACCTGGTGAAAAACCCTGTAAAAAGGCAAATATGTTGACATAAAGTATCACTTTATCATGTCAACTGATAATAAAAGGGAAATACATTTGGAATACTATCCAACCAACAACATGGTGTCAGATGTATAAACAAAACCAGCAACAAAAGTAAAATTCAATACATCTCTCAAGTTCATATTTGGGAACAAAAATCTTTGTTCATGTGCACACGGTTCAAATCGTACGCTTTCCAATGTTTAGAAGAAGATAACAATGATTTGCATCGCAAATGGCGACATCTGTCGGTGAGTTGGTGACAGTGCTCCACACAGCCAGCAGCCAATCATATCACAGCGGGGTGTGTCCTGTTCTTCCGCTCTAGTGCGGTCCAGACTGCGGTTTTCTCGAAGGAAAAAAACGACGCCATCTTTCATTCGTCTCGTCGAACAAAGAGAAGCACGCGAGTTATCGCCAAGCAGAGACCAAGTGCGGATTTTTTGGAATTATCATTTGAAAATGTGTGCTAGAACGACACCCAATTACAAAGATGAACTTTGTGGAATAAAAGAAGAGAACGAGCAACATCTTCAACTGCTGGGCGAAGTTTGCAACCAGCCTCGTGTTGTGCTACACAAAGCAGGTTTGTACACGTCTTACGCTCATTTGCTTTGTAAAGAACGACTTTCTATCGTTAAAAATATGCATCACAACATTAAGTTGTTTGGGGAAATGCGTCCAAGGTTATTGCCGCTTTATTTTTAAATATTGCCTTTTACTTGCCGGTTTGCTGAACATTTGTTTATGCCAAATGAAATCAGTGCAGAAAATGGATGCCAAAGAATAACCATTAGTGGGGGGTAAACTCCGTGTTTTTTTTCCCAGTTTAAAATTTGAACTGATTATTTAACGTTTTATATATTCCGGTTTTTATACGTTGTGAAAGAAATTAAGTTTGTCATGTCAGGTTTCAAAACTATGCTGACAGATGTAGTTTATGTTTATATCCACTGTTGGAGTTGAGCCACCGAGAAAATGAGAAACATTTAGTAAATGAATCTTCAAAGCCAAACTTACTCCAATGCATGTTCGTTTTTTGTACTCAAGAAGAATAGGGTCAAATAAAGACTCAACAACAACTGATTAGAGTTCCGAAATTTAGTTTCTTCAATTTCTGGCGTTCAGGAAATAGTACAAATACAGATATCTGGGTGGCTTTTTCTTAATCTCACGAGAAACTATAATCAGACGAGCACAATCGAAAAATGGCGAGCTGATCTCAGCCCAGCCTCACATTTTATAGGTTTCCTATGTCAAGGGTCATGTAGGTTGAATCGGTCGTCCTTGCTCCTTCCCCCGGTCCACGTTCCACGTCCAAGGCTGACCTTCTCAGGCAGGCGGCAGTCTCTGCGTCTCTCCTGCTCACATTCCCCTGTAATCTCGTCAGTGTACAGATTGTGTGGTGTATGTTTTCCCAGATCAAATTATGTATTTTTGGTGTTCCTGATCGCGTCCCTGTGTCGTCCTCCCCGGCCCAACTTGATATGTTTGAATCTTCGATGGCCTATGTGGAGAATGTGTTTTGTTGTATTTGTCCATGAAGTGCTATCTGGTTTGTCATCAGTTTGACCTGAGCAGACTGAATCTGTTTGTTCTGAATGAGAGTGTGGGTCATGAAAATACGATGTGTGCAATTTTGAGGTCTTACATTTAAACTAAGTCATATAAATTTAGCATATGAATGCATCAGTAAACACCATGACTACAATCCCAGTCAATCTTATCGATGCACTGCACTTCTACTTTCATTTGATAAATGCTTTTTGTTTAATCAATGTTGAACATATTCAGTAAATATGAACCTGCTAAATTAAATAATTGACCTTTTGTCCCGTAAGTGTTTAAAATAATGCCAGCAATCGTAATACAAACCTTCAATATTCATGTCCCGTGTGGCCATTAGAAGGGAAGGCCGGAGAAAGGGGACACCTTTCCCTTTTTTCTTTTTGGGGAGACTTCTTTTGACATCAGCATGTGACGAGAATAAAATCTCTTTCTAACCAAAATGACTGTGTCAGAGAATCTTTTTCCATCACCAATTCTGCCATGCTCGGCGACCTGTCCGGAGGGAAGCTGACAACAACAAAATATACCTCATTTTTGGCATTTTGCTCCATTGAGGGTCTCAGGGTGCTGGGGCGCAGGCGTTCAACAGCCGGCCGGCTGAACTTTAGGTGAGATGCTTTTACTCACAATGGGTGTTGTGCGCCTATGTCCAAGCGGTCGGGGCTTTTGGGGTCATTAAAGAGAGCTTGTGCATGTGGGTCTGCTGGCTGATTGGTCGTGGAAAATGTCCCTGTGTTAGTTTCAATTATTGTTTTAACAAGAGGCCTCTATCATGACTGATTAAGACATTAAAAGATGTCAAAGTAACCGCACTGTGAAAGAACATACGGAAATGTATAAAAAATAAATAAATAAATGAAAAAAAATAATGATAGGAACTATGTAAATGGGGACTAGCGCGGGAGAAATGTGCAGAAGGTAAAGAAAAGAAAGGTCTTGTGGTTAAAGAGATGAGAAATAAGAAGTGTACAATTATAGCTATAGACAACATAGTCGTGAATAAGCTCAGTTTGAGCACAGACCCTGGCCAGGGTGTAAATTTTAGCAGGAAAATGATGAGCTGAAAATAGAAATAATGAAGAGCAGCGCGCTTCCACGTATCGTATTGGGCACTTTGTGGCATGGAACACAGTAAGGATCGAGGCGTACCGTTGTGTGGAGGGCCCGACGGTTTTGCTGGTACGTAGCAAGAGTAAGGAATTAAGTCTGGGCCGGTTTGACTCCGCTGTTCAGATACGTTCCCTGTGATTAATCGTGTTCTGGTCAAGGCCACGCAAAATCAAAAATCTGGCTGTGGTCCGCCCCGTATTGGCACAGGATGTACGCAGGGGTTTGTGAAGAGATGAGATGAAAGTACGTGGAAGTTCGGCCTAATTAGGGGGGTTGCTGCTTCGTTTGTTTTTATTGTTATTTGTGTTGACACATGTGGGGCATGTGTCAAAGGGGGGAGATAGGTGCAGTATTTTGTTCTCATAATTGTTTTTTGCATGTAAGGATTTTTAATATGACATGTCAACAATGATCATGCAGAGGTGAAAGAGTTGAAGATTGGGCCCAGCAGGAAGAATGCAAGCAGAGCGCTGTGTTCTCACCTCCATCTACTGTGGGACCAGTAAGTCAGGCAGCCGCCACGCAGGAGATAAGGGGTGATAGTTATAAACCGGTGCCAGTCCCTTCTTTGTAGAAAGAAATGCCCCTTCTAAAACCCAAATGTTATTGCATTAATATTCCGTTTTATCAGTTCAACTAACGCGTGTGCGTCCTAGTGTGCATTGAAAGATGCAGCATAAAAAATCTGTTTAAAAATTTGCATAATAACTAAAGCAAAATTAGAATGAGAAAGATAATTGGCTACATAATCATTGGGGTGAAATTATTCTTCATTGCAAGAAGCGGTCATATAAATAGAGAAATCTAAGATCATAAAAGGATGAATGCATGTTCCGTGGAATGTGATTTTACAACACGGAAACGCCCTGAGTGATAAAAACGTTAACGTACGGTGAAGGAACAGGTCTCTTTGACTGCAAAAGTCTGACTATGGTAAACAATTGATAATTAGACCTCAATGAAGTGATTGTGGAGTTGAAACAGTTCATATCTTGACTGTGAAAAGCTAAAGTGAGAAACTAGGATTAACTATTTGGCAAACACGAGAACGTATTCAGTCTCGAAGAAGACTGAACGCAGTAAAATTGCAATAAGAAGAACAATAAACCAGCCTAGAGTGTTACAATGTCCTGGAAACAAAAGTTTGGGATTGTCCCTGAGGGTGAAATTCCTCTCTGAACTCCTCCTTTGTGCCCCCGGCAGCAACTCATGAAACAGGGAAACTGATAAAAGATACAATTTTGTTGAAACGGAACATGCAAGGTTAAAGGTCATGCAAAACGAAAAAAAAACATCTAATGTTCCATACTTCAGTTTGGCGACGGATGTACTACGGTAATTCAATTAATGGAACAACATTTTGAGATGGAAATGACAGGAATGTCATGAATTATCATGTTATGAGCGGACTTTTGAGATACAGTAAATTGATATAAATTAAATTTGAAATTTTTAGTCTGCGCATAATCCACTTCAAAGAATACTGACTCATTGGTTGAGGAAAACGGGGTTATATTAGTTAGTTAAAAAAGAATAGCTACATTATAATTGACCTGTTTATGGGGATTGAATATGAATCATAAACAGAAGACAAAACCAATTGGCATTGGCATTTGTAAAATATGATGAGGGATTAAGTTGGTGAGCTCTTATGGGAGACGGGGCGAGACGTGAATGGATTGAAGCTTCCGCCAGTGACACGTCCAATAGTGTCACCACCACACAGCTGTGCTGGTGGCCGTCCTCGAGGGCGTGCGCCTCCCAGTTACTGACATCAAGCGAAACAGTCCGTCAATGAGAAACTGCTAATCAGAATGAGTAGAACCCCCGTTTTTGCATCGATGAAAGAAAATATTGTATTGTATGTAGAATAAGAATTGTTACACTTGCGGGTCCAGGGCGCCAAGAGTGCTAATTCACCGGGATCGGAAAAAAGAATATGGGGGGAAAAAAATAAAATAAAGCAGGGGGGAAGCAGCTAATGCAGCAGCCGACGCATGCAGCTCCCATTGCGTCTGCTCTTTCCGTTTCCGCTGCTCCTGGGCCAGGTTCTGGTGACGCAGTGCCACAGCAGGCTTGTTGTCCGCACCTGCCGGTCAACAAGGTCACGTAACAGAAGTAGGGGTGGTTATAGACGGGTTGTGAGTGGGACGTGCTTTTGCTGTGGGGTCACTGGGTGATGAGCGGTCCAAACCGAGCCACTTCCTGAAATGTGCCATCCTGTGGTCCAGCGCCATGCCTGTCACAAAGAGGTCCACTAGCACAGGGGCGCCACCGCTACCCGCTCCTCCGACAACGCTTCTATGGCTTCCAAACGCACAGTTGACGCCTCAACCCGATTGGGACCACATTCCACGATAGGGGTGCCCGCGGAGCCTCAGCATTCAACGACCGGCAGGTCTTGGCATTCCGGTGACGATTGATGGACAACAGTTTTTGATGGTGGAACAAGATATTCCAGGCTTTGCAAGCTCCTTCTGCATATCCCAGTGAGCAACAACACTGTTACGCTTGTAGGACTCTTGAGATTGGCTGAGTCACTGCCAAGGACCGAACCCGCACCTGTGAAACAAACACTGGAATTCGAATGGGACTAAAATTTCCAGAAGGGACTGAATTTGACTGTGCACTTCCGTCGGGGGAAGCATATGTTGTCCTCCGTTCCAGTAGACTGGGCAGCTCTGAGACCAGGATCTCCATCCTCCCGCAGCTGGTACGTCTTGTTCCTGCTCTGGTCTGCGTGGTGTAGCCGCCTCCACCCATTCAAACCACCAATTGGTCCTTTGCATTGAACACTGAGTTCTGATGATTTGGTTTGTCAGGATGCATTCACCCAATTTCGAGGGTCAGAAGTGCATCTTGCATTAGGATTATGTATTTGTGATGTCTACCGGTGCTGCCTCGCATGTGTGCCTTGCCCCAGAGCAGAGGAAACGCTATGAATTGTCTCTGTTCGCTGAGCCACAAATCACATTCACTATTGTGCGCATCATCATACTCAAGATTTCAGCCCATTGGTGAAGACTTTTGGTTAATTTCAGATGTAGAATACCCCATGTCACGAGCAGGGTGTGGTGTTTCAGCACCCATTCCGAATTCTTCTGTTTTCCGAATTTCTCGGCACTATGGTAGGCAGTGAATGGGTCACTCTGAAGCAAAAGCTCTGTTTGCGTCTCTGCCAGAGGGGTTGTGGACCCGGGGTCTGACTGATGTTGTGCTCTGCTCCACAGCTTCTCCAATTTGTTTTTGCTATATCTGCGAAAGTTTTTATTTTATTGTGAAAGAAATTAAGTTTGTCATGTCATCATGTTTCAAAACTATGCTTACGGGTTAATAGAAGGTCACAAAAACATGGACCTCTTAAACAGGAAAACGTGAGTTCAGTGGTAACAGAGTTGTGTCCATGCTGGCAGTTTAAGATAAGATAAGATTCCCTTTATTAGTCGCACAATGGGGAAATTCGAGATTCGAACCCAGGCCTCCTGGGGAGACTGGGACCGAAACGCGGCGCCTTAGACCACTCGGCCATCCTGGCAGCAGGAAGCCACAAAAACAGATGCACGTCTTGAACCGTGTTTGACAGGAAACCGTTTAGCTCGCATTTAACAGAAGTGTGACCCAAACATGTGTTGTAAGCTGAAACCGTTCAAACAACAGGAAGAGTGTGGATGGGTGTGATAAAGTCAAAGTGTTCATGGTTTTCCATTCTTTATGAGTTTGCATATTCAAAATGCTTTGCTGTGCTTCAATAAAAGGCCGCACAGGAGCGGGAACGCTTTTCTCTTTGCCGGACTGCTCCTCGCAAGTGACAAAGACAATCTTGGCTGGATGATTCATTTGTGCAGGCTTGTCTCGTTTTTGACAAAAACTCTGACATATCATGTTCAAGCAATTCCTTATGGAATGATTCAACCGGACTATAAAAACTGTGCACACTGCGGCAAAATGATCAATGGCGGGTGATGAATTTTAGTGGCTATAACACAATGGATTAAGTTTTTTTTAAGAAATCAAGTACGTATTGGTCTTATTTATGAAATTTTTACTGGCTCGGTCAATGAACCTCCGGTGGCCCTGCACTGTTTTGTGCACATGTGCGTAGTTTCACCCCATCCAAACATTTAAAATACATTGAATGCATCCATCCAGGGTTGCACGGTTCTCATCAGTGATCAAGCGCATGCTGCACGGAATGCATCTGCATCTTTGGCTTGCTATGGGCTTAAAAAGGGAGAACGTCACAACCCCCTTTTCTACCTACAAGTCCAGGAACATTTAGTTCCTGATAAAGTTCCTGTGGCCCAGGTGGTTTGCATCTCCCCCGCAACTTATAGTTCCTGGTAATTTTTGCAAATGACAATGATGACGGAACAATGGGAGGTGTTGTGTTACTTTGTTACTCATTACTGACACCCTATGGCTGTTATACATCATTGCGGTTACAAAATAATTCAGTGAACTCTTAAAATATTTTGGTGTATCTTCGTCAAATTTGAATACATATTGGATAACTTTAAAATATACAGTCATTATTCAAATATGTCAACATGAAAGTCAGAGTGAAAGTGTTGTTGCTGAATGCTTATGTGTAAGAACTTTTACTCTTCAAACGTAATCTTGTTTTAAAATTTATTTAGAAACAGAAATTTTATAAAAATAAAAACAGTAATGTCAGAACGTACTAGCAGGATAAATGTCATTTTGGGTAAAAAAAAACAACAAAAAAAACAAACGTTACTCATGCAATAAATAGCGACTCTGATTCCAGGGCCCCTTTAAT
Organism: Idiotropiscis lumnitzeri; assembly: GCF_059441095.1. Lineage (NCBI taxonomy): Eukaryota > Metazoa > Chordata > Actinopteri > Syngnathiformes > Syngnathidae > Idiotropiscis > Idiotropiscis lumnitzeri. Next base: position 25,903,592 of record NC_142392.1, on the reverse strand, counting down.
TCTTTGAGGGATCCAGATTATAATGGAAGCAAAAAGTACCCACGATGAAACTATCTATAAATGCAAAAAGAAATACTTGAAAACGTACTTCGCTTGAAGGATTCCTATTTTATCAATGACTGTAAAATATTTGCTTGTCGGACTGATTTTCAGGAGTTGATAACCGCTGCAGTATGTCCAGTTAGAACACAATATTGTCCAGATGAGGAATAATCAAACCAGTTTGGTCCATGTAATCTTTAATTTGTTTCGATATGGATGTGTGTGTGGTTTCTGTAGAACAAATAAAAAGAAAACATGAGCGGATACAATGGAAAACCTCATCAACACAATACTAATTTGCCGTAGTCATAACCATAACAAATCAACAAAACAGCACAAGCAACATTAACTGAAATGCCCACAAACAAATCGCGTTCCCACAAAAAAGGATATTTTATGTTGGGTCACTTACATGCTAATGCACACACACCTTGTGGTTGGATGGCTTCGGAGAGAATGACTGTACATCCCTTGTCTGTTACCTTTCGTGGGTCCTAAAATAGGTGGCTAAAAACATGCCCATCTAAAATTCAATTGTATGAACAGGCCAGCCACCAGAGGGTGCTACAACGGCATACTACAAAACAACCTGACCCTTTTAACAGCCGCCCCCAAATCTGAGAAGCAGATTTGTATCCCTTGAAGCCAGTTAATTGTCTTCTTCTGGTGGAAAGGCGGGCAACTTCATGAGGCGAGACATCAGTCTTACGAAAATTTTGTCATTCACGCGAACCTCTGCCGGTCGGATCCTATTGTCTCTTCCCTGTATAGTAGTCTTAACTATTCCGACAAGCCAAAGGGCTCTCGGAGACTGTGGGTCCACCAACATCATCACAGATCCGACCCTGAGGTCATCCTTGTCCTCTGTCCATTTGTTACGAGTTTTTAAGGCGGGCAGGTGATTTTGTGTGAAGCATTTCCAAAACTGGTCACCGAGAATTTGACTATGTCTCCAACGCTTCCTGCTCAGAAGATCGGATTCGGGGTACACCACCTGTGGCAGAGATGAATCATGCCGCCCCGTCAAGAGTGTATTTGGTGTAATGGGATCGGGATCTGCGATGTCAGATGGGTCATGATGGGTTTGAGTGACCCAAAGTTTTGTACTTTCCGATGCGCACTCAACGGGAAGGTGTTCAAGCGTTTCTGGGTGACTGGTTGCCCACTGCCTGAGTTCAAATCCACCTTCTGCCAGCAAATCTCGTAGTTTGTTGGCTAGTGACTTAGCTTTCTCGACTGATGGTAAACTTTTCAGCCAATTGTCTACGTAGAAACGACGCTCAATTGCCGCATGCACATCTTCATTAGGTTGACTGTTATTTGTCACATGAGTTTGCAAAGCAAACGTAGCACAGCAAGGGCTTGAGACGGTTCCGAACAACAGAACTAACCAATGGTACACTTCAGGGGGTTCAGTCACTGTGTTCCGCCAGAGAAATCTCAGGTACGACTGATCTTCGGGAAGGAGACGGATCTGGTGGGACATTCCCTTTATGTCGCTGCTAATGGACACCATATTCTTTCTGAACCGCAACAAGATCCCCAAAAGACTTGAGGTGAGTCTGGGGCCGGGCAGCAGATGTTCATTCGGTGATAGTCCTTTATACTTGAGTGAACAGTTAAACACTATTCGGTTTTTGGCATTGTGCGTTACCGTGTGATGGGGAATGTACCAACCTTCGCTGGAATCGACTTCGTCAGGTGTGATTTTCTTGATGTATCCCAAGGTGGGTAGCTTGTTGATCTCGTTTTTATAAGCTCTCAACTTACTATTATCCTTTGTTAACCTTTTCTCCATACTGCGTGAATGAGGTAGAACAGCTTCTTTGGGTGCGACCAGCTGTGGCAGATTCTTTCTCCACGACAAGAGTGTGGCATATCTGGAGGCACCATTTACGTCACCCTTGACAGGTTTTTGGGATAACGTCTCGAGTGCTTCAGTGTCATCCCTGGACCTGGTAACCACCCTCTCACTTCGATAAGGCAAGATGTCCAACTGCCATAAACGTTCGACATGAGTAAGAAGATTGGCTTGGGGTGGCTGAGTGGAGGTGAAATGGCATTGCGCGGAGTGGGGGGAATGCTTCAGGTACCTGGAAGGACCTTGCAGGGTCCAGCCCATCGCTGTCTTAATTGCAGCTGGACCGTCAAGTGGTCCGCGCCGGACACGCTCTGTTGGTAGGATGAGGTGTGGATGGTCCGACCCTATTAGGAGCAGTGGTTGTGCATTATTTATTTCAGGGATTGGCAACTCTCTCAGGTGATGATATTTCGTCTTGAGGGCGGCTACTGGGTAGGAATGACTTCCTAGAGCTAGCTCTTTAGCTGTAAAGGCATCTTGTATTTGGTATTTATAATTGGGATTGGTCGCTGAGGACACTGTGAATGACATAGAGGCACCATGAATGATACAGACATCTTGCCGTACAGTGCGCAGGTGTAAGTCCTCCGGGCTCCCCAGGATACCTAATGCTTGAGCTGCCTCGTGAAGTAGAAAAGAACGCTCCGATCCATCATCCAGCACAGCATGGGTGTCGAGTGATGCATCTCCATGTCTCAGGGTGACAGGAATAATTTTGAGCAGCACTTTATTGTGTCCAATTGGTCTGTCCACATAGAGTGTTTCGGCGGTAGAATATATTGCACGGGAGCTGTCGGCCATGATCGGATGGATGGATGTGGGAGTGGGAAATTCACCGGCATTTACCTCATGAAGCACTTCCAAGTGTTTCCCTTTGCATTTATTACATCTTGCCTTTAAAGTGCATTGTGATGAGAAATGGTTACGCCCACATCTCCAGCACCTCTTGTATGTCTTAATCCAGTTATTAATTTGCTCTTTTGTGAGAATCTTAAAGTTTGTACACTGGTTGAGATAGTGTTGAGTAGTGTTACAGAATGGGCAGAATTTCTTTGGTTCTATTGTAGTTTCTCCGGGTTCGCATGTAACTGTTGTGCTTTCTATTTGATTATGATCACTGCCAGGTGTAACCAAGTTAAAAATACTCAAATATTTTTGACTAAATGTTATTCAATTTCTAATAAGTTGTTTGTTGTATTATAAATTTTTTTGGGGAATGTGCTTGTTATAATAGCCCATGAAACAAATTAGGTACATAGTTTGTGTTGTAATTTTGTGTATTTAGTTTTGTTATTAAAATGAGCGGATCACATCCGGGGGAGGAGGAGCGAGTGAGCGAGTGGGCGAGCGAGCGAGAGAGGGAGGACGGCGATTGCGGCGGCGATAGGAGAACGAAGGCAGACGAGTGTACAAAAAGTAGACTGTTGGAGTTGGTTAACGAAAGTGTTCAAACCGGACTCTTTTAGAAACCATTAACAGTGATAGAGTTGGTCAGTTTGAGTGGACTACTTGACGTAAGACCTACGTGTTTGGAATTAGCCGTCACCGTCTACACCTCGGACTACAAATACAATTCCACAACCTGTCACCTGCAGAAGTTCTCTGATGACTCTGCGATTGTCGGCCTCATCACTGACAATGACGATCGGGAGTACAGAGGGGTTACGCAGGGGTTCGTGGACTGGTGTCAGCAGAACCGCCTCCAAATCAACGCTGGGAAATCCAAAGAGCTGGTGGTGGATTTCCGCAAGCGTCGGCACTCTCCACCTGCACCAGTGAATATCCAGGGAACAGACGTTGAGAGGGTCTCAACTTACAAGTACCTGGGTGTTCATCTGAACAATAAACTGGACTGGAGCGACAACACAGACGCTCTCTATAGGAAGGGTCAGAGCAGACTCTTCCTACTCAGGCGGCTGAGGTCCTTTGGCGTTCGGGGAACACTCCTCAGGAACTTCTATGACTCGGTGGTTTCATCAGTCATCTTCTATGGAGTGGTCTCCTGGGCAGGAGGCATCTCGGGCCGAGACAAAAAGAGACTGGACAAACTGGTGAGGAGGGCCAGCTCTGTCCTGGGCTGCTCCCTGGACTCTGTGGACTCAGTGGGGGGCAGAAGGATGACGGCAAAACTGTCATCAATGCTGGACAAACCAGCCCACCCATTCAATGACACTCTGAGAACACTTTACAGCTCCTTCAGTGACAGACTTTTACACCCTCGCTGTACCAAAGAGAGATTTCGCCGCTCCTTCCTGCCAACTGCTGTCAGACTTTTTAACAAGAACATTGGGTCAGGCCTACAAACGGGCGGGCATTAGTGCAATTGTGCAGTCCTAGGATGCAATATTAACTACGACTGTACTTTCAGCCAATGGTGTACTTAAATATTGACCAATGATGTATTTTGTTTACCATTACAGTATTCTTATTACAATACTTCTATCACTGTAGTATTTCTACCACTGCAGGATGTTCACTATTACAGTACTTTTACCATTACAGTACTTTTATCATTGCAGTATTTTTCTATCATTGCGGTACTTTTACTATTACAATACTTTCATCATTGCAGTATTTTTCTATCGTTGCAGTACTTTTACCATTACAGTACTTTTATCATTGCAGTATTTTCTATCATTGCAGTACTTTCCTGTCATTTCAGTACTCTCACCATTACAGTACTTTTATCATTGTAATATCTTTATCATTGCAGTATTTTCAATCATTCAGTAGTTTTTATCATTACAGTGTTTCCCCCTCTGTATAATGGACAGGCATTAGGAGTGTTTCCTTACACTTAGATACGTTTATACTGTGTATATTTGCATGCTTTTTATGAATGTCTGCTGCTAATGTTATACATTAACGGCTACATTACGCCGCCGACTCTGTGTGATCTATATCTTTGCTGCTGTAACACCTCAAATTTCCCCATTGTGGGACTAATAAAGGACATCTTTATCTTTATATCCAGAAACACTGACTGAAATTTAACGGTCTAATAATCGGCCACGTCTTTCCACTCTACAATATAACAAATCAAGAGACTTTGAAAAAACTCCCCTCCCTTTGTTCTGATTGTCCAGGCCTGGAATATTGTAGAGTGTGAAGAACAAACCGCAACGACTTCCTCCTTGAGAAAATCACGTCGGGGTCACCAAAACTGTTGGAGTTGGGCCACCGAGAAAATGAGAAACATTTAGGAAATGAATCTTAAAAGCCAAACTTACTCCAATGCGTGTTCGTTTTTTGTACTCAAGAAGAATAGGTTCAAATGAAGACTCAACAACAACTGATTAGAGTTCCGATATTTTAGTTTGTTCGATTTCTGGAGTTCAGGAAATAGTACAAATACAGATATCTGGGCGGCTTTTTCTTAATCTGACAAGAAACTGTACTCAGACGAGTTCTATCGAAAAATGGAGCGCTGATCTCAGCCCAGCCTCACATTTTATAGGAGGTTTTCTATGTCAAGGGTCATGTAGGTTGAATCGGTCGTCCTTGCTCCTTCCCCCGGTCCACGTTCCACGTCCAAGGCTGACCTTCTCAGGCAGGCGGCAGTCTCTCCGTCTCTCCTGCTCACATTCCCCTGTAATCTCGTCAGTGTACAGATTGTGTGGTGTATGTTTTCCCAGATCAAATTGTTATGTTTAGGGATGTTTTAGATAGCGTCCCTGTGACGTCCTGTGACGATATGTTTGTATCTTCTATGGCCTATGTGGAGAATGTGTTTTGTCGTATTTGTCCATGAAGTGCTATCTGGTTTGTCATCAGTTTGACGTGAGCAGACGGAATCTGTTTGTACTGAATGAGAGTGTGGGTCATGAAAATACTATGTGTGCAATTTTGAGGTCTTACATTTAAACTAAGTCATATCAATTTAGCATATGAATGAATCAGTAAACACCATGACTACAATCCCAGTCAATCTTATCTATGCACTGTACTTCTACTTTCATTTGAAAAATGCTTTTTGTTTATCAATGTTGAACATATTCAGTAAATATGAACCTGCTAAATTAAATAATTGACCTTTTGTCCCGTAAGTGTTTAAAATAATGCCAGCAATCGTAATACAATCTTTTACTATTAATTACATAACGCCTACAATAAAGCATAACTTTAACTCTATTGATGAAAGTAAAGTTTAATTTAGGCTATTAAGTAACTCAGTGGTGGGCCTTCAAGGCCTTCTCTGTTGGCCAAACATAATCAAAAAAAAAAATGATCATAATCATCGCATTGATGTCATATTATAGCTGAGCGTTGTATTTTTAGGTGAGAGTTTTGAATCCAATAAGAATTCTGCTAGCTCGTGTTGCCAGGCAGGTTTCACAATACGGGGAGCACGCATTATGCATTCCGAGGCCTTAAAATGCAATTGTGCGAGCATCTCTTCTGTCAAAGTCAATGAGCTTTCATATTTGTTAGATGGTTGCGATAGCCAATAAGATCACGAGTTGGTTACAGTGAGCCTTCTCGCTGACCTTATGCTGAGGGTGATGAACGCGTTTTGTGATTGGATACTCACTTGTGAGGGGGCGGCGCGATGCAGAATCCACACACCCAAAAGTCGTAATTGGCGACCGTTCGGAAATCTAAAATATATTCTTGCTTTTTTTAAACCACAATGGCCGAAGGAGGGAAAAGTGTGGACTTAATTTCAGATACACTTGAAAGGACATTTTCAAGTCGGACCTTTCAAGAGAAGCTATATCGTCCAACACTCACTCAGTGGTGCGTAAGTGTGTTTCTGGATATTATTTGTCCAGCCGTGGTGTCATAAATGATGGTATTTTGATGGGGAATTATTCTAGTAGAACAAAGTAGGAATTCCCTGAAAGCACAGGTGTGAAATGCACTGAAGTAATTTAAAAAGTAAAAGTAAAAAAAAATAAAAAATACGATTAAGAATGTGCAAGAAAGAAAAATTTTGACAAATGTTGAAAATAATGATATTTTCCAGGTGGTATTTATTTCTTTGTTGTTTATTCATTCAATTCTATACTTATTTCAATATTTGAGTATTATTTTTCTTTCAATATGTAGTATATTTTGTCTTTGAAGTGTGGGTCCTTGCTGCCTTCCGGAGAGGCAGCCGAGCAAGGCTGGATTGGTGATGGAAAAGAACAAAAGAAAGAAGAAAGATTTTATTCTCGTCACATGCTGATGTCAAAAGAAGTCTCCCCAAAAACGTGCGAGCCCCCTCTCAGACATTCCCTTCTTACAGGGAATGCCCAAATAGGACATGAATATCTAATTTTCCCTTGTTGCATATGCATTCCCATCACGCTAATCTTTGGGATTTCCCTCCAAAAGTCCCCCAGAGGGAGAGCAGATGCGTCTCCCCGTTGATACGACCAGTCTACGAGTGACCACCTTAAATTACTCTCATACCCTGGAAGGTCACTGACCTGGCGAGAGAATTGCCCCCACCATAAACAATGCTCAGGCCTATTTTCTCTCAGGGCAGTATCTGGTTACATCGGAACTTCAGAACCAAGACTGGTCACTTCTGTGAGCTCCAGTCCCTTCATAGTTTCATAAAGAGAATTACTTCCCATATCTATATTAGGCCATTTAAAAATACAAGACTTTTTTTTCATTTATTTCAATTTATATTTAAGCTTGTATATGTAATAATACAATATTTATTCAATTATTTTAATATGTAAAATTCTCAACAATTTAAACCTTTTTATTTCACACTTGAATATTTATTAACAAATTTGTTCTTTTGAATATGTGTGCAATTTAAATTATTCCATCCATCCAGCCATTTTCTGCCACTCATCCATGGTCGGGTTATTGAATTAATTTTTTAGTATTTTTTATAATTCAATATTTATTTCAAGATCAGGACTCTTCTCAATGAGTTCAATATTTATAAAATGTTTCTATATTTGTTATTAATTGAATTAAGTCTGTATGTGGTTTCCGATTTTAATATTTCCCTATTTCATTATATATCTAATCCAATGTATAAAAAATATAATATAGCATGAAAAAAAATATTTGGTATATTTGACAAATGATTTAAGTTTTTCCGAAGTGAGATTCTGCTTAGCAACAAACCCCAAATGCTTGTTAGAGCTCAACCTAGAAAGTGGTTTTAGCTCGTCAGAAATTTATTCAGAAAGCGAAATATTAAATGTATGTGAGGGGATATTTGAAGAGTTTGAGTTATGTTCAATGGACCATACATATACGAGCCAGCCAAACACAGCGAGAAAACCAGCGCTGACTCCAGTCGCCATCAAGTTGCCAACTCCTGACATACCAAAACCTTTGAGAGAAACTGAGACGATTTGCGTTTCTCGGTCTGGTTTTTTTTATCGTTCAACTTCTAGTTCAGTTTTTCACCTTTTCACAGCGTAATGAAGGCCAGTTGAGCAAGTGGAATAAGTGATTTTATTGATGATTGTGGAAGGCAACGATTTCATAAGCACCGTTTCTTCTCACACCTTTTCCATTAGGTACGATTAAAAAGACAACTGAAAAGCATAATGTTAAAAAATGTTATTCCAGGCAAAGGCAATTAATTTTATTTACATGTTTTATGTAAACACAAAAAAAAATCATCACTCAGACACATTGGTTATTCTGGCACGGAACACATTGGCTTAATGTCAATAAAAGAGCTTTGCAAAATTACATTTTTCAAAATCACATTTACATCTTACCACAAAGAGTCAGTTCCTTCAGTTTTTTTTTTGTCCATTTTTTAAGCTCCAAGGATTGCTGCAATTCTCGCCAGCACAATTGTGTCTCTCAGCACCCGTTTTAGAAAAGAATTTTTTAGCACAAACGCTGCAACTGAATGGCTTGTCTCCACTGTGCGTTCTTGTGTGGTATCGTAAATGTGACTTTTCAGAGAAGCATTTCCCACAAACTGAGCAGGAAAAAGGTTTTTCACCACTGTGTGTTCTTGTGTGACTTGTTAAATATGATTTTAGAGAAAAGCTTTTACCACAAACCAAACAGGAAAATGGTTTTTCTCCAGTGTGTGTTCTTGTGTGATTTATTAAATCAGACTTTCGAGAGCAACTCTTGCCACAAACTGAGCAGGAAAAAGGGTGTTCTCCACTGTGATTTCTTGTGTGTTCTGTTAAACTTGCCTTTCGAGAGAAGCATTTTCCACAAACTGAGCATGAAAAAGGGTTTTCTCCAGTGTGTAATCGAGTATGTGTTTTTAAATTCCACTTAAAAGAAAAGCTTTTGCCACAAACTGAGCAAGAAAAAGGGTTTTCTCCAGTGTGTGTTCTTGAGTGAATTATTAATTGAGACCTTCGAGAGAAACTCTTGCCACAAACTGAGCAGGAAAAAGGTTTTTCTCCACTGTGTGTTCTTGCGTGGCTTGTTAAATGTGTCTTTTGAGAGAAGCTTTTTCCACAAACTGAGCATGAAAAAGGTTTTTCTCCAGTGTGTGTTCTTGTGTGATTTGTTAAAAATGACTTTACATTAAAGCTTTTGCCACAAACTGAGCAGGAAAAAGGTTTTTCTCCACTGTGCTTTCTTGCGTGGCTTGTTAAATGCGACTTTTGAGAGAAGCTTTTTCCACAAACTGAGCATGAAAAAGGTTTTTCTCCAGTGTGTGTTCTTGTGTGACTTGTTAAACTTGAATTTTGAGAGAAGCATTTTCCACAAACTGAGCAGGAAAAAGATTTTTCAACACTGTGTCTTCTTGTGTGGATTTTTAATTGAAACTTTTGAGAGAAACTCTTGCCACAAACTGAGCAGGAAAAAGGTTTTTCTCCACTGTGCGTTCCTGTGTGCCTTACTAAATGAGACTTCCGAGAGAAGCTTTTGCCACAAACCGAGCAGGAAAAAGGTTTTTCACCACTGTGTGTTTTTCTGTGCCCTTTTAAAGACAGCTTTGAAGTGAATGAGTCAGTGTGACATGCCCTTTCACCTTTGGCTTGCCCATCATCATCATAATCATCATTAGTATCATCATCATTGTCATGGGCGTCTGATAATGTGTCCTCATTATGTACTTGTGATGGCCCCCAGTGGTCTTCATCACCTTTTGTTGTCACGTGATGACTTGAGCTGCTGCTTGGAGGCTCCGCCCCTCTGTTGTCCTCACTCTCATCCTTGTTTTCATTTTCAGTCTTTATATGGACAACGTTCAGTGGTGACTTGTTGATCTCCTCCTCTTCCTCCTCCTTTTTGATGTGAGTCCAGTCTGGCTCCTCTTTCACAGAATGGACATCGTTTTCACTGACGTCTGTCGGACACAAAAAGACAAACATACAGTTGGTTTGGTCAAGTCAAACCTTGTGCGTCGACTTTGTCTTATATTGTTTCTACCGTACTACCTTGACTGGTGCCTGCCGCACACGGAACAATGCGTGCGACCCCGACTTGGACCAAACCATGGGGGCATTTCAATAAATTACGTCCTACGATGTAAACCACCCTTTAGCAGGACAGCTGTGATAAACGAGCATTTAAAAAGGAAGCACGTTGCGGCTGATGCCCTATTTCATTCCTGACATCGTCCCAGACGTTTCTGGAAGCGAGCTGAAGTTAGCACACACAGGCTATTGTGTGCGTCTGATAGAACACCTGTTGTGGGACCCTAACTTATTAATGGGGGGGCACTGGGGGCCATCGCAACCTAATGTCATTGATAAAATAGGAATCCTTCAAGCGAAATACGTTTTCAAGTATTTCTTTTTGCATTTATAGATAGTTTCATCGTGGGTACTTTTTGCTTCCATTATAATCTGCATCCCTAAAAGAATTAAAGGGGCCCTGGAATCAGAGTCGCTATTTATTGCATGAGTAACGTTTGTTTTTTTACCCAAAATGACATTTATCCTGCTAGTACGTTCTGACATTACCCTTTTTATTTTTATAAAATTTCTGTTTCTAAATAAATTTTAAAACAAGATTACGTTTGAAGAGTAAAAGTTCTTACACATAAGCATCAAGCAAAAACACTTTCACTCTGACTTTCGTGTTGACATATTTGAATAATGACTGTATATATTAAAGTTATCCAATACATATTCAAATTCGACTAAGATACACCAAAATATTATGAGTTCACTGAATTATTTTGTAACCGCAATGATGTATAACAGCCAGAGGGTGTCAGTAATGAGTAACAAAGTAATACAAGACCTTCCACTGATACATCATGATTGTCATTTGGATAAATTACCAGGAACTATGAGTTGTGGGGGTGATGCAAACCACCTGGGCCACAGGAACTTTATGACCAGGAACTAAATGTTCCTGGGCTTGCTAGTAGAAAAGGGGGTTGTGACGTTCTCCCTTTTTAAGCCCATAGTAAGCCAAAGATGCAGATGCATTCCTTGCAGCATGCGCTTGATCACCGATGAGATCCGTGCAACCCTGGATGGATGCATTAAATGTATTTTAAATGTTTGGATGGGGTGAAACTACGCACACGTGCACAAAACAGTGCAGGACCACCCGAGGTTCATTGACCGAGCCAGTAAAAGTTTCATAAATAAGACCAATACGTACTTGATTTATTTAAAAAAACTTAATCCTTTGTGCTTTATCCACTAAAATTCATCAACCGCCATTGATCTTTATGCCGCAGTGTGGACAGTTTTTCGAGTCAGGTTGAATCATTCCATAAGGAATTGCTTGAACAAGATATGTCAGAGTTTTTGTCAAAAACGAGACAAGCCAAGATTGTCTATGTCACTTGCGAGGAGCAGTCCGCCAGGTTGTACCGGCATTAACTCTGTCAAATGGGGGAGGCTCAGATATAGCAAAAACAAATTGGACAAGCTGTGGAGCAGAGCACAACATCAGTCAGACCCCCGGGTCCACAACCCCCTCTGGCAGAGACGCAAACAGAGCTTTCGCTTCAGAGTGACCCATTCACTGTCTACCATACTGTCGAGAAACTCGGAAAATGTTCCATAACAGAAGAATTCGGAATGGGTGCTGAAACACCACACCCTGGTCGTGACATGGGGTATTCTACATCTAAAATTAAATCTGCCAACCGTCTTCACCAATGGGCCGAAATCTTTAGTATGATGATGCGCATCGATAGTGAATGTGATTTGTGGCTCAGCGAACAGAGACAATTCATACCGTTTCCTCTGCTCTGGGGCAAGGCACACATGCGAGGCAGCACCGGTAGACATCACAAATACATAATCCTAATGCAAGATGCACTTCTGACCCTCGAAATTGGGTGAATGCATCCTGACTAACCAAATCATTAGAACTCAGTGTTCAATGCAAAGGACCAATTGGTGGTTTGAAGGGGTGGAGGCGGCTACACCACGCAGACCAGAGCAGGAACAAGGACGTAGCACCTGCGGGAGGATGGAGACCCTGGTCTCAGAGCTGCCCAGTCGACTGGAACGGAGGACAACATATGCTTCCCCCGGCGGAAGTGCACAGTCAAATTCAGTCCCTTCTGGAAATTCAGTCCCACTCGAATTCCAGTGTTTGTTTCACAGGTGCGGGTTCGGTCCATGGCAGTGACTCGGCCAATCTCAAGAGTCCCACAAACGTGACAGTGTTGTTGCTCATTGGGATATGCAGAAGGAACTTGCAAAGCGTGGAATATCTTGTTCCACCATCAAAAACTGTTGTCCATCAATCGTCACCGGAAAGCCAAGAACTGCCGGTCCTTGAATGCTGAGGCTCTGCGGGCACCCCTATCGTGGAATGTGGTCCCAATCGGGTTGAGGCGTCAAGTGTGCGTTTGGAAGCCATAGAAGCGTTGTCGGAGGGGGTAGCGGTGGCGCCCCGTGCTAGTGGAGCTCTTTGTGAAAGGCATGGCGCTGGACCACAGGCTGACACATTTCAGGAAGTGGCTCGGTTTGGACCACTCATCACCCAGTGACCCCACAACAAAAGCACGTCCCACTCACAACCCATGTCTATAACCACCCCTACTTCTGTTACGTGACCTTGTTGACCGGCAGGTGCGGACAACAAGCCTGCTGTGGGCACTGCGTCACCAGAACCTGGCCCAGGAGCAGCGGAAATGGCAAGAGCAGACGCAATGGGAGCTGCATGCGTCGGCTGCTGGATTAACTGCTTCCCCCGGTTGTCATGACCCGTGCCGGTCACGCCTGTTTTGTTGTTGTTTTCGTCACCTCCCTGCCATGTGCACTTTTGTTTATGTTTCTCAGCTGAGCAGGGGCGTCTCCTCCGACGACCGACTCCGCCCGCGTCATCACGAGCGGGAGACCAGCCCACCGGCACCGCACCTGACATCCATCCACTGACTAATTACACACACTATTTAAGCCACCTACACTGACTGCCCGGCGTCGGATAATTTTCCTGCACTGCTCACGTTCATGACCCTGGTATCGATTGTGCTCATGTTCATGCATTTTTGCTCTTGCGATCTCTTTGTGTTCCACGTTTTGCCAGCTATTGCTCGGTCTCTTTTTGTTCCTCGTTTTCTCCAATTGGTTTTCCCTCTTGCCCTTTTGGCAAGCTATTTATGTTGATCGTTTTTCCTTTTCCTTGCCGGTGCAAGCGCTTTTCGTTCCGTCGTTTATCTCCTTCCTGGTGTGAGCTTTTCTCCGCCAGCGCTTTGTGTTTTCTCCTGATTTATCGACGGATGTAATGCTAAGATAGATATATTTGCCTTAATTGATGATTGGACTTCCACTATTGTGAATCAATAAACACTCTTTGTTAAACTGATTTTCCTGTGTCCGCGTTTGGAGAGTCCTGCCACCTTCTTCCCAGCGTTTCGCTGGCAAGACCCTGACAGAATTATCCGACCAGAACACGAGTAATCACAGGGTACGTATCTGAACAGCGTATCTCTTGCTACGTACCAGCAAAACCGTCGGGCCCTCCACACAACGGTACGCCTCGATCCTTACTGTGTTCCATGCCACAAAGTGCCCAATACGATACGTGGAAGCGCGCTTCTCTTCATTATTTCTATTATCAGCTCATAATTTTCCTGCTAAAATTTACACCGTGGCCAGGGTCTGTGCTCAAACTGAGCTTATTCACGACTATGTTGTCTATAGCTATAGTTTTACACTTATTTCTCATCTCTTTAAGCACTAGACCTTTCTTTTCTTTATCTTCTGCACATTTCTCCCGCACTAGTCCCCATTTACTTAGTTCCTATCATCATTTTTTTTCATTTATCTATTTATTTGTTTTTTTTATACATTTTCTAATGTTCTTGCATAGTGCGGTTACTTTGACATCTTTTAATGTCTTAATCATTATAGAGGCCTCTTGTTTAAACAATAATTGAAACTAACACAGGGACATTTTCCATGACCAACCAGCCAGCAGACCCACACGCACAAGCTCTCTTTAACGACCCCAAAAGCCCCGACCGCTTGGACACAGGCGCACAACACCCATTGTGAGTAAAAGCATCTCACTTGAAGTTCAGCCGGCCGGCTGTTGAACGCCTGCGCCCCAGCACCCTTGAGACCATCAATGGAGCAAGAATCCTGTTTGTGACGCCAAAAATGTGGTAGATTTTGTTGTTGATGTGTGGGTCTGGCTCAGCTTCCCTCCGGACAGGTCGCAGAGCATGGCAGAATTGGTGATGGAAAAAAATTCTCTGACACAGCCATTTTGGTTATTTTTGTCACGTGCTGATGTCAAAAGAAGTCTCCCCAAAAAGCAAAAAGGGAAAGGTGTCCCCTCTCTCCGGCCTTCCCTTCTTATCGGGAATGGCCACACCTGACATGAATATTGAAGGATTGTATTACGATTGCTGGTTCATATTTACTGAATATTGATTAAACAAAAACCATTTATCAAATGAAAGTAGAAGTACAGTGCATCGATAAGATTGACTGGGATTGTCGTCATGGTGTTTACTGATCCATTCATATGCTTAATTTATATGACTTAGTTTAAATGCAAGACCTCAAACTTGCACACAGTATTTTCATGACCCACACTCTCATTCAGAACAAACAGATTCAGTCTGCTCAGGTCAAACTGATGACAAACCAGATCACACTTCATGGACAAATACTTCAAAGCACATTCTCCACATAGGCCATAGAAGATACAAACATATCAAGTTGGGCCGGGGAGGACGTCACAGGGACACTATCAAGAACACCAAAAAACATAATTTGATCTGGGAAAACATACACCACACAATCTGTACACTGACAAGAATACAGGGGAATGTGAGCAGGAGAGACGGAGAGACTGCCGCCTGCCTGAGAAGGTCAGCCTTGGACCTGGAACGTGGACGGGCCGGGGGAAGGAGCAAGGACGACCGATTCAACCTACATGACCCTTGACATAAAAAACCTCCTAGAAAATGTGAGGCTGGGCTGAGATCGGCGCGCCATTTTTCGATAGTACTCGTCTGAGTACAGTTACTCGTCAGATTAAGAAAAAGTCGCCCAGATATCTGTATTTGTACTATTTCCTGAACGCCAGAAATTGAAGAAACTAAATATTGGAACTCTATTCAGTTGTTGTTGAGTCTTTATTTGACCCTATTCTTCTTGAGTACAAAAAACGAACATGCATTGGAGTAAGTTTGGCTTTTAAGATTCATTTACTAAATGTTTCTCATTTTCTCGGTGGCTCAACTCCAACAGTGGAAATAAAAATACACTACATCTGTCAGCATAGTTTTGAAACATGATGACATGACAAACTTAATTTCTTTAACAACATTTAAAAACCGGAATAAGTAAAATGTTAAATAATCAGTTCAAATTTTAAACTGGGAAAAAAAAACACGGAGTTGACCCCCCCACTAATGGTTATTCTTCGGCATCCATGTTCTGCACTGATTTCATTTGGCATAAACAAATGTTCAGCAAACCGGCAAGTAAAAGGCAATATTTAAAAATAAAACGGCAATAACCTTGAACGATTTCCCCCAAAAACTTAATGTTGTGATGTATATTTTTAACGATAGAAAGTCGTTCTTTACAAAGCAAATGAGAGTAAAACGTGTACAAACCTGCTTTGAGTGGCACAACACGAGGCTGGTTGCAAACTTCGTCCAGCAGTTGAAGATGTTGCTCGTTCTCTTCTTTGATTCCACAAAGTTCATCTTTGTACTTGGGTGTCGTTCTTTCACACATTTTCAAATGATAATTCCAATAATTCCGATCTCTGCTTGACGTAGAGTCATGTGCCTCTTTTGTTAGCGGCTAGCTAGCTAACAAGCTAAGCTAACTACGCCGAAAAGCATCAACGCGCGAAGATGAGGTTATCGGGACACAAAGACTTAATGAATTATGTCGTAGTCCTTTAGAGTAGCACTGGACATTCTGTGAGAAATTTACAGTCAGTTCCACACTAAATCAGAAGAATTTAGCGGTGGTTGTTTTTATTTCGGTGTGGACGGGTCGGTGAATGTGGTCGAGGTCCTTCGAAAGCTGCGCGCTTGCTTATGACGTCATGCTTTAAGCACGTATTTTTCAAATATATCTCTTTGCCTCTGTGTTTGTTTTTACACCTGGTTGTTCAGTTCTAATATATATTTTATATAATACTTTAAATCGGTTGATTAAAAAATTAACAAAATAACTAAATTCACGCCACATTGGCGAGACAGCTCTGACGTCACTTCCGCCTATGCCCCGAGAAACCGCTGCTGCTCCAGCAGTGGGGCGTTTAAGTTTCTTCTCCCGAACTTGCAACAATTCTGTGTTTCACTCGGGCTGAAAATTGTATGAATATAATGCCTGCATATACTAGCAGCGCTTCTCAATTATTTCACGCCCGCCCCTACCAAGAAGAAAGAAGATTCGCGCCCCCCCACCACCAATTTTTTTCTGTCTTTGTATATTGATGTTAGATTGTCAATAAAATATCCCTTAACTAAGCTAAATTGATAAGAAATATAATTTTGAGAACTATTATAGTGAGGATCTCGAAACTCTGTACTCTGTTGTGCAAATATTGATGAGATGATAAATATTTACTCATATGTTTTTTGTAAAAAAAAAAAAAAAGTTATTCATATTAGCAAACCAAACAGTTATTAATACGTACATAATATAGAAAAGGCAAAAAGAATAGCCAGGGGGATTTTAAACAAAAATTCTTTGTAAATAACATAAAGCAACAGCTTTTTTTTTTTTTTTTACAATATTTTTATTACTTTTTCACACATTATACACATGACAACAACATCAGAAAATAAACAAAAAAGTAAATAAATAAAATAAAACAGGCAGCACAGTGGGTGGTTGAGCACCCCACTGGCCCACAAAGTTTTGTAAAGGTTTTCACATTTCCTCAAACTCCTCTGCTCTCCCTCTCATGACATACATCAGTTTTTCCATTGCCATATTGTTTGTCAGTTCTTTTATCCAGTGATCCAGTGAAGGTGCGTCCGTTTTTTTCCAGTATAATGCAATGAGTCTCCTGGCCTGTAGCAATCCAAAGTCAATCAAAGTAGTTATGTTTGTGCAAGCCACAAAGTCTTTGGGGTAGATGCCCAGCACAAAAAGTTTCACAACATGAGGTATGTTAATTCCAACTATAGTTGACAATGTCTGTCCTACTCCTCTCCAATATTTTTGCAATTTCTGACATTCCCAAACGCAATGGAAGAGGGAACCCCGTCCCTCTACACATTTAATACAGGTGTCTGGTATAACAGGAGACCATGAGTTCAGTTTTACAGGTGTAATGTATGTTCTCATCAGCCATTTATACTGTAATAGTCTCATTCTAGTATTAACTGTTTGTTTCTGGGCTTTAAGGCATGCCCTATGCCATTCTTCCTCTGTTACAGCCTCCTCAAAATCAGAATTCCATGCCTGTAATCTATCAATAGAGGATTCATCATCATGGGTTACCAAAAGGTTGTAATACACAGAAATTAAACCTTTATCATCACTGTGTGAAAGTGTCAGACGTTCCAAATTTGAAAGGGGAGGTTCTATGTTGATCGTTTCGTATTTTGCAGATATGAAATGTTTGAGTTGCAGATATTTAAAGAAATGCTTTTTATGAATTTGATATTTATGTACAAGTTCTTCAAATGTAAGCAATATACCGTTATTATATAAATCACCCACACTTGCAATACCCTTTTCTGTCCATATCCTAAAACCCCCATCTGCCCTGCCAGGCACAAAATTTAAGTTACCCCTCAAAGGGGTAAAACGTGAAATTAGAGGAGTGTCTTTAATATGATGATGTGCTTTATACCAGATATCAATAGAGTTTTTCACAAACGGGTTTTTAGTCTCCTTTTTTAGGGTTTTATGGTTTGCTTGTTGCGGTTCGGGGAACCGTGAGCTGGGGAAAAAGAATAGAATAGAATAGAAATAGAATAGAAATCCCTTTATTGTCATTGTACTCAAGTGTGCAACGAGATTAGAGGGCTCCACTCTCCAGTGCAATACAACAATAATACAGACAAATATATAAATTAGATAAATAAAGAAGACAGTGCAATGGAATTCAGTACTGAATAGGGCATATAGAAACACATCACAATGCTGTTTTGCGAGGTTAGGGTGGTCTCGTGTGTGTGTGAGAGTTCAGTATGGAGATGGCTCTCGGAAAGAAACTGTTTCTCAGTCTATTGGTCCTTGATTTGATGCATCTGTAGCGCCTGCCAGAGGGCAACAGGTCGAACAGGTGTGAGTTTGGGTGGGTATTGTCATTGACGATGTTGAGAGCCCTTCTGAGGCACCGGGCGGTGTAGATGTCCGACAGTGGGGGGAGAGGGCAGCCAATAATCCTTTGCGCTGTTTTGACTGTCCTCTGGAGCCTCACTCTGTCCGCCTCAGTGCAGCCGCTGTACCAGGTGGAGACACAGTACGTCAGCAGGCTCTCGATGGACGAGTGGTAGAAGGCCAGCAGCAGCTTCCTGTCCAGGTTGAATTTCCTGAGGACTCTCAGGAAGTGCAGACGTTGGCGGACCTTCTTTACCACTGCTGTGGTGTTGTGACTCCAAGAAAGGTCATCGGAGATCTGTACTCCCAGGAACTTGAACGTGTGGACCCTCTCCACACACACGCCTTCGATGCAGAGGGGGGGCGGCACCGTCTTGTTCCTCCTGAAGTCGACGACAATCTCCTTTGTTTTAGCAGAGTTAAGGTGCAGTCTGTTGTCCTTGCACCAAGTTGTCAGTCTCTTTACCTCCTCACTGTAGGCTGTCTCGTCACCTTCCGAGATCAGACCGACCACTGTCGTGTCGTCAGCAAACTTGACGATGGTGTTGTTGCCGTGGGCCGGGCTGCAGTCGTAGGTGTAGAGGGCGTACAGGAGAGGGCTCAGGGACCCAAGAGCGATCGGGGTGATGTGAATAGGATTTATTGAATGAGGATGTAAGGGAGCAGCACGATCGGGAGCCGGCACCGGAGAGCTGGGAGTGGAGCGACGCGGCGGGTCGGGGGCGACCGCGGGAACGGCGATTGGCTGGCAGGCGGGGAGACGGCGAGCGCTGGAAGCGGGAGGCGGGCTGGCGGAGAAGCAGCGGGAGCGGCGCGGAAGAGGCAGGCGAGTGGCGTGGTGGGGGGAGAGCAGGCGAGGCGAACGCTGATCAGGAACGCGGAGATGGGCACGGGCAGCTCGGGTTCGGACGGGAACTGGACGGCTGGAGGGAGAACAAGACGACACAGAAGTCAGACGGAAACGAGCGACGAGACGATCGGGCGAACTTGCAGCGTGCAGGGACATGAGCCAATACCACGTAGGAAACGGGATAATCCGGCGTCTGGCTCCTGGCGCGGCTGGGTCTTATCCTGGTGTTGATTACTGTTGATGAGCAGCAGGTGCGCAGGAGCCGACGCCCTCTCAAGCCGTAGGCGTGCCTGGCTGGAACTGGCAGAGAACTGTAAACAAACATCTCGCCCGAGCCCCCCTAAACCCGACCCACCACATTGCTGAGTATAAGTAGAGCTTTAGGGGAAGTGACACTGAGGCTTGTTCGATAGACAGCCATAATGGATTCATCTCATTTGTAAAATAAAACACCATAGATCGCAATTGCGCAGCCCAATAATACCATTTTAAATTCGGAAACCGTTGTCCTCCTCGTTCATATGGGAGGTAGAGTAGTCGCAATCTCAACCGGGGTTTTTTACTACTCCAAATGAATGTGCTAAAGGTTTTGTTAATCTTAATAAAGAATGCATTTGACAATTGCAGTGGAATTGACTGAAATAAATATAAAAACTTTGGTAGTATATTAATTTTTATCAATTTAATCCGTCCAATTATTGATATAGGCAAAGTCATCCAACGATCCAGCGTTTCCTTCATCTCTGCAATCAAAGGGTCATAGTTGGAAGGGACCACTGTTTTAATTGAAGGTGTTATTTGCACCCCGAGGTAAAGAAATCCTTCTTTTGCGTTATTAAAAGGTGTTTTTACGGTTGGGTTTGTCCTTTCTTCCTTATTTAGAAATAGTATTGATGATTTTGAGTAATTGATATCATAACAAGATAATTTTCCAAATATGTCTATATAGCTAATAAGACTTGGGACGCTATTGTGTACGTTTGTTAAAAAAAGAATGACATCATCAGCATATAATGATATTTTATATTCCTGCCCCCCTAAATTAATCCCTTCTATACTCGTATGCGTTCTAACCGCCATCGCAAAGGGCTCTATGGCAAGAATGAACAACATAGGTGATAGAGGGCATCCTTGTCTAGTAGATCGTTCTAGAGTGATTGGCTTTGAAGCAATGTTATTTGTTAATATACTAGCCATCGGGCCAGTATATAGCAGTTTTACCCATCTGACAAAGTTAGCACCAAGTCCATATCTCGGCAGTAAACTAAATAGATATGGCCATTCTATTCTATCAAAGGCCTGTCTGGCATCTAGAGACAGCAATGCCATATCCTTAGTATTGTACTTTTCATGTATTATATTCAAGACCCGTCGTATATTATGAAATCCCTGACGCTTCTGTACAAAACCATTTTGATCATGATGTACCAGATATGGTATGTGTTTTTCCAACCTCTTAGCCAATAATTTGCACAATATTTTAGTATCACAGTTCATTAAACTTATTGGTCTAAAAGATGAACATTCCATTGGGGGCTTTCCCGGTTTCAAAATGAGTGTTATAATCGCCAGACGTAAGGAGGGCGGGAGTATCCCACTTTGAAGTGAGCCATTATACATATTCAATAAAGGGGTAAGTAACTTTTCTTTAAAAGTTTTATAAAATTCAATGGGCAGTCCATCATTTCCACCAGTTTTGCCACTTTTTGTACTTTGAATGGCTTCAGAAATTTCTTCAATTTCTAAATCGCTATCAAGTTCTTTTTTAAATTCATCTAGTAATATTTTAAACTGATACTGATCCAGGAATTCATTTTGATCTTCTGGTGTTTTTGACATGTCGGATTTATACAGAAATTGGTAATATTCTCTAAAGGTATCATTAATTTCCAATGGATCCATAGATATATTTCCCAATGAGGTTGTAATGCTCTTGATAGCTCTGTCGGTATGTCTTTTTTTAACTTGCCAAGATAGCAACTTACCCGCTTTCTCGCCTTGATCATAATAGGCCCTTCTCAACCACAAAAGACTATTAGCTACTCTATCAGCCGACAATTTATTATATTCAGCTCTGAGAAGGAGCAGGTCTCTTTCTTGTGTAGGATCATCATTTGTATTAAGATTAGTTTCCAGATATGCAGTCTTACTTTAACTTGGAATCGGTGCACATATTGAACAGTCAATATAATACTCCCAATCAATGTAAACCATGTAAAATATTGATCCCTAGTGGTTATTTGTAATTATTATACAATCAACCCACACTTTACTCACACACTAACTAAATAGCACAATTACAAAAATCGCCCTTTCCTTGGATTAGTTTCTTAACAACAGTCCAAGCTTCTTGTGGCTTCTTCCTGTAACTGTAGCTCCTATGCAACCGTCTTGCTTGTGTGTGAAATGCGAATTGAGCTTAGCGTTCACTTCTTGCCGTTGACGTGACGACGTCATCGTAGGCGGCCATCGTGCTGTTCGACGAGCGTTGAAGCAGTCTCCGGCGCCATCTTCTGTCCACTTGCGTTGGTGAAACAGACGCGTTTTCACTGTCGAGTTTTCACTGAAACTCCCTCCGCAGGCACGACAAACACAAATGGGTTTCTTTTTGTAACTGGTTTAATGAAGGCGTCTTACTCCATCACACCGTGAAAACTGTACACAAATAAATAATACAATTGACAATACATTCATAAAAACAACAAAGTAACTAATGTCACATACTGAATGAAACAATATAGAAACGAAAAAAATACCTCGTTGGCTGCTGCCGCAAAAGAGGGAATTGAAGGGTGAATTGATGAGGTGATAATTTGTCCTCCTTGTCTCTATTCTTAATAAAGTTTTGCTGAAGTGACCGCAGGGTCAAACCAGTTGATCATCTCTACACGTGTGGGGCCAAAACCGGGAAGTATTTAAAGGGAAACGGAAGGCAAGGGCGTGTCCTCCAAACAATGCAATACTATGTATAGAATTAAATGCAAATACTAATATGTAAATTACTTAACTTTATAAATTAACTATACATATAAATAACTAACAAGGAACAAATAAATTAAATCCATGCCCAATTATGGCTACATTTACAAAAGATTTTGGCAAAAAACGTATCAGTAAATATTTATCATGTCACTGATCGTGTAGTGGTACACTCGCCTGAGTTGTGTGCAGGCAACGTGGGTTCAGTTCCCTCTCAGTGACGGTGTCTATGTCCGTCCTGTGACTGGCTGGCGACCAGTTAAGGGTGTAGTGGGCCTTTCGCCCGAAGTCAGCTGGGATAGGCTCCAGCACCCTCCCGCGACCCTGTTCAGGATAAGCGGTGAGGATAATGACATGACATGACAAATATTTGTCATCTCATCAATATTTGCACAACAGAGTACTGAGCTTCGAGATCCTCACGATAATAGTTCTCGAAATTAAATTTCTTATCAATGTAGGTTAGTTAAGGGATATTTTATTGACAATCTAATCTCAATATACAAAGACAGAAAAAAATTGGTGGTGGGGGGGCGCGAATCTTTTTCTTCTTGGTAGGGGCGGGCGTGAAATAATTGAGAAGCACTGCTAGTATATGCAGACATTATATCCATACAATCTTGCAGCCCGAGTGAACCACAACATTCTTGCAAGTTCGGTAGGAGAAACGTAACCTTCCCACTGCTGTTCCAGTAGCGGCTTCTCCGGGCATAGGCGGAAGTGACGTTGGAGCTGACTCGCTTTTGTGGCGTTATTTTAGTTATTTTGTTAAATTTTTTTAATCAACCGAATTAAAATATTACATAGAATATATATTAAAAGAGAACAGCCAGGTGTAAAAACAAACACAGAGGCAAAGAAATATATTTGAAAAATACGTGCTTAAAGCATGACGTCATTAGCAAGCGCGCAGCTTCCGAAGGACCTTGACCACATCCACCGACCCGTCCACACCGGAACAAAAACACCCACCGCTAAATTCTTCTGATTTAGTGTGAAACTGACTGTAATTTTCTCAAAGCATGTCCATTGCTACTCTAAAGGACTACGACATAATTCATTAAGTCTTTGTGTCCCGATAACCTCATCTTCGCGCGTTGATGCTTTTCGGCGTAGTTAGCTTAGCTTTTTAGCTAGCGAGCCGCTAACAAAAAGAGGCAGATGACTCATCGCCAAGCAGAGATCAAGTGCGGATATTTTTTAATTATCATTTGAAAATGTGTGCAAGAACGGCACCCAAGTACAAAGATGAACTTTGTGGAATAAAAGAAGAGAACGAGCAACATCTTCCACTGCTGGACGAAGTTTGCAACCAGCCTCGTGTTGTGCCACTCAAAGCAGGTTTGTACACGTTTTACTCTAATTTGCTTTGTATAGAACGACTTTCTTTCATTAGAAATATGCATCACAACATTAAGTTGTTTGGGGAAATCGTTCAAGGTTATTGCCGTTTTATTTTTAAATATTGCCTTTTACTTGCAGGTTTGCTGAACATTTGTTTATGTCAAATGTAATCAGTGCAGAAAATATATGCCAAAGAATAACCAATAGTGGGGGGTGAACTCCATGTTTTTCCCAGTATAAAATTTACATTTAAAATAACAAAATAACATTTTCTGGTTTTTATATTTTGTTCAAGCAATTCCTTACGGAAGGAATTCCGCCTGACTCTAAAAATGTGCACACTGCCGCGAAAACGTCAATGGCGGTTGATCAATTTTAGTGAATAAAACACAAAATATTAAGTTTTTTTTTTTTTTAAATGAAGTACGTATTGGTCTTATTTATTTATGAACTATCTACTGGCTTGGTCGGGTGAGAGTCAATGAACCTCGGGTGGCCCTGCACTGTTTTGTGCACGTGTGCATCGTTTCACCCCATCCAAACATTTAAAATACATTGAATGGTTTGCACGGATCTCATCAGTGAACAAGCGCATGCTGCAAGGAATGCATCTGCATCTTTGTCTTACTATGGTCTCAAAAAGGCTGAAACTCACAACCCCCTTTTCTACCTACAAGTCCAGGAACATTTAGTTCCTGGTAATAAAGTTCCTGTGGCTCAGGTGGTTTGCATCACCCCCACAACTCGTAGTTCCTGGTAATTTATCCAAATGACAATGACGATGTATCAGTGGGAGGTCTTGTGTGACTTTGTTACTCATTACTGACACCCTATGGCTGTTAAGCATAATTGCAGTTCCAAAATAATTCAGTGAACTCTAAAAAAATATTATGGTGTATCTTAGTTGAATTTGAATTCATATTCCAGAAACGTCTGTGACTATGTCAGGAAGGAAATCGGGCATCAGCCGCAACGCGCTTCCTTTTTAAATGCTCGTTTATCACAGTTGTGCTGCGATAGGGAGGTTTACATCGTAGGACGTAATTCTGTGAAATGCCCCCATGGTCCGGTCCAAGTTGGGGTCCACGCATTGCTCCGTATGCGGCAGGCACAAGTCAAGGTAGCACGGTAGAAACAATAAAAGACAAAGTCGCTGCATGAGGTTTGACTTGACCAAACCAAATTTGTCTTTCTGTGTCCTGCAGACGTCAGTGAAAACGATCTCCTTTATGTAAAAGAGGAGCCAGACTTGACTCACATCAAAAAGGAGGAGGAGGAGGAGGAGATCAACAAGTCACCAGTGAACGTTCTCCCTATAAAGACTGAAGATGAAAACAAGGATGAGAGTGAGGACAACAGATGGGCGGAGCCTACAAGCAGCAGATCAAGTCATCACGTGACAACAGAAGGTGATGAAGACCACTGGGGGCCATCACAAGTACATAATGAGGACACATTATCAGACGCTCATGACGATGATGATGATGATGATGATGATGATGGGCAAGCCAAAGGTGAAAGGGCATGTCACACTGACTCATTCACTTCAAAGCTGTCTTTAAAAGGGCACAGAAAAACACACAGTGGTGAAAAACCTTTTTCCTGCTCGGTTTGTAGCAAAAGCTTCTCTCGAAAGTCTCATTTAGTAAGGCACACAAGAACGCACAGTGGAGAAAAACCTTTTTCTTGCTCAGTTTGTGGCAAAAGCTTCTGTCAAAAGTTTCATTTAACAATCCACACAAGAATGCACAGTGGAGATAAACCTTTTTCTTGCTCAGTTTGTGGCAAAAGTTTCTGTCAAAAGACACAATTAACAAGGCATGCAAGAACACACAGTGGAGAGAAGCCTTTTTCATGCTCAGTTTGTGGCAAAAGCTTCTCGCGAAAGTCTCATTTAGTCAGGCACACAGGAACGCACAGTGGAGAAAAATCTTTTTCTTGCTCAGTTTGTGGCAAAAGCTTCTATCAAAAGTTTGATTTAACAATCCACACAAGAATGCACAGTGGAGAAAAACCTTTTTCCTGCTCAGTTTGTGGAAAATGCTTCTCTCTAAAATAAACTTTAACAAAACATAGAAGAACACATAGTGGAGAGAAGCCTTTTTCATGCTCAGTTTGTGGCAAAGGATTCTCTGAAAAGGGACATTTAAGAGAACACACAAGAACACACAGTGGAGAAAAACGTTTTTCTTGCTCAGTTTGTGGAAAATGCTTCTCTCAAAAGTCAAGTTTAACAGAACACACAAGAACACACAGTGGAGAAAAACCTTTTTCTTGCTCAGTTTGTGGAAAATGCTTCTCTCAAAAGGCACATTTAACAGAACACACAAGAACACACAGTGGAGAAAAACCTTTTTCATGCTCAGTTTGTGGCAAGAGGTTCTCTCAAAAGTCGTATTTACGACGCCATACAAGAACACACAGTCGAGACAAGCCATTCAGTTGCAGCGTTTGTGCTAAAAAATTCTCCACTAAACATATTGCTGAGAGACATAATTGTGTTGGTGATAAAAGCAGCGATGCTTGAAGCTTAAAAAAACTGAAGGAACCGACTCTTTGTGGTAAGATGTAAATGTGATTTTGAATGAAATATGATTAATTGAATTTTGCAAAGCTCTTTTATTGACACTAAGCCAATGTGATCATTGCCAGAAGAACCAATGTGTCTGAGTGATGATGATTTTTTTTGTTTACATCAAACATGTCAATAAAATGAATTCCCTTTGCCTAGAACAACATTTTTTAACATTATGCTTTTCAGTTGTCTTTTTATCGTACTTAATGGAAAAGGTGTGAGAAGAAACGGTGCTTATGAAATCGGTGCCTTCCACAATCATCAATAAAATCACTTGTTCCACTTGCTCAACTGGCCTTCATTACGCTGCGTGAAAAGGTGAAAAACTGAACTAGAAGTAGAACTATAAAAAGAACCAGAAAGAGAAACGCAAGTAGTCTCCATTTCTCTCAAAGGTTTTGGTAAGTCAGGACTTGGCAATCTGATGGCGACTGGAGTCAGCATTTGTAACCACGGAGATGATGATTCTGCTGCTGCCTGAATTGGACCCGGGTGGCCACACGCCAGTGTCCCTGAATTTCACCGGCGGATCTTCAGCTATCCCACGTCTGGCCCCAGATTGTTGTGGAATTTTTAGCAGTAAGGGAAGATCAATGAGATAGTCTGGAAAATAAATTGTCTTTTGGGTCAGTCTGCTGAGTGATCTCAGTGGGAGAAGTGTGTGGGAAGATACTGATGCACACAGGAAGATGAAGATTTATTTGGCAGGAACTGTGTAATCTTAAAACAAAAAGATACTTTTTCTGCGTTGAGCCTACTTATCAGTCAAGGCCGTGTTGTTTTGGCTTCACAAAGAATTCTCTAGTACAAGAAGCGAAAGGCACTTTCTTCAAAAGCAGGTGGCCACAATAAATAACAAAAACCTTACTTGAATAAAACCTTACTTAAATAATTTTCCATCACATTAAGATTGAACAAAATAGTGACACAAATATTTAAAAAAATAACTACAGTAACAATTAAACATTGAATACTAAATTATTACTAAAACAGTTCAATGAATCTTGAAATAATTAATGAATCACCGTAGTTTATTGAATACTGAAACGAATAATGAAATATTTAAGGACTTATAACAGCACTGAAATCATTTTTAACACTCTAACATTTAGATAATAAAACTGTGACGTATTTTAATTTAAAATTCGCAACAACGTCGCTGGCGAAAAACCCTGTAAAAAGGCAAACATGTTGACATAAAGTATCACTTAATCATGTCAACTGTTAATAATAGGGAAATACATTTGGAATACTGTCCAACCGACGACATGGTGGCAGATGTTTTAACAAAACCAGCAACAAAAGTAAAATTCAATACATCTCGCAAGTTCATATTTGGGAACTAACATTTTTGTTCATGTGCATACGTTTAAATCTTACGTTTTTTCTCTGTTTAGAAGATAACAATGATTTGCATCGCAAATGGTGACATCTGTCGGTGAGTTGGTGACAGTGCTACACATAGCCAGCAGCCAATCATATCACAGCAGGGTGTATCCTGTTCTTCCGCTTTAGTGCCGAACAGAGAGCGGTTTTCTCGAAGGAAATCCTTTCAGTGAGACTGTGAAAAACGACGCCATCTTTCATTCGTCTCGTCGAACAAAGAGAAGCACACGAATTATCGCCAAGCAGAGATCAAGTGGGGATTTGTTGAGATTGGCGTTTGAAAATGTGTGCAAAAATGACACCCAAGTACAAAGAGGAACTTTCTGGAATAAAAGAAGAGAACGAGCAACATCTTCAACTGCTAGGCGAAGTTTGCAAGCAGCCTCGTGTTGTGCTACACAAAGCAGGTTTGTACACTTCTTTCTCTCATTTGCTTTTGTTATGTATTGATTGTAGTCGTTGCTCGTCGAGAATGCAGCGGTGCCCCCTGGGTAACTTGTTGATGACGTAAGTTGTTGTTGAGTGCGGAACAAAAATATACAGACGTAGTTGAAATGGCTTCCTGTCTCCCGAGTCTTTACTTTGGATATTAACCCTCCTACCCAAGTTATAACAGCTTTGTAAAGAACGACTTTCTATCGTTAGAAATATGCATCACAATATTAATTTGTTTGGGGAAATCCGCCCAAGGTTAATTGCCTCTCTCATGTCTTGAATATTTCACAAGTTTGTCTAAGTCAAAGATTTTGAATTTATTCACCTTTCCTCATCAACAAGTATATTATTCTCATTCTCTTGGTGCAAACTGTTAAAACAACTGATAAAAGTGTGAGAGTAACAAGTCCTCTTTTTTGTGGATCGTTTTCGAATTCATTGATGTTAGCGCATCTGTTGCAATCGTGGATCTGTGACGAATTTCACCTCCGAAGAAAAAGAGACGATTTCGTCGTATTTGCAAAAGAGTAGCTCATGGCGTGGTAAACGTACTCCAAAACAATTGAGTCTTGTAAGGCTTTCGTTATTGTGAGTGTTTCCAATTTCATAAAAATGTATTTTAGGTCAAATGTGTACTTTATTTTGAACGCACGTGCATAGAAGTGTGTTGTTTCATTAGGCTAACTGCTCATGTACTGCTCATGTGCAGTATATTAATGCACTCTATTTTTATTTCTTCTTTGTTGCAGTTACTATATTTCTAAATAAAATACCTCACAGTTGTTGTTTGTAAGGACAAGAGAACTTGATAAAAGCAAGAAAAGTACGCCTTGTCTATGGAGTTTTCTTCTTTATTTTTAATTATTGCGTTTTACTTGCACGTCTGCTGAACATTTGTTTCTGCCAAATGAAATCAGTGCAGAAAATGTATGCCAAAGAATAACCAAAAGTGGGGGGTAAACTCCATGTTTTTTTTCACAGTTTAAAATTTGAACTGATTATTTAACATTTTACATACATTTAATAGAAGGTCACAAAAACAAGGACCTCTTAAACCGGAAAACGTTCGTTCAGTGGAAACACAAGTGTCAATGCTGCCATTTAGCAGGAAGCCACAAAAACAGATGCACGTCTTGAACCGTGTTCGACAGGAAACCGTTTAGCTCGCATTTAACAGAAGTGTGACCCAAACATGTGTTGTAAGCTGAAACCGTTTGAACAACAGGAAGCGTGTGGACGGGTGTGATAAAGTCAAAGTGTTCATGTTTTTCCATTCTTTATGAGTTTGCATATTCAAATTGCTTTTGTTACAGGCCCCAGATTGGCAGGCGTGTTGACAGATAATAATCCTGCAAATGCAGGAAAAATAATGAGAACGGAGATCAGTTGTTGCTTTTTCAACGGATCTTGTCAGAATCGCGAACTCACAGAAACTGCGACACAAATCCACTTTACGGCAGCCTGTTGTGAAGATACAATCACATCGCTGTTACTGTGCTGTTCTTTTACTGCCCTCTGCTGTCGAAACACGCACACGTTTCAAATCAACCTGGAAAATGAATTTCCCTTCACCACATCAAACATCCCAAATTAACTAAACGGTGACCACATATTTAGTGGGTCACACACTCCCCGACAAAGAGAAAATGGCTCCCGACATTTAAAACTTACATTTGTACTTAACCAGGAAAACATTTAATTCCCACAAAAGCATGTTCCCAAATACCGTATCCTCGACGTAGGTGTAAATATTTATTCTAGACTTTCTCGCAGCAGTTCCCATAAGGCGCTAGTGTAGTAAAAGGCAGTGTCTGGTAAGGGGGGAAATAGGGCATGGGAAGGGGCTGTGTTCCCACACTGGCATAGCTTGAACTGAATAAAGTGCAAGTGGACCCATCAGTTCCTGTAGTCGATAGGATGGCTGCCCAAGTGAATCATAGGTTAAAATGTGTGTGTGTGGGGGGGGGGGGGGGCGTCTCCTTTCCTGAGTGGATCTCCTAACGGGCTCCTCCTGCGATGCCACATAGTCGGAGATGAGTTGTTCAGCCTCATATTCACCATGTTGTTGAAAATCTAGGGGTTCTGGCAACATTTGAAAATTGTCCTGGTTTTGCTGATGCTCATGGTTAGATTTCATAGCCTGTGACTGCAGTCCAGTGTGTTTTGGAGTTCTCAACCAGTATTGTAACCTAGGCGTCTCATCATCAGAGTTCTCTGAGTCACCGTCTGTGATGTGTGACCTATCTCTCCATGTTTCTTGTTATTGTTCTGCTGTTTTTTTCTTCGTTGTGATGGACTCTTCAGCTGATCAGGTAAATCTGCAGGTAAGTCATGAACAATGTGAAGGAGGTTTCGATGAAGTATCCGTATCTTATCACCCCCTGCCTCGGGACACACTTTGTAGACCGGGCTGTCACCCACTCGTTCTTTCACGACATAGATAAGTTGTTCCCAATCGGACCTCAACTTACCTGGTCCACCTCTCGCATTCATATTGCGAACAAGGACTCTGTCGCCCGGTTGGCGCACAACTCCTTTGACGTGGCGGTGATGATTCCGTTGGACTTTTGACTGTTCTCTGATACAATTTGATAGGCCTGCTTCATTCTCAGAGCCCACTTATTCGCATATGTCTGCGGTGTGTCAATCTGGTCTTTGGTTGATAAGCCAAAAATCACATCTACTGGGAGACGCGGGTGCCGGCCAAACAGGAGGTAATGGGGAGAGAAGCCTGTTACCTCATGTCTGGTGCAGTTGTCTGTATGCACAACCAGAGCTAAGTGCTGTTTCCAGTTACTCGTGTCTTTTTCCTCCAATGTTCTCAACATCTGCAGGAAAGTTCTGTTGAACCTCTCAGCTGGGTTGTCCTGAGGGTGATATGGGGTTGTCCTTGAGTGAGTAACTCCAGCCAGACGTCCCAGGGTCCTGAACAGGTCCTTTTCAAATTCACGGCCTTGGTCGTGATGCAACCGGGCTGGGTAACCAAATAGTGGTATAAAGTCAAAAAATATTTTCTCAGCCGCTGATTTGCCAGACTTATTTTTTGTTGCACAAACTTGGGCAAACCTGGTAAAGTGGTCTACCACAACTAATTTTTATTCATAGCCACCCTTGCTGGGTTCCAAATGCATGTAGTCTATTGAAACAAGTTCTAGTGGTGCTTAGGTGATAATGCTCCCCATTGGTGTTCTGACGTGTGTTACAGGTTTCTTCTGTTGGCACTTCAATGGCACTTCCTGGTCACATACAGCTCTATTTCCTTCTTCATGAATGGCCAATTGAAGCGGTCTCGCGCAAGGTGGATGACCCTCTCTGCTCCAACGTGGCCCATGTCATCATGGAGATGTTTTAGTACGATAGAGTGATATTGTGATGGTAAGAGGAGCTGTTGTCGCTGACCAGTGATCCGATACAAAAATTGATCTTTCATGTGGAGCTTTCCCCACTCATGCATCTGCCTGCTCACTACGCCACTAGCTCCCTTTCTGTCCCGATCGGTTAATTCTGTCTTTGTTCCCTTCAATCGGACCAACTCACCTATGGCAGGATCGGCTCTTTGCGATGCAACTAGTTCACTGTGACTAATGGTGAGTGGTGACACCTTCATATAGACTTCTAAGCCTGAAGTCAGATTTAGTGCGGCAACATAGGCAACATCTTGCTTTCTTGCACTCTCAGAGCCTTCCCATGTAGCTTGGATGGTTTCTCTCGTGAGCTCCTCAGTGCATTCCCTGACATAGGAGTCGATGTTAAGCGGGATGCGAGAGAGGGCGTCTGCATCGATATTCACTTTTCCCGGCCTGTACTTTACTTCAAATCGGAAGTCTGCCAGCTCACCCACCCACCTATGGCCCACTCCATTCAATTTAGCTGTTCCATTTATATATGTGAGGGGATTATTGTCAGTATACAGTGAACCCCCGGTTATCGCGGTTAATGGGGACCGAGACCACCCGCGAAAACTGAAAATCCGCGAAGTAGCGTCGCACCTTAAAAAAAAAAAAAAAAAAAAAAGACAAAAAAAAACACCGTGTATATATATACTTCGCACCTATATATATATATATATATATATATATATATATATATATATATATATACTGGTAGAGAGAGAGAGAGTGAAATTCATGTTATAACAAAAAAAAATTATTATTAAAACTTATTTTTTTATTCCCCAGGCATTATTTTTGTATTTATTCAATTACTTCTTTTTGTATTTATTTAATTACTTCGACTTTTACCTGCTGGTACGCCGTCCGGTGTGCCCTGTGAATGTTATGATCCTCCAGCAGAGCTGGAGGATTGAACAGGACTCTCCAAACGCAGACACGGGAAAAAAGGTGGTGATACAAAGATATTTATTATAATCACAATATAGTCAGTGTAATCAGCGCGTCTCGCAGCAGCTGACGAGACGATCGCTGGAGGAACGCCCATACAGCTGAAAAAACAAAAACACACGCGATGTCAATGCCCCCGAATATTTTTTAGACCCGCGAAGCACTGAACCCGCGAAAGGTGAACCGCGAAGTAGCGGGGTTTCACTGTATACCGTGAAATGTGGTGCATAAAACAAATAATCCCGAAACATGTCTCACGTTGCCCACTTTAGAGCAAGGCACTCTAGGTTCCCAGAGTGTAAATTGTAATTTTTCTCAGCGGGAGACAGAGTTCTTGATGCATAAGCTATCACCCTTAGGTTTCCATGCTGTTGCTGATAGAACACGGCACCAAGTCCATTCTCAGAGGCATCAGTGTGAAGCACAAAGGGCAGTTCAAAGTCTGGACTGCACTTCATCTCCTATGACTGCTGTTACACTGAGATCTTCTTCCAAGAGGTCACAAAGAGGGAAAATATCTTGTCCCGGTAAATATTTTTCCTTCCAAGCACGGTCGACAATGCTGACAGTGGCTCCAGTATCTAATAGAGCAGTTATAGCGTGACCGTTCATACTAGATTTTAAGAGGGATTTTCGCCCGATTAGTGGGGCTAACCTTTGAGGGGTTTGGTGTGTCTGAATAGCTGTGGCACTCATGTCCCATTTTTCTGCTGCAACACCTTCATGATGGGACGTATCATTTGGGGCGATCAGTGGATGTCCCGTTCCTCTGAGCGGCGTCCGTTTCCCGACTGCTTCTGTCTTTTCAATCAACTTATGGCACGATGACCCTCCTGCCCGCAAGGGAAGCAATGAGGACAATCTGGAAGGGCCTTGGCAATGCATTATGGGCATCCATACCGTCGAGCTGTCTTGCTCACTGGTCTGGTTTTGTCTGAGTCATCTCGGTAGGTTGTTTGACAGGGCCCTTTTGGTGCTTCAGCTGGTGTAACCATTCGTTTATGCGTCTCCATGGCTTGCGTCAAAGCCTCAACTTGAAAACTTAATTCTTGTATAACATTATCCTTACTTTTAACTTTAGTCTCTTCCACAGTGTGGAGTGCCTCAGCTGGGACAGCAGTCGTGCTGTGGGCTTGGTGACCTTGCGATTGAAATTGGGTCCAAGTCTCTGTTTCCTTTCACTTTCCTCCATCGTGGTCTTCAGCCCTTGTCTTCGGAGCGCGTCATCAGAGACAGTGGGGTAAGCGAGCAAATGGTTTTAGCTCTCGCCTGACATCTTCGTGTTTCTCCCCCATGCCCTTATAGACTGCGTTCAAGAACACGCCCTGGAGTGTAGCCGCATCATATTTGAAAAGTGTATTTGGCTGTTTTGACGCAAACATTTTTGTTTGTTCCAACCCTATCAAACGGTAGAGGAATTGTTGTGGAACTTCACTTTCCAACTGTCTAGCACACATCAATTCTTGGAAGAGCTCAGTGCTGCCCTTCTCACCAACTTGGGATTGTAGGAACCTTTTTAGCTCTATAAGAGTAAGATCTTCCTTATTGGTTAACATGTCTTTATAGTTTCCACTTTTTGTTACTCGAAGTATTCCCCGAATGATCTCTTCGTCAGTGTGCTGTTCTTTGGGTCCCCCATCAATCTGTTTACATAAACTGTGATAGCTAATGTCTGATGTTGTAGCAGTTATTTGCCCTCCATGTATCTTAAAATCTTTTCTCTGTAGCAAAGAAAGATCTCTGAGGGAAATCATACCTTCTGGTAAGAGAGCTCCTGTAGACGTGAAAGGTGAGTTGGAAATTGGTTGTGGAGTTGTGATGGTAAGAGTTGGGTGGGGCCTATCAGGCTGGCTCTGGATAGGCCGTAACCTAGACTAGATGTAGAAGCGCTCTGTCTAAATGTGTTCTGCACCTCTTCTAAGCTCCTGAGGAGTTGACGCATTTCATTATCAGTATCATGAACCGCCGTCTCAATAGCAGTATCTAATGATTCATGTCTTCGACAAATTTTTGCAGCATCACCTGACGTGTGGTGACTTAACTGAAATATCGGTTCCAGTTTCTGGATCATTTTGTGTCCACAATACACCCCTACCCCGGTTTTCAAAGGTCATATCAACAATAGCTTGTAGGCCCAACAAGCCTGACATACCATCATCTTCCAGTCCTGCGTGTTTTAAATTATACATATAATCAGAAATATACTCAACACAAGCCTCCTCGTCGCCTCTGCTCAGTTTGGTTAAGTCAAGTCCTTCCATCAACTCGAGCTTGAGGGTGATCCCATAGGCTTCTTCAGCTGTTAAAAAGTGCAGTTTCTTCCTTATGGACCAGCTTAGTCCCTTCCTGGCGTCGTCAGACATCGTGTGTGTGTTGTGGTCGGCCTGGGCAAACAGTCCTGCTCTCTCTTGAGTCGTTCACTGGAAACCTCTCCACTCCAACAACACGCTGTCACGGTCTAAGTCCTCGGGTCCAATAATCACTGGATCAGCATACAGTTGTTCATCAAGCGATGCAGATCCCGGACGAGCCCGCAAAAATCTGTTACAGGCCCCCAATGAACCAAACTGTGTCCACATATTTAGTGGGTCACACTTTGCTGTGCTTCAAATAAACACCGCACAGGAGTGGGAAAGCTTTTCTCTGGGCCTTCTCACTGAGAGGTTTGGCGGACCGCTCCTCGCAAGTGACCAAGACAATCTTGGCTGGGTGATTCATTTGTGCAGGCTTGTCTAGTTTTTTTACAAAAACATATCTGACATATATTGTTGAAGCAATTTCTGATGGAATGATTCAACCTGACTCTAAAAACCGTGCACACTGCGGCATTACCATCAATGGCGGTTGATCAATTTTAGTGGATAAAACACAAATTATTAAGTTTTTCCAAAAATCAAGTACGTATCGGTCTTATTTATTGATGAACTTTGTACTGTCTTGGTCGGGTGAGAGTCAAAGAACCTTGGGTTGGCCCTGCACTGTTTTGTGCACATGTGCATAGTTTCACCTCATCCAAACATTTAAAATACATTTAATGCATCCATCCAAGGGTGCACGGATCTCATCAGTGAACAAGCGCATGCTGCAAGGAATACATCTGCCTCTTTGGCTTACTATGGGCTTAAAAAGGGAGAACGTCACAACCCCCTTTTCCACCAACAAGTCCAGGAACATTTAGTTCTATCTCTTAATGCAAAATGAAATACTTGTAAACATATTTTACTTGAAGGATTCCTATTCTATGTTGCGATGGCCCCCAGTGGTCTGCATCAATATGTTAGGGTCCCACAACAGGTGTTCCATCAGACGCACACAATAGCCTGTGTGTGCTAACTTCAGATCGCTTCCAGTAACGTCTGTGACTATGTCCGGAATGAAATCGGGCATCAGCCGCAACGTGCTTCCTATTTAAATGCTCGTTTATCACTGTTGTGCTGCTAGGAAAGGGAGGTTTACATCGTAGGACG
Organism: Idiotropiscis lumnitzeri; assembly: GCF_059441095.1. Classification (NCBI taxonomy): domain Eukaryota; kingdom Metazoa; phylum Chordata; class Actinopteri; order Syngnathiformes; family Syngnathidae; genus Idiotropiscis; species Idiotropiscis lumnitzeri. The sequence continues at coordinate 25,867,697 of NC_142392.1, read as the reverse complement.
TAATTTTGTGAAATACCCCCCATGGTCCGGTCCAAGTTGGGGTCGCACGCATTGCTCCGTGTGCGGCAGGCATAAGTCAAGGTAGCACGGTAGAAACAATATAAGACAAAGTCGCCACATGAGCTTTGACTTGACCAAACCAAATGTGTGCTTGTCTTTTTGTGTCCTCCAGACGTCAGTGAAAACGATCTCCGTTCTGTGAAAGAGGAGCCAGACTTGACTCACATCAAAAAGGAGGAGGAGGAGGAGGAGATCAACAAGTCACCAGTGAATGTTGTCCCTATAAAGACTGAAGATGAAAACAAGGATGAGAGTGAGGAAAACAGAGGGGCGGAGCCTGCAAGCAGCAGTTCAAGTCATCACGTGACAACAGAAGGTTATGAAGACCACTGGGGGCCATCACAAGCACATAATGAGGACACATTATCACGCTCTCCTCCTGACGATGATGATGGGCAAGCCAAAGGTGAAAGGGAATGTCACACTGACAGTTGGGTATGTTCTCAGTGTGGGAAATCATTAACTTCAAAGTTGTCTTTAAAACGACACACAAGAACACACAGTGGAGAAAAAACTTTTGCTTGCTCAATTTCTGGCAAAAGCTTCTCTGATAAGTCAACTTTAACAAAACATAGAAGAACACATAGTGGAGAAAACCGCTTTTCCTGCTCAGTTTGTGGCAAGCGTTTCTCTCAAAAGTCACATTTAACAGAGCACACAAGAACACACAGTGGAGAAAAACCTTTTTCCTGCTCGGTTTGTGGCAAAAGTTTCTCTCAAAAGACTAATTTAGCAAGCCACACAAGAAAGCACAGTGGAGAAAAACCTTTTTCCTACTCATTTTGTAGCAAAAGCTACTCTCAAAAGTCACATTTAACAACTCACACAAGAACACACAGTGGAGAAAAACCTTTTTCCTGCTCGGTTTGCGGTAAATGTTTCTCTCGAAAGCCAAATTTAACAATCCACACAAGAATACACAGTGGAGAAAAAACTTTTTCCTGCTCCGTTTGTGGAAAATGCTTCTCGCTAAATGCACCGTTAACAGAACATATAAGAACACACAGTGGAGAAAAACCTTTTTCCTGCTCCGTTTGTGGCAAAAGCTTCTCTCATAAGTCAACTTTAACAAGTCACACAAGAACACACAGTGGAGAAAAACCTTTTGCCTGCTCAGTTTGTGGCAAGAGTTTCTCTCTAAAGTCAAGTTTCATGAAACACACAAGAACACACACTGGAGAAAAACCTTTTTCCTGCTCAGTTTGTGGCAAAAGCTTCTCTCATAAGTCAACTTTAACAAAACATAGAAGAACACACAGTGGAGAAAAACCTTTTTCATGCCCAGTTTGTGGCAAGAGTTTCTCTCAAAAGTCTTATTTCACAAAACACACAAGAACACACAGTGGAGAAAAAACTTTTTCCTGCTCAGTTTGTGGAAAATGCTTCCCTGAAAAGTCACATTTCCGAAGCCACACAAGAACACACCGTGGAGACAAGCCATTCAGTTGCAGTGTTTGTGCTAAGAAATTCTCCACTATACAGCGTGCTGAAATACACAATTGTGCTGGTGACGATAGCAGTGATCCTTGAAGCTTAAAAAAACTGAAGGAACTGACTCTTTGTGGTCAGATGTAGAATTAGAATTAGAAATCCCTTTATTGTCATTGTACTCAAGTGTGCAACGAGATTAGAGAAATGTGTAAATGTGATTTTGAATGAAATATGATAAATTTAATTTTGCAAAACTCTTTTATATACATTAAGCCAATGTAATCAGTGTCAGAAGAAGCAACGTGTCTGAGTGATGATCATTTTTTTTTGTGATTTTACATCAAGATGTAAATAAAATTAATTGCCTTTGCCTGGAACAACATTTGTTAACGTTATGCTTTTCAGTTGTCTTTTTAATCGTACCTAATGGAAAAGGTGTGAGAAGAAACGGTGCTTATGAAATCGTTGCCTTCCACAATCATCAATTAAATCACTCGTTCCACTTGCTCAACTGGCCTTCATTACGCTGTGTGAAAAGGTGAAAAACTGAACTAGAAGTTGAACTCTAAAAAGAACAAGAGAGAGAAACGCAAATAGTCTCAGTTTCTCTCAAAGGTTTTGGTATGTCAGGAGTTGGCAACTTGATGGTGACTGGAGTCAGCGTTTATTTGTCACCACGGAGGAGATGATCCCCATCACGCAGTTCGTTGCTGCTGCTGTCTGAATTGGAAAAGTGAATTACCATAGTTTAATGAATACTGAAATGAATAATGAAATATTTAAGTCATTAAATAAAAACTGAAATAATTTTTTAACACTCTAACATTTAAACAATAAAATAGTGAACATTTTCAATTTAAAATTCGCAACCATACAGAGTTAATTAAATTAAAAATATAGAATTATTTACTAAATCATGGACAAATTAAAGGCTTCAAATTTTGAAAGATAAAAAATAAGGAATCAAATTTTATGTATTAATTCAAAAAATAAATAAAATAATTCCACACATATTTAAATGAACAAATATGAAGACAAATATTCAAGATTGAAATAAAAAGTATTTAAAAATATTAATATATTAAAATCTTTGAATACATATTATAGTAATACATAAGCAAGCTTAAATAATTACATGAAAATCGAATTAAATACTGAAAGAGGTAAAAAAAAAACTGAAAGAAAAAATACTTAAATATTGAAGTGGGTATACAATTAAATGAATAAACAACAAACAAATACCTCATGGAAAAGATAATTTATCAACACTTGTCAAACCACAACGTGAAATTTTGACCTGGGATATTTCTTTTTTGCATATTCTTAAACAATCTTAATTATGTTTATGTAAAGCCCTTTGAGACTGTCTGTGATTAAGGGCTATACAAATAAAATTGACTTGACTTGACTTCAACAGCTCAATCTATGTGAAATATCCCCGTGGGCGAAAAAAAATATCTCATGCAAAAAATAAAGCAAGGCACCATAGCGCTGGCGAAAAAGCCTGTAAAAAGGCAAAGGTGCAAACTTGTTGACATAAATTATCACTTTATCACGTCAACTGTTAATAATGGGAAAATCGATTTGGGATAGTCACTGATGGTGTAGTGCAGAAGTATTCAATTAAAAGTTACAGAGGTCCACGACTAAAATTTCTTCCAATTAAAAGGTCCGAACCAAAGTCCAACTTCCCTTAATGTCTAGCCTATGTTTACATTTTTAGTTTCAATATTTAGTCATTTTCAACAGAGCGCACTTATATACTAAATATTTAGCAATGTTCACATTAAACACCTTTTCCAGTCAAACAAATATAAGGCGTGCATTTCACATTCAAGAAAATGTGGCTCCAGGAAGTTAAGTTTGCCACTTCCAGAAAAAAAATATCAAATATCTCCTGCAGAAATATATCAAGTGCTTAGCATTGAGTTAACATCTTTTACCTTTTTTTCCTCTCAAATCAAAGAGTGATCAGCCTAGAAAAAAATGGAAAGCCTAATTATCCAAGTAAAACAGGTCAACATGTTCAGTACACAATCAATAAAAATGGCTGTCCTCATGAAAAACTAATTCAAAATGAGCTTTGACACCACCTTTTCTTTTGAATATTTTTTTTAACATCTCTTAATGAGAAAAATTAGTTTGTGACTGCCCTGCCTGTCATTTAAAATCTGAGTTGGAACGGAGTCAGGGCCATTGGGATTTGGTAGATTATTTCACACATCTGGCCTTTGTCTTTTCCTTTAAATAATGTTTGTGCAACCGCATTTAAGCACTCCTTCACAACTTCCCTATCAATTAATGTTTTTTTTTTAGGTTTCCCCAAAATCCATGATACTTTTAGTGAACATTCGTTTGCATGCCGCTGGGCTGTAAACGAAAATGTAAAAATCTGTTATATTGCACTCGAAGTTCGATGTTTCTGCGTGTGCTCACCTCAAACTTCAGCGGATAACTTTGCATAAAAGGGCTTTGTTTCGTAGTGGCGCTTCGCAATATAGCAACGGTTTCGGAGCATATGGTGCACACTGGTTTTGAATCGGCTGCAGCCAGAACGAAACTAAATTTCTCCGTCCATTCGTTGAAAACAACACGCATCGTCCTTGCTAACTGTTTAGCAAGGCATACTGTCAGCAGCACTTTCTTCCGGTCTGCTGTGCAATTGGCAGTGGATCGTAAACAAAAGATTTGATTGGCTCAAATCAGTGACGCCTTTTCCGTATTAACTAGAGTTGCAGCGCCAACCTTTGCGGATCCGGACCGCAGTCCGCCATTTGGTGATGCCTGGTGTAGTGGTACATTCGCCTGACTTGCGTGCGGACAGCATGGTTTCGGTTCTCACACAATGACAGTGTTTCTATCTACCTTGTGCCTGGCTGGCGACCAGTTCAGAGTGAAGTGCGCCCTTCGCCCATAGGCAGCTGGGATAGGCTCCCGTGATCCTTTACATCAGGGGTGGGAAAACTTTTTGATTGGCGGGCCACAATGGGTTCTAAAATTTGACAGGCGGGCCGGACCAGGAGCAGATGTATGAAGTGTTTTGGTAACCTCACCTCATCTGAGAAAAAAAAATACATTTAATTTTAAATGAAAATGAAAAAAAAAAAACATTAAAACAATATATATGTCTTTGAAAAACCACAATATTAAGAAAATAAAACATGAACAAGGTTTATTCATTTATAGTTCGGCGGACCGGATTAAAACATTTAACGGGCCACATGTGGCCCCCGGGCCGTAGTTTGCCCACCCCTGCTGTCCAGGATAATTGGTATGAAATACTGTCCAACCGACAACATGGTGGCAGATGTTTTAACAAAATCGGCAACTAGAGTAAAGTTGAATACGTTTGTCAAGTTCATATTTAGGAACTGTCATAGAAGTTTCTGCAAAACAACCAGACAAGCCTGATGACTGTACAAATGAATCAACCAGCCAAGATTGTCTTTGTCACTCACGTGGAGCAGTCCCTCGAACCTTTCAGTGAGAAAGCCCAGAAAGAAAGCCAAAGTTTTCTTCTCCTGCGTGGCTTTTAGTGAAGCACAGCAAAGCTGTTGAGTGTTATTGTATGACTGCTTGTTACTGTAATGTGCTTATTTGCCACAAGGGGTGCTGTCGCTGACAGATGATGTTAACATGCGATGTTTGGCCGGAGTTCACGCCTTATTTCTCTCTCTCTGCTTTTGGCTCTTGTGAAGAGCAATTCGTGTGTGTTGCTGAAATAAACTACGTCAGCCTAAAGAGAAAAGTTGTCTGCATATCAGAATTAATCTTCTGCTGTGACTTGGCATTAAGGTTTTGCACTGTTACTCTTGCATGTATAAGTGTCCACAAGTCAAGAGCGAGCCAAACTCCATTCAAAACGAAGACGGGAGTCAGGAAATAGCGTCCAAGCTCCAAGTGCTTTATTGGGCAGCACTGTCATATCCAATAAGAACCATAATGAAACTAAAACAGACAAATATGCATTGATAAATGACTGCTTAATTAAAGTATGTGCATATGAAAATGCAAATGAATTATAGCACGTTTTCTATAAACACTGTATATGGTAATTAGTTAGGACACAAGCCTTTTGAAGATACTATACAAACATGAAACATAAAGCTCACCAAACGTGTTTTTTTCACAGTCTATAAACATTGCGATTAGTCCAAACGTATCACAGTATAAAACTAACACTGCTAAATAACTTTCTATCGCAAATGCGTAATTTACAGACGATGCTTTCGAAGGCACAAACAACACGAAGCTTATAGCAGGTGGCAAACTGATAGTAGTTACGCTACTTTTGATCGGAAAGGAACTTGCAAGCTGGAATCTAAAATGGCAGCCAAACTGTTTCTTGTCAAACCGGATGTCAAAATAAAAGCATTAAGAACTTTTCTGACACCAAAATAAGAGACAGAATATACTTTGCAAAATGAAAGGCAGAACAGGTATAATCCTACGATGTCACATAACCGTGGAATGTATCAGGTTAAGGGCCCAGAGTCACGAGAATAGATTCTGAATACAGTAACGAAGTGCATGTTAGCACGGTGAAGCAACGGTAGCGAGTTAGCTGCAAAGTATAGCTAGTTTAGTGGCGGGAGTACCGTGGGAAGCTTAATCTAGTATAGGCGTAGGAGTGGTTCATGTGCTCTAATCTCTGTTTGTTATGACTGGTTTGTGATGACATCAGAGCGGTGCGACAAAAAGAAGTGTGTTGGAGTGTTGAACTGTTGCCGATTGAATAAACGGGTGACGCTCCCAAGTTGATCCTAAGTTCCTATTATTGTTGACAAGATCTCAGAAAGGTCCTAAACTCGGATCTTACATTGGTGGCATCGGTAACTGGAGTGTTTTTGCTTTGTATTCTGGATCTCTTGGAACAATTTGAACTTGTTCGGGCGCTACGACGGAGATGTTCTCCCGCGGGAAAATGGAGGATACGTCGAAAGTGGAAGACGAGGCTATCCATTACCCTTCTGTATGTAACCGTTCTGTGAGTGACTTGAAAATTAAAGTGGAGCTGCCGCCACCGTTTAGTGGTGATGGTCAGATGCCGTTCGCTACATGGATTAAACAGTTTGAAGCTGCGGTGCGCGCGCAGACAGCGGACTCTTCTCAATATTCTCCCCACCAAGCTGGATGGCGCAGCCTTCCCCCTGTGGGACAGTTTCCCTGCGGATGTACAATGTGATTATGAGCAGAAGAAAGAGAAGCTGCACTAAGCATTTGGACAGAAGCAATTCCTGTTGTACTTTCAGACGTGCATCTCAGCACGCCCGTGCAAGGTGGACGGAAGTTTGGAGGTGTATTCTGCTGACGTATCCAGACTTGTGGCTGAGGTGTTTCCAAGTTATGACAAGCCTGCAATAGAGGGGGAGAAGTTTTGGCGTTTCCTGGCGGGCCTCGATCCTGCCCTCCAAGCCAAGTGTCACGAGCAGGGGGCAATGGACATCGAGGAGGCGATGACTGTGGCTAGCCGCTGGGAGCGTGCTGGGTATGCACTGAAGACCAACCCGTTGGGTGGACCCGCCTACTCCCTCCCGCATCCTACCTTGGTGGCTAAGCTCGGAACGTCACAGGTCCCAGCTGGTGATGATATGGCTGGCGCCTCGGAGGGTCTCCTCCATGTGGTGGAGAATCTCACAAGGAAGATGGACAACCTACAGACGGAGCTGAGGGAGCTAAGAACACGCCAGCAGGGAAGTGAGAATGGCCGAAGTGGCTCCCCTTTACTGCAAGAGCCTCTACAGGACCCGGGGCTGCGTGGAGGTCAGCGACGCACATGCCGCTGTGAATGCGGGGAGTACGGCTGTAGGTCGACCAGGGGCAACGTCAGGAGAGACGAGTGTGTGAGGGGCCATTCTCCCCATCGTGGGCTGCAGGTAGGAGGCGTCACCAGAGGATGGTGCCGAGAGAGCGAGGGGACTGGGATGCCAACACAGACTTCTCATCGCGCCAGCGGGACGACGGCGGCTCACGGGGCCATTACACTGAAGAGGATTGACAGTCAAGTCACGGTGTGAGGTTTCTATCACCTCATCGCCGATCACCGTATCCATCCCCACGTAGCCAGGAGTCGGGAAACATCAAGTAACTGTCATTGAGACCCAGATGTCATTTACGCCGACGCAGGGTCAAAAGGACTGTGAGGGGGCAGGGGCTCCTGCCTCCCTGGAAGGCTCATGCGACGGAGGTGAGTCTAAACCAACCGCCTATGTGAAAGGACTGGTGGGGGAAATTGATATAACGGTTCTGATTGACTCTGGTTCTAACATTTCGCTGATCTCAGAGGAGTTCAGAATGTCTCTACCAGTGCTTTGTGATGAGGTTTTGAGTCAACAATACACTGTTGCACGTTCAGTGGGGGGTCAATTGTTGGACACATTAGATACAATGACTCTTCCTTTGCAGATGGGGGCAGGGCCTGGCAGCCAATTGTTGATGTAGTACGGGGGTCCACACAGAAGGTTTTGTTGGGTTTTGATTTCATGTTACAAACTCGTGCTGTGATGGACGTTGGTCGTGGTCTGCTCCATATCAGTGATTTGGATATTCCTCTTATGCGCGCCACTGATTTCATACCTGAATGTTGTAATATTTCTGTGTCTTTTGATACAACTGTTCCACCCTGCAGTGAAATGTTGGTCCCTGTTAAGGTGGGCCTACCTCCCAAGGCTATGCCTCCAATGGGACCCTATCTAGGTTGCGTTGAGTCGGAATTCCGGGACACCCTTGGACTGGCCATTGCACGAACGGTGGCGCCAGTGGAGAATGGGTGCACGTTGGCTAGGGTGCTCAACCTGACCGGGAAGGAGCTGAAATTGCACTCTGGAAACTATCTGGGAGAAGTCCATCATGTGGACGAAGGTGATATATCCGCCCCAACCGAAGGCTCGGTGGCCACACAGGTAGCTTCTACACTACCGGATGTTTCGAACAGTATGTTGTCTGCTGAGCAAAAGCGGCGATTTACTTGAGAAACACAAGGGGCTGTTCCGGTCCGGCCGAGAGGGGAACTTGGTCCGGCAACCTAATCGAACATCGCATTCACACGGGCGAGCATACTCCGATAAAGAAGCGGGCCAACCGTACATCTCCAGGGAAACGGAAGGAGATGGAGAGACAGGTACAGTGCCTATTGGACGACGGCATCATTTAGGAGAGCTGTAGCCCTTGGTCCTGTGGTGCACGTCAGGAAAAAAGATAACACCTGGAGGTTCTGCGTGGACTACAGGGCTCTCAACTCTGTGACCATAAAAGACTCTCACTCGCTGCCACGGGTGGACGACACGCCGGACGCCCTCACAGGGGCCACCTGGTTTAGCACTCTTGATTTTTCGGACGGCTACTGGCCGGTGGAGGTCTCACCAGAGGACCGTGAGAAAACAGCATTCTCCACGGGCCAGGGCCTCTACCAGTTCAAATCCATGCCCATGGGCCTTACCAATGTGCCGGTGACTTTCCAGAGAATCATGAAGATGGTGCTGAAAGGGCTCCCGTGACATGTCTGCATGGTCTATTTGGACGATGTTCTCCTTGACAGTCAGTTGTTCGAGGAACACCTCGTTGCACTGGGGGAGGTCTTCTCCCGGATTGGCGTGGCGGGGCTGCGCCTGAATGCCCGCAAATGCCAGCTAGCCCGGGACGGGTCTTTGAAACTGTGTAAAACCGTAAGAATACTAGTCAATGTTACGTGAAGAGACAGAGATAGTCTATAAAACTGATAGAGGATAACAGGGCGTATCCTACGCGCGTGTAAAAAAAAAAAAGTAGAAAAGTACCGTTGTGTGAATGAAAAAGTGTGCATGGAGGCTTGCAACCTCATTTTGGAACAGGAAAATTAACTGACAACTGTCTGGGAAGCAAAGGCAAGAATTCCCGCCACTTGTGGTAGAAGCTCGGGAATTACCTAAGACAGAGTAATCGTCGGCCTGTTCTGGGACTGGAGGACAGTTGAGTCACCCTAGGTGAACCACTGACTTCCAACATGGGGAAATCAAACAGTAAAAAAGTTTACAAAAAGGATCCGAAGCAATAATTGACATGGAAGGACTGGAAATTTATAGAAAGCCAGAAAAAGTAAAACACTTAAACTCATGGATAACAAAATATGAATTTGCTGGTCAGCTTAATACACAAAAATAGTCGACTTACAAGATAAAATAAAAATAAAACGAAAAAATAATGGGAAAAAAAAAAGATGAATAAAGAATACATTTCTGGCCTGTGGACTCCGGAGGCAGCTGACAGGTGCCGACTGGCCAAGCGGAATACAGCTTCGGTGGTTGCCGAAGCAAAAACTTGGGTGTGGGAGGAGTTCGGTGAGGACATGGAAAACGACTTCCAGACGGCTTCGAAGAAATTCTGGTCCACCATCCGTCATCTCAGGAGAGGGAAGCAGTGCACCATCAACACTATTTATAGGGGAGATGGGGTGCTGCTGACCTCGACTCAGGACGTTGTGAGGGAGAATAGTTCGAAGACCTCCTCAACTCTACCGACACACCTTCCTTTGAGGAAGCAGAGCCTGAAGACTCCATGGTGGACTCACCTATCTCGGGGGCTGAAGTAACCCAGGTGGTTAACAAGCTCCTCTGTGGCGAGGCCCCGGGGGTGAATGAGATCCGCCCGGAGTTCCTTAGGGCTCTGGATGTTGTGGGGCTGTCATGGTTGACACGCCTTTACGACATTGCGTGGACATCGGGGACAGTGCCTCTGGATTGGCAGACCGGGGTGGTGGTCCCCCTTTTTAAGAAGGGGGACTGGAGGGTGTGTTCCAATTATAGAGGAATCACACTTCTCAGCCTCCCTGGTAAGGTCTACTCAGGGGTACTGGAGAAGAGGGTCCGTCGGGAGGTTGAATCTCAGATCCGAGAGAAGCAGTGCGGTTTTCGTCCTGGCCGTCGAACAGTGGACCAGCTATACACTCTCTACAGGGTCCTTGAGGGTTCATGGGAGTTCGCCCAGCCAGTCTACATGTGTTTTGTGGACTTGGAGAAGGCGTTCGACCGTGTCCCACGGGGAGTTCTGTGGATCGTGCTTCGGGAGTACGGGGTACCAAGCCCCTTGATACGGGCAGTTGGGTTCCTGTACTACCAATGTCAGAGTTTGGTCCGCATTGCCGGCAGTAAGTCGGATTCGTTTCCAGTGAGGGTTGGACTCCGCCAAGGCTGCCCTTTGTCACCGATTCTGTTCATAACTTTTATGGAATGAATTTCTAGGCGCAGTCGAGGCGATGAGGGGATCTGGTTTGGTGACCTCAGTATTTCATCTCTGCTTTTTGCAGATGATGTGGTACTGTTGGCTTCGTCAAGCCGTGATCTCCGACTCTCATTGGAACGGTTCGCAGCTGAGTGTGAAGCGGTTGAGATGAAGATCAGCGCCTCCAAATCTGAGACCATGGTTCTCAGTCGGAAAAGGGTGGAATGCCCTCTCCAGGTCGGGGAGGAGATCCTGCCCCAAGTGGAGGAGTTTAAGTATCTTGGGGTCTTGTTTACGAGTGAGGGGAGGATGGAGCGAGAGATCGACATGCGGATCGGTGCAGCCTCCGCTGTGATGCGGACGCTGTATCGGTCTGTCGTGGTGAAGAAGGAGCTGTGCCAAAAGGCGAAGCTCTCGATTTACCGGTCGATCTTCGTTCCTACCCTCACCTATGGTCACGAGCTGTGGGTCGCGACCGAAAGAACAACATCTTGGATACAAGCGACCGAAATGGGTTTCCTCCGCAGGGTGTCTGGGCTCTCCCTTAGAGATAGGGTGAGGAGCTCGGACTCAGTGTCGAGCCGCTGTTCCTCCACGTAGAGAGGAGCCAGATGAGGTGGCTCGGGCATCTGTTTAGGATGCCTCCTGGACGCTTCCTTGGTGAGGTGTTCCGGGCATGTCCCACTGGCAGGAGGCCCAGAGGACGACCCAGGACACGCTGGAGAGACTACGTCTCCCAGCTGGCCTGGGAACGCCTGGGCATCCCTCCGGCAGAGCTGGAAGATGTGGTTGGGGAGCGGGAAGTCTGGGCTTCCCTGCTGAAGCTGCTGCCCCCGCAACCCGATCCCGGATAAGCGGCGGATAATGGATGGATGGATCGATGGATGTTCGTTCTATTATGAAGCAAACTCATGTACTACTGAAGTTATCTTACTCGCTATATTTTTAGTTTCTCTGTAACAATCACGTTATATACTTATTTTCCTGTCAATGTTGGTTCCAGTGTGAAAATGCTGGTAGACGTATTTGTAACTTACTTCATTTGTTCGATAAAAGACAACTTTCCGATGGCAAAGCATGATTCTCCTCTCAAGAACAAAATGTAAGTTAACTAAAAAGTGAAATAAAATGAAGAAAAGTTCAGGTTCCATTGTTCAAAATGAAATCATAATACAAATATTCTTTTTGCGCCGATTCATTCAATCTGGAGCTCGTCGCAGATTATCCATTCATATAAATCCACCGTAAATGCGTCACATCGGCGTCGAACAGCGGAGCAATGTGTGTGGGCGTAATGTAAGTGTTGCGCTAAGCGGCCTTGGCTCTGGGGCCGTCTCCACGGAAACGAATACCGATTCCAAGGCTGGATTCGAAGGCCGTACGTGACAGCGTGAATTTGGACACCACGTGCGGTTGTGCCGCGCCGAAAAAGACGTCACGCGGCCGAAAAAGTAGCTTTCCGAGGTCGCAGCCTGTTAATTTGGACACGGCCAGCGTAAATTTGGACACCACGTGCGGTGGTGTCGGGCCGAAAAAGCAGCTTTCGGAGGTCGCAGCCTGTTAATTTGGACACGGCCACGGTTTTATGCTTACGATGCAAACTGCCTCAATTATTAACCAATCAGGAGTCGGACACTAGGGCTGATTCTGATTGGCTGTTTACTGTCCAATCGCATTTTACAACAGTACGACGTCCGGGAGGACTCAAAAACACAGTCGATAGAAGGGTCTTCTGCATTCTAACATGCTGCTCTTATTGATTTTGTAATCATTCCAAACATTTTTTTTGTTTTCAAATATCATTGTTTGGTTCAATAATATTGTCCCTTGAGATCTATATGCTTCTATAAACCTTTTTTGTTTGTTTGTTTTATTTATTCATTTTAATAAGCAAACGTCACCACTCGGAGTTGTGCATTGCATGTCATGACGATCAAAAATGCCCAGACACTATTTTTAACGGAACGTTTTGCTCTTCTTGATTTAGATCCTTTAGATCACAGGTGTAAAACTCAAGGCCCGGGGGCCAGATCTGGCCCGCGACCTGATTTTATGTGGCCCGCAAAGGGGAAATCATGTGTGTCAAGTTCCTGTTTCTAACACATTTATTTCACTTCTAACAACATTGAGATCTGAGATATTGTCGTTCATTTGTTAGCAATCCTCCTCCTTTAAAATGAATTGTTGAACAAACAATTACTTCCTGGCTTCTGATTTCAAAACTCGCGAACCATCAGTTTGTTTCGGTACGCGGTAACGTCGTAACGGCCCGCTGAGGGAAACCAATACTATGATTTGGCCCATCACCAAAAATGAGTTTGACCCCGCTGCTTTAGAGATTACAACAATGTTTATTCAATTATTTTAACATGTAAAAAATATACAAATATTTTTAAATACTTTTTATTTCAATCTCGAGTATTTGTCAAAATATTTTTTCATTTAAATATGTGCCCAAATATTTATTGAATTAATATATTTAAAATTAGATTAAAAAATTTGTTATCTTTCAAAATTAGGACTCTTGAATTTGTTCAATATTGAGTAAATGTTTCTATTTTATTATTAATTCAATTTACTCTCTATGTGGTTGCGAATTTTAAATTGCAATGTTTCACTATTTTATTATTGAAATGTTAGTGTTAAAAAATATTTTATCGTTTTTTTAAGGACAGACGATCCCCAACTTACGAACGAGATACGTTCCGAACGGTCGTTCGTGAGCTGAATTTGTTTGCAAGTTGCTTTAGCGCTATATTTTGTCTTACAATTTATGTTTAAGGCCTATATAAGTATATTGAAGGTTTATATAAGTATGTTTAAGGCTTGTATAAGTAACCTGTATTGGTTTGTACTGAAAAAAACATTAAATAAAATGGAGAGAATAGCTACAGTCCTGTACTACGAATGTTAGAGAGAGAGACACACACAGGAAGTACATGTACGTAACAAGATAAATAAAATGAAGTTTAACTTACTTTTGGAAGATATACCCGATGCTTAAGGAGATGATGGAGGAAGAGGAGGATTTTATATCATGAAAGGGTCTTCGTCATTGCTGGAATGGGCTTCAAAAGTTACTTCCTCCTCCGTAACTTCAATGTAGGAAGAAGATGAGGGTTGATAAGTATCTTCCTTGGAGGATTTACTCGAAACTGGCCAAAAGAAGCGCTCTAACGACGATTGCAGAGTTTTCTTCTTAGTTTTTTTCATCAGGAGCGTCTGTACTTAAATATTTCATTTCATTTCAGTCTTCAGACGCGCAGCAAGCAGCAGCAACGAACTGCGTTATGCGAATCATCTCCTTCGTGGTGACAAATAAACGCTGACTCCAGTCGCCATCTCTTTCTGGTTCTTTTTATAGTTTGACTTGTAGTTCAGTTTTTCACCTTTTCACGGCGTGATGAAGGCCAGTTGAGCAAGTGGAACAAGTGATTTTATTGATGATTGTGGAAGGCACCGATATCATCAGCACCGTTTCTTCTCACACCTTTTCCATTAGGTACAATTAAAAAGACAACTGAAAAGCATGTTAAAAAATGTTATTCCAGGCAAAGGCAATAAATTTTATTTACATGTTTGATGTAAACACCAAAACAAATCATCATCACTCAGACACATTGGTTCTTCTGGCACTAATCACATTGGCCTTGTGTCAATAAAAGAGCTTTGCAAAATTCAATTTCATCATATTTTATTGAAAATCACATTTACATCTGACCACAAAGAGTCGGTTCTTTCATTTTTTTTCCTTTTTTTAATCTTCAAGGATCGCTGCAATTCTCGCCAGCACAATCGTGTCTCTCAGCACTCTGTTTAGTGAAGAATTTTTTAGAACAAACGCTGCAACTGAATGGCTTGTCTCCATTGTGTGTTCTTGTGTGGTTTCGTAAATACGACTTTTGAGAGAAACTCTTGGCACAAACTGAGCAGGAAAAAGGTTTTTCTCCACTGTGCGTTCTTGTGTGAATTATTGAATGAGACCTTCGAGAGAAACTCTTGCCACAAACTGAGCAGGAAAAGGGTTTTTCTCCACTGTGCGTTCTTGTGTGAATTATTAAATGAGACCTTTGAGAGAAGCTTTTTCCACAAACTGAGCAGGAAAAAGGTTTTTCTCCAGTGTGTGTTCTTGTGTGATCTGTTAAAATTGACTTTAGATTAAAGCTTTTGCCACAAACTGAACAGGAAAAATGTTTTTCACCACTGTGTGTTCTTGTGTGTTCTGTTAAATATGTCTTTTTCGAGAACCATTTTCCACAAACTGAGCAGGAAAATGATTTTTCACCACTGTGTGTTGTTGTGTGGCTTGTTAAATTAGACTTGTCAGAGAAACTCTTGCCACAAACTGAGCATGAAAAAGGTTTTTCTCCACTGTGCATTCTTGTGTGCCTTACTAAATGAGACTTTCGAATGAAGCTTTTGCCACAAAGCGAGCAAGAAAAACGTTTTTCACCACTGTGTGTTCTTGTGTGGCTTGTTAAATTAGACTTGTCAGAGAAACTATTGCCACAAACTGAGCATGAAAAAGGTTTTTCTCTACCGTGTGTTCTTGTGTGGATTGTTAAATGAAACTTTCGAGAGAAGCTTTTGCCACAAACTGAGCAAGAAAATGGTTTTTCTCCACTGTGTGTTCTTGTGTGGATTGTTAAATGAAACTTTCGAGAGAAGCTTTTGCCACAAACCGAGCAAGAAAATGGTTTTTCTCCACTGTGTGTTCTTGTGTGCGGTTTTAAAGACAGCTTTGAAGTGAATGAGTCAGTGTGACGTGCCCTTTCACCTTTGGCTAGCCCATCATCATCATCATCATTAGTATCATCATCATCGTCATGAGCGTCTGATAATGTGTCCTCATTATGTCCTTGTGATGGCCCCCAGTGGTCTTCATCACCTTCTGTTGTCACGTGATGACTTGAACTGCTGCTTGTAGGCTCCGCCCCTCTGCTGTCCTCACTCTCATCCTTGTTTTCATCGTCAGTCTTTATATGGACAACGTTCACTGGTGACTTGTTGATCTCCTCCTCCTTTTTGATGCGAGTCAAGTCTGGCTCCTCTTTCACAGAATGGAGATCGTTTTCACTGACGTCTGGAGGACACAAAAAGACAAGCACACATTTGGTTTGGTCAAGTCAAAGCTCATGCGGCGACTTTGTCTTATATTGTTTCTACCGTGCTACCTTGACTTGTGCCTGCCGAACACGAATCAATACGTGCGACCCCGATTTGGACCGGACCATGGGGGCATTTCACAAAATTACGTCCTACGATGTAATAATAATAATAATAATAATAATAATAATATTCCCTTTATTAGTCCCACAATGGGGAAATTCGAGATTCGAACCCAGGCCTCCAGGGGAGACTGGGTCCTGAACGCGGCGCCTTAGACCACTCGGCCATCCTGGCAGCCTCCCTTTAGCACAGACATGCCCAAAGTCCGGCCCGGGGGCCAAATGCGGCCCGGGGTCAAACTTTATCTGGCCCGCAGCCTCTGTAATAAAATTAATACATTCTGGCCCGCACATATACAGTGCTTAGTTCGCTCTCTTCTTAATTGCTGTTCCTAATTTACCCACTAGAGGCAGTACTACTCTGCGACATCACCCCGGGTGACCTTTAAGATAAGATAAGATAAGATAAGATGTCCTTTATTAGTCCCACAATGGGGAAATTTGAGGTGTTACAGCAGCAAAGATATAGATCACACAGAGTCGGCGGCGTAATGTAGCCGTTAATGTATAACATTAGCAGCAGACATTCAGAAAAGGCATGCAAATATACACAGTATAAACGTATCTAAGTGTAAGGAAACACTCCTAATGTTTGACACTCTTTACCCCCAATTTCTAAAATGGCGACAAGAAACAAAAAAAGGAAAGTTGACTGAGAGCAATATCAGTGCGCAGACAAAGTACGCAATAGATGTGAAGTCTTTGGCTGAAGAGTTCACACGACGCCTTCGGGATTTTGCAGCTATTGAGAAGGATATCTCTCTTTTTTCATCACCTTTCTCCGTGGACACAGACAATGTTCCAGCCCAGCTGGAGCTCATTGAGCTGCAGTGTGACGCCGAGAGCCGCAGTCGGCACCGGCAACTTTCTCTCGACAACTTTTACCGACAAATGGATAAAGGCAGGTTTCGAGAGATTTGAGAGTTTGCTAGGAAAATGTATTTGTGTGAAAAGACATTCTCGGTTATGAACTTAAATCAGAGGCGCGTGAGGACACGGCTCACAGACTCTTACCTCGCGCATCAATACCACTGCCTTTGAGCCAGACCTGGCCTTTGTGCTGCAGTCCAGATCTCAGTATCACCCGTCACATTAATGCAGGCAAGTCATTTGTCATTTAAATAACTGACTTAATTTTGTTTTGTTCAGTCACAAATTTAGACAAGTTGTCGGTTTTCATTCCAGAATAAAATGTTCATTCAACATTTATATTTGATGATATGTCATATATATCAAATTAGTCCTTGCACTTGTGGATAATCATTTCTGTAATTCAAAAATTCTGTGAACATTGAACTCCCATGATGATATAATTCATGTTCAAATATTATTTGCACTCAAGACTATAATTACTTCTGTTTAAGAAAAAAAGTTAAGCAAATATTCAATTGCATGTGATGTTCATGTTTCAAATGAACCAAAATACATGTTTGATGGTTTAAATGAAAATAAAAAAGCAAATGTGAAACACAGAATCACTTGCTAAAATGTGTTTGAATATATTGTTCTTTATGTAGTTAATGTCAGCCGAGGTCGGCCCTCCCACATTTTACAACATCAAATCCGGCCCCCTTTGCAAAAAGTTTGGACATCCCTGCTTTAGCAGCACAACAGTGATAAAAGAGCATTTAAAAAGGAAGCACGTTGCGGCTGATGCCCGATTTCATTCCGGACATAGTCACAGACGTTTCTGGAAGCGAGCTGAAGTTAGCACACACAGGCTATTGTGTGCGTCTGATGAAACACCTGTTGTGGGACCCTAACATATTGATGGGGGCCACTGGGGGCCATCGCAACATAATGACATCGATAAAATAGGAATCCTTCAAGCGAAATATGTTTACAAGTATTTCATTTTGCATTTATGGATAGTTTCATCGTGGGTACTTTTTGCTTTCATGATAATCTGGATACCTAAAAAAATTAAAGGGGCCCTGGCATCAGAGTCGCTATTTATTGTATGATTTACGTTTGGGTTTTTTTTTTACCCAAAATGACATTTATCCTGCGAGTAAGTTCCGACATTACCCTTTTTATTTTTATAAAATTTCTGTTTTGAAATAAATTTTAAAACAAAATTACGTTTGAAGAGTAAAAGTTCTTACACATAAGCATTAAGCAACAACACTTTCACTGTGACTTTCATGTTGACATATTTGAATAATGACTGTATATATTAAAGTTATCCAATACATATTCAAATTAGACTAAGATACACCATAATATTATAAGAGTTCCCTGAATTATTTTGTAACTGCAATGATGCTTAACAGCCACTGGGCGCCATCACAAGCACATAATGAGGACACATTATCACGCTCTCCTGATGATGATGATGATGGGCAAGCCAAACGTGAAAGGGCATGTCACACTGACAGATGGATATGTTCTCACTGTGGGAAATCATTAACTTAAAAATTCTCTTTAAAACTGCACATAAGGACACATCGTGGAGAAAAACCTTTTTCCTGCTCAGTTTGTGGCATGAGTTGCTCTCAAAAGTCGCATTTAACAAGCCACATAAGAACACACACTGGAGAAAAACCTTTTTCTTGCTCATTTTGTGTCAAGTGTTTCTCTCAAAAGTCAAGTTTAACAAGACACACAAGAACACACAGTGGTGAAAAACTTTTTTCCTGCTCAGTTTGTGGCAAAAGCTTTTCTGTAAAGTCAAGTTTAACAAGGCACACAAGAACACACGCTGGAGAAAACCCTTTTTCCTGCTCAGTTTGTGGCATGAAATTCGATAAAAAGTCAAATTTAAAAAGGCACACAAGAACACACACTGGAGAAAACCCTTTTTCCTGCTCAGTTTGTGGCAAGAGTCTCTCTCATAAAGCGCGTTTAACAGAACACACAAGAACACACACTGGAGAAAAACCCTTTTCCTGCTCAGTTTGCGGAAAAAGTTTCTCTCGAAAGTCTACTTTAGTAAGGCACTCCAGAACACACAGTGGTGAAAAACCTTTTGCTTGCTCGGTTTGTGGCAAAAGCTTCTTTTTTAAGTCAAATTTAACAAGTCACGCAAGAACACACAGTGGTGAAAAACCTTTTTCCTGCTCAGTTTGTGGCAGAAGCTTCTTTGAAAAGTCAACTTTAACAAAACATAGAAGAACACACAGTGGTGAAAAACCTTTTTCCTGCTCAGTTTGTGGCAAAAGCTTCTTTTTTAAGTCAAATTTAACAAGTCACGCAAGAACACACACTGGAGAAAACCCTTTTTCCTGCTCAGTTTGTGGCAAGAGTTTCTCTCTATAGGCAAATTTAACAAGCCACACAATAACACACACTGGTGAAAAACCTTTTTCCTGCTCAGTTTGTGCCAAGAGTTTCTCTCAAAAGTCGCATTTACGAAGCCACACAAGAACGCACAGTGGAGACAAGCCATTCAGTTGCAGCATTTGTGCTAAAAAATTCTCCACTAAACATAGTGCTGAGAGACACAATTGTGCTGGTGAGAATAGCAGCGATCCTTGAAGCTTAAAAAAAATAAAACAAAAAACTGAAGGAACTGACTCTTTGTGGTAAGATGTAAATGTGATTTTGAATAAAATATAAATTAAATTTTGCAAAGCTCTTTTAATGACACTAAGCCAATGTGATCAGTGCCAGAAGAACCATTGTGTCTGAGTGATGATGAGTTTTTTTGTGTTTACATCAAAAATTATAAATAAAATTGCTTTTGCCTGGAACAACATTTGTGAACATTATGATTTTCAGTTGTCTTTTTGTCAGGTTTAAATGCCCTGACGCCTTTTGGGAGAGCTTACTGAAATAACTTACTAAAGGTAACGGCCGAAATAAAAATATGCCTGAGAGGCCAGGAGGAACCAGACATGGCGTTCATTTTCACCGGCCGGTGGGGGAAAGAGTGGGACAAAGCAGAAGCGAGCAGGTAGCTCCGCGTGACTCCTTCCTCTCTCTTCCTCCCTGCTCTGCTCTGCTCTGATTTTATTAGCTTGACTCAAGAATCACCAGGAGACAAGAAATTAAAATACAATTAGAGTCTGTTTAGTCTAAACTAATCACTAGAAGACAGGAGAATAACTGACAATGGTGGTCTGTTTTAGACTAAACTAATCACCAGAAGACTCCAACAGGCAGGAAATCACAACTCACGGTGTAAAGGTTACTTTAACTAAACACATTGTTCGAATAATATTTAGAGGTTATTATACATTTGCCATGACACAGCTTTATTTCAATTTATGGTGCGCATGACATGTTGCAAATTAGTGGAGTGGACTATGCTTGAGTGTTTACAGTTTGAGTGGAGATACAGGAGGAAACCTTTACTGCAGGGAGGTGTCTGCAATTGGCAGGGCGGCGGCACTTCTTCAGAAGTGAGGATGAAGTAAACAACTGTGACGACCGGCTCTGCTAGGGAAGGAGGGAAGTAACATAAACCGAGCTGTTAAATGGTGTGGAGAGAGTTTACAATTTATTTTTAGTAAAGAAGAGAGGTAGGGTTTAAACAAATGATCTCAACCAACAGGTATTAACCCAAGTTGACAAATGTGTATGAATAACAAAAGCAAGTGTCTCCAAAATTCACAAAAGTCCAAACAAGAGACACAACAAGCGCAAGCGAGGCAAACTGAACTCTAAAGTCCCAGCCGCCCTGAGCAGCAGAACCGAGGTCCTTTTATTGGTCCCAGCTGCCCAGGTGGAGCTCGTTGGTTGGGACGTCCATGAGTAACGAGCAGGAAAGCAGTCCACCAACAGGGAACGAGCGGGAAAGCAGTCCAGCGCTGAGGCACAAGTCCATTGACTTTACAAACAAAAGGGTGGAAGAGTTACTGCAATACAACAAGGGCGTGGCCTTGTAGGTGGGCCCGAGCCCAGGGCCATAACACAACATCGTGATGAGCCCTGATAGAAGAAGTTGGCACCAAAGTCTGACGCAAACAGCATCGTGCTGGGTCCTGTTAGAAGATGTTGATGTCAAAGTCAGCTGCGACCCACGACGGCACGCTCATGATAAACCGGACTAAACCAGCTTTTGAGAAGACGAACTGTACCACCCTTGAGTGTAATCTGATTCCTCGATGTTATAAAAGGGAATGTGTGAAAAACATCGAGGAACAGAAGGGAGATGAAGTTGCCAAGTAAACATTATTAACCTCTCTGTCTCCACTTGAGCTGAGTGCCTCTCTTCTTTCAGCTGTGAACCCTATATGTCAAATTGGCGAACCTGACACACATCTTCAGGATACTGTGTGTGTGTGTGTAAAAATAACAAGTAAGTGACTATGTGTGTGTATTAAACATTAATGAGTGTATAAAAACATGATTATGAATACACAAACTGATTACCTATCCTCACCGCATCTTGCATTTCCCCCCTGTTTGTGGTGTTTAAGACAGATCATCATAATGAAATCATACAACAGTGTGATTATCAGTGGAGGGGTGAAACCCCTCAGTAGGGACAAAATTCCCCTCCTCCCTTCCGGCGTGGAACGAGATCCTCATAATTTGATGACCATCAGGGAATAAAACATATATATATATATATATATATATAGAAAGAAACATTTCTATATGCCTAGTGAAAAATAATAAAACTGTCTCCACGCAGAGCTTGTCCCTGGGGTGACTTGGTGGAGGCCCTTGCCTCGTGGTAGGATGGGACAGCCGTCCTCGCTTCGCGGATCTTTGTGTGTGGTGTATGTGTGCACATGTTTGGGCAGGGGCAAAAAGGGTCCATGTGTTTTTTAGGTTTCAGTGTCCAGTTCGAGTTCATCATTCTCAACATCAATTTGATTGGAATGGTACGTTTGGGCAACAAACATACGATTAACCATAGTCTTTGTCATAGGAACAATGCAACATGAACAGACGACACATAACAAAATGAAAACTATGATTATCCCGATAAATTGTGTCTTTCAAATTTTTTATAGTGGTCATAACATCAATAATTGTTTCATTTTACTAAAAATTTAAATGGAGTAATGTTCTCCAATCAAGGCTGAAATTTCTTTATGTACGTCATTAATGTCCAAACAATATCTGATCTTTTTGTTCTGTGGCTTCAACATTCGTATCTGTGGCTGGTTGTGTGGTTCTGATGTGCGTGTGGTCCGAGATTGTGACTCAGGTGAGCTCCTGTTCGAGGGATTCGCGTTGCTAGGCCTTTAGCTGGAAACCGGTGAAGCTTGTACTGCAACTGGTGGATCCAGCTGCCACGCCCCGCGACCTTTGCAGCGTCGGGGTCACTGCCATCATCTGGCGAGGGCCATCTCAGCATTCACTTGTCCCAACGAAGTTGTTTCAACGCCTTGAAGAAGAGTTGGTCTCCCACACGGACGTGATTTCTCTGTGGATCAGAACACACTGACCAGTAATTGTGTCTTTTGCATCTTTTTCGGTCAAACATGTTTTTCATGTGGACTGCGACCGATGTGCCAGTCGCTGGTGGTTCTGATGAGTCAAGATCTGGGAATCTATAGGGGTGGCCATATAGGATTTGTTTGCACCTTTGTTATCCCAATGTGTGCATTCAATTAGTGGTGTATTTTTCCTGGCGTGACATCAAATTGTCAAGTTGATTTGCTGCGTGTGTGTGTGTGTGGGTGTGTGTGTGGGTGCGTGGGGGTGGGTGTGTGTGTGTATGTGTTCATATTCCCTTTTAGTAATGCAGTGCCGACTTTGAGGTCATGCTTTGGGCTGCAGCCTTCGCTGCATTGTCAGCGAGGCAGTTTCCAATTGTAATTGGGTCATTTTATTAAGTAAGTTTTGCTTTTTTACATAACTATTTAGACGTGCTTTTATGCACAACATTTCGTTTCCTGTTGTGGTTTTAAAGCCCTTGTCTGCCCAATGTCGACAGAACACATGAACATTTATCTTGACTGTCAGTTCACATTGTAACCATACAACCCATCAAAGATGGGAAACCCCAAATTTTGACTTGCTCACACCCGCCTAGGCTCTTCCTGCTCATTCTAACAATTTATCTCTTACAAATGATCTGTTTTGTGACCTTGCTTCTCAAACGCTTCTACTCCTCATCAGTTCGGAATGTGCACCTCATTTCTTTCTTGTCAGTCTGGAATGTGCACCTGTTTTTTTTTTTCTTACACGCCTGAATCAGTGCAAAACATCATGCTGCTTGTCCTGAACATACAGAATTTAGTATCCCTTGAAACTAAATTTCCATTTGCAATCCCCAAAACAAAAAATGTTCCTCCAGTCGGGAGAAAATTGTCCTAAAAAAAAATGTCCATAACGTCAAGTCGCAGTTTGGTGATAATTTGGAGCGGCTTCCACAGTCGCGTGGCGCCTTCTACTGGTGCGGGAAAAGTGACGCTTGGCTGAAACGCACCGCACCTTATCAGTGTAATGTGTCCCTGTGACAATTAGGTCGCCGTGCAATGTGAATGTGGTGGACAAGAATGTAATTTTTTAATTCCTGAAGCAGCAGTCAAGACTGCTTGAACACACTCTGACGTGGCTCTTACCACGGGATCAAATTATTGTGACTAATATGCAAATGGATTCACTTTCCTGTGTTTCTGCAGCAACACAAGTCCATGAAGCCATTTTTGCAGTCACTGTTTGCTCAATGCTCATAGTAATTTGGTAGTGCGTTAAGATGCTTTGTCGATAGAATCTCCTTTTTGGTCTCATGTTCCCTTGAACATTATGTTTACTACACACTACACATGACCTACAAAATTTTTTTTTTAAAAAGGTTTGTTGTCCTAGCTGTACTATGGATATCAATCCCCCCTGTTGAGACATGGGAATTTCCATGACTCAATTTAGCAGTTAAATATCAAGTTGGTAGTGCTAACACATCGTAATCAATGAGTTCATGCTTGACAAGTTCAAAAGCTTTGTCAGCCTTAAGTGGTCAAACAATTATTCTCTTCTTGCAAATATCATTGGCTTATCATAAACGATGTCCAGCAATGGTCGTGTGATTTCTGAGTAATTTGCAATTCATGAATTAAACACCTATAAAAACATCATTAACTTCTCTGTTATTGGTTTTAATGCTCTGGCAATGTTTTTCCTTTTTGCTTATCACCGATAATGCGCCCTTTTAAAGTTTTGACGTCTGTTTGAATCCGCCCCTGCATATTGACTCTGATATTAAGGTCCAATTGTGTCAGTGCATCACGGCCTAATAAGTAAAATGCACGTTGATGTAGAACTTCTTCTACACACACTTTTTATGTTTGTTTTTTTATGTCACGTGATCCTCCGTTGCTACCACGACTCGTCCTGAAAAAGTAATGTTTAAAACAGGACTTTCTGCTTTCTCCTTTTTTCTTCCTTTTGCTCAACACGTTCATGCTTTTTGTGCATAATTTAGAATTTTCTTTTCCATTTTACAAGTTGGCCAATTTAAATTAGGTTGTTTTATTTGAAAAGCCTGTATTTTTTTTTCTCATTCCTGTTTCTTTGTCTTTCCCTTGGAGTAGTTTATTGGGCATTTCTTGGAGGTCTTCAGTACTCGATTGTGGTCCTGTGGTTATTAGGTCCAAGCTGTAGAAGGTGAAAGGGCCTCCTTTTCCTTCCAAGATCATCATTTGTTTGACTTCCTGTCCTCGTTTAATCACTGTCATTTTTTCTCCTTCTACAGTGAGAACGAGCTGGAGGGTTTTGATTAAGTCTCTTCCCAAAAGGTTGGATGGACATTCTGGAACTACGACTAACCTCTTGCCTCGATATAAACTTCCATCTTCATCTTCTATTGTGAGGGGTTTGGTATAAAACCGTTGCGCTGCCTTTCCTCCTACTCCTATCACCATGACAGCTTTATTTGACAGTTTGGTCCCTGCAGGTAGGGCCTTGATTACTGAACTTTCTGCTCCAGAGTCAACTATAAATTGTTTTGTTGTTTTCTTTGGGCCTAATTGTAGTGTTCTCATTGGTGGGTCCACTGTAGAGGCCATTCCAAACAAAACAGATAAATCTAGAACGACCAGTGGCGATTCTAATGTTACTTCTTCTTCATCTTCGCTATTGCTGAGCGGCCTCTGCTCAGGTTGTTCTTCGCCCTGTGGCTGGTAACTTACTAGTCACATGTTACCGGTATAGTCTTCCTCTGGTGTGGTCTTCCTGAATGTTTGACGGCAATCTCTGGCAAAGTGTCCTAATTTGCCACATTTGTAGCAGCTGTCATCTCTATTAGAAAACCGTCCTCGACCTTGTCCCCTGGCGCCAGAATATCTGCCGCGCTTTCGTCCTCGTCCTCTGTCCCCTTGACCTTAATAGTAGATGGGGGCGGAGGCCGCTGTGGAAAGGCCTTCCATCACGGCAGCCAAAGTGGTTGATGTGTTTCGCTCCTCCTTTTTCTTCTGGATTTCCTCGGCATGGGAGGCATATTCGATGAGCGTGTCAAGGTTTGCAGTTCGCCACCCAACGTGGTGTTTGCAGATGAAGTCTCTGGTGGATTCGTGGATACCATCTAGGAAGGCCGACTTCAAGAGGATTTGGTATGGGCTGTTGTCTGCATTGTCTTCCTGTAGGCCGCAATAGAGCCTGTAAACTCCAGATAACCTTTCCAAATACCGGCGGGCAGATTCCATGTCTTCTTGGCGGCATTGTCTGATCTTTGTGTTATCTGGTTGCTTCTTGAAGATTTTTCTTGCTTCATCAAACATGGCGCGGATTGCGTTTGCGAGCTCGGGAGCTCCAGGCTGGAGGGGCTGGCCTATGGCATCGTAAGGGTTGAAGGCACCTCTGATTCTGCCATATCTATATCCTAGGATCATTCTCATGCATGTTTCAAATTCTTTTCCATTCAGGTGGTAGCTATTCATCAGGTCGTGCATACTCTCAATCCATTTCTCCACATCCGCTTCGATTGGAGGAATTGATTGACAGGCCGCCTTCCATTCATCTTGGGTCCAGGGCCTGTAGACCATGATGGTAGGTTCATGTGGGTGGCCATTTGCATCATCAGTCCCAAAAGCTGGGTTGGCAACGGCCACCATCGGGTAGGTCTCTACACTGGGTAGCGGTGGGTAGAGGTTCGTGGCTTGAAAGACTTGTGCTCTTTCAGGGTAATTGAGTGATTTTTCCATCGGCTGTGCTTGAGCTCTCTTTTTCATTTGTTCCCTTGTTCCAGCCGCGGGGGGTCGCTGTGTGGAATCGAATGAGGCAGGAGGGGCCGTGTGTGAGGAGCGGGGAGTGCCATTTTTCTCCTCGCTCTCCAGGGGCGGCATCTCAACGTCACTTGGCTCCGTCTCTGGGGCTGTGGCCGCCTGTCTTCCTGCTTGCGCGGCAGTGTGGGTTCGCTCGTTGAACAGTGCACTTCCTCTCTTGCCTCTGACTCCGGTCTCGTCATCTTTCCTTTTCTTCATCTGATAAACTTTTTTCTCCTCTTTTGTTCTGATATCTTCCACTCTCTTCTTACTCTGTTCTACCAACTTTATGTTAGCCCTCAGTTGCCTGTCCACTGATTTAGTGTTTTCCCCCTTTCTTATCTTCCTCTTTCTTTTTCCATTAACGCACTTTTCACTGCTTCGAAATTTGCCGGATCTTTCAGACGTGGCTTAAAGTCATATTTCCTCACCCATTTCTCCAGAAATTGGCAACAATCCGGGTCATACCCGTTCATAAACTTCACATCAGGGTTTGCTTTCAACTCTTTTGCCACATTTTGACCCATTTTCCATTGTTGTCCGAAGTCCGCCGTCTCCACTCACACACACTCGCACAGGCACTCAATCACCCCCTCCCTTCCTCTTCACTCAGTCTCATGCACCACACACACACACAGCTGTACAGCACCAAATTCACGCACACACCTCTCAATCAAACAAGCAGTCTGCTTATCAAAGAAAATCTAAATAAAAACCACCAAAAATAATGCCTTATTATTCCCTGAATTTTAATGTGAAATTGTGAGCAGACCTTCTCCACAGATTGTCGATCATTTCCATTGTCGACACCGGAGGGAACCTCTAATTTTCGCGGGAACCTTGTTTCCCCTCTCTTAGGCTGTTGTCTTTTCTCTAAAATCTGCTCAATTTCTCACCGAGTTATGGCCCAATTCGCCACCTTCGACACCGAGAAAACACTACTCAATTTGTTCACCGTGCTACCCGTATCTCTAAAATTTGCTCAGTTTCAACAAGTTATGGTCAATTCGCTATCAATGAGTTATGGCCTATTTCGCTACCAATTATTTTTTTCAGTTTTATTACCGTACTGACTAAACGGTCGAGGCCCGGCCTCTGCGCGTGCTTGTCTCACTCACCTCAATCACCCCCTTCCAATTGTTTTAATATTTTAAACTCTTAAAATTTTAAAATGGTGGTACAAAATAATTTGAAAAACAATACCTGGTCTCTTCTGGATCAGCCTTGTCCGCTAGGGAACCGACATCCGGGCAGACGGCCGTAGCCGGAACTCGGAGGCCCGCTTTCTTTCAATGGGAAAGCGCTGACGTCAGATTCGGTGGCGTCCAAAATATCCAGCAACGAGCGTCCGTCCAGGTGTGGCTCCCGGGTTTCGGCACCAAATAAATGTCAGGTTTAAAATGCCCTGACGCCTTTTATAGACTGAATTAACTTTGCAGAGACCCAGAGAAACACCAGATAAAGTTTTGTTTTTTGACCGTTCGCGAAGGGGAGAGGGGTCAGGCTGGAACGAACGTCTTGCTCTGTTCAAGCCTTTGCAACCTCTGACTCTCACACCCTGCTCTGGCTTTTTTATTAGAAGAAGAAAACTCATCCCTCAGCAGACAGAAGATTAACTGACAATGGAGGTCTGTTTAGCCTAAACTAAATCACCAGAAGACAGGAGATTACTTAACAATGGTGGTCTGTATTAGACTAAACTAATCAGCAGAAGACAGAAAAACATCAATAACTAATCATCAGTAACTCTAGCAGGCAGAGAATCACAACTCACAGTGTAAAGGTCAGTTTAACTATCCACGTCATCAGGATACAGTGTCTGTGTGCGTGTGTGTGCTAAAATAACAAGTAAGTGTCTATGTGTGTGTGTTTAAACATAAATGAGTGTATAAAAACATGATTATAAATACACAAACTGATTAACTATCCTCAGCCCATCTTACAGGCATGCATCTGATCAAACATATTGAAAAATAGGTTTAACTCATTTGCCCTATTAAGGTCCCCCTCTTCTGGGGCTTTGGTTGTCCATAGCCTGAAATGGTCTTCAGGCTCCTCCAGACATCCTTGGCATTATTACTCTGCAGCTTTTCCTCCATCCACATCCTGGAGGACTTTTTCCCCTCTTTGATCCTCCTTCTCAGCTGACGTTTCTCTTCAGCTCTTCCTTGTCGCCTGACACAAAAGCCCTCTTTTTCTCCTTCAGGAGAGCTTTAATGTCTGCTGTGATCCATGGTGTGTTGTTGGAGAAACATCTTACTCTCCTGGTGGGAATGGTGTTCTCCTTGAAAGAAATTAATATAGTCTGTAATTGTGTCCGTTAGACCATTAATGTCCTCCCAGTGGGCTTCGCTGAATACTTCCCACACAGTTGTGTTGAAACAGTCCTTTAGGGCCTCCTCTGCTTCTAAAGACCATCTCTGAACTTTGCCTGTCACAGCTGGCGGCCTGCAGACCAGAGGTTTGTACACAGGAAGGAGAACCACAGAGTTGTGATCAGCTTTGCCCAGCGGGGGGGAGGGATAGTGATGTGTACACCTCCTTGGTGTTGGCATAGAAAAGGTCCAAGATTTTATTGTCTCTGGTGTGACAGGTTACATATTGTGTGAATGAAGGCAGAGAGGAGGAAGGAGAAGCATGATTGAAGTCACCAGAGATAAGGAGCAGGGTATTTGGGTGCTTTGTTTGTAGCCTACTCACAGCAGCAGTCAGTACGTCACAGACTTGAGTCTTCCCGGATGTCATACTGTTATAAAATGCGATTGGACGGTAAACAGCCAATCAGAATCAGCCCGAGTGTCCGACTCCTGATTGGTTAATAATTGTGGCACAGTTTGCATTGTAAGCGTAAAACTGTGTTTTGTACCGAAGAGGAGCGAGAAGCCGGAAGAGTTGCTCTTTTTGTGGAACCCACGCAGAGACAGTTCAACACCCGTTTTGGATCGGCTCATACTCAAGGACATTTTGGAAGGACTTCAATAAATGTGTCAGTTTATTTCTTTTTAAATACTTTTCTTTAAAGTGGGAAAATGTTTTCTGTTTCTTTCAGAAGTGTGGTGCTGCAGATGTTTTTTTCATAATTTATTTGCTAATAATATTTTTTTTATTCATAAATGTAAGTTTGGCAATCAGAAACCGATCTTTTCACACTGACACTGTTTTCTATATTAGACTTTTAAATGACTCTACTAACACAAAGGCTCAGGAAAAAAGGCCAGTTGAGCAAGTGATTTTATGGATGATTGTGGAAGGCAGCGATTTCATAAGCACAGTTTCTTCTCACACCTTTTCCATTAGGTACGATCAAAAACACAACTGAAAAGAATAAAGTTAACAAATGTTGTTCCAGGCAAAGGCAATGAATTGTATTTACATGTTTGATGGAAACAAAAAAATCATTACCCAGACACGTTGGTTCTTCTGGCACGGATCACATTGGCTTAATGTCAATAAAAAAGCTTTGCAGAATTCAATATTTCATATTTTATTCAAAATCACATTTACATCTTACCAGAAAGAGTCAGTTCCTTCAGTTTTTTTGTCTTTTTTTAAGCTTCAAGGATCGCTGCAATTCTCACCAGCACAATCGTGTCTCTCAGCACTACGTTTAGTGAAGAATTTTTTAGCACAAACGCTGCAACTGAATGGCTTGTCTCCACTGTGCGTTCTTGTGTGGCTTCGTAAATGTGACTTTCGAGAGAAACTCTTGGCACAAACTGAGCAGGAAAAAGGTTTTTCTCCACTATGTGTTGTTGTGTGTTTTATTAAATTAGACTTTCCATAGAAGCTTTTACCACAAACTGAGCAAGAAAGAGGTTCTCCAGTGTGTTTTCTTGCATGTTCTGTTAAATTTCCCTTTTGAGAGAAGCATTTTCCACAAACTGAGCAAGAAAAAGGTTTTTCTCCACTGTGCGTTCTTGTGTGGATTTTTAAATAAAACTTTCGAGAGAAGCTTTTGCCACAAACTGAGCAAGAAAAAGGTTTTTCTCCACTGTGATTTCTTGTGTGTCTTACTAAATGAGACTTTCGAGAGAAGCATTTGCCACAAACTGAGCATGAAAAGGGTTTTTTACCACTGTGTGTTCTTGTGTGGAGTGTTAAACTTGATTTTCGAGAGAAGCTTTTACCACAAACTGAGCAGGAAAAAGGTTTTTCTCCACTGTGTGTTCTTGTGTGACAAGTTAAATTTGACTTTACAGAGAAGCGTCTACCACAAACTGAGCAAGAAAAAAGGTTTTCTCCAGTGTGTGTTCTTGTGTGCAGTTTTAAAGACAGCTTTGAAGTTAATGAGTCAGTGTGACATGCCCTTTCACCTTTAGTTTGCTCATTATCATCACCATCGTGATGAGCATCTGATAATGTGTCCTCATTATGTGCTTGTGATGGCCCCCATTGGTCTTCATCACCTTCTGTTGTCACGTGACTACTTGAACTGCTGCTTGTAGGCTCCGCCCCTCTGTTGTCCTCACTCTCATCCTTGTTTTCATCTTCAGTCTTTAAAAGGAGAATGTTCACTGGTGACTTGTTGATCTCCTCCTCCTCCTTTTTGATGTGAGTCAAGTCTGGCTCCTCTTTCACGGAACGGAGATTGTATTCACTGACGTCTGCAGGACACAGAAAGACAAATTTGGTTTGGTCAAGTCAAACCTCAGGCGGCGACTTTGTCTTATTTTCTACCGTGCTACCTTGACTTGTGCCTGCCGCATACGGATTTGGACCGGACCATGGGGGCATTTCACAAAATTACGTCCTACGATGTAAACCCCCTTTTGATGCCCGATTTCATTCCTGACATCGTCACAGACGTTTCTGGAAGCTAGCTGAAGTTAGCACACACAGGCTATCGTGTGCGTCTGATGGAACACCTGTTGTGGGACCCTAACTTATTGATGGGGGCCATCGCAACATAATGTCATTGATAAAATAGTAATCCTTCAAGCGAAATATGTTTACAAGTATTTCATTTTGCATTTATGGATAGTTTCATCATGGGTACTTTTTGCTTTCATGATAATCTGGATACCTAAAAAAATTAAAGGGGCCCTGGCATCAGAGTCGCTATTTATTGTATGATTTACGTTTGGGTTTTTTTTTACCCAAAATGACATTTATCCTGCGAGTAAGTTCCGACATTACCCTTTTTATTTTTTATAAAATTTCTGTTTTGAAATAAATTTTAAAACAAAATTACGTTTGAAGAGTAAAAGTTCTTACACATAAGCATTAAGCAACAACACTTTTACTCTGACTTTCATGTTGACATATTTGAATAATGACTGTATATTTTAAAGTTATCCAATATGTATTCAAATTCGACTAAGATACACCAAAATATTTTAAGAGTTCACTGAATTATTTTGTAACCGCAATGATGTATAACAGCCATAGGGTGTCAGTAATGAGTAACAAAGGAACACAACACCTCCCACTGATACATCGTCATTGTTATTTGGATAAATTACCAGGAACTATGAGTTGTGGGGGAGATGCAAACCACCTGGGCCACAGGAACTTTATTACCAGGAACTACCGTATTTTCGCAGCCATAAGGCGCACTTTAAAGTCCCACATCTTACCCAAAACAAACAAAGCGCCTTGTAAGGCGACTGCGCCCATTATATGGACAAAATATCACTCACGACCATCAACCCTTTTACTCATTGGGCTGTTCGGAGTGCATGTTAGCACACCCTGCTGGACAAAGTCTGAGTCATCCATGCTTCTAATTGACCGTGACTTATACATTATGTGACTATGTTGTTTGGGTGATGGTGGAGGAGGAAGCTGGACAAAAGGGCAGCTGTCCACAATGTTGTAGTCTGTCTTATCATTTATGTTATTGCAAGCAAGAAACGTCCCAGGTTTAGACAACAAACAAAAAGCCCAAATCACAACAGCACATCTCTCTAAACAGCCATGTGATATGGCTGAGTCTGAGTGGCTCCCAGAAGGCATTGCTCTAATGGCTCCCAAGAAGCCACTGCTATAATCGTTTTGTGTTATTTTTATTTCTTTTGGGTATATTGATGGAATGAGAGATACATGGTTTGTGTTAATCTTATTTCTTTGTTTCATTGTTTGCTTGTATGCTGAGATTTTTTGGGGGGATTTGAAACCGTGACTCTAAGGAGTCTGGTGACCAGTGAAGTCCCTCCCCTGACGTTGTCTTGTAGGCTATTGCCAAGACACCTATTATTGGTTAGAGTCAATGTTAATGACCTTGATTCCCAATGGTTTCATGGCATCGGTCATTGAAATGGGGCAATTGCTGATGGTATTGAGGCAAAGTGAGTTGCCATCGGCTGAGTCAGCGTGAGCAGCTGAGTTACTGCTGTGCTAACAGCAGCCTAGCTAACGCCTTGTAAGGCGGTGGGCCCAGTACGTGCTTCAAAGACAGAAATAGCATCCTCAACAGGTGTTGCGCCCTTAGAGGCAGCGCGTAAATGTTCCTGGCCTTGTTGGCAGAAAAGGGGGTTGTGACGTTCTCCCTTTTTAAGCCCATAGTAAGCCAAAGATGCAGATGCATTCCTTGCAGCATGCGCTTGTTCACTGATGAGATCCGTGCAACCCTGGATGGATGCATTAAATGAATTTTAAATGTTTGGATGAGGTGAAACTATGCGCACATGCACAAAACTTGACTTACACCCGACGAAGCCAGCACAAAGTTAATAAATAAATAAGACCAATACGTACTTGATTTTTAAAAAAAGATACATAATATTTTGTGTTTTATCCACTAAAATTGATCAACCGCCATTAATGTTTTCGCCGCAGTGTGCATATATTTTAGATTCAAGCAGAATTCTTTCCGTAAGGAATCGCTTGAACAAGATATAAAAAACAGAAAATGTAAAATGTTAAATAATCAGTTCAAATTTTATACTGGGAAAAACATGGAGTTCACCCCCCACTACTGGTTATTCTTTGG
This sequence comes from Idiotropiscis lumnitzeri, assembly GCF_059441095.1. Lineage (NCBI taxonomy): Eukaryota > Metazoa > Chordata > Actinopteri > Syngnathiformes > Syngnathidae > Idiotropiscis > Idiotropiscis lumnitzeri. Next base: position 25,834,749 of record NC_142392.1, on the reverse strand, counting down.
CATTTATTTTCTGCAATTTGGCATCAACAAATGTTCAGCAAATCGGCAAGTAAAAGGCAAACGGCAATAACCTTGAACGATTTCCCCAAACAACTCAATGTTGTGATGCATATTTTTAACGATAGAAAGTCGTTCTTTACAAAGCAAATGAGAGTAAAACGTGTACAAACCTGCTTTGTGTAGCACAACACGAGGCTGGTTGCAAACTTCGTCCAGCAGTTGAAAAAGTTGCTCGTTCTCTTCTTTTACTCCACAAAGTTCCTCTTTGTACTTGGGTGTCGTTCTTTCACACATTTTCAAATGATAATTCCAAAAAATCCACACTTGATCTCTGCTTGGCGATGAGTCATGTGCCTCTTTTCGTTAGCGGCTAGCTAGCTAACAAACTAAGCTAACTACGCCGAAAAGCATCAACGCGCGAAGATGAGGTTATCGGGACACAAAGACTTAATGAAATATGTCGTAGTCCTTTAGAGTAGCACTGGACATCCTTTGAGAAATTTACAGTCAGTTCCACGCTAAATCAGAAGAATTTAGCGGTGGCTGTTTTTATTTCGGTGTGGACGGGTCGGTGGATGTGGTCGAGGTCCTTCGGAAGCTGCGCGCTTGCTAATGACGTCATGCTTTAAGCACGTATTTTTCAAATATATTTCTTTGCCTCTGTGTTTGTTTTTACCCATGGCTGTTCTATTTGAATATATATTTTATATAATATTTTGATTCGGTTGATAAAAAAATCTTACAAAATAACTAAATTAACGCCACATTGGCGAGTCAGCTCCTACGTCACTTCCGCCTTTGTCCCGAGAAGCCGCCGCTGCTCCAGCAGTGGGACGTTTACGTTTCTCCGACCGAACTTGCAACAATGCTGTGGTTCAATCGGGCTGCAAGATTGTATGAATATAATGTCTGCATCTACTCGCAGTTGCTCTCAATTATTTCACGCCCGCCCCTCCCAAGAAGAAAAAGATTCGCGCCCCCCACCACAATTTTTTTCTGTCTTTGTATATTGATGTTAGGTTGTCAATAAAATATCTCTGAACTAACCTAAATTGATAACAAATATAATTTTGAGAACTATTATAGTGATGACCTAGAAACTCAGTACTCTGTTGTGCAAATATTGATGAGAGGACAAATATTTGTCACGTCATGTCATTATCCTCACTGCTTATCCTGTGCAGGGTCGCGGGAGGGTGCTGGGGCCTTTCCCAGCTGACTTCGGGCGAAAGGCGCACCAAACCCTGAACTGCTCGCCAGCCAGTCTCAGGGCAGACATAGACACCGTCACTGAGTGGGAACTGAACCCACGTTGCCTGCACACAACTCAGGCGAGTGTACCACTACAGCATCAGTGACATGATACATATTTACGAATACGTTAAAAAAAATTTTTTTATTAACATTAACAAACATTTCTGATTTTGTTAACACATCTGCCACCATGTTGTCGGTTGGACAGTATTTCTTGCCGATTATCCTGGAAAGCAGGGGTGGGCAAACCACGGTCCGGGGGCCACATGCGGCCTGTTAAATGTTTTAATCCGGCCTGCCGAACTTTAAAAAAATTAAATGAATAAACCTTGTTCATGTTTTATTTTCTAAATACTGTGGTTTTTCAAAGACATATACTGTTTTAATGCTTTTTTTCCACTTTCATTTAAAATTAAATGTATTTTTTTTCTCAGATGACGTGAGGGCACCAAAACACTTTATCCATCTGCTCCTGGTCCGGCCCGTCTGTCAAATTTTAGAACTCATTGTGGCCCGCCAATCAAAAATTATTCCCGCCCCTGCTGCAAAGGATCACGGGAGCCTATCCCAGCTGTCTATGGGCGAAGGGCGCACAACTCCCTGAACTGGTCGCCAGCCAGGCACAAGGTAGATATAGACACTGTCACTGAGTGAGAACCGAACCCATGCTGCCCGCACACAAATCAGGCGAATGTACCACTACACCATCAGTGACTATCCCAAATCTATTTTCCCATTATTAACAGTTGATGTGATAAAGTGATACTTTGTCAAGTTTGCACCTTTGCCTTTTTACAGGCTTTTTCGACAGTGCTATGGTGCCTTGATTGTCCGAAAAAACAATAGGTTGCTCTTTATTTTTTGCATGTGATGTTTTCTTTCTCACAAGGGGACATTTCACATGGATTGAGCTGTTAAGTCACTAAAAAAGTAAAAGAAAAACAATAATGAAGATTCTTTAAGAATATGCAAGAAAGAAATCTTTCAGATCAAAATTTCACATTGTGGTTTGACAAATGTTGATAAATTATATTTTCAATGAGGTTTTTGTTTGTTGTTTATTCATTTAATTGTATACTCACTTCAATATTTAAGTTTTATTTTCTTTCACGTTTTTTTACCTCTTTCAGTATTTAAATCGATTTTCACGTAATTATTTTAGCTTGCTTATGTATTACTCCAATATGTATTAAAAAATTTCAAAATGTAAAAATTCTATTAATATTTTTAAATACTTTTTATTTCAATCTTGAATATTTGTCCATTTAAATATGTGTGGAATTGTTTTAATTATTTATTGAATTAATTCATACTTAAAAATTCATTTATTATTTTTTATCTTTCAAAATTTGGACCCTTCAATTTGTCCAATATTTAGTAAATAATTCTATTTTTATTATGAATTTAATTAACTCTGTATCCATCCATCCATTATCTATACCGCTTCTCCTCACTCGGGTCGCGGGGGGTGCTGGAGCCTTTCCCAGCTATCTTTGGGCAGTAGGCGGGGGACACCCTGAACTGGTTGCCAGCCAATTGCAGGGCACACAGAGACGAACAACCATCCGCGCTCACACTCATAGGAGCAATTTAGAGTGTTCAATCGGCCTACCATGCATGTTTTTGGAATGTGGGAGGAAACCGGAGTACCCGGAGGAAACCCACGCAAGCACGGGGAGGACATGCAAACTCCACACAGGATGGCCGGAGCCGGGATCGAACCCGTGCCCGATGCTGTCTCTCACTGTGAGGCAATCGTGCTAACCAGTCGGTCTGTATATGGTTGCGAATTTTAAATTTTTCCCTATTTTATTGAAATGTTAGAGTGTTAAAAATTATTTCAGTTTATTTAATTACTTAAATATTTCATTATTGCTTTCAGTATTCATTAAACTACGGCAATTCACCTTTCCAATTCAGACAGCCGCAGCAACGAACTGCGTGATGGGGATCATCTCCGTGGTGACAAATAAACGTTGACTCCAGTCGCCATCAGATTGCCAAATCCTGACATTCCAAAACCTTTGAGAGAAACAGAGACGATTTGTGTTTCTCTTTCTGGTTCTTTTTCTAGTTCAACTTCTAGTTCAGTTTTTCACCTTTTCACAGCATAATGAAGGCCGGTTGAGCAAGTGGAACAAGTGATTTTATTGATGATTGTGGAAGACACCGATTTCATAAGCACCGTTTCTTCTCACACCTTTTCCATTAGGTACGATTAAAAAGACAACTGAAAAGCATAATGTTAAAAAATGTTATTCCAGGCAAAGGCAATTAATTTCATTTACATGTTTGATGTAAACACACAAAAAACTCATCATCACTCAGACACAATGGTTCTTCTGGCACAGATCACATTGGCTTAATGTCAATAAAAAAAGCTTTTCAAAATTCAATATATCATTTTATTCAAAATCAAAATTTACATTGTAGGATTGTATTACGATTACTGGCATTATTTTGAACACATACGGGACAGTATGTCGATAATTAAAGTTAGCAGGTGCATATTTACTGAATATTTATCCAATGAAACTAGAAGCACGGGTCACAAGAATGACTGGGATTATAGGTCTGATGTTTACTGATTTATTATATTATTCTCATATGCTAAATTTAGAGTACTTAGTTGAAATGTGTGAACTTTATTGAAATTCTCAGTAGTGAAAATAGATTTGCGCACATAGCATTTCCATGACTTGCATTCACAGCACTTCATGGACAAAGACGACAAAGCACATTCTCTACATTGGCTGTAGAGATGCAAACATACCAACTTGGGCACTGGAGGACTCACACAGACACTATCGCAAAAAACACATTCCGAAAGACAGAACAATTGGAGATCGGAGCACACGCACATACACACTTGCACACCGACAAGATTCCAGAGGAATGCCAGCGAGGCGAGCGACGGAGAGACTGCCCGCCAGGGAAGGCCAGCCTTGGGGACCAGACGGGAATCAACTTATCCAGACGATGACTAACCTGGGGAGAACCTTCCCTTGGACGTGGACCCGTGCTGTGGGAGGGAGCGAGGACGACCGATTCAACCGATTCAACCTACATTACCCTTGACATAAAAAAACTCCTATAAAAACTGAAGCTGGGATGAAAGATGGCGCGCATTTTTCGACTGTGCTCGCCCGAGTGCAGTTTTCTCGTGAGATTAAGAAAAAGCCACCCAGATATCTGTCTTTGTACTATTTCCTGAACTCCAGAAATTGAAGAAACTAAATATTGGAACTCTAATCAGTTGTTGTTGAGTCTTTATTTGACCCTTTTCTTCTTGAGTACAAAAAAACTAACATGCATTGGAGTAAGTTTGGCTTTTAAAGGTTGATTTACGAAACTACTTCTCATTTCCATGGTGACTGAACTCCAACATCATCTTTCCACAAAGAGTCAGTTCCTTCAGTTTTTTTGTCTTTTTTTAAGCTTCAAGGATCGCTGCTATTGTCACCAGCACAATTGTGTCTCTCAGCTTGCTGTTTAGTGGCGAATTTTTTAGCACAAACGCTGCAACTGAATGGCTTGTCTCCACTGTGTGTTCTTGTGTGGCTTGTTAAATTCGCCTTTTGAGAGAAACATTTTCCACAAACTAAGCATGAAAAAGATTTTTCACCACTGTGTGTTCTCATGTGCCTTACCAAATGAGACTTTTGAGAGAAACCTTTTCCGCAAACTGAACAGGAAAAGGGGTTTTCACCACTGTGTGTTCTTGTGTGGATTGTTAAACTTGAATTTTGAGAGAAGCTTTTTCCACAAATTGAGCAGGAAAAAGGTTTTTCTCCACTATGTATTCTTGTGTGACTTGTTAAATTTGCCTTTTGAGGGAAACTCTTGCCACAAACTGAGCAGGAAAAAGGTTTTTCACCACTGTGTGTTCTTCTATGGTTTGTTAAAGTTGATTTATCAAAGAAGCTTCTGCCACAAACTGAGCAGGAAAAAGGTTTTTCATCACTGTGTGTTCTTGTGTGTTCTGTTACATGTGCCTTTTGAGAGAAACTCTTGCCACAAACTGAGCAGGAAAAAGGTTTTTCACCACTGTGTGTTCTTGTGTGGCTTGTTAGATGTGATTTTCGGGAGAAACTCTTGCCACAAACTGAGCAGGAAAATGTTTTTTCTCCAGTGTGTGTTCTAGTGTGTCTTGTTAACGTTGCGTTTTGAGAGCTTTTACCATGAACTGAGCAAGAAAAAGGGTTTTCACCACTGTGTGTTTTTTTGTGCCCTTTTAAACACAAAGTTAATGAGTCAGTGTGACGTGCCCTTTCACCTTTAGCTTGCCCATTATCATCATCATTATCACCATCATCATCGTCATGAGCGTCTGATAATGTGTCCTCATTGTGTGCAGTGGTCTTCGTCACCTTCTGTTGTCACGTGATGACTTGAACTGCTGCTTGGAGGCTCCGCCCCTCTGTTGTCCTCACTCTTATCCTTGTTTTCATCTTCAGTCTTTATAGGGACAGTTCACTGGTGACTTGTTAATCTCCTCCTCCTCCTACTCCTTTTTGATGTGAGTCAAGTCTGGCTCCTCTTTCACAGAACGGAGATCGTTTGCACTGACGTCTGGAGGACACAAAAAGACAAATTTGGTTTGGTCAAGTCAAACCTCATGCGGCGACTTTGTCTTATATTGTTTCTAGTACATTCCAACATTCCCCTTTTTAATTTTTTTTTATAAAATTTCTGTTTCTAAATAAATTTGAAAACAAAATTACATGTGAAGAATCAAAATCCCTACGCATAAATTAAGCAACAACACTTTCACTCTGACATATATGAATAAGGTGTATTTTAAAGTTATCCAATATGTATTAAAATTAGACTAAGATACACCATAATAAATTACACATAAATTAGGCCATTTAAAAATACACGACTTTTTTTTTTATTTATTTCAATTTATATTTAAGCTTGCTTATGTAATAATACAATATTTATTAAATTGTTTTAGTATGTAAAATTCTCAACAATTTAATTCTTTTTTTTCACACTTGAATATTTATTAACAAATTTGTTCTTTTGAATATGTGTGCAATTTAAATTATTCCATCCATCCAGCCATTTTCTGCCGCTCATCCAGGGTCGGGTTATTGAATTAATTTTTCAGTATTTTTTATAATTCAATATTTATTTCAAGATCATGACTCTTCTCAATTAGTTCAATATTTATAAAATGTTTCTATATTTGTTAATTGAATTAAGTCTGTAGGTGGTTTCCAATTTTACATTTTAATATTTTCCTATTTCACTATATAAATAATCCAATGTATAAAAAATATAATACAGCATGAAAAAAAAATTTGGTATATTTGACAAAATTATAGTTTTTTCCAAAGTGAGATTCTGCTTAGCAACAAACCCCAAACACTTGATAGAGCTCAACCCATTAAGTGTATTTTGCAGAAATTTATTCAGAAAGCATAATATTAAATGTGAGGGGATATTTGAAGAGTTTGAGTTTTGTTCAATGAACCATACATATACGAGCCAGCCTAACACAGCGAGAAAACCAGCGCTGACTCCAGTCGCCATCAAGTGTCCAACTCCTGACATTCCAAAACCTTCGAGAGAAACTGAGACTATTTGCGTTTCTCTGTCTGGTTCTTTTTATAGTTCAACTTCGAGTTCTGTTTTTCACCTTTTCACACAAAGTAATGAAGGCCAGTTGAGCAAGTGGAACAAGTGATTTTATTGATGATTGTGGAAAGCAGCGATTTCATAAGCACTGTTTCTTCTCACACTTTTTCCATTAGGTATGATTAAAACGACAACTGAAAAGCATAACGTTAACAAATGTTGTTCCAGGCAAAGGCAATTAATTTTATTTACATGTTTGATGTAAACACAAAAAAAATCATCACCACTCAGACACAATGGTTATTCTGGCGCTGATCCCATTGGCTTAATGTCGATAAAAGAGCTTTGCAAAATTAAATTTTTTATATTTTATTCAAAATCACATTTACATCTTACCACAAAGAGTCAGTTGCTTCAGTTTTTTGTTGTCTTTTTTTTAAGCTTCAAGGATCGCTGCAATTCTCACCAGCACAATCGTGTCTCTCAGGAAGACGTTGAGTGAAGAATTTTTTAGCACAAACGCTGCAACTAAATGGCATGTCTCCACTGTGTGTTCTTGTGTGGCTTTGTGAACTTGACTTTACAGAGAAGCTTTTGCCACAAACTGAGCAGGAAAAAGGTTTTTCTGCACTGTGTGTTCTTGTGTGGGTTGTTAAATTTGACTTTACAGAGAAGCTTTTGCCACAAACTGAGCAGGAAAAAGGTTTTTCTCCAGTGTGTAATCGTGTATGTGTTTTTAAATTCCACTTAAAAGAAAAGCTTTTGCCACAAACTGAGCAGGAAAAGGGTTTTTCTCCACCGTGCGTTCTTGTGTGGCTTCGTAAATGCGACTTTAGAGAGAAACTCCTGGCACAAACTGAGCAGGAAAAAGGTTTTTCTCCACTGTGCGTTCTTGTGTGGCTTCGTAAATGCGACTTTAGAGAGAAACTCCTGCCACACACTGAGCAAGAAAAAGGTTTTTCTCCAGTGTGTGTTCTTGTGTGGCAAGTTAAATTTGACTTTACAGAGAAGCGTCTACCACAAACTGAGCAGGAAAAAGGTTTTTCTCCACTGTGTGTTTTTGTGTGTTTTGTTAAACTTGACTTTTGAGAGAAGCATTTTCCACAAACTGAGCAAGAAAAAGATTTTTCTCCACTGTGTGTTATTGTGTGTTCTGTTAAACTTGACTTTTGAGAGAAGCATTTTCCACAAACTGAGCAAGAAAAAGGTTTTTCTCCACTGTGTGTTCTTGTGTGTTTTGTTAAATTTCCCTTTTCAGAGAATCCTTTGCCACAAACTGAGCATGAAAAAGGCTTCTCTCCACTGTGTGTTCTTGCGTGCCTTACTAAATGAGACTTTTGAGAGAAGCTTTTGTCACAAACTGAGCATGAGAAAGGCTTCTCTCCACTGTGTGTTCTTGCGTGCCTTACTAAATGAGACTTTTGAGAGAAGCTTTTGCCACAAACTGAGCAAGAAAAAGGTTTTTCTCCACTGTGCATTCTTGTGTGGATTGTTAAATCAAACTTTTGATAGAAGCTTTTGCCACAAACTGAGCAAGAAAAAGGTTTTTCACCACTGCGCGTTTTTGTGTGCCTTACGAAATGAGACTTTCGAGAGAAGTTTTTGCCACAAACCGAGCAGGGAAAAGGTTTTTCACCACTGTGTGTTTTTCTGTGCCCTTTTAAAGACAGCTTTGAAGAGAATGAGTCAGTGTGACATGCCCTTTCACCTTTGGCTTGCCCATCATCAGCATCATCATCATTAGTATCATTATCGTCATGAGCATCTGATAATGTGTCCTCATTATGTGCTGGCCCCCAGTGGTCTTCGTCACCTTCTGTTGTCACGTAATGACTTGAACTGTTGCTTGGAGGCTCCGCCCCTCTCTTGTCCTCACTCTCATCCTTGTTTTCATCTTCAGTCTTTATAGGGAGAACGTTCACTGGTGACTTGTTGATCTCCTCCTCCTCCTCCTCCTTTTTGATGTGAGTCAAGTCTGGCTCCTCTTTTACATAAAGGAGATCGTTTTCACTGACGTCTGCAGGACACAGAAAGACAAATTTGGTTTGGTCAAGTCAAAGCTCATGCGGCGACTTTGTCTTATATTGTTTCTACCGTGCTACCTTGACTTGTGCCTGCCGCATACGGAGCAATGCGTGGACCCCAACTTGGACCGGACCATGGGGGCATTTCACAAAATTACGTCCTACGATGTAAACCTCCCTTTAGCAGCACAACTGTGATAAACGAGCATTTAAAAAGGAAGCACGTTGCGGCTGATGCCCGATTTCATTCCTGACATAGTCACAGATGTTTTTGGAATATGTATTCGAATTCAACTAAGATACACCATAATATTTTAAGAGTTTACTGAATTATTTTGGAACTGCAATGATGCTTAACAGCTATTAGGGTGTCAGTAATGAGTAACAAAGTAACACAAGACCTCCCACTGATACATCATGATTGTCATTTGGATAAATTACCAGGAACTATGAGTTGTGGGGGTGATGCAAACCACCTGGGCCACAGGAACTTTATGACCAGGAACTAAATGTTCCTGGCCTTGTTGGTAGAAAAGGGGGTTGTGGCGTACTCCCTTTTTAAGCCCATAGTAAGCCAAAGATGCAGATGCATTCCTTGCAGCATGCGCTTGTTCACTGATGAGATCCGTGCAACCCTGAATGGATGCATTCAATGTATTTTAAATGTTTGGATGGGGTGAAACTACGCACACGTGCACAAAACAGTGCAGGGCCACCCGAGGTTCATTGACTCTCACCCGACCAAGCCAGTAAAAAGTTCATAAATAAATAAGACCAATCCGTGCTTGATTTAAAAAAAAAAAAAACTTAATATTTTGTGTTTTATTCACTAAAATTGATCAACCGCTATTGACGTTTTCGCGGCAGTGTGCACATTTTTCGAGTCAGGCGGAATTCCTTCCGTAAGGAATTGCTTGAACAAAATATAAAAACCAGAAAATGTTATTTTGTTATTTTAAATGTAAATTTTATACTGGGAAAAACATGGAGTTCACCCCCCACTATTGGTTATTCTTTGGCATATATTTTCTGCACTGATTACATTTGACATAAACAATTGCTCAGCAGACCTGCAAGTAAAAGGCAATATTTAAAAATAAAACGGCAATAACCTTGAACGCATTTCCCCAAACAACTTAATGTTGTGATGCATATTTCTAATGAAAGAAAGTCGTTCTTTACAAAGCAAATGAGAGTAAGACGTGTACAAACCTGCTTTGTGTAGCACAACACGAGGCTGGTTGCAAACTTCGTCCAGCAGTTGATGATGTTGCTCGTTCTCTTCTTTTATTCCACAAAGTTCCTCTTTGTACTTGGGTGTCGTTCTATCACACATTTTCAAATGATAATTCCAAAAAATCCGCACTTGATCTCTGCTTGGCGATGAGTCATGTGCCTCTTTTCGTTAGCGGCTAGCTAGCTAACAAGCTAAGCTAACTACGCCGAAAAGCATCAACACGCGAAGATGAGGTTATCGGGACACAAAGACTTAATGAATTATGTCGTAGTCCTTTAGAGTAGCACTGGACATCCTTTGAGAAAATTACAGTCAGTTCCACACTAAATTAGAAGAATTTAGCGGTGGGTGTTTTTGTTCCGGTGTGGACGGGTCGGTGGATGTGGTCAAGGTCCTTCGGAAGCTGCGCGCTTGCTAATGACGTCATGCTTTAAGCACGTATTTTTCAAATATCTTTCTTTGCCTCTGTGTTTGTTTTTACCCCTGGCTGTTCTGTTTCAATATATATTCTATGTAATATTTTAATTCGGTTGATAAAAAAATGTAACAAAAAAATTAAAATAACGCCACAAAAGCGAGTCAGCTCCGACGTCACTTCCGCCTATGCCCCGAGAAGCCGCTGCTGGAACAGCACTGGGACGTTTACGTTTCTCCTACCGAACTTGCAACAATGCTGCTGTTCAATCGGGCTGCAAGATTGTATGGATATAATGTCTGCATATACTAGCAGTGCTTCTCAATTATTTCACGCCCGCCCCTACCAAGAATAAAAAGATTCGCGCCCCCCCACCACCAATTTTTTTTCTGTCTTTGTATATTGAGATTAGATTGTCAATAAAATATCCCTTAACTAACCTACATTGATAAGAAATATAATTTCGAGAACTATTATAGAGAGGATCTCGAAGCTCAGTACTCTGTTGTGCAAATATTGATGAGATGACAAATATTTGTCATGTCATGTCACGATCCACACCGCTTATCCTGAACAGGGTCGCGGGAGAGTGCTGGAGCCAATTCCAGCTGCCTACGGGCGAAAGGCGCACAACCCCCTGAACTGGTCGCCAGCCAGTCACAGGGCAGACATAGACACCGTCACTGAGTAGGAACTGAACCCGCGTTGCCTGCACACAACTCAGGCGAGTGTACCACTACACGATCAGTGACATGATAAATATTTACTTCTACGTTTTTTGCCAAAAACTTTATTAACATTAACAAACACAGTTATTAATACGTACATAATATAGAAAAGACAAAAAGAAGAGCCAGGGGGATTTTAAACAAAAATTCTATCTGAATAACATAAAGCAACAGCTTTAGTATTGTTGGAGTTGAGTCACCGTGGAAATGAGAAGTAGTTAGTAAATCAACTTTTAAAAGCCAAACTTACGCCAATGCGTGTTCGGGTTTTGTACTCAAGAAGAAAAGGGTCAAATAAAGACTCAACAACTGATTCGAGTTCCGATATTTAGTTTCTCCAATTTCTGCTGTTCAGGAAATAGTACAAAGACAGATATCTGGGCGGCTTTTTCTTAATCTCACGAGAAAACTGCACTCGGGCGAGCACAGTCGAAAAATGTCGCGCTGATCTCAGCCCAGCTTCAGTTTTTATAGCAGTTTTTATGTCAAGGGTCATGTAGGTTGAATTGGTTGAATCGGTCGTCCTCGCTCCCTCCCACGGCACGGGTCCACGTCCAAGGGAAGGTCTTCCCCAGGTTAGTCATCGTCTGGATAGTTGATTCCCGTCTGGTTCCCAAGACTGGCACGCCAAGGCTGGCCTTCTCCGGCGGGCAGTCTCTCCGTCTCTCTCCCCGCTGGCATTCCTCTGTAATCTTGTCGGTGTGCATGTGTGCATGTGTATGAGCACGTGTAGGTGCAGGTGTAAGGGTGTGTCTGTGTGTGTGCATGCGTGTGCATGTGCTCCGATCTCCAATTGTTCCGTCTTTCGGAATGTGTTTTTTTTATAGCTTCTGTGTGAGTCCTCCAGTGCCCAATTTTGCATGTTTGCATCTTCTACAGCCAATGTGGAGAATGTGCTTCGTCGTCTTTGTCCATGAAGTGCTGTCAGTGTGAGTGCAGGTCATGGAAATGCTATGTGTGCAAATTTGTTCTCACTACCCAAAATTTCAATAAAGTTCACACATTTAAACTAAGTACTATAAATTTAGCATATGAGAAAAATATAATAAATCAGAAAACATCAGGACTACAATCCCAGTTATTCTTGTGACCCGTGCTTCTCGTTCCATTTGATTAATGCTTTTTGTTTCATCAATGTTTAACATATTCCGTAAATATGAACCTGCTAAATTAAACAATTGACCTTCTGTCCTGTCAGTGTTTAAAATAATGCCAGCAATCATAATACAATCCTTCATTTACCATTGCAGTCGTCTTATCATTGCAGTATTTTTTTATCATTGTAGCATTTTATTAATTTCCCCTCTGGAACATGGACAGACATTCGGAGTGTTTCCTTACACTTGTAAATGTTGTGGGATGTAAGTGTGTATATACACATGGGGATTTGTGTATTTACGTATATACTATGTAGATTCGCATAGGTTGTGGCAGTTGAAATAAGCACACACGACTGACTGTGAACACGTCTTTATTCCAAGACTGCCAACAACAGAATAACGCACAATCACAAATTCGCGCCAACAAACATTAACATGAATACGCCCCCAAACGGGATGCCTGCTGGGTGAGAGGCATGGTCCTAATGTCCGCCACACAGCCCCCCCCCGAACACCCAGAAGGTCGCTCAGAACGAAAACCTCACCGGGGGCTTCACCGGCCTGCCACAACGACTACGCAGGCCATCCTTTAGTGGTGCAGTTGAAACCCGGTGGGCAGGGGGGTCAGGCGAGACAGGAGCGGGAGCACGACACACAACGTTGTCGCGCGGAAGTGAGGGCGTGGACTTTGGAGGGCGACCGCGGCGAGGGACGTGGGCCGGCAACAGCACATCGCCTGCAACCAAATGAGCTGGTTTTAGCCTATCTACCGAGACGCACTCCCTTCGCCCACCCATATCAAGCACAAAACTCTTATCGCCGCGCTCCAGCACCCTAAACGGGCCGTCATACGGTGGCTGCAAGGGCGAGCGGTGGGCATCGTGGCGCACAAAAACAAAACGGGCTGACATAAGCGCGGACGGCACGAATACCTTGGGAACACAGTGGTGAACCGGTGCAGGGCTCAGGGGCCCCCCCGACAAAAAGGAAAAGGGCGGAGCGCCCAAACCGTCTGGCAGAAATTCACCAGGTACGCGAAGCGGCTGACCGAGCACCAACTCAGCAGGAGCGGCGTTAAGATCCTCCTTCGGCGCTGAACGTAAGCCGAGCAAAATCCATGGCAGACGGTCGACCCAGTTACCGTCCGATAACGCAGCTCGCAGCGCAGCTTTAAGTGACCGGTGAAAACGTTCGCACAAACCGTTAGCCTGCGGATGGTAGGCAGTAGTGCGGTGCACGCGCACACCCAACGATACTGCCAAGGCTGACCAGAGCTCAGATACAAACTGGGGGCCCCTGTCCGAGGTGATATCGGACGGCGTGCCGAAACGCGCGACCCAGGACGACAGAAACGCACGGGCTATATCCACCGAGGTCGTGGAGGACAGAGGAACCGCCTCTGGCCACCTAGTCGTCCGGTCCACCATAGTGAGTAGGTGAGTAAAACCTTGCGAAGGGGGAAGGGGACCTACCAAGTCCACATGCACATGGTCGAACCTCCTGGCCGGAATCGGAAAAGGTTCAAGACTCGACCTGGTGTGTCGGTGGACTTTGGCACGCTGACATGCTACACAGGCCGCTGCCCACATCCTGACGTCCTTACGAAGCCCGGGCCAGACAAACTTTGCCCCAACCAGCTTGACCGATGCACGGACGCCAGGGTGTGACAGGGAGTGGATCGAATCAAAAATCCGGCGACGCCATTCCAACGGAACTACAGGACGAGGGCGGCCCGTGGACACATCGCAGAGGAGAGCAGTTCCACCGCCCCGCAACACCACCTCCTCAAGCTTAAGAGCCGTACTCACTGCCTTGAGGTTGCGGATGTCAGGATCAACGGACTGGTCGGCAGCCATTTCCGAAAAATCAACCCCGAGCTGGACTGGACACACGATCGCGCGCAATAAACAATCAGCCACAGGGTTACACTTACCGGCCACGTGCCGAACGTCCGTCGTAAACTCTGAAACGGCCGCCAAGTGCCGCTGCTGACGGGCCGACCATGGTTCAGTAACCTTTGACATCGCAAACGTAAGTGGCTTATGATCCACGTAAGCCGTGAAACGGCGTCCTTCAAGAAGGAAACGAAAGTGGCGCGTCGCAAGGTACAAAGCCAACAACTCTCGGTCGAAAACACTATACTTGCGTTCGTTATCCCGCAGCTTACGACTGAAAAACGCAAGAGGCTGCCACACATTTGCCACGAGCTGCTCAACCACTGCCCCAACAGCTATATCAGAAGCATCTGTAGTTAAGGCAACTTGCGCAGTCGCAATCGGGTGGACCAGGAGAGTCGCACTCGCCAGGGCGTCCTTAGTTTGTTGAAAAGCCTGTTCCCGCCGTGCAGACCACTCGACAGTATCATTAGCTTTCTTATTTTTCAAGGCATTGTAAAGAGGATGCAGGAGGTGGGCCGTACGCGGGAGAAACCGGTTATAAAAATTAACCATGCCCAAAAACTCCTGCAGCGCCTTAATTGAGGCCGGGCGGGGGAAATCCACCACTGCCTTCACCTTGGCGGGCAAGGGGACCGCGCCCTGTGCTGAAATCCGGTGGCCTAAGAAATCAATCTCAGCCAGACCAAATTGACATTTCGCTGGGTTAACGATCAGACCATGCGAATCAAGACGCTTGAAAACCTCTGTTAAGTGTGACAGATGTTCCTCTGGTGAAGGACTGGCCACCAGAATATCGTCAAGATAAACAAACACAAAGTCGAGGTTGCGCAACACAGAGTCCATCAATCTTTGAAAAGTCTGTGCTGCCCCCTTCAGTCCAAAAGGCATGCGCAAGAATTCAAAAAGACCGAACGGGGTTATCACCGCGGTTTTGGGCACATCTTCCGCCTGCACAGGCACCTGGTGGTAACCACGGACCAAGTCCACTTTTGAAAAAATGGTGGTGCCCGCCAAACGGGTGGAAAAGTCTTGAATGTGTGGAATGGGGTAACGGTCATGCGTAGTCACATTGTTAAGGCGACGAAAATCACCACAAGGCCGCCAGGAACCATCCCTTTTAGGCACCATGTGTAAAGGCGAGGCCCACGGACTGTTAGAACGCCTCACAATCCCCAAACGCTCCATTGTAGCAAACTCCCCTTTTGCTATCGCCAATTTGGCCGCATCAAGGCGACGCGCGCGAGCAAAAACAGGCGGGCCGACCGTGGGTATGAAATGCTCCACCCCGTGTTTAGTGCATGCGGTGGAAAAGGCTGGAGTCGTTAGGGAGGGAAAGTCTGTCAGCAGGCGCTGATAAATGTCACCCGATGCCAAATAATTCGCATGCGTCAATGGCCCGAGTCCCCCAGCCTCACACGGAAAAGTAGCAAAAGAAACAGCGTCAATCAAACGGCGGTTTGCGACATCAACGAGCAGTCCATGTGCACACAGAAAATCCGCGCCGATAATGGGAACCGTGATTGCGGCAACAAGAAAGTTCCACTGGAAATCACGTCCATGGAAGCACAGAGTCACCGACCTGGAACCAAAGCTGATGATGGGCGAGCCGTTAGCCGCACACAGGGGTGGTCCGCAAACGCCGCCCGCCTTGTCCACGGCGGAGGGTGTAAGCAGGCTGACTTGCGACCCGCAGTCCACCAGGAAACGTCGTCCAGAGGACGAGTCTGTAAGGAAAAGCAGCTCGCTCTCTTTGCCGGCGCCCACAGCCACTACTGAACGCCGGCGTTGGAGTTTCCCGGAGCTTCGTAGGTGCAGGGGGGAACACAACGCCGAGCCCTGGCGCCAAACCGCTAATGGAAGAAGCAGAGAACCTTCTCACGACGCTTTCGAACGACCACTGCGGCCACCGTTGACGGATCCACGTCTGATGTCGTCCCAAGGGTGGAATCGGCCGCCACACTTTGCACGGCGAACCGTCTCGTAGCCAGCAGAACTCGATCCGCTTCCTCAGCCAAACCTCGATGATCGCCGGTCGCCAGACAAGCGGAGTTAGCCAACACTGCGCGCACCGGAGATGGTAGCTGTCGCAGGAAAATGTGCGGGAAAATAAAACCGCCCTCATCCGAACCCAAGATCGACAGCATATTGTCCATGAGATCCACTGCCGTGCCATCGCCCAAACCGGGCAGGGAAAGGAGCCTATCTGCCCTCTCTGAGTCCGACAAACAGAACCTCCTCAGCAGAAGCTGTTTGAGCGCGTCGTATTTCCCGCCATGTGGAGGTGCTCGCAATAGCTGCATAACACGACGTGTAGTCAGTTGGTCGAGGGACGCCACGACCATGTAGTACTTCGGGTCATCGGAGGTGATTCCACGAAGGTGGAAAAGCGCTTCCACATGCTGGAACCACGAAGCCGGATCGCTCTGCCAGAACTCCGGTAGCCTCACGGTAGCGGTGACGGCTGCAAGATGAGGGAGTTGGGGCGGCATGGCCGAGGAAGACACCTCTTCATCTACGACTTGAAACATACTCAGCGTCGGGGTCACCAATGTGGCAGTTGAAATAAGCACACACGACTGACTGTGAACACGTCTTTATTCCAAGACTGCCAACAACAGAATAACGCACAATCACAAATTCGCGCCAACAAACATTAACATGAATACGCCCCCAAACGGGATGCCTGCTGGGTGAGAGGCATGGTCCTAATGTCCGCCACAAGGTTTGCTTTTTCTGAATGTCTGCTGCTAATGTCATACATTAACGGCTACATTGCACCACCGCCTCTGTGTGATCCATATCTTTGCCGTCGTAACACTGCAAATTTCCCCATTGTGGGAATATGAAAGGACATCCTTATCTTTATCTTTAAATCCTTGTGTTGGTGCTGGTTAAATAATTTTCCATAAGATTAAGATTGAACAAAATGGTGAAACAAAAATTTAAAAAGTAAATTCTGTAACAATTAAACATTTAATACTTAATTATTCCTAAAACAGTTCAATGAATCTTGAAATTAATAGTGAATTATTGTAGTTTAATGAATACTAATACAAATAATGATATATTAAAGTACTTAAATAAATATCGAAATCATTTTCGAACACAATAACAGTAAAGTAATAAAAGAGTGACATATTTTAATTTAAAATTCGCAATAACGTCGCTGGCGAAAAACCCTGTAAAAAGGCAAAGGTGCAAACATGTTGACATAGTATCATTTTATCATGTCAACTGATAATAATAGGGAAATACATTTGGAATACTATCCAACCAACAACATGGTGTCAGATGTATAAACAAAACCAGCAACAAAAGTAAAATTCAATACATCTCTCAAGTTCATATTTGGGAACTAAAATGTTTCTTCATGTGCATCTTGGGTTTTTCTCTATGTTTAGAAGATAACGATGATTTGCATCGCAAATGGTGACATCTGTCGGTGAGTTGGTGACAGTGCTCCACAAAGCCAGCAGCCAATCAAATCACAGCGGGGTGTGTCCTGTTCTTCGGTTTTCGTGCCGAACAGACTGCCATTTTCTCGGAGGAAATTCTTTCAGTGCGACTCTGAAAAGACGACGCCATCTTTCATTCGTCTCGTTGAACAAAGAGAAGCTCACGAGTTATCGCCAAGCAGAGATCAAGTGCGGATTTGTTGAGATTGTCATTTGAAAATGTGTCAAAGAACGACACCCAAGTACAAAGAGGAACTTTGTGGAATAAAAGAAGAGAACGAGCAACATCTTCAACTGCTGGACGAAGTTTGCAACCAGCCTCGTGTTGTGCCACTCAAAGCAGGTTTGTACACGTCTTACTCTCATTTGCTTTGTAAAGAACGACTTTCTATCGTTAAAAATATGCATCACAACATTAGGTTGTTTGGGGAAATCGTTCAAGGTTATTGCCGTTTTATTTTTAAATGTTGACTTTTACTTGCCGGTTTGCTGAACATTTGTTTATGCCAAATGAAATCAGTGCAGAAAATGGATGCCAAAGAATAACCATTAGTGGGGGGTAAACTCCGTGTTTTTTTTCCCAGTTTAAAATTTGAACTGATTATTTAACATTTTACATATTCCAGTTTTTATACGTTGTGAAAGAAATTAAGTTTGTCATGTCTCAAAACTATGCTGACAGATGTAGTGTATTTTTATATCCACTGTTGGAGTTGAGCCACCGAGAAAATGAGAAACATTTAGTAAATGAATCTTCAAAGCCAAACTTACTCCAATGCGTGTTCGTTTTTTGTACTCAAGAATAGGGTCAAATAAAGACTCAACAACAACTGATTACAGTTGCGATATTTTAGTTTCTTCGATTTCTGGAGTTCAGGAAATAGTACAAAGACAGATATCTGGGCGTTTTTTTCTCAATCTGACGAGAAACTGTACTCGGACGAGCACAATCGAAAAATGGCGCGCTGATCTCAGCCCAGCCTCACATTTTCTAGGAGGTTTTCTATGTCAAGGTTCATGTAGGTTGAATCGGTCGTCCTTTCTCCTTCCCCCGCCACATTCCACGTCCAAGGCTGACCTTCTCAGGCAGGCGGCAGTCTCTCCGTCTCTCCTTCCCCTGTAATCTCGTCAGTGTACAGATTGTGTGGTCTATGTTTTCACAGATGAAATTGTTATGTTTTTGGTGTTCTTGATAGTGTCCCTGTGACGTCCTCCCCTGCCCAACTTGATATGTTTCTATCTTCTAAGGCCTATGTGGAGAATGTGTTTTGT
The DNA here is from genome assembly GCF_059441095.1 of Idiotropiscis lumnitzeri. Taxonomy (NCBI): domain Eukaryota; kingdom Metazoa; phylum Chordata; class Actinopteri; order Syngnathiformes; family Syngnathidae; genus Idiotropiscis; species Idiotropiscis lumnitzeri. Next base: position 25,815,780 of record NC_142392.1, on the reverse strand, counting down.
CGTATTTGTCCATGATGTGCTATCTGGTTTGTCATCAGTTTAACCTGAGCAGACTGAATCTGTTCTGAATGAGAGTGTGGGTCATGAAAATACTCTGTGTGCAATTTTGAGGTCTTACATTTAAACTAAGTCATATCAATTTAGCATATGAATGCATCAGTGAACACCATGACTACAATCCCAGTCAATCTTATCGATGCACTGTACTTCTACTTTCATTTGATAAATGCTTTTTGTTTAATCAATGTTTAACATATTCAGTAACTATGAACCTGCTAAATTAAATAATTGACCTTCTGTCCCGGAAGTGTTTAAAATAATGCAAGCAATCATAATACAATCCTTTAATATTCATGTCAGGTGTGGCAATTCCCTATAACAGGGGTCTCAAACTCGCGGGCCATTTGCGGCCCGCGCGATGATAGTTTGCGGCCCCCGCCTTATTATGAAAGTTTAATGTTCGTGCGGCCCGCGAATTTGATATGACTGGCACTTTACAGTGTTTTGTGCGGAGCTGAACGAACCTACCACATCTTCAGCTTTAAAACGAGGGTAGGATTGTAATTTTTTTTTCGATGTTTTAGTAGGGGTTTGATTGATGAATGTTCGGATTTTGTGGCGTCTGAAAATTACTTCCGGTTTTTATTTAGTGAGCAGGCTGGTTGAAAACTTTATCGAAATATAAACTGAGTTTTTATTATTTACTTTTGTTCGTGGCTCAGCTATGCAAAAGGAAGCGCTGCCAGGTCTCTAGCAGCAAGATGTAGGCATGAGAAGCCATGTTCAGAAGATCAGTTCATGTTCAATGTTCCACTCATGTTCATGACAATTCATGTTCAGAAGAAGATTAAAGAACTGTGAAGACAGACATTTGACTCATTATTATTATTTATTACGGATTAATTTTCTTATTAATTTCTTATTTATTTTCTTATTAATTGCTTATTTATTTTTAAATCCTATTTTGTGTTAAAAAATAAAAATAAAGACATTTGAGAAGATTAGATTTTTTTTATTTTTTTCTTGCGGAAAACCTGATGCGGCCCAGCCTCACCCAGAGTCTGCCTCTAGTGGCCCCCAGGTAAATTTAGTTTGAGACCCCTGCCCAATAAGAAGGGAACGTCGGAGAGAAGGGTACACCTTTCCCTTTTTTCTTTTTGGGGAGACTTCTTTTGACATCAGCATGTGACGAGAATAAAATCTCTTTCTAACCAAAATGGCTGTGTCAGAGAATTTTTTTCCATCACCAATTCTGCCATGCTGGGCGACCTGTCCGGAGGGAAGCTGAGCCAGACCCACACATCAACAACAAAATATACCACCGTTTTGGCATTTTGCTCCATTGAGGGTCTCAGGGTGCTGGGGCGCAGGCGTTCAACAGCCGGCCGGCTGAACTTTCGGTGAGATGCGTTTACTCACAATGGGTGTTGTGCGCCTGTGTCCAAGCGGTCGGGGCTTTTGGGGTCGTTAAAGAAAGCTTGTGCGTGTGGGTCTGCTGGCTGGTTGGTCATGGAAAATGTCCCTGTGTTAGTTTCAATTATTGTTTAAACAAGAGGCCTCTATAATGATTAAGACATTAAAAGATGTCAAAGTAACCGCACTATGCAAGAACATTAGAAAATGTATAAAAAAAACAAATAAATAGATAAATGAAAAAAAATGATGATAGGAACTAAGTAAATGGGGACTAGTGCGGGAGAAATGTGCAGAAGATAAAGAAAAGAAAGGTCTAGTGCTTAAAGAGATGAGAAATAAGAAGTGTAAAACTATAGCTATAGACAACATAGTCGTGAATAAGCTCAGTTTGAGCACAGACCCTGGCCAGGGTGTAAATTTTAGCAGGACAATTATGAGCTGAAAATAGAAATAATGAAGAGAAGCGCGCTTCCACGTATCGTATTGGGCACTTTGTGGCATGGAACACAGTAAGGATCGAGGCGTACCGTTGTGTGGAGGGCCCGACGGTTTCGCTGGTACGTAGCAAGAGATACGCTGTTCAGATACGTACCCTGTGATTACTCGTGTTCTGGTCAAGGCCACACAAAATCAAAAACCTGGCTACCATCTCAGGGTTCGCGGTTAACCGCTTCACGATTGCCCGGGGCAAGTGAAATTTGGCCACGGGCAAGGTAAAATTATGGGCAACTTGCCCAACCGGGCAAGCATTTTTTAAAGCAGCCAAATATCTTTAATTTCGCCGAAAACTGCGATGTGATCTGTTTGTGTGCACTGTATGGTGATGGTTTAACCCAGACACCCCCTTATGTTGTGGTATGGTCCATCGGCCTTATCGGGGGCAATGGGCGGGCGCTACGGGGATCAGTTAGTTCAGTGAAAGTCGAGTTAAAGTGGACGTCAATAAATCCCGCAATATTGGAACTCGCTGTAGTTGCATCCTCATTTGAAGTTTGAAAAACACAACAAAAACCGACGATATTTCGGCCGAAAATTGAACCAGACACCGTTGTTAATTTTCACCGCCGGCGGGGGGAAATGAGTGGGACAGAGAGGCCGCGAGCAGCAGCTCGCCTGCTCGCAGCCGCTCCATGCAACTCCTCTCCTTCCTCTTCTCACCGGCTCGGCTTTTATTAGTTTGACTCAAGAATCACAAGAAATTAGAATACAATGAAGGTCTGTTTAGCCTAAACTAAATCACCAGAATACAGGAGATGAATTAACAATGGTGGTCTGTTTTAGACTAAACTAATCAGCAGAAGACAGAAAACATCAATAACTAATCATCAGGAGACAGCAAGCATAACATGACAACTCACGGTGTAAAGGTTACTTTAACTAAACACATCTTCAGGATACTGTGTCTGTGTGTAGTTAAAGCAACGTGTGCATGTGTGTTCCAGCTGTGCGTGTGTGCTATAACATAAATGTCAGTATGTGTGTGTGCAAATATTAATGAGTGTATATAAACATGATCATAAATACACAAAACTGATTACATAAAGTTACTTTAAGTCAATGTGATCCTCAATTTATCTTACATTTCCACATAAGAAGGGAAGGCTCATAGGACTGGACTTTCTACGAACAGCCCAGTGCGTGCTTGACCTGGGGAGGAACACGTTGGCTTTTCCAGGAGGCCCCACAGTTGAAATGGTGCGCCCTACACAGCCTGAAAAGTAATTTCCTCCGACGTCGAGCGCAGCCACTGCACAGCAGGAATCTGATCCCACCCATGAACCGCTGGCTCCTATGACTTCTCCACCCACATCAGATGCCCACATTGATGAGCATTCCTCTTCCCCGGCCCCGTGGTCCATGACAGGTGGAGTGGACAGATTGACGGCAGTGCGTGAAGTGTGGAAGCGCAACGGTTATGGTTTAGAACCCAAGCAACAGGAGGAGCTGTGGCAACTGTTGTGGGACTTTAAGGACATTTTTGCGCTGACAGAAGAGGAGGTGGGCAGAACAGACCTGGTGCAGCACGAAATTGACACGGGGGATGCACGACCTATCAAAGCACGCCCCCGCCGCCTTCCCCTTGCACATCAGGCAGATGCGGACAGCGCAATTGACGAGATGCTGAAAGCTGGCATCATTGAGCCATCTGTCAGCCCTTGGGCCTCAGGGGTTGTCATGGTAAAAAAAAAAGACAGTGAAGAAAAGGTTCTGTGTGGACTATAGACCCTTAAACAGCGTGACCAAGAAAGAATCCTATCTACTGATGAGAATCTGGATATGGTGTCTGGATCGTCCTGGTTCTCCTCATTAGACCTGCGCAGTGGAAATTGGCAGGTGCCCCTCAGCCGTGAAGCCAGGTCAAAGACTGCTTTCTGTACTGGCAGGGGGTTGTGGCAGTTTCAAGTTCTCTGTTTCGGCCTGTGTAATGCACCTGCTACCTTTGAGCGGCTTATGGACAAGGTGCTGGCTGGCATCCCCCGACAGGAATGTTTGGTCTATTTGGATGACGTCCTGGTCCATGGGAACTCTTTCCATGCAGCCTTGGAGGCCCTGCGCCAGGTCTTACAAAGAATTTCCACTGCAGGTCTGAAGCTTCACCCTGACAAGTGCTGCTTTATGAGAAGAGAGCTTGAGTTCCTGGGACACAAAGTTGGAAGGGAAGACATTAGCACTTTGGAGGAGAAAGTGCGAGCCGTGAGGGACTGGACGACTCCCAGCAAGAGCTTTCTTGGGCTGGCATCCTATTACAGGCGATTCGGTCGAGGTTTCTCATGTCTAGCTGCACCACCAGGGTTCGCGGTTAACCGCTTCCCGATTGCCCGGGGCAAGTGAAATCTGGCCACGGGCAAGGTAAAATTATGGGCAACTTGCCCGACCGGGCAAGCATTTTTTAAAGCAACTAAATATCTTTAATTTCGACGAAAACTGTGGTGTGATCCGTTTGTGTGCACTGTATGGTGATGGTTTAACCCAGACACCCCCTTATGTTGTGGTATGGTCCATTGGCCTTATTGGGGGCAATGGGCGGGCGCTACGGGGATCAGTTAGTTCAGTGAAAGTCGAGTTAAAGTGGACGTCAATAAATCCCGCAGTATTGGAACTCGCTGTAGTCGCATCCTCATTTGAAGTTTGAAAAACACAACAAAAACCGATGATATTTCGGCCGAAAATTGACAGCCGGAAGTTTTCTTACCTTCTGCGCATGTTTAAAGTGGCGACGAGTTCGCCCGAACATTTCGGATTCCTCTGACATGACAAAAATACCTCGAATATTTTTAAGTCGACAATTCAGTTGCGAGTAAGGAAGGGAGTCATATTTGATTATTGGCTGTTAATTCATTAGCTCCATGATGTGCCCTGACATGTGTTCTGTTTATGCTATGAAACTTATGGACGCAGCGCCACAGGCACTGGTCTTAAAGGAATACACAAATTTCCCACACTCATAATTTACTCATGTGATTACTCAATTAATAGGCTCTCCTGGATTTAAAATTGATCATCTGTATTGCTGTAATATCATTTTCCCAATTTAACATGCAGATTTGTTAATTATTAAAACTACAATTAACATTTTCAATAACTGCACAGGATGATACATTTGCTCTTGTGAGTAGGGTTTCATGGTTGATGATGAAAACAAGATTAATTTATGCTTATCAGATTATATGTTTATTTACATTTGTGGCGCACATTTTACAACCATAAACATTTTATTCTTAGAGAAAAAAAATTGTCACTTGCCCAAGTCAGGCAAGTAATTTGGCCACTCGGGCAAGGCAAATTTTAGTGGCACTTGCCCTATGGGCAAGCAGTTTTTAAAGTTAACCGCGAACCCTGGTTACGTGACCTTGTTGACCAGCCGGTGCGGACAACAAGCCTGCTGTGGCGCTGCGTCACCAGAACCTGGCCCAGGAGCAGCGGAAACGGAAAGAGCAGACGCAATGGGAGCTGCATGCGTTGGCTGCTGCATTAGCTGCTTCCCCTGTTTTATTTTAGTTTTTTCCCGCATATTCTTTTTTCCGTTCCCGGTGAATTAGCACTCTTGGCCCCCTGAACCTGCAAGTGTAACAATTCTTTTTCTCCATCCAATACAATATTTTCTTTTATCGATGCAAAAACGTGGATTCTACTCATACTGATTAGCAGTTTCTCATTGACGGACTGTTCCGCATGATGTCAGTAACTGGGAGGCGCACGCCCTTGAGGACGGCCACCCGGCACAGCTGAGTGGTGGTGACACTATTGGACGGGTCAGTCACTGGCGGAAGCTTCAATCCATTCGCGTCTCGCCCCGTCTCCCATAAGAGCTCACCAACTTAATCCCTCATCATATTTTACAAATGCCAATGCCAATTGGTTTTGTCTTCTGTTTATGATTCATATTCAATCCCCATGAACACAACTATAATTTAGCTCTTCTTTTTTAACTAACTAATACAGTGATTCTCAAATAGTGGGGCGCGCCCCCTGGGGAGGCGCGGTGCGATGCTGACCCCCTCAGCATCGCACCGCGCGTGGGACCCTGGGGAACATGATTTGCATGGTTTTGGGACAAAAAAAGGCGATCTCAGACCACGCGAGTTTGAGCTCGTCAAAGCTGTTTGTGCCCCGAGTTCACGCAGTACTGATTAACAAAAAAAAAAGCGTCGCTCGTTGACCCGGAAGTGATTTCTTTCGCCGCTCCTTAAATGCCCCGCGCCAAGCTATCTTGCGCCGCAGCAGAGCGAGCAAGGAAGCGCTAAGCGCGCTAAGCGCTAAAATGAATTGCTTCGATGGACGCTCGACTTTTAAAAGAAGTCTGACTTGAACTGCGTTCGGGCGGAGAGCCAGCAGCTATGAACAGAAATGTTGTATTGCAACCATTACGTATCCAAACAAAATAAGACGATGGCTACGTTAGCAATTTAGCAGACGCTCTCATGCTGGAACACGGAAATGGCCGACGTCATCAAAACGAAGCGGTTTGACGTCAAACAGATTGTGGACATAAAAAAAAAATGTATAGTCAACAAATTAAAACTGTTGCTTTATGTTATTTATAAAGAATTTTTGTTTGAAATCCCCCTGGCTCTTTTTGTCTTTTCTATATTATGTATGTATTAATAACTGTTTGGTTTGTTCATGTTAATAAAGTAAAAAAAAACTAAACAAAAACGTATCGTAAATATTTATCATCCCATCAATATTCGCACCACAGAGTGCTGAGTTTCGAGATCCTCAAAATAGTCGTTCTCAAAATGATGTTTTTTTTTAATCAATTTATCTTTGTTAAGCGATATTTTATTGACAATCCAACATTAATATACAAAGAACATGTACATGAGTACGAAATGAAAAAAAAACTGTAGTGGGGGGGCGCAAATTTATTTTCTTCTTGGTAGAGGGGGCGTGACAGGAAATAATTGAGAACCACTGAACTAATATAACCCCGTTTTCCTCAACCAATGAGTCAGTATTCTTTGAAGTGGATTATCCACAGACTAAAAATTTCTAATTGAATTTAAATCAATTTACTGTATCTCAAAAGTCCCCTCATAACATGATAATTCATCATATTCCTGTCATTTCCATCTCAAAATGTCGTTCCATTAATTGAATTACCGTAGTCCATCCGTCGCCAAACTGAAGTATGGAACATTAGATGGTTTTTTTCGTTTTGCATGACCTTTGTCCTTGCATGTTCTGTTTCAACAAAATTGTATCTCTTATCAGTTTCCCTGTTTCATGAGTTGCTGCCGGGGGCACAAAGGAGGAGTTCAGAGAGGAATTTCACCCTCAGGGGCAATCCCAAACTTTTGTTTCCAGGACATTGTAACACTCTAGGCTGGTTTATTGTTCTTCTTATTGCAATTTTACTGCATTCAGTCTTCCTCGAGACTGAATACGTTCTCGTGTTTGCCAAATAGTTAATCCTAGTTTCTCACTTTAGCTTTTCACAGTCAATATATGAACTTTTTCAACTGCACAATCATTGAGGTCTAATTATCAATTGTTTACCATAGTCAGACTTTTGCCGTCAAAGAGAACTGTTCCTGAACCAAATGTAAACGTTTTTATCACTCAGGGCTTTTCCGTGTTGACAAATCACATTCCACAGAACATGCATTCATCCTTTTATGATCTTAGATTTCTCTATTTATATGACCGCTTCTTGCAATGAAGATTAATTTCACCCCAATGATTATGTAGCCAATTATCTTTCTCATTCTAATTTTGCTTTAGTTATTATCCAAAATTTTAAACATTTTTTATACTGCATCTTTCAATGCACACTAGGACGCACACGCGTTAGTTGAACTGATAAAACGGAATATTAATGCAATAACATTTGGCTTTTAGAAGGGGCATTTCTTTCTACAAAGGAGGGACTGGCACTGGTTTATAACTATCACCCCTTATCTCCTGCGTGGGGGCTGCCTGACTTCTTGGTGCCACAGTAGATGGTAGCCAGGTTTTTGATTTTGTGAGGTCTTTACCAGAACACGAGTAATCACAGGGTACGTATCTGAACAGCGGAGTTGAACCGGCCCAGACTTAATGCATTACTCTTGCTACGCACCAGCGAAACCGTCGGCTCAGCCCCAGGCCCTCCACACAACGGTACGCCTCGATCCTTACTGTGTTCCATGCCACAAAGTGCCCAATACGATATGTGGAAGCGCGCTGCTCTTCATTATTTCTATTTTCAGCTCATCATTTTCCTGCTAAAATTTACACCCTGGCCAGGGTCTGTGCTGAAACTGAGCTTATTCACGACTATGTTGTCTATAGCTATAGTTTTACACTTCTTATTTCTCATCTCTTTAAGCACTAGACCTTTCTTTTCTTTATCTTCTGCACATTTCTCCCACACTAGTCCCCATTTACTTAGTTCCTATCATCATTTTTTTTTCATTTATTTATTTATTTTTTTTATACTTTTTCTAATGTTCTTTCATAGTGTGGTTACTTTGACATCTTTTAATGTCTTAATCATTATAGAGGCCTCTTGTTTAAACAATAATTGAAACTAACACAGGGACATTTTCCATGACCAATCAGCCAGCAGACCCACATGCACAAGCTCTCTTTAACGACCCCAAAAGCCCCGACCGCTTGGACACAGGCGCACAACACCCTTTGTGAGTAAAAGCATCTCACCGAAAGTTCAGCCGGCCGGCTGTTGAACGCCTGCGCCCCAGCACCCTGAGACCCTCAATGGAGCAAAATGCCAAAAATGTGGTATATTTTGTTGTTGATGTGTGGGTCTGGCTCTGCTTCCCTCCGGACAGGTCGCCGAGCATGGCAGAATTGGTGATGGAAAAAGATTCTCTGACACAGTCATTTTGGTTAGAAAGAGATTTTATTCTCGTCACATGCTGATGTCAAAAGAAGTCTCCCCAAAAAGAAAAAAGGGAAAGGTGTCCCCTCTCTCTGGCCTTCCCTTCTTATAGGGAATGGCCACACCGGACATGAATATTGAAGGTTTGTACAGTGAAACCCCGCTAATCTCGTTGCACACTTGAGTACAATGACAATAAAGGGATTTCTATTCTACTTCGCGGTTCACCTTTCGCGGGTTCAGTGCTTCGCGGGTCTAAAAAATATTCGGGGGCATTGTAGTTTCGCCGAGCGGCACGACGGGGCGCTGGAGCGGTTAGACGGCCGGCGTGCGCCGAAGAAGAGCGTGGGAGAAGAAGAGAGTGGACAGAGAAGAGCGACATTTCGCCTCGCTCGAGGCCTTGCGAGAGTTCCGGAGGAGACCGGCCGGCGTGCGTGCGTGGCAGTCAAGCCGTAGAGGAACAACCCCCGCCCGTTTCGTTCGGGACCGGTGTCGTGCCAAAGTACTTACCCCCTGCCAAAATCTGCATCCCCTGTCGCGGGAGCGCGCACGCATTGACTGAAGGCGGCGCGATGTTACTACGTTTGTTTTCATTGAAAGGCACGAAGAATGTATGAGTTTGTGTTTTTGATTTGCTTTCATTTAAACTAGGGTTTCCATCAGTGGTAGTCTTAGTCGGTGCGGTTTTCAGCACACCATTCGCTACAATTCAACACGTCAAGTAAGCGTTAGACTGCGCCAAAATCGGGTGGGGTGGGGGGGGGGGAATTCCCTCCATTTGCATTCGTTAGACCAAAGAAATTTCGCAATCAATGAAGCTACCATACGGGAATTTCAGTGATTAAAACACGATGAAAAGGGGAGAGGGTTAGTGACGTGGGCTATATCGTGTTTCCAGCAAGATCAAATTAAGTGTCAACATACAGATAGGTGGTATCCTGTTAGAGAACACGTAATTGTATTCCAATTGACTGATTTGTTTATTTTTTATAACCACCGATAGCTGCGTCAAGAGTAGCAAAAGAATAAAAAAATAAAGTCACTCGCGTTCTGCGTCGGACTCGAGGTGCATTCACTGACCACTTACGCAGTAGGAAAGTTACCAGGGGTGACTGATTCTGGCAGCCCCCCCCCCTGATAACTTTGCCTAGAAAAGAGGGATCCTGCTCAAATTTGCCACACATACTCAAAATGACCCAATAGGTACACAGAATAAGTCACTTGATGGTTGGGGTCAATTTTTGTGATTAGAGGGGGGGTACTTATTGTGGCAGAGGCTGCCAGAATCAGTCCCCCCCTGGTAACTTTCCTACTGCGTAAGTGGTCAATGAATGCACCTCGAGTCCGACGCAGAACGCGAGTGACTTTATTTATTTTTTTATTCTTTTGCTACTCTTGACGCGGCTATCGGTGGTTATAAAAAATAAACAAATCAGTCAATTGGAATACAATTACGTGTTCTCTAACAGGATACCATCTATGTGTATGTTGACACTTAATTTGATCTCGCTGGAAACACGATCGCCCACTTAACTCATCCTCTCCCCTTTTCATCGTGTTTTGATCACTGAAATGCCTTTATGGTAGCTTCATTGATTGCGAAATTTCTTTGGTCTAACGAATGCAAATGGAGGGAATATATATATATATATATATATATATATATATATATACATATATATATATCTATATATATACATATATATATATCTATATATAACTATATATAACCGGGGGTTCACTGTATTTCGATTGCTGGCATTATTTTAAACACTTACGGGACCGAAGGTCAATTATTTAATTTAGCAGGTTCATATTTACTGAATATGTTCAACATTGATTGTTAAAGATGTGCTCTCAAAGTCCTTACTTTGTTACGTATGTTTATTATTTTGTCACATGCATGCTTATGATGTGCCGCCCCTTTCATCCCTTTTATCCTTTGTAGCCTCAGAATAAAATCACTTCTTCCACACTGTCAGACGAGACAGGTTGTGTGCAGTTATTCCTCTGTCAATACAGAAATTCTGGTTTGCTGATCCTGAAAATAGTTGGACGCGATACTACTGCTGCGTAGTACCACTCTGCCAACATTGATTCAACAAAAAGCATTTTTCAAATGTATGTAGAAGTACAGTGCATCGATAAGATTGACTGGGATTGTAGTCATGGTGTTTACTGATGCCTCCATATGCTAAATTTATATGACTTAGTTTAAATGTAAGACCTCAAAATTGCACACATTGTATTTTCATGACCCACACTCTCATTCAGAACAAACAGATTCAGTCTGCTCAGGTCAAACTGATGACAAACCAGATAGCACTTCATGGACAAATACAATAAAACACATTCTCCACATAGGCCATAGAAGATACAAACATATCAAGTTGGGCAGGGGAGGACGTCACAGGGACGCGATCAGGAACACCAAAAACACAACAATTTGATCTGGGAAAACATACACCACACAATCTGTACACTGACGAGATTACAGGGGAATGTGAGCAGGAGAGACCGAGAGACTGCCACCTGCCTGAGAAGGTCAGCCTTGGACGTGGAACGTGGGAAGGAGCAAGGACGACCGATTCAACCTACATGACCCTTGACATAGAAAACCTCCTATAAAATGTGAGGCTGGGCTGAGATCAGCGCGCCATTTTTCGATTGTACTCGTCTGAGTACAGTTTCTCGTCAGATTAAGAAAAAGCCGCCCAGATATCTGTATTTGTACTATTTCCTGAACTCCAGAAATCAAAGAAACTAAAATATCGGAACTCTAATCAGTTGTTGTTGAGTCTTTATTTGACCCTTTTCTTCTTGAGTACAAAAAACGAACACGCATTGGAGTAAGTTTGGCTTTTAAGATTCATTTACTAAATGTTTCTCATTTTCTCGGTGGCTCAACTCCAACAGTGGATATAAACATACACTTCATCTGTCAGCATAGTTTTGAAACCTGACATGACAAACTTAATTTCTTTCCCAACGTATAAAAACCGGAATATGTAAAATGTTAAATAATCATTTCAAATTTTAAACTGGGGAAAAAAACACGGAGTTTACCCCCCACTAATGGTTATTCTTTGGCCTCCATTTTCTGCACTGATTTCATTTGGCATAAACAAATGTTCAGCAAACCGGCAAGTAAAAGGCAATATTTAAAAATAAAACGGCAATAACCTTGAACACATTTCCCCAAACAACTTAATGTTGTGATGCATATTTTTAACGACAGAAAGTCGTTCTTTACAAAGCAAATGAGAGGAAAACGTGTACAAACCTGCTTCGTTCTCTTCTTTTATTCCACAAAGTTCCATTTTGTACTTGGGTGTCGTTCTAGCACACATTTTCAAACGCCAATCTCAACAAATCCGCACTTGATCTCTGCTTGGCGATAACTCGTGTGCTTCTCTTTGTTCGATGAGATGAAAGAAAGATGGCATCGTTTTTCAAAGTCCCACTGAAAGGATTTCCTGTTCGTCACGAAAGTGGAAGAACAGGACACACCCCGCTGTGATATGATTGGCTGCTGGCTTTGTGGAGCACTGTCACCGACTCACCGACAGATGTCACCATTGGCGATGCAAATCGTTGTTATCTTCTAAACATTGGAAAAACGTACGATTTGAACCGTATGCACATGAAGTAACATTTTAGTTCCCAAATATGAACTTGAGAGATGTATTGAATTTGACTTTTGTTGCTGGTTTTGTTTTCACATCTGACACCATGTTGTTGGTTGGATAGTATTCCAAATGTATTTCCCTATTATTAACAGTTGACGTGATAAAGTGATACTTTATGTCAACATATTTGCACCTTTGCCTTTTTCCAGGCTTTTTCGACAAGTTGCGATGTGGTTGTAAATTTTAAATTAAAACATGTCACTCTTTTATTACTTAACTGTTATTGTAAAATATTTGCTTGTAGGACTGATTTTCAGGAGTTGATAACCGCTGCAGTATGTCCAGTTAGAACACAATATTGTCCAGATGAGGAATAATCAAACCAGTTTGGTCCATGTAATCTTTAATTTGTTTCGATATGGATGTGTGTGTGGTTTCTGTAGAACAAATAAAAAGAAAACATGAGCGGATACAATGGAAAGCCTCATCAACACAACACTAATTTGCCGTAGTCATAACCATAACAAATCAACAAAACAGCACAAACAACATTAACTGAAATGCCCACAAACAAATCGCGTTCCCACAAAAAAGGATATTTTATGTTGGGTCACTTACATGCTAATGCACGCACACCTTGTGGTTGGATGGCTTCGGAGAGAATGACTGTACACCCTTGTCTGTTACTTTTCGTGAGTCCTAAAATAGGTGGCTAAAAACATGCCCATCTAAAATTCAATTGTATGAACAGGCGAGCCACCAGAGGGTGCTACAACGGCATACTACAAAACAACCTGACCTTTTTAAAAGCCGCCCCCAAATCTGAGAAGCAGATTTGTATCCCTTGAAGCCAGTTAAGAGTCTTCTTCTGGTGGAAAGGCGGGCAACTTTATGAGGCGAGACATCAGTCTTACGAAAATTTTGTCATTCACGCGAACCTCTGCCGGTCGGATCCTATTGTCTCTTCCCTGTATAGTCGTTTTGACTATTCCGACAAGCCAAGGGGCTCTCGGAGATTGTGGGTCTGCCAACATTACCACAGTTCCGACTTTGAGGTCATCCTTGACCTCTGTCCATTTGTTACAAGTTTGTAAGGCGGGCAGGTGATTTTGTGTGAAGCATTTCCAAAACTGGTCACCGAGAATTTGACTATGTCTCCAACGCTTCCTGCTCAGAAGATCGGATTCGGGGTACACCACCTGTGGTAGAGATGAATCATGCCGCCCCATCAAGAGTGTATTTGGTGTAATAGGTTCGGGATCTGCGATGTCAGATGGGTCATGATGGTTTTGAGTGAACCAAAGTTTTGTACTTTCTGATGCGCACTCAACGGGAAGGTGTTCAAGCGTTTCTGGGTGACTGGTTGCCCACTGCCTGAGTTCAAATCCACCTTCTGCCAGCAAATCTCGTAGTTTGATGGCTAGTGACTTAGCTTTCTCGACTGATGGTAAACTTTTCAGCCAATTGTCTTCGTAGAAACAACGCTCAATTACCGCACGCACATCTTCATTAGGTTGACTGTTATTTGTCACGTGCATTTGCAAAGCAAACGTAGCACAGCAAGGGCTTGAGACGGTTCCGAACGACAGAACTAACCACTGGTACACTTCAGGGGGTTCAGTCACTGTGTTCCGCCAGAGAAATCTCAGGTACGACTGATCTTCGGGAAGGAGATGTATCTGGTGAGACATTCCCTTTATGTCGCTGCTAATGGCCACCATATTCTCTCTGAACCGCAACAAGATCCCCAAAAGACTTGAGGTGAGTCTGGGGCCGGGCAGCAGATGTTCATTCGGTGATAGTCCTTTATACTTGAATGAACAGTTAAACACAATTCAGTTTTTGTCATTGTGCGTTACCGTGTGATGGGGAATGTACCAACCTTCGCTGGAATCGACTTCGTCAGGTGTGATTTTCTTGATGTATCCCAAGGTGAGTAGCTTGTTGATCTCGTTTTTATAAGCTATCAACTTACTATTATCCTTTGTTAACCTTTTTTCCATACTACGTGAATGAGGTAGAACAGCTTCTTTGGGTGCGACCAGCTGTGGCAGATTCTTTCTCCACAACAAGGGTGTGGCATATCTGGAGGCATCATTTACGTCAACCTTGACAGGTTTTTGGGATAACGTCTCGAGTGCTTCAGTGTCCTCCCTCGACCTGGTAACCACCCTCTCACTTCGATAAGGCAAGATGTACAACTGCCATAAACGTTCGACATGAGTAAGAAGATTGGCTTGGGGTGGCTGAGTGGAGGTGAAATGGCATTGCGCGGAGTGGGGGGAATGCTTCAGGTACCTGGAAGGACCTTGCAGGGTCCAGCCCATCGCTGTCTTAATTGCAGCTGGACCGTCAAGTGGTCCGCGCCGGACACGCTCTGTTGGTAGGATGAGGTGTGGATGGTCCGACCCTATTAGGAGCAGTGGTTGTGCATTATTTATTTCAGGGATTGGCAACTCTCTCAGGTGATGATATTTCGTCTTGAGGGCGGCTACTGGGTAGGAATGACTTCCTAGAGCTAGCTCTTTAGCTGTAAAGGCATCTTGTATTTGGTATTTATAATTGGGATTGGTCGCTGAGGACACTGTGAATGACATAGAGGCACCATGAATGATACAGACATCTTGCCGTACAGTGCGCAGGTGTAAGTCCTCCGGGCTCCCCAGGATACCTAATGCTTGAGCTGCCTCGTGAAGTAGAAAAGAACGCTCCGATCCATCATCCAGCACAGCATGGGTGTCGAGTGATGCATCTCCATGTCTCAGGGTGACAGGAATAATTTTGAGCAGCACTTTATTGTGTCCAATTGGTCTGTCCACATAGAGTGTTTCGGCGGTAGAATTTATTGCACGGGAGCTGTCGGCCATGATCGGATGGATGGATGTGGGAGTGGGAAATTCACCGGCATTTACCTCATGAAGCACTTCCAAGTGTTTCCCTTTGCATTTATTACATCTTGCCTTTAAAGTGCATTGTGATGAGAAATGGTTACGCCCACATCTCCAGCACCTCTTGTATGTCTTAATCCAGTTATTAATTTGCTCTTTTGTGAGAATCTTAAAGTTTGTACACTGGTTGAGATAGTGTTGAGTAGTGTTACAGAATGGGCAGAATTTCTTTGGTTCTATTGTAGTTTCTCCGGGTTCGCATGTAACTGTTGTGCTTTCTATTTGATTATGATCACTGCCAGGTGTAACCAAGTTAAAAATACTCAAATATTTTTGACTAAATGTTATTCAATTTCTAATAAGTTGTTTGTTGTATTATAATTTTTTTTGGGGAATGTGCTTGTTATAATAGCCCATGAAACAAATTAGGTACATAGTTTGTGTTGTAATTTTGTGTATTTAGTTTTGTTATTAAAATGAGCGGATCACATCCGGGGGAGGAGGAGCGAGTGGGCGAGCGAGCGAGAGAGGGAGGACGGCGATTGCGGCGGCGATAGGAGAACGAAGGCAGACGAGTGTACAAAAAGTAGACTGTTGGAGTTGGTTAACGAAAGTGTTCAAACCGGACTCTTTTAGAAACCATTAACAGTGATAGAGTTGGTCAGTTTGAGTGGACTACTTGACGTAAGACCTACGTGTTTGGAATTAGCCGTCACCGTCTACACCTCGGACTACAAATACAATTCCACAACCTGTCACCTGCAGAAGTTCTCTGATGACTCTGCGATTGTCTGCCTCATCACTGACGATGACGATCGGGAGTACAGAGGGGTTACGCAGGGGTTCGTGGACTGGTGTCAGCAGAACCGCCTCCAAATCAACGCTGGGAAATCCAAAGAGCTGGTGGTGGATTTCCGCAAGCGTCGGCACTCTCCACCTGCACCAGTGAATATCCAGGGAACAGATGTTGAGAGGGTCTCAACTTACAAGTACCTGGGTGTTCATCTGAACAATAAACTGGACTGGAGCGACAACACAGACGCTCTCTATAGGAAGGGTCAGAGCAGACTCTTCCTACTCAGGAGGCTGAGGTCTTTTGGCGTTCGAGGAACACTCCCCAGGAACTTCTATGACTCAGTGGTTTCATCAGTCATCTTCTATGGAGTGGTCTCCTGGGCAGGAGGCATCTCGGGCCGGGACAAAAAGAGACTGGACAAACTAGTGAGGAGGGCCAGCTCTGTCCTGGGCTGCTCCCTGGACTCTGTGG
Organism: Idiotropiscis lumnitzeri; assembly: GCF_059441095.1. Taxonomy (NCBI): domain Eukaryota; kingdom Metazoa; phylum Chordata; class Actinopteri; order Syngnathiformes; family Syngnathidae; genus Idiotropiscis; species Idiotropiscis lumnitzeri. The sequence goes on along the minus strand of NC_142392.1, from coordinate 25,799,256 downwards.
ACTCAGTGGGGGGCAGGAGGATGACGGCAAAACTGTCATCAATGCTGGACAAACCAGCCCACCCACTCAATGACACTCTGAGAACACTTCACAGCTCCTTCAGTGACAGACTGTTACACCCTCGCTGTACCAAAGAGAGATTTCGCCGCCCCTTCCTGCCGACTGCTGTCAGACTTTTTAACAAGAACATTGGGTCAGGCCTACAAACGGGAGGGCATTAGTGCAATTGTGCAGTCCTAGGATGCAATATATACTACGACTGTACTTTCAGCCAATGGTGTACTTAAATATTGACCAATGATGTATTTTGTTTCCCATTACAGTATTCTTATAACAGTACTTCTATCACTGCAGCATTTCTACCATTGCAGGACGTTCACTATTACAGTACTTTTATCATTTCAGTACTTTTCTATCGTTGCAGTACTTTTACTATTACAGTACTTTTATCATTGCAGTACTTTTATCATTGCAGTATTTTTCTATCGTTGCAGTACTTTTACTATTACAGTACTTTTACCATTGCAGTATATTTTATCATTGCAGTACTTTTATCATTGCAATATTTTTATGATTGCAGTATTTTCAATCATTCAGTAGTTTTTATCATTACAGCGTTTCCCCCTCTGTATAATGGACAGACATTAGGAGTGTTTCCTTACACTTAGATACGTTTATACTGTGTATATTTGCATGCGTTTTTATGAATGTCTGCTGCTAATGTTATACATTAACCGCTACATTACGCCGCCGACTCTGTGTGATCTATATCTTTACTCCTGTAACACCTCAAATTTCCCCATTGTGGGACTAATAAAGGACATCTTATCTTATCTTATAAAGAGAATTACTTCCCATATCTATATTAGGCCATTTAAAAATACACGACTTTTTTTTTTCATTTATATTTAAGCTTGCATATGTAATAATACAATATTTATTCAATTATTTTAATATGCAAAATTATATCAATATTAATGTAAACCTTTTTATTTCACTCTTGATTATTTAACATATTTGTTCATTTGAATATGTGTGCAATTTAAATTATTCCATCCATCCAGCCATTTTGTGCCGCTCATCCGGGGTCGGGTTATTGAATTAATTTAATACATAAGTATTTTTTATATTTCAATATTTATTTCGAGATTAGGACTCTTCTCAATGAGTTCAATATTTATAAAATGTTTCTATATTTCTTATTAATTGCATTAAGTCTGGATGTCGATTCCCATTTTATTATTTCCCGATTTCATTATATAAATAATTCAATGTATAAAAAATATAATATAGCATGAAAAAAAAATATTTGGTATATTTGACAAAATTATAGTTTTTCCAAAGTGAGATTCTGCTGAGCAACAAACCCCAAACACTTGATAGAGCTCAACCTAGAAAGTGGTTTTAGCTAGTCAGAAATTTATTCAGAAAGCGAAATATTAAATGTATCTGAGGGGATATTTGAAGAGTTTGAGTTTTGTTCAATGGACCATACATATACGAGCCAGCCAAACACAGCGAGAAAACCAGCGCTGACTCCAGTCGCCATCAAGTTGCCAACTCCTGACATTCCAAAACCTTTGAGAGAAACTGAGACTATTTGCGTTTCTCTTTCTGGTTCTTTTTAGAGTTCAACTTCTAGTTCAGTTTTTCACCTTTTCACACAGCGTAATGAAGGCCAGTTGAGCAAGTGGAACAAGTGATTTTATTGATGATTGTGGAAGGCAACGATTTCATAAGCAGTTTCTTCTCACACCTTTTCCATTAAGTACGATTAAAAAGACAACTGAAAAGCATAACGTTAACAAATGTTATTCCAGGCAAAGGCAATAAATTTTATTTACATGTTTGACGTTAACACACAAAAAAACTCATCATCACTCAGACACAATGGTTCTTCTGGCACTGATCACATTGGCTTTGTGTCAATAAAAGAGCTTTGCAAAATTCAATTTCATCATATTATATTGAAAATCACATTTACATCTTACCACAAAGAGTCGGTTCTTTCATTTTTTATTTCTTTTTTTAATCTTCAAGTATCGCTGCAATTCTCACCAGCACAATTGTGTCTCTCAGCTTGCTGTTTAGTGAAGAATGTTTTTGCACAAACGCTGCAACTGAATGGCTTGTCTCCACTGTGTGTTCTTGTGTGGCTTCGTAAATGTGACCTTTGAGAGAAACTCTTGGCACAAACTGAGCAGGAAAAAGGTTTTTCTCCAGTGTGTGTTCTTGTGTGGCTTGTGAAATGCGACTTTTGAGAGAAACTCTTGGCACAAACTGGGCAGGAAAAAGGTTTTTCTCCAGTGTGTGTTCTTGTGTGATTTGTTAAAAATGACTTTACATTAAAGCTTTTGCCACAAACTGAGCAGGAAAAAGGTTTTTCACCACTGTGCTTTCTTATGTGGTTTGTTAAATGCAACTTTTGAGAGAAACTCTTGGCACAAACTGAGCAGGAAAAAGGGTTTTCTCCATTGTGTGTTTTTGCGTGTCTTGTGAAATTAGAATTATGGGAGAAGCTTTTCCCACAATCTGAGCACGAAAAGGGGTTTTCACCACTGTGTGTTCTTGTGTGGATTGTTAAATGAGAATTTTGAGAGAAACTCTTGCCACAAATTGAGCAAGAAAAAGGTTTTTCTCCACTGTGTGTTCTTGTGTGCCTTACTAAATGAGTCTTTCGAGAGAAGCTTTTACCACAAACTGAGCACGAAAAGGGTTTTTCACCACTGTGTGTTCTTGTGTGGTATGTTAAATTTGATTTTAGAGAAAAGCTTTTACCACAAACCAAGCAGGAAAAAGGTTTTTCTCCACTGTGTGTTCTCGTGTGCGGTTTTAACGACAACTTTGAAGTTAATGAGTCAGTGTGACATGCCCTTTCACCTTTGGCTTGCCCATCATCATCATCATTAGTAGTATCATCATCATCGTCATGAGCGTCTGATGTGCCCTCATTTTGTGCTTGTGATGGCCCCCAGTGGTCTTCATCACCTTCTGTTGTCAAGTGATGACTTGAGCTGATGCTTGTCGGCTCCGCCCCTCTGTTGTCCTCACCCTCACCCTTGTTTTCATCTTCAGTCTTTATCGGGACAACGTTCAGTGGTGACTTGTTGATCTCCTCCTCCTCCTCCTCCTCCTCCTTTTTGATGTGAGTCCAGTCTGGCTCCTCTTTCACAGAACGGAGATCGTTTTCATTGACGTCTGCAGGACACAAAAAGACAAATTTGGTTTGGTCACGTCAAAGCTCATGCGGTGACTTTGTCTTATATTGTTTCTACTGTGCTACCTTGACTTGTGCCTGCCGCACACGGAGCAATGCGTGGACCCCAACTTGGACCGGACCATGCGGGCATTTCACAAAATTACATCCTACGATGTAAACCTCCCTTTCCTAGCAGCACAACAGTGATAAACGAGCATTTAAAAAGGAAGCACGTTGCGGCTGATGCCCGATTTCATTCCTGACAAAGTCACAGACGTTTCTGGAAGCGAGCTGAAGTTAGCACACACTATCGTGTGCGTCTGATGGAACACCTGTTGTGGGACCCTAAGATATTAATGGGGGGCCACTGGGGGCCATCGCAACATAATGTCATTGATAAAATAGGAATCCTTCAAGCGAAATATGTTTTCAAGTATTTCATTTTGCATTTATGGATAGTTTCATCGTGGGTACTTTTTGCTTCCATTATAATCTGGATCCCTAAAAGAATTCAAGGAGCCCTGGCATCAGAGTCGTTATTTATTGTATGATTTACGTCCGACATTACCCTTTTTATTTTTATAAAATTTTTGTTTTGAAATAAATTTTAAAACAAAATTACGTTTGAAGAGTAAAAGTTCTTACACATAAGCATTAAGCAACAACACTTTCACTCTGACTTTCATGTTGACATATTTGAATAATGACTGTATATTTTAAAGTTATCCAATATGTATTAAAATTAGACTAAGATACACCATAATAATATTAGAGTTCACTTAATTATTTTGTACCTGCAATGATTTATAACAGCCAGAGGGTGTCAGTAATGAGTAACAAAGTAACACAAGACCTCCCACTGATACGTCATCATTGCCATTTGGATAAATTACCAGGAACTATGAGTTGCAGTGGAGATGCAAACCACCTGGGCCACAGGAACTTTATTACCAGGAACTAAATGTTCCTGGGCTTGTTAGTAGAAAAGGGGGTTGTGGCGTACTCCCTTTTTAAGCCCATAGTAAGCCAAAGATGCAGATGCATTCCTTGCAGCATGTGCTTGTTCACTGATGAGATCCGTGCAACCCTGGATGGATGCATTAAATGAATTTTAAATGTTTGGATGAGGTGAATCTACGCACATGTGCACAAAACTTGAATTACACCCGACGAAGCCAGTACAAAGGTAATAAATAAATAAATAAGACCAATATGTACTTGATTTTTTTTTTTTTTAAAACTTAATATTTTGTGTTTTATCCACTAAAATTGATCAACCGCCATTAATGTTTTCGCCGCAGTGTGCACATATTTTAGATTCAAGCAGAATTCCTTCCGTAAGGAATTGCTTGAACAAGATATAAAAAACAGAAAATGTAATATGTTAAATAATCAGTTCAAATTTTATACTGGGAAAAACATGGAGTTCACCCCCCACTATTGGTTTTTCTTTGGCAATTATTTTGTGCACTGATTTAATTTGGCATAAACAAATGTTCAGCAGACCTGCAAGTAAAAGTCAATATTTAAAAATAAAACGGCAATAACCTTGAACGCATTTCCCCAAACAACTTAATGTTGTGATGCATATTTTTAACGATAGAAAGTCGTTCTTTACAAAGCAAATGAGAGTAAGACATGTACAAACCTGCTTTGTGTAGCACAACACGAGGCTGGTTGCAAACTTCGTCCAGCAGTGGAAGATGTTGCTCGTTCTCTTCTTTTATTCCACAAAGTTCCTCTTTGTATTTGGGTGTCGTTCTTTCACACATTTTCAAACGCCAATCTCAACAAATCCGCACTTGATCTCTGCTTGGCGATGAGTCATGTGCCTCTTTTCGTTAGCGGCTAGCTAGCTAACAAGCTAAGCTAACTACGCCGAAAAGCATCAACGCGCGAAAATGAGATTATCGGGACACAAAGACTTAATGAATTATATCGACGTCCTTTAGAGTAGCACTGAACATCCTGTGAAAAAATTACAGTCAGTTCCACACTAAATCAGAAGAATTTAGCGGTGGGTGTTTTTGTTCCGGTGTTGACGGGTCGGTGGATGTGGTCGAGGCCCTTCGCAAACTGCGCGCTTGCTAATGACGTCATGCTTTAAGCACGTATTTTTCAAATATATTTCTTTGCCTCTGTGTTTGTTCTGTTTTGATATATATTTTATATAACATTTTAATTCGGTTGATGAAAAAAATTAACAAAATAACTAAATTAACGACGCATTCGCGAGTCAGCTCCGACGTCACTTCCGCCTATTTCCCGAGAAGCCGCTGCTGGAACAGCAGTGGGACGTTTACGTTTCTCCTACCGAACTTGCAACAATGCTGTGGTTCAATCGGGCTGCAAGATTGTATGAATATAATGTCGGCATATACTCGCAGTGCCTCTCAATTATTTCACGCCCGCCCCTACCAAGAAGAAAAAGATTCGCGCCCCCCCCCACCAATTTGTTTTCTGTCTTTGTAGATTGATATTAGATTGTCAATAAAATATCCCTTAACTAAGCTAAATTGACAAGAAATATAATTTTGAGAACTATTATAGTGAGGATCTCGAAACTCAGTACTCTGTTGTGCAAATATTGATGAGATGACAAATATTTGTCATGTTATTGTTGGAGTTGGGTCACCGTGGAAATAAGAAGTAGTTAGTAAATCAACCTTTAAAAGCCAAACTTCCTCCAACGCGTCTTCGTTTTTTTTGTACTCAAGAAGAAAAGGGTCAAATAAAGACTCAACAACTGATTAGAGGTCTGATATTTAGTTTCTTCCATTTCTGGAGTTCAGGAAGTACAAAGATAGATATCTGGGTGGCTTTTTCTTCATCTCACGAGAAACTGCACTCGGGCGAGCACCGTCGAAAAATGCGCCCCATCTTTCAGCCCAGCTTCAGTTTTTATAGGAGTTTTTTATGTCAAGGGTAATGTAGGTTGAATCGGTCGTCCCCGCTCCCTCCCACGGCACGGGTCCACGTCCAAGGGAAGGTTCTCCCCAGGTTAGTCATCGTCTGGATAGTTGATTCCCATCTGGTCCCCAAGACTGGCACGCCAAGGCTGGCCTTCTCCGGCGGGCAGTCTCTCCGTCTCTCTCCTCGCTGGCATTCCTCTGTAATCTTGTCGGTGTGCATGTGTGCATGTGTATGTGCGCGTGAATGTGCGTGTATGAGCACGTGTAGGTGCAGGTGTATGTATTTGTCTGTGTGTGTGTATGCGTACGTGCATGTACTCCGATCTCCAGTTGTTATGTCTTTCGGAATGTGTTTTTCTTTTGATAGCGTCTGTGTGAGTCCTCCAGTGCCCAATTTGGCATGTTTGCATCTTCTACAGCCAATGTGGAGAATGTGCTTCGTTGTCTTTGTCCATGAAGTGCTGTCAGTGTGAGTGCAGGTCATGGAAATGCTATGTGTGCAAATTTGTTCTCACTACCCAAAATTTCAATAAAGTTCACACATTTAAACTAAGTACTATAAATTTAGCATATGAGAAAAATATAATAAATCAGAAAACATCAGGACTACAATCCCAGTTATTCTTGTGACCCGTGCTTCTACTTTCATCTGATAAATGCTTTTTGTTTCATCAATGTTTAACATATTCCGTAAATAAGAACCTGCTAAATTAAATAATTGACCTTCTGTCCCGTAAGTGTTTAAAATAATGCCAGCAATCATAATACAATCCTTCATTTACCATTGCAGTCGTCTTATCATTGCAGTATTTTTTATCATTGTAGCATTTGATTAATTTCCCCTCTGGAACATGGACAGACATTCGGAGTGTTTCCTTACACTTGTAAATGTTGTGGGATGTAAGTGTGTATATACACATGGGGATTTGTGTGTTTATGTATAAACTGTGTATATTCGCATAGGTTTGCTTTTTCTGAATGTCTGCTGCTAATGTCATACATTAACGGCTACATTGCACCACCGCCTCTGTGTGATCTATACCTTTGCTGTCGTAACACTGCAAATTTCCCCATTGTGGGACTATTAAAAGACATCTTTATCGTTATCTTTAAAAACCTTGTGTTGGTGCTTGCTAAATAATTTTCCATAAGATTAAGATTGAACAAAATGGTGAAACAAAAATTTAAAAAGTAAATTCTGTAACAATTAAACATTGAATACTTAATTATTCCTAAAACAGTTCAATGAATCTTGAAATTAATAGTGAATTATTGTAGTTTAATGAATACTAATACAAATAATGAAATATTAAAGTACTTAAATAAATATCGAAATCATTTTCGAACACAATAACAGTTAAGTAATAAAAGAGTGACATATTTTAATTTAAAATTCGCAACCACATCACAACCTGGTGAAAAACCCTGTAAAAAGGCAAATATGTTGACAAAGTATCACTTTATCATGTCAACTGTTAATAATAGGGAAATACATTTGGAATACTATCCAACCAACAACATGGTGTCAGATGTGAAAACAAAACCAGCAAAAAAATTAAAATTCAATACATCTGTCAAATTCACATTTGAGAACTAAAATGTTTGTTCATATGCAGGCGGTTCAAATCTTACGTTTTTCCAATGTTTAGAAGAAGATAACAATGATTTGCATCGCAAATGGTGACATCTGTCGGTGAGTTGGTGACAGTGCTCCACAAAGCCAGCAGCCAATCATATCACAGGGGGTGTGTCCTGTTCTTCCGTTTTCGTGACGAACAGACTGCCATTTTCTCGAAGGAAAAAAACGACGCCATCTTACATTCGTCTCGTCGAACAAAGAGAAGCACACGAGTTATCGCCAAGCAGAGATCAAGTGCGGATTTGTTGAGATTGACGTTTGAAAATGTGTGAAAGAACGACACCCAAGTACAAAGAGGAACTTTGTGGAATAAAAGAAGAGAACGAGCAACATCTTCAACTGCTGGGCGAAGGTTGGAAGCAGCTTCGTGTTGTGCTACACAAAGCAGGTTTGTACACGTCTAACTCTCATTTGCTTTGTAAAGAACGGCTTTCTTTTGTTAAAAATATGCATCACAACATTAAGTTGTTTGGGGGAATGCGTTCAAGGTTATTGCCGTTTTATTTTTAATTATTGCCTTTTACTTGCCGGTGTCGTGCCAAAGTACTTACCCCTGCCAAAATCTGTATCCCCTGTCGCGGGAGCGCGCACGCATAGACTGAAGGCGGCGCGATGTTACTACGTTTGTTTTCATTGAAAGGCACGAAGAATGTATGATTTTGTGTGTTTGATTTGCTGTAATTTAAACCAGGGTTTCCATAAAAGTGGTAGTCTTCGTCGGTGTGGGTTTCAGCACACCATTCGCTGCAATTTAACACGTAAAGTAAGCGTTTGACTCCTCCGAAATCGGGGGGAAATTCCCTGCATTTGCATTAGTTAGACCAAAGACATTTTGCAATCAATGAAGTTACCATAAGGGAATTTCAGTGATCAAAACACGATGGAAAGGGGAGAGGATGAGTGATTCCAGCGAGATCAAATTAAGTGGCAAAATACAGATAGGTGGTATCGTGTTAGAGAACACGTAATTGTATTCCAATTGACTGATTTGTTTATTTTTTTATAACCACTGATAGCCGCGACAAGAGTAGCAAAAGAATAAAAAAATAAATAGTCACTCGCGTTCTGCGTCGGACTCGAGGTGCATTCACTGACCACTTAGGCAGTAGGATAGTTACCAGGGGTGACTGATTCTGGCAGCACCTCCCAGAATAGGTACCCCCCTCTAATCACAAAAATATTGACCCCAACCATCAAGTGACTTATTCTGTGTGCTTATTGGATCATTTTGAGTATGTGTGGCAAGTTTGAGCAGGATCGCTCTTTTCTAAGCAAAGTTACCAGGGGGGACCTATCCTGGCAGCCCCTGCCACAATAAGTACCCCCCCTCTAAGCACCTGCTTTGATAAATGCAGTAATCAAATTAATGCATATGCAAACAGTCACAAACACACATTTACATATTTATTTAAGTGCTAATACTATAAATAATAAATTTCACAAAGTAATACTACTGTATCATAGAACTTTACATACTGTAATAGTGCAGTCCTTATGTAATATTTATGCTGTCCTCAGTAAATTTTGTCAGTTGTTTTATAATTGGAATTCTATTTCTATGTGTAATTTTGTTTATTGTTTGATCCTCAGTCGGTTACTTGGTGGCTTTTTGACTTTCTTTGCATTTAGGCTTAATATCATTACTGCGACACCTGGACCGAATTGAGTGTGTGGACACACTTGGACTGAAGAACTTCAGCCAGTTTAGTGTTGTAAACTGGCCAGATTTGCCAGTTGCAAATGAAGAAAGCACTCCTCGATTTCCTTCAGAAGTACAACAGGCAGACTGGATGGGAGGGTTGCTCAGGCTGTGACGTGTCGGAAGCTGTTGGATGACCATGTGATATGCCTCTCCTCACTAGGGTCGCAGGCATCCTGGAGGCTATTCCAACTGTCTTTGGCAGTAGGCGGGGGGACACCCTGAACTGGTTGCCAGCCAATCGCAGGGCACACAGAGACGAACAACCATTCACGCTCACATTCAAACGTCGGGGCAATTTCGAGTGTCCAATGAACCCACTACGCATGTTTTTGGAATGAGGGAGGAAACTGGAGTACAAGTAGGAAACACACGCAGTCATGGGGAGAACATGCATAACTTATGTTGTCTTATTTTTTCATGGTTTATCATATTTACTTGAGGAACCTATGAATAAATCTTGTTAATCTTTGTGCGATTCATGTATCATGTACTGCCCTCCTGGTAAAATAAACTAGAGGGTGATTTAATTAAATAAAGTAAAGTAAATTTAATTTGGTGTAATCATCACCACCTTACATGGAAAAAATAGTATTCAGTACGTGATGGAAGGGCATATACGGTGCTCATAGTGGTATTTCTTTTGTGATTAGAGGTGGGGTACTTATTGTGGCAGAGGCTGCCAGGATAGGTCCCCCCTGGTAACTTTGCTTAGAAAAGAGCGATCCTGCTCAAACTTGCCACACATACTCAAAATGATCCAATAAGCACACAGAATAAGTCACTTGATGGTTGGGGTCAATATTTTTGTGATTAGAGGGGGGTACCTATTCTGGGAGGTGCTGCCAGAATCAGTCACCCCTGGTAACTATCCTACTGCCTAAGTGGTCAGTGAATGCACCTCGAGTCCGACGCAGAACGCGAGTGACTTTATTTATTTTTTTATTCTTTTGCTACTCTTGTCGCGGCTATCAGTGGTTATAAAAAAATAAACAAATCAGTCAATTGGAATACAATTACGTGTTCTCTAACACGATACCACCTATCTGTATTTTGCCACTTAATTTGATCTCGCTGGAATCACTCATCCTCTCCCCTTTCCATCGTGTTTTGATCACTGAAATTCCCTTATGGTAACTTCATTGATTGCAAAATGTCTTTGGTCTAACTAATGCAAATGCAGGGAATTTCCCCCCGATTTCGGAGGAGTCAAACGCTTACTTTACGTGTTAAATTGCAGCGAATGGTGTGCTGAAACCCACACCGACGAAGACTACCACTTTTATGGAAACCCTGGTTTAAATTACAGCAAATCAAACACACAAAATCATACATTCTTCGTGCCTTTCAATGAAAACAAACGTAGTAACATCGCGCCGCCTTCAGTCAATGCGTGCGCGCTCCCGCGACAGGGGATACAGATTTTGGCAGGGGTAAGTACTTTGGCACGACACCGATTTGCTGAACATTTGTTTATGCCAAATGAAATCAGTGCAGAAAATAAATGCCAAAGAATAACCAATAGTGGGGGGTAAACTCTGTGTTTTTTTTCCCAGTTTAAAATTTGAACTGATTATTTAACAATTTACATCTTCCGGTTTTTATACGTTGTGAAAGAAATTAAGTTTGTCATGTCATCATGTTTCAAAACTATGCTTATGGGTTAATAGAAGGTCACAAAAACATGGACCTCTTAAACAGGAAAACGTGAGTTCAGTGGTAACAGAGTTGTGTCTATGCTGGCAGTTTAGCAGGAAGCCACAAAAACAGATGCACGTCTTGAACCGTGTTTGACAGGAAACCGTTTAGCTCGCATTTAACAGAAGTGTGACCCTAACATGTCTTGTAAGCTGAAACCGTTCGAACAACAGGAAGAGTGTGGACGGGTGGTATAAAGTCAAAGTGTTCATGTTTTTCCATTATTTATGAGTTGACATATACAAATTGCTATGCTGTGCTTCAATAAAACGCCGCACAGGAGCGGGAAAGCTTTTCTCTTTGGCGGACTGCTCCTCGCAAGTGACAAAGACAATCTTGGCCCGGTGATTCATTTGTGCAGACTTGTCTCGTTTTTTACAATAACTTCTCTGGCATATCTTGTTCAAGCAATTCCTTAAGGAATGATTCAACCTGACTCTAAAAACTGTGCACACTGCGGCAAAAAGATCAATGGCGGTTGATGTATTTTAGTGGATAAAGCACAACGGATTAAGTTTTTTTAAATAAATCAAGTACGTATTGGTCTTATTTTTTAAACTTTTACTGGCTCGGTCTATGAACCTCCAGTGGCTCTGCACTGTTTTGTGCACGTGCGCATAGTTTCACCTCATCCAAACATTTAAAATACATTGAATGCATCCATCCAGGGTTGCACGGATCTCATCAGTGAACAAGCACATGCTGCAAGGAATGCATCTGCATCTTTGGCTTGCTATGGGCTTAAAAAGAGAGAACGTCACAACCCCCTTTTCTACCAACTAGTCCAGGAACATTTAGTTCCTGATAATAAAGTTCCTGTGGCCCAGGTGGTTTGCATCTCCCCCGCAACTCATAGTTCCTGGTAATTTATCCGAATGACAATGTTGTGTTACTTTGTTACTCATTACTGACACCCTATGGCTGTTAAGCATCATTGCAGTTCCAAAATAATTCAGTGAACTCATAATATTTTGGTGTATCTTAGTCTAATTTGAATATGTATTGGATAACTTTAAAATATACCGTCATTCTTCAAATATGTCAACATGAAAGTCAGAGTGATAGTGTTGTTGCTTAATGCTTATGTGTAGGGATTTTGTCTCTTCAAACATAATCTTTTTTAAATTTGATTTAGAAACAGAAATTTTATAAATATAAAAAGGGTAATGTCGGAACTTACTCGCAGGATAAATGTCATTTTGGGTAAAAAAACAAAAAAACAAACGTAAATCATACAATAAATAGCGACTCTGATGCCAGGGCCCCTTTAATTCTTTTAGGGATCCAGATTATAATGGAAGCAAAAATACCCACGATGAAACTTTCTCTAAATGCAAAATGAAATAATTGTAAACATATTTCACTTGAAGGATTCCTATTCTATCAATGACATTATGTTGCGGTGGCCCCCATTAATAAGTTAGGGTCCCACAACAGGTGTTCCATCAGACGCACACAATAGCCTGTGTGTGCTAACTTCAGCTCGCTTCCAGAAACGTCTGTGACTATGTCAGGAATGAAATAGGGCATCAGCCGCAACGTGCTTCCTTTTTAAATGCTCGTTTATCACTGTTGTGCTGCTATAGGGAGGTTTACATCGTAGGACGTAATTTTGTGAAATGCCCCCATGGTCCGGTCCAAGTTGGCGTCGCACGCATTGCTTCGTGTGCGGCAGGCACAAGTCAAGGTAGCACGGGAGAAACAATATCAGACAAAGTTGCCACATGAGGTTTGACTTGACCAAACCAAATTTGTCTTTCTGTGTCCTGCAGACGTCAGACAAAATGATCTCTGTTCTGTGAAAGAGGAGCCAGACTGGACTCACATCAAAAAGGAGGAGGAGGAGGAGGAGATCAACAAGTCACCAGTGAACGTTGTCCCTATAAAGACTGAAGATGAAAACAAGGATGAGAGTGAGGACAACAGAGGGGCGGAGCCTCCAAGCAGCAGCTCAAGTCATCACGTGACAACAGAAGGTGATGAAGACCACTGGGGGCCATCACAAGCACAAAATGAGGACACATTATCAGACGATCATGACGATGATGATGATACTAATGATGATGATGATGATGATGATGATGATGGGCAAGCCAAAGGTGAAAGGGCATGTCACACTGACTCATTATCTTCAAAGTTGTCTTTAAAAGGGCACAGAAAAACACACAGTGGTGAAAAACCTTTTTCCTGTTCAGTTTGTGGCAAAAGCTTCTCTCGAAAGTCTCATTTAGTAAGGCACACAAGAACGCACAGTGGAGGAAAACCTTTTTCCTGTTCAGTTTGTGGCAAAAGCTTCTCTCGAAAGTCTCATTTAGTAAGGCACACAAGAACGCACAGTGGAGAAAAACGTTTTTCCTGCTCAGTTTGTGGTAAAAGCTTCTCTCAAAACTCAACGTTAACAAGCCACGCAAGAACACACAGTGGAGAAAAACCTTTTTCCTGCTCAGTTTGTGGCAAGAGTTTCTCTCAAAATTCAGGTTTAATATACCACAAAAGAATACACAGTGGAGAAAAACCATTTTCCTGCTCAGTTTGTGGAAAATGCTTCTCGAAAAAGACATATTTAACATATCACACAAGAACACACAGTGTTGAAAAACCTTTTTCCTGCTCAGTTTGTGGCAAAAGCTTCTCTCAAAAGTTTGATTTAACAATCCACACAAGAACGCACAGTGGAGAAAACCCTTTTTCTTGCTCAGTTTGTGGCAAAAGCTTTTCTTTTAAGACAAATTTAAAAACACATACACGATTACACACTGGAGAAAAAACTTTTTCCTGCTCAGTTTGTGCCAAGAGGTTCTCTCAAAAGTCGTATTTACGACGCCACACAAGAACGCACAGTGGAGACAAGCCATTCAGTTGCAGCGTTTGTGCTAAAAAATTCTCCACTAAACGGAGTGCTAAGAGACACGATTGTGCTGGTGAGAATTGCAGCGATCCTTGAAGCTTAAAAAAAAGACAACAAAAAACTGAAGGAACTGACTCTTTGTGGTAAGATGAAAATTTTGATTTTGAATAAAATATGATACAGTGGAACCTCGGTTCTCGACCATAATCCGTTCCTGGACCCTGTTCAAAAAGCGAATTGTTCGAACACCGAAACCATTCCTTTGCTGCTTGCACTGACTTTCTTTGGAGGCATGATTGGGGGCTAAAACACTTCGTACACCTATATAAAATGCAAGAGCAAAACGCAGCACGTCCGCACGCGACAACAGTTGGTCAGAAAGAGAGCGATCTACACCCGTACGCCGCTCAGCCCCCACCCTCGCGTACGCACTCACGCGTCATACCGGCATTCGAACTCCGAGGTTTGTTCGAACTGCGAAGCAAGAATTTCTCTTTTTTTTTGTTCCAACTCCGATTTGTTCGACCTCAGAGTCGTTCGAGAACCGAGGTTCCACTGTATATTGAATTTTGCAAAGCTTTTTTTTTTACATTAAGCCAATGTGATCCGTGCCAGAAGAACCATCATGTCTGAGTGATGATTTTTTTTTTGTTTTTATATCAAACATTAAAAATGAAATTAATTGCCTTTGCCAAGAAAAACATGTGTTAACATTATGCTTTTCAGTTGTCTTTTTAATCCTACTTAATGGAAAAGGTGTGAGAAGAAACTGTGCTTATGAAATCGTTGCCTTCCACAATCATCAATAAAATCACTTGTTCCACTTGCTCAACTGGTCTTCATTACGCTGTGAACAGGTGAAAAACTGAACTAGAAGTTGAACTATAAAAAGAACCAGAAAGAGAAACGCAAGCAGTCTCAGTTTCTCTCAAAGGTTTTGGTTTGTCAGGAGTTGGCGACTGGAGTCAGCGCTGGTTTTCTCGCTGTGTTTGGCTGGCTCGTATATGTATGGTCGATTGAACAAAACTCAAACTCTTCAAATATCCCCTCACATACATTTAATATTTCGCTTTCTGAATAAATTTCTGACTCGCTAAAACCTCTTTCTAGGTTAGAAATCAGAATCAGAAATCCCTTTATTGTCATTGTACTCAAGTGTGCAACGAGATTAGAGGGCTCCCCTCTCCAGTGCAATACAACAATAATACAGACAAATATATAAATTAGATAAATAAATAAGAGAGTGCAATGGAATTTAGTACTGAATAGGGTATATAAAAACACATCACAATGCTGTTCTGCAAGGTAAGGGTGGTCTCGTGTGTGTGTGTGTGAGAGTTCAGAATAGAGATGGCTGTCTGAAAGTAACTGTTTCTCAGTCTATTGGTCCTCGATTTGATGCATCTGTCGCGCCTGCCAGAGGGCATCAGGTCGAACAGGTGTGAGTTTGGGTGGGTATTGTCTTTGACGATGTTGAGAGCCCTTCTGAGGCACCGGGCGGTGTAGATGTCCGACAGTGAGGGGAGAGGGCAGCCAATAATCCTTTGCGCTGTTTTGACTGTCCTCTGGAGCCTCACTCTGTCCGCCTCAGTGCAGGATGAATTTCCTGAGGACTCTCAGGAAGTGCAGACGTTGGCGGACCTTCTTTACCACTGCTGTGGTGTTGTGACTCCAAGAAAGGTCATCGGAGATCTGTACTCCCAGGAACTTTAACGTGTGGACCCTCTCCACACACACGCCTTCGATGCAGAGGGGGGGCGGCAGCGTCTTGTTCCTCCTGAAGTCGACGACAATCTCCTTTGTTTTAGCAGAGTTAAGGTGCAGTCTGTTGTCCTTGCACCAAGTTGTCAGTCTCTTTACCTCCTCTCTGTAGGCTGTCTCGTCACCTTCCGAGATCAGACCGACCACTGTCGTGTCGTCAGCAAACTTGACGATGGTGTTGTTGCCGTGGGCCGGGCTGCAGTCGTAGGTGTAGAGGGCGTACAGGAGAGGGCTCAGCACGCATCCTTGGGGGGAACCGGTGCTCAGCATGAGGGTGGAGGACGTGTAGGGGCCGAGCAACACAGTCTGGGGTCTGTTGGTCAAGTCCTTAATCCAGATGCGTGTGAGGGCAGGGAGGCCGAGAGTGTCCAGTTTGGCGACGAGGATGTCTGGGATGATCGTGTTGAGTGCCGAGCTGTAGTCCACAAAGAGCATCCTTGCATAGCTCCGCTGTTGTTCCAGGTGGCCCAGTACAACATGCAGAGCAGTGTCGATGGCGTCCTCAGTGGATCTGTTAGCCCGGTATGCAAACTGGTAGGGGTCCAGAGTGGGAGGAAGGCAGTCCCTGATGTGCTGGAGAACCAGCCTCTCGAAGCACTTCATAATGACTGGTGTGAGAGCAACAGGTTTTGTCTACCGGCGTTGCCTCGCATGCGTGCCTTGTCCCAGAGCAGCGCAAATGGTATGAATTGTTTACTTTCACCCAGCCACAAATCACATTGAATATCGATGCGCGTCTTCATACTAAAGATCTAGGCCCCATGGTAAAGCGGTGTGTAGAGGCGGTTGGCTGGGTTCAGACGTCTATTACGAATGTTGAATACTCCGCGTCACTAACAGGGTATCATACTTCAGCACCCACTACAAATTCTTCGGTTTTGGGAACGTGACTAAATTTCAAAATTTCACGAAACGGGTCACTCGGGAGAGGTAGCTCTGTGTGCGTCTCTGCCGGAGGGTTTGTGGACACGGGGCCCGACTGATTTTGGGCTCTGCTCCACAGCTCCCTCAATTGTTTTACTGTCTCTACACCCTCGCCCAGTTGACAGAATCAGAGTTGGCACAGCCTGGAGGTGGAGGGAGGCATTCGGGAGACAATAGGAGGTGAAGACTGCAGCGGTCTTGGAGCTGTCTACGTCTTGGAGAGCACCTATTCTTCCCGTTAAAGGATTTTATAAGCTTGACTACAAGTGACATGTATTCAGTTTAATGCAATAAAGATATATACTGATTGGGCTTTAAATCAATGCATGAGAAAAGGTCAGGCCAGGCTGTGTGAAATGCATGGGTGGCAGATATTTTGTGCAGGATGAGCCGCACGTCGGAGAACTGAGTGTGCAGATGCGAAGGGTCCCGGACTTCGATCAAGGCCACCCGTCTGTTGTTGTGTGAGATGGTCACACGGTCGACCGTGAGAGCAGAATAACAGATCCAGTGGTTCATCGGCAGTGGAGCGCACAAACAACTGCCATGGCGCGCACCGTGGGAAGAGCCGACACGTCACCTTGCGGGCAGAAGACGTCCACTAAGAGAAAGCTAAAGTTAACTGCAGATGACACATAGCCAATAGGGGAAGAGTAGGAAGTCTTGGCTTTGTTTGCTGTAATGTATAAATGATCCTGGGCAACTTAGGGGGGGTTGTCTTTTTTCCTGTTGGTTGCTGTAACCGGGCCTCTCAGACTTTGTATTAGATCTCCTGTTAAGAATAAATCCACTCCCGTGTGAAGTTGCCGGCCTCCTGGTCATCTTTCTCTCAAAACGAGCGCGCATAATTGTTGGAAGAATGGAGGTTGTGTTTGGTTAACCATTAATGGAGTCAGATAATTAATTCGAACTATTTTGGTAAACTTTTGGTACATTTAAAGTTAAAAACTCCAACAATTTATGGTGACCCTGACGTGATCGGAGGGAGAGGACTACAAAAGAAATCCACAGTCTTCGAATAAGAGAACCACAGGGTCTGGGACCCAGGGTCAGGGACCCGTATCCACACCAAGTGACGACTTGTTGAACGGAAAGGAAATCCCGACTTAGACCTGTTTTCCTCTGGTGGTACCACATCTAAAAGGTAAGCAGAATACCTGTTACTACATGTCTGAATTCTGCACAATTGGGGAAAAATAAATGAAACAGAGGAAAACGGGGATAATTGGGAAATTAAATATTAAAAGTGTGGATTGTGACACGGTGTAAAATCTGGGATTTACGTGTCACGGTGATACGGTGTAAAATCTGGGATTTACGTATCACGGTAATAAGGTGTAAAATCTGGGATTTACTTATTACTAAATTTGTGGTTCTGATACGGTGTAAAATCTGGGATTTACGTGTCGCGAAGTCGTAATAAGGTGTAAAATCTGGGATTTACTTATTACAAAAATAGTCTGAGACTATATGTGGTATTGATACGGTGTAAAATCTGGGATTTACGTATCGCAAAGTCGTAATAAGGTGTAAAATCTGGGATTTACTTATTACAAAAATAGTCTGAGACTATATGTGGTATTGATACGGTGTAAAATCTGGGATTTACGTATCGCAATTTGTGTGCAAGTGTAAGCAGTGTGATTGGTGTGATATAATTTGGACTGTTTTGTTTGATATTTGGCTGGGACGCACGGGAGTGGATTGTTCAGGAGGAGTGGAGATAAGTGTGATATGGGGCTCGGTTGCGATGAACCGTATGAAAGTGATGGTGTGAGGCAAGAAATTGATGGACATTATGTGAAGTTGGAGACGCAATTAAAGAGTGGAATTGAGGAGAAAAAAGATAAACAAACAAAAAGAAAGAGCAAAAGAGAGGTATCGGAAGGTGTTGTTGAAATTACAAATGGATGACCACATGGGATATGATTAAGTTGGCTAAGCAGGTGCAAAAGAAAGAGAGGAAAATGTTGAATGACATCAAACAATTGAAAAGGGGCAAAAGATAAAGCTAAATGGATTCGGAAAGGTAAAATGGAAAAAGAATTGGCAATGGTGGAGGAGGACAGACTTAGTGTGCATCAATTGGCGACAGTGGCGACAGCATTGGCAAACATAAAATTGGAAGAAAAGGTTGAGAAGGTTGTGAAAGTGGATAAGAAGGAGAGGCACGTGAGAAAAAGGAGATGTTGAATGTTGTGGAGGGTTGTGCAAGTGACAAGATTGGTAAAGGGTGATATTGAACTGGTCGTTGAACCTTTGGCGTATATTTGTAGTCAATCATGTATGTCAGGGGTTTCCAGGCAAAAAGAAAATGGCAAAAGTTATTCCAGTTTTGTTATATTATTGATTGAGCTCACTTTGCTTGTTGGTGCTCGGCTCGGCTGGTTAGCACGTGGCTGCGGCCATCCAGAGTGGAGTTGTTTTAGGAATACTGTTCGGAATATTACAGTTTGAAAACTGACAAGTTTAAAACTACTTATTTTGAGACTATTGTCATTGATATGGGCCTACTATTATTTTAGTAGTTTTCTAAATCTGGTCACGTAAAATGTTCCTGTTCTATTGGCAGATAATATTATTTATTTTACTTTTGATTTTTCCGAGTTAATATTTTTTCCCTTATGAATTCCAGACAAATAGGAGGGGAAAACACTGAGGCCCTGAGTGGCCCGCGGCCCCTATGTTTGTTTCCATACAACCCATCCCTTCACAGCCCAGTTTGTCTCTTTTCATGACACTCAGCTCCTCACTGTGTGTGTGTGGGGGTGTGTGTGTCTGTGTTCCCTTTGGCTGATAAACATAGCTGGTTGTTTGGTCTACGATAGTTTTGTTTACTTTCTTTGCTGCCTACTCTCTGTAGGTTATTGTTAATTTGATTCAACTTGTGATGTGGCATGAAGAAAAATTTTTAAGGATCCATTGGCATAAATAAAGAGGAATTTGTGTTCCCCATAAGAAAATATGAGCCTTGATAGGAGATTGGTTTACCAAATATAAAGTTGGATTAAAAAGTTCTGTAGATGATTTATTAACTGATGTGAATTAAATGTGACAAAGGTGGAAGACAGATGTTTTATGACTGTACGACGCGAACTCTGACATGACAACTTTTAAGGGACATGACAGCATTTCCATAAATGCCAGACTGCTAACATCCACATCTATGAGGTGTTTGACGTCACAGGTGCAGGATCGTCAGCCACGTCCAGGAGAAACAACATCACGGGGACTGAATGGTAAAATCAAGAGAACCACAGTTGTAAACTTCGGCATACGCTGGCTGAATTGAGGCAAAATTAAGGATCTGCCAGCACAAATCTTAGTGTAATCAAGGCGGACGCGCCAAGGGAGGGGTCTCGGGGTGGAATTGGAAAGTGGAAATTATCTTTTTGGGTAAGGAATTAGATACCTAGAGGGGAACGAAAGTGTGAAAGAAAAAGTGTTTGTATGTCTATGTGGTTTGAGTGAATGTTTAAGGGACGGGCGGCCTCAGGAAAGAAACCTGATTAAGTGCACCGACAAGCCCTTACAGCACGTAGGGTGCAATGGGCGGACAGGCCTGATCAACCTGAATCCCTATTGCACTCCCGAGTATTGATTTCCAAATTATTATTGGTGACTGATTGGAGTAATTAAATTCAAGCATCAAGTGAATGATTGATTGACATTATTACACAAAATTTATGCAAAACTGAAAGTTTCAGAAGGGAGGTAATTTACCCCTTCTCACTGGCAAGTGCCACTCCTCCAGTTCTCTCCACAGGTTTGAGGTGACATGTGTCCTGTGTGACCAGAAGGCCGGAGAACGCTTCAAAGAGTGCCTCATCACGCCCATCCCGGAGGTTCTCCTCAACAAGGAGGGAGATATAAGATATTCTAATTTAGGGTCCACGAAACAGATTAAGATATAGTTGTTGCTTTAGCCTGCTCATGGACCTCGCTGGTTTTATTATTATTCACATCGGGTGCGCGACTAGATAACACACACCCAGTCCAGGATAGGGCAAAATTTTGTTGGATTGTTTAGACATTTCCATGTAATATGGCACCACAGCAGTGATACTTGAAGTTAATGTCAGTTAAGTGGGGCAGTTGCGCTGTTTTCATGAAAAATTACTCACTTAATGCAAGGGTAGGTCCTCCGTAGGGGGATGCGAGAGTTACATTCGGGACAAAATTTACTTGTCAGGAACTGTCCTCACTTGAGGCCGAGGCCAGACTTACAGACCAGCATGATGGTCATCGGCTGAATGGGGACACCTCAGGTGAGATTGGCCGTGCCGTGCATCAGAGTATTTCTGGCCCCGTTGGGGCCGATGTTGCTGTGTCTTTCAGATGGAGAGGGGAGGAGACAGGCCTGGTCTATGTGGCCAGGACGAGACGTGAATGGAGTGAGCCTTCCGGAAGTGACCCGTCCAATAATGTCGTCATTACACAGCTGTTCCAGTGGGCCGTCCTCATGGGAGTGCCCCTTCCGGGTGCAGACATCATGCGAAACAGTCCATCAATGAAAAAATGCTAAATCGGTCTAAGTAGAGCACATTTTGTACATAATTTTGCACAACATCAGAAAAGGAAAATATGGGAGTGGATTAAGGAGCGTTACTAAAAATTGTTGTACTTGCAGGTTAAGGAGGCCAAGAGAGATAAAAAAAAAACAAAAAAAGGGGGAGCAGCAAAGGCAGCAGCCAATGGCTCCCATTGGACCTGCTCCTTCCACTTCTGCTGCTCGTAGGCAAGGTTCGGGTGACGCGGCGCCACAGCAGACCGGCTGTCCATAGCAGGGCGGTCAACGAGGTCGGGATTGCGGTAACAGAGGTAGGGGTGGTTATAGACAGGGGTTGTGAGTGGGGTGTGCTCGTGCTGCGGGGTGTGGGGTCACTGGGTGATGGGCTGTCCATGCTGAGCCACTTTCTGGAATGTGCCATCCTCTGGTCCGGTGCCATATCTGTCGCAAGGAGCGCTCCACCAGCGCAGGGGGCGCCACCGTTACCCACTCCCAACGCACTATTGACACCAACCCGCTGGTACCCCATTCCATGACAGGGGGCCACGGAGCTTCAGCGTTCGAGGACTGGCAGGTCCCTGCATTCCGGGGACGGTGGATGGACAAGTTTTCGATGGTGCTGGATATTAGGGCGAGCTATGAGCTCCTTCCGCATCTCCCAGTGAGCCTTGTGGACTCTCGAGATTGCCTGAGTCACTGCCCTAGACTGAACGAACACTGGAATTCGAGTGGCATTTCTGGATGGGACTGAACTTGACTGTGCACATCCTTCGGAGGGAGCATATGTCGTGCTCTCTTCCTTCCCAGTGGCTGAACTAAACTGAAACATCTGAGGGCAGCTCTGAAACCTGGTTCTTCATCCTCCCGCGGTGGGTATGCCCTGTTCCTGCTCTGGTCTGAGTGGTGTAGCAACCTCCACCCATTCAATTCACCAATTGACATTACATTGTACATGTGGTCACACATGGTTTGGTTTATCAAAATGCATTCATCTAAATTTAGTCAGGAGTAGATCTTCCATTAGGATTATATATTTGTTATGTCTACCGGCGTTGCTTCGTACGCCTGCCTTGTCCCTGAGCAGCGGAAATGGTATGAATTGTTTACTTTCACCGAGCCACAAATCACATTGAATATCGATGCACATCATCATACAAAAGATCTAGGCCCCATAGTTGTTGAATACTCCGCGTCACTATCAGAATATCATATTTTAACACCCACTACAAATTCTTCGGTTTTGGCAACATCCAAAATTTCACAAGACGGGTCACTCGGAAGAGGTAATTCGGTGTGTGTGTATTGTTTTTACTGTCTCTACACCCTCCCCAGTTGACAGAAGCAGTGTGGGCACGGCCTGGAGGTGGATTGAAGCATTCGGGAGACAATGGGAGGTGAAGACTGCAGCGGTCTTGGAGCTGTCTATGTCTGGGAGAGCACCTATTCTTCCCGTTAAAAGAAAAAAAAAGGTTTAATTTGGTATCTGCGTTATTACAGTTTAAATGGTTACTATTTCATTTGGGTTGCTTTAAATATTTGTCAAAAAACAGTCAAAATTAGAGCGTTAGCTCGAGGCTTAAATTGTAATCTCTAAACACAGTTAGATATTTGAACTCAGTGAACTAAATTTTATTTAATTCAGGAATGATTTGCCCATGTTGCGAAGCCAGATTCTAGTGTTGTGCCATATTAGCTGGATATCATTAGGACATTAGTGCGAACCAACACTGCTTGTGGTGATTATCAGCAAAACTAAATTTATACGTTGGAGAATTGTTTCTGGGGCCAATGCCTGTGAGGATGACACGGTCTAGATTATATTCGAAGAAAGCTATTGCAACAGTCTGGGAATTGAAATAGATATAATATTTGGTGGGTTTACGTTAATTAAAATATATTATTCAAGTGACTGATACAAGCTTCACAAACAAATTGAAAAAGGTGATTGAATACAATTAATTAGGGTATTATTGCGATTATTTAGCATGCATTTTTTGAAGGATTGTATAACGATTGCTGGCATTATTGTAAACACTTACGGGACAGAAGGTCAAATATTTAATTTAGCAGGTTCATATTTACTAAATATGTTAAACATTAATTAAACAGAAAGCATTTATCAAATGAAAGTACGGTGCAGTTAGATACAAAAGGTTGTAAGTGGTTCTATTACACACAACTTCAACCCGCACCGGAGTTCTTTCCCCGATATGGTGAGCCTGAAGGTTGACCGCCCGGATGGGCAGGTCAAGAGAGGGGGAGATACTGACCAATTGAAACACATACAAATCAAACATAAAAATGGACACGGCTGTCCTTTTTTTTATTGTTTCTGAATGAGAGGCTTGCTTTCTACGCTTTTAGTATGTTTGCTTCTAATCTATGAGACTGTTTTTTAGACAGACGGAGGAGAGACAAAAATTGTGATGTTACAGTACCACTGCAATCAGACGGTCATGTACGAGGAACGGGAGGACAGCTCGGATAGGTTGACAGACGCACAGGTGATATTGTTTTATAAAATTTGTGACCAAGACCCCGAGGTTGGTATATATGCGAAATTATTCAATCACACAATTGATTTAGAGAATTTAAGTGATTGATAATAAGGTGGCCAAGCAAAATTTTACGTGTTTGAAGTTGAATGGAGCAGGACACACAATTGGACAAATACCGTGGGATTGGTGTGAAACGAATGTGTCTCTTCCAGCAGGACCCCCGCTTTCCCGTGCAGACGTCTGGTTGTGTTATGGTGGAAAATTTCTATACGACAGGCTGCCGACCAATGCCTCTGGCAGGTGTGCCCTGGTGACTTTAATTATGCCGGTGAGTGCGACACCTGTAGATTTGGACCAGTTAAATTGGGATCAATTAGAGGCGGTACATAAACAATTGTCAAAAACCTTATTAATAATGTTTCAAAATAGGATTGCTTTAGATAGGTTATTGGCGGAAAAACAAGGAGTGTGCGGGATATTTCGGGATCAATGTTGTAGTTTCATCCCAAACAACACGGCACCGGATGGGCGTCTCACCAAGGCATTGGAAGGTTTGCAAACTTTGAACAAGGGGATGAAAGAACATTCAGGTGGAGATTCGGAAATGTGGTCAGGATGGTTGAATGTCTTTGCTAAATGGACAGGTCTGATTAGCTCTATATTAATCTCAGTGGCAGTATTTACAGCTAATTATGGTGCTTTGCGGATGTTGTTGTATACCTTGTATCAGATCTCTTACAGTTAAAACCCTCGAGCGCACCTTGGGCCCGCTGCCACCGAGTGGCAAGTGCATGATCCCCCTGTCGGACCCAGAGCCGGTTCCTCTGGCAAACAGAAGGTCCATGGGGTCCAGCGGAGTAAGTGGTAATGGCCTCAGTTGTCTGAGGCCATGAGAGGGATTAAAATTTTATATATCATTGCACATATTTTATT
Organism: Idiotropiscis lumnitzeri; assembly: GCF_059441095.1. Taxonomy (NCBI): domain Eukaryota; kingdom Metazoa; phylum Chordata; class Actinopteri; order Syngnathiformes; family Syngnathidae; genus Idiotropiscis; species Idiotropiscis lumnitzeri. Next base: position 25,774,635 of record NC_142392.1, on the reverse strand, counting down.
TTTTACTGTTATTATTTTTCTCTTATTATTTTGGCGGGGGTGATGGCCTCAGTTAGCTGAGGCCATGAGAGGGATTAAAGGATTTTATAAGCTTGACTACAAGTGACATGTATTCAGTTTAATGCAATAAAGATATATACTGATTGGGCTTTAAATCAATGCATGAGAAAAGGTCAGGCCAGGCTGTGTGAAATGCATGGGTGGCAGATATTTTGTGCAGGATGAGCCGCACGTCGGAGAACTGAGTGTGCAGACGCGAAGGGTCCCGGACTTCGATCAAGGCCACCCGGCTGTTGTTGTTTGAGATGGTCACACGGTCGACCGTGAGAGCAGAATAACAGATCCAGTGGTTCATCGGCAGTGGAGCGCACAACTGCCATGGCGCGCACCGTGGGAAGAGCCGACACGTCACCTTGCGGGCAGAAGACGTCCACTAAGAGAAAGCTAAAGTTAACTGCAGATGACACATAGCCAATAGGGGAAGAGTAGGAAGTCTTGGCTTTGTTTGCTGTAATGTATAAATGATCCTGGGCAATTTAGTGGGGGGCGTTGTTTTTTCCTGTTGGTTGCTGTAACCGGGCCTCTCAGACTTTGTACTAGATCTCCTGTTAAGAATAAATCCACTCCTGTGTGAAGTTGCCGGCATCCTGGTCATCTTTCTCTCAAAACGAGCGCGCATAATTGTTGGATGAATGGAGCTTGTGTTTGGTTAACCATTAATGGAGTCAGATAATTAATTCGAACTATTTTGGTAAACTTTTGGTACATTTAAAGTTAAAAACTCCAACACCGTAAAAAATGGTTTAATTTGGTATCTGTGTAATTCTAGTTTTGGGATTTTTATTTTATTTTTTATTTTTATCATAAATGGTTACTATTTCATTTGGTTTGCTTTGAGGATTTGCCAAAAAAATGTCAAAATTGGAGCGTTAGCTCAGGGCTTAATTTATAATCTCTAAACAGTTAGATATTTGAACTCAGTGAACTACATTTTTTTTAATTCAGGAATAATTTGCCCATCTTGCAAAGCCAAATTCTAACATTGTGCCATATTAGCTGGATATCATTAGGACATTATTGCGAACCAACACTTCTGGATTGTGGTGATTATCGGCACAACGAAATGTATACGTTGTAAAATTGTTTCTGGGGGCAATGCCTGTGAGGATGCCACTGTCTGGATTATATACAAAGAAAGCTTTTACAACAGTCTGGGAATTGATATAGATATAGATATAAAATTTGGTGGGTCTACGTTAATTCCAATATCTTATTCAAGTGACTGATACAAGCTTCACAAACAAGTTTAAAAAGGTGATTGAGTGCAATTAATGGTTACCAGACGAACAAGTGTGTCTGCACATAGACGAGAATGCAAGTCAGTAAATAAAGACACACAAGCTTGCAGCATCACGTTACCTGCGTGACTTCTTAAGATAGAAGACAGAACATTACATGGTACCAGGTCGCGGGTCAAGAAAAGGACTGACGCGAGATGGACTCCCTAAGGCCACCAGAAGCGCTGAAAATGACAGAGGACAAATTTGAACTACTGGTCGTCAGGAGGATATTTCAATTTATATTTAAGCTTGCTTATGTAATAATACAATATTTATTCAATTATTTTCGTATGTAAAATTCTCAACAATTTAAACCTTTTTATTTCACACTTGAATATTTCTTAACATATTTGTTCTTTTGAATTTGGATGCAATTTAAATTATTACATCCATCCAGCCATTTTCTGCCGCTAATCCGGGGTCGGGTTATTGAATTAATTTTTTAAGTATTTTTTATCATTCAATATTTATTTCAAGATCAGGACTCTTCTAAATGAGTTCAATATTTATAAAATGTTTCTATATTTATTATTAATTGAATTAAGTCTGTATGTGGTTTCCAATTTTAAATTTTAATATTTTCCTATTTCAATATATAAATAATGCAACGTATAAATAATATAATACAGCATGAAAAAAAATATTTGGTATATTTGACAAAATTATAGTTTTTCCAAAGTGAGATTTTGCTTAGCAACAAACACCAAACCCTTGATAGAGCTCAACCTAGAAAGTGTATTTAGCAAGTCAGAAATTTATTCAGAAAGCGTAATATTAAATGTATGTGAGGGGATATTTGAAGAGTTTGAGTTTTGTTCAATGGACCATACATATACGAGCAAGCCAAACACAGCGAGAAAACCAGCGCTGACTCCAGTCGCCATCAAGTTGCCAACTCCTGACATACCAAAACCTTTGAGAGAAACTGAGACGATTTGCGTTTCTCGGTCTGGTTCTTTTTATCGTTCAACTTCTAGATCTGTTTTTCACCTTTTCACAACGTAATGAAGGCCAGTTGAGCAAGTGGAACAAGTGATTTTATTGATGATTGTGGAAGGCAACGATTTCATAAGCACTGTTTCTTCTCACACCTTTTCCATTAAATACGATTAAAAAGACAACTGAAAAGCATAATGTTAAAAAATGTTATTCCAGGCAAAGGCAATTTATTTTCTTTCCATGTTTGATGTAAACACCAAAACAAATCATCATCACTCAGACACATTGCTTCTTCTGGCACGGATCACATTGGCTTAATGTCAATAAAAAAGCATTGTAAAATTCAATATACCATATTTTATTCAAAATCAAAATTTACATCTTACCACAAAGAGTCAGTTCCTTCAGTTTTTTGTTTTCTTTTTTTAAGCTTCAAGGATCGCTGCTTTTCTCACCAGCACAATTGTGACTCTCTGCATTCTGTTTAGTGGAGAATTTTTTAGCACAAACGCTGCAACTGAATGGCTTTTCTCCATTGTGTGTTCTTGTGTGGCGTCGTAATTGCGAGTTATGATAGAAACTCTTTCCACAAACTGAGCAGGAAAAAGGTTTTTCTCCACTGTGTGTTCTTGTGTGGATTGTCAAATGCGACTTTTGAGAGAAACGCTTGCCACAAACTGAGCAGGAAAAAGGTTTTTCACCACTGTGTGCTGTTGTGTGTTTTGTGAAACTTGCCTTATGAAAGAAACTCTTGCCACAAACTGAGCAGGAAAAAGGTTTTTCTCCACTGTGTGTTCTTGTGTGTTCTGTTAAACTCTTCTTATGAGAGAAGCATTTTCCACAAATTGAGCAGGAAAAAGGTTTTTCTCCACTGTGTGTTCTTGTGTGGATTGTTAAATTTGACTTTTGAGAGAAACTCTTGCCACAAACTGAGCAGGAAAAAGGTTTTTCACCACTGTGTGCTGTTGTGTGTTTTGTGAAACTTGCCTTATGAAAGAAACTCTTGCCACAAACTGAGCAGGAAAAAGGTTTTTCTCCACTGTGTGTTCTTGTGTGTTCTGTTAAACTCTTCTTATGAGAGAAGCATTTTCCACAAATTGAGCAGGAAAAAGGTTTTTCTCCACTGTGTGTTCTGTTAAATGTGACTTTTGAGAGAAGCATTTTCCACAAATTGAGCAGGAAAATGGTTTTTCTCCACTGTGTGTTCTTGTGTGGTTGGTTAAATGCGACTTTTGAGAGAAACGCTTGCCACAAACTGAGCATGAAAAAGGCTCTTCTCCACTGTGTGTTCTTGTGTGAATTGTGAACGTTGACTTATGCAGGAAGCTTTTGCCACAAACCGAGCAAGAAAATGTTTTTTCTCCACTGTGTGTTTTTGTGTGCGGTTTTAAAGACAACTTTGAAGTTAATGAGTCAGTGTGACATGCCCTTTCACCTTTGGCTTGCCCATCATCATCATCATCATCAGGAGAGCGTGATAATGTGTCCTCATTATGTACTTGTGATGGCCCCCAGTGGTCTTCATCAACTTCTGTTGTCACGTGATGACTTGAGCTGCTGCTTGGAGGCTCCGCCCCTCTGTTGTTCTCACTCTCATCCTTGTTTGCATCTTCATTCTTTATAGGGACAAGGTTCACTGGTGACTTGTGAATCTCCTCCTCCTCCTTTTTGATGTGAGTCAAGTCTGGCTCCTCTTTCACAGAACGGAGATCGTTTTGTCTGATGTCTGTAGGACACAAAAAGACAAACACACATTTTGTTTGGTCAAGTCAAAGCTCATGCGGTGACTTTGTCTTATATTGTTTCTACTGTGCTACCTTGACTTGTGCCTGCCGCACACGGAGCAATGCGTGCGACCCCGATTTGGACCGGACCATTGGGGTATTTCACAAAATTACGTCCTACGATGTAAACCTCCCTTTTCTACCAGCACAGCTGTGATAAACGAGCATCTGAAAAGGAAGCACGTTGCGGCTGATGCCGATTTCATTCCTGACATGGTCACAGACATTTCTGGAAGCAAGCTGAAGTTAGCACACACAGGCTATTGTGTGGGTGTGATGGAACACCTGTTGTGGGACCCAAACATATTGATGCAGACCACTGGGGGCCATCGCAACATAATGTCATCGATAAAATAGGAATCGTTCAAGTGAAATATGTTTACAAGTATTTCTTTTTGCATTTAGAGATAGTTTCATTGTGGGTACCATATTTTCACGACCATAAGGCGCACTTCAAAGTCTTAAATCTTCCCCAAAACAAATGAGACGCCTTGTAATGTGACACGTCAATCATATGGACTGAGAAACTCTCTCGACCATGGGCTTGTTCCCCTTGAGGTATTTCAGAGGGCATTTTAGCACACACTGCTGGCCAAAGTCTGAGACATCTATGCTTCAAATTGACTGTGACATATATATTATGTGAATACGTTCTTTGGCTGATGGTGCAGGAGAAAGCGGGACAAAATGGCATCTGTCCACGATGTTGTAGTCTGTCTTATCATTCATGTTATTGCAAGCAAGATACATAACAGGTTTAGACAACAGACTGCAAAAAAATAAATGAAAACACACTGCCCAAAGCACACCACTCACATTTCTCTAACCAGCCATCTGATTGGCTGAGGCTCCCGGAATGCATCAGTACTGTTTTTGTGTTGTTTTTATTTCTTATGAGGATATGAATGGCATGAGAGATGCACGTTTTGTGATAATTTTATTTCTTTGTTTCATTGTTTGCTTGTAAGCTGTTCAGAGATATTTTTGGTTTTGATTTGAAACCATGACTCTATGGTTCGGTGACCAGTGAAATCCCTCCCCTGACAATCTCAACAAATCCGCACTTGATCTCTGTGCTTCTATTTGTTAGACGAGACGAATGAAAGATCGCGTCGTTTTTTAAAGTAGCGCTGAATGGATCCGCTGCTTGAAAACGGCAGTCTGTTCGGCACGAAAGCGGAAGAACAGGACACACCCCGCTGTGATATGATTGGCTGCTGGCCGTGTGGGGCACTGTCATCAACTCACCGACAGATGTCACCATTTGCGATGCAAATCATTGTCATATTCTTCTAAACATCGGATAAACTTAAGATTTAAACCGTATGCAAATGAACAAACATTTTAGTTCCCAAACATGAACGTGACAGATGAATTAAACTTAACTTTTGTTGCTGGTTTTGTTGAAACATCTGCCACCATGTTGTCGGTTGGACAGTATTCCAAATGTCATGCCATGTCATTATCCACACCGCTTATTCTGTACTGGGTCGCGGGAGGGTGCTGGAGCTGACGTGATAAAGTGCTTCTTAATGTCAACATATTTGCATCTTTGCCTTTTTACAGGCTTTTTCGCCAGTGCTATGGTGCCTTGATTGTCCTCAAAAACAATTAGTCGCTCTTTATTTTTTGCATGAGATATTTTTTTATCTCCCAAGGGGATATTTCACGTGGATTGAGCTCTTAAGTAACTAAAAAAGTAAAAGAAAAAAATAATTAAGGTTCTTTAAGAATATGAATATGCAAGAAAGAAATCTCTCAGCTCAACATTTCACATTGTCGTTTGTCAAATGTTGATAAATTGTATTTTTCATTCGGGATTTGTCTGTTGTTTTTCATTTATTTGCACGTCACTATTTAAGTATTTTTTTCTTTTACTATTCTTTACCTCTATCAGTATTTAATTCGATTTTCATGGAATTATTTAAGCTTGCTTGTGTAATGCTACAATATTTATTAAATTTATTTAATACAAAGAAATTATTTAAATATTTTTTAATTATTTTTATTTAAATCTTGAATATTTGTCAACATATTTGTTCATTTAAATATGAGTGCAATTATTTTATTTATTTATTGCAATAATTAATACTTAAAATTTCATTCATTATTTTTTATCTTTCAAAATTCGTTCAATATTTATTAAATGTTTCTATATTTATTATGAATTTAATTAACTCAGTATGTGGTTGTGAATTTTAAATTGAAATATGTCGCTGTTTTATTATGTAAATGTTAGAGTGTTAAAAAATATTTCGGTATTTATTTAGGTACTTAAATATTTAATTATTCGTTTCAGTATTCATTAAATTACGGTGATTCACTTTTGCAATTCAGACGCGCAGCAACGAACTGCGTAATGCGGATCCTCTCCTCCGTGGTGACGAAAAAAAAAGAAGCGGGAAGATTTACGAAAGCAGGAACGGACCGTGCATCAGCAGAGCGATAAAAACACTGTGTTCAGGAGGCGCACACGATATTTGTGCCTTTCTTCATTTTTACTTTGTTTATTAATGTACATTGTTTGCATTGGCCTCAAGGACTCATTCGGCGTGTATGTATTTGTAGTTTTCACTGTGTCACGTGATTTCCTAAAGCCATCAAAGGAAGAGAAATAAAAAAAGAAAATCTGGACATCAGTCTGAATCGTGGCCTTTTCGCTGGACCGGTGTAGCTACACTCTTGACATTCCAAAATCTTTGAGAGAAACTGAGACTACTTGCATTTATCTTTCTTGTTCTATTTAAAGTTCAACTTCAAGTTCAGTTTTTCACCTTTTCACAGCGTAATGAAGGCCAGTTGAGCAAGTGGAACAAGTGATCTTATTGATGATCGTGGAAGGCACCGATTTCATAAGCACCGTTTCTTATACCGTTTATTATATTTTATTCAAAATCACATCTTACCACAAAGAGTCGGTTCCTTCAGTTTTTTTGTCCTTTTTTTAAGCTTCAGATCGCTGCAATTCTCACCAGCACAATCGTGTTTCTCAGCACTCTGTTTAGTGGCAAATTTCTTAGCACAAACGCTGCAACTGAATGTCTTGTCTCCACTGTGCGTTCTTGTGTGGATTCGTAAATTTGACTTTACAGAGAAAGATTTACCGCAAACCGAGCAGGAAAAAAGGTTTTTCTCCACTGTGTGTTCTTGCGTGCCTTGTTAAATGAGAATTTTGGGAGAAGCTTTTACCACAAACTGAACAGGAAAAAGGTTTTTCTCCATTGTGTGTTCTTGTGTGGCTTGTTAACGTTGAGTTTTGAGAGAAGCTTTTACCACAAACTGAGCAAGAAAAAGGGTTTTCTCCAGTGTGTTTTCTTGTGTGGATTCGTAAATGTGACTTTCCAGAGAAGCTTTTACCACAAACTGAGCATGAAAAAGGGTTTTCAACACAGTGTGTTTTTGTGTGAATTTGTAAATTAGCCTTTCTAGAGAAGTATCTTCCACAAACCAAGCAGGAAAAAGGATTTTCTCCACTGTGTGTTCTTGTGTGGTTTGTTAAATGCGACTTTTGAGAGAAACTCTTGCCACAAACTGAGCAAGAAAAAGGTTTTTCTCCAGTGTGTGTTCTTGTGTGCGTTTTTAAACTTGACTTTTGAGAGAAACTCTTACCACAAACTGAGCAGGAAAATGTTTTTTCTCCACTGTGTGTTTTTTTGTGCAGTTTTAAAGACAACTTTGAAGATAATGAGTCAGTGTGACATGCCCTCTCACCTTTAGTTTGCTCATTATCATCATCATCGTCACGAGCGCCTGATAATGTGTCCTCATTTTGTGCTTGTGATGGCCCCCAGTGGTCTTCATCACCTTCTGTTGTCACGTGATGACTTGAGCTGCTGCTTGGAGGCTCCGCCCCTCTGTTGTTCTCACTCTCATCCTTGTTTTCATCTTCAGTCTTTATAGGGACAACGTTCACTGGTGACTTGTTGATCTCCTCCTCCTCCTCCTTTTTGATGTGAGTCAAGTCTGGCTCCTCTTTCACAGAACAGAGATCATTTTGTCTGACGTCTGCAGGACACAAAAAGACAAATTTGGTTTGGTCAAGTCAAAGCTCAGGCGGTGACTTTGTCTGATATTGTTTCTACCGTGCTACCTTGACTTGTGCCTGCCGCACACGGAGCAATGCATGCGACCCCGATTTGGACCGGACCATGGGGGCATTTCACAAAATTACGTCCTACGATGTAAACCTCCTTTTAGCAGCACAACAGTGATAAACGAGCATTTAAAAAGGAAGCACGTTGCGGCTGATGTCCGATTTAATTCCTGAATTAGTCACAGACGTTTCTGGAAGCGAGCTGAAGTTAGCACACACAGGCTATTGTGTGCGTCTGATGGAACACCTGTTGTGGGACCCTAACTTATTAATGGGGGCCACCGCAACATAATGTCATTGATAGAATAGGAATCCTTCAAGTGAAATATGTTTACAAGTATTTCTTTTTGCATTTAGAGAAAGCTTCATCGTGGGTATTTTTGCTTCCATTATAATCTGGATCCCTAAAAGAATTAAAGGGGCCCTGGCATTAGAGTCGCTATTTATTGCATGATTTACGTTTGTTTTTTTTTTTTGCCCAAAATGACATTTAGCCTGCGAGTACGTTCCGACATTACCCTTTTTATTTTTTATAAAATTTCTGTTTTTAAATAAATTTTAAAACAACATTATGTTTGAAGAGTCAAAATCCCTACACATAAGCATTAAGCAACAACACTTTCACTCTGACTTTCATGTTGACATATTTGAATAATGACTGTATATTTTAAAGTTATCCAATATGTATTCAAATTCGACTAAGATACACCAAAATATTAAGAGTTCACTGAATTATTTTGGAACTGCAATGATGCTTAACAGCCACAGGGTGTCAGTAATGAGTAACAAAGTAACACAACATTGTCATTTGCATAAATTACCAGGAACTATGAGTTGTGGGGGAGATGCAAACCACCTGGGCCACAGGAACTTTATGACCGGGAAATAAATGTTCCTGGCCTTGTTGGTAGAAAAGGGGCTTGTGACGTTCTCCCTTTTTAAGCCCATAGTCAGACAAAGATGCAGATGCATTCCTTGCAGCATGCGCTTGTTCACTGATGAGATCCGTGCAACCCTGAATGGATGCATTAAATGTATTTTAAATGTTTGGATGGGGTGAAACTATGCACATGTGCACAAAACTGTGCAGATCCACCGGAGGTTCATTGACTCTCACCCGACGAAGCCAGTACAAATTTAATAAATAAATAAGACCATTACGTGCTTGATTTTTTTTAAAAACTTAATATTTTGTGTTTTATCCACTAAAATTGATCAACCGCCATTGATGTTTTCGCCGCAGTGTGCATATTATTGAGAGTCAGGCAGAATTACTTCCGGAAGGAATTGCTTGAACAAGATATAAATACCAGAAAATGTAAAATTTTAAATAATCAGTTCAAATTTTATGAAAAAAAAAAAAACATGGAGTTCACCCCCCCCCCATTGGTTATTCTTTGGCATATATTTTCTGCACTGATTTCATTTGGCAAAAACAAATGTTCAGCAGACCTGCAAGTAAAAGGCAATATTTAAAAATAAAGTGGCAATAACCTTGGACGCATTTCCCCAAACAACTTAATGTTGTGATGCATATTTTTAACGATAGAAAGTCGTTCTTGACAAAGCAAATGAGAGTAAGACGTGTACAAACCTGCTTTGAGTGGCACAACACGAGGCTGGTTGCAAACTTCGTCCAGCAGTTGAAGATGTTGCTCGTTCTCTTCTTTTACTCCACAAAGTTCCTCTTTGTACTTGGGTGTCGTTCTTTCACACATATTCAAATGATAATTCCCAAAAATCCGCACTTGATCTCTGCTTGGCGATGAGTCATGTGCCTCTTTTCGTTAGCGGCTAGCTAGCTAACAAGCTAAGCTAACTACGCCGAAAAGCATCAACGCGCGAAGATGAGGTTATCGGGACACAAAGACTTAATGAATTATGTCGTAGTCCTTTAGAGTAGCACTGGACATCCTTTGAGAAAATTACAGTCAGTTCCACACTAAATCAGAAGAATTTAGCGGTGGGTGTTTTTGTTCCGGTGTGGACGGGTCGGTGGATGTGGTCGAGGTCCTTCGGAAGCTGCGCGCTTGCTTATGACGTCATGCTTTAAGCGCGTATTTTCCAAATATATTTATTTGCCTCAGTGGGTTTTTTTACACCTGGCTGTTCTATTTTAATATTTATTTTATATAATATTTTAATTCGGTTGATAAAAAAAATTAACAAAATAACTAAATTAACGCCACATTGGCGAGTCATCTCACGCGTCACTTCCGCCTATGCCCCGAGAAGCCGCTGCTGGAACAGCAGTGGGACGTTTACGTTTCTCCGACCGAACTTGCAACAATGCTGTGGTTCACTCGGGCTGCAAGATTGTATGAATATAATGTCTGCATATACTCGCAGTGCCTCTCAATTATTTCACGCCCGCCCCTACCAAGAAGAGAAAGATTCGCGCCCTTCACCACCATTTTTTTTCTGTCTTTGTATATTGATGTTAGATTGTCAATAAAATATCCCTTAACTAACCTAAATTGCTAAGAAATATAATTTTGAGAACTATTATAGTGAGGATCTCGAAACTCAGTACTCTGTTGTGCAAATATTGATGAGATGACAAATATTTGTCATGTTATTGTTGGAGTTGGGTCACCGTGGAAATAAGAAGTAGTTAGTAAATCAACCTTTAAAAGCCAAACTTACTCCAATGCGTGTTCGTTTTTTGTGCTCAAGAAGAAAAGGGTAAAAAAAAAGACTCAACAACTGATTAGAGTTCCGATATTTAGTTTCTTCAATTTCTGGAGTTCAGGAAATAATACAAAGACAGATATCTGGGCGTCTTTTTCTTAATCTCACGAGAAAACTGCACTCGGGCGAGCACAGTCGAAAAATGCGCGCCATCTTTCAGCCCAGCTTCAGTTTTTATAGGAGTTTTATATGTCAAAGGTAATGTAGGTTGAATCGGTCGTCCTCGCTCCCTCCCACGGCACGGGTCCACGTCCAAGGGAAGGTCCTCCCCAGGTTAGTCATCGTCTGGATAGTTGATTCCTGTCTGGTCCCCAAGACTGGCACGCCAAGGCTGGCCTTCTCCGGCGGGCAGTCCCTCCGTCTCTCTCTCCGCTGGCATTCTTCTGTAATCTTGTCGGTGTGTGCGCGTGTATGTGCAAGTGTATGTGCGTGTATGTTTATTTCTGTGTGTGTGTATGCGTATGTGTATGTGCTCCGATCTCCAATTGTTCTGTCTTTCGGAATGTGTTTTTCTTTTGATAGCGTCTGTGTGAGTCCTCCAGTGCCCAATTTGGTATGTTTGCATCTCTACAGCCAATGTGGAGAATGTGCTTCGTCGTATTTGTCCATGAAGTGCTGTGAATGTGAGGGCAGCTCATGGAAATGCTATGTGTAGAAGTTATTTTAGATTCCTTTAGTTTCTTCTTATTTTCGTTGTTCAACCGCTTCGTTTGGTGGCGAATAAAAACAACTTTTTACGCGTGAACAAACACTGATGGTCGAAGCACGGCAAAAAGACTGTGTTGCTCCTTCGCCATCATCTTTATTTCTTCTTCAACCAAAAAACACTTTCTTCTTCGTGCATAACAGTAAATAAAGAATTGCGCCCTCTAACGTTGATGTCAACGTTCGCCTTGCGGCGATGAGGAGGTGGACCCAAGAAGCGAGGAAGCAGGGGTAGGTGAAACTTAAAGGGGATTTATTCCGGAGCTCAGCAGGGACAAACAACGGGGCGTGGACAAAGAAACAACAAAAGGCAACTAAACAAGACTGAACGGGCACAAGGATAAGGAAACTAGAGAGCATCAACAGGGCAGGTAATAAACGTGGTCGTGGCAGTACATGAAATGCGGCAACAAGCGAGACACAGAGGAGAAATGCGGCAGCATGATCAATGACCCGACAATGTGGTGTCGGTCTGGGGGGTTTAAATAAACAGTGATCAAGGGAGCAGATGAGAAACAGGTGCGTGATGATGAACTGGGAACAGGTGCGTGGCTGGTGAGAACGAAAAGGCTGAGAGGGAAACGCCCCTCTCAGCTGACAAAACAAAAACAAGGTGCACATGGAAGGGAGGTGACGAAAACAATAACAAAAGCACATGGCAGGAAGGAGGGAAGAAAATAACAACAAAAACACTGACGTGGCAGACACGGGTCATGACAGTACCCCCCCCCAAGGGACGGATTCCAGACGTCCCAAACGAAAACAGTCAAAACGAAACCAAGTCCAAGAACGAGGGTGGGCGGAAGGGGGCCGGTAGGTGGGACCACCGCCCGAGAACGAGACCGGTCTGGCGGATGTCCAGGGGGCCAGACCAGCGAGTCCCGATGGGGCCATTCGGGCGGGCGTCCGGGAGGCGGGACCAAGGCCCGCGAACTAGGCCGGTCTGGCGGATGTCCAGGGGGCCAGACCAGCGAGTCCCGACGGGGCCATTCGGGCGGACGTCCGGGAGGCAGGACCAAGGCCCGCGAACTAGGCCGGTCTGGCGGATGTCCAGGGGGCCAGACCAGCGAGTCCCGACGGGGCCATTCGGGCGGGCGTCCGGGAGGCCCGATCAATAAGTCCCCCCGTGAACATTCAGGCGGACGTCCGGGCGCACCCGAGACCGGAACGTGGAGCGGCGGCTGGTCGTCCAGCCCTGCCGAGTCAGGAACGTGGAGCGGCGGCTGGTCGTCGAACCCCGCCGAGACAGGAACGTGGAGCGGCGGCAGGTCGTCGAGCCCCGCCGAAGCAGGAACGTGGAGCTGTGGCTCGTCGTCGAACGCTGGCGGGACGGGAACTTGGAGCGGCGACGGTTCATCGGAGGGCACAGAGGACGTGGCTTGGAGCGGCGGATGATCGTCGAGTGCCGGCGGGACAGGAACCTCTTGCGGTGACGGTTCATCCGAAGCCGACGAGAACGTGACTTGGAGCGGCAGATGATCGTCGAGTGCCGGCGGGACAGGAACTTGGAGCGGCGGCTGGTCCTCGAACCCCGCCGAGACCGGAACGTGGCGCGGCGGCTGGTCCTCGAACCCCGCCGAGACAGGAAGGTGGAGCGGCGGCTGGTCCTCGAACCCCGCCGAGACAGGAAAGTGGAGCGGCGGCTGGTTGTCAAGCCCCGCCGCGACAGGAACGTGGAGTGGTGGCGGCTCGTCGGATGCCGCCGAGGCAAGGGCGGCAGGCCGCAGCTGGTCATCGTCCACCGCTGAGGCAGGAATCTGGAGCGGTAGTGGATCGTCGGACGCCGCCGACACGGAGGCGAGAAGTGGCGGTGGTTCATCTGGCACCGCCGGGCCAGAGGCGAGAGACGACGGCGGTTCATCGGACGCTGCCGAGAACGGGACTTGGAGCGGCGGTGGCTCGGGCGTACCAGAGGCCGGGACTTGGAGCCGCAGCGGGCCGGGCGCAGCGGGGACCGGGACTGGTAGCGGACGCAGGGCGTGCTCCGCCGCAACAGGGACTTGTGACGGACGCAAGGCGTGCTCCGCCAGAACTGGGACTTGTGGCGGACGCGGGGCCTGCTCCGCCGGAACAGGGACTGGGGGCGGACGCAGAACGTGCTCCGCCGGGATAGGGACTTGTGGCGGACGCATGGCGTGCTCCGCCGGAACAGGGACTTGTGGCAGACGCAGGACGTGCCCCGCCAGAACAGGGACTTGTGGCGGAGGCATGGCGTGCTCCGCCGGAACAGGTACTTGGGGCGGACGCATGGAGTGCTCCCTCGGAACAGGGACTTGGGGCGGACGCATGGAGTGCTCCGCCGGAACAGGGACTGGTGGCGGACGCAGGACGTGCTCCGCCAGAACAGGGACTTGTGGCGGACACAGAACGTGCTCCGCCAGAACAGGGACTTGTGGCGGACGCATGGCGTGCTCCGCAGGAACAGGGACTGATGTATGACACAGGGCGTGCTCCGCCGGGATAGGGACTTGTGGCGGACGCAGGACGTGCTCCGCCGGAACAGGGACTTGTGGCGGACGCAGGACGTGCTCCGCCGGAACAGGGACTGGTGGCGGACGCAGGGCGTGCTCCGCCGGACCAGGGACTTGTGGCGGACGCAGAACGTGCTCCGCCAGAACTGGGACTTGTGGCGGACGCATGGCGTGCTCCGCCGGAACAGGGACTGATGGCGGACACAGGGCGTGCTCCGCCGGGATAGGGACTTGTGGCGGACGCAGGACGTGCTCCGCCGGAACAGGGACTTGTGGCGGACGCAGGACGTGCTCCGCCGGAACAGGGACTGGTGTCGGACGCAGGGCGTGCTCCGCCGGACCAGGGACTTGTGGCGGACGCAGAACGTGCTCCGCCAGAACTGGGACTTGTGGCGGACGCATGGCGTGCTCCGCCGGAACAGGGACTGGTGGCGGACGCAGGGCGTGCTCCGCCGGAACAGGGACTTGTGGCGGACGCAGGACGTGCTCCGCCGGAACAGGAACTTGAAGCGCTGGCGAGGCGCCGGAGCGGGGGTCAGCAGCTCTCGGTAGGCCAGAACGGGCCCCAGCAGCTCGGGGGGAACCGGGACGGGGCTTATCATCTGGCGGGGAGCCGGAACGGGACTCATCTGCTGGCGGGGAGCCGGCACGGGGCGCGGCAGCTGGCGGGGAACCGGAACGGGGCTCAGCAGCTGGCGGGGAGCCGGGAAGGGGCTCAGCAGCTGGCGGGGAGCCGGGAAGGGGCTCAGCAGCTGGGGAGGAGCCGGGAAGGGGCTCAGCAGCTGGGGAGGAGCCGGAACGGGGCTCAGCAGCTAGCGGGGAGCTGAGACGGGGCTCAGCAGCTGACAGGGAGCCCGGACGGGACGCTGCGGCTGGCAAGGAGCCGGGACGGGACTCAGCAGCTGGCGGGGAGCCGAAAAGGGGCTCAGCAGCTGGGGAGGAACCGGAACGGGGCTCAGCAGCTGGGGAGGAGCTGAGACGGGGCTCAGCAGCTGACAGGGGGTCCGGATGGGACTCAACAGCTGGGGGGGAGCCGGAACAGGGTTCAGCAGCTGGCAGAGAGCCGGGATGGGACGCTGCGGCTGGAGAGGAGCCGGGACAGAGCTCAGTAGCTGGCGGGGGGGGCGACAGAGGGCCGGATGCAGCAGTCGGTCCGGGCACAGCCGAACCGGGGGCCCTGATCCCTATCAGCCTGCCGCCATAGGGAATCAGGGGAATGGGGAACACGAGGGACCAAGGTTACAGGGGCTGGTGAACGCGAGCTAGGGGGTGCCAGGGGAACGTGAGCAGGTGCTAAAACCGATGGTGAACGAGGGGAACGACGTGGCCGTGATCTACGTGATTTGGGACGTGAAGTGCGCGAGCTGGATTGGGAGGTGGTCTTGGAAGACTCAAACGAAAAAGGTGTCAGGAATGGTTCGGGGGGGAAAAAGTGACTGGTACTAACTGTGTCCGGGTGGCGCTGAGCGTCTAACAAGGCGTAGATGTGGTCTGCATCGTACTCGTGATCCGAGTCGACAAAAATGTGCGGGGCATAGTGCTCAGAATCATCTGCTAAATCATTATCAACTAAAGCGTGAGTGGGTGAATTGGCCTGGTGATCAAAATTGTCGTCGTAATCGGAATCAATGGTATAGTGTGGAGGAAGGTCGGGAAGGAAGACGAGGGCGTTACCGTGAAAGGAAGACGAGGTACGGGGCTGGTCGGCAGGCTGGTGAGGGGCAGGCACCGGAGGCTGCACGGTCGGTGCAGCTGACGTGGGGGCTGCATGGGTTGCTGCAGCTGACGTGGAGGCGACGTGGGTTGCTGCTACGGACGTGGAGGCGACGTGGGTTGCTGCAGATGACGTGGAGGCGGGACGCCTTTCAGCCAGCTGTCGGTCGGCCAGCTGTGCCAGCCTCATGCTCTCCACCATCTTGACCTCCAGCTCCACCATCTGAGCTGTCAGCTCCATGATAGTCTCCCGGGGTGGTACCGCGGCGGCGCCCTTCTCCGCGATCGAGGCCACCTGCTCCGCT
Organism: Idiotropiscis lumnitzeri; assembly: GCF_059441095.1. Taxonomy (NCBI): domain Eukaryota; kingdom Metazoa; phylum Chordata; class Actinopteri; order Syngnathiformes; family Syngnathidae; genus Idiotropiscis; species Idiotropiscis lumnitzeri. Next base: position 25,758,594 of record NC_142392.1, on the reverse strand, counting down.
ATCTGGGCCAGTTGTGCGCCCAGCTCAGCGCGGCGGGAGTCCAAAAGGTAGGCGGTCTTTTCGAACAAGTCCTCATAATCTGGGGAAGCGGGTAGCGTGGCAGACGTGGCGTTGAGCTGATCGGCGGGTTGGTGGGGGGGGTCCGTGCGGCGGTGTCCATAACGCCGCCGCGAGCCCCTCGCTGGGTCCTTCTTTCGAGGTCAGGTCATTCTGTCAACGTTCGCCTTGCGGCGATGAGGAGGTGGACCCAAGAAGCGAGGAAGCAGGGGTAGGTGAAACTTAAAGGGGATTTATTCCGGAGCTCAGCAGGGACAAACAACGGGGCGTGGACAAAGAAACAACAAAAGGCAACTAAACAAGACTGAACGGGCACAAGGATAAGGAAACTAGAGAGCATCAACAGGGCAGGTAATAAACGTGGTCGTGGCAGTACATGAAATGCGGCAACAAGCGAGACACAGAGGAGAAATGCGGCAGCATGATCAATGACCCGACAATGTGGTGTCGGTCTGGGGGGTTTAAATAAACAGTGATCAAGGGAGCAGATGAGAAACAGGTGCTGATGATGAACTGGGAACAGGTGCGTGGCTGGTGAGAACGAAAAGGCTGAGAGGGAAACGCCCCTCTCAGCTGACAAAACAAAAACAAGGTGCACATGGAAGGGAGGTGACGAAAACAATAACAAAAGGCACATGGCAGGAAGGAGGGAAGAAAATAACAAAAACACTGACGTGGCAGACACGGGTCATGACAGTTGACACATTTCACTCCACAAATCAAAATAATTACAAAAGACAAAGAAATGTATAATTTCTTCTCACAAACATACAAATGGCAAAAAACAAATATTTGCAATCATTATCCATAAAAATATAAACATTTGTGAAATGGCGCTAACATTCCGGCCCCTAATTGTTCTGTTTGGGCATAACAATCACAAAAATTACAAAAGCGACATTCTAAACTGTTCTATTATAGAAACCATATTTAAATGTAAACGCAACACGTTTGTATTTTGAAACTAATCACATCACTGTTCCATTTCAAGCAAAAGGCATAACTTGTCAACTGGCCTTTCCAAAACACTACTTTTAGTCTTAACCAAAACTCTTCTCACGTGACCATTCGAATCACGGATTGCATTTTCAACCTTTCTCATTACCCACGAACCCCTAGGTGCACTGTCATCTACAATAAGAACAATATCACCGGGTTGTAGGTTTCTTTTCACATTGAACCATTTTTGCCTTTCTTGCAAAAGTGGGGGATACTCTTTGGCCCAACGCTTCCAAAAAATGTCTGACAAGTATTGAACCTGACGCCACCTTCTCTTTGAGTGCAAATCTTCCTTTTCAAATAAACCAGGTGGTAAAACAGGTTGTCTTTTTAGAAGCAGCAAATGATTTGGTGTTAATGCTTCTATGTCATTTAGATCGTTTGAAACTCTGGTAATTGGTCTATTATTAATAATAGATTCCACTTCACAAAACAAAGTGTGAAGACGTTCATCATCTAGAGTTTGTAGTTTCAATAATGAAACAAGAATTCGTCTAACAGAACGGATCTGTCTCTCCCAAATCCCACCGAAATGAGACCCAGAAGGTGGATTGAATATCCATGTAACACCTTTTTGCAAAAGTGACTCAGCAATGTTTTACTTGTTCCAACCTTTGATTGCTTCACGCATTACCTTTTGTGCACCAACCAGGTTTGTACCATTATCTGATCTCATAACAGAAACTTGACCTCTCCTGGCTACAAACCTTCTGAAAGCGTTAATGCATGAATCAGTTTCAAGTGAGTGCGCAACTTCTATGTGAACTGCTCTTGTGGTAAGACATGTAAATAAAACACCATACCTTTTCACATTACTCCTGCCACATTTAGGATGGCCGAGTGGTCTAAGGCGCCGCGTTCAGAACCCAGTCTCCCCAGGAGGCCTGGGTTCGAATCTCGAATTTCCCCATTGTGGGACTAATAAAGGGCAAATTATTATTATTATTATTATTTAACATCAAAAGGTCCAAAATAGTCCATCCCTACGTTTGTGAAAGGGGGATTGTCCATTTCAAGTCTATCTTTTGGCAGATTTGCCATTTTCTGTTCACCAGGTTTGACTGACAACATTTTACAAATGACACATTTTGACAAGATTTTCCTTAGAGCTGCATCAGCTTTTGGAATCCAATATTTTTCTCTCAGCTTGGACAACATTACATTCCTACCACTATGACCTGTTTGCATGTGAATGTGTCTGAGTATCAAAGACGATACATAGTGGTCTTGATGAAGTATTACAGGGTGTTTCACATTGCATGGTAAAGCAGATTTATCCAGCCTTCCGCCCACCCTCAAGACATCATTGTCCAACACAGGATCTAGTTTCAATATATGACTAGTCCTTTTGACCTTTTGACCCCTCTGTAGAGTAAGGATTTCATCTTTGTAGCTCTGATTTTGACAAAATTTAACAATTTCCTTCTCTGCATCTTCCAGTTCTGTGACAGTTAAGTAACATTCATTTCTGTTCAACTTTCCCTTTTTCGATCGGCTATCACTGGATGGCAAACTTTTGCGCTCATGCGACAGTTTTAAGAGTAGCTGTTTGAATCTCAACATCCAGGCAATAGCCTTTTTTAATCTGTACCAATCTGAGTAGTACCAAATAAATTGGCTGATTGGATCGTCTCGCACAGTATCAACAGTAACGCTCATGACCTTGACTTCTGGGTCATTCTGAATGTCCATTGATGCTACTGGTGACACTGGCCAAGATTTACAATCATCTTTAAGAAAGTCCGGTCCTTGAATCCAAGATTTGTTTGAGAGGAACTCGCTTGGTTTCATTCCTCTAGATGCATAGTCAGCCGGGTTCAACCCTGAACTTACGTGCCTCCACTGACTGACCATGGAATGATCTTTGATCAGCGATACTCTTATTTGCCACGAAAGTCTTAAATCTGACACTGTCATTTGCAAGGTACCGCAACACTGTGGTACTATCTGACCAGAATATGGATTCCTTCAATGGCATTTTTAGCTCTTTTCTCATCATTTTGTCCATTTTCACAGCCACAGCAGCCGCCGTAAGCTCTAGTCGAGGAATGGTAGTTTGTTTCAAAGGCGATACTCGTGATTTGCCTATTACAAAAGAGCAATGCGATTCACCTCTTTCATTTGTAACACGAAGGTATGTAACCACTCCGTATCCTTTCTCACTCGCGTCTGCGAAATTATGAAGTTGCGCAGATGTGACATTTCCAAATCTGAGTGGTTTAAAACATCTGTCCACTGTGAATCCTTGTAGTTTTGAAAATTCTGACAACCACTGTTGTGACTTCTTAATCAGGTTCTCTGGAATGTCCTCATCCCACGAGAATTTCTTTCTACACAGCTCCTACAAAATAATTTTTGCTGGAAGAATTACCGGTGACAAAAACCCTAAAGGATCATAAATTGAACTCACGAACGACAGAATTCCACGTGTGGTTTGTGTCATTGTTTTTTCATTGATTTTGACTTTAAGAGAGTCTGTTTCAATACACCAATTTACGCCTAAAACCCGTTCATCTGGAAGTTCGTCATGACAGAGATCTAATGCTTTAACCTCTGATGCTCTTTCCTTTTCGGGAATGGAAGTCAGGACAAGTCTGCTGTTAGTATTCCATTTTGTAAGGTGAAAACCTCCACCTGCGCATAGTTTCGTTAACTCCTTCACCATAGTACAGGCCTCACTTTCACTTGTGACTGACACAAGACAATCATCCACATAAAAGTTATTCTGCACTGCACTAATGGCCATCTGTGATGTCTTGTTAATGGCATCCTCAGCCGTTTTCTTTAAGGCAAAATTGGCACAACTTGGTGAAGACGTAGCACCGAACAAATGCACAGTCATTTTGAACTCCTGCAGTGGTACATCCAGGTTTCCTTCATGCCACCAGAGAAAACGTAGCATATCTGTGTCCTCTGGTGGAACTTTCACTTGGTGGTACATTGCCTCTATATCAGACATCAAGGCAATGTGGTCGTGTCTGAAACGGGTTAAAACTCCAATTAAAGAATTTGTCAAATCAGGTCCCTGTAAAAGTTCCTTGTTCAATGAATTGCCTTGAAATGAGGCAGCACAGTCAAAGACAACATGGAGTTTTCCTTTCTGTGGGTGGTACACCCCATGGTGAGGTATATACCATAATCTCCCATCATCACGTTCCAGTTGTTCGCTTGGCACAGACACAGCATATTTTTTATCAATGAGATCTGACATGAATGCTGTGTACTCTTCGTGAAAATCTTTGTTTTTCAACAGTTTCCTTTTGAGACTTTCTGCTCTTTGCACGGCTAGGTTACGGTTGTTGGGTAGTTTGACAGACTGATCTTTAAGTGGGAGGCCAATGCAATAATGACCTTCAACCTTTTTAACAGTGTTCTTGACTGAGTCTATGAAGTGTTTATCCTCTTGTGACATCTCTTGTTGCTCTTCAGAAATCTTTTCTGGAAAGTCATGGTTAAACTGTTTCACACACAGTGTTTCAATGTCTGACAGTGAGATGCGGTTGACAGAAGCACTGTGTTCATTTTCAGAGTCTGTTCTATTTAAAGGTCCATTGATAACCCAACCGAGGATTGTACGGACTGCATAGGGACCATCATCTACGCAGTGAATGATTTCCCATGGCTCCATTGCCTTGTGAGTATTTGCTCCAATCAAGAGTCCAACATCTGCATCTATAGCTGGCAGATCAACTTTTTTCAAATGAGGCCACTTTTCCAAATCTGTCTGCCTTGGGATGCTGTCTTTCGAAACTGGAATGTCTTTGTGTGTGTACGTGTCAGGTAAATCAATGTACACATTTTCTTTTACACCGCTAACTTCCAAGCCTGAAACAATGTAACTTGGCTCAACCCTTTTCTGGCCCATCGTGCGGAGAAGGAATCTAGTCTTCATTCCTTCTACACCAAGTTGTCTCATGAGCTTCTCTGAGCAGAAAGTTGCGTCACTACCATTGTCCAAAAAGGCGTATGTGTCTATTACTTTGTTGTTTTTCTTGACCTTAACATGAACTGGCACAATAGCCAAAATTCTATTGCCATTACCGGCCCCAGTGGCACCACATGTTCCACTTGTGATTGCAGTAGGGCTGGGGATTTCAGTATCTGAAATGTCATTGTCATTATTGGATTTGTTTTTAACTGTTCCGTCCTCTGTTTTAACATAGTGAAGGAGGCTGGGATGTCTTTTTGAACATTCATCACATTGAAGTCGTTTCTTACAGTCCTTACTCAAATGACCTTGAGTCAAGCATGAAAAGCAAAGTCCTTTTCCCTTAAGGAACTCCACTCTTTCCTTGTGATGCAGTTGTCTTATTTTCTGACAGTCCGCAAGTGAGTGTTTTTTCTCACAATATGCACACGGACTCTTAAACGCATCAACTCTTTGCTTTATGATGCCTTTGTTACCATTTGGAATCTTTTCTTCTCTTGCAGGTGCCACACTGGTGGCAAATGCACTGCCCTTCGGTCTATACGTCTTGTTTTGTTTTGAATGCTGCTTGTCCTTGTCAACATCTTTAATGTCTCCAAACAGCGGATCTGAAGCTATTTTAGCTTGTCTGTTAACAAATCTCACTAAATCTGAAAACCTAGCTCTTCCACCAGAGTTTTCCTGAATGTCGAAGGCAAAAACCCTCCACATTTCTCTCATTTTGTAAGGCAACTTAGAAACTATGACCTTGAGATTTGTGGGATTATCGAGTTCATCAAGATGATTAATATTCTGCATTGCATTGTTACAGCCAGTTAGAAATAAAGAGTAACTATGCAAAGCTTTGGCATCATCTGCTTTCACCTGAGGCCAGTTAACAACCTTGTTCAGGTAAGCTGTTGCAATTTTGATCTCGTTGCCATAATGATAGTATAAGAGTTTCATTGCTTCGTTATAGCCTTTTTGAGGGCTCATCTGTTGGCAACTTCGAACTAGGTCTCTAGGTTCATCTTTTGTGAATTGTTCAAGAAAATAAATCTTGTCACTATCATTATCGACCTTGCTGACAATTGTATGGTCGAAAGCTCTTAGGAATGACTTGAAATCTAACATACAAATGGCAAAAAACAAATATTTGCAATCATTATCCATAAAAATATAAACATTTGTGAAATGGCGCTAACACATAGATACAACGCACCGTCTCATTGGGCGCTAACAGAACCGAGCAACAGAGCAGTCGCACTAGCTGCTCAGTCGCGCTAGCGTGTTTTTAAAATGGCAGCGGGAGTTCAGTGGTACTTTATTTTAGCTTTTAACAACGTGCTAAAGTTGTCCTCATCCAAAAATGCACCAAGTCCTTGTCTTCTGTATCCAAGATAAACAACTGGACACGTTCTCCACCAAACACGAGAGTCATTATCAGTCTGCCTCGCTGTCTCGCTGCGGCGCAGCCCCTCAGATGGGATGCCGACACAATGCCGGTGTGAGCAAGTCACTAATCAACAAATGATGTGCGGTCACGGAGTTACATTAAAACTAAAACTATCACCCCAAATCAACTGAATAGCATAATAGTGTAGGTCCAGCAAAATTACACCTCCCAGATTACCATACACTAGTTTAGTTTACATGCATGCACACTAAAACAGAAGATAGCACGGCTAGCGTGGCTAGCTGTTTTTAATAAGGCAACAGGAGCAAAACTGAGTTTGGTTGTATTTTATGTAACAAGGTACTCACATTAATATTGATCAGTCATCCACAAATCCTTCAAAATCAGATTCTTCCGTATCAGATACAAACAGTTGGGCAAGTTCTCGCACAAACACGCCAGTTCCCTCTCATCATTGTCCAATTCTGTGTCGCTGCTGAGCGGCTCCTCGGATGTAATGCCGGCTTTCGCGAAAGCTCTTACAATAGAGCTAGCAGACACGTTCGTCCAAGCAGCTACAATCCACTCGCAAATTGTGGCATAACTTGCTCTTCGCTGTCTCCCAGTCTTTGTGAAGCTGTGTTCGCCCTCCGCCATCCATCGCTCCCACGCAGCACGCAACTTCACTTTGAACACCCTGTTTATACTAATGTCGAGTGGTTGGAGTTCGTTTGTCAAGCCTCCCGGGATGATGGCAAGCTCTGAGTTCATATGCGTGACTTGGTTTTTCACAGCGGCTGTCAGATGGGCACGCATGGAGTCACAGACCAACAGCGACGGTGACGCGTGGAAAAAACCACCGGGTCTCTTTACGTACACCTCACTCAGCCCCTCTCTCATTTTGTCCTCGTCCATCCAGCCCTTTTGATTGGCCTTGATGATAACGCCGGCAGGAAACTTCTCTTTAGGCAGCGTCTTCCGCTTAAAAATCACCATAGGTGGCAATTTTTGTCCGTTAGCATGGCAAGCTAGCACAACAGTAAAAGCCGACTTCTCGTGCCCCGTTGTGCGGATTGCTACCGTGCTGAGCCCCTTCTTCTCCACAGTGCGGCTCGCCGGGATGTCGAAAGTCAGCGGCACCTCGTCCATATTGGTGATGTGACTGGGCTGGATACGTTTGTCGGCAATCTTTTTGCTGCAGGAAGAGCGGAAGGCGACCATCTTCTCCTTGTAATCCTCTGGGAGTTGCTGTGCGACGGTCGTCTTTGCCCGGATGGATAGATGGCGCCGTTTCATAAAACGAAAACACCAAGACGCCCCTCCTTGGAAATGTTCGATGTTCAATTCGCCAGCAAGCGTTACTGCCTTCTGTCGAATGGTGATGGTAGATACGCTTCTCCCAGCTGTTCTGTGAGCAGCAATCCATTGCTCGAGCTGGTCTTCCAACACGGGCCACCTTGCCTTGCTTCCACGAAAACTCAGTGTAGTTTTCTTGACTTTCTTGACTCTGTCTTCCTGCTTCCTCCACTTGCGAACCATGGATTCGTTGATTTTTAATTCCCTCGCAGCTGCTCGATTCCCATGAACATTTGCGTAGCTGATAGCTTGCAGCTTGAACTGTGCTTCGTAAGAGTGTCTCTTCATTGATGCCATTTTTGCTGATTAATTGCCTGAGCAACGTGTTGCACCTGGTATATATTGGGGCATTGGGGCTGCTTTGCACTAGGGGCGTGCCTTTGCATTGTCATTCACGCCCATCTCCCCTCTCATATCCGCCTGTTGTCGTTCACGCCCATCGTTCCCCTCTCACTCTCAATTAATTTCATTTACATGTTTGATGTAAACACACAAAAAACTCATCATCACTCAGACACAATGGTTCTTCTGACACTGATCACATTGGCTTAATGTCAATAAAAAAGCTTTGCAAAATTCAATATAACATATTTGATTCAAAATCACATTTACATCTTACCACAAAGAGTCAGTTCCTTCAGTTTTTTGTTGTCTTTTTTTAAGCTTCAAGGATCGCTGCAATTCTCACCAGCACAATTGTGACTCTCAGCACCATTTTTAGAAAATAATTTTTTAGCACAAACGCTGCAACTGAATGGCTTGTCTCCAGTGTGTGTGGCTCGTTAAATGCGACTTACGATAGAAACTCTTTCCACAAACTGAGCAGGAAAAGGGTTTTTCGCCACCGTGCGTTCTTGCGTGCCTTGTTAAAGTTGATTTTTGAGTGAAACTTTTCCTACAAACTGAGCAGGAAAAAGGTTTTTCTCCACTATGGGTTCTTGCGTGTTCTGTTAAATGTGCCTTTTGAGAGAAGCATTTTCCACAAACTGAGCAAGAAAAAGGTTTTTCTCCACTGTGCGTTCTTGTGTGGATTGTTATATCAAACTTTCGAGAGAAGCTTTTGCCACAAACTGAGCAAGAAAAAGGTTTTTCTCCAGTGTGCATTCTTGTGTGCCTTACTAAATGAGACTTTCGAGAGAAGCATTTGCCACAAACTGAGCATGAAAAGGGTTTTTCTCCACTGTGTGTTCTTGTGTGCCTTACTAGAGACTTTTGAGTGAAGCATTTACCGCAAATTGAGCAGGAAAGAGGTTTTTCTCCACTGTGTGTTCTTGTGTGGATTTGTAAATGTGACTTTTCAGAGAAGCATTTTCCACAAACAGAGCATGAAAAAGTTTTTTCTCCACTGTGTGTTCTTGTGTGCCATTTTAAAGACAACTTTGAAGTTGATGATTTCCCACACTGAGAACATACCCAATTGTCAGTGTGACATGCCCTTTCACCTTTGCCATGCTCATCATCATCATTAGTATCATCATCGTCAAGAGCATCTGATAATGTGTCCTCACTATGTGCTTGTGATGGCCCCCAGTGGTCTTCATCACTTTCTGTTGTCATGTGATGACTTGAGCTGCTGCTTGTCGGCTCCGCCCCTCTGTTGTCCTCACTCACATCCTTGTTTTCATCTTCAGTCTTTATAGGGACAACGTTCACTGGAGACTTGTTGATCTCCTCCTCCTCCTCCTCCTTTTTGATGTGAGTCAAGTCTGGCTCCTCTTTCACGGAACGGAGATTGTATTCACTGACGTCTGCAGGACACAAAAAGACAAATTTGGTTTGGTCAAGTCAAAGCTCAGGCGGCAACTTCGACTTATATTGTTTCTACCATGCTACCTTGACTTGTGCCCGCCGCACACAGAGCAATGCGTGCAACCCCGATTTGGACCGGACCATCGGGGTATTTCACAAAATTACGTCCGATGATGTCAACCTCCCTTTCTTAGCAGCACAGCTGTGATAAACGAGCATTTAAAAAGGAAGCACGTTGCGGCTGATGCCCGATTTAATTCCTGACATAGTTACAGACGTTTCTGGAAGCGAGCTGAAGTTAGCACACACAGGCTATTGTGTGCGTCTGATGGAACACCTGTTGTGGGACCCGAACATCTTGATGGGGGCCATCGCAACATAATGTCATTGATAAAATAGGAATCCTTCAAGTGAAATATGTTTACAAGTCTTTTTGCATTAAGAGATAGAACTAAATGCTCCTGGGCTTGTTGGGAGAAAAGGGGGTTGTGACGTTTTCCCTTTTTAAGCCCATTGTAAGCCAGTACAAAGTTCATAAATAAGACCAATACGTACTTGATTTTTTTAAAAACTTTGTTTTATCCACTAAAATTCATCAACCGCCATTGATCTTTTTGCCGCAGTGTGCAGAGTTTTTAGAGTCAGGTCGAATCATTCCTTAGGGAATTGCTTGAACATGGTATGTCAGATAATTTTTTTGTAAAAAAACAAGACAAGCCTGCACAAATGAATCACCCAGCCAAGATTGAGGAGGAGCAGTCCGGCAAAGAGAAAAGCGTTCCCGCTCCTGTGCAGCGTTTTATTGAAGCACAGCAAAGCAATTTGTATATGCAAACTCATAAAGAATGGAAAAACATGAACACTTTGACTTCATCACACCCGTCCACACTCTTCCTGTTGTTCGAACGGTTTCAGCTTACAAGACATGTTTGGGTCACACTTCTGTTATTAAATGCGAGCGAAACGGTTTCCTGTCAAACACGGTTCAAGGCGTGCATCTGTTTTTGTGGCTTCCTGCTAAACTGCCAGCATAGCCACAACTCTGTTACCACTGAACTCACGTTTTCCTGTTTAAGAGGTCCATGTTTTTGTGACCTTCTATTAACCTGTGTGGTTTATTTTGTTGTTGATGTGTGGGTCTGGCTCAGCTTCCCTCCGGACAGGTCGCCGAGCATGACAGAATAGGTGACTGGTCACTTCTTTAGTCTCCAATTCCCTCATAGTTATTTAAGAGAATTACTAAAATGTTCATAAGAGTGAATAAAAAAATACACTACATATTTCCCCCTTTGAGGAAATCTTGTCCTGATAAAGCAAAAACGACACCAGCATGTCACCAAAAATCCCATTCCAACCTTTTATATGAATCCATTGTCTAAAATTTGGGAAACCTAATTGACTAAAACCTAAATCATGCTCAAGGCATGCTACATAAGGGTAGTTTAACTAGGAAAACTAAGTGTATGGCCAAATTGCTCCCTGGTGTCACTCTAACACCTCCTGCAGGACCACACATAAATCCAGCAATAATTCCAAAAAATCCCAAATCAACCACCTCGGTCACGAAGGAGTTCCCCCCGCAATGTTAGATCTTTAAGCAAACCGGCAGTCAGACTAACAATTTCCAGTGCAGTCCATATGGAGGCATCAAAGCTTCTCCAAACCTCGGGTGAACCCCCCCCCAACCCCCTTCGAAAGAGTGGGGGAAAAGAGGGAGATCCTTGCTAACACTTTCTAGTGAACCTGCATCCACAAGGCAAGTAGGATGAAGGAACACCGTTACAGAACAGAATAAATCCACAGCGTAATAAAAGCATGATAGGACAAGACACATTAACATACAAAACACAAACACGAGTCCAATGATATGCAAAAACATAGTTGAGGCCACGCTCCAGCGTGAGAATCCCATGGCATCGTCTCGCTCGAGAGCTGCCAACCCCTCGTCACCGACGAGCTCTTGCAAACAGTATTGTTTCAGATTATCACGTCCACATCTTATGACCCTCATAGGAGTCCTCCTCGTCGCTTGCTCCAAGTGAGATTCCAGTCTGCATCCAACTCCATCTACACTTCACCTGAAATACAACAAGCAGACACACTCCACACAAAAATTGAGCACCAGAGATGCCAATGAAATCCATTTTCCACAGGAAAGAGTCCATTCCAGGATGTGGAGGGCACCAAGAGCAGTGCAGTCCTCATCCCAGCCATTATGGCCGGAATGCCCCCCTTTGCCCCCAAGCTGTGCCGGCATTAACTCTGTCAAATGGGGAAGGCGCAGATATAGCAAAAACAAATTGGAGACGCTGTGGAGCAGAGCACAACGTCAGTGAGACCCCGGGTCCACGACCCCTCTGGCAGAGACGCAAACAAAGCTTTCGCTTCAGAGTGACCAATTCATTGTCTACCACAGTGCCGAGAAATTCGGAAAATGTTCCATAACAGAGGAATTCGTAATGGGTGCTGAAACACCACCCTGGTCTCAGAGCTGCCCAGTCTACTGGAACGGAGGACAACATATGCTTCCCCCGGCGGAAGTGCACAGTCAAATTCAGTCCCTTCTGGAAATTCAGTCCCACTCGAATTCCAGTGTTTCACAGGTGCGGGTTCGGACCATGGCAGTGACTCGGCCAATCTCAAGAGTCCCACAAGGGTGACAGTGTTGTTGCTCACTGGGATATGCAGAGGGAGCTTGCAAAGCGTGGAATATCTTGTTCCACCATCAAAAACTGTTGTCCATCAGTCGTCAACGGAATGCCAAGACCTGCGAGTCCTTGAATGCGGAGGCTCCGCGGGCACCCCTATCGTGGAATGGGTTCCCAATCGGGTTGAGGCGTCAAGTGTGCATTTGGAAGCCATAGAAGCGTTGTCGGAGGAGGGGGTAGCGATGGCGCCCCCGTGCTCGTGGAGCTCTTCGTGACAGGCATGGCGCTGGTCCACAGGCTGACACATTTCAGTAAGTGGCTCAGCTTGGACTGCTCATCACCCAGTGACCCCACATCCCACAGCAAAAGCACGTCCCACTCACAATCCATGTCTATAACCACCCCTACTTCTGTTACGTGACCTTGTTGACCGGCAGGTGCGGACAACAAGCCTGCTGTGGCACTGCGTCACCAGAACCTGGCCCAGGAGCAGCGGAAATGGAAAGAGCAGACGCAATGGGAGCTGTATGCGTCGGCTGCTGCATTAGCTGCTTCCCCCCGGTTGTCATGACTCGTGCCGGTCACGCCTGTTTTGTTGTTGTTTTCGTCACCTCCCTGCCATGTGCACTTTTGTTTATGTTTCTCAGCTGAGCAGGGGCGTCTCCTCCGACGACCGACTCCGCCCGCGTCATCACGAGCGGGAGACCAGCCCACCGGCGCCGCACCTGACATCCATCCACTGACTAATTACACACACTATTTAAGCCACCTACACTGACTGCCCGGCGTCGGATAATTTTCCTGCACTGCTCACGTTCATGACCCTGGTATCGATTGTTCTCTTGTTCATGCATTTTTGCTCTTGCGATCTCTTTGTGTTCCACGTTTTGCCAGCTATTGCTTGGTCTCTTTTTGTTCCTCGTTTTCTCCAATTGGTTTTCCCTCTTGCCCTTTTGGCAAGCTATTTATGTTGATCGTTTTTCCTTTTCCTTGCCGGTGCAAGCGCTTTTCGTTCCGTCGTTTATCTCCTTCCTGGTGTGAGCTTTTATCCGCCAGCGCTTTGTGTTTTCTCCTGATTTATCGACGGATGTAATGCTAAGATAGATATATTTGCCTTAATTGATGATTGGACTTCCACTATTGTGAATCAATAAACACTCTTTGTTAAACTGATTTTCCTGTGTCCGCGTTTGGAGAGTCCTGCCACCTTCTTCCCAGCGTTTCGCTGGCAAGACCCTGACAGAATTATCCGACCAGAACACGAGTAATCACAGGGTACGTATCTGAACAGCGTATCTCTTGCTACGTACCAGCGAAACTGTCGGCTCAGCCGCAGGCCCTCCACACAACGGTACGCCTCGATCCTTACTGTGTTCCATGCCACAAAGTGCCCAATACGATACATGGACGCGCGCTGCTCTTCATTATTTCTATTTTCAGCTCATAATTTTCCTGCTAAAATTTACACCCTGGCCAGGGTCTGTGCTAAAACTGAGCTTATTCACGACTATGTTGTCTATAGCTATAATTTTACACATCTTATTTCTCATCTCTTTAACCACTAGACCTTTCTTTTCTTTATCTTCTGCACATTTCTCCCGCGCTAGTCCCCATTTACATAGTTCCTATCATTATTTTTTTTCATTTATTTATTTATTTTTTAATACATTTTTGTATGTTCTTTCACAGTGCGGTTACTTTACATCTTTTAATGTCTTAATCATTTATAGAGGCCTCTTGTTTAAACAATAATTGAAACTAACACAGGGACATTTTCCATGACCAATCAGCCAGCAGACCCACACGCACAAGCTTTCTTTAACGACCCCAAAAGCCCCGACCGCTTGGACACAGGCGCACAACACCCATTGTGAGTAAAAGCATCTCACCGAAAGTTCAGCCGGCCGGCTGTTGAACGCCTGCGCCCCAGCACCCTTGAGACCATCAATGGAGCAAGAATCCTGTTTGTGATGCCAAAAATGGGGTATATTTTGTTGTTGATGTGTGGGTCTGGCTCAGCTTCCCTCCGGACAGGTCGCCGAGCATGGCAGAATTGGTGATGGAAAAAAATTCTCTGACACAGTCATTTTGGTTATTTTTGTCACGTGCTGATGTCAAAAGAAGTCTCCCCAAAAAGCAAAAAGGGAAAGGTGTCCCCTCTCTCCGGCCTTCCCTTCTTATCGGGAATGGCCACACCTGATTATTGAAGGATTGTATTATGATTGCTGGCATTATTTTAAACACTTACGGGACAGAAGGTCAATTATTTAATTGAGCAGCTTCATATTTACTGAATATGTTCGACATTGATTAAACAAAAACCATTTATCAAATGAATGTAGAAGTACAGTGCATCGATAAGATTGACTGGGATTGTAGTCATGGTGTTTACTGATGCATTCGTATGCTAAATTTATATGACTTAGTTTAAATGTAAGACCTCAAAATTGCACACATCGTATTTTCATGACCCACACTCTCATTCAGAACAAACAGATTCAGTCTGCTCAGGTCAAACTGATGACAAACCAGATAGCACTTCATGGACAAATACGACAAAACACATTCTCCACATAGGCCATAGAAGATACAAACATATCAAGTTGGGGGAGGACATCACAGGGATGCTATCAAGAAGACCCAAAAACACATAATCTGATCTGGGAAAACATACACCACACAATCTGTACACTGACGAGATTACAGGGGAATGTGAGCAGGAGAGACGGAGAGACTGCCTTCTGCCTGAGAAGGTCAGCCTTGGACCTGGAACGTGGGCCGGGCCGGGGGAAGGAGCAAGGACGACCGATTCAACCTACATGACCCTTGACATAAAAAGCCTCCTATAAAATGTGAGGCTGGGCTGAGATCAGCGCGCCATTTTTCGATAGTACTCGTCTTGAGTACAGTTTCTCGTCAGATGAAGACAAAGCCGCCCATATATCTGTATTTGTACTATTTCCTGAATGCCAGAAATTGAAGAAACTAAATATTGGAACTCTATTCAGTTGTTGTTGAGTCTTTATTTGACCCTATTCTTCTTGAGTACAAAAAACGATCACGCATTGGAGTAACTTTGGCTTTTAAGATTCATTTACTAAATGTTTCTCATTTTCTCGGTGGCTCAACTCCAACAGTGGATATAAAAGTACACTACATCTGTCAGCATAGTTTTGAAACATGATGACATGACAAACTTAATTTCTTTAACAACATTTAAAAACCGGAATAAGTAAAATGTTAAATAATCAGTTCAAATTTTAAACTGGGAAAAAAACACGGAGTTGACCCCCCACTAATGGTTATTCTTTGGCATTTATTTTCTGCACTGATTTCATTTGGCATAAACAATTGTTCAGCAAACCGGCAAGTAAAAGGCAATATTTAAAAATAAAACGGCAATAACCTTGAACGCATTTCCCCAAACAACCTAATGTTGTGATGCATATTTTTAACGATAGAAAGTCGTTCTTTCCAAAGCAAATGAGAGTAAGACGGGTACAAACCTGCTTTGTGTAGCACAACAGGAGGCTGCTTGTTAACTTCGCCCAGCAGTTGAAAATGTTGCTCGTTCTCTTCTTTTATTCCACAAAGTTCCTCTTTGTACTTGGGTGTCGTTCTAGCACACATTTTCAAATGATAATTCCAAAAAATCCGCACTTGATCTCTGCTTGGCGATGAGTCATGTGCCTCTTTTCGTTAGCGGCTAGCAAGCTAACAAGCTAAGCTAACAAGCTAAGCTAACTACGCCGAAAAGCATCAACGCGCGAAGATGAGTTATCGGGACACAAAGACTTAATGAATTATGTCGTAGTCCTTTAGAGTAGCACTGGACATTCTGTGAGAAATTTACAGTCAGTTCCACACTAAATCAAAAGAATTTAGCGGTGGACTGTTTTTGTTCCGGTGTGGACGGGTCGGTGGATATGGTTGAGGTCCTTCGGAAGCTGCGCGCTTGCTTATGACGTCATGCTTTAAGCACGTATTTTTCAAATATATTTCTTTGCCTCTGTGTATGTTTTTACCCCTGGCTGTTCTATTTCAATATATATTCTATATAATATTTTAATTCGGTTGATAAAAAAAAAAAAAAAAAAAACTAAAATAACGCCACATTGGCGCGTAAGATCTGACGTCACTTCCGCCTTTGCCTCGAGAAGCCGCTGCTACTCCAGCAGTGGGACGTTTAAGTTTCTCCTCCCGAACTTGCAACAATGCTGTGGTTCACTCGGGCTGCAAGATTGTATGAATATAATGTCTGCATATACTAGCAGTGCTTCTCAATTATTTCACGCCCGCCCCTACCAAAAAGAAAAAGATTCGCGCCCCCACCACCATTTTTTTCTGTCTTTGTATATTGATATTCGATTGTCAATAAAATATCCCTTATCTAAGCTAAATTCATAAGAAATATGATTTTGAGAACTACTATTGTGAGGATCTCGAAACTCAGTACTCTGTTGTGCAAATATTGATGAGATGATAAATATTTACTCATACGTTTTTTGGTAAAAAAAAAAAAAAAAACTTTATTGACATTAGCAAACCAAACACAGTTATTAATACGTACATAATATAGAAATGACAAAAAGAAGAGCGAGGGGGATTTTAAACACCAATTCTTTGTAAATAACATAAAGCAACAGCTTTAGTATGTTTACGATACGTTTTTTTTTTTATTTTATGGTGACTATACGTTTTTTTTATGGTTACTGTAAAGTTTATTTCTTCTATCTTAAGAAGTCACGCAGGTAACGTGATGCTGCAAGCTTGTGCCTCTTTATTTATTGACTTCTCGTCTATGTGCGTAGACACTTGTTCGTCTGGTAACCAAACACACGTCAGGCAATACTGCCAATTAGTAACTAATGACATAACTGCTCTCATTACATCTCCCTTTCAAACGTTAAACAATGCCTATGACTTTTTTAATTAATTTTTTAAAATATTATTATTATAATAATAATTTAGTTTTGTTATCAATTATTTTCACTTCTTATCAATATCTATCCATTTTTTGATGACAACAAGCAGCTCTACAACAATTTTAGGAACAATAACAAAACATTAAACATTTTCAATCAGCCTGTCCGGTTGTCGTCTAACTCTTGTTGATCTTCGAAGAGGTTCAGTAATCCCAGAAATTGCTGGTGGTTGAGGTCTGTGCTCCTTCGATGTATACGCCTGCTTTGCAGCCTCAGCCTTATCAGAAGATTTCTTGCAGTCCTCGGTAGTGATGGGTAGATGAGGCATCCTGTATTGTTTTGACACAGTGACACACTGTATTGACACTGTGTTGACACTGTGTTGCTGAATACTGACACCTGGTGGACTTGCAGGAAAAATTTGACCGGGTCATCAGACTCTGATCTGTCAAACTAATTTTATCCAATTCCATTGATTAGGCATTTCCATTCACATTATTTTTACATATACATACTTTCATAAAAAAAAATCGTTGATATTCGAGACGCAGTTGATAAATTAAGTGAACATCTGTCTGAATGCCTAAGTAAAAGTGTTGTGAATGACAATGGACTCATTGTAATTAAAGATTTTTATTAAAAAAAATAGTTTCTCCAGCGTTTTGTAATTCAGTCTATTTATATCTTTTTTTTTTTTTAGGCAATTTCCCCCGCCTTTGAGAAGATCCTCTCACAAGACACTGAAGAGGCCGGTGTGCACAACGCCTGTGTGGCTAATATAAATAGATGAGGGAACGTTGCCTCCATGGACTTCCAGTATAAGAGCGGGTCTTCCGTACGTGCAACGTGTCCTGCTGACATATAGCGCTGCACCTCTGAGTGCGCACAAGGCAGAAAACTTGAGTTTACCAGTGACGTCTTCCATTTTGCGGATATTTAACGCAGAGTAACGCGCCAATAACGCAATGCTTGTTTTGAGCGTGCATCCTGTTGACAGATGCGCATCCTTATAAACACAGTTTGGTGCGCGACCGCTGTGTCGACACGGTTCCGGTAGTGGTCACGTGACTTTCTTAAAGCAGTACGCTCAATGACACGGGTTTGCCCTGGAAGCTCGGCGGGCGCATCGACGCCTCAGTGTCGCTGGACCCATCACTAGTCCTCGGGAACCTTCACAAGACTCCTCCAGTTCCCCCTCACTCTTTGTCCATCCTTTGTCCCCACAATGTAAGATCTCGGACACGAGACAGTTTTCCGCACCGAGAAAACATGTTTCTAAACGAGTTACGACCTAATAGCATTTATATAACTCCTTGAATAACACGATTCGGTTTTAGAGGGACCGCAGAACCCTTAATTTACACTTCCGTGCTATCCGCAGGGGAAACACAGTTTCCCGAGAAACCCAGTTTCTCAATGAGTTATGGCCTAATTCCATTGATATAACTCCTTAGACTAGCACGATCCAGTCTATCACACCATACTGGTCAACGGCGCGCGCCTAGTCCATCAGCGTGAAGTTGGCCCTCCATTTCTTGCAAAAATAGGGTGAAATAGTTAAGAGTGCATCTGTGCTCGTTTGTGCTGTTAAAATTTCCGTTTGTGCTGCTTTGGTTCCAGAGATATGACACTTTTTTATTTCGAGTGGTGACGTCACCCAGCCCCCCACTTTCATCCAAATGGGTCGGGAATGGTGCCATTCGTTTGTGCTTCGTTTGTGCTTGTTTGTGCTGTTAAAAGTTTCGTTTGTGTTGCTCCGGTTCGATAGATATTACACGTTTTAATTCACGCGGTGATGTCACAAACACTAACGCTCCGGCGTCAGTCTAATTTGTTTTGGATGCTGTCGAACAAGGAGCTAGGTATCGCGCTACCGCGTTCAGCTAATCACTTGAATCACTCGTATTTGTTATTAATTCCAGGTTATAAACTAGTTCCTGGAATGAACCGATGTTTTGCATGTTTCTGCGCATTTTACATTCTTCATGATCCTGGAAAGCAACTGTTGCCGGACGAACTTCAGGTAAACATGTCACACTCACTGTTGTAGCTTTTTTTTGCTAGCATGCAATAATCTTAAAATCTTCCTGTTTTCACTGCTGTCCATTACTTTAAATTCGATCTTATTTCTTTTAATATGTTGTTCTGCTGCTCACGTGTTTATTTCATCAGTAGTCATTAAAGCTATGTGATTATTTCTTAAATTATAGCAGACGTGAGGCCGAAACTTATCCCTTGATCTATTTTGAAATAAAAACAACATAAACACACCCCTCGATGTAGCATTCCCTCATTTGAGAACAACTGAATTAATATAAAAACAGTCCATGCGTAATTGATGAGAGCCTGTAGAGAAAGCTTTATATGTAAAAACAAACAGCAACAAACAAAACACCAAACTATTTACATTGCAACAATTAAGCAATCACTGCTTTGTGAAGAACAAAGCATGTGGGAAGATCTTTGTCCTTTCTGATGCTGCTTTCACTCCACTTTCCAGGTCATTGTACATCTCCCAGGCAAAAGCAGCCCTCCTGCAGTATGCCACATAATGTCCAAGAGAATCCTGGGTCAAACCTCTTTGAAATCCTATGACTGCTCTCAAAGTAAACATATTCTCTTGCAGCACCAGACTAGAGGGAATTTCAAGCAGGGCAACTTCTGTCCCACTCGTACCAAGGTCGGTGTCAATCAACAAACATTCTCCCAGACTGTAGCTGTGGGAAACATTTGCCGAACACAGAGCCTTTCCTGTACTGTTGTCTTGCTTTTTAAATGTAGATGGACACTGAGATGCATTTTGATTGGTCGGAGGCAAGTAGAGTCAGGAAGGCTCAGTCCTTCTTCAGCAGCAGTCTGAAGATAAGTCATGCCACAAGTCTGCAGGACAGCAATATTGGTACACACAAGCGGAACTTCCCTTATTACTTGAGTGCTTAGGCTGCAGTACGGTGAGGAACATTGTTTTTTCAAGTATACACTTGGAAGATTCCTCGTGGCTCTCTCAATCACTGTCGAGATGTGGCATTGTGCATCTATTTGGAGAGCACCAGAGGTTAGGTGGACAGGCTTGAATATTTCTTTCAGGAGTTCTGCCCTCTTGGAATACACGTGTTGTGTCACAACTCGTGTTGCGATGGTTTTTACCAAGTGGAGGAATGGATTGTCACAGGTCTTGCTGCTTACAGCCTTTTCAAATGACAATAAGAGCAAGAAAGACACTCAAACACGGCATCAAATGCACAAATGTTGAGCACAGCGACTTTCAATTTGGAAAGTTTAACAGGCTGTTGTTGGTTTCCATTTTTCAACAATGGCACCTTGACTTTTTTACGTTCCACGGATGAATCCACATTCAGCCACTCAGGACAAGGAGAGAGATATGAACTCATCTTCCTTTTTGAAGATTGTTTGCAGCAGCATCAGATTCATCACCAAGGTCAGCATAATTTTTTACATTTTTTCCCCCACTCTGGGAAGTAGAGACATCGTCAGGTCTTAAGACAGTCGTAGCATCACCTACATCAGCCTTTTCTCTTTTTTGTTTTGCAGCAGAAATCCGCATGTTTCCGTCAATGAAGGCAAGATGACGAGCAACAAACCGGTCGACACGAATGGGAAGGCTTTCATGCTTGAAAAGCCCATTTTTTATGTTTTTAAACTCTGCTTCAACAGCTGCCGAACTTGCAGTGATGGTGGTGCTTCGGAAGAGAGGGGCCATTCATTACTCCTGTCCAGAGTGGTAAGTAACTTCCCAGTCTGATGATGTGGGGAATAATCTCAGGGAGGAAGTGGATGTTATCTCTGTCTCCCTCAGCCATGGCAAGTGACCTGCTCTCCTCGCATAATTCAGTCACCCACTGTCGAGCTTTAGTGTGGATCTGTTGATGCGCCTCGACGGGTTCCTGTGCCTGAACCTCTGTGTCTGGCATGCTGATACAGTCTTCTTGTGCAATTTGAGCTTTTGGGTATTTCTTCCACTTTTCTGATGGGAGAGGGGTTGCAGAACTGTCATTACCTTCGGACTCACTCAGTGCCACAATAGTGATGGCACCTAGAAGTTCTGTTGAATGTTCCACACATTGTGACTTGAGTAGTTGTGATAATGATCTCACATAAAACTCTTTAACACAATGTCTTTTATTTTTCAGGCAGTCCCACTGGCAGATCATTTTGATGCAATGTGCAACATCTACCCTGACAAAGCATGGTGGCAGGTTTGCATGCTGATTCCCAAGTAAGACTTTAAAGCACTCATTAATGTAGCTCTTCAAATCGGGATGTGGGGTAAAAGCTTTGACCAGAGATCCAAGAATTGCGAGAGAGAAATCACTTACAGCTTCTTTTGGGACCGGTGCACCTGCATGTATCCATTCTTTTAGCCACCCTGTGATAGCGCTAACATCATGCTTAGCATCAAAGCATACAGTTGGATGAGGTTTTTTTGACAATGTCTTGTACACATGCATTTGTGTTTGACTCCAGTAATGACAGAAGAATTTGTCAAGTCCAATGTCTTTGATGCTCCCACTGTGAGGTGTACTGTACTTTAACAGCTGCAACGACAAAATTGGATTTTTATCACCCAATGCCAAATCATTTCTCTCTTGTTTTGCCTTGCGCAGGGTGGCCAAATTTGGGAGGTGGCTTGGCTCAGGATCTCCGAAGTTCATTAGTGTTGTTGCTTGCGGTGCCCGCCATACATGTGGTTCCATCCTGCCCTCAACAAGTTCCTTGGCTATCTTCACATGCAACTGCCCAGACAGGAATCACTTTGAGCTGCCAGTGTAATGAGAGTCATCAATGTTCTTGATGTAAACAGTTGAGCATCATTGGACCGTCGAGTTCAGGCTCTCTGTCGCAATTGATGTCAAGATGGCCATGACATTCCCTGCAGTGTCCTCTAATTTCAATATACAGTGGAACCTCGGTTCTCGACCATAATCCGTTCCAGAACCCTGTTCGAAAAGCGAATTGTTCGAACACCGAAACCATTCCTTTGCTGCTTGCACTGACTTTCTTTGGAGGCATGATTAGGGGATAAAACACTTCGTACACCTATATAAAATGCGAGAGCAAAACGCAGCACGTCCGCACGCGACAACAGTTGATCACGAAGAGAGCAAGAGAGCGATCTACACCCGTACGCCGCTCAGCATCCCACCCTCGCGTACGCACTCACGCGTCATACCGGCGTTCGAACTCCGATGTTTGTTCGAACTGCGAAGCAAGAATTTCTCTATTTTTTTGTTCGGACTCCGATTTGTTCGAACTCAGAGTCGTTCGAGAACCGAGGTTCCACTGTAATTATTTGTGACTAATGGATAGACTCGACCGAGTTGTGTGCTGTGTGGGCAGCGTGGGTTCAGTTTCCACTCAGTGACGGTGTCTATGTCCGTCCTGTGACTAGCTGGCAACCAGCTTAGGGTGTTGTGCGCTTTTCGCCCGTAGTCAGCGGGGATAGGCTCCAGCACCCTCCCGCGACCCTGTACAGGATAAGCGGTGTGGATAATGACATGACATTAATTATAGCCTAATCATTCAATTGTTGCACCTTTTCTTGCCTGATGACGACCGTTTTATTGCGTGCTACTTTTCAAACGTGTAACTATGCACTCTTGTATTTATTCTTCCACCTTCCCCCTGTGTTTTCCATCAGGTAAGCTGTGACCTTTCCTGTCTTTGTCACTCCATACACTGGCAAGTACCGCGGGCAGTCCTAGCCTGGCGGAAAGGGGCAGTACTCGTAAACTGTGCTGCTTCTGGAGACCCCATGGCTGCGGGCCCACCATCTCCCTCTGCGAGCAACCGAAAGCTCACACTGGTGGAGTTGATTTTATAATCCCTGTTGATCTTGCTGGTTTCGGGGCTGCAACCAACAACGGGTCAGAGGGTCTACACCAACACATGAGCTGTCCACATACCAGGAGGTCGGGAGGAAGCAGAACAAATTGCCATTAAACAAGGGTTCCTCAACTACGGACATGTAAGTTCAACAACTCTGCTCTTAGTGTTCTGGTTTGCACAGGTGAAGGGTAAAAAACACAACTCGGTCGAGTCGAGTGTACCACTACACCTTCAGTGACCGCTATAATTAATCTGGAATCAAATATTAAGTATTTTGATAATCGGTTAATCATTGAGAGACACTACTTAAAATTCAAATTGCCCAAGTCCTGACTTCAGCCTCTCGAAAGTTAATTTTCTCTGATTTGTGACTCAGAATAAGACGGGCAAACACCGGCATTTACTTTGGAAAACAATGATAAACATTTCTGACTATTTTCTGCCATGTTACTATAGTCACAAAGTGAATCATTTACAATGCATGGAAAAAGTGGGACTATTTTACAGTTCATGCTCAGTGTCTAGAAAGTCAGCCTGGACCATTTGACTGACCTACGGTCAAAAGTCACGGCGCAAACTGTGAAATTAATGCCAATACCACATGATCGATGGCCAGCGTGTTAAAAACAATGGTAATATTATCGTGCATCACTGGTAAATAATACATTGTGAAATTTAAGACACGCTCCCAACAACCCGAGAGATATTTTTCAAATAATCAAAATACAGAAAATGAGAATGAGGTTTATTTGCGAAAATGCGGCTATCTTTTATGTTGCCTGTTTTCCTTTTAAAAAAAATCAAACACGCCAAGACAAACAAAAATGAATATGAACAAATTCCTGCCATCTTTTTTGTTAATATATCACAGTCATGTCTCCTACAAAAGAAACAAAAAACCAAGGAAGAGAATAAGCATATTATTATTATTGTTTTAATAGTTTGCTGAAGTCTCGCTGCCAAAGATGTTAACAGTAGCTATTAGTCAGAATTTTGTCAGGATAATAAATCATCAAGTCAGATTTAAAAAAAAAGAAAAGTAAATTAAGGATGAAAAAGACTGTCAAATCGGTGTCAAGTCATATCTGCAGCAAAACTTACTCGACTTTGCTAACATTACAAAAATTGCTACATTTCTTATCGGATTCGTAAAATATTTACCTTTTCAAAGAAGTAGATAAACACCATTCCATTCTGTGTATCTGACATCGACTTACTGAAAACACAATATATCAGCGTAAGAGTATGCAAGCATAAATGGTATGAAACAAATTTTGGTGTTTTCCACTAAACATAAAGCACCATCCGAGAGCTATTAAGTCCGGTGTTTTACTGACAGTTCAGAAGAACAAGGCTTTTATTATTTCTTAAATGATGTTTACGCAGTCTTTATCACTTAATGTCTCATTTCTTAAATAATGTACACAATCCCTCGTACTAAATGCGAGAATGCGCTCTGAAAGGAGCTCTTAAGATTTTACATCAAAATATAAAGCAGCATAATTTATGTTATCATTCTAAATCATTCAACCTTAATTTATTTACCGAACAATGCTTCTGTTTTATGATGGACTCGTAGTCCGGCACCAGTGCATTTCCATATTGGCAGATTTCTTTTTCTATCTCTCTTCAATATTATTTTCAGGTTTTGGGGCCGTTTGTGCTGGCGGCAGCCGTCTTTACTTTTGACCACCTGCGGGCACGATGACAATAAATTCTAAATAGCGATGGTACGCGATACAGTGAACGCTTAATGATACTTGTTAACTCTGGAAACTCTCTGTCTTTAACTATTTCATCCTGGCTGGCCGACTTTTGCGGTAATTTATTTGTTACCAAGTGCAATTTTATTACTCTGTGGGGCAAGCTTCAAAGCAGAGACTTCCCTTTAAACCTTTCTGTGCTCCTATTTTCGTAGGTGTATGCATCTTGCTATGATAAAAAAATCCTTGACTTTATGACGCGTCACTTTTTGACCCATTTTCTCCCTCGCAGCTAAATGAAGGCGATCTGCACCTCCAAAACTGGCTGGTTGAATGGGATCGTAGTACAATTTTTTCAACCAACGCTTAACGCTCATGACGGTTTATGATTTAGTGACAAACGTCACATTGTTATTTGTCTAAACACACAGACGCAAAAGCCTCTTTTTTTAAAACATCCATTTTTTATTGAAAGAAAAATCAAAAATATGACAAGGTTCAGTATGGTTACACATGATAAGGATTCTCTAAGTCGTAAAAAGTCTATAGGTCAGGGTTAAAACAGATGGATTAACATTTGATTCTAACAGATCTTCAAACATCTTCAATTCGTGCGCGAGATCCACAGGTTGTTGATGACGGAGACGGTATCTTATCACATCGGTAAACAGCGTGAGTATGGTAAGTACATGTCCTACACTTATCTCATTTTCCAAAATATTTTGAAACGTGTCGATCGAACCCGAGCGACTCAAAAATATGACATGTTGCACAAACGATTCCCAAGGCTCCTGAAAAATTGTCAAAGACATGGCACGCACTTTTTGCATAAACAATAAAAAATTTTCAATCAAAGGGTCTTTATCATCGGGGTTATATGTAATTGTTCTATTTATTATATCTGCCCACCCTTGGCTTCTATAGCCAAAAATCGATAATTTTCTCAACACATTACCCATTTTTAATCAAAGTTATTATTTTCTATCAGATATTCTTCGAAAACATCAAGTTGATCACGGTATATCATAAGACATACGTTCTCATCCAATGCAAGGCGGTCGGGTAAGTTCTTTACGAGCGCTAACTCCACCATTAAGATCTCTGCAACTCGCTTGACTGTTTCTTTATCCGTTTTTACAGAACACAAATCTAACAAGTAGTGAATACAGGGTAAAAACTTTTTATCGTAAAGGATTGGCATGATGCGCTCATATTGCTGTCTTAGATAATAATTATGCCCTAAGTATTTATAGCTATGCAAACAACCCCGTTTTTTGTGATACTTTATCAAAAAGCGTCTTACCATGTAAAGAATCGCCGCTTTAATAACTATTACGACATCCATATCAACCCATCCCTTAGGAGGATCAACCCATGACATATGTTGTACATCATCCTCGGAAATAGGTGCAGGTCCGGGGTAAGGGTCGTTGACGGTCTGAACCTTAGAGGGCTCAAGCGAACGGTTTGAGAACTCTTGTTCGGACCAACTAGGTACTCGTACCTCCTTGATTTGTGGAGATTCAGCCTGGTGGGACCAACTGGGCTGTTGTACCTTCTCGTTTTGTGAAGATTCTGCCGACGAGGTGGGGGTCATCGGAGGTGTCGACGGCGGTGTCGGTGAAACGGGACGGCTCCACCCTGAATATGATGGCTCGCCAGTGTTGTACGAGGCTACAACAGGGGTTGCTAAGATTCCCGTACCGCCCACCCATAAAGAGTATGATGGTCCTGCCTGGTCCTCGTCTGTTTTTGTAGGGGTTCCATCCTGGTCTACATTTGTACAGGCGTCAACCTGTTCCATGTTTGCAGTTGTCAGGGTTTCTACACCAACAACGTTTTCAACCATAGTCATGTCATGGCCGCATGTAGGTTCATCCACACCGCTATCTGTAATACAAAGATACCATGATTAAATATTATATAGCTATATAGTTAAAGATTAATTGCAACGTTTACCTGAAGAGATTTCTGCAATGTTGTTAGAAACCTGATCAGGTGCAACGATGGTTGTCACCCTTCTCGGTGTGATGTCCATGACCATGCGGCGTCTTGTTCTGAGCGTCTTCATTTTTAGAGTAGGTCTGGCTCTTCAGCCGGAAAAATTGGTTTGTCTGTGCAGAGCGTGACTTGGGCTTTGGCTGTACTGAGACTGGGGTCGGGATATGATAGTAGGGGATGTGCTTATTTTTGACAGAAGCGTGATTCTGGGGGGCGGGCGGTGTTGTTTATGCTTACAAACACGACCACAACTTGGTGGTCGTCTGTCTGTCCAACTATAGATAAGAAATACGTGAAAACATGTCAAAGCTTGTTGCAAAGATGACTTGGGGATGTCTACAGACAAGATGATGTTCCTCCTTGAAAGGTAAAATAATTGGTAAAACAACCTTAATGATATCTTAGCTTAGCTGCTATTTCTTAACCTAAACGCATGTTGTTTCTTAGCTGTATTCTATTTTCTTAACCTAAATGTATATTGTTTCTTAACCGAACTACATACTATTTCTTAGCTGTACGCTGTTTCTTAGCTGCATGCTATTTATTTTATATATATATATATATATATATGTATATATATATATATATATACTATAATATATATCTATAATAATATTCTAATATCTAATATTTCTTTGCTTACCTGTATAAACTACAAACATGGGGGTTGCCTAGCTGTGTGCTATTTTCTTAACCTAGCTGTATTCTATTTCTTAACCTGGCTGGTTGCTATTTTACTCAGCGTATGGACTACAAAAAAGGACTACAAACATGGGGGCTGCCGGAAGTAGGAAGGATGTGACGTACAGGGAAATAGGAGGGTGCGACGGCGGGAGGGGTGGAGACATCACCCTTCATTTTTCTCGTCCGTAGCGGGATAAATGACGGCGTTTGACTGTCCAAATGTAGGCAGCCGCAACAAATACATGTTCAGATTTGTGTCGGTGCAAACATGTCTAGGCATGTTTGCAAAAAGTAAAGGGGTCTGTCGACCGGATGTCGACAGTTGCCTGCCCCTCGCTATCTTTTCAAACACCTTAAGGCTCTTATCAGATGTAGGATGTGACAGGCTTGGGGGGTGTCGGTTCAAGGCGCCGGGACTTGCACAGACAACCCCCCATGCATGCACATTGCCATGTTTAAACTTATGTCCCTGGGAATATGTCTAGACATGTTTGCAAAAAGAAAACGGGAGCTTTTATCAACCGAACATATACCTGGTCAACACCTTATTGAAAGGTAAAAACAACGCCGACCCCTTTCAACTCATATTATTTCAATTATTTAATTAGGTTTTATATATCTCAATTATTTAATTCAATGATATATATTTCACTTATTTAATTAGCTACTTTATATAACACTATATTTCAAATATTAAAATATTGATGACATAAGTACAGTTTGGGAGGGGGATTGGGGACACATCATTTTTTTTTTTGACAGAAACCGCATTCTGTAGGGAGGGGTTGACACTTCAAGGAGGCTGGGAAATTTGACATTTTTGACAGAAACCACATTTTGTAGGGTGGGATTTACGTTTCAAGGGGGCGGGGAAAATGTAATTTTTTTAAAAGAGGAGGCTGGAAAATGGATAGTTTTTAACACAGGGGGGGCGGGAAATTTGACATTTTTGACAGAAGCCACATTCTGTAGGCGGGGACATTTTTGACAGAAACCACATTCTGTAGGGAGGGATTAACGTTTCAAGGGGCGGGGAAAATGTAATTTTTTTAAAATAGGAGGCTGGAGATTGGATAGTTTTTAACACAGGGGGCGGGGAAATTTGACATTTTTGACAGAAGCCACATTCTCTAGGCGGGGCCAATTTTGACAGAAGCCACATTCTGTAGGCGGGGCTATGACGTCATGAATAATTAAGAAAGCCACATTCTCCTATCTCTGACGCGATCAAGAACACGCAAAAACATAATTTGATCTGGGAAAACATACACCACACAATCTGTACACTGACGAGATTACAGGGGAATGTGAGCAGGAGAGACTGCCGCCTGTCTGAGAAGGTCAGCCTTGGACGTGGACCGGGGGAAGGAGCAAAGACGATCGATTCAACCAACATGACCCTTGACATAGAAAACCTCCTATAAAATTTGAGGCTGGGCTGAGATCAGAGCGACATTTTTCGATTGAACTCGTCTGATTATAGTTTCTCGTGAGATTAAAAAAAGCCGCCCAGATATCTGTATTTGTACTATTTCCTGAACTCCAGAAATCAAAGAAACTAAAATATCGGAACTCTAATCAGCTGTTGTTGAGTCTTTATTTGACCCTTTTCTTTTTGAGTACAAAAAACAAACACGCATTGGAGTAAATAATCCGCACTTGTTCTCTGCTTGGCGATAACTCGTGTGCTTCTCGAGACGAGACGAATGAAAGATGGCGTCGTTTTTTTCCTCCGAGAAAATGGCAGTCTGTTCGTCACGAAAGCGGAAGAACAGGACACACCCCGCTGTGATTTGATTGGCTGCTGGCTGTGTGGAGCACTGTCACCAACTCACCGACAGATGTCGCCATTTGCGATGCAAATCATTGTTATCTTCTTCGAAACATAAAAAACGTAAGATTTAAACCGTATGCACATGAACAAACATTTTTGTTCCCAAATATGAACTTGAGAGATGTATTGAATTTTACTTTTGTTGCTGGTTTTGTTTATACATCTGACACCATGTCGTCGGTTGGACAGTATTCCAAATGTATTTCCCTATTATTAACAGTTGACATGATAAAGTGATACTTTATGTCAACATATTTGCACCTTTGCCTTTTTACAGTTTTTTTCGACAGGTTGCGATGTGGTTGCAAATTTTAAATTAAAATATGTCACTCTTTTATTACTTAACTGTTATTGTGTTCGAAAATGATTTCGGTGTTTATTTAAGTACTTTAATATTTCATTATTCGTTTCAGTATTCATTAAACTACAATAATTCACTATTAATTTCAACATTCATTGAACTGTTTTAGGAATAATTTAGTATTCAATGTTTAATTGTTACAGTATTTACTTTTTAAATTTTTGTTTCACCATTTTGTTCAATCTTAATCTTATGGAAAATTATTTAACAAGCACCAACACAAGGTTTTTAAAGATAAAGATAAAGATGTCCTTTCATATTCCCACAATGGGGAAATTTGCAGTGTTACAGCAGCAAAGGTATAGATCACACAGAGGCGGCGGCGTAATGTAGCCGTTCATGTATAACATTAGCAGCAGCATTCATAAAAAACATGCAAATATACACTGTTTATATGTAAATACACAAATCCCCCTGAATATACACACTTACATCCCACAACAAAACAAGTGTAAGGAAACACTCCGAATGTCTGTCCATGGTACAGAGGGGAAATTAATAAAAATGCTGCAATGATAAAAAATACTGCAATGATAAAAGTGCTGGAATGGTAAATGAAGGATTGTATTACGATTGCTGGCATTATTTTAAACACATACGGGACAGAATGTCGATTATTAAAGTTAGCAGGTTCATATTTACTGAATATTTTAAACATGGATGGAACAATAAGCATTTATCAAATGAAACTAGAAGCACGGGTCACAAGAATGACTGCGTGGTAGGCCTGATGTTTAATGATTTATTATATTATTCTCAAATGCTAAATTTATAGTACTTAGTTTAAATGTGTGAACTTTATTGAAATTTTGGGTAGTGAGAACAAATTTGCACACATAGCATTTCCATGACTTGCATTCACAGCACTTCATGGACAAATACCACGAAGCTCATTCTCCACATTGGCTGTAGATATGCAAACATACCAAATTGGGCACTGGAGGACTCACACTGACGCTATAAAAAAAACACATTCCGAAAGACATAACAATTGGAGATCGGAGCACATGCACATACGCATGCACACATGCACACCGACAAGATTACAGAGGAATGCCAGCGGGGAGAGAGACAGAGAGACTGCCCGCCGGAGAAGGCCAGCCTTGGCGTGCCAGTCTTGGGGACCAGACGGGAATAAACAATCCAGACGATGACTAACCTGGGGAGGACCTTCCCTTGGACGTGGACCTGTGCCGTGAGAGGGAGCGAGGACGACAGATTCAACCTACATTACCCTTGATAAAAAAAAACTCCTATAAAAACTGAAGCTGGGCTGAAAGATGGCGCGCATTTTTAGACTGTGCTCGCCCAAGTGTAGTTTCTCGTGAGATTAAGAAAAAGCTGCCCAGATATCTGTCTTTGTACTATTTCCTGAACTCCAGAAATTGAAGAAACTAAATATCGGAACTCTGAACAGTTGTTGAGTCTTTATTTTACCCTTTTCTTCTTGAATACAAAAAAACGAACACGTACTGGCGTAAGTTTGGCTTTTAAAGGTTGATTTACTAACTACTTCTCATTTCCACGGTGACTCAACTCCAACAATACTAAAGCTGTTGCTTTATGTTATTCATATAAAATTTTTGTTTAAAATCCGCCTGGCTCTTCTTTTTGTCTTTTCTATATTATGTACGTATTAAGAACTGTGTTTGGTTAATTTTAAGAAAGTATTTTACAAAAAACGTATTCGTAAATATTTATCATGTCACTGATGGTGGAGTGGTACACTCCCCTGAGTTGTGTGCAGGCAACGTGGGTTCAGTTGCCACTCAGTCACGGTGGATATGTCTGCCCTGTGACTGGCTGGCGACCAGTTCAGGGTGTAGTGCGCCTTTCGCCCGTAGTCAGCTGGAATTGGCTCCAGCACCCTCCCGCCACCCTCTACAGGATAAGCGGTGTGGATAATGACATGACAAATATTTGTCATCTCATCAATATTTGTACAATAGAGTACTGAGTTTCGAGATCCTTACTATAATAGTTCTCAAAATTATATTTCTTATCAATTTAGGTTAGTTAAGGGATATTTTATTGACAATCTAACATCAATATACAAAGACAGAAAAAAATGGTGGTGGGGGGGCGCGAATCTTTTTCTTCTTGGAAGGGGCGGGCGTCAAATAATTGAGAAGCACTGCTAGTATATGCAGACATTATATTCATACAATCTTGCAGCCCGAGTGAACCACAGCATTGTTGCAAGTTCGGTCGGAGAAACGGAAACGTCTCACTGCTGGAGCAGCAGCGGCTTCTCGGGGCTTAGGCGGAAGTGACGTAAGAGCTGACTCGCCAATGTGGTGTTAATTTAGTTATTTTGTTAATTTTTTTAACAACCGAATTAAAATATTATATTAAATATATATTAAAATAGATCAGACAGGGGTAAAAACAAACACAGAGGCAAAGAAATATATTTGAAAAATACGTGCATGACGTCATAAGCAAGCGCGCATCTTCGACCTCGACCACATCCCCCGACCCGTCCACACCGGAACAAAAACAGTCCACCGCTAAATTCTTCTGATTTAGTGTAGAACTGACTGTAATTTTCTCAAAGGATGTCCAGTGCTACTCTAAAGGACTACGTCATAATTCATTAAGTCTTTGTGTCCCGATAATCTCATCTTCGCGCGTTGATGCTTTTCGGCGTAGTTAGCTTAGCTTGTTAGCTTGCTAGCCGCTAACGAAAAGAGGCACATGACTCATCGCCAAGCAGAGATCAAGTGCGGATTTTTTGGAATTATCATTTGAAAATGTGTGAAAGAACGACACCCAAGTACAAAGAGGAACTTTGTGGAATAAAAGAAGAAAACGAGCAACATCTTCAACTGCTGGACGAAGGTTGCAACCAGCCTCGTGTTGTGCCACTCAAATCAGGTTTGTACACGTTTTACTCTCATTTACTTTGTAAAGAACGACTTTCTATCGTTAAAAATATGCATCACAACATTAAGTTGTTTGGGGAAATGCGTTCGAGGTTATTGCCGTTTTATTTTTAAATATTGCCTTTTACTTGTCGGTTTGCTGAACATTTGTTTATGCCAAATTAAATCGGTGCGGAAAAATAAATGCCAAAGAATAACCAAATGTTTTTCCCAATATCAAATTTAAACTCATTATTTAACATTTTACATTTTCTGTTTTTTATATCTTGTTCAAGCAATTCCTTACGGAAGGAATTCTGCCTGACTCTAAAAAAATGTGCACACTGCGGCGAAAACATCAATGGCGGTTGATCAATTTTAGTGAATAGAACACAAAATATTAAGTTTACAAAAAATCAAGCACGTAATGGTCTTATTTATTTATTTATTAACTTTGTACTGGCTTGGTCGTGTGAGAGTCAATGAACCTCCGGTGGATCTGCACTGTTTTGTGTTCATGTGCGTAGTTTCACCCCATCCAAACATTTAAAATTCATTTAATGCATCTATCCAGGGTTGCTAGGATCTCATCGGTGAAAAAGCGCATGCTGCAAGGAATGCATCTGCATCTTTGGCTTACAATGGTCTTAAAAAGGGAGAACGTCACAACCCCCTTTTCTACTAACAAGCCCAGGAACATTTAGTTCCTGGTAATAAAGTTCCTGTGGCCCAGGTGGTTTGCATCTCCACTGCAACTCATAGTTCCTGGTAATTTATACAAATGCCAATGATGATGTGCAGCTCGCACCTGCGTACACCCCTCTCAGACGCAGATTCAGGCCCACCACAAAGACTGTGAAAACCTGGCGTGACGACGCCATGAGTGAATTACAGGACTGCTTTCAAGACACAAACTGGGACCTCTTTGATCATCAGGACCTTGATGTCTACACACATTGGCCGTGTCCAAATTAACAGGCTGCGACCTCCGAAGGCCAGTTCGCAGGCTGGGTCCTCGAAGCCTAAGAAGGCTCCTCCTCAAGTAGCCTTATATGGACCGCATAACCCGTGGTGAATTTGGACAGGCTCGATAGCTACGTACAAATAATTAGGCGGCGTCCTTCGATGTCCAATATGGCGGACAGAAGACGTCACTTCCGGTGCGACAAGAACGCTTACACCGGTGTCCAAATTCACGCGGCCTCCGAGTACTAGCCTTATAATCTGTCCTCGTTTCCATGGAAACTCCATGGAAACGGGCCCTGAGTGAAGGCTACGAGCATGCAACCTTCGCAGCCTTAAAAGCCTCGCTCTTCTTCTACGCCGTTCTACACTCGCAAGATGCAAACTACCGAAGCCAGATGTTCCGCCTCATCGGAGTGCACTTTCAGATGTAAGTATAAGTTATTTATATTCAATATTAAAACATCACTCATGAGACATATTGGGCAGCAATGTTTGGATATTTAGCTCCAGATTAAGATAATTTTATTAGTTGCGATATCGGCCAAATATAACTAAGGTAGCTCTAAGAACTATTGCATAGGAAGTACGGCTGAAACATTTGAATTGTCTTATTTCTGCATGTTAGCATTATTTTATTTAATCTTTTCCTTATGTTTTAGGGAGCAAGGAGATGACCGCGCGGCTGATCAAGCTGCGCGGGGAGTACGACAGCCTCTTTACGGGGGCCAAGTTCTCCGCAGCCACAAGCATGGAGGTAAAAATACAATTACTATCGGGAAAAATATTTGACGGGTTATTGTCTTATTTCCATCCATTTAAACTCAAAATATCAAAAGGAAAACGCATAAGAATGGCGAGACCCACTATAGCAATTTTAGTTTCCATTCATCAGCCATTTGTGTTTGAATTAGATTTGCGCTAACACGCAGCTGTTTATCCTAGCACAGAATGTGCCCTGTATAAATTCCATGTACCCCCGACAATGTGCTCCCCAATTACTGATATTAATGAATAATATACGAATCACCCTCCACATTAACATGATAAAACGCACTGAAACGGTCATGAACTAATGTACTGAAGTACATAAATCTGCATGTTACCCATAACACCGGGATTTCTGACTAATATTTGCATCTTTTTTACCCGTTTTTTCTTCCTTTATTTTTGCATGCATTTTTATTTATTTAATACAGGACCATCGTGGAAAAACTTGAGCTGCAGGGCAAAGTGACGCCCCTGCAGGCAAAAAAAAAAATGGGATAATTTAAAAATGAAGTATAAAGTATGGAAGTCCACATTTCTTTTTCTTGTGTGTGAAAATGAAGATATAATTGTTTTATCTTTTTGCTTCTTTTCATATAAAGGATTGCAAAAACCCAGGCACTGGCGAAGGGGTGGCAGGGAGAGCTACTGCCGATACTTGGCCCTGGTTCGAACTTATGGATGGAGTGCTCGGACAGAGTCCATCACCCCCCCTGTCCTAATTGCCTCCATCCCTGAGGAAAGACCAGGGCCAAGTCAGGCCAGCCCGGAAGAACTCCCAGGGCCAAGTCGGGCCAGGGTGACGCAAGAGGAGGAGGAGGAGGAGGAAGAAGTCGTGGTCGTAGAAGAGGAAGAAGAGCGAGGCCAACAGCCGGAGCAACGACTGAGAGGGAGAAAGCGAAGGAGAGAGGATGAATTGATTGAACTATACAGATGTGATTTAGCAATGCGGAGACAGGAATTGGAGAGACAGAGGTTGGCAGAGGAGGGAAGGGCAATTGAGAGGAGGGAGACTTTTGAAAGGTTTTTTACTTTGATGGAAAAGATGATAGATCAAAATAAAAAATGAGTGAAATATGCTTGGTGTTCAAGACTGAAATTTAGATAACATTCATTAAAAAGTAAACAAAAACCGGGGTACTTTCAAAACAGATGAACTAGTTCGTATCCCAGTCACATCTTGAGATCAGCTTCTTCAGACAAAAGTGAAAAAGCCCAGGTTTGTGAAAGACCAAAACATTTCCAATAATATGAAGACTCCACCATG
This sequence comes from Idiotropiscis lumnitzeri, assembly GCF_059441095.1. Classification (NCBI taxonomy): domain Eukaryota; kingdom Metazoa; phylum Chordata; class Actinopteri; order Syngnathiformes; family Syngnathidae; genus Idiotropiscis; species Idiotropiscis lumnitzeri. The sequence goes on along the minus strand of NC_142392.1, from coordinate 25,723,265 downwards.
TCTGTTTTGCTTACAAACTTAATTTATTGAAAAACTGGTGGACAAACAAGGCATAAATTAAGTACATTATAATTCACAGTAACTATTCACAGTAAATAAAAAGCATTTCCCAGTTCATAACTGTTGCAGGATAAACCTGAGTGTGTCAGTGCTGTTTTGCCAATTCTCGCCTGAGCAGGGACTCATTTGGAGCATGGATGGAACCCTTGTTCCAGGACCCATGACATGGATGGGGCACGAGCAAGAGTCCTGATCTTCCTCTCGTGACTTGAAGTGGGGCATCATACCGGTTGCAGTGTCCACTACATCATCCGTTACGTGGGGGTTTGCAGGGGTGGTTGGGGCAATAGATGGCTGCCATGTCACTCCAAAAGATGGGATAGATTTATTAACCATTCATTACATTGTATATGAATCTATTTTTCCATCTTCTCATATTTTGCCATGTTTGTGTGTCTGTGCTCTTTGATGATTCAGTTAAAGATTATTTTGTGCCAAAGGTGTGGTGCACCTCCAGGGTGCGGAAAAAGATGGCCCGGTATCTCACCTTCATCATTCCAAAGGCACGCTCAATAATAGAGCGTGCCTTGGAATGATGAATGTTGAAGCGCCGGGCCCACACGCCCTGCACCGGCCGCTTGTAAGGAGTGATGAGGGGGAGTGGTCGCTGGAGGCACGGATACCCTCCATCTGCCAATATGAAGTGCCCTGGAGGAGGATACAGCCCTCTTTGGCAAAGAGGGCTGTGCCGGAGGACCCTGGAGTCGTGGACTGATCCAGGCCAACCCAAGAATATGTCCAGAAAGCGACCCTGATGGTCACACACAGCTTGCATGATTATGCTGCTGAAAAGCTTGCGGTTCTTGTAGTCATGACCATCAGGGCCACTTGGAGGCTTGATTCGGACATGACAACCATCTATTGCTCCAGCAGCTCTTGCAAATGCATGGTGCTTCGCCAGCCCTGCAAATCCCTGGGTCACTGCCTGAAGGTCTCCTGCAGTGTTGGGGAAGTGGATGACTCTGTGGCGAAGAGCCACCACTTCCCCAGTGACCCGGTGGATGATGTAGTGGGCAGTGAACCGCGGCATCCCAAATGCTCGTGCCACCACCCGATATGATGCCCCACTCGCCAGCCAGAAGAGAAAGACAAGGACCTCTATCTCGACACCCCATCCATGTCGTCGGTCTTGGTCCAGGAGGTTCAGCAACACTCTGAATGAGTCCCTGCTCAGGCAAAAGTCAGTTTGGAGATCCTCTCCATTGAAAAAACGATCCAACACTGGCACACCCAGGTTTATCCTGCAGTATGGACTTCTTGGCTGTTAATGTTTTGAATAAAAAAAAAAAAAACATGAACGCATTAATTATTGTACTTGTTTCGTTTGCTTGCATCATTCCTACAGTATCACCAACTTAATTTTAATAACACTGGCCCTAAACTCTCTAGTGGTATTCTGGTGTTTTGCCATAAGTAAAAGTATGTGTTTGGTTACAAACTAATCACGGGGACAATAAAGCCGTCACAAGTATCTAAATTCATAAAAACTCTTTCAGAATGTATATAATTATATCATTTCCATTCGATATTTGTTCTATTATGAAGTTAACACATGTACTACTGAGGTTGTACTACTGATGTTTTTAGCTCATCTGTAACAATCACGTTATAACCCTATTGACCTGTCAATGTTGGTAATAGTGTGAAAATGCTGATAGACGTATTTGGAACTTACTTCATTCCTTCGATAAAGGACAACTCTGCGATGGGAAAGCGTGATCCTCCTCTCCTCAAGAACAAAATGGAAATAAACCAAAAAGTGAAATAAAATGAAGAAAAGTTCGGGTTCCATCGTTTAAAATTAAATGATACAAATGTTTTGCTAAGCCGATGCCTTCGGTCTGGCGCTCGTCGCAAATTATCCATTGATTATCCAAGCCGTTTATAAATCCACTGCAAATACTTATCACCTGCGTCGAACAGAGGAGCAAAGTACATGGGGGCGTAACGTAAATGTTGCGTCAAGCGGCCTTGGCTCCATGGAAACGAAGACCAATTCCAAGGCTGGATTCGAAGGTCGCACGTGACAGCCGTGAATTTGGACACCACGCGCGGTCGTGTCGCGCCGAAAGTGACGTCATGCGGCCGAAAAAGCAGCCTTTGGAGGTCGCAGCCTGTTAATTTGGACACGGCCATTGTGTACTGGACTACATCAAGTTCTGCATGGATACTGTGTCCCTACACAGGACTATACGGACCTTCCCAAATGCGAAGCCCTGGATGTCCAGCAGGGTTCGCGCTCTCCTCAAGGCCCGGTACGCTGCCTTCAGGTCAGGCGACAAAGCCCAGTACAGGGTGGCCAGTGCTGACCTGAGCAAAGGCATCAAGCTAGCCAAGGCAATCTACAAGGGGAGGCTGGAGGCCCACCTTGCCAGTAACAGACCACGGGAGGTGTGGCAGGGTCTACGGAGCATCACCAACTTCCGTGGCGGCAGCACGACCTCTGTAGACCCGAGTGCATCGCTGGCAGAGGAGCTTAACTGCTTTTTCGCTCGCTTTGACTCGCCCCAACCGTCACACCCCCGCACTTCAAGCTCCAACTCCCCCCCACTCATAGTAGAGGAACACGATGTGAGGCGCGTGCTCCTGGCGGTCAACCCCAGGAAAGCTACTGGACCCGACGGAATACCAGGCAAGGTCCTCAGAGCATGTGCCCACCAACTGTCACATGTTTTCTGCAGGATCTTCAATCGCTCCCTGGCTCAGGCAGTCATCCCCTCCTGCTTGAAAACTTCCACCATTATTCCTGTCCCCAAAAAGTCACCAGCCGTCCACCTGAATGACTACCGTCCTGTTGCTCTCACACCAGTCATTATGAAGTGCTTCGAGAGGCTGGTTCTCCAGCACATCAGGGACTGCCTTCCTCCCACTCTGGACCCCTACCAGTTTGCATACCGGGCTAACAGATCCACTGAGGACGCCATCGACACTGCTCTGCATGTTGTACTGGGCCACCTGGAACAACAGCAGAGCTATGCAAGGATGCTCTTTGTGGACTACAGCTCGGCATTCAACACGATCATCCCAGACATCCTCGTCGCCAAACTGGACATTCTCGGCCTCCCTGCCCTCACACGCATCTGGATTAAGGACTTTCTGACCAACAGACCCCAGACTGTGTTGCTCGGCCCCTACACGTCCTCCACCCGCATGCTGAGCACCGGTTCCCCTCAAGGATGCGTGCTGAGCCCTCTCCTGTACGCCCTCTACACCTACGACTGCAGCCCGGCCCACGGCAACAACACCATCGTCAAGTTTGCTGACGACACGACAGTGGTCGGTCGGATCTCGGAAGGTGACGAGACAGCCTACAGAGAGGAGGTAAAGAGACTGACAGCCTTCTACCACTCGTCCATCGAGAGCCTGCTGACGTACTGTGTCTCCACCTGGTACAGCGGCTGCACTGAGGCGGACAGAGTGAGGCTCCAGAGGACGGTCAAAACAGAGCAAAGGATTATTGGCTGCCCTCTCCCCTCACTGTCGGACATCAACACCGCCCGGTGCCTCAGAAGGGCTCTCAACATCGTCAAAGACAATACCAACCCAAACTCACACCTGTTCGACCTGATGCCCTCTGGCAGGCGCTACAGATGCATCAAATCGAGGACCAATAGACTGAGAAACAATTTCTTTCCGAGAGCCATCTCCATTCTGAACTCTCACACACACACAAGAACACCCTTACCTTGCAGAACAGCATTGTGATGTGTTTTTATATACACTATTCAGTACTAAATTCCATTGCACTCTCTTATTTATTTATCTAATTTATATATTTGTCTGTATTATTGTTGTATTGCACTGGAGAGGGGAGCCCTCTAATCTCGTTGCACACTTGAGTACAATGACAATAAAGGGATTTCTAATTCTAATTCTAATTTCTACTTTGTTACTCATTACTGACACCCTATGGCTGTTATGCATCATTGCAGGTACAAAATAATTCAGTGAACTCTTAAAATATTCTGGAGTATCTTAGTTGAATTTGAATACATATTCCAGAAACGTCTTTGACTATGTCAGGAATGAAATCGGGCATCAGCCGCAACGTGCTTCCTTTTTAAATGCTCGTTTATCACAGTTGTGCTGCTAAAGGGAGGTTTACATTGTAGGACGTAATTTTGTGAAATGCCCCCATGGTCCGGTCCAAGTTGGGGTCGCACGCATTGCTCCATGTGCGGCAGGCGCAAGTCAAGGTAGCGCGGTAGAAACAATATAAGACAAAGTCGCCGCCTGAGGTTTGATTTGACCAAACCAAATTTGTCTTTCTGTGTCCTACAGACGTCAGTGAAAACGATCTCTGTTCTGTGAAAGAGGAGCCAGACTTGACTCATATCAAAAAGGAGGAGGAGGAGGAGGAGATCAACAAGTCACCACTGAACGTTGTCCCTATAAAGACTGAAGTTGAAAACAAGGATGAGAGTGAGGACAACAGAGGGGCGGAGCCTCCAAGCAGCAGTTCAAGTCATCACGTGACAACAGAAGGTGACGAAGACCACTGGGGGCCATCACAAGCACATAATGAGGACACATTATCAGACGCTCATGATGATGATGATGAGGATGATGGTGATAATGGGCAAGCCAAATGTGAAAGGGCATGCCACACTGACTCATTAACTTCAAAGTTGTCTTTAAAACCGCACACAAGAACACACAGTGAAGAAAAAACATTTTCATGCTCATTTTGTCGCAAAAGCTTCTCTCGAAAGTCACATTTAACAGCGCACACAAGAACTCACAGTGGAGAGAAGCCTTTTTCCTGCTCAGTTTGTGGAAAAAGCTTCTCTCAAAAGGCACATTTAACAGTGCACACAAGAACTCACAGTGGTAAAAAACCCTTTTCCTGCTCGGTTTGTGGCAAAAGCTTTTCTTTAAAGTCATATTTAATAAAACACACAACAATACATAGTGAAGAAAAACCTTTTTCTTGCTCAGTTTGTGGAAAATGCTTCTCTCAAAAGGCAAATTTAACAAAACATAGAAGAACACACAGTGGAGAAAAACCTTTTTCTTGCTCAGTTTGTAGCAAATGTTTCTCTCAAAAGTCTAATTTAACAAGCCACGCAAGAACACACAGTGGAGAAAAACCTTTTTCCTGCTCAGTTTGTGGAAAATGCTTCTCTCAAAAGGCAGGTTTAACAGAACACACAAGAACACACAGTGGTGAAAAACCTTTTTCCTGCTCAGTTTGTGGAAAATGCTTCTCTCAAAAGGCAGGTTTAACAAGTCACACAAGAAAGCACAGTGGAGAAAAACCTTTTTCATGCTCAGTTTGTGGTAGACTCTTCTCTGTAAAGTCAACGTTAACAAGCCACACAAGAACACACACTGGAGAAAAACCTTTTTCCTGCTCGGTTTGCGGTAAAAGCTTCTCAGAAAAGTCACATTTACGGATCCACACAAGAACACACAGTGGAGAAAAACCTTTTTCCTGCTCCGTTTGTGGCAAAAGCTTCTCTGATAAGTCAACTTTAACAAAACATAGAAGAACACACAGTGATGAAAAACCTTTTTCCTGCTCAGTTTGTGGCAAAGGATTCTCTCAAAAATCAACTTTAACAAATCATAGAAGATCACACGGCAAATGCTTCCCTGAAAAGTCACATTTAACAGAACACACAGTGGCGACAAGCCATTTAGTTGCGTTTGTGCTAAAAAATTCTCCTCAAAACAGAGTGCAGAGAGACACGATTGTGATGACGAGAATAGCAGCGATCCTTGAAGCTTAAAAAAAGACTGACTCTTTGTTGTAAGATGTAAATGTGGTTTTGAATAAAATATGGTTAACAAAACATAGAAGAATACACAGTGGTGAAAAACCTTTTTCATGCTCAGTTTGTGGCAAGAGTTTCTCTCAAAAGTCGCATTTAAAACCCACACAAGAACACACACTGGAGACAAGCCATTCAGTTGCAGCGTTTGTGCAAAAAAATTATTTTCTAAAAACGGTGCTGAGACTCACAATTGTGCTGGTGAAAATTGCAGCAATCCTTGAAGCTTAAAAAAAAACCGGAAGGAACTGACTCTTTGTGGTAAGATGTAAATGTGATTTTGAATAAAATATGATAAATTGAATTTTGCAAAGCTTTTTTATTGACATTAAGCCAATGTGATCAGTGCCAGAAGAACCATTGTGTCTGAGTGATGATGAGTTTTTTTGTTTTTAATATCAAACATTAGCAATGAAATTAATTACCTTTGCCTAGAACAACATTTGTTAACATTATGCTTTTCCGTTGTCTTTTTAATCGTACCTAATGGAAAATGTGTGAGAAGAAACTGTGCTGATGAAATCGGTACCTTCCACAGTCATCAATAAAATCACTTGTTCAACTGGCCTTTTTTCTGAGCCTTTGTGTTAGTGGAGTCAATGCAAAGTCTAATATCGAAAACAGTGTCAGTGTGAAAAGGTCGGTTTCTGATTGCCAAACTTACATTTATGAATAAAAACCTAGCCCTAAGTATGAGCAAATAAATTATGAAAAAAGCATCTTCGGCACCACTTTTCTAAAAGAAACAGAAAACAACTTTTTCCCACTTTAAAGAAAAGTCTTTATAAAGAAATAAACTGACAAATTTATTGAAGTCCTTCCAAAATGTCCTTGAGTATGAGCCGATCCAAAACGGGTGTTGAACTGTCTCTGCGTGGGTTCCACAAAAAGAGCAAATCTTCCGGTTTCTCTCCTCTACGGTACAAAACGCAGCTTTACGTTTACGATGCAGACGTGTCAACTGTCCCACAATTATTAACCAATCAGGAGTCGGACACTAGGGCTGATTCTGATTGGCTGTTTACTGTCCAATCGCATTTTACAACAGTACGACGTCCGGGAAGACTCAAACACAGTCGATAGAAGGGTCTCCTGCATTCTAACATGCTGCTCTTAATGTTTTTGTAATAATTCAATTTTTTTTGTTTTCAAATATCATTGTTTGGTTCAATAATATTGTCCCTTAAGTTCTATATGCTTCTATAAACGTTTTTGTTTGTTTGTTTGTTTTATTTATTTTTGATAAGCAAACGTCACCACTCGGAGTTGTGTATTTGCGTCTTCGTCGTTAGATGGCGCCATGGTACTTTTTTTAAAAAATAAATTTGAAAATATCGATACGCAAACAACATATCGAATACAAAAACTGCATCGTTGATTAACAAAAATTAGGAGAGAGAGAAAAAAAGAACAATGTGAGGATGTCGTCCACTAGAGTTGAAGTATTTTTTTACTTTTTGGGAACAATTTAATTTCACTTGCAAAAATTTTATCCATTGAGGTAAATACCTCAAGGCAAGCCCCACATCTACAGTTGGATGAATGACCTCAAGTTATTTAAAAAAAAAAAATCATTGCATGTCATGACGAACAAAAATGCGCAAGGTGGATCCAGGTGTTTCATGCTGCAATTTTTACTGCTGTTGGTGTGGTCAGCAGAACTTGGTGAGGGCCTTCCTACTTCTGAGAATTCCAGTGTTTCCTTTTTGGGCTCCGGATCAGAACCCAGTCTCCCGGAACGACCTGCTCGTCCTGTTGGGGAGAAGCACAATCGCTTTCCGGCAATGTCAATTCATTTGTTTTCTCCAAAGTTTTCCGCATGTAATCAGCTAGTTTGGCTTCATTATCGATTTCCCACTGTGTGGAAAAGTAAGGTAATCTATATGGTCTGACAAAATGAATTTCATCAGGTGTTAGTCCTGTGGTGCTTGTAATATTAATTTGTAATTTTACAAGGTCAATACATTGAGTCCAAGGACGTTTAGTTTCTTCCATACATTGAACAATTGTGTTTTAAGGCTATGTGAAACCTTTGACTTATTCTATTTATGATTGTATTTACAAAGTGTGTTCCATTATCACTATAAATGGTTTCGGGTATGCCATATCTTGGTATTATATCTTTACATAATTATTTCGCAACTATCAGTGCATCTTGTTGTTTTGCCGGAAATATTTCTACCCATTTTGAGTATACGTCAATTATAACAAGACAATATTTTTTTTCCTTCGCTTTTACTCAGTTCAATAAAATCCATGTGGATTCGTTGGAAAGGATATGTTGCTTGGGGAAACTGTCCTCGTTTTGGGCGGATATTTCCCTGAGAATTGTGTCGTGCACAGATCATGCAGGCTCTGCAAAAAATTTTTGAGAATAAATTAAAGCCATATGTTGTATAAAATTGGTTTATCTGTCCTACCATCCCTCCGGTTGACACATGTGACACACCATGTGTCAATATAGCAGCCCACCAAAAAAGATTTCTTGGAAGAATTGGTTTTTTATCTGAACTGACATATATGCCATTAGTCAAAGTAGCTCCTTTATTTAGCCATAATTTTTGCTCTTGCATAGGACTTTGCTGCTGCATGTCCATGAGGATATTGTCTCGCAGAATATTATCTAGTGGCGCACACTCAGCCACACCCATAAATGATTTAGTAGCTGCTTCTTTTGCTGTTTTATCTGCGAATTTCCGAAAGTAATGTCATCAGTACCTGCAGTGTGTACGGAACATTTACATATTGGAATTTGGTTTGTTAATTGAACAGCATATAACAAATTAGATAGGAGTTCAGCATGTGTTACGGGTTTTCCAGTAGATGTTATCATCCCTCTATTTTTCCAATATTGCGCAAATACATGACATGTCGAAAAAGTATATTGACTGTCGGTATAGATTGTCACTATTTTACCAGTCATTAACTTACATGCCTCAGTTAGAGCTACTAACTCGGCAGTTTGGGCTGAGTAATGAGAAGGAAGTGGTTCCGATTTTAACAGTGTCTAATGTAACCACTGCATAACCTGTTTGTGTTTTCCCAAATTAGTTTTTCTTAGATGACCCGTCAACGAAGAGAATACATTGAACCCCCGCTACTTCGCGGTTCACCTTTCGCGGGTTCAGTGCTTCGCGGGTCTAAAAAATATTCGGGGGCATTGTAGTTTCGCCGAGCGGCACAAGGGGGCGCTGAAGCGGTTAGACGGCCGGCGTGCGCCGAAGAAGAGCGTGGGCGAAGAGGAGAGTGGACGAAGAAGAGCACGTTCCCCCGGGCACGATTTGGGGCGACGTTTCGCGCGGCTCGGACCGTACCAGAGCTCCGGCCGGCGTGCGTGGCAGTTAAGCCGAAGAGGAACAACTTCCGCCCGGGCACTAGCGGGGCGACATTTCGCTTCGTTCGGGACCGTGCGAGAGCTCCGGAGGAGGCCGGCTGGCGTGCGTGGCAGTTAAGCAGAAGAGGAGCACCCCATAGTTGTTGAATACTCCGCGTCACAATCGGGAGATCATATTTCAGCACCGACTACAAATTCTTTGGTTTTGGGGACATTACTAAATTTCAAAATTTCCAGGGAAGGGTCGCTCGGAAATGGTAGTTCTGTGTGTGTCTCTGCTAGAGGTGTTGTGGACCCAGGGCCCGACTGAGTTGGGGCTCGGCTCCACAGCTCCGCGATGTTTTTACTGTCTCTACCCCCTCCCCCAGTTGACAGAATCAGTGTGGGCACAGCCTGTAGGTGGATTGAGCCAATCATGAGACAATAGGAGGTGAAGATTGCAGCGGTCTTGGAGCTGTCTATGTCTTGTAGAGCACCTTTTCTTGCGTGAAAAAAAGAAAAAATAGAGGTTTAATTCGGTATCTGCGTTATTATAGTTTTGGGATTTTTTTTTATTTTAAGCATTTCATTTGTGTTGCTTTAAAATTTGTCAATTAACAGTCAATATTGGAGCGTTAGCTCGAGGCTTAATTTGTAATCTCGGAACACAGTTAGATATTTGAACTCAGTGAACTCAGCATCACTGGAGTCGGACATCACTCCGTACATCAACCTCCGGGTGCTTTCCCGGAGGTGGACTCAATCTCGCGGGTAAGGACAGTTTAGAGTTCTGGCTAGAACCTCACACGCCATCCAATTGGGAACTACGGGACAAAAGTGGTACCATAACTCACAGTTGCGCCCGGCCCCAGTATTTGTGCCCGCCAAGGTTGAGCTTAGAGGTTGACCGCCCGGACGGGCAGGTCAAGAGAGGGAATGTGTAGATGGCATGAATTGGATCAAAGTCAGACACTTTCGAGTCTGAACAAAGACGATGACGATGCAACTGTTTAACTTATTGACTATTTTGCTTGCTGGCGTGTGCTTTGTGTGGACGATGTTTGCGTTTGAACATAGGATGCGGGATGACAGAAGTGATGGAGCGAAAGGAGCATGTAATGGAATGGTATGGTATGGAGCAAAGCGAGATGATGGTAAGACGCTGACACAGACACAACAACTACTGCTAAATCTGAAATGTAAACAACCGACACAGGTGAACACTCGGGTGACAATTTTAATTGGACACACCCATGGAATGATGTGGGAATAAAAAAGAAAGAGCCTATTTTTGACACCCAAGTTGCAAAACAAAAGTTCACCTGCCTAAAAGTTAAATGGGACGGGTCCTGGGATTGGAAATATCCAGGAGTCATGGTGTAATGAAAATGTGTCTTTGCCAGTAGGAATCCCTCTCGCTCGTGATGATGTTTGGCTGTGGTGTGGAGAGAAAGTGCTGTACGATAGGCTTCCCACCAATGCCTCAGGTAAGTGCGCCCTGGTAACGCTGATCATGCCAGTTAGTGTGACAGCCTTAGATCTGGCCAAAATGGAGTGGGAAGGTGTTGGACAATGGGGAAGAATCCCCTTCCTTAACAGGAAGAGAAGGGACATGCAAGAATGGTTGAATGCAGGAGATCCCACATATATAGATGCAATTGGAGTCCCAAGAGGGGTCCCTGACGAGTATAAATTGGTGGATCAAATTGCGGCAGGATGGGAGAGCCTTTTCCTGTTCGTTACAGTAAACAAAAATGTGGACCGGATTAATTATGTCCACTATAATGTCCAACGATTGGCGAATTTTACCACCTCGGCACTCCAGGCAGTGCATGAGCAATTGGCTGCCACATCTCTGATGGCATTCCAAAATAGAATGGGCTTAGATATGGTGTTGGCTGAAAAAGGAGGAGTGTGTAGTATTTTTGGGGATCAGTGTTGTACTCTGATTCCCAACAATACATCTCCTGACGGTCGCCTTACCAAGGCATTGGAGGGTCTGCGCACGTTAAGTGACAAAATGAAGGAGCACTCAGGTGTGGACACCAGTTGGTACTCTGACTGGTTAAACATCTTTGGCAAATATAAAAGCCTGATTGCATCAGTACTGATTTCTATCGCTGTGTTTGCCGCTATTATGGTGTTATGCGGATGTTGCTGTATTCCATGTATCAGATCATTAACTGTTAAGACAATTGAACGCACGTTGGGGCCGCTCCCTCCTGGTGGCCAGTACATGATGATCCCTCAGAAGGACCCCCAGGAGGGGGAGACAGCTGTGGCCCTCCGGGAGTCCGGGATGTGAGTATGTGTAGATGGCCTCAGCGACCTGAGGCCATGAGGAGGGAATGAAATTTTCTACGGATTTTCTACTAGAATGACATTTTCTATTGATTTTTAAGTTTTACTAATTTTCTATTGATTTTTAATTTTTACTAATTTTCTATTGAGCTTTACCTCACCTTCTATGGATTTATAGTTGTTACTAATTTTTCGTTGTTTGATTTTTAGCTCGTGTTTAACAATAAAATAAGGGGTTCGAGTGATGACCTCAGTTGTCTGAGGTCATGAGAGGGAATAAAGGAGTGGAAGAGTTTAAACCTGGCTAGTTTTATTCGATGTCCTGCATCTTGTGTCACTGTTATTCTGTGGAATGCTGTGTGGGTGGCTGGTGAAGTTGGAAAAAGAAAGTGAAAGAATGTGAGGTTTGGGAGGTTTTAGGTCGGTGCCTGGCGCAGACAGATACCTCGAGGGGGAAGGGATGCACAAGAAACTGGACCCTTCAGCCACAAGCAGGAGGGGCCACCACTTGAAGAAAGACCAAGAGAAGCAAGCTAAAGTTAACTGCAGCATACACATAGCCAATAGAATCATGCCAGGATGCCTTTGTCTCTGTGTCATTTGCATATTGTGTCTATAAATTAATGCTGAACAGCGAAGACAAAGAGAGCTGTATTGAGAGGGACACAAGCTCAAGTTGTAGATTTGTGTGTTAGGAATAAATCCACTCGTGTGTGAAAATGCCGGCTTCCTGATACCTTTCTATTGCAGAACGAGCGCGCATATTGTTGGATGAGTGAGAGTTGGGTAAAGTCACAAATTGGAGTCAGATTATTAATTTGAGTTTACATTGGTTTAAAATTAAATTCTAACATTGATTTAAAGATAAATTCCAACAGTACCGTTGGCTGAGAATGCCGATGGGAATAAGTCCAGCGCCGGAAGTATTCCAAAGAAGACTCATACAAGCGCTAGAAGGAATACCGGGAATATACATCATCGCTGATGATGTGTTGATCACGGGTGAAGGGACATCGCTGGAAGAAGCAAGTAGAGACCGCGACAACAAACTCAGGTGCTTCCTAAACAGATGTGGAATGCGAAACATCAAATTGAACTTTGAGAAGATAAAACTACGGCGACAGGCCGTGCCGTATATTGGACATTTGTTGACAGCTGAGGGACTGCAGATAGACCCGGAGAAGGTGCGTGCAATCCAAGAGATGCCGAGGCCGACGGATGTCAAGGCAGTACAGAGACTGGTTGGGATGATAAATTACTTGTCCAATTTTTATGACCACTTGTCTGATGATTGTGAAATATTACGCCAACTTACACACAAAGAGAATGTGTGGGAGTGGACTGACACACAGGAGGAAGTGTTTAATAGACTGAAACACAAAATTGCCAGTGCATCCATTTTGAAGTATTACAATCGGGACGAGGAGTTGACACTTCAATGTGATGCATCAGAGACTGGGCTGGGGGCTGCTCTGACACAAGGAGGTAAGCCTGTAGCATATGGGAGCCGGGCCTTGACACAGACAGAAAGGGGCTATGCCCAGATAGAGAAAGAATGCTTGGCTATAGTCTATGGGATGGAGAAGTTTCACCAATACACGTATGGCAGGCAGGTGACGGTACAGAGTGACCACAAACCGTTGGAAAATATTCACAAAAAGCCACTTTTGAGTGCACCAAAGAGACTACAGAGGATGTTACTCCGATTACAGAAATATAACATGGAAGTGACCTATGTACCAGGCCGTCATATGTTGCTGGCTGACACACTCAGTAGGGCATACTTGCCAGAGGACACTAAAGGGGACATGGAGTCAGAGATAGAAACCGTAAACATGGTAGACTACCTACCTATTTCGCTGGAGAGACTGAGCTCCATTAGGAAGGCTACGTCAGTGGATTGGAAGCTGCAGAGAGTAATTGGCATGATTCTGTCAGGGTGGCCAAAATGCAAAAAGGATATACCCACGGACATTCAACACTATTACTCATTCCAGGAGGAACTTAGCTTCCAAGATGGTATTGTGTTTAAAGGAGAGAGAGCTGTGATACCAGATTCACTCGGGACTGACATTACACGCCGTGTACACTCTTCTCATTTAGGAGTGGAAGGTTGTCTAAGGAGAGCAAGGGAGTGCGTGTACTGGCAAGGGATGAATGAGCACATTAAGACCTTTGTCTCCAAGTGTGACATCTGTAGGTCCATGGACCCCAAGCAACAGAAAGAGACACTATGTCCACATGATATGGTGTGTAGACCCTGGGCCAAGTTAGGGATGGACTTGTTTTCCTTTCATGATAGAAACTACCTGATTACAGTGGACTACTACTCCAACTTTTGGGAAGTGGATTACTTGCCCGATACGACAAGCAGCGCTGTGATTAGGAGATTGAAAGCACATTTTGCAAGGCAGGGCATACCGGACGTGGTAGTGTCAGATAACGGACCACAATTCTCCTCCAAAGAGTTTCGGCTGTTTAGTGAAAAGTGGGAGTTTGAGCATAGGACGTCGTCGCCAGGATATGCCCAGAGCAACGGGAAGGCCGAGTCAGCAGTGAAAACTGCCAAGCGACTGATGATGAAAGCGGCGGCTGTGAACCAGGATGCATACGTGGCTATATTGGACCACCGAAATACACCGACCCAAGGCTTGGGTACAAGCCCAGCACAGAGACTTCTGAGTAGGCGGACTCGGACGCTTCTTCCAATCAGGGACGCTCTTTTGCAGCCGGAGTTGATCAAAAATGCAGAAGGCCTGTGGAAGAACAGTCAGAGACAGGAGAGATACTACAACCGCACTGCGAAAGACGTGGACATCCTTGAGAAAGGAGACACCGTGAGAGTTCAGCCGTTTCAGCGACATGGAGTCTGGCGGAAGGCGACGGTGCTGAAACCTGCGAGCCACAGGTCGTATGAAGTGGAGATGGAGTCGGGTGGTGTGTTACGGAGGAATCGACGTCACCTCAGGCGTGACCTTTGCCCACCGGCCTCACCTAAAAAAGCTGAGACTGTGGAGAGTACGGCTGAGGTGGGGTCGGAACTGTGCCGTGCTGGTGACCAAGCGGCTGTGACGACCAGGTCTGGCCGTCGGGTCATTAGACCTCGATATCTGGAGGACTTCACGGAGTGATGTTTGTTTTGGAACTTTGCATGAGTCTAGGGTTGCTTGTCAGTTAAGGACAGATGTGAAAAAAGATGTGAGAGTTAATGAGAGTAACGTGTATTCTTTAGTTATGATTACATTTAAATTCATAGTCTTCGATGCTGTAATATGTTGCTGTCAATTAAAGAAGTTGACTTAAAAGAAAAAAAAGAAAAGATGTAACAATGGGATTGTTAGTTTGTGGTTGGGTGTTCCTAGGGGGACTGTTTTAGTTGACGCATACCGCGCCAGCAGGGCGGAAGTGGAGTGTATGAGAGCCGTGCAGTTGATGTTACAATAAAGATTCAGTGAGCAAATGAAAGAGCTCGAACCGTCCATTCTGTATAGTCATATGACAGAACAGAACGAAACAGCTCAACTCCAACAAACTCTCTCTGCGTGGGTTCCACAAAAAGAGCAACTCTTCCAGCTTCTCTCTCCTCTAAGGTACAAAACACAGTTTTATGCTTACGATGCAAACTATGCCCCATTTGTTAACCAATCAGGAGTCGGAACCATGGGCTGATTCTGATTGGCTGTTTACTGTCCAATCGCATCTTACAACAGTACGACGTCCGGGAAGACTCAAACACAGTCGATAGAAGGGTCTACTGCATTCTAATATGCTGCTCTTATTGTTTTTGTAATAATTCAAAATATTTTTTTGTTTTCAAATATCATTGTTTGGTTCAATAACATTGTCCTTTGAGTTCTATATGCTTCTATAAACGTTTTTTGTTTGTTTTATTTATTTATTTATTTATTCTAATAAGCAAGCGCCACCACTCTGAGTTCTGCATTTGCGTCTTCGTCATGGCGCCATGGTAGTTTTTTTTCTAAAAATACATTTCAAAATATCCATATGCAAACAACTATGGCACATATTGGATACAAAATCTGCATAGTTGAACAAAAAAATTAGGAAAGGAAGAAAAAAAAGAACAATGTGAGGATGAATAATATATGAATATATGAATAATATATTTATTTATGACTGAAGGATTGTATTACGATTACTGGCATTATTTTAAACACATTCGGGACAGAATGTCGATTATTAAAGTTAGCAGGTTCATATTTATAGAGTATGTTAAACATTGATTAAACAAGAAGCAGTTATCAAATGAAGCTAGAGGCACCAGTCATGAGAATGACTGGGGTTGGAGTCCTGATGGTTACTGATCTATTATTATATTATCCTCATATGCTAAATTTAGAGTACTTAGTTTAAATGTGTGAACTTTATTGAAGTCTTCAGTAGTAAGAGAAACTTGCACATGTGGCATTTCCATGACCTGCACTCACAGTCACAGCACTTCATGGACAAAGATGACGAAGCACATTCTACACATTGGCTGTAGAGATGCAAACATACCAAACTGGAGGACTCACACAGACGCTATAAAAAAACACATTCCGAAAGACATAACAATTGGAGATCGGAGCACATGCACATACGCATATACACACACAGACATATACATACACGCACATACACGCGCGTGCACACAGACAAGGATACATACACCTGCACCTACACATGCACATACACACACATAAACTTGCACACACACACGCACACATGCACACCGACAAGATTACAGAAGAATGCCAGCGGAGAGAGAGAAGGAGAGACGGCCCGCCACGGTCCGCCGGAGAAGGCCAGCCTTGGCGTGCCAGTCTACGGGACCAGACGGGAATCGACCATCATCAACTATCCAGACGATGACTAACCTGGGGAGGACCTTCCCTTGGACGTGGACCCGTGCCGTGGGAGGGAGCGAGGACGACTGATTCAACCTACATTACCCTTGACATAAAAAACTCCTATAAAAACTGAAGCTGGGCTGAAAGATGGTGCGCATTTTTTGACTGTACTCGCCCGAGTGCAGTTTCTCGTGAGATTAAGAAAAAGCCGACCAGATATCTGTCTTTGTACTATTTCCTGAACTCCAGAAATCAAAGAAACTAAAATATCGGAACTCTAATCAGTTGTTGTTGAGTCTTTATTTGACCCTATTCTTGAGTACAAAAACGAACATGCATTGGCGTAAGTTTGGCTTTTAAAGGTTGATTTACTAACTACTTCTCATTTCCACGGTGACTCAAGTCCAACATGACCCAAGGGATCTTTGGTAGACGAGTCGGCCTTGCAATGGCGTGGTGAGGGAGGCTGGAAAAGGAGCGCTTCCTGAATCTTCTGGAGGTCCGCACTGTGAGGGCGAAAGCAAAGGCAAGACAAGGGAAGTAGATATTCAAAATACTTAATAGTGAGGACTGTATTGTAAGCCGAGGTACCACTTTGAGAGCGGGAATCATCTGGCACCTGCATGATGGTCTGACTGGCTCTTAAACAGTGTTGATTGAGGATCGCATGCACGTGCGAGTGTGTGGCCTCCGGAAAGAGCCACGCCCAGCCGGATATGTGAAGCCCTACAAGACAGACAAGGTGGAGCGCAGGAACCAGTTTCCGCCAAAATAAAACACCACAGGTAACCTCCTCAAATCATCTACTTCCTGTTTGCCCAAACAGTGCCTAAATGGTTGCAAAATGTGTGTAGTAATTATTGTGGGGCTATATTTGCAAGATTACATTATTAAAAAAATAATATTGTGAGAGAAAATGTCTTAATATTACAATTCTCAAGTTCATTACAGATTGTCATGTTCTGTATTGGTTGGTTTTGGTTTAGTATTTAGTTTCATGTTTTGTCCTTATGATCCTGTGTCTTCTGTCCCGTCAAGTCGATTGTGTCCACCTGTGTTCGTTTACCCAAGCCCTTGTGTTAACCAATCAGGTCCTTCCAACCCTCTGTGTCTTGTCCAGGTGCTCCTCGTTGTCTTGTTACTTTGTTTGTATTTAGTTCCCTGGTTGCTTTTATTTCTTGTTGGTCCATTGTCGCTTGTCCCTGTCGCTGTCGTAGTTGTCTGATGTTCATGTCCCTGGTTTCATACCTGTCTCGCCGTCAAGATTAGTTTTGTCAAATTGTTGTGTTTTGTTCGTGCCTGTTGTTTTGTACTTTTTGATATTTTATTTTTTCCAAGTTCTAGGTTTGCCTTTTGTTTTTGTTTAATAAATACCCTTTAAGTTTCCCACTCTTCGCTTCCCTGCGTTTGGGTCCTCCTCAACCTCCAGCGCAACATGACAGAATGGACTAACCAACAACGGATCCAGCAGGAAGCACACGCCGACGAGTTCGCCGTCGCCGCTCTAGCTAGTACCCCCCTCAGCCTGCCGACCAACCCCAAACCCTTCACGTGCTTTTTATTCCACGCCTGTTTCTCCCTCTTCGTCTAGTTATGACTCACAGCACCCAGCCATTTCACCTCCCCACATTTTTGTAGATTCTGATTTTGAAGACATTTACAACCTTCTAGACTCCCAGTGCGACACAGATTTTGTTAGGCCCAGTCAGTTTCCTACCCCCTATTAGTTTTTGTTACCTTTTTCTTTTGATTCCTTTGAGTCTAGCCCATCAGACCTTTACTTGGGCACACGTTTGGCCATCTATCCCGGACTTCCGCGGGGTGGTCAACGACGGTGCCCAAGTAAAGGAAATGCCACCAGTCATCGGAACACCCGCTTTTCACACCCTGAGGCACATTCTTCACAGCCACTTTGTTCACTTCGTCCACTATCAGTTTCTGCACCTTGTCCTGTTCCACCCACATTTTGAAGACCACGTTCATCAGCACCTGTAGTCTCGGTCCCTCGTTCCCCTAAATCCCTATGGCGGCAGACTGATAGGGATGAGGCCCCCAGTGCCGTCTCCTCGCCAGCTGCAGCTCCCAGACCCATCTCCTCGGCAGCTGCAATCTCCCGTTCCGGCTCCTCGACAGCTGCAGTCTCCCGTTCCGGCTCCTCGACAGCTGCAGTCTCCCGTTCCGGCTCCTCGACAGCTGCAGTCTCCCGTTCCGGCCCCTCGCCTGCTGCCGCCCCGAGTGCCGGCCCCTTGCCAGTTCCTCAAGCTCCTACTCCGGCGGTGCACGTTCTGTGCCCGCCCCCTGAGTTGCCCAGGATCATTTATACATTTCAACAAACAAAGCGAAGACATCCTACTACTCTCCTATTTGCTATGTGTCATCTGCAGCTAACTTTAGCTTTCTCTTATTGGTTGTCTTCCCCGCAGGATGGCGTGTCGGCTCTTCCCATGTGCGCGCCAAGGCAGTTGTTTGTGCTCAACTGCCAATGAGCCACTGGATCTGTTATTCTGCTTTTGCGGTCGCCATTTTACCAATCTCACACAACAGCGCCTTGATGTCTGGAACATTCTGCGTCAGCACACCCAGTTCTCAGAAGTGCGGCTCGTCCTGTACAAAACATCTGCCACCTATGCATTTCACACAGCCTGTCCTGACCTTTTATTGTACGTTGAATTAATGCCCAGTCAGTAAATATCTTTATTGCATTAAACTGAATACATTTAACTTGTAGTCAATCGTATAAAATCCTTTAAAGTCAAATGTATCAAATCCTTTACTATGCTAGCGGATTAGCAGGAAGCCAGAAAAACAGATGCACGTCTTGAACCGTGTTCGACAGGAAACCATTTAGCTCGCATTTAACAGAAGTGTGACCCAAACGTGTTGTAAACTGAAACAGTTCGAACAACAGGAAGTGTGTGGACGGGTGTGATCAAGTCAAAGTGTTCATGTTTTTCCATTCTTTATGAGTTTGCATATTCAAATTGATTTTGTTACAGGCCCCAGTTTGGCAGGCGTGTTGACAGATAATCCTGCAAATGCAGGAAAAATGATGAGAACGGAGATCAGTTGTTGCTTTTTCAACGGATCTTGTCAGAATCGCGAACTCACAGGTACTACGACACAACGCCACTTTACGGCAGCCTGTTGTGAAGATACAATCACATCGCTGGTACTGTGCTGTTCCTTTACTGCCCTCTGCTTTCGAAACACGCACACGTTTCAAATCAACCTGGAAAATGAATTTCCCTTCACATCAACCATCCCAAATGAACCAAACTGTGACCACATATTTCGTGGGTCACACTTTGCTGTGCTTCAATAAAACGCCGCACAGGAGTGGGAAAGCTTTTCTCTGGACATTCTCGCTGAGGGGTTTGGCGGACCGCTCCTCGCAAGTGACAAAGACAATCTTGGCTGGTTGATTCAGTTGTACAGTCAGAAGGCTTGTCCAGTTGTTTTGCAGAAACTTCTCTGACAGTTCCCAAATACGAACTTGAAAAACGTATTCAACTTAACTGCCGTTGAGAGAAACTGAGACGATTTGCGTTTCTCTGTCTGGTTCTTTTTATCGTTCAACTTCTAGTTCAGTTTTTCACCTTTTTACACAGCATAATGAAGGCCAGTTGAGCAAGTGGAACAAGTGATTTTATTGATGATTGTGGAAGGCAACGATTTCATAAGCACCATTTCTTCTCACACCTTTTCCATTAAGTACGATTAAAAAGACAACTGAAAAGCATAATGTTAAAAAATGTTGTTCCAGGCAAAGGCAATCATATTCATAATGTTTGATGTAAACACCAAAACAAATCATCACTCAGACACATTGCTTCTTCTGACACTGATCACATTGGCTTAGTGTCAATAAAAGAGGTTTGCAAAATTAAATTTATATTTTATTCAAAATCACATTTACATCTTACCACAAAGAGTCGGTTCTTTCATTTTTTTAATCTTCAAGGATCGCTGCAATTCTCACCAGCACAATCGTGTCTCTCAGCACTACGTTTAGTGAAGAATTTTTTAGCGCAAACGCTGCAACTGAATGGCTTGTCTCCACTGTGCGTTCTTGTGTGGCTTGTTAACTGTGAATTTTGAGAGAAACTCTTGCCACAAACTGAGCAGGAAAAAGGTTTTACTACAGCGTGCTTTCTTGTGTGGCTTGTTAAACTTGACTTTATAGAAAAGCTTTCGCCACAAACTGAGCAGGAAAAAGGTTTTTCACCACTGTGTGTTCTTGTGTGGATTGTTAACGTTGACTTACGGAGGAAGCTTTTGCCACAAACTGAGCAGGTAAAAGGTTTTTCTCCAGTGTGTGTTCTTCTATGTTTTGTTAAATTTGACTTTTGTGAGAAACTCTTGCCACAAACTAAGCAGGAAAAAGGCTTTTCTCCACTGTGCGTTCTTGTGTGATATTTTAAAGTTGACTTTACAGAAAAGCTTTTGCCACAAACTGAGCAGGAAAAAGGTTTTTCTCCTGTGTGTGTTCTTCTATGTTTTGTTAAATTTGACTTTTGAGAGAAACTCTTGCCACAAACTGAGCAGGAAAAAGGCTTTTCTCCACTGTGTGTTCTTGTGTGTCTTGTTACCTGAGACTTCTCAGAGAAGAATTTTCCACAAACCGAGCAAGCAAAAGGTGTTTCACCACTGTGTGTTTTTGTGTGACATGTTAAAATTGACTTTCGAGAGAAACGCTTGTCACAAACTGAGCAGGAAAAAGGTTTTTCTCCAGTGTGTGTTCTTCTATGTTTTGTTAAATTTGACTTTTGTGAGAAACTCTTGCCACAAACTAAGCAGGAAAAAGGCTTTTCTCCACTGTGCGTTCTTGTGTGATATGTTAAAGTTGACTTTACAGAAAAGCTTTTGCCACAAACTGAGCAGGAAAAAGGTTTTTCTCCAGAGTGTGTTCTTCTATGTTTTGTTAAATTAGACTTCCGAGAGAAGCTTTTGCCACAAACTGAGCAGGAAAAAGGCTTTTCTCCACTGTGCGTTCTTGTGTGATATTTTAAAGTTGACTTTACAGAAAAGCTTTTGCCACAAACTGAGCAGGAAAAAGGTTTTTCTCCAGTGTGTGTTCTTATATGTTTTGTTAAATTTGACTTTTGAGAGAAACTCTTGCCACAAACTGAGCAGGAAAAAGGCTTTTCTCCACTGTGTGTTCTTGTGTGTCTTGTTACCTGAGACTTCTCAGAGAAGAATTTTCCACAAACCGAGCAAGCAAAAGGTGTTTCACCACTGTGTGTTTTTGTGTGACATGTTAAAATTGACTTTCGAGAGAAACGCTTGTCACAAACTGAGAAGGAAAAAGGGTTTTCTCCAGTGTGTGTTCTTGTGTGCCTTTTTACATTTGATTTATTAACAAAACTCATGCCACAAACTGAGCAGGAAAAAGGTTTTTCTCCACTGTGAGTTCTTGTGTGGCTTGTTAAATGTGACTTTACAGAAAAGCTTTTGCCACAAATTGAGCAGGAAAAAGGTTTTTCTCCACTATGTGTTCTTATGTGCTGTTTTAAAGAGAATTTTGAAGTTAATGATTTCCCACAGTGAGAACATACCCAACTGTCAGTGTGACATGCCCTTTCACCTTTGGCTTGCCCATCATCAGCATCATCATCATTCGTATCATTATCATCATGAGCGTCTGATAATGTGTCCTCATTATGTGCTTGTGATGGCGCCCAGTGGTCTTCGTCATCTTCTGTTGTCACGTGATGACTTGAACTGCTGCTTGTAGGCTCCGCCCCTCTGTTGTCCTCACTGTCATCCTTGTTTTCATCTTCAGTCTTTATAGGGACAACGTTCAGTGGTGACTTGTTGATCTCCTCTTCTTCCTCCTCCTTTTTGATGTGAGTCCAGTCTGGCTTCTCTTTCACAGAACAGAGATCATATTCACTGACGTCTGCAGGACACAGAAAGACAAATTTGGTTTGGTCAAGTTAAAGCTCATGCGGCGACTTTGTCCTATTTTCTACAGTGCTACCTTGACTTGAGCCTGCTGCACACGGATTAATGCGTGCGACCCCGATTTGGACCGGACCATGGGGACATTTCACAAAATTACGTCCTACGATGTCAGCCTCCCGTTCGCCGCACAGCAGTGATCAACGAGCATTTAAAAAGGAAGCATGTTGCGGCTGATGCCCTATTCCATTCCTGACATAGTCACAGACGTTACTGGAAGCGAGCTGAAGTTAGCACACACAGGCTATTGTGTGCGTCTGATGGAACACCTGTTGTGGGACCCTAACTTACTAATGGGGGCCACTGGGGGCCATCGCAACATAATGTCATTGATAGAATAGAAATCCTTCAAGTAAAATATGTTGACAAGTATTTCTTTTTGCATTAAGAGATAGAACTAAATGCTCCTGGGCTTGTTGGGAGAACGTGTGACGTTCTCCCTTTTTAAGCCCATAGTTAGAAAAAGATGCAGATGCATTCCTTGCAGCATGCGCTTGTTCACTGATGAGATCCGTGCAACCCTGGATGGATGCATTAAATGTATTTTAAATGTTTGGATGAGGTGAAACTACGCACATGTGCACAAAACTGTGCAGGGCCACCCGAGGTTCATTGACTCTCACACGACCAAGCCAGTACAAAGTTCATAAATAAGACCAATATGTACTTGATTTTTAAAAAAAACTGAATATTTTGTGTTTTATCCACTAAAATTGACTACCCGCCATTGATGTTTTCGCCGCAGTGTGCACATTTTTTAGAGTCAGGCAGAATTCCTTCCGTAAGGAATTGTTTGAACAAGATATGTCAGAGTTTTTGTCAAAAACGAGACAAGCCTGTACAAATGAATCACCCGGCCAAGATTGTCTTTGTCACTTGCAAGGAGCAGTCCGCCAAAGAGAAAAGCTTTCCCGCTCCTGTGCGGCGTTTTATTTAAGCACAGCAAAGCATTTTGAATATGCAAACTCATAAATAATGGAAAAACATGAACACTTTGACTTCATCACACCTGTCCACACGCTTCCTGTTGTTCGAACGGTTTCAGCTTACAAGACATGTTTGGGTCACACTTCTGTTCAATGCGAGCTAAACGGTTTCCTGTCAAACACGGTTCAAGACGTTCATCTGTTTTTGTGGCTTCCTGCTAAACTGCCAGCATAGACACAACTCTGTTACCACTGAACTCACGTTTTCTTGTTTAAGAGGTCCATGTTTTTGTGACCTTCTATTAACCTGTAAGCATAGTTTTGAAACTTGAGGTGTCAGGTTGAAATGCCCTGAGGCCTTTGGGAGAGCTTAATTTGCTGCTGACTGAAATAGCTTCCTGCACCAGATAAAGGTGACTGACACCAGGGAAAAAGCAGGCATTGTTGTTCATTTTTACAGCCGTCTTGCTTCCTTCAGCTCTGTGTACCCTCTCTCTGCTAGCCCCCCCCCCAATATTAAAAGATAAAACGGCAATAACCTTGAACGCATTTCCCCAAACAACTTAATGTTGTGATGCATATTTTTAACGATAGAAAGTCGTTCTTTACAAAGCAAATGAGAGTAAAACGTATACAAACCTGCTTTGTGTGGCACAACACGAGGCTGGTTGCAAACTTCGCCCAGCAGTTGAAGATGTTGCTCGTTCTCTTCTTTTATTCCACAAAATTCCTCTTTGTACTTGGGTGTCGTTCTTGCACACATTTTCAAACGTCAATCTCAACAAATCCGCACTTGACCTCTGCTTGGCGATAACTCGTGAGCTTCTCTTTGTTCGACGAGACGAATGAAAGATGGCGTCGTTTTTTTTCCTTCGAGAAAATGGCAGTCTGTTCGTCACGAAAGCGGAAGAACAGGACACACCCCTCTGTGATATGATTGGCTGTTGGCTCTGTGGAGCACTGTCACCAACTCACCGACAGATGTCGCCATTTGCGATGCAAATCATCCTTATCTTCTTTTAAACATAGAGAAAAACCTAAGATGCACATGACCAAACATTTTAGTTCCCAAATATGAACTTGAGAGATGTATTGAATTTTACTTTTGTTGCTGGTTTTGTTTTCACATCTGACACCATGTTGTTGGTTGGATAGTATTCCAAATGTATTTCTCTATTATTAACAGTTGACATGATAAAGTGATACTTTATGTCAACATATTTGCCTTTTTACAGGGTTTTTCGCCAGCGACGTGGTTGTGAATTTTAAATTAAAATACGTCACTGTTTTATTCTCTAAATGTTAGAGTCTTAAAAAATGATTTCAGTGTTTATAACAACTAACTTAAATATTTCATCATTCGTTTCAGTAGTCATCAATCTACGGTGATTATTTATTTCAAGATTCATTGAACTGTTTTAGTAATAATTTAGTATTCAATGTTTAATCATGACATTATTTACTTTTTCATTTGTGTCACTATTTTGTTCAATCTTAATATTATGGACAATTATTTAGCAAGTAAGGTTTTTGTTATTTATTGTGGCCACCTGCTTTTGAAGAAAGTGCCTTTAGATTCTTGTACGAGAGGATTCTTTGCGAAGCCAAAACAACACGACCTTGACTGATAAGTAGGCTCAACGCAGAAAAAGTATCTTTTTGTTTTAAGATTACACAGTTACTGTCAAATAAATCTTCATCGTCCTGTGTGCATCAGTATCTTCCCACGCACTTCTCCCACTGAGATCACTCTGCAGACTGACTCAAAAGACAATTTATTTTCCAGACTATCTCATTGATCTTCCCTTACTGCTGAAAATTCCACAACAATCTGGGGTCAGACGCGGGATTGTTGAAGATCCGCCGGTGAAATTCAGGGACGCTGGCAGGTGACCTCCAGGGTTCAATTAAGACAGCAGCAGCAACGAACTGCGTGATGCGGATCATCTCCTCCGTGGTGACAAATAAACGTTGACTCCAGTCACCATCAAGTTGCCAACTCCTGACATACCAAAACCTTTGAGAGAAACTGAGACTATTTGCGTTTCTCTTTTTGTTCTTTTTATAGTTCAACTTTGAGTTCAGTTTTTCACCTTTTCACACAGCGTAATGAAGGCCAGTTGAGCAAGTGGAACAAGTGATTTTATTGATGATTGTGGAAGATACCGATTTCATAAGAACAGTTTCTTCTCACACCTTTTCCATTAAATATGATTAAAAAGACAACTGAAAAGCATAACGTAACAAATGTTGTTCCAGGCAAAGGCAATTCATTTTATTTACATCTCGATGTAAAATCACAAAAAAAATCATCATCACTCAGACACATTGGTTATTCTGGCACTGATCACATTGGCTTAATGTCAATAAAAAAGCTTTGCAAAATTCAATATATCATATTTTATTCAAAATCACATTTACATCTAACCACAAAGAGTCAGTTCCTTCAGTTTTTTTTGTCCTTTTTTTTAAGCTTCAAGGATCGCTGCTATTCTCGTAGGGCTGGACGATAAACCGAAACTTTACTGTTACCGAAATTTAATACAATCATTTTGCCCATGTCGGAAAATTCAGTGTTTAAAAAAAAAAAAGAAAAGTCTTTTTAGTCATGTGACTCCACCCAGCTGAACGAGAAAGAAAACTGACGACGCGGTCGGTCGTTGCTGGCGATTCAAATCCAGAAGCGGCTGACACGCGAAGTAACGTTAGTTGAAGTTGTTCCAGTTGTGCTTGTCCCGAAAAGAAATTCGACATCTGTCGTTTGGAAATGTTTTGGGTTCCATAAAGACGATGTTTGAGCAAAAGAACACGAACTACAAAGTGCGTCGAAAGCAACAGAAACAGCGCGTCCAACCTTTTCTTTTTCACCACCCACAACACAACCATGCTGTTGACTTGGAGCTTGTGCTAAAAGTTCAAAGTGAGAAGCAAGGTTGGACAAGTGACAACAGCCCATAACGGAGGCGACACCATACGAGAGAACGTCTCAGAGGTGGACGCGATAGCCGAGCACATAGCTCTAAAGATAGAGCTCCTCTAGTTACAGTGGAGCGCACAGGATTTAAACGCCTCATGAAAGTAGCCGACGAGAGGTACGAAAATATTTGTCGCAAACCGTACTTCCCGATATGGACAACATCGGGACGGGAGCAGAGACATGTCAAGCATTTTGCATCCACATCCGACTGGTGGTCGGGTCACAACATGGATCCCTGTTTGAGCCTGAATGTGCATTACATAGATGACAAGTGACGACTGCGCACCAGGGTAATCGAGACGGCACATTTTCCTGATGAAGCACATGCGTTTATTTGGCATTGGCATTCCATTGACATTTTTTTCCATTCTAATGAGCATTTTGTTTACGGGCGACTAGCTCCTTTGCACATGGCATTATTTATATTGTTTTCAACATACCTTTACATAAATCTAGGCGTTTGCAAATGGCATGATAGCATCTCGGCACAATCGATTTGCAGAAAAAGATTTTGTGAGAGTTACCCTTTTTCTCCTGTTCTTTGTGACATTGTTCAAATCATGCAAAGCAAGATATTTGGAATGTTTATACAAATGGTTTTTGTACTATTATTTTTCATTGAAAGTAATGTGTACCAGTTGGTTAAAAAAAAAAAAACAGTTAATATGCATTTCCTGCATTTATTTTGATTTTGGGGGGAATTTATCGTGCATCGATCATTACCAAGGTGAAATTGCTCAATTTATCGCAATATTGATTTTAGGTCATATCGCCCAGCCCTATATTCTCACCATCACAATCGTGTCTCGCAGCATGCTGTTTAGTGGCGAATTTTTTAGCACAAACGCTGCAACTGAATGGCTTGTCTCTATTGTGTGTTCTTGTGTGGCTTTGTAAATGTGACTTTTCAGAGAAGCATTTTCCACAAACTGAGCAGGAAAAAGGTTTTTCTCCACTGTGTGTTCTTGTGTGATTTCTTAAATAAGACTTTTGAGAGAAGCATTTTCCACAAAATGAGCAGGAAAAAGGTTTTTCTCCACTGTGAGTTCTTGTGTGCCTTGTTAAAGTTGACTTATGAGAGAAGCTTCTGCCACAAACTGAGCAGGAAAAAGATTTTTCCCCACTGTGTGTTCTTGTGTGGCTTGTTAAATGAGCCTTTTGGGAGAAGCTTTTACCACAAACTAAGCAAGAAGGAGGTTCTGCAGTGTGTGTTCTTGTATGTTCTGTGAATCGGGACTTTAGAGAAAATCTTTTACCACAAACTGAGCAAGAAAAAGGTTTTTCTCCACTATGTGTTGTTGCGTGTTTTCTTAAATTAGACTTTCCAGAGAAGCTTTTGCCACAAACTGAGCAGGAAAAGGGTTTTTCTCCAGTGTGTGTTCTTGTGTGTTCTGTTAAATTTCCCCTTTCAGAGAAGCATTTTCCACAAACTGAGCAGGAAAAAGGTTTTTCTCCAGTGTGTGTTCTTGTGTGGATTGTAAACGTTGACTTATGCAGGAAGCTTTTGCCACAAACCGAGCAAGAAAACTGTTTTTCACCACTGTGTGTTTTTCTGTGCCCTTTTAAAGACAGCTTTGAAGTGAATGAGTCAGTGTGACATGCCCTTTCACCTTGAGCTTTCCCATCATCATCATCATCATCATCATCATCGTCATGAGCGTCTGATAATGTGTCCTCATTATGTGCTTGTGATGGCCCCCAGTGGTCTTCATCACCTTCTGTTGTCACGTGATGACTTGAGCTGCTGCTTGTCGGCTCCGCCCCTTTGTTGTCCTCACTCTCATCCTTGTTTACATCTTCGGTCTTTGTTGGGACAACTTTCACTGGTGACTTGTTGATCTCCTCCTCCTCTTCCTCCTTTTTGATGTGAGTCAAGTCTGGCTCCTCTTTCACAGAACGGAGATCATTTTGTCTGACGTCTGCAGGACACAAAAAGACAAACATACATTTGGTTTGGTCAAGTCAAACCTCGTGCATCGACTTTGTCTTTTTTTGTTTCTACCGTGCTACCTTGACTTGTGCCTGCCGCATTAATGTTGTGATGCATGCAATGCGTGTGACCCCGATTTGGACCAGACCATGGGGGCATTTCACAAAATTACGGCCAACGATGTAAACCTCCCTTTCCTAGCAGCACAACAGTGATAAACGAGCATTTAAAAAGGAAGCACGTTGCGGCTGAGGCCCGATTTCATTCCTGACATAGTCACAGACGTTTCTGGAAGCGAACTGAAGTTAGCACACACAGGCTATTGTGTGCGTCTGATGGAACACCTGTTGTGGGACCCTAACATATTGATGGGGCCACTGGGGGCCATCGCAACATAATGTCATTGATAGAATAGAAATCCTTCAAGCGAAATATGTTTCCAAGTATTTCATTTTGCATTTATGGATAGTTTCATCGTAGGTACTTTTTGCTTTCATTATAATCTGTATCCCTCAAAGAATTAAAGGGGCCCTGGCATCATAGTCGCTATTTATAGCATGATTTACGTTTGTTTTTTTTTTGCCCAAAATGACATTTAGCCTGCTAGTACGTTCCAACATTCTCCTTTTTACTTTTTCATAAAATTTCTGTTTCTAAATACATTTTAAAACAAAATTACGTGTGAAGAATCAAAATCCCTACACATAAATTAAGCAACAACACTTTCATGTTGACATATTTGAATAATGACTGTATATTTTAAAGTTATCCAATATGTATTAAAATTAGACTAAGATACACCATAATATTATTAGAGTTCACTGAATTATTTTGTAACTGCAATGATGCTTAACAACCATAGGGTGTCAGTAATGAGTAACAAAGTAACACAACACCTCCCATTGTTCCGTCATCATTTTCATTTGCATAAATTATCAAGAACTTTGAGTTGTGGGGGAGATGCAAACCTCCTGGGCCACAGGAACTTTATTATCAGGAACTAAATGTTCCTGGGCTTGTTGGTAGAAAAGGGGGTTGTGACGGTATCCCTTTTTAAGCTCATAGATAAGATAAGATAAGATTCCCTTTATTAGTCCCACAATGGGGAAATTCGAGATTCGAACCAAGGCCTCCTGGGGAGACTGGGACCGAAACGCGGCGCCTTAGACCACTCGGCCATCCTGGCAGTAAGCCAAAGATGCAGATGCATTCCTTGCAGCATGCGCTTGTTCACTGATTAGATCCGTGCAACCTTGGATGGATGCATTCAATGTATTTTAAATGTTTGGATGAGGTGAAACTATGCACACGTGCACAAAACTGTGCAGGGCCACCCGAGGTTCATTGACTCTCACCCGACCAAGCCAGTACAAAGTTCATAAATAAATAAGACCAATACGTACTTGATTTAAAAAAAAAAACTTAATATTTTGTGTTTTATCCACTAAAATTGATCAACCGCCATTGATGTTTTCGCCGCAGTGTGCACATTTTGTAAGTTAGGCAGAATTCCTTCCGTAAGGAATTGCTTGAACAAGATATAAAAACCAGAAAATTGAAAATGTAAAATAATCAGTTCAAATTTTATTTAAAAAAAACATGGAGTTTACCCCCCACTATTGGTTATTCTTTGGCATTTATTTTCTGCACTGATTTTATTTGGAATAAACAAATGTTTAGCAAACCGACAAGCAATATTTAAAAATAAAACGGCAATAACCTTGAACGCATTTCCCCAAACAACTTAATGTTGTGATGCATATTTTTAACGATAGAAAGTCGTTCTTTACAAAGCAAATGAGAGTAAGACGTGTACAAACCTGCTTTGAGTGGCACAACACGAGGCTGGTTGCAAACTTCGTCCAGCAGTTGAAAATGTTGCTCGTTCTCTTCTTTTATTCCACAAAGTTCTTCTTTATACTTGGGTGTCGTTCTTTCACACATTTTCAAATGATAATTCCAAAAAATCCGCACTTGATCTCTGCTTGGCGATGTCCCTCTTTTCGTTAGCGGCTAGCAAGCTAACAAGCTAAGCTAACTACGCCGAAAATCATCAACGCGCGAAGATGAGGTTATCGGGACACAAAGACTTAATGTATTATGTCGTAGTCCTTTAGAGTAGCACTGGACATCCGATGAGAAAATTACAGTCAGTTCCACACTAAATCAGAAGAATTTAGCGGTGTTTGTTTTTATTTCGGCGTGGACGGGTTGGTGCGTGTGGTCGAAGTCCTTTTTTTTTTTTTAACTTTATTGAACACTTTGAATAGACAGTACTACAGTATCACAAGATCAGTTCAGGTATTGAACGAACATATACATTTTTCATCCTTAAATAGAATTCACAACAAAGGATAATGAATGTAGAAAAAAAATTATATTATAAAATAAAAATTCACAGTAAAACAGGAACAATGTCTCTGGATATGTAATTAAGGCTTTTAAAGGAAAAAGGCACTCAAAAATGTCAATATCTTGTTGCTTTTCTTGTTGTTAATTAATTTAATCGAATTAAATATGGATTTCAACTCTATCAGGAAAGGCATAAATCTGGGAGAGGATCTTGAGAATTTCTGTTTGTGGATAAAAAAAAATTTGCATCAACAATGATTAAATTAATTAAGTATGCAAAATTGTTATCGTTTGGGTTACTATAATCGCAAACAATATCCTTCAGATTAAGAACACAGGGGGTTTCAGATGGTTTAAAGAAATGAAACGTTAAATCAGCCCAAAATTGCTTTGTGATCATACAGTCAAAGAATAAATGAGATATTGTTTCAGTTTCATTCCCACAGAAAGAGCAAATATTGCTAATATCAATAAATTTGGAAATTAAGGAATTAACCGGATATATATTATGTAAGATATTAAAATGTATCACCTTGGCTTTATTAGTAACACAGTGGTCGAAGTCCTTCGGAAGCTGCGCGCTTTCTAATGACGTCATGCTTTAAGCACGTATTTTTCAAATATATTTCTTTGCCTCTGTGTTTGTTTTTTAACACTGGCTGGTCTATTTTAATATATATTTTATATAATATTTTAATTCGGTTGATTAAAAAAAACTAAATTAACGCCACATTGGCGCGTCAGCTCTGACGTCACTTCCGCCTATGCCCCGAGAAGCCGCTGCTGGAACAGCAGTGGGACGTTCAAGTTTCTCCTACCGAACTTGCAACAATGCTGTGGTTCAATTGGGCTGCAAGATTGTATGAATATAATGTCTGCATATACTAGCAGTGCTTCTCAAATATTTCACGCCCGCCCCTACCAAGAAAAAAAAGATTCGCGCCACCCCACCACCATTTTTTTCTGTCTTTTTATATTGATGTTAGATTGTCAATAAAATATCCCTTAACTAAGCTAAATTGACAAGAAATACAATTTTGAGAACGATTATCGCAAGCATCTCGAAACTCAGTACTCTGTTGTCCAAATATTGATGAGATGATAAATATTTACGAATATTTGTTTATGTTAAAAAAACGTTATTAACATTAACAAACCAATGTTACCTTCCGGATCAGGTATGCGTCAGCCTTTTCAGCTCCTAACCGTGGTGAGGGCGAACTGACAGGAACCAGCGTGGGAAACATAGACGACGATCACTTCGCTTAGCACAACGGGGTTTATTTTGTGATCATTCATTCTCTCATCTGTCATACAAGCAAGCACACATCCGGGTCCTTCCTCCCGCCTCCCAATGCGCGTCACATGCCACCTTGCTGTCCCAGGCTGAGCCTGTAACACTACCCCCACTCTGGATGATGATTAAACCCTTAACATCACTCCAGGACAATACTACAATGCTTCATCCACACTACAACCGCCCCACAACGCGTCATGCAAAAAGACCCCTAAGCAACATTTTTTTTTATCGAAAAGTGCAAAACGCAATATAAAAAAATAATTAAACAAATAACACACTACAATTTACTGGAACTCTTTTGGTTTACAACATTGCATTAACAATCTGGAACTTTTTTTTCTTTTTTTTTTTTAACACGAACACTGAGGAGGGCAGCGATCCGCCTACACCCTACCTCAGGCAACTTCAGCAATTAGTGATGGACCCAGTCACCAAAGTATGTTGGGGGTCTGCGGGCCCTCCGAGGCATCTGCACAGGTGCAGAAGAAGAGCGATGAGTCGCAGCCTGATTGCTGGGCGAGAATACAGCCCCCATATCATCCAATTGAGGAGGAACACCACGTGTAGAAGGGGGACCGCTGTCCTCTGCTGCAGGCAATGATGAGTCGGGGCGGCCTGAAGTAGCCTCTACCGGAACAGGATCCTCTGCCTCCGATGGTGTGTCCAATAGGTCGAGGGGGCCGACTTCAGGAACAGATGAGTCAGAGTCAAGAGGAGGGGACTGTACCTCCATTGGAGCCCAGGAGTCGGCATCCTGATGTGCCCAATTGTTGTCCAGCGTTGTTCGGGCGTGGTAAGGCTTCAACTTGTCGTGGTGAACCACCTTGGCGCCGGACCGTGGACTTCTTTTTATCCTGTAGACAAGGTCATCCAAAACACCCACAACAAAGTAGGGGCCCTCATAAGCAGGTAAGAACTTCTTGACTCTATTCTTCACTCTTTTGGTCCCTTTGACCAGGTGCCACACTGCATCCCCAATTTTGTACAGTGCTTGGCAAATGTTCTTATCATACTGCCTCTTAGCTCGTTCACTTGACCTTCCGAGCACGTCACGGGCTAGTTGGTGGGAAAGCTCCAATCGCTCCCTGAGCTGCATGACATACTCGGGTGGAGTGTTATCAACGTTGTCTGGGGGCGGACCGACTACCAAGTCAATTGGTTCAGTTATTTCACGCCCAAAGATCACCATATTCGGGGTTAGTCCAGTAGAGCTGTGTCTGGTAGATCGGTACGCCATCACTGCATATGGAATCATCAAATCCCAGTCCCAGTGGCAGCGCTCTGCAGTGGTGGCCAGGATCTTCTGCAAGGTGGCGTTGAAACGCTCCACCTGGCCGTCCGACTGGGGGTGGAATGACGTAGTGCGGGTCTTCTCAATTCCCAACAGTTCACACATTCTTTGAAAAACTGCTGACTCAAAATTGGTGCCCTGGTCACTGTGCAGGCTGTGCGGAGCGCCGTACCTACACACCCACTCAGTTACAATCTTTTCAGCGATCGTTGATGCACGTTCATCTGGGACCGGATAGGCCTCCACCCACTTACTGAAATAGTCCTGTACGACCAATATGTATCGGTTATGTCTCTCCGTCTCGTTCATCGGTCCCATCAAGTCAACTGCTACTCTCTCCATGGGTGAACCCACCCGCACGGTTCCCATAGCTGCTCGAGGCGTTTTCTTTGGCCGTGCCTTAGCAGCGCAGCTCGTGCAAGTGCGGCACCACAGGGTAACATCATCCTTCATATTGTACCAATAGAACCTAGTCTGGAGTCTGGTCAGAGTCCTCTCCACCCCAAAATGACCTCCCACTGGGCCATCGTGCATCTGCTCCATGAGGGCATTTCGGAAAGTGCGTGGTAACAATGTCTGAGAGTGGAACTCCTTCCCATCGGGAGAGTAATACTTCCTCATCACAGCCCCATCTTTCAGATATAGTCTCTTCCATTGTGTCCAGTATGCTTTGGTGGCTGGGCTATGCTGAGCTATGTCAGTCCAAGGTGGCCGACTATCCCCCCCATCTAGCCACATCTTTAACGGGGCAATGTCTGCGTCTGCACTTTGTGCGTCGACTAATTGTTCTGGGGTCCAACCGCTGAACAGGTCGGCAGGGGACTGCTCGCTCACGCGGTGGACACTCGGGCAAGATTCAATCTGATCATTCACGCGCGGGGGATTCGGCATCGGGATCATGCTTGCTTCAGGGGTTGACATAATTCTATTGTCCTCAACTACCCCCACTAGGGAATGCGGTGCATGTACCCCACCACCTGTGGTACCCGCCGGACTGCCGTGGATCGCATTACTCCGCCATCGATCACCCGACGCAGGCTCCTGCACCGCACACGGGCAAGAAGAACGACATGGCCTTCTAGAGAGTGCATCCGCATTTTGATGGTTCTTGCCCGGTCGGTGGAGCACTTGAAAATCATATTCGGCTAATTTCTCTAACCACCGCGCGAGTTGGCCTTCTGGCTCTCGTAATCGAGTTAACCATCGTAAACTACTGTGATCCGTGCGAACCTTGAATGGCCTTCCAAGCAAATACTGCCTGAAATGGCTCGTGAACTCGACGACAGCCAAAAGTTCGCGTCTTGTAGTGCAATAGTTTCTCTCGGTGACGGACAACCTCCTACTGCCATAAGCCAGAACCCTCTCTGCCCCGCCCTGCACTTGGGAGAGGACCGCCCCGATACCCGCATCGCTAGCATCAGTGTCTAGGAACATTTCACCACCGTCGAGGGGGTACCCTAATATAGGCGCGGAGGTCAACCGCCCCTTTAGTTCCTCAAACGCTCTTTGACACTCATTAGTCCAATTGAATCGCGCATATTTCTTGGTTAACTCGTGAAGTGGTCTAGCTATGGTGGCAAAATTTTCCACAAAACGCCTGTAGTAGGAAGCCAATCCAACAAACTGGCGCACCTCCGAGATGTTTTCCGGCGGGGGCCATTCTACTACCTTTTGAATCTTTCGGGGGTCAGTGGCAACGCCCTCGGCCGACACTACATGACCCAGGTAAGCCACTTTCTCCCGGAAAAGACAACATTTGGAGGGTTTCAATTTAAGATTGGCCTGACGCAGCCGGCCAAAAACTTGATTCAACCGCTCCAGCATTTCAGTACAGTCTTTACCGAGAACGATGATGTCATCGAGGTAAACTAAACACGTCTCCCACTGCAATCCGACCAACACTCGGTCCATCAACCTTTGAAATGTAGCCGGTGCATTGCAGAGACCGAACGGCATCACGTTCCACTCAAATAGACCCTTGCGGGTGCAAAACGCGGCGGCCTTACGGGCCCGCGCAGTCATTTCCACCTGCCAGTATCCAGAAGTTAAATCTAGGGTGCTAAAGTATTTGGCTGTGGACAAGGTGTCCAGGGTGTCCTGGAT
This sequence comes from Idiotropiscis lumnitzeri, assembly GCF_059441095.1. Lineage (NCBI taxonomy): Eukaryota > Metazoa > Chordata > Actinopteri > Syngnathiformes > Syngnathidae > Idiotropiscis > Idiotropiscis lumnitzeri. The sequence goes on along the minus strand of NC_142392.1, from coordinate 25,688,127 downwards.
ACGTGGCAGAGGATATGCGTCCTTAATAGTACGTTCGTTCAGAGGCCTATAGTCCACGCACATTCTTGGGGTCTCATCCTTCTTTTTAACCATTACAATTGGTGCAGCCCAACTACTGTTGCTGGGTTGAGCCGCCCCAACAGCTAAACTCTGCTGTAATTGCTGGTCGGCAGCAGCCTGTTTTTCACTCGACATTCTGCGCGGAGGTTGCTTTATAGGGGGACCCGGCGTGGTTAAAATGTCATGTTGAACTAGTTTGGTACGACCTAAATCATTCGGACCCGTGGAGAAAACGTCTCCGTGAGACTGTAACAAATGTGCCAACCTAAGACGGTCTGACACACCGAGGTTGACACAGCTCTCAGAGTACAATGCTTGTAAGTGGCCGGGCACTATTGGAAATGTATGGTTAGAAGATTCAGATTGTGCCACTAGCGGCTGTGGTCCACCCTTCTCCAATACCTCGGCCGGCTGCAGTACCCCAACCACCGCCCCTCTCTTTAGAGTGAGTGGCTCCGCGCCTAGGTTGAGAACTCGAATGGGGACAATCGCGGAGTTGCGCGGCCGGACGACTGCACGAGCCACTAGAACCTTATGCTTCTCAACAAAACCTTTGGTTGGGGTCATCATCATATCACCCGCTCCTACATGGCGACGGCCAATTACTCCCGGAACCACATACTCGCAGTCGGACGCGAGCACTGTGGTGCGGGCTACTCGAACAATGTAGGTCAGGACTTTGCGGTTCGGATTACAGCGGGGCACGCTCTCACCAAAAAGAATAGCTTCTTGACGGCCATAATTTAGCTGTGCCTCAGCTTGCCGAAGGAAAGGATGCCCGAGGATAGCTTCGGTACCATCTGTGGTGTTAGCCACAACAAAATTTACGCAAACCGCCTTCGTACCAACATTCACGGGCAGGTCTGTTTCGCCCAGGACAGCTACGCCACCCGGACCGATGCCCTGCAAAACCTGGGCACTGGAGGGCTGCATCTGAGGTTTGCATTCGGGAGAGATAGTGTTATAGAGGCGAAGCGGCAGCACATTTCTCCGAGCGCCCGAATCCAAGATAGCACACAATTTTATCCCGTGAATTTCTATTGAAACACTCATCTCGTCCTCGGTGTCTTTTACGCGGCTAACTATCGTAACAGAATCAGGTGATGGGGTCACACCAAAACTTGGGGAAGTGTTTTTGGGCTGGCGGGGCGAAGAGCAATTTTTCCGTATGTGTCCTACACCACCACAGTTGTGACACACAACCCTCCCACGGTTCCCCTTCACACTTTCCCCTTTTACAAGCTGCAAGTTGGGAGTTTCTGGCACCCCCTCTAGCTGGACAAAAGAACGGCCGGCCACCCCCACTGCTCCCTGACCTACCGCCAAGGAAGGGTCCTCCGGTGCCATTGCCGCTCTGATGCGTCGCTCCGCTGTGACTTGTGAACTTGGTTGCCTTTGCTGAGTGACAGCTCGGGCAGCCCTTCTGGTGGTCTCGTATCGGTGGGCTATGCCATAAGCCCTGCACAGTGTGCTCGGCTGCTCCTCCAGAAGTTTTTGCACCAAGTCAGCATCCGCGAAGGCGTTGGTGAAGATCTCCACACTTATTGCCTCCTGCTCCAGCTCCGTGCGGGCAGCATATGCGATGGACACTTTCTCATAGATGTCATCTCGGAGGCTTTGAAGTGTCTCATCCGGATGTCTGCGTCTCCGCCGCAATTCAACAGCAACGGCGGCAGCATGCTCCGAACGCGGACCATAGGCGATTTCAACTTCATCAACTATTTGTTGGTAATTCCATCTGGAAGACCTTGGGTTTTTGTGGACAATGGCGCCGGCTGCACCTGTCAGGCTGAACCTCAGCTGGACAGCCATTGTTTTCTCAGACCAATGATTTGCTTGGGCACAGCTTTCAAACTGGTGGAGGAAGTCTCTCCAGGATCCCGTGCCATCAAAATGGCCTGGTCGTAGCGTAGGTATGCGCTCCCTTTGGTCGAAATACTCCTCATCATCATCACCAAGATGGCGGCCGTCATCGTATAAAGTCATTGAGCGGTGTAGTGAAACGTTAGCACTCCTCCCTTTGGAAAGGTCACGTTCACAGTAAGAAGGCAGCGAATTGCTTCTATGCATGAAAGGGTTACCACCATTAAAGAAAGCATGGGCTTGTTCACTTTCACGACAGCTACAGTTTATTTGAAAGCAGGCGTTACTGTGGTCGCCAGCATTACTTTTCTTCCCACATGAACGGCGCATAGGCGACGTGGCACGGCTCTTACCACGCGTATAAATTCCCTCCACTGCCTCCGCGGGCTCAGCTTTTGGCGCCCGCCAATCGTTTGTTGATGTTACGAATGGGTTGGATGACGATGAATATGGCGGGGTAAGCAGCCATTCCCCTACGGCGGGTGGCGCCGCTCCGAACGGCGTACTACAGGCGAATCGTTGGTTTGTGCCGCTGGCGCCGACACGATCGTCGTCGGCGGTGGTCCCAACAGTCCCAATTATGTCCATCAGGAATGGATTAGTAGGAGAGAATGTGTGCCGAACATGGCCGCTCCCCGTAGTTTCCCCGCTGCAGTCGCGCGCTGACATCTTCCACGTCTTTTTCCGCGCTCGTTAAGTTTGATCCCGGACGAGCCCCCAATGTTACCTTCCGGATCAGGTATGCGTCAGCCTTTTCAGCTCCTAACCGTGGTGAGGGCGAACTGACAGGAACCAGCGTGGGAAACATAGACGACGATCACTTCGCTTAGCACAACGGGGTTTATTTTGTGATCATTCATTCTCTCATCTGTCATACAAGCAAGCACACATCCGGGTCCTTCCTCCCGCCTCCCAATGCACGTCACATGCCACCTTGCTGTCCCAGGCTGAGCCTGTAACACCAAACACAGTTATTAATACGTACAAAATAGAGAAAAGACAAAAAGAAGAGCAAGGGCGATTTTAAACAAAAATTCTACATAAATTACAAAGCAACAGCTTTCGTATGTATACGCGACATTTTTATTTTTTTTTAATTTATGGTTACTATGTGGCAGTCGGAATGAACACACACGTCTGACTGGAAACTGGCATTTATTTGAAGACTAGCAACAAGAGAATAATGCACAATCATAAATTTGCACCAAAAACATTTTCATGAACACGCCCCCAAGCACTATGCCTGCTGGGTGAGAGGCATAGTCCTAATGTCTGCCACACAGAGGACAGCAGGGCCGCCGCCACGCATCACTACTTCAAGTTTAAGAGCCATACTCACCGTCTTGAGGTTGCGGGTGTCATGATCATCGGACTGGTCGGCAGCCATTTCTGAAAAATTAACCCCGAGCTGGACTGGACATACAATCGCACGTGATAAACAATCAGCTACAGGGTTACATTTACCAGCCACGTGCCCAATGTCTGTCGTAAACTCAGAAATGGCCGCTCAGTGCTGTTGCTGGCGGGCCGACCATGATTCAGTGACCTTCGACATTGCCAATGTAAGTGGCTTATGAGCCACATAAGCCTTGAAACGGCATCCTTCAAGAAGGAAACGAAAGTGGCGCGTCACAAGGTACAATAACAACAACTTTCGGTCAAAAACGCTATACATATATATATATTTGTAAATTGATGTTAGATTGTCAATAAAATATCCCTTAACTAAGCTAAATTCATAAGAAATATGATTTTGAGAACTACTATTGTGAGGATCTCGAAACTCAGTACTCTGTTGTGCAATTATTGGTGAGATGATAAATATTTACTCATACGTTTTTTTGTAAAAAAAAAAAAAAACATTATTCACATTAGCAAACCAAACACAGTTATTAATACGTACATAATATAGAAATGACAAGAAGAAGAGCGAGGGGGATTTTAAACAAAAATTCTTTGTAAATAACATTAAGCAACAGCTTTAGTATGTTTACGATACGTTTTTTAAAATAATTTTATGGTTACTTTACGTTTTTTTAATGGTTACTGTAATGTTCCGTCTTCTATCTTAAGAAGTCACGCAGGTAACGTGATGCTGCAAGCTTGTGTCTCTTTATTTATTGACTTGCATTCTCGTCTATGTGCAGACACACTTGTTTGTCTGGTAACCAAAACACACGTCAGGCAATACTGCCAACTAGTGGCCAATGATATAACTGCTATCATTACATCTCCCTTTCAAACGTTAAACAATGCCTATGCCTTTTTTTATTATTATTATTGTTTATTATTATTATTATTTTGTTTTTTTATCAATTATTTTCACTTCTTAACAATATCTATCCATTTTTTTATGACAACGAGCAGCTCTACAACAATTTTAGCAACAATAACACAACATTAAACATTTTCAATCAGCCTGTCCGGTTGTCGTCTAACTCTTGTTGATCTTCGAAGAGGTTCAGTAATCCCAGAAATTGCTGGTGGTTGAGGTCTGTGCTCCTTCAATGTATCCACCTGCTTTTCAGCCTCAGCCGCATCAGAAGATTTCTTCCAGTCCTCGGGAACCTTCAGAAGACTCCTGTTCCTCCTCACTCTTTGTCCATACTTTGTTTCCACAATGTAAGATCTCGGTCCGGCTTCGATAAGGCAAAAGATGTATGCAGATTGTGCTCGATTGGACTTCATTATCATCACATTTCTCTCTTATTGGTGATCTATTATTATACTTCCTGCTTCTGCGACATCCGATTTGATGACGTCATTTCCGGGTACGAACTACACTGCTCCATAACGAAACTAAAGTTGCGTTTTACAAAAAACATTTAGAAAAATATTTAACGTTACACTTCACAGTAATTTGAATGCAATAACAGGATTTAAATGAACTACAAATTGAAAACAGAACAGCAATACTTTTCTTGCCACTCAAAAGGTAAACAGTTTGCACGCTAGTATTATGCAAAAACATTAACAGTAGGGACCCATATTGCTATTATTAAGGTTATTTCGTTAGAGCAGGGGTGTCAAACTCATTTTTGTGGACGGGCCACATCGTAGTTGTGGTTTCCCTCAGAGGGCCGGTATGACTGTGAACCCATATAAATTGAATGGAAAGCCAGTTTTGAAATCAGAAGCTCCTAAGTAATTGTTCAACAATTTTTCCATTTATTTTAAAAGGGGAGGACTGCTAACAAATAAATGGCAATATCTCATATCTCAGTGTTGTTAAAAGTGAAGAAAATATGATAGAAACAGGAAGTTGATGCAGATGATTTGCCCTTTGCGGGCCACATAAAATGAGGTTGCGGGCCAGATCTGGCCCCCGGGCCTTGAGTTTGACATGTGCGTTTGAGTTAATTGTATGTACCTTGTTGCTTTTCATGTGCAGAATGTCACCGTGAGGGACATCTCTTGACCGCAAGAAACGTTCCAAGTCCCCCTCTAAGATTATTGCCGCATCTGACGTACTGTCGTCTCTCGAACAGCCGCGCATCAGAGGCTAGGCTAGCCAAACTGACCCGGAAGTACATAAACACGTATTAAAAAAATAAACGAACATTCACTATCTTTGCAAGGGAAAGCAAAGATTTTGCGAGGGAATGCAAAGTTGTTGTTTTTTCTTCCATGTCCCCTAATGGGCTCCGGAATTTCCGAACGCCGTCAGAGGAAAAGGAGAAATAAAAAAGGAAAATCTGGATATCAGTCTGAATCGTGGCCTTTTTGCTGGAACGGTGTGGCTACACTCCTGCCATTCCAAAAACTTTGAGAGAAACTGAGATCATTCGCGTTTCTCTTTCTGGTTCTTTTTTTAGTTCAACTTCGAGATCTGTTTTTCACCTTTTCACACAGCGTAATGAAGGCCAGTTGAGCAAGTGGAACAAGTGATTTTATTGATGATTGTGGATAGCAACAATTTCATAAGCACCGTTTCTTCTCACACCTTTTCCATTAACTACGATTAAAAAGACAACTGAAAAGCATAACGTTAAGAAATGTTGTTCTAGGCAAAGGCAATTAATTTCATTTATAATGATTGATGTTAACACACAAAAAAAACTCATCATCACTCAGAGACAATGGTTATTCTGGCACTGATCACATTGGCTTTGTGTCAATAAAAGATCTTTGCAAAATTCAATTTCATCATATTTTATTGAAAATCACATTCACGTCTTACCACAAAGAGTCGGTTCCTTCAGTTTTTTTTGTCATTTTTTAAGCTTCAAGCATCGCTGCTTTTTTCACCAACACAATTGTGTCTCTCAGTACTATGTTTAGTGGAGAATTTTTTAGCACAAACGCTGCAACTGAATGGCTTGTCTCGACTGTGTGTTCTTGTATGGCTCGTTAAATGCGACTTTTGAGAGAAACTCTTGCCACAAACTGAGCATGAAAAAGGTTTTTCTCCACTATGTGTCCTTGTGTGTTTTGTTAAATTTGACTTATCAGAGAAACTTTTGCCACAAACTAAGCAGGAAAAAGGTTTTTCTCCGTTGTGTGTTCTTGTGTGATATGTTAAACTTAACTTTTGAGAGAAACCTTTTCCGCAAACTGAGCAGGAAAAAGGATTTTCTCCACTGTGTATTCTTCTATGTTTTGTTAAAGTTGATTTTAGAGAGAATCCTTTGCCACAAACTGAGCAGGCGAAGGTTTTTTCTCCACAGCGCGTTCTTATATGTTCTGTTAAACTTGACTTTTGAGAGAAGCATTTTCCACAAACTGAGCAGGAAAAATGTTTTTCTCCAGTGTGTATTTTTATGTGACTTGTTAAATTTGACTTTACAGAAAAGCTTTTGCCACAAACTGAGCAGGAAAAGTTTTTTTCTCCAGTGTGTGTTTTTATGTGACTTGTTAAATTTGACTTTCCAGAAAAGCTTTTGCCACAAACTGAGCAGGAAAAAGGTTTTTCTCCACTGTGAGTTCTTGTGTGGCTTGTTAACGTTGACTTTACAGAGAAGCATTTTCCACAAACTGAGCAGGAAAAAGGTTTTTCTCCACTGTGCGTTCTTGTGTGGATTGTTAAACTTGAATTTTGAGAGAAGCTTTTACCACAAACTGAGCAGGAAAAAGGTTTTTCTCCAGTGTGTAATCGTGTATGTGTTTTTAAATTTGACTTTAAAGAAAAGCTTTTGCTACAAACTGAGCAGCGAAAAGATGCTTCTCCACTGTGTGTTCTTGTGTGAATTGTCAAATGAAACTTTCGAGAGAAAATTTTGCCACAAATTGAGCAAAATAGAGGTTTTTCTTTACCGTGGTTTCTTGTGTGCCGTTTTAAAGACAACTTTGAGGTTAATGAGTCAGTGTGACATGCCCTTTCAGTTTTGGCTTGCCTATCATTATCATCATCCTCATAGTCACGAGCGCCTGATAATGTGTCCTCATTATGTACTTGTGATGGTCCCCAGTGGTCTTCATCACCTTCTGTTGTCACGTGATGACTTGAGCTGCTGCTTGGAGGCCCCGCCCCTCTTTTGTCCTCATTCTCATCCTTTTTTTCATCTTCAGTCTTTATCGGGTCAAAGTTCACTGATGACTGGTTAATCTCCTCCTCCTCCTCCTCCTTTTTGATGTGAGTCAAGTCTGGCTCCTCTTTCACAGAACAGAAATATTTTTCACTAACGTCTGCAGGACACAAAAAGATTAACACAGATTTGGTTTGGTCAATTCATTCTGATTCAGATCAACCCACTCGTGTACAAACCTGCTTTGAGTGGCACAACACGAGGCTGCTTGCAAACTTCGTCCAGCAGTTGAAGATGTTGCTCGTTCTCTTCTTTTATTGCACAAAGGTCCTCTTTGCACTTGGGTGTCGTTCTCGCACACATTTTCAAATGATAATTCCAAAAAATGCGCACTTGATCTCTGCTAGGCGATGAGTCATGTGCCTCTTTTCGTTAGCGGCTAGCTAGCTAACAAGCTAAGCTAACTACGCCGAAAAGCATCAACGCGCGAAGATAAGGTTATCGGGACACAAAGACTTAATGAATTATGTCGTAGTCCTTTAGCGTATCACTGGACATCCTTTGAGAAAATTACAGTCAGTTCCACACTAAATCAGAAGAATTTAGCGGTGGGTGTTTTTGTTCCGGTGTGGACGGGTCGGTGGATGTGGTCGAAGACCTTCGGAAGCTGCGCGCTTGCTTATGACGTCATGCTTTAAGCGCGTATTTTCCTAATATATTTCTTTGCCTCTGTGTTTGTTTTTACCCCTGGCCGTTCTATTTTAATATATATTTTATATAATATTTTAATTCGGTTGATATTTTTGTTTTTACAAAATAACTAAATTAACGCCGCATTGGCGAGTCAGCTCCGACGTCACTTTCGCCTATTTCCCGAAAAGCCGCTGCTGCTCCAGCAGTGGGACGTTTACGTTTCTCCGACCGAACTTACAACAATTCTGTGGTTCACTCGGGTTGCAAGATTGTATGAATATAATGTCTGCATATAGTGTGAAATATTTCTCAATCTAGTATTTCCAAGTTTTCCCTCCGACAATTGACGTGACTTCTTCGACAGGCACACAGAGTATGATGTAAATATACTTTATTATTTTGTAATTGTTTTTATTTAGTAACTCAGAACACACAAATGTAACACACAGGGGTGACAAACATGCAGTCAAAGAAATATAATACATCAATATATTATAACGCCTGACGTCATCAGCAGGCTTCCGAAGGACCCCGTCCACAACCCGAACACATCGAGCAACCCGTCCCCATCTGGTACCGACACCGGAGTGAAAACCGGAAGTCAGTCAGGACATTCCTCGCTGTGATGTGATTGGCTGCTGGAAACAACACACAATATAATAAACAACAAAAAAAGTATATTCAGAGAAACAAACCCAACATATTATCAAATTTCCCCATTGTGGGACTAATAAAGGACATATTTATCTTTATCTTTAGAACAGCACATTCTGTTTCTCATTTCTACAATATCTTTTTAAAATTGTCCGTTTCTTCTGTATGAATGAAAAACAAAGGGCGACTCTTAATAAATCTGCACGAATTAACCGTTTCGCCATTGATAAAATCCACCGTTATGTGGCAAACTAGGATTATACCTTAATGCCAAGTCGCAGCAGAAGAATAATTCTGATATGCAGACAACTTCTCTCTTTAGCCAACTGGCGTAGTTTATTCCAGCAACGCACACGAACTGCTCCTCACAAGAGCCAAAAGCAGAGAGAGAGAAATAAGGCGTGAGCACCTGCCGAACATCGCATGTTAACATCATCTGTCAGCGACAGCACCCCTTGTGGCAAATAAGCACATTACAGAAACAAGCAGTCATACAATAACACTCAACATTCCCACTTATGAACTACTTGTAAACTGTACAACTTTCACAAAGACATAAAGAAAAACAAATAACATGACATTTGATTGTTGAATATTTATATGCCAAATATGACCCCTGTAAATTTCTTCAATTTAGATTTGGTAACAGGCTTGGTCATAACATCTGCTGCCATGTCATTTGTGGAACAGGAAACAAGTATCATCTTCTCATCTTTTATGATGGATCTAATGAAATGATATTTGATGTCCACATGTTTACACCTCTGCCTGTATACAGGGTTCCTCACAAGTGCGCTAGCCCCTTAATTGTCCTCATGAATGACAGTTTTCGTGTACACATAGTCATCAATACCTTTCAATAGTTGTTCCAAATATATACACTCCTGTATTGTTAAGGCTAAAGTCATGTATTCTGCCTCACACTAAGATAGTGCTACTGTTTGTTGTTTCTTGGTCCTCCATGAGACCAGTGCACTGTCATCACACATACTCACACAATGCCCTGTGGTACTGCATCCGTCAGTAGCGTGTGATGCCCAATCTGCATCACTGTAAGCTCGAAGGCCTAGACCCTCACTGCTCTTTCTAAAACAGAGCTGTCTGTCGGTTGTACCTCTGAGATAACGCAAGACATGTTTGACCGTGATCCAGTGCTCATCTGGGGGTTCGGAAAAATGTTGCGATAGTCGGCTCACCACAAAACATAGATCAGGGCGTGTGCCGGTGACCAAATATATGAGACTGCCAACCGCGTCTCTGTACATTTTTACATCAGTCATTCTCGGCGCATCTTCAGTGTAGTCTAGTTTTTGTTTGCAGGGTGTTTCCATTGTTCTACACATTTGCATGTCAAAATGGTTTAGGATCTTTTCCACATACTTTGTTTGTGACATATATACACAGCCTTCCGACTGGCTGAAGACCGTGCCAAGGAAATGTTTTAACCTGCCTAGATCCTTCATTTTAAACTTGATGGAGAGCATGCTCTTCACTTGTTCTAATCCACTTGTGTTATTGGCTGCAATAATAAGATCATCCACCCAGATAACAATTATCACTTTCCCTTCTACTTTCGATTCCTTTGTGTATACACAGTGGTCTGCTGGGTTCTGGATAAATTTGTTCTCGGTTAGGAATTTGTGAAGTAATAAATTCCAATTACGTCCAGATTGCTTTCGGCCGTAAATGGACTTCTCCAGCTTATTCACTAGCCCATCTCTTCCTTTCTCATAACCCTCAGGTTGTTCCATGTATATTTCTCTATCAATGGGGGCGTGCAAATATGCAGTTTTAACGTCCATTTGGTGTAAGATTAAGTTATCCTGGGCAGCCTTTTGCATTACTACCCGTACACTAGTCAGATTCGCTGTCGGTGAGAATGTTTCACCATAGTCTATTCCTGCTCTCTGGCTATATCCCTTAGCCACAAACCTGGCCTTGTACATCTCACGTCCATCACTGTTTTCCTTGATTGAATAGACCCACTTTCCTCCCACTGTCTCCCGGCCTTCTGGCAATTTAGTCAAAGTAAAAGTTTGAATGTCCTCTAAGGACTTCATCTCCTCATCCATTGCTTTCTTCCATCTTTCTGACTCAGTTGATGTCATGGCCTCTTTAAAGTTTTGGGGAATATTACACATTACTCTGTAGCAGTAGTCTATACTCACAAGTGTACTGTCCTCCTCCTCACTGCTGTCTTGACTATAATCTTTTAGATAACCCGGTGGTCTATGCTCTCGAGTAGGATATCTCCCACTGCTTGGGACCTGTAGTGTCCCTTTAAGGTGCTTGTCATCATCGTCCTTCTGTAGTTTTGAATCACCAGTTTTTATGTCTGTGCTCATACTTGATTGTGTGGTGTCTTTGACTTCACAACTCACTCTAGGTTCCAGTTCTAACTCATAAGTCTGCGTTTCGTCTTCACATGTTGTCCTGGTGACAAACTTTACCAGTCTATGCTTTTGTACTTTTCTGTCGCTGGGATAATAAACTAGAAAGGCTGGACTGCCTTTGTCGTGCCCCACAAAATGTCCTTTTTCGCATCTAGAGTCTAGTTTACCCCTGTCTTGTTGATAGGCATAGCATATTGACCCGAATTTGTGCATCCTAGATAAGTTACACATTTTCCCTGTCAGTGCTGTGTATGCTGTGGTGCCAGTATGCTTATTAAAACACAGATTTCTTGTATATGCTGCCTCCTGAACAGCATAGTGCCAGAGGCTCTTTGGTAAATTGCAGTCAATAAGCTTACATCTGGCCATCTCAAAGAGAGTACGCCATTCCCTCTCTGCTACGCCATTCTGGTGTGGGGAATAAGGGCAGGAGGTTTCATGTCTAATCTTATTCTTTCGTAGCAGTGTCTTAAAGTCTCCGTTTGTGAACTCTGTTCCATTGTCTGACCGTATGCACTTCACAGTGCCATAAGGTGCTACATCAGATAAGAACTTCTCTGTAGCTTGAAGAGCATCACTCTTTGCTTTCAAAAAATAAACAAATACAGCCCCTGTATACACATCTGTAAATGATTGCACATACTTAAAACCATCAATGGATTTGTTGCTAATAGGACCAGCTAAATCTGTGTTCACCAGTTCTAGCGGTGTCTTTACCATGTCAGTTGGAGTTCGGTTTCTCGTTTGGGCGAACTTCCCTTTTATGCATACATCACATTCTTTAACAGGCTTGTGTTTTGCACCACTAATGTGCATGCCAACTGTTACATTTTGCAATTTCAATATATCCTCATAGTTGCAGTGCCCCATTATCTCATGCCATGTCTGAATATCATGGCTGACTTTACACACATCGTTTTCATCACACGCTGTTTTCAAGTAGTACATTCTGTTCTGCACATAAATGTCAAATGTTGTCCCATCAGGTGTTGTAAGAACGTCTTCACCTTCCTTGAAGAACACTTCGGCACCGTTAGCCGTAGCTGACTTCACAGAAAACAGTTCTTGAGGGAAGGATGGGATGTATAGGGCGTTCTTTAACGCGACTTTACACCGACGCCCCTTACTGTCGATTAAACATACCTGTGCATCTCCCTTGCCTCGTGCCAGCCCAAAAACACGTTTTCCATCTGCTAGTTCCATGCTGTGTTTCTCCGGCCTGAAATCACTCACAAAGTTCTTAAACCGTCTTTTGTCATTCATAATGTGGGACGATGCACTTGTGTCCACAATCAGTACCGTTCGTTGTAATTGCTGTGTTGTCCAGCTGGTATCCTCAGTCTCCATCCTGAAGGAGTAATCCTCACCTCCAGTTGCTCTGCTGGCGTCATCATGTTGCATTTCATGGCTGCCACCGCCGTCATCTTCTCCGCCATCTTGGACGCACGCGTACCGAGCGCTTTGTCCGCGCTTCTTCCGGCATGCTTTGTCCGCGTGTCCCGTGTGTTTACAGAAACTACACCAAACAGTCTTTGAGCAGTCATCTTTACGGTGACCCCTTTCGCCGCATCGCCAACACGCCAGCCCCGTCGGCGGTCCGCTTTTCTTCTTTTGCGCCGCCCGTGCTTTCATCAATCTCTCTTCCGCCTCCTCGGCGAGCGATCCTGTGTCTTCCGCTGCCTCGAAGTTCCGTAATTTGGCCTTGAACTCCCCCAGCGAAACGTCCGTTGAGCCGTGCGTCACCATTAACGTGAACGGCTTATATTTTTCCGGTAGCCCTCTCATAATCATTGCCATCATCAACCCTTCGCTCGGCGCTTCACCCGCGCGTCTCAGTGCCGTGATAATCTGTTCAGCTCTGATGATATATTCAGTCACGGTCTCTGTGTCCGCTTTCTTCAGCGCCGTCATCGTAATGTATAGGGAGACGATGCGGGGCCTACCTTTGCCGATATAGTGTTCTCGCAACACTCTGAGACTTTCCCGGCCCTTGTCTTTTGTGTCTCTGAATATGAGTCCTCAACTTGTGTTGTCGAGGAGTGGTGCCAGCGCACAATATGCGTCGGCATTCAGCTTGTCCTCCTGGGCCCTGGCTTCCTCTGTCAGCGGGCCGGTCGGCTCTTTCAAAATCGTCTCTTTCAAACCCACTCCGTGCATACAGCACAAGATCCTCTCTTCCCAGAGCTCGTACTCATCTGCTCTCCCATCGAAGGTGGGCCACTTGCTTTTGCTTCTGTTCGCCATGGCTTGTGTGTTCGTAGCTCCGCTTTACTGTCCGTTAGCCTAGCTTTAGCTTCCCGCGGTACTCCCGCCGCTAAACTAGCTATACCTTGCAGCTAACTCGCTACCGTTGCTTCACCGTGCTAACGTGCACTTCGTTACTGCATTCAGAATCTATTCTCGCGACTCTGGGCCCATAACCTGATAAAATCCATGGTCATGTGGCATCATAGGATTATACCTTGATGCCCAGTCGCAGCAGAAGAACAATTCTGATATGTAGACAACTTCTCTCGTTAGCCAACTGGCGTAGTTTATTTCAGCAACACACACGAACTGCTCTTCTCCAGAGCCAAAAGCAGAGAGAGAGAAAAAGGGCTTGAACACTGGCCTAACATCGCATTGTCTGTTAGCGACAGCACCCCTTGTGGCAAATAAGCACATTACAGTAACAAGCAGTCATACAATAACACTTAACAAGTTCTCATTTCCACTGTGACTCAACTCCAACAATAACATGACAAATATTTGTCATCTCATCAATATTTGCACAACAGAGTACTGAGTTTCGAGATCCTCACTATAATATTTCTCAAAATTATATTTCTTATTAATTTAGCTTAGTTAAGGGATATTTTATTGACAATCTAACATCAGTACACTCAGACAAAAATATAATGGTGGTTGGGGGGCGCGAATCTTTTTCTTCTTGGTAGGGGTGGGTGTGAAATAATTCATCATCATATCGTGTCACACCAGTGGTTTATCCATATTTTTGCCCTGTCTGTGACCTTTTGTAGGTCTGGTGGAGTGATATATACGGGGCTTATTGGACATTCAAGTTGGATATGTTTCATATTTTGGTTTAGGAAACCACAGTCACATACTGAGGATGTGGCAAGGCTCCATTTTGTTAGGTTGTCTTTGGTTTTCCCAACACCAGATCTTGCACGGTTTAGGGTACACCATTTTTTCCTTTCAAGGTTTGTGCCCTTGGGTAGTTTTTCTTTTGGTTTTGGGACACACGGTTGTTCTGGTCCCATGTTTTCTTTTTCTCTCCATTTATTCATTCTGTAGCGTCTAGGGGTGATGTTTTCAGGCAGACTTTCAGTTGAAATGAAACTTTTCCTAGATTTCAGCCTGGGATGGACTGGTACATGGGAGAAGAGTGGATGGCGATTATCATTTTCTTGCTTGCGTTTTTCCACTTTGGTGTGTGTTTCTCTTCTCAAGGCAGGAGGTGGAATGCCCGAGAGCCTGTGGAGGATATTGACTGGTGTTGGTCTTAATGCTCCAGTTATCACACGGCAAGCTTCATTAAGGATAGGATCTATTTTGCTGGCATGGGCAGATCGAGACCATACGGGGGCACAATATTCTGCTGTTGAGAAACACAGAGCCAAAGCAGTTGTTCTCAATGTCTTTGGATCTGTGCCCCATTTTGTTCCAGCCAGCTTTTTCAATAAGTTGACTCGAGAGGACACCTTGCTCCTAAGTTTCTCTAGGTGTTGTTTGAAGGAGAGAGTCCTGTCTAGTGTTACACCCAGATAAGTTGGATGGTCATCATGGGTGAGATTTTTCCCATTCCATTCAATATTTAGTTTTCGATATGCTTCCCGGTTGTTTAGGTGGAAAGCACATATCTTTGTTTTCCCTGGGTTGGCATTTAATGACCATTGCTGGTAATATTTGCCAGTTACACTTAGTGCTCCAGTCAGACAGTTTTCAATGTCTTTAAAGTCCTTTGCTTGGGTGGCAATGCAAAGATCATCTGCATAAATGAAGCGTTTAGTGTTGGGATATGATGGTTGGTCATTAGTGTAAATGTTGAAGAGCAGAGGGGACAGCACTGATCCTTGTGGGAGTCCGTTCTTTTGACTTCTCCATCTGCTCCTTTTGCCATCCATTTCAACATAAAATCTCCTGTTGTTAAGGATGGTTCTGATGACATTTACAATGTGGCCATTTATTCCCATTGTGGCCATTTTCATCAGTAGGCTTCGGTGGTTGACTGTGTCATATGCTGCTGTTAGATCAACCAGGACTATTCCTGTTTTGAGGTTTTTCTCGAATCCATCCTCAATGAATTGGACAAGGTTGAGGACTTGGCCACAGCAGGAGCGTCCTTGTCTGAAGCCTGCTTGTTCTTCAATAAGCTGGTCTTCGACTGATGGAGTTAGCCTATTGAGGAGGAGTTTTTCGAAGAGTTTATAGGTGGTACAAAGAAGTGAAATTGGGCGATAGCTCTCAGGCTTCTCTGGGTCTTTGCCTGGTTTAAGTAGACCTACGATTTTGGCCTTCTTCCACTTCTTTGGGAGCTTTAGTGAAGTTAGGCATTGGTTGAAGAGAGAGAGAAGCCACTTCTTTGCTCTTGGCCCAAGCTGTTTTATTAATTCATTGTGAATCCCATCTATTCCAACTGCTTTATTTGTTTTAAGTAATTTGATTTCTGATGTCAGTTCTCTTATTGTGAAAGGGGGAAGGGTTTCATGTCGGTTTATGCATTCTTTAATTATATTATTGTAAGCTTTGGTTTGTTTTATTGGTTTATGTTGAGGTTTTCCATATTTGAGAAGTTGGTTTGCGACCTGGTTGGGAGTTACGGCTGCTGTCCGGGATGGGGGTTTGCCTTCACAGTTTAGTTTCCGAATGGTTGCCCAGCCCTTCTTACTGTTTTTGCTTAGGTCTATACTTGTTATCATCTAATTCCATCTTCTCCTTCTTTCTTCCCCAATGTCATTCACCAAAGCTTCTCCCATTTCAATAGTTGATTCATCAAAAGGATCTTCATCATATAGTTTTATATACTCTTCATATAACTCTTTGGTCTCTGGATTCATCCCTGGGATGTACTTTGTCCTACATCCCCTTGGGATGCTTTTTTGAGCAACTTTCCACATTTGCTTTACCCAAACATCATAGTTTTCTGGTCTTGGAGCTATGGTGTTTGTTCTTACTTCCATGTCCTCCATGAAAGATTCCCAGTTTGCTTTTTTGAAATTAAACCTGAGGAGGTAATCAAATACAATTGGTCTTATAATTTGTTGTGTCCTTACTTCAACTGGTCGGTGTTGGGATCTGGGGATGTGACCCAGAACAGTTCTTCGGAACACTTGTCTTTGGTTGTTAGAAATAAACACCAAATCAGGATTGTATCCTCTTCTCCAGCGGGCACTAGAAAAGGTAGGGGGATCTTTACTTTCATAAAGAAGTGTTAGATCATTGTTAATGGCCCATGAGATAACTTGTTCTCCGTTCTGATTATCTTCTCTGTATCCCCATTGGGTACTGTGGCTATTGAAGTCACCAATTATTAGATGTGTCTTACAGGATATATTTAAGTTTGTTGGCCATTGAAACTCAGCATTAGGTGGTTTATAGACTGAGATTACAACCATGTACTCAGTCTCAAGCTTTAATAGTTCCATTTCCCCAGCTGGGATTTGTTCCGTTTTTATGACTTTTGCTGGGTCCTTTACAAAGATGGTACTTCCATAAGTGCGGCTGGGTATTGAGACCGCCATTGCCATTCCTGGAACTACAGGTGGATTGTGTAGTTCCCTGTGTGTTTCTTGAATGCATAAGATGTCAGGTTGCATGGAAGGTCTACAAATGGGCGGGCATTAGTGCAATTGTGCAGTCCGAGGATGCAATACAAACTACTACTGTGCTTTATCCAATGCTGTACTTAAATATTGACCAATGCTGTATTTTGTTTACCATTGCAGTAGTCTTATCATTGCAGTACTTTTACCATTACAGCACTTTTATCATTGCAGTATTTTCTATCATTGCAGTATTTTTTATCATTGCAGCATTTTTATTAATTTCCCCTCCGTACCATTGACAGACATTTGGAGTGTTTCCTTACACTTGTATATGTTGTGGGATGTAAGTGTGTATATTCAGGGGGATTTGTGTATTTACGTATATACAGTGTATATTTGCATGCTTTTTATGAATGTCTGCTGCTAATGTTATACATTAACGGCTACATTACGCCGCCGCCTCTGTGTGATCTATACCTTTGCTCCTGTAACACTGCAAATTTCCCCATTGTGGGACTATGAAAGGACATCTTTATCTTTCTCTTTAAAAACCTTGTGTTGGTGGTTGTTAAATAATTTTCCATAAGATTAAGATGGTGAAACAAAAATTTAAAAAGTAAATTCTGTAACAATTAAACATTGAATACTAAATTATTCCTAAAACAGTTCGATGAATCTTGAAATTAATCGTGAATTATTGTAGTTTAATGAATACTAAAACGAATAATGAAATATTTAAGTACTTAAATAAATACCCAAATCATTTTAGAACACAATAACAGTTAAGTAATAAAAGAGTGACATGTTTTAATTTAAAATTTACAACCACATCGCAACTTGTCGAAAAAGCCTGTAAAAAGGCAAAGGTGCAAATATGTTGACATAAAGTATCACTTTATCATGTCAACTGTTAATAATAGGGAAATACATTTGAAATACTATCCAACCGACGACATGGTGTCAGATGTATAAACAAAACCAGCAACAAAAGTAAAATTCAATACATCTCTCAAGTTCATATTTGGGAACTAAAATGTTCGTTCATGTGCATACGGTTCAAATCGTACGTTTTTCCAATGTTTAGAAGAAGATAACGATGATTTGCATCGCAAATGGTGACATCTGTCGGTGAGTTGGTGACAGTGCTCCACACAGCCAGCAGCCAATCATATCAGAGCGGGGTGTGTCCTGTTCTTCCGCTTTCGTGACGAACAGACTGCCATTTTCTCGAAGGAAAAAAACGACGCCATCTTTCATTCGTCTCGTCGAACAAAGAGAAGCTCACGAGTTATCGCCAAGCAGAGATCAAGTGCGGATATTTTGGAATTATCATTTGAAAATGTGTGATAGAACGACACCCAAGTACAAAGAGGAACTTTCTGGAATAAAAGAAGAGAACGAGCAACATCTTCAACTGCTGGGCGAAGGTTGGAAGCAGCCTCGTGTTGTGCTACACAAAGCAGGTTTGTACAGGTCTTACTTTCATTTGCTTTGTAAAGAACGACTTTCTATCGTTAAAAATATGCATCACAACATTAAGTTGTTTGGGGAAATCGGTCAAGGTTATTGCCGTTTTATTTTTTAATATTGGGGGGGGGGCTAGCAGAGAGAGGGTGCACAGAGCTGAAGGAAGCAGGACGGCTGTAAAAATGAACAACAATGCCTGCTTTTCCCCTGGTGTCAGTCACCTTTATCTGGTGCAGTAAGCTATTTCAGTCAGCAGCAAATTAAGCTCTCCCAAAGGCCTCAGGGCATTTCAACCTGACACCTCATGTTTCAAAACTATGCTTACAGGTTAATAAAAGGTCACAAAAACATGGACCTCTTAAACAGGAAAACGTGAGTTCAGTGGTAACAGAGTTGTGTCTATGCTGGCAGTTGAGCAGGAAGCCACAAAAACAGATGCACGTCTTGAACCGTGTTTGACAGGAAACCGTTTAGCTCGCATTGAACAGAAGTGTGACCCAAACATGTCTTGTAAGCTGAAACCGTTCGAACAACAGGAAGAGTGTGGACGGGTGTGATGAAGTCAAAGTGTTCATGTTTTTCCATTCTTTATGAGTTTGCATATACAAATTACTTTGCTGTGCTTCAATAAAACGCCGCACAAGAGCGGGAACGCTTTTCTCTTTGGCGGACTGCTCCTCGCAAGTGACAAAGACAATCTTGGCTGGGTGATTCATTTGTGCAGGCTTGTCTCGTTTTTGGCAAAAACTCTGACGTATCTTGTTCAAGCAATTCCTTACTGAAGGAATTCTGCCTGACTCTAAAAAATGTGCACACTGCGGTGAAAACATCAATGGTGGTTAATCAATTTTAGTGGATAAAACACAAAATATTACGTTTTTTAAAAAAATCAAGTACGTATTGGTCTTATTTATGAACTTTGTACTGGCTTGGTCGGGTGAGAGTCAATGAACCTCGGGTGGCCCTGCACTGTTTTGTGCATATGTGCGTAGTTTCACCCCATCCAATCATTTAAAATACATTTAATGCATCCATCCAGGGTTGCAAGGATCTCATCGGTGAAAAAGCGCATGCTGCAAGGAATACATCTGCATCTTTGGCTTACGATGGGCTTAAAAAGGGAGAACGTCACAACCCCCTTTTCTACCAACAAGCCCAGGATTATTTAATTCTATCTCTAAATGCCAAAAGAAATACTTGTAAACATATTTCACTTGAAGGATTCCTATTTTATCAATGACATTATGTTGCGATGGCCCCCATCAATATGTTAGGGTCCCACAACAGGTGTTCCATCAGACGCACACAATAGCCTGTGTGTGCTAACTTCAGTTCGCTTCCAGAAACATCTGTGACTATGTCCGGGCATCAGCCGCAACGTGCTTCCTTTTTAGATGCTCGTTTATCACTGTTGTGCGGCTAACGGGAGGCTTACATCGTAGGACGTAATTTTGTGAAATGTCCCCATGGTCCGGTCCAAGTTGGGGTCGCACGCATTGCTCCGTGTGCGGCAGGCACAAGTCAAGGTAGCACGGTAAAAACAATATAAGACAAAGTCGCTGCATGAGGTTTGACTTGACCAAACCAAATTTGTCTTTTTGTGTCCTGCAGACGTCAGTGAAAACGATCTCCGTTCTGTGAAAGAGGAGCCAGACTTGACTCACATCAAAAAGGAGGAGGAGGAGGAGATCAACAAGTCACCAGTGAACGTTCTCCCTATAAAGACTGAAAATGAGAGTGAGGACAACAGAGGGGCGGAGCCTACAAGCAGCAGTTCAAGTCATCACGTGACAACAGAAGTTGATGAAGACCACTGGGGGCCATCACAAGCACATAATGAGAACACATTATCAGACGCTCATGTCGATGATGATGATACTAATGATGATGATGATGATGATGGGCAAGCCAAAGGTGAATGGGCATGTCACACTGACTCATTAACTTCAAAGCGGTCTTTAAAAGGACACAGAAAAACACACAGTGGTGAAAAACCTTTTTCTTGTTCAGTTTGTGGGAAATGCTTCTCTCGAAAGTCTCATTTAGTAAGGCACACAAGAACACACAGTGGTGAAAAACCTTTTTCTTGCTCAGTTTGTGGTAAAAGCTTCTCTCAAAATTCAAGTTTAACATATCACATAAGAACACACAGTGGAGAAAAACCTTTTTCCTGCTCAGTTTGTGGCAAAAGCTTCTCTGGAAAGTTTTATTTAACAATCCACACAAGAACGCACAGTGGAGAAAAACCTTTTTCTTGCTCAGTTTGTGGAAAATGCTTCTCTCAAAAGGCAACTTTAACAGAACACGCAAGAACACACACTGGAGAAAAACCTTTTACTTGCTCAGTTTGTGGTAAAAGCTTCTCTCAAAATTCAAGTTTAACAATCCACACAAGAACGCACAGTGGAGAAAAACCTTTTTCCTGCTCAGTGTGTGGTAGACGCTTCTCTGAAAAGTCAAGTTTAACTTGTCACACAAGAACACACAGTGGAGAAAACCCTTTTTCCTGCTCAGTTTGTGGTAAAAGCTTCTCCAATAATTCTCATTTCACAAGGCACACAAGAATACACAGTGGAGAAAAACCTTTTTCCTGCTCAGTTTGTGCCAAGAGGTTCTCTCGAAAGTCGCATTTACGACGCCACACAAGAACACACAGTGGAGACCAGCCATTCAGTTGCAGCGTTTGTGCTAAAAAATTCTTTTCTAAAGAGGGTGCTGAGAGACACAATTGTGCTGGTGAGAATTGCAGCGATCCTTGACGCTTAAAAAAAAGACAACAAAAAACTCAAGGAACTGACTCTTTGTGGTAAGATGTAAATATGATTTTGGATAAAATATGATGAATTTAATTTTGAAAAGCTTTTTTTATTGACATTAAGCCAATGTGATCCGTGCCAGAAGAACCATTGTGTCTGAGTGATGATGATATTTTTTGTGTGTTAACATCAAACATGTAAATAAAATTAATTGCCTGTGCCTGGAACAAATATTTGTGAACATTTTGCTGTCTTTTTAAACGTACTTAATGGAAAAGGTGTGAGAAGAAACGGTGCTTATGGAATCGGTGCCTTCCACAATCATCAATAAAATGACTTGTTCCACTTGCTCAACTGGCCTTCATTTCGCTGTGTGAAAAGGTGAAAAATAGATCTAGAAGTTGAACTCGAAAAAGAACAAGAAAGAGAAACGCAAGCAGTCTCAGTTTCTCTCAAAGGTTCTGGAATGTCAGGAGTTGGCAACTTGATGGCGACTGGAGTCAGCGCTGGTTTTCTCGCAGTGTTTGGCTGTCTCGTATATGTATGGTCCATTGAACAAAACTCAAACTCTTCAAATATCCCCTCACATACATTTAATATTTCGCTTTCTGAATAAATTTCTGACTTGCTAAAAACACTTTCTAGGTTGAGCTCTATCAAGCGTTTGGGGTTTGTTGCGAAGCAGAATCTCACTTTGGAAAATGTATCATTTTGTCAAATATACCAAATATTTTTTTTCATGCTGTATTATATTTTTTATATATTGGATTATTTTTATAATGAAATAGGGAAATATTAAAATTGGCAACCACATACAGACTTAATTCAATTAATACGAAATAAAGAAACATTTTATAAATATTGAACTCATTGAGAAGAGTCCTAATATTGAAATATAAAAAATACTTATGTATTAAATTAATTCAATAACCCGACCCCGGATGAGCGGCAGAAAATGGCTGGATGGATGGAATAATTTAAATTGCATACATATTCAAATGAACAAATAAGTTAAGTGTCAGGGTCGCCTTTTGGCGAGGAGGAAGGTGGACCCAAAAGGCGAGGAGGCAGGGAATGGATGTCGTTCGGGGGGTTTATTGAAGGGGTTCAACAAAGGAAGACAACCGGGACGGGAGAAAGATAACAACGGTACCAACTTGACGAACAGAAAAAGGGGGGCGAGGAACAGAAACCGAGGCAAAAGGCTGAGGAAGGCAAACGGGAACGAGGAGGGGAACAAAAGCATGAACATGAACGTGAGCGAAACGTGGTCGTGGCAGTCCGTAACTTGCGGCAATGACCCGACACAGAGTGGTGGGTCTGGGAGGCTTAAATAGTCAGAGTAATTAGGGGAGCAGATGGGAATCAGGTGCGTGATGAGGGTAACGGGGAACAGGTGCGTGGCTGGTGAGGACGAGTGCTGAGGGGAGGCGCTATCACAGCTGACCAAAACAATAACAGAAAACACATGGCGGGAAGGAGGGGACGAAAACAATAACAAAACCGCATGCACATGAAAACAATAACAAAGCCCCTCTCATGCCCGACGCGGATCATGACATGAAGAAATAATCAAGAGTGAAATAAAAAGGTTTAAATTAATATTGATATAATTTAACATTAAAATAATTGAATAAATATTGTAGTATTACATAAACAAGCTTAAATATAAGTTGAAATAAATAAAAAAAAAGTTGTGTATTTTTAAATGGCCTAATTTAGACATGGGAAGTAATTCTCTTTATGAAACTATGAAGGGACTGGAGCTCACAGAAGTGACCAGTCTTGGTTCTGAAGTTCCGACGTAACCAGATACTGCCCTGAGAGAAAATAGGCCTGAGCATTGTTTATGGTGGGGGCAATTCTCTCGCCAGGTCAGTGACCTTCCAGGGTGTGAGAGTAATTTAAGGTGGTCACGAGTAGACTGGTCGTATCAAAGGGGAGACGCATCTGCTCTCCCTCTGGGGGACTTTTGGAGGGAAATCCCGAAGACTAGCGGGATGGGAATGCATTTGCAACAAGGGAAAATTAGATATTCATGTCCTACTTGGGCATTCCCTGTAAGAAGGGAATGTCTGAGAGGGGGCTCACACGTGCGCGGGGCGCATACACGCACACGTTTTTGGGGAGACTTTTTTTTACATCAGCATGTGACGAGAATAAAATCTTTTTCAAACCAGTTCTTTTCCATCACCAATCCAGCCTTGCTCGGCTGCCTCTCCGGAAGGCAGCTAGGACCCAAACATCTGCCAAGTTACAGAATGGAAAGTATACTATGAACTTACCTTTCAAGAAGAAAGATGTCTTCTTACCAAACAATTTTGCTGTGGCCCAGCAACGGTTACAAGGTCTGAAGAAGAAATTTAAGTTTGATCAGCAACTCCATCAAGAATATGTGAAGTCCATGACTAATGTAATCACTTGCAATTATGCAGAACAAGTACCTGACGAACAAAGAGACCTTGATTCAGGAAGAGTTTGGTATATTCCCCATCATGGTGTCCATCATCCCAGAAAGGGAACACTGCGTGTCGTGTCTGACTACGGTGCCACGTTTAAGGGCTTGTCCCTGAATACGGAGCTGCTGCAAGGGCCCCTTCTCACAAGCACGTTGTGGTCCTCGTCAGCACCCGTGCGGCTGAATTCTGAAGTAGTTGTAGACTAGAAATACTCTTTTTGGGAAGACCAGAGAGCAGGGCATTACAGTAATCTAGGCGGCAGGAAATAAAAGCATGCATCAGCACCTCCGTGTTAGCCTGAGAGAGAAACGGGCGGACTCTGGCTATATTCTTCAGGTGATAAAAACCAATCTTGGTTACATTTTAAATATGAGGAATAAAACTGAGCTCAGAGTAAAAAAAGACGCCCAGGTTCTTCACAAATTGTGATGAGTTTTTCTCTCTGACCTTCAGGACCAATAACTAAAACCTCTGTTTTGTCCTGATTGAGCTGTAGGAAATTCTCTGCCATCCATGACTTAATATCTAAAATGCAATTTAAAAGGGTATCGATAGGCTTTGTGTCATCCGGAGACACGGCAATATACAGCCGTGTGTCATCAGCGTAGCTGTGGAAGCTGATGCGTGTCTCCTAATGACATCCCCAAGAGGAAGCATGTACAGATTAAAAAGTATTGGGCCTAAAATTGAACCTTGGGGAACCCCACATTCAATTTCATGGGTTTTGGCGGAACAGGTATCCATACTTACAAAGAAACGTCTGTCTGTGAGATAGGAATAAAACCAGTTAAAAGCAGTACCAGAGATGCCCAATAGGTTTTTAAGTCTATTTAATAAAATGTGATTTACTGTGTCAAACGCGGCACTTAAATCCAGTAGCACCAAAACTGTGAGTTTTTTTGCATCTGCAAAACACCTGAAATCATTTAGAATCCTTAAAAGAGCTGCCTCTGTACTGTGGTTCATTCTAAAACCAGATTGAAATTTCTCTAAAACATTATTTGTATTTAAAAAAATAATATAACTGTAGAAAAACATTTTTTTCTAAAATCTTACTTCAAAACGGTAAGTTGGATACAGGGGTGTAATTATTTAAAACACTGGGCTCTGAATTGCTCTTCTTCAGAAGGGGCTTCACCACCGCCGTTTTAAACGCAGTGGGGAAGACACCCGTCTGAAGAGAGCAATTGACTATATTTAAAATCTGTTCCTCAAAAAAATCCCTAAAAAGCTTTTAAAAGTGATGTGGGAATTGGATCTAAAAGACAGGTTGTTTGATTTACCTGGGAGAAAACTCGACCAAGTGTCCTTGCATCAACCAGGGCAAACCTTTCCAGTGTTTCCTCTGGTAAAAATGACTGTCCAGCGTTAATAGAAGTTACATTTTGATGAGCTAAAAGACTGGATCTTATGTCATCGATTTTACTTCTGAAGTGGTCTGCAAAATTCCTCACAGAAAGCGTCTGTCGCTGTCTGTGAGGACTTTTTAATATCAGATCTGGTTAAAAGATCGAAGGTGGAGAAGAGATACCTAGGGTTGTTTTTACTAATTGTAATGAGATTTGAGAAGTAAGACATTCTTGCCAGTTTGACTGTTTTATTGTAGGATTTGAGTTGTTGACATATTTGGTAATGAACTGTAAGGTTGCTCTTTCTCCACCTCCATTCTGCACTCCTGCATTTTCTTTTTGATTTCTTCGTTAAATCATTTCTCCACGGGGGTATCGTCTTGATTTTTATGTTTTTTGTTAAAAGTGGAGCAACTGAGTCTAATGTTGATTTTAAAACCCTGTTAAAATTATCAACAATAAAATCACAAGGTGCAGGTAAAATGTCAGCAGGAGTGCTCTTTAAAATCTCAATAAAATTTGCAGTAACCTCAGAAGTTAGGTAGCGTTTTCTCACTATTCTCACCGGGGCTGCTTCTTGATTAAAACTTGCGATGTTAAAATATACACAGTAATGGTCTGACACAGCTAGGTCAACAACAGAGGACACACCAACGGACAGGCCGTAGGTTATGACCAGGTCCAGGGTGTGTCCTCTGTTGTGAGTTGGCTGTGCGACATGCTGTTTAAATTCAAAATAGTTAAAAAGGTTTAAAAATTCTCTGGACAGTGAGTCCGAGATATTGTCAACGTGCACATTAAAATCGCCAGTTATTAAAATTCTGTTACAAGTGGAATGTAAAATCGATAAGAACTCTGAAAACTCACTCATAAAAGAAGCAGAGTGATGAGGAGGTAGATAAAGTGTGACACAGAGAATAGAAGGACTGCTAAAAACAAAGGCATGGTGTTCAAAAGATAAATACCTGTTAAAAATAGTTTCCTTTGAAATAAGAGTTTAAGTTTTTATAATTGACACAGTCCCGCCTCCTCTTTTACAGTCTCTGGTCGAAAATAAAAAATTTAAATTTGGTGGGCAAGCCTCGGTGAGAGCAACTGGAGCATCTGTACCTAGCCATGTCTCAGATAAAAGAATACCTTCAAGGTTGTTGTCTAAAATCAGGTCGTTTATGATAAAAGTTTTGTTTAAAAGGGGGCGCACGTTCAGCACAGCCAGGTTAATGTTTGTGCATGGTCACATGGATTTGAAATGTTAACATATAAAAGATTGTCGCCCTGTCGCTCGTTGTCCCGGAGGGGATTTCTTTCCGCTACTTAAAAGCCCTGCGCTATGCTATCTTGCGCCGCAGCAAAACGGACTTTGTTTGAACTATATGTAAGTCCATACACAGCAGCAGCAACAAGCTACGTGATGGAAAATAAACGACTCCACTAACAAGTAGCGTGCTAAGCGAGGAGGCGAGGAGGTGCTAAGCGCGCTAATCGCTAAAATGAATTGCTTCGATGTACGCTCAACATTTAACAGAAGTCTCACTTGAACTGCATTTGGGTGGAGAGCCAGCAGCAATGAACAGAAATGTTGTATTGCAACCATTACGTATCTAAACATAAAATAAAAGGAACACGGAAATGTCTGACGTCATCACGACGAAGTGGTTCGATGTCAAACGTATAGTAACTGTAATGATAGCAGTTATATCATTAGTCAGTAGTTGGCAGTATTGCCTGATGTGTGTTTAGTTACCAGACGAACAAGTGTGTATGCAGACGAGAATGCAAGTCAGTAAATAAAGAGACACAAGCTTGCAGCATCACGTTACCTGCGTGACTTCTTAAGATAGAAGACAGAACGTTACATGGTACCAGGTCGCGGGTCAAGAAAAGGACTGACGCGAGATGGACTCCGTAAGGCCACCAGAAGCGCTGAAAAAGACGGGAAATGTGGACGAGAGTTGGCGGGCTTTCAAGCAACAATTCCAGCTCTACCTTGCCGCAGTGGGAGTCGGAAACAGAGCAGACGAAAGAAAAATAGCCCTTTTGCGAACCAATGCCGGAGACGAGGCCATCGAGGTATTCAACACCTTTGTTTATGATGAACCCGAAGATAAAGACAAGTTTGAAAAGGTCCTACAAAAATCTGATGAAAACTGTCTTGCTAAGAAAAACGAAACTTATGAGAGATACGTGTTTCGTTCAAGACTCTAACAGCCCGGTGAGTCCTTTGACAATTTCTTCAACGATCTCAAAATTAAAGCTAAGTCTTGTAACTTTGGTGATCTGAAAAACTCAATAATAAGGAAAGCCTTGCCAAGCTAACGAGCTAGCAAAGCAGCACGTGCTAACTTTCCAAGCAGCGGCATCTTATGAAAAAACAGAGTCCGTGAAGGCAGTGATGAGGAAAGGTAAACTGCGATTCAAGAAAAAGACCAAAAACAATGAAAATGATCAAGCTCCATTCAGCTGGAAAAAAGTGTGGAGAAATGCACGAGCCAAAACGATGTCCTGCATTTGGGAGAACATGTGCTAAGTGTAAAAAGCAAAATCACTATGCTAAGATGTGCAACACCAAGAAGAAAGTGCACACCGTGCAGGAAGACACAGATGATAGTGATGACCTAAGTGACACTTTTTTCATCAAAATCGTGTCATATGACGAAAGCGATGTGCAACAACAAACTAGAGGAGACCCAGAGCAAGCTGTTAATGCAGTAAAAGAAGATAAATGGATTGCACCACTGCTTGTCAATGTGACTCAAGTTACTTTTAAAATTGACACAGGAGCAAAAGCAAACATAATAAACGAAAAAGACTTGAAATCACTTGAAGAGAAACCGGAAAGAGTCACAGACAAGGCCGTGAAATTGAAAACTTACAACAATCAGCCAATAAAAACAAAGGGATGTTGTAGGCTAAAAGTGACAGCAAAGGGAAGACAACACAAATTAACGTTCAAAATTGTGCCAAGTGGACTGGAGTCAATCCTTGGAGACAAGACATCTGAAGATCTTGGATTGGTAAAAAGAATTTACCAAATCAACAGCAAGGATGTCAATAAGAACAACAAAGTGTTGCAGAGTGAAGGTAGTAAGAGTATAGTGAACAAATACTTTTCTGTCTTCAAATGACAAGGTATGCTACCTTACACTTATAAAATACAGCTCAAGGAAGATGCTGAACTTGTAGTACATGCCCAGAGAAGAGTCCCAGCCCCTCTCAAAGAGAGATTAAAAAAGGAACTGAGCAGAATGACACGGATCGGAGTCATAGAGAAAGTGGAAGAAAATTCCATCACGTGTGTTAAAAAGGGGAACTCCCAAGAGTTACGTGTTTGCCTCGACCCCAAAGATCTGAATGAGAACATTAAAAGAGAACATTATCAGATTCTCAAGCGTGAAGAAATCCTGAGTGACATGGCAGGTGCTAAGTACTTCAGCAAATTAGATGCATCGCATGGATTTTGGCAGCTGAAGCTGGACACCGAAAGCAGCAGGTACACCACCTTCAACACACCATTTGGGCGTTTCTGTTTTCTGAGACTGCCATTTGCCATAAAGTCTGCGCCTGAGTTCTTTCACAGAGCTATGGAGTCAATCATAGAAGGTCTGGAAGGAACCCGTGTGTACATTGATGATTTGGTTGTGTGGGGGAACACGGAACAAGAACACAATGAGAGACTTGAGGAACTGCTACAAAGAGTTAAAATGAATGGACTTAAACTAAAACGAGAGAAATCTCTAATCTCGTTGCACACTTGAGTACAATGTCAATAAAGGGATTTCTGATTTCTGAAATGTCTGTTTGGAGTTACAGAATTGACATTCTTGGGAGACAAGCTCACAGCAGATGGAGTGGTGCCAGACAGAACCAAAGTGCAAGCAATACTGGACATGCCAGTTCCAACTGAGAAAAAAGGACTTCTGCGAGCAATGGGGATGATAAACTTCCGGGGCAAGTTCATTCCAAACCTCTCTTCAAGGACAAAGTCCCTAAGTTTGCTGCTGCATCACAACGTAGTCTTTGAGTGGACGACAAAACATGACAAAGAATGGCAAGATC
The DNA here is from genome assembly GCF_059441095.1 of Idiotropiscis lumnitzeri. Taxonomy (NCBI): domain Eukaryota; kingdom Metazoa; phylum Chordata; class Actinopteri; order Syngnathiformes; family Syngnathidae; genus Idiotropiscis; species Idiotropiscis lumnitzeri. The sequence continues at coordinate 25,659,144 of NC_142392.1, read as the reverse complement.
TAAAGAGAACTGTGACAGCTGAGCCAGTCCTTTCCTACTTTGATCCATCAAAACCAACCAAAATTTCCACGGATGCGTCGAAAGATGGGCTAGGTGCCGTACTGCTGCAAAAGGCGAGAGACACATGGCAACCTGTAGCCTATGCATCCAGGTCAATGTCAGAGACTGAAAAACGCTATGCTCAGATGGAAAAGGAGTCACTGGGTTTAGTGTTTAGATGTGGCAAATTTCACACGTATGTTTATGGACTGCCCACGTTCATAGCAGAGACTGATCATAAGCCACTGATTTCAATTAGGAAGAAAAATCTCAATGACATGACGCCCAGAATTCAACGCATGATGATGACATTGCAGCGCTATGATTTTGAGCTAATATACACGCCTGGAAAATACATAGTGCTTGCTGATGCGTTATCCCGAGCGCCGCACCCTATCAGTGACATCAAGGACTGCGTTACGGCGGAGGAGGCTGAGGCTCACGTTAACATGGTCACAGCCGCACTTCCTGCTACTGACGTTATGCTGTCAGTCTTGAACAAAGTGTCACAATGTATGAACAATGGATGGTCAAAAGGGAACTGCCCTCAGTTTTACCCTATGAAAGCGGAGTTGTGCATGGCGGACGGCCTCCTGCTGAGGACGGACAGGATTGTAGTTCCACAAGCTATGCACAAGGACATGCTTCAGCGTCTTCACAAAGGACACCTGGGAGTGGAGAAATGTAAGAGAAGAGCACGAGAAGCCATCTACTGGCCGGGCATTAACAAAGACATAGAAGAAATGATTCAAAAATGCCAAGTTTGCCAAAAACATCAACACAAACAAGTCAAAGAGCCAATGCTGGTAGCTGACCTTCCCACAACTCCCTGGCAGAAGGTAGGCACTGATTTGTTTCATTTACATGGCAAAGACTATCTTATTGTTATTGACTCTTACTCTATCCTGAGATTGCCCAACTCACCAGCACCACTGCACAGTCCATTATTGTGCACATGAAAGGGTTCTTTGCAAGACACGGAATTCTGCAGTGTGTTGTGAGTGACATCGGTCCGCAATTTGACTGTGGAGAATTTCAACAGTTTGCAAAGCAATATGGATTCACTTAAAGCCCTTTACACCCACAGGCAAATGGCCAGGCTGAGAAGGGAGTGCAAATCATCAAGAGACTGCTAAGGAAGGCCAAGGATGATGCATCTGATCCTTACCTTGCCCTAATGAGTTACAGAGCTGCACCTCTGGAGTGGGGAGCTTCGCCTGCTGACCTACTCATGTGCCGTAAGCTTCGCACCACGCTTCCACAAATACCACAAGGACATGACAACAACATTTGGATTGAAAATAAGAGAATGCTCAAACTCAAACCGAAAATTGCATATGACAGAGCTACAAAACATCTGGAACCTCTTTCTGAGAAAGACACTGTAAGGATCGAGGGACCTCATTTTTGGGACAGAAAAGTGACTGTCCTTATCGAAGCCGGACCGAGATCTTACATTGTGGAAACAAAGCATGGACAAAGAGTGAGGAGGAACAGGAGGAGTCTTCTGAAGGTTCCCGAGGACTGTAAGAAATCTTCTGATGCGGCTGAGGCTGCAAAGCAGGTGGATACATCGAAGGAGCACAGACCTCAACCACCAGCAATTTCTGGGATTACTGAACCTCTTCGAAGATCAACAAGAGTTAGACGACAACCGGACAGGCTGATTGAAAATGTTTAATGTTGTGTGATTGTTGCTAAAATTGTTGTAGAGATGCTTGTTGTCATAAAAAAATGGATAGATATTGATAAGAAGTGAAAATAATTGATAACAAAACAAAAATATAATAATAAGAATAAAATAATAATAATTATTAAAAAAAAGGCATAGGCATTGTTTAACGTTTGAAAGGGAGATGTAATGACAACAGTTATATCATTGGTCACTAGTTAGCAGTATTGCCTGACGTGTGTTTGGTTACCAGACGAACAAGTGTGTACGCACATAGACGAGAATGCAAGTCAATAAATAAAGAGACACAAGCCTGCAGCATCACTGTACCAGCGTGACTTCTTAAGATAGAAGACGGAACATGACAGTAACCATTAAAAAAAACGTATAGTAACAATAAAATTATTTTTTAAAAAACGTATCGTAAACATACTAAAGCTGTTGCTTTATGTTATTTACAAAGAATTTTTGTTTAAAATCCCCCTGGCTCTTCTTTTTGTGTTTTCTATATTATGTACGTATTAGTAGCTGACCTTCCCACAACTCCCTGGCAGAAGGTAGGCACTGATTTTTTTTCATAGAAGAGAACATTATCAGTTTCCCAAGCGTGAAGAAGTCCTGAGTGACATGGCAGGTGCTAAGTACTTCAAATTAGATACATCGCATGGATTTTGGTATTAATAACTGTGTTTGGTTTGCTTTCGTGAATAAAGATTTTACAAAAAACGTATGAGTAAATATTTATCATCTCATCAATATTTGCACAACAGAGTACTGAGTTTCGAGATCCTCACAATAATAATTCTCAAAATTATATTTCTTATCAATTTAGCTTAGTTTATGGATATTTTATTGACAATCTAACATCACTATACAATGACAGAAAAAAATGGGGGTGGGGGGGGGCGCGAATCTTTTTTCTTCTTGGTAGGGGCGGGCGTGAAATAATTGAGAGGCATTGCTAGTATATGCAGACATTATATTCATACAATCTCGCAGCCCGAGTGAAACACAGCATTGTTGCAAATTCGGGAGGAGAAACTTAAACGTCCCACTGCTCTTGCAGCAGCGGCTTCTCGGGGCAAAGGCGGAAGTGACGTCAGAGTTTACTCGCCAATGTGGCGTTATTTTAGTTATTTTTTTTATCAACCGAATTAAAATATTATATAAAATATATATTAAAATAGAACAGACATGGGTAAAAACAAACACAGAGGCAAAGAAATATATTTGAAAAATACGTAAAGCATGACGTCATAAGCAAGCGCGCAGCTTCCGAAGGACCTCGACCACATCCACACCGGAACAAAAACAGTCCACCGCTAAATTCTTCTGATTTAGTGTGGAACCGACTGTAATTTTCTCACAGGATGTCCAGTGCTACTCTAAAGGACTACGACATAATTCATTAAGTCTTTGTGTCCCGATAACCTCATCTTCGCGCGTTGATGCTTTTCGGCGTAGTTAGCTTAGCTTGTTAGCTTGCTAGCCGCGAACGAAAAGAGGCACATCGCCAAGCAGAGATCAAGTGCGGATTTTTTGGAATTATCATTTGAAAATGTGTGAAAGAACGACACCCAAGTACAAAGAGGAACTATGTGGAATAAAAGAAGAGAACGAGCAACATCTTCAACTGCTGGACGAAGTTTGCAACCAGCCTCGTGTTGTGCCAATCAAAGCAGGTTTGTACAGGTCTTACTCTCATTTGCTTTGTAAAGAACGACTTTCTATCGTTAAAAATATACATAAAAACATTAAGTTTTTGGGGGAAATCGTTCAAGGTTATTGCCGTTTTATTTTTAAATATTGCCTTTTACTATCCGGTTCGCTGAACATTTGTTTATGGCAAATTAAATCAGTGCAGAAATTAAATGCCAATAACCATTAGCGGGGGGTAAACTCCGTGTTTTTTTTTTCTCAGTTTAAAATTTGAACTGATTATTTAACATTTTACTTATTCCGGTTTTTAAATGTTGTGAAAGAAATTAAGTTTGTCATGTCATCATGTTTCAAAACTATGCTGACAGATGGAGTGTATTTTTATTTCCACTGTTGGAGTTGAGCCACCGAGAAAATGAGAAACATTTAGTAAATGAATCTTAAAAGCCAAACTTACTCCAATGCGTGTTCGTTTTTTGTACTCAAGAAGAATAGGGTCAAATAAAGACTTAACAACAACTGAATAGAGTTCCAATATTTAGTTTCTTCAATTTCTGGCGTTCAGGAAATAGTACAAAGACAGATATCTGGGCGGCTTTTTCTTAATCTGACGAGAAACTGTACTCAGACGAGTACAATCGAAAAATGGCGCGCTGATCTCAGCCCAGCCTCACATTTTATAGGAGGTTTTTTATGTCAAGGGTCATGTAGGTTGAATCGGTCGTCCTTGCTCCTTCCCCCGGCCCACGTTCCACGTCCAAGGCTGACCTTCTCAGGCAGGCGGCAGTCTCTCCGTCTCTCCTGCTCACATTCCCCTGCAATCTCGTCAGTGTACAGATTGTGTGGTGTATGTTTTCCCCAGGTCAAATTGTTGTGTTTTTGGTGTTCTTTATAGTGTCCCTGTGACGTCCTCCCCGGCCCAACTTGATGTTTGTATCTTCTATGGCCTATGTGGAGAATGTGTTTTATTGTATTTGTCCATGAAGTGCTATCTGGTTAGTCATCAGTTTGACCTGAGCAGACTGAATCTGTTTGTTCTGAATGAGAGTGTGGGTCATGAAAATACTCTGTGTGCAATTTTGAGGTCTTACATTTAAACTAAGTCATATAAATTTAGCATATGAATGCATCAGTGAACACCATGACTACAATCCCAGTCAATCTTATCGATGCACTGTACTTCTACATTCATTTGGTTAATGATTTTTGTTTAATCAATGTCGAACATATTCAGTAAATATGAACCTGCTAAATTAAATAATTGACCTTCTGTCCCGTAAGTGTTTAAAATAATGCCAGCAATCGTAATACAATCCTTCAATATTCATGTCAGGTGTGGCCATTCCCTATAAGAAGGAAAGGCCGGAGAGAGGGGACACCTTTCCCTTTTTGCTTTTTGGGGAGACTTCTTTTGACATCAGCACGTGACAAAAATAACCAAAATGGCTGTGTCAGAGAATTTTTTTCCATCACCAATTCTGCCATGCTCGGCCACCTGTCCGGAGGGAAGCTGAGACAGACCCACACATCAACAACAAAATATACCACATTTTTGGCGTCACAAAGAGGATTCTTGCTCCATTGAGGGTCTCAGGGTGCTGGGACGCAGGCGTTCAACAGCCGGCCGGCTGAACTTCAGGTGAGATGCTTTTACTCACAATGGGTGTTGTGCGCCTGTGTCCAAGCGGTCGGGGCTTTTGGGGTCGTTAAAGAGAGCTTGTGCGTGTGGGTCTGCTGGCTGATTGGTCGTGGAAAATGTCCCTGTGTTAGTTTCAATTATTGTTTTAACAAGAGGCCTCTATCATGACTGATTAATACAATAAAATATGTCAAAGTAACCGCACTGTGAAAGAACATACAAAAATGTATAAAAAAAATAAATAAATAAATGAAAAAAAATAATGAAAGGAACTATGTAAATGGGGACTAGCGCGGGAGAAATGTGCAGAAGATAAAGAAAAGAAAGGTCTAGCGCTTAAAGAGATGAGAACTAAGAAGTGTAAAACTATACCTCTAGACAACATAGTCGTGAATAAGCTCAGTTTGAGCACAGACCCTGGCCAGGGTGTAAATTTTAGCGGGAAAATTATGAGCTGGAAATAGAAATAATGAAGAGAAGCGCGCTTCCACGTATCGTATTGGGCACTTTGTGGCATGGAACACAGTAAGGATCGAGGCGTACCGTTGTGTGGAGGGCCTGGGGCTGAGCCACAGTTTCGCTGGTACGTAGCAAGAGATACGCTGTTCAGATACGTACCCTGTGATTACTCGTGTTCTGGTCGGATAATTCTGTCAGGGTCTTGCCAGCGAAACGCTGGGAAGAAGGTGGCAGGACTCTCCAAACGCGGACACAGGAAAATCAGTTTAACACAGAGTGTTTATTGATTCACAATAGTGGAAGTCCAATCATCAATTAAGGCAAATATATCTATCTTAGCATTACATCCGTCGATAAATCAGGAGAAAACACAAAGCGCTGGCGGAGAAAAGCTCACACCAGGAAGGAGATAAACGACGGAACGAAAAGCGCTTGCACCGGCAAGGAAAAGGAAAAACGATCAACATAAATAGCTTGCCAAAAGGGCAAGAGGGAAAACCAATTGGAGAAAACGAGGAACAAAAAGAGACCGAGCAAAAGCTGGCAAAACGTGGAACACAAAGAGATCCAAGAGCAAAAATGCATGAACAAGAGAACAATCGATACCAGGGTCATGAACGTGAGCAGTGCAGGAAAATTATCAGACGCCGGGCAGTCAGTGTAGGTGGCTTAAATAGTGTGTGTAATTAGTCAGTGGATGGATGTCAGGTGCGGCGCCGGTGGGCTGGTCTCCCGCTCGTGATGACGCGGGCGGAGTTGGTCGTCGGAGGAGACGCCCCTGCTCAGCTGAGAAACATAAACAAAAGTGCACATGGCAGGGAGGTGACGAAAACAACAACAAAACAGGCGTGACCGGCACGGGTCACGACAACTGGGGGAAGCAGTTAATCCAGCAGCCGACGCATGCAGCTCCCATTGCGTCTGCTCTTTCCGTTTCCGCTGCTCCTTGGCCAGGTTCTGGTGACGCAGTGCCACAGCAAACTTGTTGTCCGCACCTGCCGGTCAACAAGGTCACGTAACAGAAGTAGGGGCGGTTATAGACATGGGTTGTGAGTGGGACGTGCGTTTGCTGTGGGTTGTGGGGTTACTGGGTGATGAGCGGTCCAAACCGAGCCACTTCCTGAAATGTGCCATCCTGTGGTCCAGCGCCATGCCTGTCACGAAGAGCTCCACGAGCACGGGGGCGCCATCGCTACCCCCTCCTCCGACAACGCTTCTATGGCTTCCAAATGCACACTTGACGCCTCAACCCGATTGGGACCCCATTCCACGATAGGGGTGCCCGTGGAGCCTCTGCATTCAACGACCGGCAGGTCTTGGCATTCCGGTGACGATTGATGGACAACAGTTTTTGATGGTGGAACAATATATTCCACGCTTTGCAAGCTTGATGAGCAACAATACTCTCATGCTTGTGGGACTCTTGAGATTGGCCGAGTCCCTGCCCTGGACCAAACCCGCACCTGTGAAACACTGGAATTCAAGTGGGACTGAATTTCCAGAAGGGACTGAATTTGACTGTGCACTTCCGCCGGGGGAAGCATATGTTGTCCTCCGTTCCAGCAGATTAGGCAGCTCTGAGACCAGGGTGGTGTTTCAGCACCCATTACGAATTCCTCTGTTATGGAACATTTTCCGAATTTCTCAGCACTGTGGTAGACAATGAATGGGTCACTCTGAAGCGAAAGCTCTGTTTGCGTCTCTGCCAGAGGGGTCGTGGACCCGGGGTCTCACTGACGTTGTGCTCTGCTCCACAGCGTCTCCAATTTGTTTTTGCTATATCTGCGCCTTCCCCATTTGACAGAGTTAATGCCGGCACAGCTTGGGGGCAAAGGGGGGCATTCCGGCCATAATGGCTGGGATGAGGACTGCACTGCTCTTGGTGCCCTCCACATCCTGGAATGGACTCTTTCCTGTGGAAAATGGATTTCATTGGCATCTCTGGTGCTCAATTTTTGTGTGGAGTGTGTCTGCTTGTTGTATTTCAGGTGAAGTGTAGATGGAGTTGGATGCAGACTGCAATCTCACTTGGAGCAAGCGACGAGGAGGACTCCTATGAGGGTCATAGGATGTGGACGTGATAATCTGAAACAATACTGTTTGCAAGAGCTCGTCGGTGACGAGGGGTTGGCAGCTCTCGAGCGAGACGATGCCATGGGATTCTCACGCTGGAGCGTGGCCTCAACTATGTTTTTGCATATCATTTGACTCGTGTTTGTGTTTTGTATGTTAATGTGTCTTGTCCTATCATGCTTTTATTACGCTGTGGATTTATTCTGTTCTGTAACGGTGTTCCTTCATCCTACTTGCCTTGTGGATGCAGGTTCACTAGAAAGTGTTAGCAAGGATCTCCCTCTTTCCCCCCACTCTTTCGAAGGGGTTTGGGGGGGGGGGTTCACCCGAGGTTTGGAGAAGCTTTGATGCCTCCATATGGACTGCACTGGAAATTGTTAGTCTGACTGCCGGTTTGCTTAAAGATCTATCATTGCGGGGGGATCTCCTTCGTGACCGAGGTGGTTGATTTGGGATTTTTTGGAATTATTGCTGGATTTATGTGTGGTCTTGCAGGAGGTGTTAGAGTGACACCAGGGAGCAATTTGGCCATACACTTAGTTTTCCTAGTTAAACTACCCTTATGTAGCATGCCTTGAGCATGATTTAGGTTTTAGTCAATTAGGTTTCCCAAATTTTAGGCAATGAATTCATATAAAAGGTTGGAATGGGATTTTTGGTGACATGCTGGTGTCGTTTTTGCTTTACCAGGACAAGATTGCCTCGAGGGGGGAAATATGTAGTGTATTTTTTTATTCACTCTTATGAACATTTTAGTAATTCTCTTAAATAACTATGAGGGAATTGGAGACTAAAGAAGTGACCAGTCACCTATTCTGTCATGCTCGTCGACCTGTGCGGAGGGAAGCTGAGCCAGACCCACACATCAACAACTAAATATACCACACAGGTTAATAGAAGGTCACAAAAACATGGACCTCTTAAACAGGAAAACGTGAGTTCAGTGGTAACAGAGTTGTGTCTATACTGGCAGTTTAGCAGGAAGCCACAAAAACAGATGCACGTCTTTAACCGTGTTTGACAGGAAACCGTTTAGCTCGCATTTAACAGAATTGTGACCCAAACATTGTGTTGTAAGCTGAAACCGTTCGAACAACAGGAAGCGTGTGGACGGGTGTGATCAAGTCAAAGTGTTCGTTTTTCCATTCTTTATGGTTTGGCATATACAAATTTGCTTTGCTGTGCTTCAATAAAACGCCGCACAGGAGCGGGAAAGCTTTTCTCTTTGCCGGACTGCTCCTCGCAAGTGACAAAGACAATCTTGGTTGGGTGATTTATTTGTGCAGGCGTGTCTCGTTTTTGAAAACTTCTTTGACAAATCTTGTTCAAGCAATTCCTTCTGGAATGATTCAATCTGACTCTAAAAACTGTACACACTGGGGCAAAATGATCAATGGCGGTTGATGAATTTTCGTGGATATAACACAAAGGATTACGTTTTTAAAAAAATCAAGTACGTGTTGGTCTTATTTATGAAAATTTTACTGGCTCGGTCAATGAACCTCGGGTGGCCCTGCACAGTTTTGTGCACATGTGCATAGTTTCACCTCTTCCAAACATTTAAAATACATTTAATGCATCCATCCAGGGTTGCACGGATCTCATCAGTGAACAAGCGCATGCTGTCAGGAATGCATCTGCATCTTTGGCTTACTATGGGTTTAAAAAGGGAGAATGTCACAACACCCTGTTCTACCAGGGCCCCTTTAATTCTTTCAGGTATCCAGATTATAATGGAACCAAAAAGTACCCACGATGAAACTACAGTGGAACCTCGGTTCTCGACCATAATCCGTTCCAGTACCCTGTTCGAAAAGCGAATTGTTCAAACACCGAAACCATTCCTTTGCTGCTTGCACTGACTTTCTTTGGAGGCATGATTAGGGGCTAAAACTCTTCGTACACCTATATAAAACGCGAGAGCAAAACGCAGCACGTCCGCACGCGACAACAGTTGGTCACGAAGAGAGAGAGAGAGCGATCTACACCCGTACGCCGTTCAGCATCCCACCCTCGCGTGCGCACTCACGCGTCGTACCGGCGTTTGAACTCCGAGGTTTGTTCGAACTGCGAAGCAAGAATTTCTCTTTTTTGTTGTTCGAACTCCGATTAGTTCGACCTCAGAGTCGTTCGAGAACCGAGGTTCCACTGTATCTCTGAATGCAAAATGAAAAACTTGTAAAGATATTTCACTTGAAGGATTCCTATTCTATCAATGACATTATGTTGGGATGGCCCCCAGTGGCCCCCATCAATATGTTCGGGTCCCACAACAGGTGTTCCATCAGACGCACACAATAGCCTGTGTGTGCTAACTTCAGCTCGCTTCCAGTAACGTCTGTGACTATGTCCGGAATGAAATTGGGCATCAGCCGCAACGTGCTTCCTTTTTAAATGCTCGTTTATCACTGTTGTGCTGCTAAAGGGAGGTTTACATCGTAGGATGTTTGTGACCATGTCAGGAATGAAATCGGGCATCAAAAGGGAGGTTTACATCGTAGGACGTAATTTTGTGAAATGCCCCCATGGTCGGGTCCAAGTTGGGGTCGCACGCATTGCTCCGTGTGCGGCGGGCACAAGTCAAGGTAGCATGGTAGAAACAATATAAGACAAAGTCGCCGCCTGACCTTTGACTTGGCCAAACCAAATTAGTCTTTTTGTGTCCTGCAGACGTCAGACAAAATGATCTCTGTTCTGTGAAAGAGGAGCCAGACTGGACTCACATCAAAAAGGAGGAGGAGGAGGAGGAGATCAACAAGTCATCAGTGAACGTTGTCCCTATAAAGACTGAAGTTGAAAACAAGGATGTGAGTGAGGACAACAGAGGGGCGGAGCCTCCAAGCAGCAGTTCAAGTCATCACGTGACAACAGAAGGTGATGAAGACCACTGGGGGCCATCACAAGCACATAATGAGGACACATTATCAGACGCTCATGACGATGATGATGATGATGATGACGATGGGCAAGCCAAAGGTGAAAGGGCACGTCACACTGACTCATTAACTTCAAAGTTGTCTTTAAAACCACACACAAGAACACACAGTGGAGAAAAAACATTTTCATGCTCATTTTGTCGCAAAAGCTTCTCACAAAAGGCACAATTTACAAGGCACACAAGAACACACAGTGGAGAGAAGCCTTTTTCATGCTCGGTTTGTGGCAAAGGATTCTCTCAAAAGGCACATTTAACAGAACACACAAGAATACACAGTGGAGAGAAGCCTTTTTCCTGCTCAGTTTGTGGCAAAAGCTTTTCTTTAAAGTCATATTTAATAAAACACACAACAATACACAGTGGAGAAAAACATTTTTGCTGCTCAGTTTGCGGAAAAAGTTTCTCTCAAAAGTCACATTTAACAGAACACACAAGAACACACAGTGGAGAGAAGCCTTTTTCCTGCTCAGTTTGTGGCAAAAGCTTTTCTTTAAAGTCATATTTAAGAAAACACACAACAATACACAGTGGAGAAAAACCTTTTTCCTGCTCAGTTTGTGGAAAACACTTCTCCAGGAACTCAAGTTTAACAGAACACACAAGAACACACAGTGGAGAAAAACCTTTTTTCTGCTCAATTTGTAGGAAAAGTTTCTCTCAAAAGTCACGATTAACAGAACATACAAGAACACACAGTGGTGAAAAACCTTTTTCCTGCTCAATTTGTGGAAATAATTTCTATCGTAAGTCGCATTTAATAAAACACACAACAATACATAGTGGAGAAAAACCTTTTTCTTGCTCAGTTTGTGGCAAAAGCTTCTCTCAAAAGTCTAATTTAACAATCCACACAAGAAAACACAGTGGAGAAAAGCCTTTTTCCTGCTCAGTTTGTGGAAAATGCTTCTCTCAAAAGTATAATTTAACAATCCACTTAAGAAGACACAGTGGAGAAAAGCCTTTTTCCTGCTCAGTTTGTGGCAAAAGCTTCTCCGGAAAGTTTAATTTAATAGAACACACAACAACACACAGTGGAGAAAAACCCTTTTCATGCTCAGTTTGTGGCAAAAGCTTCTCTGGAAAGTCAACTTTAACAAAACATAAAAGAATACACAGTGGTGAAAAACCTTTTTCCTGCTCAGTTTGTAGGAAAGGTTTCACTCAAAAATCAACTTTAACAAATCATAGAAGAACACATGGTGGCGAAAAACACTTTTCCTGCTCAGTTTGTGGAAAGAGTTTCTATCGTAAGTCGCTTTTAACGAACCACACAAGAACACACAGTGGAGAAAAGCCATTCAGTTGCAGTGTTTGTGCTAAAAAATTCTTCACTAAACAGGGTGCTGAGAGTCACAATTGTGCTGGTGAGAATTGCAGCAATCCTTGAAGCTTAAAAAAAACTGAAGGGACTGACTCTTTGTGGTAAGATGTAAATGTGATTTTGAATAAAATATGATAAATTTAATTTTGAAAAGCTTTTTTTATTGACATTAAGCCAATGTGATCAGTGCCAGAATAACCATTGTCTCTGAGTGATGATGAGTTGTTTTGTTTTTATATCAAACATTATCAATGAAATTAATTACCTTTTCCTGGAACAACATTTGTTAACGTTATGCTTTTCAGTTGTCTTTTTCATTGTACTTAATGGAAAAGGTGTGAGAAGAAACTGCTTATGAAATCGTTGCCTTCCACAATCATCAATAAAATCACTTGTTCCACTTGCTCAACTGGCCTTCATTACGCTGTGTGAAAAGGTGAAAAACTGAACAAGAAGTTGAACTCTAAAAAGAACCAGAAAGACAAACGCAAATCGGCTCAGTTTCTCTCAAAGGTTTTGGTATGTCAGGAGTTGGCAGCTTGATGGTGACTGGAATCAGCGTTTATTTGTCACCACAGAGGAGATGATCCGCATCACGCAGTTCATTGCTGCTGCTGTCTGAATTGGACCCTGGAGGTCACCCGCCAGCGTCCCTGAATTTCACCGGCGGATATTCAGCTATCCCACGTCTGACCCCAGATTGTTGTGGAATTTTTAGCAGTAAGGGAAGATCAATGAGATAGTCTGCAAAATAAATTGTCTTTTGGGTCAGTATGCAGAGTGATCTCAGTGGGAGAAGTGCTGGGAAGATACTGATGCACACAGGAAGATGAAGATTTATTTGGCAGGAACTGTGTAATCTTAAAACAAAAAGATACTTTTTCTGCGTTGAGCCTACTCATCAGTCAAGGCCGTGTTGTTTTGGCTTCACAAAGAATTCTCTAGTACAAGAAGCGAAAGGCACTTTCTTCAAAAGCAGGTGGCCACAATAAACCTTACTTGCTAAATAATTTTCCATAATATTAAGATTGAACAAAATAGTGACACAAATATTTAAAAAATAACTGCAGTAACAATTAAACATTGAATACTAAATTATTACTAAAACAGTTCAATGAATCCTGAAATAATTAATGAATCAACGTAGTTTATTGAATACTGAAACGAATAATGAAATATTTAAGTGCTTATATCAACACTGAAATCATTTTTAACACTAATATTTAGATATTTAGATAATAAAACAGTGACGTATTTTAATTTAAAATTCGCAATAACGTCACTGGCGAAAAACCCTGTAAAAAGGCAAAGGTGCAAACATGTTGACAGAAAGTATCATTTTATCATGTCAACTGATAATAATAGGGAAATACATTTGGAATACTCTCCAACTGACGACATGGTGGCAGATGTTTTAACAAAACCAGCAACAAAAGTAAAATTCAATACATCTGTCAAGTTCATATTTGGGAACTAAAATGTTTGGTCAAATGCATACGGTTTAAATCTTTCGTTTTTTCTTTTTTCAAATCGTACGTTTTTCCAATGTTTAGAAAAAGATAACAATGATTTACATCGCAAATGGCGACATCTGTCGGTGAGCGGTGACAGTGCTCCATATGGCCAGCAGCCAATCATATCACAGCGGGGTGTGTCCTGTTCTTCGGATTTCGTGCGGAACAGACTGCAGTTTTCACGCAGGAAATCCATTCAGCGCTACTTTAAAAATCGATGCCATCTTTAATTCGTCTCGTCGAACAAAGAGAAGCTCACGAGTTATCGCCAAGCAGAGATCAAGTGCGGATTTGTTGGGATTGGCGTTTGAAAATGTGTGCTAGAATGACACCCAAGTTCAAAGAGGAACTTTGTGGAATAAAAGAAGAGAACGAAGCAGGTTTGTACACGTCTTACTCTCATTTGCTTTGTAAAGAACGACTTTCTATCGTTAAAAATATGCATCACAACATGAAGTTGTTTGGGGAAATGCGTTCAAGGTTAATTGCCTCTCTCATGTCTTGAATAGACATTAATGTTTCACAAGTTTGTTTAAGTCAAAGATTTTGAATTTGTTCACCTTTCCTCATAAGCAAGTACATTATTTTTGTTCTCTTGGTGCCGTTGGAATTTAACTCTAAGACTGTAGCATAACTTTTACCAAATTATTCGAATTAATTATCTGACTCCATTAATGATTAACCAAACATGACCGACATTCATCCAACAATTATGCGTGCTCGTTTTGAGAGAAAGACGACCAGGAAGCCGGCAACTTCACACAGGAGCCGATTTATTCCTCACAGGAGATCTAGTACAAAAGCCCTCTCAACACAGTTCTGCGCGCCTCTGTACCCAACAGAAGACAAAGTTTTGTTACCTCTTTTGGATTTCACCTGGACAGGTAGTATTGATAACACATAGTCCTGTTTACCGGTCCCAGTCAAGCCACTGGATTGAATTGACACCACAGCACCCGTCTCTGACACTTTCTAAATCAACATCGGCCAGTGTTGAACTTATTTGCTTCGTTTGGGAATAAATCTGCAACAAGGTAGGGTGCTTCTTATTGCATACTCTGCACACCAAACGTCCTTTGCATTCTCTGCTTCTGTGCCCAAAGCACATTTCTTTTCCTTCAAAAAAGACATCTTTTCAACTTGCGTCTTTTTATCCAATAGAAGGCAAACATCCAAAGAATGTCCAGCTCCACAAAACAAGCATGCCTTTACAGGTAAGTTCTTCTCCATTTTATTTACAGTCTCCATTTTCCTTTCCACAGGTGCTATTATAGTGGCAAAGCTACTCCCTTTAGCTTTCGTACCAGTCCGAAATGTCACAGGTTTAAACTCTCTTTTTACTGTTGCAGGCAAATCTTGTATATCTCCAAAGAGAGGATCACTTGCAATCTTAACTTGCTTCTCCACAAACTCCACAATGTCATGAAATGTGGCTCTGCGATGGTACGTTTCTTGCAGATGGCAGACCACACTTCTCCACTTATCTCTAAGCTCGTAAGGCAGTTTTTTAACCATAATTTGCATATTGGTGGGCACGTTTAGGTCACCTACAGAATCTCCCATTGAATTACAGCATTCACGAAGCAATAAACTGTAGGCCTGCATCGCCTTGAGATTTTCTCCCTTTAGCAAAGGCCATGAAAGTACCTTGTCCATGTATGCAGAAGCTACTTTAAACGGATCTCCAAAATGTTCTTGTAGCAAAGCCTTCGCTTTAATGAATCCACGAGAAGGTGGCAGATGCTGACAGCTTCGGACCAGATCCAGGGACTGGCCTCTGGTGTATTGCTCGAGGTAGTACAAACAGTCCTTGTGATTAGGAGTTCTTTCTTCGATGTTGTGTTCAAAGGCTCTTATGAAACTTGGGTATTGTAATGGATCTCCATCAAAAACTTGCAAATCTCGTTTGGGTAACAGCAAAAGTGATTGTTGTTTGAAAAGTGAAGATGTAATTTCATTTTGCTTCTCCAGTGCTGTAAGCAAACGATCAGGTTGTTGGTGAAGCTTGGTCACTCTGTATTGTTGGAATAGTTTCACGTTGTACACCTGCTGGTAGTGATGACAGACCGGCCCCAGTTAAGACAGAATGAAGCTCAGGTTGAGGATACACTTTGGGTCTGACAGCAGCACCTCCTGTTGAAATTATGTACGGCTTTCAAGCAACAATTCCAGCTCTCCCTTGCTGCCGTGGGAGTCGGAAACAGAACGGACGAAAGAAAAATAGCCCTTTTGCGAACCAATGCCGGAGCCGAGGCCATCGAGGTATTCAATGAACCCGAAGATAAAGACAAGTTTGAAAAGGTCCTACAAAAATTTGATGAACACTGTCTAGCTAAGAAAAACGGAACTTATGAGAGATACGTGTTTCGTTCAAGACTCCAACAGCCCGGTGAGTCCTTTGACAATTTCCCCACTGATCTCAAAATTAAAGCTAAGTCTAACTTTGGTGATCTGAAAAACTCAATCATAAGGGATCAGACTAACGAAAAGAAACTAAGAAAGAGGCTGTTGAGGGAAGCCGACCCAACATTGGAAAGTGCAATAAAGACTTGCCAAGCTAACGAGCTAGCAAAGCAGCACGTGCTAACTTTCCAAGCAGCGCCATTTTATGAAAAAACAGAGTCCGTGAAGGCAGTGACGAGCAAAGGTAAACTGCGATTCAAGAAAAAGACCAAAAACAATGAAAATGATCAAGCTCATTTCAGCTGTAAAAAGTGTGGAGAAATGCACGAGCCAAAACGGTGTCCTGCATTTGGGAGAACATGTGCTAAGTGTAAAAAGCAAAATCACTATGCTAAGATGTGCAACACCAAGAAGAACGTGCACACCGTGCAGGAAGACACAGATGATAGTGATGACCTAAGTGACACTTTTTTCATCAAAATCGTGTCATATGACGAAAGCGATGTGCAACAACAAACTAGAGGAGACCCAGAGCAAGCTGTTAATGCAGTAAAAGAAGATAAATGGATTGCACCACTGCTTGTCAATGGGACACTATTTGCTTCTAAAATTGACACAGGAGCAAAAGCAAACATAATAAACGAAAAAGACTTGAAATCACTTGAAGAGAAACCGGAAAGAGTCACAGACAAGGCCGTGAAATTGAAAACTTACATCAATCAGCCAAAAAAAACAAAGGGATGTTGTAGGCTAAAAGTGACAGCAAAGGGAAGACAACACAAATTAACGTTCACAATTGTGCCAAGTGGACTGGAGTCAATCCTTGGAGACAAGACATCTGAAGATCTTGGATTGGAAAAAGAATTTACCAAATCAACAGCAAGGATGTCAATAAGAACAACAAAGTGTTGCAGAGTGAAGGTCGTAAGAGTATTGTGAACAAATACTTTTCTGTCTTCAAAGGACAAGGTACGCTACCTTACACTTACAAAATACAGCTCAAGGAAGATGCTGAACCTGTAGTACATGCCCCGAGAAGAGTTCCAGCCCCTCTCAAAGAGAGATTAAAAAAGGAACTGAACAGAATGACACGGATCGGAGTCATAGAGAAAGTGGAAGAAAATTCCATCACGTGTGTTAAAAAGAGGAACTCCCCAGAGTTACGTGTTTGCCTCGACCCCAAAGATCTGAATGAAAACATTAAAAGAGAATATTATCAGATTCCCAAGCGTGAAGAAATCCTGAGTGACATGGCAGGTGCTAAGTACGTTAGCAAATTAGATGCATCGCATGGATTTTGGCAGCTGAAGCTGGACACCGAAAGCAGCAGGTACACCACCTTCAACACACCATTTGGGCGTTTCTGTTTTCTGAGACTACCATTTGGCATAAAGTCTGCGCCTGAGATCTTTCACAGAGCTACGGAGTCAATCATAGAAGGTCTGGAAGGAACCCGTGTGTACATTGATGATTTGGTTGTGTGGGGGAACTCAGAACAAGAACACAATGAGAGACTGGAGAAACTGCTACAAAGAGTTAAAATGAATGGACTTAAACTAAAGCGAGAGAAATGTCTGTTTGGAGTTACAGAATTGACATTCTTGGGAGACAAGCTCACAGCAGATGGAGTGGTGCCAGACAGAACCAAAGTGCAAGCAATACTGGACATGCCAGTTCCAACTGAGAAAAAAGGACTTCTGCGAGCAATGGGGATGATAAACTTCCGGGGCAAGTTCATTCCAAACCTCTCTTCAAGGACAAAGTCCCTAAGTTTGCTGCTGCATCACAACGTAGTCTTTGAGTGGACGACAAAACATGACAAAGAATGGCAAGATCTAAAGAGAACTGTGACAACTGAGCCAGTCCTTGCCTACTTTGATCCATCAAAACCAACCAAAATTTCCACGGATGCGTCGACAGATGGGCTAGGTGCCGTACTGCTGCAAAAGGCGAGAGACACATGGCAACCTGTAGCCGATGCATCCAGGTCAATGTCAGAGACTGAAAAACGCTCTGCTCAGATCGAAAAGGAGTCACTGGGTTTAGTGTTTGGATGTGGCAAATTTCACACGTATGTTTATGGACTGCCCACGTTCATAGCAGAGACTGATCATAAGCCACTGATTTCAATTAGGAAGAAAAATCTCAATGACATGACGCCCAGAATTCAACGCATGATGATGACATTGCAGCGCTATGATTTTGAGCTAATATACACGCCTGAAAAATACATTGTGCTTGCTGATGCGTTATCCCGAGCGCCGCACCCTATCAGTGACATCAAGGACTGCGTTACGGCGGAGGAGGCTGAGGCTCACATCATCACTTCAAGCCCTTTATACCCACAGGCAAATGGGCAGGCTGAGAAGGGAGTGCAAATCATCAAGAGACTGCTAAGGAAGGCCAAGGATGATGCATCTGATCCTTACCTTGCCCTATTGAGTTACAGAGCTGCACCTCTGGAGTGGGGAGCTTCTTCGCCTGCTGACCTACTCATGTGCCGTAAGCTTCGCACCACGCTTCCACAAATACCACAAGGACATGACCACAACATTTGGATTGAAAAGAAGAGAATGCTCAAACTCAAACAGAAAATTGCATATGACAGAGCTACAAAACATCTGGAACGTCTTTCTGAGAAAGACACTGTAAGGATTGAGGGACCTAATTGTTGGGACAGAAAAGCGACTGTCCTCAGCGAAGCCGAACCGAGATCTTACATTGTGGAAACAAAGGATGGACAAAGAGTGAGGAGGAACAGGAGGAGTTTGCTGAAGGTTCCCGAGGACTGTGAGAAATCTTCTGATAAGGCTGAGGCTGCAAAGCAGGTGGATACATCGAAGGAGCACAGACCTCAACCACCAGCAATTTCTGGGAATACTGAACCTCTTCGAAGATCAACAAGAGTTAGACGACAACCGGACAGGCTGATTGAAAATGTTTAATGTTGTGTGATTGTTGCTAAAATTGTTGTAGAGCTGCTTGTTGTCATAAAAAATGTATAGATATTGTTAAGAAGTGAAAATAATTGATAACAAAACAAAATTATTATAATAATAATAAAAAATAATAATAATGAAAAAAAAGCATAGGCATTGTTTAACGTTTGAAAGGCAGATGTAATGATAGCAGTTATATCATTGGCCACTAGTTGGCAGTATTGCCCGATGTGTGTTTTGGTTACCAGACGAACAAGTGTGTCTGCACATAGACGAGAATGCAAGTCAGTAAATTAATAGACACAAGCTTGCAGCATCACGTTGCCTGCGTGACTACTTAAGATAGAAGACGGAACATTACAGTAACCATAAAAAAAAAACGTATAGTAACCATAAAATTATTTTAAAAAAACGTATCGTAAACATACTAAAGCTGTTGCTTTATGTTATTTACAAAGAATTTTTGTTTAAAATCCCCCTGGCTCTTCTTTTTGAGTTTTCTATATTATGTACGTATTAGTAGCTGACCTTCCCACAACTCCCTGGCAGAAGGTAGGCACTGATTTTTTTCATATAAGAGAACATTATCAGATTCCCAAGCGTGAAAAAATCCTGAGTGACATGGCAGGTGCTAAGTACTTCAAATTAGATGCATCGCATGGATTTCGGTATTCATAAATGTGTTTGGTTTGCTTCTGTGAATAAAGATTTTAAAAAAAACGTATTAGTAAATATTTATCATCTCATCAATATTTGCACAACAGAGTACTGAGTTTCGAGATCCTCACAATAATAATTCTCAAAATTATATTTCTTAGCAATTTAGCTTAGTTAAGGGATATTTTATTGACAATCTAACATCAATCTACAAAGACAGAAAAAGATTGGTGGTGGGGGGGCGCGAATCTTTTTCTTCTTGGTAGGGGCGGGCGTGAAATAATTGAGAAGCACTGCTAGTATTTGCAGACATTATATTCATACAATCTCGCAGCCCGAGTGAAACACAGCATTGTTGCAAGTTCGGGAGGAGAAACTTAAACGTCCCACTGCTGGAGTAGCAGCGGCTTCTCGAGGCAAAGGCGGAAGTGACGTCAGATCTTACGCGCCACTGTGGCGTTATTTTAGTTATTTTTTATTTATTTTTTTTATCAACCGAATTAAAATATTATATAGAATATATATTGAAATAGAACAGCCAGGGGTAAAAACATACACAGAGGCAAAGAAATATATTTGAAAAATACGTGCTTAAAGCATGACGTCATAAGCAAGCGCGCAGCTTCCGAAGGACCTCGACCACATCCACCGACCCGTCCACACCGGAACAAAAACAGTCCACCGCTAAATTCTTCTGATTTAGTGTGGAACTGACTGTAAATTTCTCACAGAATGTCCAGTGCTACTCTAAAGGACTACGACATAATTCATTAAGTCTTTGTGTCCCGATAACTCATCTTCGCGCGTTGATGCTTTTCGGCGCAGTTAGCTTAGCTTGTTAGCTTAGCTTGTTAGCTTGCTAGCCGCTAACGAAAAGAGGCACATGACTCATCGCCAAGCAGAGATCAAGTGCGGATTTTTTGGAATTATCATTTGAAAATGTGTGCTAGAACGACACCCAAGTACAAAGAGGAACTTTGTGGAATAAAAGAAGAGAACGAGCAACATTTTCAACTGCTGGGCGAAGTTAACAAGCAGCCTCCTGTTGTGCTACACAAAGCAGGTTTGTACACGTCTTACTCTCATTTGCTTTGGAAAGAACGACTTTCTATCGTTAAAAATATGCATCACAACATTAAGTTGTTTGGGGAAATCGTTCAAGGTTATTGGCGTTTTATTTTTAAATATTGCCTTTTATTTGTCGGTTTGCGAAACATTTGTTTATGCCATATTAAATCAGTGCAGAAAATAAATGCCAAAGAATAACCATTAGTGGGGGGGTCAACTCCGTGTTTTTTTTCCCAGTTTAAAATTTGAACTGATTATTTAACATTTTACTTATTCCGGTTTTTAAATGTTGTTAAAGAAATTAAGTTTGTCATGTCATCATGTTTCAAAACTATGCTGACAGATGTAGTGTACTTTTATATCCACTGTTGGAGTTGAGCCACCGAGAAAATGAGAAACATTTAGTAAATGAATCTTAAAAGCCAAAGTTACTCCAATGCGTGATCGTTTTTTGTACTCAAGAAGAATAGGGTCAAATAAAGACTCAACAACAACTGAATAGAGTTCCAATATTTAGTTTCTTCAATTTCTGGAGTTCAGGAAATAGTATCTGGGCGGCTTTGTCTTCATCTGACGAGAAACTGTACTCAAGACGAGTACTATCGAAAAATGGCGCGCTGATCTCAGCCCAGCCTCACATTTTATAGGAGGCTTTTTATGTCAAGGGTCATGTAGGTTGAATCGGTCGTCCTTGCTCCTTCCCCCGGCCCGGCCCACGTTCCAGGTCCAAGGCTGACCTTCTCAGGCAGAAGGCAGTCTCTCCGTCTCTCCTGCTCACATTCCCCTGTAATCTCGTCAGTGTACAGATTGTGTGGTGTATGTTTTCCCAGATCAGATTATATTTTTGGGTCTTCTTGATAGCATCCCTGTGACGTCCTCCCGCAACTTGATATCTTTGTATCTTCTATGGCCTATGTGGAGAATGTGTTTTATCGTATTTGTCCATGAAGTGCTATCTGGTTTGTCATCAGTTTGACCTGAGCAGACTGAATCTGTTTGTTCTGAATGAGAGTGTGGGTCATGAAAATACTATGTGTGCAATTTTGAGGTCTTACATTTAAACTAAGTCATATAAATTTAGCATACGAATGCATCAGTAAACACCATGACTACAATCCCAGTCAATCTTATCGATGCACTGTACTTCTACATTCATTTGATAAATGGTTTTTGTTTAATCAATGTCGAACATATTCAGTAAATATGAAGCTGCTCAATTAAATAATTGACCTTCTGTCCCGTAAGTGTTTAAAATAATGCCAGCAATCATAATACAATCCTTCAATATTCATGTCAGGTGTGGCCATTCCCGATAAGAAGGGAAGGCCGGAGAGAGGGGACACCTTTCCCTTTTTGCTTTTTGGGGAGACTTCTTTTGACATCAGCACATGACAAAAATAACCAAAATGGCTGTGTCAGAGAATTTTTTTCCATCACCAATTCTGCCATGCTCGGCCACCTGTCCGGAGGGAAGCTGAGACAGACCCACACATCAACAACAAAATATACCACATTTTTGGCGTCACAAAGAGGATTCTTGCTCCATTGAGGGTCTCAAGGGTGCTGGGGCGCAGGCGTTCAACAGCCGGCCGGCTGAACTTTAGGTGAGATGCTTTTACTCACAATGGGTGTTGTGCGCCTGTGTCCAAGCGGTCGGGGCTTTTGGGGTCGTTAAAGAGAGCTTGTGCGTGTGGGTCTGCTGGCCGATTGGTCATGGAAAATGTCCCTGTGTTAGTTTCAATTATTGTTTAAACAAGAGGCCTCTATAATGATTAAGACATTAAAAGATGTCAAAGTAACCGCACTGTGAAAGAACATACGAAAATTTATTAAAAAATAAATAAATAAATGAAAAAAAATAATGATAGGAACTATGTAAATGGGGACTAGCGCGGGAGAAATGTGCAGAGGATAAAGAAAAGAAAGGTCTAGTGGTTAAAGAGATGAGAAATAAGAAGTGTAAAACTATAGCTATAGACAACATAGTCGTGAATAAGCTCAGTTTGAGCACAGACCCTGGCCACGGTGTAAATTTTAGCAGGAAAATTATGAGCTGATAATAGAAATAATGAAGAGAAGCGCGCTTCCACGTATCGTATTGGGCACTTTGTGGCATGGAACACAGTAAGGATCGAGGCGTACCGTTGTGTGGAGGGCCCGACGGTTTTGCTGGTACGTAGCAAGAGATACGCTGTTCAGATACGTACCCTGTGATTACTCGTGTTCTGGTCGGATAATTCTGTCAGGGTCTTGCCAGCGAAACGCTGGGAAGAAGGTGGCAGGACTCTCCAAACGCGGACACAGGAAAATCAGTTTAACAAAGAGTGTTTATTGATTCACAATAGTGGAAGTCCAATCATCAATTAAGGCAAATATATCTATCTTAGCATTACATCCGTCGATAAATCAGGAGAAAACACAAAGCGCTGGCGGAGAAAAGCTAACACCAGGAAGGAGATAAACGACGGAACGAAAAGCGCTTGCACCGGCAAGGAAAAGGAAAAACGATCAACATAAATAGCTTGCCAAAAGGGCAAGAGGGAAAACCAATTGGAGAAAACGAGGAACAAAAAGAGACCGAGCAATAGCTGGCCAAACGTGGAACACAAAGAGATCGCAAGAGCAAAAATGCATGAACATGAGAACAATCGATACCAGGGTCATGAACGTGAGCAGTGCAGGAAAATTATCCGACGCCGGGCAGTCAGTGTAGGTGGCTTAAATAGTGTGTGTAATTAGTCAGTGGATGGATGTCAGGTGCGGCGCCGGTGGGCTGATCTCCCACTCGTGATGACGCGGGCGGAGTCGGTTGTTGGAGGAGACGCCTCTGCTCAGCTGAGAAACATAAACAAAAGTGCACATGGCAGGAAGGTGACGAAAACAACAACAAAACAGGCGTGACCGGCACGGGTCACGACAACTGGGGGAAGCAGTTAATCCAGCAGCCGACGCATGCAGCTCCCATTGCGTCTGCTCTTTCCGTTTCCGCTGCTCCTGGGCCAGGTTCTGGTGACGCAGTGCCACAGCAGGCTTGTTGTCCGCACCTGCCGGTCAACAAGGTCACGTAACAGAAGCTGCGGTGGTTATAGACATGGGTTGTGAGTGGGACGTGCTCTTGCTGTGGGGCGTGGGGTCACTGGGTGATGAGCGGTCCAAACCGAGCCACTTCCTGAAATGTGCCATCCTGTGGTTCAGCGCCATGCCTGTCACAAAGAGCTCCTCTAGCACGGGGGCGCCACCGCTACCCCCTCCTCCGACAACGCTTCTATGGCTTCCAAATGCACACTTGACGCCTCAACCCGATTGGGACCACATTCCACGATAGGGGTGCCCACGGAGCCTCAGCATTCAACGACCGGCAGGTCTTGGCATTCCGGTGACGATTGATGGACAACAGTTTTTGATGGTGGAACAAGATATTCCACGCTTTGCAAGCTCCCTCTGCATATCCCAGTGAGCAACAACACTGTCACGTTTGTGGGACTCTTGAGATTGGCCGAGTCAGTGCCGTGGACCGAACCCGCACCTGTGAAACAAACACTGGAATTCGAGTGGGACTGAATTTCCAGAAGAGACTGAATTGTGAACATCCGGCGGGGGAAGCATATGTTGTCCTCCGTTCCAGCAGATTAGGCAGCTCTGAGACCAGGGTGGTGTTTCAGCACCCATTACGAATTCCTCTGTTATGGAACATTTTCCGAATTTCTCAGCACTGTGGTAGACAATGAATTGGTCACTCTGAAGCGAAAGCTCTGTTTGCGTCTCTGCCAGAGGGGTCGTGGACCCGGGGTCTCACTGACGTTGTGCTCTGCTCCACAGCATCTCCAATTTGTTTTTGCTATATCTGCGCCTTCCCCATTTGACAGAGTTAATGCCGGCACACCTTGGGGGCAAAGGGGGGCATTCTGGAGATAATGGCTGGGATGAGGACTGCACTGCTCTTGGTGCCCTCCACATCCTGGAATGGACTCTTTCCTGTGGAAAATGGATTTCATTGGCATCTCTGGTGCTCAATTTTTGTGTGGAGTGTGTCTGCTTGTTGTATTTCAGGTGAAGTGTAGATGGAGTTGGATGCAGACTGGAATCTCACTTGGAGCAAGCGACGAGGAGGACTCCTATGAGGGTCATAAAATGTGGACGTGATAATCTGAAACAATACTGTTTGCAAGAGCTCGTCGGTGACGAGGGGTTGGCAGCTCTCGAGCGAGACGATGCCATGGGATTCTCACGCTGGAGCGTGGCCTCAACTATGTTTTTGCATATCATTTGACTCGTGTTTGTGTTTTGTATGTTAATGTGTCTTGTCCTATCATGCTTTTATTACGCTGTGGATTTATTCTGTTCTGTAACGGTGTTCCTTCATCCTACTTGCCTTGTGGATGCAGGTTCACTAGAAAGTGTTAGCAAGGATCTCCCTCTTTCCCCCCACTCTTTCGAAGGGGTTTGGGGGGGGGGGTTCACCCGAGGTTTGGAGAAGCTTTGATGCCTCCATATGGACTGCACTGGAAATTGTGAGTGTTACTGCCAGTTTGCTTAAAGATCTATCATTGCGGGGGGATCTCCTTCGTGACCGAGGTGGTTGATTTGGGATTTTTTGGAATTATTGCTGGATTTATGTGTGGTCCTGCAGGAGGTGTTAGAGTGACACCAGGGAGCAATTTGGCCATACACTTAGTTTTCCTAGTTAAACTACCCTTATGTAGCATGCCTTGAGCATGATTTAGGTTTTAGTCAATTAGGTTTCCCAAATTTTAGGCAATGGATTCATATAAAAGGTTGGAATGGGATTTTTGGTGACATGCTGGTGTCGTTTTTGCTTTATCAGGACAAGATTGCCTCGAGGGGGGAAATATGTAGTGTATTTTTTTATTCACTCTTATGAACATTTTAGTAATTCTCTTAAATAACTATGAGGGAATTGGAGACTAAAGAAGTGACCAGTCACCTATTCTGTCATGCTCGTCGACCTGTCCGGAGGGAAGCTGAGCCAGACCCACACATCAACAACAAAATATACCACACAGGTTAATAGAAGGTCACAAAAACAATGACCTCTTAAACAGGAAAACGTGAGTTCAGTGGTAACAGAGTTGTGGCTATGCTGGCAGTTTAGCAGGAAGCCACAAAAACAGATGCACGCCTTGAACCGTGTTTGACAGGAAACCGTTTCGCTCGCTTTTAATAACAGAAGTGTGACCCAAACATGTCTTGTAAGCTGAAACCGTTCGAACAACAGGAAGCGTGTGGACGGGAGTGATAAAGTCAAAGTGTTCATATTTTTCCATTCTTTATGAGTTTGCATATTCAAATTGCTTTGCTGTGCTTCAATAAAACGCTGCACAGGAGCGGGAAAGCTTTTCTCTTTGGCGGACTGCTCCTCGCAAGTGACAAAGACAATCTTGGCTCGGTGATTCATTTGTGCAGGCTTGTCTCGTTTTTTACAATAACTTCTCTGACATAACTAGTTCAAGCAATTCCTTCTGGAATGATTCAACCTGACTCTAAAAAATGTGCACACTGCGGCAAAAAGATCAATGGCGGTTGATGAATTTTAGTGGATAAAGCACAAAGGATTAATTTTTTTTTAATAAATCAAGTACGTATTGGTCTTATTTATGAAACTTTTACTGGCTCTGTCAATGAACCTCCGGTGGCTCTGCACAGTTTTGTGCACGTGTGCGTAGTTTCACCTCATCCAAACATTTAAAATACATTTAATGCATTCATCCAGGGTTGCACGGATCTCATCAGTGAACAAGCGCATGCTGCAAGAAATGCATCTGCATCTTTGGCTTACTATGGGCTTAAAAGGGAGAACGTCACAACCCCCTTTTCTACCAACAAGTCCAGGAACATTTCGTTCCTGGTAATAAAGTTCCTGTGGCTCAGGTGGTTTGCATCTCCCCCACAACTCATAGTTCCTGGTAATTTATCCAAATGACAATCATGATGTATCAGTGGGAGGTCTTGTGTTACTTTGTAACTCATTACTGACACCCTTTGGCTGTTAAGCATCATTGCGGTTACAAAATAATTCAGTGAACTCATAATATTTTGGTGTATCTTCGTCAAATTTGAATACATATTGGATAACTTTAAAATATACAGTCATTATTCAAATATGTCAATACGAAAGTCAGAGTGAAAGTGTTGTTGCTTAATGCTTACGTGTAGGGATTTTTTCTCTTCAAACGTAATTTTGTTTTAAATTTTATTGAGAAACAGAATTTTTATTAATAAAAAAGTAAAAAAGGGGAATGTTGGAATGTACTAGCAGGCTGAAAGTCATTTTGGGGGAAAAAAACAAAAACAAACGTAAATCATGCAATAAATAGTGACTATGATGCCAGGGCCCCTTTAATTCTTTTTGGTATTAAGATTATAATGGAAGCAAAAAGTACCCACGATGAAACTCTAAATGCAAAATGAAATACTTGTAAACATATTTAACTTGAAGGATTCCTATTTTATCGATGACATTATGTTGCGATGGCCCCCAGTGGTCTGCATCAATATGTTAGGGTCCCACAACAGGTGTTCCATCAGACGCACACAATAGCCTTCAGATCGCTTCCAGAAACGCCTGTGACTATGTCCGGAATGAAATCGAGCATCAGCCACAACATGCTTCCTTTTTAAATGCTTGTGTATCACTGTTGTGCTGCTAGGAAAGGGAGGTTTACATCGTAGGATGTAATTTTGTGAAATGCCCCCATGGTCCGGTCCAAATCGGGGTCGCACGCATTGTTCCGTGTTCGCCAGGCACAAGTCAAGGTAGCTCGGTAGAAACAATATAAGACAAAGTGGTGAGGTTTGACCTGACCAAACCAAATTTGTCTTTTTGTGTCCTGCAGACGTCAGACAAAATGATCTCTGCTCTGTGAAAGAGGAGCCAGATTTGACTCACATCAAAAAGGAGGAGGAGGAGGAGGAGATCAACAAGTCACCACTGAACTTTGTCCCTATAAAGACTGAAGATGAAAACAAGGATGAGAGTGAGGACAACAGAGGGGCGGAGCCTGCAAGCAGCAGTTCAAGTCATCACGTGACAACAGAAGGTGATGAAGACCACAGGGGGCCATCACAAGCACACAATGAGGACACATTATCAGACGCTCGTGACGATGATGATGATGATGATGGTGATAATGGGCAAGCCAAAGGCGAAAGGGCATGTCACACTGACTCATTAACTTCAAAGTTGTCTTTAAAAGGGCCCAAAAAAACACACAGTAGAGAAAAACCATTTTCTTGCTCGGTTTGTGGCAAAAGCTTCCTGCATAAGTCAATGTTAACAATGCACACAAGAACACACAGTGGAGATAAACCTTTTTCATGCTCAGTTTGTGGAAAATGCTTCTCTCAAAAGGGAAATTTAAAAAAACACACAACACATTGTGGAGAAAAACCTTTTTCATGCTCAGTTTGTGGTAAAAGATTTTCTCTAAAGTCCCGATCAACAGAACATACAAGAACACAAACTGCAGAACCTCTTTCTTGTTCAGTTTGTGGTAAAAGCTTCTCCCAAAAGTCGCATTTAACAAGCCACACAAGAACACACAGTGGAGAAAAAACCCTCGCCTGCTCAGTTTGTGGCAAAGGATTCTCTCTAAAATCAACTTTAACAAAACATAGAAGAACACACAGTGGAGAAAAACCATTTTCTTGCTCGGTTTGTTGCAAAAGCTTCCTGTATAAGTCAACGTTAACAATCCACACAAGAACACACAGTGGTGAAAAACCTTTTTCCTGCTCAGTTTGTGGCAAATGTTTCTCTAAAAAGTCACATTTAAAAACGCACACAAGAACACACAGTGGAGAAAAACCTTTTTCCTGCTCAGTTTGTGGAAAATGCTTCTCTCAAAAGGCACATTTAACAGAACATACAAGAACACACAGTGGTGAAAAACCGTTTTCATGCTCCGTTTGTGGGAAATGCTTCTCGAGAAAGGCATATTTAACAGATCACACAAGAACACACAGTGGTGAAAAACCTTTTTCCTGCTCAGTTTGTGGCAGAAGCTTCTTTGATAAGCCAACTTTAACAAACCATAGAAGAACACACAGTGGAGAAAAACCTTTTTCCTGCTCAGTTTGTGGAAAATGCTTCTCTGTCAAGTCAACGTTAACAAGCCACACAAAAACACACAGTGGAGAAAAACCCTTTTCGTGCTCAGTTTGTGCCAAGAGTTTCTCTGTAAAGTCAAATTTAACAGCGCACACAAGAACACACAGTGGAGAAAAAACTTTTTCCTGCTCAGTTTGTGCCAAGAGTTTCTCTCAAAAGTCAAGTTTACAAAGCCACACAAGAACACACAATGGAGACAAGCCATTCAGTTGCAGCGTTTGTGCTAAAAAATTCTCCACTCAACATAGTGCTAAGAGACACAATTGTGCTGGTGACAATAGCAGCGATCCTTGAAGCTTAAAAAACGACCCAAAAAAAACTGAAGGAACCGAC
The DNA here is from genome assembly GCF_059441095.1 of Idiotropiscis lumnitzeri. NCBI lineage: Eukaryota > Metazoa > Chordata > Actinopteri > Syngnathiformes > Syngnathidae > Idiotropiscis > Idiotropiscis lumnitzeri. The sequence continues at coordinate 25,630,302 of NC_142392.1, read as the reverse complement.
TCTTTGTGGTAAGATGTAAATGTGATTTTGAATAAAATATGAAATATTGAATTTTGCAAAGCTCTTTTATTGACACTAAGCCAATGTGATCTTTCCCAGAAGAACCATTGTGTCTGAGTGATGATGATTTTTGTTGTTTTTATATTTGTAAGATAAGCTGAAGACCACAATCACCTCTAGTAACCTTATGTAATCAGTTAGTGTATTTCTAAACATGTTTTTATACACTAATTGTATTAATAATTGCACACGCACACACACACTTACATTTTTGCCTCAGAGTTAAGTTTTGTTGTCTAATCTAAACTTTCGTTCTGAGTTAAGTTTTTATTTCCTTGCTTTCATTGTAAGCCATGATGTGCTAGTTTCAGTTTCGTTATGACTCTCCTTCAAGCTCTAATAAAAGAGGAGGCGGAATGGAAGAGAGGCGAGAGGGTGCGCAGAGCTGAACTGAGCGAGTCGCCTGTCTGCTCCTGGTCTCTCTTCCGCTCGCGACCGGTAAAAACGAACAACCTTGCTTGGTTCCTTTCTGGTCTTGGCCATTTCAATAAGCTCTCCCAAAAGGCGTCAGGACATTTAAACCTATCTGGTGCCCGAAAACCGTGAATCTCGTCCGGACGGATGTGACCGCCGTGGGACCCTCGGACGCCACAGAATCTGACGTCAGCGCTTCCCCGTTGAGGAAGCGGGTCTCCGAACTCCTGCTTCGGCCACCTGCCCGGAGACGATTCCCTATCGGACCAGGCTGACCCGGAAGGCAACCAGGTATTGTGTTTCAAATTATTTCGTACCACCATTTTAAAATGTTAAATGACTAAAACAATTGGCAGGGGAATTGAAAGTTAGTGAGTGGGACTAGGCGCGCGCGGGGCCGGGTCCCTAACCGTTGACCAGTACGGTGTGATAGACTGGATCGTGCTAGTCTAAGCAGTTATATCAATGGAATTAGGCCATAACTCATTGAGAAACTGGGTTTCCCTTGCGGATAGCACGGTAGTGTAAATTAAGGGTTCTGTGGTCCCTCTAAAACCGAATCGTGTTATTCAAGGAGTTACATAAATGGTATTAGGTCGTAACTCGTTTAGAAACATGTTTTCTCTGTGCGGATAACACGGTCGAGTAAATTAAACGTTTCTCGGTATGTCGAAAACCTCGAGGAAGTCTACTCACAATTTCACATTAAATTTAGGAAATAATAAAATAAGGCGTTATTTTCGGTGGTTTTTATTATTTTTATTTGAATTTCTTTGGTAAACAAACTGCACGTTTGACTGAGAAGTGATTTAAAGTTGATACTTTGTGTGTGCTGATCTGTGGCTGCGCAGCTGTGTGTGTGAGAGAGAGAGAGAAAAAAAAAAAAAAAGAGGTTAGTGGTTGAGTGTGAGTAAAAGTAACGGACTTCAGACAACAATGGAAAATAGGTCAAAACGTGGCCAAAGAGTTGAAAGTAGATTCAGATGTGAAGTTTATGAACGGGTATGACCCAGATTGTTGCCAATTTCTGGAGAAGTGAGTGAAAAAATATGACTCCAAGCGACGCCTGAAGGATCAGGCTTCAAAGCAGTGAGAAGAGAATTGGTGGAAAAAAGAAAGCCGACGATAAGAAAGGGGGAAAACACAACATCAGTGGACGTGCAATGTACATTTAAATTTTGTGTGTGAATGTTTGCGCAAACCGTAAGTAAAGTGAGTGAATGGTGTGATTGGGGATTACAAATACCATTTGGTATTTTATTCCCATGTAATACAGTCGGGTTATAAAGAGACTGTTGTGGATGCAGAGGCAAGAATTCTGCACCTGAAAAGGTTGAAGTGAGAATTACCACAACAGGAAATTTGAGTTGCTGTCTTACTAATAAGAAACCAGTTTTTAGAACACCCGAGGTGTTGACAAACTGGACCAAATTTTCTAAAATGGGGATATTAGGTAGTAAAATGAAACCCAGAAATATGCTGCAGTGTAAGGATTGGACGCATGTGAAAAAACAGGATCTTAATGAAATAAAATAAAGATTTGGGTTCAATGGAAAATTAAATATATTTAATAAAAATTCAGAGGTTGGTTAAAAACTCACAAAAGTACTATATAGTACCGCCAGAATTAATAATCATAGACAAGACAAAGAAGAACTCTAAAAAGATAGAGAAATCTAAAAAACAGACACATTGGTGCGTTGCTTTGCACTTGTGGCAAAGGGTGCACTAGCCCGACTGGGATGCGCATATTTAAAATTAGGAGAGATATTAGTTGAATTAAAGGACTTATTATTGGCCAAAGATAAAGATACATTGTGTTGTTGTTTTTTATAACATATTCTTATTGTTTGTAGCTGTTCAATGTTGAGAATTGTGTGTGTCGTTTTGTGGGCCCGTGTCTACGTTTGTGTCTGTGTGTGTGTCAAAATGTTAGAGTGATAAAAGTGGTTGGAATTGTGCTAAAAGGATTGATGAAGTAGAGATAAAATGGAATCAATGATTAGTAACCAACAAAAGGCTACTTAGGAGTGATGAGATCTTATTGAGGAAAATACTTCCAAAATTTACAAAAGAAATCAATAAAGGGGAAGATTTGAGGAAATACATTTATTCCAATTGGAAAATAAAATAAATTAACTTTTACGATGGGACAGGCTCAAAGAAATGAGAGAGAAAACTTGGCTGATGTGCGTTTTATGAAAAGATTGAACCTAGACGCCTAGGTTGATTTAGAAAGATGAGTGAAGATAAGGAAAAACAAAGAAACAGGAGCGAGAGGAAGAAAAAAAAGGAAGGAAATAAATGCACCAGCTGATTATCAAAGAGTTAACATTTCTGTTAAGAGGTCCCAAGTAGGGGGAGGAAGTCAGAGAGAGAGTTTGGTGATTGAAGTAGATGTGACTTGAACAGATGGATGAGGATAAGAATTAGATTCTGCTTTAAGGATGAATTGAAGAAATAAATATTTTATATTTCATATTTCAGTTGATGATGTTTGTATTAAGATAGACCAGAAATGGAATGAAATGCAGAGATAGAAATGACACAAGAAAAAATATAATTTGATTAGAAGGGCTATAATTTTCATTAAAGCAGAGAATAAATCAGAGACTACAAAAAACATTGATGTGGCCTTGTTCACTTTGAGGTAGAACTGGTTGAAGTAAAATGAGTCACAAAATTAGAAAAATAGGAAATAAAATCGAATTAACGTTCACTTTTGTGATAAGAAATTTGTGATTAGTTGAAAAAGAAAAAGAAAATTACAGGCTTTTCAAATAAAACTATCATTTAAATTGGACCTTAATATCAGAGTCAATAAGCAAGGGCCATTAACGCATGCAAATTATTTGGCATCGGGTGACGCTTATCAACGTTTGCTGACAGACTTTCCGTCGCTATCGACTCCCGCTTTTTCCACTACCGACACAAAGCACAGGGTGGAGCATTTCATTCCCACGGTTGGCCCGCCAGTTTTTGCCTTGACGCGTCAAATTGGCTATTGCGAAAGGGGAGTTTGCTACAATGGAGCGTTTGGGGATTGTGAGGCGTTCGAACAGTCCGTGGGCCTCGCCCTGACACATGGTCCCTAAAAATGATGGTTCTTGGCGGCCTTGTGGTGATTTTTGTCGGCTTAACAATGCGACCACGCATGAACGTTACCCCATTCCACACTGTCAAGATTCTTCCGCTCGTTTGGCGGGAACCGCCATTTTTTCGAAAGTGGACTTGGTCCATGGTTCCCTTCAGGTGCCTGTGTGGGCAGACGATGTGCCCAAAACCGCGGTGATAACTCCGTTCGAGCTTTTTGAATTCCTGCGCATGCCTTTTGGACTAAAAGGGGCAGCACAGAATTTTCAAAGATTGATGGAATCTGTGTTGCGCGACCTTGACTTTGTGTTCGGATATCTCGACGACATTCTGGTGGCCAGTCCTTCAACAGAGGAACATCTGTCGCACTTAGCAGAGGTTTTCAAGCGTCTTGATTCACATGGCCTGATCGTTAACCCTGCGAAATGTCAGTTTGGTCTGTGTTCTGGACTCAGAAATTAGAATAGATGTGACGTCAGCGACATCTAGTGGTGAAAGTTATCGAAGCATTCATTCTTGACACGGGCGCCATTTTGAACACTCGGTCGCCAATGAAGAAGGCTTTATTTTCGTTCATACTGCATCCTCCTTGATTTTGCTCATTTCTGGTGTCGTGTATTTTCACAAGGTCTGACCTAGACAACTTATTTTATGGCCATGACAACTGTTGCTTTGAACTCCCCCAGGGCTTCCTGACCCCCCCTTTGACGCGTAGATTGCCGCCCTGAGAGGCACGGGACTTTAGCCTTATCTACGGGGGGTCAGGAAGCGGAACAGGGGTTATCTGCGTCCCGAGGAGGGTGTTTACAAAAGAGGGGTCTGGCGCCGGGAAGTCGCACCTGCGGGGAGTCTGTGCCCCGCAGCCATGGGGGGCAGTTTGAGGGGTCAGGTGAGAGGCAGCAGGATAAACATGAATATGCAACAAGCGAGAATTAGATATTCATGTCTTTTGTTTGCCTTCCCTATAAGAAGGGAAGGCGCGAGAGGGAGACACCTTTTTTCTTTTGGGATCTTCTGACATCAGCTGAGATCAATAAAATCTTTTTCCAACCACCAGCGTGTGTCAGAAGTTTTTTTCCATCACCAAGCCAACCTTGCCCGGCGACCTGTCCGGAGGGGAGCCGAGCCAGACCCGCACATCAACAACGAAATTTACCACACTGGCACAATCTGTGAGTACATATATAACTTAGCACATTTCTATGCAGCATGTTTATTAGTTCAGCGGACAATCTTAATTTACAAGCCTTTTTGTTACATTTAAGATGACAGCATTTGTGTTTCCCTTTGTTGTGATTGAATGTGTCTTAAAATATAATTTCATCCAATACCAGTCAAGGTTAGCACATGTTTTGTGTGTTTACATATATATATTCAGATCTGTTTACTTATCCACTTGTTTTCTTTGTCATTCTCTGTATTTGTTGCAGTTTCACAAAAAGGACTTCCATAAAAACGCGAAGCAAGACTCTCCTCTTTGTGTTTTTTATTGGAAAATTGTTTAGCTCGCTGTCTACACCATATTTTCAGTTCTACACATGGTCAGGGCAGAAGAGTGAAAAGATTGCCATATCAAGAGCGCAAGTGTGGGTGTCCTATACACTACTACAGCAGTATGTCCGACCGACATGAAATATCTAACTTGGAAGTTAGGTCAGAATGTGGAGCTTCAAATGTGTCGTCTTCACGTCATTCCAAGTCAAATGCAAGCAGAGCGTCATCCTCGCATCGCTCTTCCAAATCAAACTCAAGCCAGATCGCAGCAGAAGCACGAGCAAAGGCGGAAGCTGCACGGAAAAAAGCTGAATATGCAAAGCTTCAAATCGACATGATGGTTCAACGCACGCGAATTGATGCAACACTGAACGCTCTTAAAGAAGAAGGCGAAGCTGAAGCTGCACTGGCTGCTGCAAAGGTGCTCGAAGCTGCTGCAGAAAACCAAAACGCTGAGATTGATGCAGCTATTGGCTCCCCTTTATCACCGGCGGATTCAAAGCAACGTACAAATGACTATATTAATATGCACTTCAGCCATCGAATAAAGGATGAATGTGATGATAAAAGAGAGACAGGAAATACTTTACAACCCCAACGCGACGACGCCTTTGATGCCAATCAGCACGTGTTGCGGCACATATTGCCACTTACTACACAAAGTTGCAAACATCCTCAAGACATGCTCCACCAAATGTCTCCTCATGCCAACGACGATGATTTCACTCCCTACTTACCACAGGACATCAGCACAGCGAGTTCACCACACAAGGTCAGTGACAAGCATGCACTCAGGTCTACAGACGTCTCTGACCTCGTCGCTTTCCTCGCTCGTCGCGACCTCCTCACAGCAGGGTTCACAGTGTTTGACAATCGTCCACAGAACTATTTGTCATGGAAATCTTCTTTCCACAATGCCATAGAAGGTTTGAAGCTCAAACCTAGCGAGCAGCTAGATTTACTCACCAGGTGGCTTGGCGGGGAGTCCCTTCAACATGCCCTGAGGATCAGAGCGGTCTATGTCAACAATCCAACAGTGGGACTCGACAAGCTATGGCAACGTTTGGATAAAGCTTATGGCTCTCCAGAGGTGATCGAGGCTTCGTTGTTTCAACGTCTGGAAGATTGACCAAAAATCACAAACAAAGATAACCAACGTCTTCAGGAGCTTGCAGACCTTCTCCTTGAAATAGAAGCCGCAAAGAATGAAGGCTACCTACCAGGTCTCAGTTTCCTTGACTCAGCCAGAGGCATAAACTCGATTGTGGAAAAGCTTCCGCATAATCTCCAAGACACATGGGTTAGTCGAGGGACGGCATAAAAGAAAGAGCACCTCGTCCATTATCCCCCTTTTTCCTTTTTTGTTGACTTTGTGAATAGTCAAGCAGACATGAGAATGGATCCAAGTTTTTCCCTCCAAGGTTTCAGCACAGCACCCTGCAAGGATGAGAAGCCTTCACCTAAGCAGTGGAAAGCTAAACTTCCTGTCTCAGCAAATAAAACAGAGGTTGAGGCCTCCAACTCCTCAGATGAAGACAACTCTCGCATAGACCCAGAGAAGAACTGTCCCCTTCACAAGAAACCACACTCTCTCAGGAAATGTAGGGGTTTCAGAATGAAGAGTTTGGAAGAAAGGAAGAGTTTCCTGAAAGAGCATTATATTTGCTTCAGATGTTGTATGTCAACAAGCCATAAAGCCAGGGATTGTAAGATTGACATTCGCTGCGCTGAGTGCAACCGTGACCGCCACATCTCAGCCCTACATGAGGGTCCACCTCCCTGGATGCCAAAAGAACCCATCACTTCAGCAGGGGGCGAGTGCGGGGAGGAAGTTCAGGAGAACTCGCCTGTAATGACCTCCAGCTGCACAGAGGTCTGCGGGGAGGGTTTAAGAGGGAAGTCATGCTCCAAAATGTGTCTGGTCATGGTGTATCCTAAAGGGCATCCTGAACAGAAGAAGAGAATGCATGTGGTATTGGACGACCAGAGTAACAATTCACTGGCCAAAACCGCCTTCTTTGACATGTTTAGCGTTCAAGGAATGGTCTGGCCCTACACGCTGAAAACATGCTCTGGCATAACGGAGACCAGTGGAAGAAGAGCCACAGATTTTATGATAGAGTCTATGGATGGCGCAGTTTCCCTAGCACTACCAACACTCATTGAGTGTAATCTGATACCAAATAACAGAGAGGAAATTCCAACTCACGAGGCTGCTATACATCATCACCATCTTAGATCAATTGCTTCCAAGATACCCCCTCTTGATCCCTCAGCTGAAATCCTTCTGCTGCTGGGACGGGATATCATTCAAGTCCACAAAGTCCGCAGTCAATGCAATGGGCCACATAATGCACCATACGCCCAACGCCTTGATTTGGGATGGGTAATTATCGGAGATGTGTGCCTTAAGGGAGCCCACAAACCCATTGTGAACACTTTCAGGACCAGTATCCTGGAGAATGGTCGAGCCGGCTTCTTTACACCCTACGTGAACAGCATCTGTGCCAAAGAGAGGTTCGCAGCTGAACATCCCAACAGCTTCACAGAAGCTCAGCCCAAGACAAGCTCGGCAAGCAGATTTTTTGCCATTCGGTAGATGACAATAAACTGGCACTATCAGTTGAGGATGAAATCTTCCTTTGCATCATGAGTGAACATTTCTCTAAGGATGAATCAAACAGTTGGGTGGCACCACTTCCGTTCCGGGTTCCAAGACAGCGCTTACCAAACAACAGGGAACAAGCACTCAAACGTCTTCTGTCACTTCGGTGTACCTTGAAGAAACCAGAAATGAAGGGCCACTATGTGGAATTCATGAAACAGATGTTCTGTAATGGACATGCAGAAGTAGCCCCTCCTCTGAAATATGATGAAGAATGCTGGTATCTGCCAAGCTTTGGTATCTACCATCCCCAGAAGCCAGGCCAAATCAGAGTAGTCTTCGACTCGAGTGCTCAGCACAACAACACATCCCTTAATGATGTGCTGCTTAGGGGCCCAGATCTGAACAACAGTTTGGTTGGTGTGCTTGTACGCTTCAGATCGGAACCTATAGCGATAATGGCTGATATACAACAAATGTTCCACAGCTTTTTAGTTCAAGATACGCATCGTAATTACTTGCGCTTCCTGTGGTTTCACAACCATCAAATCGACGGGGACATTGTGGAGTACCGCATGAAAGTCCACGTGTTTGGAAATTGCCCGTCACCAGCCGTTGCCATATATGGGCTAAAGAAGACGGCCGTGGAAGGAGAAGAGGAGTATGGAGCCGATGTGAGACTCTTCGTTGAACGCCACTTTTATGTCGATGATGGACTCAAGTCATTCTCCAGTGTGATGGAAGCAGTTGACGTGTTGGAGAGAGCCCAACACATGCTAGCTCAATCCATTCTACGATTGCACAAAATCACATCTAACAGCCCGGATGTCATGAGAGCGTTTCCAAATAAAGACCTTGCCAAGGAGCTGCAAGGGATTGAACTTGGGCAGGATTTCACACCCATGCAACGCAGCCTGGGCCTTGGCTGGGACCTGTCCACGGACACATTCCAGTTTCGAGTGGACACCTGTGAGAGACCATTCCCAAAACGTGGCGTACTGTCTACTGTGAACAGTTTATACGACCCTCTGGAATTTGCTGCACCCGTCAGCATTCAGGGTCGATCTATACTCAGAGACATTACACGCAATGGTAGTGACTGGGATGCACCACTCCCAAAAGAGAGTCAAGAAGAGTGGCAAAAATGGAAAGATGCATTGAAGGACTTACAAGAGCTGAAAATTCCAAGAATGTACACGTCACTCCCTCTGTCTGCAGCTCAGAGAAAAGTAAAGTGTGTTTTTTGTGACGCTTCCACAAAAGCTATAGGTGCAGTCGCTTATCTGAAAGTGACAGATGTCAAGTGTCACAGCGAAGTAGGGTTCATCTTCGGGAAAGCAAAGCTTTCCCCCACACCTGAGATCACAGTTCCACGACTCGAGCTCTGTGCCGCTGTATTGGCTGTGGAGATAGCAGATCTGCTCCAAGAGGAGTTGGACGTGGCTTTGGATGATGTCAAGTTATTCACCGATAACAAGGTGGTGCTTGGCTACATCTACAATGAGGCAAGTCGCTTCTACGTTTATGTCCACAATCGTGTGCAGCGCATCAGACGTTCCACTAAGGCAAATCAGTGGTGCTATGTGCACACCACCGACAACCCAGCTGATCATGCCATTCTTTCATTGCCGGCAGAGCAGCTGGACTTTTCTACATGGCTAACGGAACCTGCTTTCCTCACGACCAGAACAAAGAATCGATCCCCAGAAAAGACTTTTAGTCTTGTTAATCCTGGGTCAGATGTAGATCTACGGACAGAAGCCACCACTTGTGTCACCAATTTGTTACACAGCAAACTTGGAAGTACACGCTTCGAACGGTTCTCTGCTTGGAATCGCCTCCTAAAGGCTGTTGCACGACTTGGACACATCGCGAAGTCCTTTACCAAGGGGTCCAAGGACAACAATTGTCACGGCTTTCACATGTGCTGTGAACACATCAACAAAGAGGAGGTCAAACAGGCCAAAGCCACAATCATTCGTACCATACAGGGTGAAATATATGCAGAGGATATCAAATGTCTACAAAAGGGGCGACCAATCCCTAAGGCAAGCCCACTCAGCAAGCTCTGTCCTTTCATTGATCCTGATCAAATCCTCAGGGTTGGAGGTCAGCTAGCGAGAGCCCAGATCACATCCGATGAGTTGCACCATTCCTAGCATTCCTAGCAGACGTCACGTTACTCAGCTGCTGATCTGACGCTTCCACGAGAGAGTTTGTCACCAGGGCAGACATTTCACGGAAGGAGCCATCAGGGCAGCCGGATTCTGGATCGTTGGGGGAAAGAGAGCGATCAGTAGCTTCATCTTCAACTGTGTGACCTGCTGCGAGCGGCGAGGGAAACAGGAAGAACAGATCATGGCTGACTTGACTACCGACCGACTATGTACAGATCCACCCTTTACATATGTCGGCCTGGACGTGTTTGGCCCCGGGTTGGTGATGTTGCGAAAAACTAGAGGTGGTCAAGTCAATGCCAAAAGATGGGCAGTCATTTTTACCTGCATGTGTACGCGGGCGGTCCACATTGAGGTGATCGAGTATATGGATACGTCATGCTTCATAAATTCGCTCAGGCGTTTTTTTTCGCCATTAGAAGCTCTGTGAAGCGGTTCCGATCGGACTATGGCACGAACTTTGTGACTGCCAGCAGAGAGCTGCAGACCGACAAAAGCGGTTGCCACAACACACAAATCGATAACTATCATGCAGAACAGGAGTGCAAATGGAAGTTTAATCCCCCGCATGGCTCTCGCATGGGTGGAACATGGTTGGTGTTGTACGCCGTATCCTGCATGCCATGCTCCTTCAGCATGGCCATGCTAGGCTCACACACGAAGTTTTGGTGACTTTCATGGTTACTGCAATTATCAATGCAAGGCCCCTCACTTCTGTCTCCACGGATCCAGATCAGCCTGTAATACTCACTCCTGCTATGCTGCTGACCCAGAAGGTTGGCACACCGCATGTACCACCTGGCCAATTCAATGACGCGATCTCTTGAGGAGTCGATGGCAGCGAGTCCAGATCCTCGCTAACATGTTCTGGGATCGCTGGGAAAAGGAGTATATGAGTGGAATTCAGTTTCGTTGTATAGGGAGGACCAAGAAGCCGAACCTGCAGGAAGGAGATGTTCTTTTGAAGGTTGCTCAAATGAAGAGGAATGACTTGCCGGTCGGGCTACATAGAAAATGAGAAGTCAATGTCTCGACTTAACATACAATTGTTTGATGTGTTTCGCCTTAACTGACAATCGTATGTTATTTGTGTGAGTTGTGTTTACTTGTTAAATATTTGTGTCACTATTTTGTTCAATCTTAATGTTATGGAAAATTATTTAGCAAGTAAGGTTTTTGTTATTTATTGTGGCCACCTGCTTTTGAAGAAAGTGCCTTTCGCATCTTGTACTCGAGGATTCTTTGTGAAGCCAAAACAACACGACCTTGACTGATAAGTAGGCTCAACGCAGAAAAAGTATCTTTTTGTTTTAAGATTCCACAGTTCCTGTCAAATAAATCTTCATCTTCCTGTGTGCGTCAGTATCTTCCCACGCACTTCTCTCACTGAGATCACTCTGCAGACTGACCCAAAAGACAATTTATTTTCCAGACTATCTCATTGATCTTCCCTTACTGCTGAAAATTCCACAACAATCTGGGGTCAGACTTGGGATAGCTGAATATCCGCTGGTGAAATTCAGGGACGCTGGCGGGTGACCTCCAGAGTCCAATTAAGACAGCAGCAGCAACGAACTGCGTGATGCGGATCATCTCCTTCGGGGTGACAACCAGCGCTGACTCCAGTCGCCATCAGGTTGCCAACTCTTGACATTCCAAAACCTTTGAGAGAAACTGAGACTACTTGCATTTCTCTCTCTTGTTCTTCTCATAGTTGAACTTCTTGTTCAGTTTTTCACCTTTTCACACAGCGTAATGAAGGCCAGTTGAGCAAGTGGAACAAGTGTTTTTATTGATGATTGTGGAAGGCAACGATTTCATAAGCACCGTTTCTTCTCACACCTTTTCCATTAGGTACGATTAAAAAGACAACTGAAAAGCATAACGTTAACAAATGTTCCAGGCAAAGGCAATTAATTTTATTTACATGTTTGATATAAACACACACACACAAAAATCATCATCACTCAGACACATTGGTTATTCTGGCAATGATCACATCGGCTTAATGTCAATAAAAACTTAGCAAAATTTAATTTTGCATATTTTATTCAAAATCACATTTACATCTTACCACAAAGAATCGGTTCCTTCAGTTTTTTTGTCTTTTTTAAGCTTCAAGGACCGCTGCTATTCTCATAGGGCTGGGCGATAAACGGAAAATTTACTGTGACCGAAATTTAATACAATCATTTTTAATAATAATAATATTGCCTTTATTAGTCCCACAATGGGGAAATTCGAGGTTCGAACCCAGGCCTCCTGGGGAGACTGGGACCGGAACGCGGCGCCTTAGACCACTCGGCCATCCTGGCAGCCCATGTCGGTAAATTCGGTGTTTAAAAAAAAAAGAAGTCCTTTCTGTCTGCAGCTATGTTCATGCCCCTTTAAGACGGCTTGAGCGGCTGTAGTCACGTGACTCCACCCAGCTGAACGAGAAAGAAAACTGACAATGCGGTCGTTGCTGACGATTCAAATCCAGAAGCGACTGACACGGCTGAAGACGAAGTAACGTTAGTTGTTCCTGTTGTGCTTGTCCCGAAAAGAAATTTGACATCTGTCGACAAGAGTCGGGTTTCTTCAGGGTTTTTTTTGTCCTTTTTTTAAGCTTGAAGGATCGCTGCAACTCTCACCAGAACAATCGTGTCTCTCAGCACTCTGTTTAGTGAAGAATTTTTTAGCACAAACGCTGCAACTAAATGGCTTGTCTCCATTGTGTGTTCTTGTGTGGATTCGTAAATTTGACTTTCCAGAGAAGCGTCTCCCACAAACTGAGCAGGAAAAAGGTTTTCCCACACTGTGTGTTCTTCTATGTTTTGTTAAAGTTGACTTATCAGAGAAGCTTTTGCCACAAAGTGAGCAGGAAAAGGGGTTTTCTCCACTGTGTGTTCTTATATGTTCTGTTAAACTTGACTTTCGAGAGAAACTTTTACCGCAAACTGAGCAGGAAAAAGGTTTTTCTCCACTGTGCGTTCTTGTGTGCATTGTGAAATGGTATTTCACTGAGAAGCTTTTGCCACAAACTGAGCAGGAAAAAGGTTTTTCTCCACTGTGTGTTCTTGCGTGGCTTGTTAAATTAGACTTTTGAGAGAAACTTTTGCTACAAACTGAGCAGGAAAAGGGTTTTTCTCCACTGTGTGTTCTTGTATGTTTTGTTAATCGTGACTTAAGAGAAAAACTTTTACCACAAACTGAGCAAGAAAAAGGTTTTTCTCCACTGTGTGTTCTTGTGTGGATTGTTAAATTAGACTTTCGAGAGAAGCTTTTACCACAAATTGAGCAAGAAAAGGGTTTTTCCCCACTGTGTGTTCTTGTGTGGCTCGTTAAATGAGACTTTTGAGAGAAACTTTTGCTACAAACTGAGCAGGAAAATGGGTTTCCTCCACTGTGTGTTCTAATATGCTCTGTTAAACTTGACTTTCGAGAGAAACTCTTGCCACAAACTGAGCAGGAAAAAGGTTTTTCTCCACTGTGTGTTCTTGTGTGCATTCTTAAACTTGACATTCGAGAGAAACTCTTGCCACAAACTGAGCAGGAAAAATGTTTTTCTCCAGTGTGTGTTCTTATGTGTTTCATTGAACTTGACTTGAGAGAGAAATTCTTGCCACAAACTGAGCATGAAAAAGGTTTTTCTCCACTATGTGTTCTTGTGTGGATCGTTAAATTAGACTTCCGAGAGAAGGTTTTGCCACAAACTGAACAGGAAAAGGGTTTTTCTCCACTGTGTGTTCTTGTGTGCCGTTTTAAAGACGACTTTGAAGTTAATGATTTCCCACAGTGAGGACATACCCAACAGTCAGTGTGACATGCCCTTTCACCTTTGGCTTGCCCATCAACATTGTCATGGTCATGGTCAACATCATCATCAGAATCGTCATCATCATCATGAAAACAGCGTGATGATGTCTCCTCACTATGTGCTTGTGTTGGCCCCCAGTGATTAGCATCACCTTCTGTTGTCATGTGATGACTTGAACTGATGCTTGTAGGCTCCGCCCCTTTGTTGTCCTCACCCTCACCCTTGTTTTCATCTTCAGTCTTTATAGGGACATCGTTCACCGGTGACTTGTTGATCTCCTCCTCCTCCTTGTTTTTGATGCGAGTCAAGTCTGGCTCCTCTTTCACAGAACGGAGATTGTTTTCACTGACGTCTGCAAGACACAAAAAGACAAACACACATTTGGTCTGGTCAAGTCAAACCTCATGCGGCGACTTTGTCTTATATTGTTTCGACAGTGCTACCTTGAATTGTGCCTGCCGCACACGGAGCAATGCGTGCGACCCCGATTTGGACCAGACCATGGGGGCATTTCACAAAATTACGTCCTACGATGTAAACCTCCCTTTCGCAGCACAACAACAGTGATAAACGAGCAATTAAAAAGGAACCACTTGGTGGCTGATGCCCGATTTCATTCCTGACATAGTCACAGACGTTTCTGGAAGGGAGCTGAAGTTAGCACACACAGGCTATCGTGTGCGTCTGATGGAACACCTGTTGTGGGACCCTAACTTATTGATGGGGACCACTGGGGGCCATCGCAACATAATGTCATTGATAAAATAGGAATCGTTCAAGTGAAATATGTTTACAAGTATTTCATTTTGCATTAAGAGATAGTGGGTACCGTGTTTTCATGACCATAAGGCGCACTTTAAAGTCCTAAATCAGAGTTCCTCAATCCTGTTCCTCGAGGGCCGGTGTCCCTGCAGGTTTTCCATCTCCCCCTGCTGCAACACAGCTGATTCAAATGATCCGATAATCAACAAGGTCTGCAGAAGCTAGAAAATGATCGTTCAGGTGTGTTGCACCAGGGAGAGGTGGAAAATGGACAGGACACTGGCCCTCGAGGAACAGGATTGAAGACCCCTGTCCTAAATCTTCCCCAAAACAAACTAGGCTTCTTGTAATGCGACTCGCCTATTATATGGACTGAGCAACTCGCTCGACCATCGGGCATGTTCCCCTTGAGGTATTTCAGAGTGCATGTTAGCACACCCTGCCGGCCAAAATCTGAGACATCTTTGCTTCAAATTGACTGTGACATATATATTTGGTGAATACGGTGTTTGGAGATGGTGCAGGAGAAAGCTGGACAAAATGGCAGCTGTCCACAGTGTCTTAGTCTGTCTTATCATTAATGTTATTGCAAGCAAGATACATCACAGGTTTAAACAACAGACTGCAAAAAAATAAATAAAAACACATGGCCCAAAGCACACCACTCACATCTCTCTAACCAGCCATCTGATTGGCTGAGGCTCCCAGAATGCATCAGTACTGTTTGTTGTTTTTATTTCTTATGGGGATATGAATGGCATGAGAGATACATGTTTTGTATATATATATATATATACATATATATATATATATATATATATATATATCCACTTGTTTTCCTTGTCATTCTCTGTATTTGTTTGCAGTTTCACAAAAAGGACTTCCAGAAAAACATGAAGGAAGACCTCTTTACGCTTTGTGTTTTTTTTGGAAAATTGTTTAGCTCACTGTCTACACCATATTTTCAGTTCTACACATGGTCAGGGCAGAAGAGTGTCAGTGCTAGCATGCCCGAGTTCGTATGCGCGATGCATTAAATGTATTTTAAATGTTTGGATGAGGTGAAGTACGCACATATTCACACAACTGTGCAAGGCCACCCGAGGTTCATTGACTCTCACCCGACCAAGCCACGACAAAGTGAAAAAATAAATAATACCAATCCGTAATTTTTTTTTTCTTATTAGTGTTTTATCCACTAGAATTGATCAACCACCATTAATAATTTCGCCACAGTGTATACATTTTTTTAGAGTCAGGTAGAATTCCTTCAATAAGGAATTGCTTTAACGAGATATAAAAACTAGAAAATGTAAAATGTTAAATAATCAGTTCGAATTTTAAACTGGGGGGAAAAACACAGTTTACCCCCCACTATTGTTTTTTCTTTGGCATTTATTTTCTGCACTGATTTCATTTGGCATCAACAAATGTTCAGCAAACCGGCAAGTAAAAGGCAATATTTAAAAATAAAACGGCAATGACCTTGAACGATTTCCACAAACAAATTGATATTGTGATGCATGTTGCTTACGATAGAAAGTCGTTCTTTACAAAGCAAATGAGAGTAAAACGTAGACAAACCTGCTTTGTGTAGCACAACACGAGGCTGCTTGCAAACTTCGCCCAGCAGTTGAAGATGTTGCTCGTTCTCTTCTTTTATTCCACAAAGTTCCTCTTTGTACTTGGGTGTCGTTCTAGCACACATTTTCAAACGTCAATCTCAACAAATCCGCACTTGGTCTTTGCTTGGCGATAACTCGTGAGCTTCTCTTTGTTCGACGAGACAAATGAAAGATGGCGTCGTTTCTTTTCCATCGAGAAAATGACTGAATGGATCTCCTTCGTGAAAACCGCAGTTTGTTCAGCACGAAAGCGGAAGAACAACACACCCCGCTGTGATATGATTGGCTGCTGGCTGTGTCGAGCACTGTCACCAACTCACCGACAGATGTCGCCATTTGCGATGCAAATCATTGTTATCTTCTTCTCAACATAGAAAAAAAACGTACGATTTAAACCGTATGCATATGACCAAACATTTTAGTTCCCAAATATGAACTTGACAGATGTATTGAATTTTACTTTTGTTGCTGGTTTTGTTTTCACATCTGACACCATGTTGTTGGTTGGATAGTATTCCAAATGTATTTCCCTATTATTAACAGTTGGGATGATAAAGTGAAACTTTATGACATGTTTGCACCTTTGCCTTTTTTCAGGGTTTTTCGCCAGCGACGTGGTTGCGTCTTTTAAAATCACTGTTTTATTCTCTAAATGTTAGTGTTAAAGAATGATTTCAGTGTTTATAACTTAAATAACTTAAATATGTCATTATTCATTTCAGTATTCATTAAACTACGGTGATTATTTATTTCTAGATTCATTGAACTATTTTAGTAATAATTTCATATTCAATGTTTAATCGTTACTGTCGTTACTTTTTAAATATTTGTGTCACTATTTTTTTCAATCTTAATGTTCTGGAAAATTATTTTGCATTAAGGTTTTTGTTATTTATTGTGGCCACCTGCTTTTGAAGAAAGTGCCTTTCGCTTCTTGTACTCGAGGATTCTTTGTGAAGCCAAAACAACACGAACTTGACTGATAAGTAGGCTCAACGCAGAAAAAATATCTTTTTGTTTTAAGATTACAAAGTTCCTGTCAAATAAATTTTCATCTTCCTGTGTGCATCAGTATCTTCCCAGCACTTCTCCCACTGAGATCACTCTGCAGACTGACCCAAAGGACAATTTATTTTCCAGACTATCTCATTGATCTTCCCTAACTGCTGAAAATTCCCCAACAATCTGGGGTCAGACGTGGGATAGCTGAAGATCCGCCGGTGAAATTCGGGGAAGCTGGCAGGTGACCTCCAGGGTCCAATTCAGACAGCAGCAGCAACAAAGTGCGTGATGCGAATCATCTCGTCCATGGTGACAAATAAACGCTGACTCCAGTCGCCATCAAGTTGCCAACTCCTGACATTCCAAAACCTTTGAGAGAAACGGAGACCACTTGCGTTTCTCTGTCTTGTTCTTTTTATAGTTCAACTTCTAGTTCTGTTTTTCACCTTTTCACAGCGTAATGAAGGCCAGTTGAGCAAGTGGAACAAGTGATTTTATTGATGATTGTGGAAGGCACCGATTTCATGAGCACCGTTTCTTCTCACACCTTTTCCATTAGGTGCGATTAAAAAGACAACTGAAAAGCATAATGTTAAAAAATGTTATTCCAGGCAAAGGCAAATAATTTTATTTACATCTTGATGTAAAATCACCAAAAAAATAATCATCACTCAGACATATAGGTTATTCTGGCACTGATCACATTGGCTTAATGTCAATAAAAAAGCTTTGCAAAATTAAATTTATCATATTTTATTCAAAATCACATTTGCATCTTACCACAAAGAGTCGGTTCCTTCAGTTTTTTTTGTCCTTTTTTTTAAGCTTCAAGGATCGCTGCTATTCTCGTAGGGCTGGACGATAAACCGAAACTTTACTGTTACCGAAATTTAATACAATAATTTTGCCCATGTCGGAAAATTCAGTGTTTAAAAAAAAAAAAGAAAAGTCTTTTTAGTCATGTGACTCCACCCAGCTGAACTAGAAAGAAAACTGACGACGCGGTCGTTGCTGGCGATTCAAATCCCGAAGCGGCTGACACGGCTGAAGCCGAAGTAACGTTAGTTGAAGTTGTTCCTGTTGTGCTTGTCCCGAAAAGAAATTCGACATCTGTCGTTTGGAAATGTTTTGGGTTCCATAAAGACGATGTTTGAAGCAAAAGAACACGAACTACAAAGTGCGTCGTAAACACCTGAAACAGCGCGTCCAACCTTTTCTTTTTCACCACCCACAACACAACCATGCTGTTGACTTGGAGCTTGTGCTAAAAGTTCAAAGTGAGAAGCAAGGTTGGACAAGTGACAACAGCCCATAACGGAGGCGACACCATACGAGAGAACGTCTCAGAGGTGGACGCGATAGCTTAGCACATAGCTAAAGCTATAGCTCCTCTCGTTATAGTGGAGCGCATAGGATTTAAACGCCTCATGAAAGTAGCCGACAACAGGTCAAAAATATTTGCCGCAAGCAGCACATCCCAATATGGACAACATCGGGACGGGAGCGGAGACATGTCAAGCATTTTGCATCCACATCCGACTTGTGGTCGAGTCGCAACATGGATCCCTGTTTGAGCCTGACTGTGCATGACGTAGACGACAAGTGGCGACTGCGCACCGGAGTACTCGAGACGGCATTTTCCTGATGAAGCACACTTGTTTATTTGGCATTGGCAATCCATTGACATTTTTTTTCATTTTATTTTGCATTTTGTTTACGGGCGACTAGCTCCTTTGCACATGGCATTATTTATATTGTTTTCAACATACCTTTACATAAATCTAGGCCTTTGCAAATGGCATTACAGCATCTCGGCACAATCTATTTGCAGAAAAAGATTTTGTGAGAGGTACCCTTTTTCTCCTGTTCTTTGTGACATTGTTCAAATCATGCAAAGCAAGATATTTGGAATGTTTATACAAATGGTTTTTGTACTATTATTTTTCATTGAAAGTGATGTGTACCAGTTGGTCAATAAAAAAAACTGTTAATATGCATTTCCTGCATTTATTTTGATTTTGGTCCTCAGGGGGAATTTATCGTGCATTGATCATTACCGAGGAAAAATTGCTCAATTTATCGCAATATTGATTTTAGGTCATATCGCCCAGCCCTATATTCTCACCATCACAATCGTGTCTCGCAGCATGCTGTTTAGTGGCGAATTTTTTAGCACAAACGCTGCAACTGAATGGCTTGTCTCCATTGTGTGTTCTTGTGTGGCTTTGTAAATGTGACTTTTCAGAGAAGCATTTTCCACAAACTGAGCAGGAAAAAGGTTTTTCTCCACTGTGTGTTCTTGTGTGATTTCTTAAATAAGACTTTTGAGAGAAGCATTTTCCACAAAATGAGCAGGAAAAAGGTTTTTCTCCACTGTGAGTTCTTGTGTGCCTTGTTAAAGTTGACTTATGAGAGAAGCTTCTGCCACAAACTGAGCAGGAAAAAGATTTTTCCCCACTGTGTGTTCTTGTGTGGCTTGTTAAATGAGCCTTTTGGGAGAAGCTTTTACCACAAACTAAGCAAGAAGGAGGTTCTGCAGTGTGTGTTCTTGTATGTTCTGTGAATCTGGACTTTAGAGAAAATCTTTTACCACAAACTGAGCAAGAAAAAGGGTTTTCTCCACTATGTGTTGTTGCGTGTTTTCTTAAATTAGACTTTCCAGAGAAGCTTTTGCCACAAACTGAGCAGGAAAAGGGTTTTTCTCCAGTGTGTGTTCTTGTGTGTTCTGTTAAATTTCCCCTTTCAGAGAAGCATTTTCCACAAACTGAGCAGGAAAAAGGTTTTTCTCCAGTGTGTGTTCTTGTGTGGATTGTAAACGTTGACTTATGCATGAAGCTTTTGCCACAAACCGAGCAAGAAAACTGTTTTTCACCACTGTGTGTTTTTCTGTGCCCTTTTAAAGACAGCTTTGAAGTGAATGAGTCAGTGTGACATGCCCTTTCACCTTGAGCTTGCCCATCATCATCATCATCATCATCATCATCATCGTCATGAGCGTCTGATGATGTGTCCTCATTTTGTGCTTGTGATGGCCCCCATTGGTCTTCATCACCTTCTGTTGTCACGTGATGACTTGAGCTGCTGCTTGGAGGCTCCGCCCCTCTGTTGTCCTCACTCTCATCCTTGTTTTCATCTTCAGTCTTTATAGGGAGAACGTTAACTGGTGACTTGTTGATCTCCTCCTCCTCCTTTTTGATGTGAGTCAAGTCTGGCTCCTCTTTCACAGAACGGAGATCGTATTCACTGACGTCTGCAGTACACAAAAAGACAAACATACATTTGGTTTCGTCAAGTCAAACCTCGTGCATCGACTTTGTCTTCTTTTGTTTCTACCGTGCTACCTTGACTTGTGCCTGCCGCATTAATGTTGTGATGCATGCAATGCGTGTGACCCCAAATTGGACCGGACCATGGGGGCATTTCACAAAATTACGGCCAACGATGTAAACCTGCCTTTCCTAGGAGCACAACAGTGATAAACGAGCATTTAAAAAGGAAGCACGTTGCGGCTGAGGCCCGATTTCATTCCTGACATAGTCACAGACGTTTCTGGAAGCGAGCTGAAGTTAGCACACACAGGCTATTGTGTGCGTCTGATGGAACACCTGTTGTGGGACCCAAACATATTGATGGGGCCACTGGGGGCCATCACAACATAATGTCATTGATAGAATAGAAATCCTTCAAGCGAAATATGTTTCCAAGTATTTCATTTTGCATTTATGGATAGTTTCATCGTGGGTACTTTTTGCTTTCATTATAATCTGGATCCCTAAAAGAATTAAAGGGGCCCTGGCATCAGAGTCGCTATTTATTGCATGATTTACGTTTGGTTTCTTTTTGTTTGGTTTTTTTTTTGCCCAAAATGACATTTAGCCTGCTAGTACGTTCCAACATTCCCCTTTTTACTTTTTTATAAAATTTCTGTTTCTAAATAAATTTTAAAACAAAATTAACGTTTGAAGAGTCAAAATCCCTACACATAAATTAAGCAACAACACTTTCACTTTGACATATTTTAATAACGTATATTTTAAAGTTATCCAATATGTATTAAAAATAGACTAAGATACACCATAATATTATTAGACTTCACTGAATTATTTTGTAACTGCAATGACGCTTAACAGCCATAGGGTGTCAGTAATGAGTAACAAAGTAACAACAACTCCCATTGTTCCGTCATCATTTTCATTTGCAAAAATTACCAGGAACTATGAGTTGCGGTGGAGATGCAAACCACCTGGGCCACAGGAACTTTATTACCAGGAACTAAATATTCCTGTACTTGTAGGTAGAAAAGGGGGTTGTGACGTTCTCCATTTTTCAGCCCATAGTAAGCCAAAGATGCAGATGCATTCCTTGCAGCATGCGCTTGTTCACCGATGAGATCCGTGCAACCTTGGATGGATGCATTCAATGTATTTTAAATGTTTGGATGAGGTGAAACTACGCACATGTGTACAAAACTGTGCAGGGCCACCCGAGGTTCTTTGACTCTCACCCGACCAAGACAGTACAAAGTTCATAAACAAATAAGACCAATACGTACTTGATTTAAAAAAAAAAAAAAAACTTAATATTTTGTGTTTTATCCACTAAAATTGATCAACCGCCATTGATGTTTTCGCCGCAGTGTGCACATTTTGTAGAGTTAGGCAGAATTCCTTCCGTAAGGAATTGCTTGAACAAGATATAAAAACGAGAAAATTGAAAATGTAAAATAATCAGTTCAAATTTTATTTAAAAAAAACATGGAGTTTACCCCCCACTATTGGTTATTCTTTGGCATTTATTTTCTGCACTGATTTTATTTGCAATATTTAAAAATAAAACGGCAATAACCTTGAACGCATTTCCCCAAACAACTTAATGTTGTGATGCATATTTTTAACGATAGAAAGTCGTTCTTTACAAAGCAAATGAGAGTAAGACGTGTACAAACCTGCTTTGAGTGGCACAACACGAGGCTGGTTGCAAACTTCGTCCAGCAGTTGAAGATGTTGCTCGTTCTCTTCTTTTATTCCACAAAGTTTCTCTTTGTACTTGGGTGTCGTTCTTGCACACATTTTCAAATGATAATTCCAAAAAATCTGCACTTGATCTCTGCTTGTCGATGAGTCGTTAGCGGCTAGCTAGCTAACAAGCTAAGCTAACTACACCGAAAAGCATCAACGCGCGAAGATGAGGTTATCGGGACACAAAGACTTAATGAATTATGTCGTAGTCCTTTAGAGCAGCACTGGAAATCCTGTGAGAAAATTACAGTCAGTTCCACACTAAATCAGAAGAATTTAGCGGTGTTTGTTTTTATTTCGGCGTGGACGGGTCGGTGCATGTGGTCGAAGTCCTTTTTTTTTTTTTTTAACTTTATTGAACACTTTGAATAGACAGTACTACAGTATCACAAGATCAGTTCAGGTATTGAACGAACATATACATTTTTCATCCTTAAATAGAATTCACAACAAAGGATAATGAATGTAGAAAAAAAATTATATTATAAAATAAAAATACACAGTAAAACAGGAACAATGTCTCTGGATATGTAATTAAGGCTTTGAAAGGAAAAAGGCACTCAAAAATGTCAATATCTTGTTGCTTTTCTTGTTGTTAATTAATTTAATCGAATTAAATATGGATTTCAACTCTATCAGGAAAGGCATAAATCTGGGAGAGGATCTTGAGAATTTCTGTTTGTGGATAAAAAAAAATTTGCATCAACAATGATTAAATTAATTAAGTATGCAAAATTGTTATCGTTTGGGTTACTATAATCGCAAACAATATCCTTCAGATTAAGAACACAGGGGGTTTCAGATGGTTTAAAGAAATGAAACGTTAAATCAGCCCAAAATTGCTTTGTGATCATACAGTCAAAGAATAAATGAGATATTGTTTCAGTTTCATTCCCACAGAAAGAGCAAATATTGCTAATATCAATAAATTTGGAAATTAAGGAATTAACCGGATATATATTATGTAAGATATTAAAATGTATCACCTTGGCTTTATTAGTAATACAGTGGTCGAAGTCCTTCGGAAGCTGCGCGCTTTCTAATGACGTCATGCTTTAAGCACGTATTTTTCAAATATATTTCTTTGCCTCTGTGTTTGTTTTTTAACACTGGCTGGTCTATTTTAATATATATTTTATATAATATTTTAATTCGGTTGATTAAAAAAAACTAAATTAACGCCACATTGGCGCGTCAGCTCTGACGTCACTTCCGCCTATGCCCCGAGAAGCCGCTGCTGGAACAGCAGTGGGACGTTCAAGTTTCTCCTACCGAACTTGCAACAATGCTGTGGTTCAATTGGGCTGCAAGATTGTATGAATATAATGTCTGCATATACTAGCAGTGCTTCTCAAATATTTCACGCCCGCCCCTACCAAGAAAAAAAAGATTCGCGCCACCCCACCACCATTTTTTTCTGTCTTTTTATATTGATGTTAGATTGTCAATAAAATATCCCTTAACTAAACTAAATTGACAAGAAATACAATTTTGAGAACGATTATCGCAAGCATCTCGAAACTCAGTACTCTGTTGTCCAAATATTGATGAGATGATAAATATTTACGAATATTTGTTTATGTTAAAAAAACTTTATTAACATTAACAAACCAAACACAGTTATTAATACGTACAAAATAGAGAAAAGACAAAAAGAAGAGCAAGGGCGATTTTAAACAAAAATTCTACATAAATTACAAAGCAACAGCTTTAGTATGTATACGCGACATTTTTATTTTTTTTTCATTTATGGTTACTATGTGGCAGTCGGATGAACACACACGTCTGACTGGAAACTCGCATTTATTTGAAGACTAGCAACAACAGAATAATGCACAATCATAAATTTGCACCAAAAAACATTTTCATGAACACGCCCCCAAGCACTATGCCTGCTGGGTGAGAGGCATAGTCCTAATGTCTGCCACACAGAGGACAGCAGGGCCGCCGCCACGCATCACTACTTCAAGTTTAAGAGCCGTACTCACCGTCTTGCGGTTGCGGGTGTCATGATCATCGGACTGGTCGGCAGCCATTTCTGAAAAATCAACCCCGAGCTGGACTGGACATATGATGGCGCGCGATAATCACTCAGCTACAGGGTTACATTTACCAGCCACGTGCCCAATGTCTGTCGTAAACTCAGAAATGGCCGCTAAGTGCTGTTGCTGGCGGGCCGACCAGAGTTCAGTGACCTTCGACATTGCCAATGTAAGTGGCTTATGAGCCACATAAGCCTTGAAACGGCATCCTTCAAGAAGGAAACGAAAGTGGCGCGTCACAAGGTACAATAACAACAACTTTCGGTCAAAAACGCTATACATATATATATATTTGTAAATTGATGTTAGATTGTCAATAAAATATCCCTTAACTAAGCTAAATTCATAAGAAATAATATGATTTTGAGAACTACTATTGTGAGGATCTCGAAACTCAGTACTCTGTTGTGCAAATATTGATGAGATGATAAATATTTACTCATACGTTTTTTTGTCAAAAAAAAAACATTATTCACATTAGCAAACCAAACACAGTTATTAATACGTACATAATATAGAAATGACAAAAAGAAGAGCGAGGGGGATTTTTAACAAAAATTCTTTGTAAATACCATAAAGCAACAGCTTTAGTATGTTGACGATATGTTTTTTTTATATAATTTTATGGTTACTTTACGTTTTTTTAATGGTTACTGGAATGTTCCGTCTTCTATCTTAAGAAGTCACGCAGGCAACGTGACGCTGCAAGCTTGTGTCTATTTATTGACTTGCATTCTCCTCTATGTGCGTACACACTTGTTCGTCTGGTAACCAAAACACACGTCAGGCAATACTGCTAACTAGTGGCCAATGATATAACTGCTATCATTACATCTCCCTTTCAAACGTTAAACATTGCCTATGCCTTTTTTTATTATTATTATTGTTTATTATTATTATTATTATTATTATTATTATTTTGTTTTGTTATCAATTATTTTCACTTCTTATCAATATCCACACATTTTTATGACAACAAGCAGCTCTACAACAATTTTAGCAACAATCACACAACATTAAACATTTTCAATCAGCCTGTCCGGTTGTCGTCGAGCTCTTGTTGATCTTCGAAGAGGTTCAGTAATCCCAGAAATTGCTGGTGGTTGAGGTCTGTGCTCCTTCGATGTATCCACCTGCTTTGCAGCCTCAGCCGCATCAGAAGATTTCTTCCAGTCCTCGGGAACCTTCAGAAGACTCCTGTTCCTCCTCACTCTTTGTCCATGCTTTGTTTCCACAATGTAAGATCTCGGTCCGGCTTCGATAAGGCAAAAGATGTATGCAGATTGTGCTCGATTGGACTTCATTATCATCACATTTCTCTCTTATTGGTGATCTATTATTATACTTCCTGCTTCCGCGACATCCGATTTGATGACGTCATTTCCGGGTACGAACTACGCTGCTTCATAACGAAACTAAAGTTGCGTTGTACAAAAAACATTTAGAAAAATATTTAACGTTACACTTCACAGTAATTTGAATGCAATAACAGGATTTAAATGAACTACAAATTGAAAACAGAAAAGCAATACTTTTCTAGCCACTCAAAAGGTAAACAATTTGCACGCTAGTATTATGCAAAAACATTAACAGTAGGGACCCATATTGCTATTATTAAGGTTATTTCGTTAGAGCAGGGGTGTCAAACTCATTTTTGTGGACGGGCCACATCGTAGTTGTGGTTTCCCTCAGAGGACTGTGAACCCATATAAATTGAATGCAAAGCCAGGTTTTGAAATCAGAAGCTCGTAAGTAATTGTTCAACAATTTTTCCATTTATTTTAAAAGGGGAGGACTGCTAACAAATAAATGGCAATATCTCATACCTCAGTGTTGTTAAAAGTGAAGAAAATATGATAGAAACAGGAAGTTGATGCAGATGATTTGCCCTTTGCGGGCCACGTAAAATGAGGTTGCGGGCCAGATCTGGCCCCCGGGCCTTGAGTTTGACATGTGCGTTCGAGTGAATTGTATGTACCTTGTTGCTTTTCATGTGCAGAATGTCACCGTGAGGGACATCTCTTGACCGCAAGAAACGTTCCAAGTCACCCTCTAAGATTATTGCCGCATCTGACGTACTGTCGTCTCTCGAACAGCCGCGCATCAGAGGCTAGGCAAGCCAAACTGACCCGGAAGTACAAAAACACGTATTAAAAAAATAAATAAACGAACATTCACTCAAAAAAAACAACTTTGCGTTTGCGAGGGAACGCAATCTTTGCAAGGGAAAGCAAAGATTTGTTGTTGTTATTTTTTCTTCCATGTCCCCTAAGGGGCTCCGGAATTTCCGAACGCCGTCAGAGGAAAAGGAGAAATAAAAAAGGAAAATCTGGATATCAGTCTGAATCGTGGCCTTTTTGCTGGACTACACTCCTGCCATTCCAAAAACTTTGAGAGAAACTGAGACTACTTGCGTTTCTCTTTCTTGTTCTTTTTATAGTTCAACTTCTAGTTCTGTTTTTCACCTTTTCACACAGCGTAATGAAGGCCAGTTGAGCAAGTGGAACAAGTGATTTTATTGATGATTGTGGAAGGCAACGATTTCATAAGCACCGTTTCTTCTCACACCTTTTCCATTAACTACGATTAAAAAGACAACTGAAAAGCATAACGTTAACAAATGTTGTTCTAGGCAAAGGCAATTAATTTCATTTATAATGATTGATGTTAACACACAAAAAAACTCATCATCACTCAGAGACAATGGTTATTCTGGCACTGATCACATTGGCTTTGTGTCAATAAAAGATCTTTGCAAAATTCAATTTCATCATATTTTATATTGAAAATCACATTCACGTCTTACCACAAAGAGTCGGTTCCTTCAGTTTTTTTTGTCATTTTTTAAGCTTCAAGCATCGCTGCTTTTTTCACCAACACAATTGTGTCTCTCAGTACTATGTTTAGTGGAGAATTTTTTAGCACAAACGCTGCAACTGAATGGCTTGTCTCGACTGTGTGTTCTTGTATGGCTTGTTAAATGCGACTTTTGAGAGAAACTCTTGCCACAAACTGAGCATGAAAAAGGTTTTTCTCCACTATGTGTCCTATTGTGGCACTGAGTGAGTCCGAAGGTAATGACAGTTCTGGAACCCCTCTCCCATCAGAAAAGTGCAAGAAATACCTGAAAACACAAATAGCACAAGAAGACTGTATCAGCATGCCAGACACAGAGGTTCAGGCACAGGAACCCGTCGAGGAGCATCAGCAGCAGATCCAGACTAACGCTTGACAGTGGGTGACAGAAATATGTGAGGAGATCAGGTCACTTGCCATGGCTGAGGGGGACAGGGATAACATCCACTTCCTCCCTGAGATTATTACCCACATCATAAGACAGGGAAGTTACTTACCACTCTGGTCAGGCGTAGTGGTCCCTCTCTTCCGAAGCACCACCATCACTGCAAGTTTGGCAGCTGTTGAAGCAGAGTTCAACAACATAAAAAAGGGCTTTTCAAGCATGAAAGGCTTCTCAATCGTGTTGACCGTTTCGTTGCTCATCATCATGCCTTCATTGAGGGAAACGTGGAATTCTGCTGCAAAACAAAAAAGCTGATGTAGGTCATGTCTTAAGACCTGACGATGCCTCTACTACTTCTCATACTGAGGAAAAAATATATTAAAAAATTTTGTTGACCTCTGTGATGAGTCTGATGTTGCTACAGTATTCATACTACTGAAGTTGAGAAATGGAGAGGCTGAGTGGATTGACACCGACCTAGGTATGAGTTGAACAGAAGTTGCCCTGCTGGAAATTCCCAGAAGTCTGATGCTGACAGTTTACTTTTAGAGCAGTCATATCATCTCGAAGAGGATTCTCTAGGACATTATGTGGCATATTGCAGGAGGGCTGCTTTTGACTGGGAGATGCACAATGACCTGGAAAGTAGAGTGAAAGCAGCATCAGAAAAGATAAAGAGCTTCACAAAGCAGTGATTGCTTAATTGTTGAAATGTAAATAGTTTGGGGTTTTGTTTGTTGCTGTTTTCTTTACACATAAAGCTATTGTTTCAACCCAAGGTTTCTCTGCAGGCTCTCATCAATTACACACGGACTGTTTTTATATTAATTCAGTTGTTCTCAAATGAGGGAATGCTACATCGAGGGGTGTCTTTAAGTTGTTTTTATTTCAAAAAGTTCAACGGATATGTTTCAGCCTCACGTCTGCTATAATTTAGGAAATAATCACATAGCTTTAATGATTACTGATGAAATAAATGAATGAGCAGTAGAACAACACTATTAAAAGAAATAAGACCGAATTTAAAGTAATTTACAGCAGTGAAAACAGGAAGGTTTTAAGATTACTGTATGCTAGCAAAAAAGCTACAACAGTGAGTGTGACATGTTTACCTGAAGTTCGTCCGGCAACAGTTGCTTTCCAGGATCATGAAGAATGTAAAATGCGCAAAAACATACAAAACATCGGTTCATTCCAGGAACTAGTTTATAACCTGGAATTAATAACAAATACGAGTGATTCAAGTGATTAACTGAACGCGGTAGCGCGATACCGAGCTCCTTGTTTGACAGCAAAACAAAACAAACTGACGCTGGCGCGTTCCTGTTTGTGACGTCACCGCGTGAATTAAAACGTGTAATATCTTTCGAACCGGAGCAGCACAAACGAAAATTTTAACAGCACAAACGGGCACAAACGTAGCACAAACGAATGACACCATTCCCGAGTCAATCGGATGAAAATGGGGGCTGGGTGACGTCACGCTCGAAATAAAACAAAGTGTAATATCTTTCGAACCGGAGCAGCACAAACGAAAATTTTAACAGCACAAACGGGCACAAACGTAGCACAAACGAATGACACCATTCCCGAGTCAATCGGATGAAAATGGGGGCTGGGTGACGTCACGCTCGAAATAAAACAAAGTGTAATATCTTTCGAACCGGAGCAGCACAAACGAAAATTTTAACAGCACAAACGGGCACAAACGTAGCACAAACGAATGACACCATTCCCGAGTCAATCGGATGAAAATGGGGGGCTGGGTGACGTCACACCCGAAATTAAAACGTGTAATATATTTCGAACCGGAGCAGCACAAACGAAAATTTTAACAGCACAAACGAGCACAAACGTAGCACAAACGAATGACACCAATCCCGACCCATTTGGATGAAAATGGGGGGCTGGGTGACGTCACCACTCGAAATTAAAACCTGTAATAGCTTTCGAATCGGAGCAGCACAAACGAAAATTTTAACAGCACAAACGGGCACAAACGTAGCACAAACGAATGGCACCATTCCTGAATCAATCGGATGAAAATGGGGGGCTGGGTGACGTCACACTCGAAATAAAACAAAGTGTAATATCTTTCGAACCGAAGCAGCACAAACGAAAATTTTAACAGCACAAACGGGCACAAACGCAGCACAAACGAAACAAACTATTTCCCCCTATTTTTGCAACAAATGGGGGGCCAACTTCACGCAGTTGGTCGCTTGTCGTTGTCGCTGTCGCTCTCCGACGTTCTCGTCCCTGTTTTCTGACCTGTCTTGTCGTCAAGCTTAGTTTTGTCAAGTCGTCTTTTGTTCTTTGTTCTGTTCTTTTGCACTTTTTGATATTGTAGCCACTTTGTAAATAGTTCAAGGGTTCTGTGTCTTCCTCTTTTCTGGGGAGGCTGTGAATGCAGCGGGGAAGCGACAGGAGTGAAGGTTATGTTGTTGTCGTTTTTTTAGTTTTCTGATCGGCGTGGTTGCGGCCAACAGCAGCCGTTTCTGGCTGAATAAGAAAAGTGATCGCTGATGAACAAATCGGCATGATTTATTATACAACGTTACACTGGTTTCAGAAGTGATAACGACAGTATGGCAACGAGTAAAGAAAGTTACGGCGGCCGCCCGCGAGTCAAGGAGGAGGTGGTGGACAATTCTTACGATGGCGCATGTGGCCGTGATATGAACCCCGAAAGTGTTTCGGAACATGTTAACCACCTGAGGCGGACTGCAAGGAAGCTGGCGTTCGATGCTGGTTTTGGCTCATTGAACGCTGGAGAAGGAGCAAGCGCGAACGACGTTGACGGCCGCCATTGTCGTCATCAGCCTGTCAAGACTCCAAAATACTCCGGTAGGGCAAACTGGGAGGCTTTCCATGCCCAATTTGAACTTTTGGCACGGGCTGCTGGCTGGACTGAGAAGGATAAAGCACTGCAGCTGGCCATGTGTCTTACGGAGGAAGCTTTGTCCTGCTTGTTATTGCTCAGCCCAGCCGAGAGAGATGACTCTGGCGCTTTGGTTGGTGCCCTAAGATGGCGTTTTGGACAATGCAGTCAACCTAATGTTCTACGCTCGGAGCTCTCTAACAGGCAAAGACAGGCTGGTGAACCACTGCGTGTGTTCGCGAATGACATTGAAACCCTGTCAAGGCGTGCATATGCCCATATGCCGACTGATGTGCAGAGTAAGCTGGCCAGGGACCAGTTTATCCGGGCCATTACCCCAAGAGAACTGCGCATACAGACTCAACTGGCGCATCCCCGTACTCTTCAGGAGGCACTGGAGCTGGCCGTGGAGAAAGAGGTCATAGGGGACACCACACGGATTGACCATGTTGACGGCCATGTTGTGCGCTCTGCCACACCAGTGAACCAAATCCAAGAGTAACCATCATGGGTGGATGAGCTCGCTGAGCTTATTCGCACTAGCACACTGCAGTCACCACGCAGTGGTGCTCGTTCCCGACGGGGCCCTCCAGTTTGTTGGGTGTGTGGCCAGCCTGGGCACATTAGAGTGCGGTGCCCCAAGAAGGCAGATGGTCAGGGAAACGGGCCGGGGTCTGTGTAGAGTGGACGCCGCATACCCCTGCACCTGTGCCCCAACACGCCTTGTTTCCTGGAGACGGAACCCAACCACATAGATGGGGGAGAGGGGCTCCATTTTCCCCAGAAGCAGGTGATACTGCAGAGTTTGTGAGGGTGGTTGGCTGGACCCATGCAAGGGATTTCTGTTATGTCCCCATTTCACTTGGGGGGTCTCCTTGTGTAGCCCTTGTCGACACAGACTACACTGTTGAGGCCTGATGTATTCCCAGCCGGGGCACGATTGAAATCTACGTCAGTCAAGCTTTGAACAGTGACTGGCGAGCTCACCCCTATGCTTGGAATGGGGGGTGGTGACTATCCAAGTGGGGGGACTATGCATGAACTTTTGATGAACCCCTGCATCATAGGACTGGACTTTCTACGAACAGCCCAGTGCGTGCTTGACCTGGGGAGGAACACGTTGGCTTTTCCAGGAGGCCCCACAGTTGAAATGGTGCGCCCTACACAGCCTGAAAAGTCATTTCTTCTGACGTCGAGCGCAGCCATTGCACAGCAGGAGTCTGATCCCACCCATGAACCGCTGGCTCCTATGACTTCTCCACCCACATCAGATGCCCACATTGATGAGCATTCCTCTTCCCCGGCCCCGTGGTCCATGACAGGTGGAGTGGACAGAGTGACGGCAGTGCGTGAAGTGTGGAAGCGCAACGGTGATGGTTTAGAACCCAAGCAACAGGAGGAGCTGTGGCAACTGTTGTGGGACTTTAAGGACATTTTTGCGCTGACAGAAGAGGAGGTGGGCCGAACCGACTTGGTGCAGCACGAAATTGACACGGGGGATGCACGACCTATCAAAGCACGTCCCCGCCGCCTTCCCCTTGCACATCAGGCAGATGCGGACAGCGCAATTGACGAGATGCTGAAAGCTGGTATCATTGAGCCATCTGACAACCCTTGGGCCTCAGGGGTTGTCATGGTAAAAAAAAAAAGACAGTGAAGAAAAGGTTCTGTGTGGACTATAGACCCTTAAACAGCGTGACCAAGAAAGACTCCTATCCACTGTCCTGCATTGATGAGACTCTGGATCTGGTGTCTGGGTCGTCCTGGTTCTCCTCATTAGACCTGCGCAGTGGATATTGGCAGGTGCCCCTCAGCCCTGAAGCCAGGCCAAAGACTGCTTTCTGTACTGACAGGTGGTTGTGGCCGTTTCGAGTTCTCTGTTTCGGCCTGTGTAATGCTCCAGCTACCTTCGAGCGGCTTATGGACAAGGTGCTGGCTGGCATCCCCCGACAGGAATGTCTGGTCTATTTGGATGACATCCTGGTCCATGGGAACTCTTTCCATGCAGCCTTGGAGGCCCTGCGCCGGGTCTTACAAAGAATTTCCACTGGGGGTCTGAAGCTTCACCCTAACAAGTGCTGCTTCATGAGAAGAGAGCTTGAGTTCCTGGGACACAAAGTTGGAGGGGAAGGCATTAGCACTTTGGAGGAGAAAGTGTGAGCCGTGAGGGACTGGCCTACTCCCAGCAAACCGCGTGAACTGAAGAGCATCCTTGGGCTGGCATCCTATTACAGGCGATTTGTGCGGGGATTCTCATGTCTAGCTGCACCGCTTTTCCACCTGCAGCGGAAGGACACTGATTTTGACTGGACTCCCGAGTGCAGACGGGCCTTCAGCTCTCTAAAGAAGGTGCTGACGGAGGCACCCATTCTCGTTCCCCCAGATGCCAACATGCCGTTTGTCCTGGACACTGATGCCAGCAATGACGGAATAGGGACGGTTTTGGGTCAAGTGGGGGCAGAAGGGGAGAGAGTTGTCGCATACTTAAGCAAAACCTTGAATAAGGCTGAACAGCGTTATTGTGTCACATGAAGGGAACTGCTGGCAATTGTGAGAGCCATTAGCCATTTTCGATATTATCTGTCCTGTTGACCCTTCACTGTACGCACTGACCATGCGGCACTTCAGTGGCTATTGTCTTTTAAGGAGCCTGAAGGATAGATTGCACGCTGGCTTGAAGAACTGGCGCCATATGTCTTCCAAGTGGAGCACAGGGCTGGAAATCGCCATGCCAACGCTGACGCTATGTCTCGATGCCCTTGTGCTCTTGCTGGGAGCCGCTTCTGCGGGAACAGAGAAACCCGAGAGAAGGAACTTTGTGGTGATGAGCAAAGTCCCGCGCATGATCATGTCGACCCCATATGTAAGGAGGTCAAGGTTGTGGGGGCACCTGAATGGAGGAAGCAGCAGCAACAGGATGTTGACCTCCGACCTGTATTAAAGTGGGTCGAGTCGGGTCAAAACCCTAAGTGGGAGAAGGTCGCTGGACACTCGCCTGCCACTAAAGGACTGTATTCAAAGATTGGGACTCTTCAGGTCAAGGATGGGGTGCTCCAGAGAGCTTGGAAGGAGCCTGCTACTGGGGAGGATAGATGGCAGGTGGTCATCCCCAGGGCTCTGAGAGAGGCTGTGTTGAAAGCCTCTCATGGGCCTGCAGAGGCAGGACACTTTGGTGTGTCAAAAACACTTCGCAGACTCCGGCAAAGTTTCTATTGGGGTCAACTAAGGCGAGATGTTGAGGACTTTTGTCGCCGTTGTGACCTCTGCACAGCGCACAAGGGTCCACCAGGCCGGTCTCGTGCCCACCTCCAACAGCTAGCAGTGGGCGCTCCTATGGAGAGGATTGCGGTAGACATAATGGGCCCATTTCCACGCACTGACAAAGGCAATCGTTATGTCTTAGCTGCTATGGACTATTTTACGAAATGGCCCGAAGCATATGCCATCCCCGACCAAGAAGCAGAGACTGTTGCAGACGCGCTGGTGGAAGGCATGTTTACAAGGTTTGGGGCAGCTGACGTCATTCACAGCGACCAAGGGAGAAACTTTGAGTCGGCTGTGTTCACTGCAATGTGTGAGCGACTGGGCATGAGGAAAACGCGCACCACACCTCTGCACCCTCAAAGTGATGGGCTCATTGAGCGCTTTAACAGGACCTTGGCAAAACAACTCGCAATTCTCATAGCGGAGCACCAACGAGATTGGGACAGGCATCTCCCTCTGGTTTTGTGGGCCTACAGGTCCGCTGTACAGGATTCCACTTCATGTACACCTGCCCTGCTCATGCTGGGGCGTGAGCTACGGACACCGGTGGAAATGGCTTTTGGCAGACCCCTGATACACCAGCCGTGCCACCGGAATATGCCAGGAGACTCCAAGACAGGTTGGAGTCAGCACATGCCTTTGCTCGCGACCATTTACAGAAGGCAGGTGTAAGGCAGAAAAGGAATTATGACATGAAGGCCAGAGGGACGGACTTTAAGGCTGGAGACCTGGTTTGGGTGTCCAGCCCAAAAAGGAAAAAGGGCAGGTGTCCTAAATTGGACAGGCACTGGGTGGGGCCGTGTGGCGTGCTGGAGAGGATAGGAGAGGTGGTGTACAGGGTGCAGCTTCCACCTGGTGGCAGTCGGGTAGCCCTCCACAGAGACAGACTGGCCCCATATAGAGGTGATGCCGTTCCACAGCAGCAGTCTGGGTCGCGGACACATTCACAGTGGGTTTCGAATCCCACCCCTCCAAGACGGCGGATTGTACCTCCACTCCCACCCCCATAGGCGGCTACAGTTGAGGACTCATCGCCTGATGCTACATTAGCTGTTCCGAGCGGACATGCCTCGGGGCAACCTCAGCGACAGAGGAGACCACCGGGTCACCTCAGTGACTTTGTTGAATGACGCCCTCGGGACGAGGTTCTTGATAAAGGGGAGGGCAGTGTAACGACTTTGTAAATAGTTCAAGCGTTCTGTGCCTTCTCATCCTACTTGCCCTTACATGGCCATCCAAAACCCTCAAGACGAGAACAGATGTGGACTCCCCTTATGTTGCTCCTCGGCGCCATCTCGTCTAAACCGGGACCCATTCCTGTATATCCATCCCTTGATAAGTCGGGGACCCCTGTAAAAATCCCTGACCTGACATAAACTATGTTGAGGCCCACTGCATTAGAATCGTAACTCATTGTAGTGGCGGCTCAACGCAAGATTATACATTCACCAGACCCACAGTTGCGCTATGTTAGAAGTAGAAATGAAGAATTATTACCGTCCATAAGTTACAACGTATGGAAATACAAACCTGTTTCACACTCTTCACATTGCCAGCTTTCTTGTTTGTCACTTTTTCCTGTTTGCTTGTGTTTTGGGATTTTTGATTGGCTCTCTTCATCATTGAGGTCAGCGTCGATCTGGAGGAACTCAATGTCGGTGTAATGTGTGCAAAAATATACTTTATTTCTAAAGGGCATTTCACGTATATGGGTTTAAACTTGAATTGCTGTCTGTTTTGTTTTTTCAGCGTTACCCGTTTACATTAAGTACACTAAAGTCCATCAAAGGCTATTAATTACATAAATCCTACAATAAAGCATAACTTTAACTCTATTCATGAAAGTAAAGTTTAATTTAGGCTATTAAGTAACGCAGTGGTGGGCCTTCAAGGCCTTCTCTGTTGGCCGAACATAATCAATAAAAAAAAAAAAATCGTAGTCGTCGCATTGGTGTCATATTATAGCTGAGCGTTGTATTTTGAGGTGAGAGTTTTGAATCCAATCAGAATTCCGCTCGCTCGTCTTGCCGGGCAGGTTTCACAATAGCAGGAGCACGCATTATGCGTTCCGAGGCCTTAAGACGCAATTCTGTGGGCATCTCTTCTGTCAAAGTCAATGAGCTTTCATATTTGTTAGACGGTTGCGATAGCCAATCAGATCACGAGTTGGTTACAGTGAGCCTTTTCGCTGGCCTTATGCTGAGGGTGATGAACGCGTTTTGTGATTGGATACTCACTCGTGAGGGGGCGGCGCTATGCCGAATCAACACACCCGAAAGTCGTAATTGGCGGCCGTTCGAAAATCTGAAATATATTCTTGCTTTTTTTAAACCACAATGGCCAAAGGAGGGAAAAGCATGGATTTAATTTCAGATCCACTTGCAAGGACATTTTCAAGTCGGACCTTTCAAGAGAAGCTATATCGTCCAACACTCACTCAGTGGTGCGGGAGTGTGTTTCTGGATATTATTTGTCCAGCCGTGGTGTCATAAATTATGGTATTTTGATGGGGATTTATTCAAGTTGGACAAAGTAGGACTTCACTGAAGGCTCAGGTGTGAAATGTACTGAAGTAACTTCAAAAGTAAAAGTAAAAAAAAAAAATATGATTGTTTAAGAATGTGCAAGAAAGAAAAATGTTGACACAAGTTGAAAATAATATTTTCAATGCTCAGGCCTATTTTCTCTCAGGGCAGTATCTGGTTACATCGGAACTTCAGAACCAAGACTGGTCACTTCTGTGAGCTCCAGTCCCTTCATAGTTTCATAAAGAGAATAACATCCCATATCTAGATTAGGCCATTTAAAAATACACGACTTTTTAAAAATTTATTTCAATGTATATTTAAGATTGCTTATGTAATAATAGAATATTTATTCAATTATTTTAATATGCAAAATTATATCAATATTAATTTAAACCTTTTTATTTCACTCTTGAATATTTCTTAACATATTTGTTCATTTGAATATGTGTGTAATTTAAATTATTCCATCCATCCAGCCATTTTCTGCTGCTCATCCAGGGTCGGGTTATTGAATTAATTTTTTTAGTATTTTTTACAATTCAAAATTTATTTCAAGATCAGGACTCTTCTCAATGAGTTCAATATTTCTAAAATGTTTCTATATTTGTTATTAATTGAATTAAGTCTGTATGTGGTTTCCAATTTTAATATTTCCCTATTTCATTATATATCTAATCCAATGTATAAAAAATATAATATAGCATGAAAAAAAATATTTGGTATATTTGACAAATGATTTAAGTTTTTCCGAAGTGAGATTCTGCTTAGCAACAAACCCGAAATGCTTGATAGAGCTCAACCTAGAAAGTGGTTTTAGCTCGTCAGAAATTTATTCAGAAAGCGAAATATTAAATATATCTGAGGGGATATTTGAAGAGTTTGAATTTTGTTCAATGGACCATTCATATACGAGCCAGCCAAACACAGCGAGAAAACCAGCGCTGACTCCAGTCGCCATCAAGTTGCCAACTCCTGACATTCCAAAACCTTTGAGAGAAACTGAGACGATTTACGTTTCTCGGTCTGGTTTTTTTTAGAGTTCAACTTCTAGTACAGTTTTTCACCTTTTCACAGCGTAATGAAGGCCAGTTGAGCAAGTGGAACAAGTGATTTTATTGATAATTGTGGAAGGCACCGATTTCATAAGCACCGTTTCTTCTCACACCTTTTCCATTAGGTACGATTAAAAAGACAACTGAAAAGCATAATGTTAAAAAATGTTATTCCAGGCAAAGGCAATTAATTTTATTTACATGTTTTATGTAAACACAAAAAAAAAATCATCACTCAGACACATTGGTTATTCTGGCACTCATCCCATTGGCTTTTAATGTCAATAAAAGAGCTTTGCAAAATTACATTTTTCAAAATCACATTTACATCTTACCACAAAGAGTCAGTTCCTTCAGTTTTTTTTTTGTCCATTTTTTAAGCTCCAAGGATTGCTGCAATTCTCGCCAGCACAATTGTGTCTCTCAGCACCCGTTTTAGAAAAGAATTTTTTAGCACAAACGCTGCAACTGAATGGCTTGTCTCCACTGTGTGTTCTTGTGTGACTTGTTAAATATGATTTGAGAGAAAAGCTTTTACCACAAACCAAACAGGAAAATGGTTTTTCTCCAGTGTGTGTTCTTGTGTGATTTATTAAATCAGACTTTCGAGAGCAACTCTTGCCACAAACTGAGCAGGAAAAAGGGTTTTCTCCACTGTGTTTTCGTGTGTGTTCTGTTAAACTTGCCTTTCGAGAGAAGCATTTTCCACAAACTGAGCATGAAAAAGGGTTTTCTCCAGTGTGTAATCGTGTATGTGTTTTTAAATTCCACTTAAAAGAAAAGCTTTTGCCACAAACTGAGCAAGAAAAAGGGTTTTCTCCAGTGTGTGTTCTTGAGTGAATTATTAAATGAGAGCTTCGAGAGAAACTCTTGCCACAAACTGAGCAGGAAAAAGGTTTTTCTCCACTGTGTGTTCTTGCGTGGCTTGTTAAATGTGTCTTTTGAGAGAAGCTTTTTCCACAAACTGAGCATGAAAAAGGTTTTTCTCCAGTGTGTGTTCTTGTGTGATTTGTTAAAAATGACTTTACATTAAAGCTTTTGCCACAAACTGAGCAGGAAAAAGGTTTTTCTCCACTGTGCTTTCTTGCGTGGCTTGTTAAATGCGACTTTTGAGAGAAGCTTTTTCCACAAACTGAGCATGAAAAAGGTTTTTCTCCAGTGTGTGTTCTTGTGTGATATGTTAAACTCGAATTATGAGAGAAGCATTTTCCACAAACTGAGCAGGAAAAAGATTTTTCAACACTGTGTCTTCTTGCGTGGATTTTTAATTGAAACTTTTGAGAGAAACTCTTGCCACAAACTGAGCAAGAAAAAGGTTTTTCTCCAGTGTGTGTTCTTGTGTGGCTCGTTAAATTTGCCTTATGAGAGAAGCTTTTGCCACAAACCGAGCAGGAAAAAGGTTTTTCACCACTGTGTGTTTTTCTGTGCCCTTTTAAAGACAGCTTTGAAGTGAATGAGTCAGTGTGGCATGCCCTTTCACCTTTGGCTTGCCCATCATAATCATAATCATCATTAGTATCATCATCATTGTCATGAGCGTCTGATAATGTGTCCTCATTTTGTGCTTGTGATGGCCCCCAGTGGTCTTCATCAACTTCTGTTGTCACGTGATGACTTGAGCTGCTGCTTGTAGGCTCCGCCCCTCTGTTGTCTTCACTCTCATCCTTGTTTTCATCTTCAGTCTTTATAGGGACAACGTTCAGTGGTGACTTGTTGATCTCCTCCTCCTCCTCCTCCTTTTTGATGTGAGTCAAGTCTGGCTCCTCTTTCACAGAACGGAGATCGTTTTCACAGACGTCTGCAGGACACAAAAAGACAAACACAAATTTGGTTTGGTCAAGTCAAAGCTCAGGCGGCGACTTTGTCTTATATTGTTTCTACCGTGCTACCTTGACTTATGCCTGCCGCACACGGAGCAATGCGTGCGACCCCAACTTGGACCGGACCATGGGGGCATTTCACAAAATTACGTCCTATGACGTAAACCTCCCTTTAGCAGCACAACAACAGTGATAAACGAGCAATTAAAAAGGAAGCACGTTGCGGCTAATGCCGATTACATTCCTGACA
This sequence comes from Idiotropiscis lumnitzeri, assembly GCF_059441095.1. Lineage (NCBI taxonomy): Eukaryota > Metazoa > Chordata > Actinopteri > Syngnathiformes > Syngnathidae > Idiotropiscis > Idiotropiscis lumnitzeri. The sequence continues at coordinate 25,591,175 of NC_142392.1, read as the reverse complement.
TAGTCACAGATGTTTCTGGAAGCTAAGCGAAGTTAGCACACACAGGCTATTGTGTGCGTCTGATGGAACACCTGTTGTGGGACCCTAACATTGATGGGGGCCATCGCAACATAATGTCATTGATAAAATAGGAATCCTTCAAGCGAAATATGTTTTCAAGTATTTCATTTTGCATTTATGGATAGTTTCATCGTGGGTACTTTTTGCTTCCATTATAATCTGGATCCCTAAAATAATTAAAGGGGCCCTGGCATCAGAGTCGCTATTTATTGTATGATTTACGTTTGTTTTTTTTTTACCCAAAATGATATTTATCCTGCGAGTAAGTTCCGACATTACCCTTTTTATTTTTATAAAATTTAGGTTTTGAAATAAATTTTAAAACAAAATTACGTTTGAAGAGTAAAAGTTCTTACACATAAGCATTAAGCAACAACACTTTCACTCTGACTTTCATGTTGACATATTTGAATAATGACTGTATATTTTAAAGTTATCCAATATGCATTCAAATTCGACGAAAGATACACCAAAATATTATGAGTTCACTGAATTATTTTGTAACTGCAATGATGCTTAACAGCCAGAGGGTGTCAGTAATGAGTAACAAAGTAACACAACACCTCCCACTGATACATCATCATTGTAATTTGGATAAATTACCAGGAACTATGAGATGCAAACCACCAGAGCCATAGGAACTTTATGACCAGGAACTAAATGTTCCTGGACTTGTTGGTAGAAAAGGGGGTTGTGACGTTCTCCCTTTTTAAGCCCATAGTAAGCCAAAGATGCAGATGCATTCCTTGCAGCATGTGCTTGTTCACTGATGAGATCCGTGCAACCCTGGATGGATGCATGAAATGTATTTTAAATGTTTGGATGAGGTGAAACGATGCACACGTGCACAAAACAATGCAGAGCCACCGGAGGTTCTGTCAGGTTTAAAAAGGTCCTGACGCCTTCATTAGACTGAATTAAATGCAGAGAACCAGAGGAATAACCAGGGAAGGTTTTGTCTTTTCTCCATCGCGGATGGGAGGAGAAGCCAGGAGGTGGAATAGGCGTCTTGCCAGTTCAATCTCCCGTACTCTCACTGACTTCTTCGCCCATCCCTCTGGACTTTATTCAGAGAAAAACGAAACCTATGGAAAGTGAAACCCAAACAAGCGTGTGGGTGTGCGCATGTGTGCTGAAGCAATGATGTGCGTGTCTGTGAGTGTGTGTGTGTAATTATCATTGATACAAATAGTGTATAAAAAACATGATTAAAAATACACAAACTATTTACATACTCTCACAGGTTCTTTAACTGCCAAAATATTATGTCATTTAATTTATTATAATTTTATTATTCATCAAACAATTGGCAAGTTGACTTTATTGATAATTTGTGTATAGTTGTCATGCAAGTTTTCTTTTCCTATTTGTGAATCGTTTGTACATGGAACAATAGGAAAGTAATTATATTGTTTGTTGCTCCGGGGACGTGTTTGAGAGTTGCACTGTTCATACTCATGCGCTCTTTACGTGGCAAGGCAAGTGCCGTCGGACATGATTGACAAGCTGAGTCTGTTTGGTCGGCTGAATAAGAAGTTTCTGAAGTGACTTTTCTGCCAGCATTTGAAGCTCATTCCCCTCAGAATTATTGTGCAGTCATCGAGGTATGTTTTGCTGCTAACAACTATGTTTACACTTGATGGTGTTGCTGTGCTTTCTTTTCATTATCTTTGTAAATATTGTATATTGCAGTTGTATATTTATATTTTTTGTATGTTTTATAGTTTGACGGTGACAAATTAATAAATGTCAGCTGTGTGAGAAGATTCGAGACTTGTGATGATTATCTGACGGGAGTGAAAGGTTAATTGACCGAGCCAGTAAAGATTTCATAAATAAGACCAATACGTACTTGATTTTTCAAAAAAAAAAGAATCCTTTGTGCTTTATCCACTAAAATTCATCAACCGCTATTGATCTTTTTGCCGCAGTATGCACAGTTTTTAGAGTCAGGTTGAATCATTCCATAAGGAATTGCTTGAACAAGATATGTCAGAGTTTTTGTCAAAAACGAGACAAGCCTTCATAAATGAATCACCCAGCCAAGATTGTCTTTGTCACTTGCGAGGAGAAGTCCGCCAAAGAGAAAAGCGTTCCCGCTCCTGTGCAGCGTTTTATTGAAGCACAGCAAAGCATTTTGAATATGCAAACTCATAAAGAATGAAAAAACATTAACACTTTGACTCTATCACACCCATCCACACGCTTCCTGTTGTTCGAACGGTTTCAGCTTACAAGACATGTTTGGGTCACACTTCTGTTAAATGCGAGCTAAACGGTTTCCTGTCAAACACGGTTCAAGACGTGCATCTGTTTTTGTGGCTTCCTGCTAAACTGCCAGCATAGACACAACTCTGTTACCACTGAACTCACGTTTTCCTGTTTAAGAGGTCCATGTTTTTGTGACCTTTTATTAACCTGTAAGCATAGTTTTGAGACATGATGACATGACAAACTTAATTTCTTTCACAATAAAATAAAAACATTCGCAGATATCGCAAAAACAAATTGGGGAAGCTGTGGAGCAGAGCACAACATCAGTCAGACCCCGGGTCCACAACCCCTCTGGCAGAGACGCAAACAGAGCTTTCGCTTCAGAGTGACCCATTCCCTGTCTACCATAATGTCGAGAAATTCGGAAAATGTTCCGTAACAGAAGAATTCGCAATGGGTGCTGAAACACCACACCCTGCTAGTGACATGGGGTATTCGACATCTAAATTTAACTCTTCCAACCGTCTTCACCAATGGGCCTAAATCTTGAGTATGATGATGCGCACCGATAGTTAATGTGATTTGTGGCTCCGCGAACAGAGACAATTCATACCGTTTCCTCTGCTCTGGGGCAAGGCACACATGCGAGGCAGCACCGGTAGACATCACAAATACATAATCCTAATGCAAGATGCACTTCTGACCCTCGAAATTGGGTGAATGCATCCTGACAAACCAAATCATCAGAACTCAGTGTTCAATGCAAAGGACCAATTGGTAGTTTGAATGGGTGGAGGCGGCTGCACCGCGCAGACCAGAGCAGGAACAGGACGTACCAGCTGCGGGAGGATGGAGACCTTGGTCTCAGAGCGGCCCAGTTGACTGGAACGGAGGACAACATATGCTTCCCCCGGCGGACGTGCACAGTCAAATTCAGTCCCACTCGAATTCCAGTGTTTGTTTCACAGGTGCGGGTTCGGTCCATGGCAGTGACTCGGCCAATCTCAAGAGTCCCACAAGCGTAACAGTGTTGTTGCTCATTGGGATATGGAGAAGAAGCTTGCAAAGCGTGGAATATCTTGTTCCACCATCAAAAACTGTTGTCCATCAATCGTCACCGGAATGCCAAGACCTGCCGGTCCTTGAATGCTGAGGCTCCGCGGGCACCCCTATCGTGGAATGGGGTCCCAATCGGGTTGAGGCGTCAACTGTGCGTTTGGAAGCCATAGAAGCGTTGTCAGAGGAGGGGGTAGCGATGGCGCCCCGTGCTAGTGGAGCTCTTTGTGACTGGCATGGCGCTGGACCACAGGATGGTACATTTCAGGAAGTGGCTCGGTTTGGACCGCTCATCACCCAGTGACCCCACAACCCACAGCAAGAGCACGTCCCACTCACAACCCATGTCTAGAACCACCCCTACTTCTTTTACGTG